>NC_136465.1:2131446-3492022 GCF_902686455.1 Sciurus vulgaris | reverse complement strand
AAACTTCTGATGTTTCCTGAAATCTGGAACCTTTAAGCTTGGCTCTTTGATCTTGGGAATCTGGATGTGCTAGCAACATGACCCAGTTTGATTTATTCAAGCACAATACAGAGAAAGAAGCAGCTGCTTTAGTTTGTACATTGCTGCTTACCTGAGTCAGGCCATTTAACTGTGTCTGGACAGTGCCGAAAGGTCAGGAAGTCTGGAGCGCTCAGAGGGCTGCAGTAGTCATCTCGAATTCCCAGCCTGGTGGTCAGAGTCAGCATGTGACGTCCTTGAGTGGAACAGAGCGACAGACTGCCGGCCGGGGCTGGGCCACTCCTACCCGCAGGACATCTGCGAAGCCTCAAGCCCACCCTGCCCTGTAAACTTGTTTTTGCAAATTGACAATACCTGCCACTCTTCCTTGAATGGGGCTTTTTCTCTCTACCTGTGGAGTGACTTGAGCCACTCACGAGAGTGTTTAGTTCCTCGGCATCCAGGGCACCATGCAAGGTCCTACTGGAACCCCACAGAGGAACTCCACACGGGGAGGACTTATCCACGGTGTGTTAAGATCGTGAACAACCTCAGAAACGAAAATATGTACCCATTTGTGTAATCAAAATGCAGTCTGTAAAATTAAAAAAATAATAATTTTTAAAAAGCTTGGGTACAGAAATAGCCGTGGTCTAGTGTGGCCTATGTGGTTCCTGGTGACAGGAGGACAGCGAGGACATTGGGCAGGAAGTGACTTGACTTTGGGGGCTCAGACAAGTTCTTCTCTCCATCTTTTTGTTCTTTAAAGGACAAAATCTCTCACTGAATTGTGCTTGGCAGTTTTTCTAAAGTTTGTATTGAACAAAGAATATTCAAAATAACACATATATACCTTAAAAATAGTCCATGAAATTGTTCAAGAAATATTTCAGAAAGTAACCTGCCTTTTTAACCAAATGTTACAGTGTAAACGTATACCTAATAAATCACGTTTTTTTGGTTCTTATGTAATGTACGGACAACTTAAGATGCCCAGGTAACATTCAAAGTAGAAAAAAATCATCCAGGAAAGTGTTGTTAGAGGTTGAATCTTAGCCAGTAATGCCCACATGTCCAGTTCCAATGGCCCAAACGAGGACACTGGTAAACTGTGCCTTAATGGGTACTGTTATAATCAAGAATACTGCATGCCAAGTCATCCAGCAGTTAGTCATGAGAACAAAATCACGCACACACTGAATTTCCCAGATCTGCGTCTGTTCCACTGAGGAATCCAGGAATCATGACCGACTTCTCTATTGTTGAGAATGAATTGATCCATAAAGATGCAAAAGTCTTCTTTCGTTGTTTCTATGTTTCTCAAACGATTGTATTCATGTGAGCAGACAACCTAGTCTTGTATCTTACTCTATATGGTTGATATCAGAATTGGAATATGGCTATTTTTTCAAAAGTAAGAAAATGAATGTTTTAATGGCAATCACATTTCCGTGTCGTTAAGATACTGATACAAGTCGAGGAATTTGAAACCATATTTCTCCTGTCTGAGGCTTATGTGACACTGGACCATCTGTGATGGTCATAGAACCATTCTTACAAATAATGGGGAGTCGTGAGTCTGGGGCTCTCCCTGCTCTAATTGACATGCCCTGCAAGGTAATGAGATGGTGTTTGGAAAGCCCTGCAGGGATGGCCAGGAAAAGACCATGTAAACAGGAACGTTGTTGCCAGCCACCCCCACCCCATAGGCCTCGGATGCTCTGTGGGATAGAAGGCGGGAAGGCTCACATTTTGACTGCTGCTTAGCTGGAGACCATTTAATTAAGAGCCATTTTGGAGGGTTTTCCTTGGTATTTTAATGAAATTCAATCCATCATGCTTATTATCACAGTGCCAGCGTTTGGGCCTGCTGGCAGCAGGGAACACGGGTGATCTCCCTCTCGGTATGGCGTCCTAGGTGGCACTTCATTAATTAGGCTGTGATCAGCATCACAGCCTAATCATTCTGAGCATCCATAGCTTCTTAGTTAATGGCAGTTGATCTTCAGCCCAAGTTTATGCTTTTTTATTCCCACGAGAGGGAAGTGTTATGTTAGATCAGTCCTCATATTGGAATGTGCATGAGTCTGAGAATTAGGATGCAAGAGTTGATATTCAACAGCCAAAGAACCTATGCTCTTCTAGAACATTCTGAACCAACTTCTATAGCCAAACAGCTTTAGAAGGCCATAGAACTGGGACAGAGAGCAAGTTGACCTTAGAACAATCAACTAGGTGTCTTCCTCGGAAGGAGCAGTATATGTGAATGCAAGTCAGATGGAAGTAAGCTGAAGCAGAAAATGCTCCAGGCACAACGAATTTAATAACCAGAATGAAAAGCCACCACATTTGCTCCTAACTTATTCAGGTTGACTCCTCACATAGGGCACAGGTGTGTGTGTGTGTGTGTGTGTGTGTGTGCGTGTGTGGTGTGTGTGTGTGTGTGTGTGTGAGAGAGAGAGAGAGAGAGAGAGAGAGAGAGAGAGAGAGAGAGAGAGCGAGGCATTAATGGGGGAGACTCAGAAGTGGCAGAAGGACCCAGGAAGGAAGGGGGAGTGCCTTGCAAATATGACTGACTTGGAAGATCATGGAGAGCAGCAGCCCATTCTAAGCCAGGTCTGATGCAGCTGTGAAGAGCGTCATTACCCTCACGGAGAAGGCGCTTACAGAACAAGGAACCTCACTTGTTCCACTCTCCGGCTGGTCGTATACAATCTCTCCGACTTTCCCCCATATAACCCCAGGGACAGTGCCAGAGGTCGTGCCCCTTGGCGTAGTCTCCACAGTTTGCTTCCAACTTGACCAGGTGGAAAGTCAATATTGACTAAAATGATCATGATTGCATTAAAGTTCTTTATTTCCTGTTTTAATAGGTATTTTTCTATGACATTTGCAGGATACAGCACATGACTTAATTGACTTGAATCCAATTGAATTGGCTGCACCGCCATCCATCTATCTGCCTCCTAGTGTTTACACACACTGTCCCCAGCTCAGCTCCTCCTCCCACCTCTGAGGGTCAGTGCCTGGGAGGCAGAAGGCCCATCCCTGACTCTGGGCTCAGACCAGGCCTGCTGCCTCTCTGGCAGTAGTGCTGCCTTGGTACTGACGGCCCATCTTGTCTGTCAAGCAGTGACAGCTCCAGTGACCCCGGGAGCTCGGGCACGGGATCGTGCAAGGCTCAGTCATGTTCCCTACACCTCCGACGTGGAGCTCGCTGGCCACTCTGCCACCTACCAGTCTCTTGAAGGGTCAGGCACCTCCCTGCACGCTGCCTAGGACTGGGCACAGGGCTCCTCCACGTCCAAGAGTCTCCTCCCTGCTTACAGTGTGCTTCCCACAACCCACCCCCAGGGCTTCATGGCCCTAAGCTTCCAAGTAGGACTGAGGGTAGGAGAAAGTGATCTCGTCCCTTCTCAGGTTCATAGCTGAGGTCCAAAAAAGGCAGAAGAATAAGAGAAAATGATACAGATGTGTTTGACACATGTCGACATGATGCAGGACCTTCACACGGAAGTGCAGACCCACAGACACAGGTCGACCTGCGAAGCTTCACGCTCAGGTTTGGTGGAGAGCGGCAGCTGTGGTGTGACGGCAGACGGGCGAGCTAATGGTGACAGACGGGGACCTGGCGAGGCCTGTTAGTTCAGGCTTCTCTGTGTCCTGTGTCTGCAGAGGTAGGGGTGCTCCTTTCCTTTGTGCCGAGGGAGGATGGGCCTCCTGTGCGGGTCTTAGGACCTGCCCTGGGACAATGGGAAAGTCAAGGAGGTCTCTGCTTCTGTGTCTTCGTGACAGCACGTCCCGTTCCCCATCGGCTGGGAAGGATGTGACGGGGGTGTGTCTGTTTCACCGAGTCCCTGAGGAGGGGGAATGGGATACTTCTCTACACCTTACCAGAGGGAAGGCCAAGGCCCTGGGGTTAGAAAGCCTGTCCCAGCCCTGTCCCAGCCCTGTCCCAGCC
Source organism: Sciurus vulgaris (assembly GCF_902686455.1). Taxonomy (NCBI): domain Eukaryota; kingdom Metazoa; phylum Chordata; class Mammalia; order Rodentia; family Sciuridae; genus Sciurus; species Sciurus vulgaris. The sequence goes on along the minus strand of NC_136465.1, from coordinate 3,488,043 downwards.
CTGAGGGAGGGAGACGGGGAGGCGGTCCTGACTGTTCCTCTTGTAGAGTTCTGAGGAGAAGCTGGAACTGGGCACCTCAGTGGGCAGCAAGTCCATAAGGAAGAAGTGGTTGACAACCAGCGTAGTCCAAGGTCCCTTCATAGGACACCTTTTAATTAATGCTGAGAAAATAAGGGTTTAAAGCCAGCAGGCCATGCAGCTTGACTTGTGACAGCATCATGTCCTGTGCTTGTGAAGTTAACGCTAAAGCTGCGACTCCTGTTCTCCATGGTGGACATCCAGGTCCCCACTCAGGGCAAGCAGTCTCACCCACCTGACACGAGAATGTGGCTCTTGCCAACAGCTGGAAGGGCAATTCCTACGAAGACTGTGAAGAGCGTATAGGAGACCCTCTCTGAATTTTCAGATATGGCCGATTTCACCATCTTATTTCAACTAAGAGCTACTGATGGACCTGGTGTTAATGAGCTCATGTTTTACATGACTTGATGGGGTGTGTGTGTGTGTGTGTGTGAGCGTGTGTGTGCTTATTGTCTCCTACCCATTGCTTTCTTAGCTGCTCTGATTCTTATCTGAGTTTCCAATGCCTGTTCTTGTCCACTAAAATGTGTCCACGATGTATATCTATGATATACAATGTACATCCTTCTCCTTTGGGGCTCTATTTTTGTGACACTCGGGGGCAATATTAGATAACCAGGTAAGGGCTGGGAACTTCATGCTTAAAGCTGCTGCTTTTCTACTAAGTGCTCAGCTCCCTTTTCTTTCTCTGTTACTGTCAGATATTTTTCTGCTGTGAGAGCAAAACAGGGTTTTATTTCAGCAACTGAAATAAAACAGAGGGTTATTATTCCTGCGTTTCGTAGGCAGTTCAGTTCGTGGTCGGTGTGGAAAGAAGAGGGTAACCCTTCTTCTCTCGTGTTCTTTAACGTGAATAAACACATATCTCCTTTTCACTTACTATTTTCAAGAACCAAAAAATGCAAAATCAAATTACTTGCAGTTTTTGATCCATCATTTATCATTTAAAATATTTTTACCTTCATTTTCCTGCCCCCTGAAGGGGACAAGGAATGAACTTGGGTGACGTCTAACATATTCTTCCACATGCTTACCTTAGGAACCCTCAGATTATAGGTAACCAGGTAACTGAAGTCAGTGAACTGCAGGTGATCAGGTAATGTACTGATTTACAGAAAGTGTTCAAAAAGATTATGGAGTCTGAAGCACCCAGGAGCTTACTGGGGATACTGGATTTGAACTCAGTGCTCTGGAAAGACAGCACCAGCTTCAAAATTCTTTGTAACTAGTCTGGTCTTTGAGGGATGTGCATTATATGTAAGCTAAGTAATTAACAACTGCCTAGTTATGGTAAGAAAAATGTAATCACTTCCAGAAGCAAGATGCCAGTTTCAAGCTTGGGAAACTACTGGAATTTGGAGAATATAAGCAGATGGGAAGAAACAGGCAGGTTATGCATTGTGAAACAAAAAGAAAATTTATTTCTGTCGTCTGTTTTCCTATTTTTGTATGATTAAAAACCAGGGTATGTTGACTGTAGAAAGTTATTCAGTGAAGAAGGAAACATTACCGAAGCATCCTGACTCAGAAATGATGTCTCGGTATTTATCGCACTCTTGTATTTGTCCGTGTGCATGAAAAAGTCACCAGTTTATATCCTGACTCTGCTTTTTTCCTTATACAAAGGTCCACAGATTTTTACATGTTTTTCACAAATCATTTTAAACATTGTGAAATGCCACAATACTAATGTACAATAAATAATTCCTTTAACTAATACCCATTCAGTGATGTTGAGAATCCCTTAGATTTCACTATCAGAAATAAACTTTTGATTAAAATTCTTATCTATATGACACTGGGCTCATGTTTCTAAATGGTCTTTCCTATGAAGTTCCTGAACGAGCTTAGTGATCCAAAAAGGGAATAGCAGTCCCAAGATCTCAATGCTCACTCCAGTCAGAATGGCAATTATCAAGAATACAAGCAAGAATACAGTTGAAGTTCTGGTATTGCGATACCCCCTGCTTCACTCTTCCTGCTAAGGATTGCTTTAGCTATTCTGGGTTTCTTATTCTTCCAGATGAATTTCATGATTGCTTGCTCTATTTCTGTAAGGTACGTCATTGGGATTTTAATTGGAATTGCATTGAATCTGTATAGCACTTTTGGTAGTATGGCCATTTTGACAATATTAGTTCTACCAATCCAAGAACATGGGAGATCTTTCCATCATCTAAGGTTTTCTTTAATTTCTTTCTGTAGTTCTCATTGTAGAGGTCTTTCACCTCTTTTGTTAGATTGATTCCCAAGTATTTTATTTTATTTTATTTTTTTTTTGAGGCTATTGTGAATGGGGTAGTTTTCCTAACTTCTCTTTCTGAAGATTCATCACTTGTTTATAAAAATGCATTAGATTTATGAGCATTGATCTTATATCCTGCTACTTTACTGAAAGTAAAAAAGTTTTCTGAGTTCTAAAAGTTTTCTGGTGGAATTTCCTGGTTCCTCTAAATATATCATTATGTCATCAGCAAATAGGGATAGTTTGAGTTCTTCTTTTCCTATTTGTATCCCTTTAATTTCTTTGGTCTGTCTAATTGCTCTGGCTAGAGTTTCAAGGACAATGTTGAATAGAAGTGGTGAAAGAGGGCATCCCTGCCTTGTTCCAGTTTTTAGGGGGAATGCTTTCAGTTTTTCACCATTTAGAATGATATTGGCCATGGGCTTAGCATAGGATAGATGTTGGTGAGGGTGTGTGGGAAAAGGTTCATTCAATCATTGCTGGTGGGACTGCAGATTGATGCAACCACTCTGGAAAGAGGTATGGAGATTCCTCAGAAAACTTGAAATGGAACTGCCATTTGACCCAGCTATCCCACTCCTTGGTTTATACCCAAGGGATTTAACATCAGCCTACTACAGTGATGCAGCCACATCAATGTTTATAGCAGCTCAACTTATAAAAGCTAGATTGTGGAACCAACCTAGGTGCCCTTCAACAGATTAATGGATAAAGAGAATGTGGTATATATACATAATGGAATATGACTCAGCCTTAAAGAATGAAATTATGGCATTTGCTAGTAAATGGATGGAACTGGAGACCATGATATTAAGTGAAATAAGCCAATCCCAAAAAACCGAAGGCTGAATGTTTCCTCTGATATGTGGATGCTAATTCTCAGCACGGGGGGTTAGGGCTAGGGAAGAACAGAATTATTCTGGATTAGGTAGAGGGGAGTGAAGGGAGGGGAGAGTGTGAGTAGGAATGGCAGTAGAGTGAATGTGCCATCATTTCCCTGTGTACATACGTGACTACACGACTGGTGTGGTTCTACATTGTGTACAACCAGAGAATGCGAAAGCACACTCCATTTATGTAGCGCTGTGGCTTTCTTCAGAGCCTGGACTCAGGAGCCTCCCCTCTCTATGAGGGGCCAGATCATTTCCTGGCTCTGAAGAAAGAGCTTCTCAGCTTCTCCACAGAGGACGGCTCAGCCGACTCTCAAGAGAGTCGGGCCATCTCTCCACGTTAAGACCACCTTTCCAGGAACTGGGCAGCTGGCCCCCTGGTCAAGCATGCCCTTTAGTCTGTGAGGAGTGTGTGGTTGTGGGCTGGGCCAGAGGGCGCTGGCGTGGACATAGCTCCACAGGGGCCTGGTGTCTGGCGGGCGCCCGGGGCCCTTTTGTTTCTCTGTGCCTTCATGGCCTTTAGCATACATTTCTGAAGTGACTCTTCTGTAATCCTAACTGTTTCATGAACTTATGGCCTTAGAAGGAGAAAACTGTGCAGAAACATATTGGCACATCCCAAGTAGCAGTTCTGAGAGCTCAGCTTTAGTCACAAGCCAATAGTGGCAATATAACTGGAACTAAGTTTCTTATTCCTCACTGTCCCCCCTCCCTGATATGGTGGGCTGCATTTATCCTTCCACTCTCACCAGAAGTGAGAGCGTGAGTGTGCAGATGATGTGTGAGGACATGGGGGTACAGAACAGTGCTTCTCAGAGGAGTAACCTCTCCCTAGAGACCACCCAGAGCTCCTAGACTGCAAGTGGACATGCATTCACTACTGATTACCTTTTGAAGAAGAACATCTTAATACATTGACCTAATGAGAATTTATATTATTATATAGGTTATTCATTTAAATGCACTTATTAAGCATTTAAACCTTTCCCAACATTAAGACAGCATAAATAGGACCCATAGTACAGAATCAGGGTAAAATTTTGCCAAAATAAAAAACCACTTGCTATTGTTGTGTATAGTATCTTAAAGTCAAAATACTTTTAAAAATACCACGCATGTATGTGAAACTTTTCATATTGCATAGTGTGTTCTTGCGCTAAATTATTTTCTTTAAATGTCATTGTAGGTATTGGGTTTCCTCCGTAGACTAAATATTAATGAAAGTTATAAGAAATAATCTCAATTTGAAAAGTGCTAAATGCATGAAGAACAAATCTACATAACAATTTGTTTAAATAAATTCTGCATAATCAAAAGTTCTTCTTTAATGAAAGGGCATTCTAAAATGCAGAGAATGCTTGTTGACTTAGGCTGGTTGACTTGGCGCTGGAGTGAGTTCATCTTACCAAAGTCCAACGACTGGCAGAGCTGGGATTTCGCTAAGACGGGGAAAGCAGGAAACAGATACAAGGAAGGAACAATGACACCCAGTAAATCAGCAAATCCTCTTGGCTGCTTCACCTCTTCTCTATGGCAGTACCTTTTGCCAAGTTCAAGACCGCAGGAAGGAAGCGGCAAGCAAAGCAGAGCAAGGTGACCCTCCAGTACCTGGTCAGGGTCACGGACTCCTTCATTCCCTAAACCGAAGGCCAGTCTCCTGCCAAGGAAGGTGCACCCCCTCCTGGGTTTCCTTTGCAGCTCCTGCCTGTGGCAGAAGCTCTGTGGCTTCACCTTCATTATTCAGGAGGGACACTGAACATTTTGATGACATAGCCACAAAACAAGTAATTTTTCTGACATCACAAATGCCATTAATGTGTGTCTGTGTGTGTCCTGTATCACATTAAAAACTGTCTTCCACGTGCCGACCGGCAGTCAGGAGCTCACTCCTGGGGCTCCACCTTCTCCCCTTTCCACCTACCCCGAAATCAAACACATTCATGCCCCCAGAGACATCAGGTGTGGAAGTACACGGTCCTCCCTGGAGGAATAGTTTCAAAGGGTGAAGGAAACTCACCAGAAAGTGCACTCCTGTTGGCGAGTAATATCAGCGAGGAAAGATCTGAGGTTGGATGCAGACTTGCGCTTCTGGATTCCTACTACTTTCTAGGATCATTTGGCTAGGTAGCATGTCCCTGTGAAATCTCAGTGATAACTTAACACGTATTTGTCAGAGTCTGCTGAAGCAGGAGGACAACATGCACTTTGCAGTGCACAAATTGATCTGGATACCTTCCCGAGCACAGGGCCAATTTGAACGACAGGGCGATGTGTGTTTTCAGTTGCCCATTGACCAAATATTATACAATTTCTAAATGATTTGAAAACTATGTTTAAGTCATGCTAACAGTATACATTTGTACACATCACTTGCATACATTGTTCAGAATAGAGTACTTGAGGAATTCTCAAATACATTACAGACTTTTATAGCTGATATTTGGAAATATGGTTTTGAATCTGCATTGCTATGGAGAAAACAACGAGTAATTAATTAGGGGAATAGCCATCCATCTTCAAAATCAATAAATGAGTCTTTCAACTGCATATGCATTTTATATTATTTATGCACATATTACTTAGGTTTAAAGCTCATTTAAAAAATAAGTAGTTACAGAAGCCAATAAATTTAGACCCCAGAAACATTTACTGAGCACCTGGGTTGGTTTAGACATTATCACTGAAGAATAAAGATGATTAAAAGGACTCGCAACAGTCTTCATACTGAGAAAACAGATTTCCCTGGACCGAACATAGACATTTTGGGCCCAGTGTCAGAGGAAAAGTCTAGACTCATCAAATTCCAGAGTAGTTTGGTATGGATGGAGTCAAGGATAGCCAGTGAAAAACAAAAATAGATCTGAATCATTACTTTGACTTGCTCCTAGGCACAATATCTATTATATTTTTAATTTCAACAATACCCAAGAAAGGTATAATTTTTAAGGTTTATCAAAAGTTGGAGATGAGCTAAAAAATAATTTTAAAGCATTGCTCGGTCAGAAGTTGTTTCCCGAGGAGAGGGTGTAGTGCAGAGATGGTTAGTCACAGGCCAGGGCCACTGGGTAAAAGCAGTAACTTCTATGGTTCCCTAGCACATAAGACAACCAAGGATGACAATTAGCCGAATATTTCAAATTGCTAGTAGAGAGGATTTTGACTGTTCCATCAAGAAGGATGCGTGGGATATGCTAATCCCCCGATCTGATCACTGCTTGGGGTGAGCTCCCACTGAAATATCACACTGTACCCAACGAATAAGTGCAGCTGTTCCATGTCTATTACAAAGAAAGCTAAACTTAAGAAAGAAGCTAGGTTCCAAAAAAGTGTTCCCCCAAGAAAGCTTACGCCCTGGTGGTAAGGCCAGCTCAGGCCCTGCCCTCTCTCCCACTGCGGGTGGCTGTCCTTCAGGCTGCAGTTCAGCACGCCACCTCTGGGAGGCGATGGCGAGGTGCCCGTGCCCGGCGAGGCGGGCACAGTTCAGCGTTCAGGGGAGCTCAGCTGGGTTCAGCCTTGCTGGTCAAGAGAGAATTGCAAGAGAGAAGAGGACCCCTTGCAGGTGGCCCTGGGGCGAATGGGGGCCTGGGCCCGGGAGGATCCCACTCTTCTGCCAGGAGGGCTGGAGGGCACCCTGTAGACTCACAGTACCTAGGAATCATCACCTGGAGTGGTCACCTCGAAGTGGGCATGATAATAAACGCACTACAAAAGTAGATTCTTCCCCCTGGACCTGTGACTTCACCCAGTCAGATCAGAGTCCATTTACGTGTATGAGTGTCTGTATACTGTTTCTAAACCAGTCTTCACGTGGCCTCATGGTCACTAGCTTGTCCTTGTCTGTGATGGCCCGAGACATGGAAGGCAAGGCTTGTACCATCATTGCCTGTAGCGCTTTATACCTAGGGATCAATACATAGCTCATTAATCTCAAAATTACTGCACAGCATTCAACCTATTAATGAATTGCTTTTCTCTTTCCTTCCTGCCTCCTTCCTCCCCTCTTCCTCCTACCTTCCTTCTTTCACTCTTTTCTTACCACCTTTCTGTCCACATGTATATGAAGAACAGCTGTCATGTACCAAGAACTCTAACGTGCTTGAAGAATAGCGTGGTCACAAAAAGCAGAATTCATAAAATTTATAATTAATTGGAAAGAGATTAGTTAATAACCATATGAAGAAACAGAACATTGCAGCAGTGTTAAGTGCTGTAGAGAACTTCCTGGGGCAACTGATGTGACTCAGTGAAAGAGCCCTTGCCTAGCATACGTGAGGCCTGGGTTCGACAACCCCAGCACCACAGAAAATTTTGAAAGGAAGAGAGAGAGACAGAGAGAGAGAAAAGAAAGGAAGAAAGAGAGAGAGAAAGAGAAAAGATGGAAGGAAGGGAGGAAGGGAGGAGATTGCTGAGGCAGTGTGAGACACGGGGGTCAGTCCCTGCGCTCGAGTAGGTTCCCATCTCACCTTGAGAACGTGGTTCTGGCTGGGCCTACAGACGCTGGCGGAGTGGAGCGGCTGCTGGCCCAGGGAGGGAAGAGTGAAGAAGCTCTTGCTCTGGCAGGAAGGGGGGCCTCTGAAGGGCACTTGATAGGGGACCCACATGCCTGAGGGAGCAGAGGGAACCCCCTCCCTAGGGAACAGACTGATGGAAAGGGCAGGGGGAACGCGCCAGGGAGGGACCGTGCCTCTGATGGGGGTGGACACTTGCTGCAGGCAAGGGAGGTGAGCAGCATGGCCCATGCCCGGTCGGGGCTGGTGCATGGGGGAGCAGACAGAGCGGAAGGACTGAGATATGCTCAGGAGGCAAAGAGAGCAGGACCTGGCGATAAACTGAAGAGGAGAGTGGAAGATAAAAACAGGGACATGGCAGCAGCTGCAGATGCCCGGGAAGTGGCCAGGGGTGGAGAGGCGTCAGGAGGAAGGGCAGGCAGCGTGGGGTGGGGTGCTTTCAGGCAGGCGGATGCAAGGGCTTCTGTTTCAGTGCTTGACAAAAATGAGGAACATGGCTAATCTAGTCCACATATGTACAGAGGGTTTGTCACAAAAGGGGAGAAAAGGCACTCTAAAGAATCTTCAATCCCAAGGACCAGGGAACTGCCCTATGCCAAGGGCCCTGTCTATGACCTCAGAAAGGCTCAGAATGCACGTCTGGTGTGACGAGAGTTCTGTGTGCAGAGCTGAATCAGGCAATTATCACTCAGCAATATGGGTCATCACTTCCTTATCTACTTTCTAGGACTGCTGTAAGGATCAAAGGAGATAATTTGCTTCAAAAACCACACAGCCTTATGCAAAACAAATGGGAGGAATTGCTATTATCTATCAAACCCAGACACAACCACAAAACAAATGATTCCATTCAGGCACAACATTTCTCTTTTGTCTTTTGCTAGTGGTCTGATAATTTCAGAACTTTGTGTTTAGGAAACAATTAGACACCTTACTACACCCCAAATGCAATCATGAGAGGAATGTAGTGATTAGAAAACCATTGCTTTCGTTTAGAGAAAACAAAGTGCTTGAGTCTGGATACAGGCGTATGGACAGTGGAAGGCAGCTAAGGTGCCCTGCGTGGGTAGGAAGGACTGCAGACACAGGTCCCTACACATGTCCCTCTCTGAGTGTCCATGACCACGAAGTGCCAGCATGGTTGGAGAGGTTGTCTCCTTGACGCCCCCGGCTCTGTCGGGATCTCATTTGCAGTCTCTGGGCTACTGCTGCCTGCTACTGCCTCCGCCTGGGCTTCCGGCTCCATGCAAACACGGCAGGCATCCTCAGCTCTGCTTCCCACCACAGGACCACGATTCTGCTTCAAACTGCTCTATTTTGTTCTTATTAACATTTTCCCCCATTCGTGAGACTCTGGAAAATTAAACATGTCAATAATGATCAATTACATCCTGAGTAGTAGAATGCAGTTTCCCCATGTCTTTCAAATGCCAAGCCATATGTTTTATTACATTCATCCATTTACAATTTTCTGAAGTTGGTCATTCTTTTAGGTTCCAGCATTGTCCCTTCACAGGGCCTAAGGCTTCAGAGCAAAAGCAGTTGGTATGGCATGGTGGATGAGCATCGGGAAAGAATGTTCAGCGAGAGAGATTAGCGTCTGCAGTTCAACCTGAAGGAAATAGGACCTATGTGATTCTATGTATTAGCCCACTCAGCTGCCTTAACAAAAGGCCACTCATAGGATCTAGGTGGTAGTTTGTATTAGTCAACTCAGGCTGCCATAACAAAATACTGATTGTTAATATATACTACAGGTCGTTTCTGCCCATACCTCCAGGTCTGCTTCTAAACTAGGAATGTACAGGTCCCACATTCCATTCCACTTCCCTGTGGTCAGAGTCTGCCCCAGGTTGGAAGGGGAGATCCTGGGAGGTTTTCCCTGGGGGCATGTAAGAAATGTATACTGATGACCATTCAGATACCTGTGCAAATAACCCTGAGGGCCTGTCTCCCTCATTTGCTGAGCTCCAAGGGGCACAAGGACAGGAGTCCGGCAGGCCTGAGGCCTCAGGACAAAGGGGAGATCAGTTCCCAGGCTCTGACACACAGAAATCCTGCTCTCTCTGGGCAGACCTCATCTCCTGACAAAACGAACCCACTGCCCTTGGTTTGAGGGCTGTGGTGCCCTTGTGAAGCGCCTGCCCCACCTCGGATGATCTGAGCCAGCAGCACAATGCCCACCTGCGCAGGCGCTGCTCCCTGCCGAAGAGACAACCCACTCGGGCTGTTCTGGCAACTGGCGGGGCGCTCTTGTGCTTTGCTTTCAGCGGAATATGAAAAGGCAGAGATGAAAGACTTCGAACACGGGCATTTCCTGGACAGCTTCAGGCCAATGGCCTCCTAGAGAGGAGAAAGAGAGAAAAAAATATATGTATATGTCTCCAACAATACGTTCTGACACATGTTCCTTAAAAGGCAAGATAAAATGGATCCATTAATTAGACCCAACTGTGGAAACTGTTCCATTTTAAAACCTTTCAGTCTGATCTCTCCCTGCTGAGAGAGGCCCTATTGAGGATGACATTATTTGTGCCTCTTAGAAGCATCTGGGATTCAGGTGGGGTGACCCTGTTTGGACTCCATCCAGCCACATTCTGTGGACCTGGCTCCTATAGTCCCAGAGCAGCGGCTTTGCTATGTGCTTCTAGAACTGTCCCTGCAATTCCACAAGCAAGTGTTCCCTTTTCTCCTCCTGGGAAGTTGCACTTGATTCACAGACTCAGGACTACAACGTGTTTCTGTAAAAGTAGATGAACAGCATCAATTGGGGTTAAGAAACAGGAGTAGACATGAGCTGGCTGTGTCCCCAAGGGCCAGCCTGGCAACCTGCACTGTGGCTCAGGAGATGATTTAGTGACACGGTGGTGAAAGATGGACTAGCCATCTCCAAGTGGCTGCAGCAAGGATGCTGCAGATGCAGAGGAGGCTGCTCCCCTCCGGGCTTTGTCGCCCCGACTCAGAGGGTGGCCTCTTACTGGCAACAGAGGCTCACAATGTCCCTGAGGGCCAATGGCAACCTGGAGAAAGTTTGCTATTCACAAGGTCAGGCTCCTGCACAGCGTCAAATGGCAAATGAAGCCCGAGATGGTGCTTGGGAAGGTCCACTGTTCCTGGTGGGCTCATGCAGGACATGTAAGAGGACACACAGGAATCCAGGGAGGTGCCTTGGGCAAATTAAAACTGATAGATCTCTGACATTTCCCAAATCAGGAAGCTCCCTTCCTATTTGTTGAGTCTCATATTTGCACCAAGCCAGTGTCCCTGGCTAGAAAGAGCTTGTGGTAACAGTGACTCAAAGGGACACATTTTTCCAGGTGGGGCAGTGCCTCACAGACATTCATACAGCTGCTAAGCCGCTCCAACATTTACAAAGCCCACAGCAAGATTTCCAGGGGTCCAGGCACACTCAACTCTGGGCCTCTGTCCCTTCTAGCACTTCTAGAAGCCCCATGAATGTTGTGATCTGGCTTCTAATACACAATTCTTTCTGAATGGTCTTCCAAATACTTCTATTTGAATCATTCTCCCCCTGGAAAAATATCGCAGCACCCCAGCCTCCAATCCCCTGAAGGCCAAAAAAACCCATGAAAAGATGGTTTAAAAAGAAAAGCAGACATTTTCAAGTGGACTGCCTTTTACATTTAAATTGTGTAAACTTTGCTCAAAGGTTTAAATGTTTCTGAAAGGAAATATATTGTCTTCCCTAATGTGTCCAGGGTATCTATCTGGAGAAGTAAAGAAATCTCCAAGAAATCTCGCTGACATGAGGCAGCCATGAAGAATACTTGCAACATCTCTCTGCATCCTGGAGGTTAAATTGAAACTTTCCAGAAACTGAAAATGACTGAAAAATAATTACAGGCACTTTTCTTAAATGAGGAGAAATCATCTGCAAAATACCAAAACTGCATTTGTACATCTGAATTAGAGAAGTATTTGCAAATTAGAGTCTCCTTCCTGGGTAGATCAACCTTCATGCAGAGATTTTAACAAATAAACCTAAAGGATAGCAGAGGCAAATTCAACAAGGTGAATATTCTCAGCCTCCCTCCCTGCCTCCTGAAGAAAGACAAAAGCAAGAGAGAAGGCAGAGCTGGTGAGATGTTTACACCACAGCTCTCAGGGTACAAGGGAATACCGGAGAAAATACTTGTACTATAAGTGGAGTTTGAAAAAATCAAGGTGAAGCTTTGCATGTCTTTAGAAGCCATGTGAATGTCACAAAATGTAAAATGAAAGTGGGATCTCAGAATGCAGAAGGTTCAAAGATCAAAGTGCTAGAAATGTTACTCCAGTGAACAGCTGAGGGTTTGAGAGTGTGGCACACTGACTGGTTTGTCCCTCTGTGGTCCAGGACACTGGTGACTGGATTGGACTTACATGCAAATCCAGAACTATCTTCCTATTGATGCCATGTTATTAGCAACCTTAATTCTGTCACCTTAGTTCCCTTTTAGCGCATAAAGTAACCTGTCTTCAGTGTCCAGGGATAAGGACCTGGACATCATTGGGAGGCCGTTGTTCTGCCTTCCACACTCAAAAGATGCTGGACATCATTAGATGCTGCAGAAAAGTAACTTAAAAAGCAAAATTGGATTCTACTCCGCACTGCTTAGCATGGCTTATGAAAAACAAAGGCCAAGACAACCTGAGAAACCACGTGCTGCTGCTGCTGCTGTGCAGCTCCTAGAATATTGGACATTGACACCTGGAACACAAAGCCCTGCAGTCATGTTGGAAGACACCTGGGGCTTTTCTCCCACAGTTTCTTCTACTACAGTGTCTTGTGGCCCCTCTGGGTGATCGCTCAAGAGAAATGAAACTTAGATATGGATGAAATCGCATGCATATTCACAGCAACTTCATTCATAATAAAAATGAAAAAAAAAAAAAAACACACAAATGTCCCTGAATATACAAATGGGTGGCCATGCTGTGGACCATGAATCCAAAATGGAACACCACTGGAAGGAAGGAAGGGTCAGAGGGTGGTGGCAGTATGCGAAGCAGGCTGAACCCGAAGAGAATGGGGGCGTGCATTCACATCCCTCCTGCCAAGGCAGAGCTAGGTGAAAGTCAGAGCCTGGCTGCAGCTCCACCAGGGAAGGCAGACCACAGAGGCCAAGGAACTCTGTGGTGTGACGGGAGGTTTTGTGCCCTAACGGTGGAGTTGGATGCAGGTTGCTTGTCCTTTCAAAACTCATGGGACCGTTGTCTAAAATGCGTAAGGTCACTCTTTGTAAACTAGCCATCAATGAATTTTTCATAGAAAATTAAAAGTCAGCAAGGGAGGAGGAAGGCAGGGAAGATGGCCCCTGCCTGAACATGGAGTTTCGGGGAAGGTGATGGTGAGGAGGGGAAGGCAGGGGAAGATGGAGATCTGGGGAGGGGCCCAGGCTTGGCATGTGGACACCAGAGGGGACCCAGAAGTGCTGGGGCCATGAGGGAGGGCAGCCCCCGAGAGCAGATGTAAGCCCACACTTTTCCACCAACAAATTAATTAATACTTAGAAACTAAACATAAAGCTTTAAATAAAATGGGACAAATGATGAGATATTCTTTTTCTGAGTGCTTGAATTTATGAATATACCTCAAATAAATTCCAAACACATTCACAATATAACTCACATGAACCAGCTAGGACGGGATAATAGTTCTGCTGTGTATACATTGTGCTTAATAAAGTCTGAACGGTTTTTACCCCAGTGAAGAGGTCATAATTGTCAACCTTCAAACTAGAGAAATATCTGATTGTTTCTAAAGAACTTTGGTATTAGAATATTTGCTAAAAGTAAAATTTTGTATTTCTCTAAATTTTTATGCATGGCTTACAACTTATAATATGCACCTGTTGATCATATCGGGCCATTTGAAGGACTCTTGAAAACTCTTTGTTAGCAATAGCACAGAAATACTACTTTAGCATTTCCTGAAAGTCCCCAAGGTAGTGCCAAGACGCACACCGCTTGCTGGGCCTCGGAGAGGGGAGGAACAGAAGACTGGTCCTCACCCTGGAAGCACAGGACCCTGCAGGAGCGGCGTCAGCAACCCCAAGGGGGCTCCGCACAGGGCTGGCTGGCTCTGAGCTCTTGGCGGTGGCCGAGGGTATAGCTCTGTCAGCAAAGTGTTTTCCTGAGACCAGCCACTGGAACCATGGGAAGAATTCCCCTCCTCCACTCCTGGGGGCTTACAGGGATCAGATCTCCCAGCTCTGTAACAAAGAAGTGATGGGGAGAGAGTGGATTCCAAGAAGAACCCCGGTCCCGATGCGGTAGGACCTTTGTGAGTCTGAGGAACCCCTACTAGGGTCCCGGCATTCGCTGTGCCTAGAGCCCTAGATACATCGGGCAACGCCCAAGTCTTCCACGGACTCCCTAGAGGGAGAAAGCACACCTGCCCTCCTGCAAGTTCACCGTCCCTCCTCCTTCACGGTACGGGCTTTGTGCAGAGGCTGCGATGTCACTGAGAGGCCCACCCTTCTGGTATTGTGTGCAGGTCGGTAACGAAGAGTGAGAAGCAAAGGACTGGCCCACGCGGCCCCTGCTCCCTTTGGCAAGGGCACCCGCCTAGGGCAGTCGCCCCGGAGGGTCTCCCCAGGACACCAGTGCAGCCCCGTCTCTGTTCAGGAGCCGGTCTCCTCCTGCCTCCCCCGATTCTGCGCCAGCTTAGCTGGGCTGCCCGCCGGAGGCACCGGGACGGGCACTCTGCAGGCGGGCGGGGGCACCACCCCGTGGAACCCCCGCGCGCCTCCTGTGCGCTTCTTTCTTTTCTCTGGGATTGTTTTTGTCCGACTCATTTAGAGTGCACACTGGCACCGTGTTTCAGCACCGGGACAATGTCCTGTGACAAAGGAGGATGAGGCAGGGGCGCTGCTCAGTGAGTCTGTGTCCCCAGGAGGGAAGGGGTGGGCCTCCATCAGCGGGAATAATGGAGCAGAGGTGTGTGTGCCAGGCGGCTGCCTGAGATTTCAAAGCTCGCGTAGAAACGTTCCGAAAATAGAACACAAAGGAGGCCGCCGCTGAAAGGGGCTGTAGGTTTCCGAAGGACAGGGCGAGAGAATAGCAGCAGCCAAGGCCACACTGCGGGGCTTCCCGGGGGACAGTGAACCCGTGCAGCCCCCAGATGGGCCTGTCACCGTCCGACAGCAGCATCCACAGAAGCCACCCAGCAGAAAACAAAAAGAAATTAGTGTTATTAGAAGAAAAGTGTGCCAGGGAGGCCTTTTGTGAAACCTAGTGCTTTTCCTCAGCGATTTCAGGGACAATGCGTGTTCCTATAAATGGCCCCCGGCTCTGCCTCACTTCCTCTTGCTCATTTAGTGTGCCAGTATTTTTAGAAACCGCTTATTTGTCTACAAAGCAAGAATGTTTATAATTTAATAAATTATGCTATTAATTATAAAAAAATCTTGCAGCATAAATTTGAAAACATGTCATTATTAGAAACTGTTCATGTATTTATTTGGGGTTTCATTTCCTTTGAAATGCTCACATTTCATGTCAGTCTATTAGGAAAAGCGGAATGTTTAATTTATGAGTACTTCTCCCTTCCCCCATTTTCTCTTAATATGAAATGCAAACACATTGGTGCACTTGGTTTGGGTATGTTCATGATGGATTTGCTCAGGGACTGCGACCTCTCCTCACAGAAATCATGTGGAATGATCACAACAGCACGTGGACCAGTAGGACCACCCAGCTGTCCACAGGTGCACGTGGTGAAGGACCTGTTCCCTGCACAAGCCCCTTTATCTCCACGCAGGCTTTGGGTCTGGGACCCTTGTCCTACCTAGTCCTCGCTGGTCACTCATTCCAACAGTTTTTTAAGAGTGTTATCACTATTTAGTGGTCTTATTAGAAATAAATTTGCCTTAGTATTTTCTTTTCTAATTGTTTCTTATTTTAATATATATCTAGATATATATGTAGTTCTAAAGAAATAACAGAGAACTCCTATGAACTTCTCTCAGTTCCCCCCATGGGAAGTGACAATAAATATCACATTCAGAGTAGTGACATAAATGTGCTCAAAATCAGAATACTTCCATTACTGCAAAGATGCGGTGACTCACGGATGACCACGCCCACGCGGCTCCAGGTGCCCCCACACGCCCCCGTGGAACTGCCCACCAGGGCTCCCCATCTACCTCAGGAACGCCCTAAGACTGAGTTGTACAGAACCCGACTGGATTCCTCCCCCAGCGTGGACACCCGCTCGGGTGGCTGCGAGTCCCCCGGCGCCAGCCTGCCCCCTGTGTTGCCCAGGGGTATTACACCTTGCGCAGGCGGTCCGGCCCCCTCCCTCCTTCTACTCGGATGATGAGTTCCCTTGTGGTTGAAGATGTTCAGCAGTCATCTCAGGGGTTTATGCCACCTGTGCGTCTTCTGTGAAATGCCTCTTCATGTCTTCTGCCCTTCTTCGGTTTGGACAGTTTGTTTTTATGGCTGATTCCTCAAAGTTCTTCATACACACTGGATGCTCCTCCTCTGTCAGCTGTGTACTTCTGCCAGTCTGCAGCCCGTCCAGTTGGCTGTCTCTCTCTCTTTCTCTCTCTCTCTCATCCTCTTTTTCAATTTTTTCCCCCCACAGGAAGTTTCACAAAGCAAAATGTTTTAATCTTGATGAAGTACATTATAGCCTACTTTTCCTTTTATAGATTGGGATTTGGGTGCAAATTCTATAAAATTATTCTAGTCATTGAAGTTCTTTTTCCTTCTCATGTAAACTTCCAGTGAGGCTGGGTTCCTCATGGAATTGCAGTAACTGTGTGTCAATGCTAGTGCATTAATATCTTTACATGTTGAGTCTTCCAACAGCACACACTCTCCATTTATTAGACTTCTTTAATCATGTCTTCAGAGTTTGCTAGACTTCAACCTAAGTATTTTTTAATTAGTTTAATGGCACTGCATTTTTATTTTTCTGTCCAGGTTGCAGACTTACTGAAATCATATATTAGTTATAGGGGTTTCTTTCTACATTGGGAAATTCCCGAGCAGTGAGTCCTGCTATCTCTACATATGAACAGCTTGTTCCCTTCCTTCACATTGGCGTGGTTCTACTTCATCTCTTACTCCATTGTTTGAAAATGTCTTCACATGCTGGATGAGGGTGTGGAGAGTGGACTTTCATTCTTTTTCCTGGTTTAGAAGGAACACATTGAGTCTTTCACCAAATAGAATAATTACAGTTATAGAAAATTTTAGTGGAAACTCTCTATCAATTTAAGGAAACCCTCCTTGATTCCCAGTTTGCTAATTTTTTTTATCCATAATGGATATTGAATCATGCCAAATATTTTCTTCATTGATTGATATTATTTTTGTGAATTGCATAATTTGTAGTCAACAGCCTTTAATATGGAGCAGTGCAATGATTGATTTCAAAATTACTAAAATGAGCAGCACCTAATATAAAAGTAACCCTTTTCAGGTGAACAAACCAGTGGCCTCAGCATATTCAGGAAGGGAAGCACCACCTAGTTCTAGCTCTGAGACTTTTTAGCATCGTGAAGAAAATCAGGCCCCACTGAGCAGTCACTGTCCTTCCCTGTAAGAGATGGCCTGTGTCCAGGACAGAACTGTGTGGACGTTCTGCACCCAGGAGGCAAACACTGGAGTGTTTGTGCCTGGTTTCTTTCAATTAACATAATGTTCTCAAGGTTTACTCACCTCACAGATTTTTTTTTTTTTTTTTTTTTTTTTTTGTACCAGGGAATCAAACCCAGGGTGTCCTTTTTATTTTTTATTTTGAGACAGGGTCTAACTAAGTTGCTGAGGGCTTTGCCAGGTTCTGAGGCTGGCCTTGAACTTGTGATCCTCCTATCTCAGCCTCCAGAGTTGCTGGGGTTACAGGCCTGCACTGCTGCATCAGCATAGCGTCTTATTTTGTTAGTGTTTTGTTCCTTTTCGGGTCTGATCGCAGCCTTTGCCCAGGTGTGCCGCAGTTAGCTCATCTATCAATTCTCTTCTGTTCTACTCTACATTTCGATTATCTCCACTGGATCTTCCGGTATTTTTCCGCACCCTTGAGCTCGGGCTCTAGCTTCTTCTTGCTCTCCTCCTTCCCCCTGTGGGTTGGAGACCATCGTCCTCTGCGTCACTTGGTGGCACAGTGGTGCTCGCGCCCTGAGCCGGCTGCGTGTCTGGTGTGTTTTGTGCGCTGGGCGTCCGTTTTCGTGTGTCTCCAGGTGTTGGCTATTTGGGTGGCCCGTGCATGGGCCTGCTTCCCCGGGGCTGGCTTCGCTGACACGTGCTGATCTGTTACTGATCTCTGGCGTCGATCCGTTTGGACGGGAGAAGACAGGCCCTCCTGGGATCTCTGTGTTCGCGATGCCTTCAGACTTGCTGGAGGTCTAGCTTGGAGCGTCGCGCCCTGTGCGTGAGGAAGGCGCCCAGCTGCCCCGGGTGCTGGGCCCTCAGGGTGCACTGCTGCCCCTGGCTTCCGGTGTTGCTCGTCCTCCTTCTGAGGCTCCCTCTGTCCCGCTCGTCCGGCTGTGACTGTGGTGGACTCGGCCTTGTGCAGCCCTGTGCGCCTCTTCTTCATTACGCAGCATCCGCCTTGGTCCCCAGGTCAGTTCTGCCTGCAAGTTCATCTGTCTAACATCATTGTTACCGCCCCACTCTCTTGGTGGACGGTTCACATTGAATATCTTTTCCTGTATTTTAATTTCAACCTGTTTGTATGTTGGGGTAAAAAAAAATCAGTCTCAGCACGAAGTTGGACTGTGTATTTTTAATCCATTTTTCATTCTCTGACTTTTGAAAGAAGAGTTGAACCTATTTGCATTGAAACAATTCAGCTCAGGGAGAACTCCCGTTGCCATTGGCTCTCCCCTTGCTCTGGGTCTATCTACTTTGGGTTCCGCTTTTCTTCTGCCACCGCCTTCCTTTCTGCTTGATGTTCGGAAGTGTGCCATATCAATTTCTCTCTGGAATCCTTTTGTGTATTGTTTTCAGTTATTTGCTTAGTGTATACTGTGGGGGGTTATTACTCACATGAAACATTAAAGCAATCAAGTTAGAATTGATACTAATTTTCTCTAGTAAGTATAAAATTTCTGATTTAGCACAGCCCCAAACTCCCCTCTTCGTTGACAGTAACATAGGTAATGTTGTCATTAATGCAGGTTCATAATTACTGGGTTATGTATTGTATTTTAAACCACATAGAAAAAGAAGAAAAAAAAAGACACACTAAATGCGGTGATAGCAAATCTCAAGTTTACCTATGTGGTTGTCTTTAGTGGAATTCTTTATGATTTACAAGTTTTGACGTGCTGTCTAATGTTCTTTTCTTTCAGCCTCGGAATTCCCCATTACTGGTTTTCAGGGAATTCCAGCTTTTGCTCATTTGTGAGTGCCTTCATTGCCACATTTTGGAGCACAGCCTTTCTGACCGTTCTTTGATTCTGTGTTGGGTATACTCGGTTCCTTCTCCCGCAGTTGTTTCTGGTGAGCACTTGGCTGTGATCCTGAGGAGTGGCTCCTCCGGCTGCCTCCACCTCGGGTCTCTGTCTTTCCGCAGCGACTGTGATGCTCTGGTGTGCTCCGCTCAGCTTCTCACTCCTCCAGGGGCTGAGCTTCTGGCATGGGTTGGTTCACTCCCGGTAGCAGATCTGGGGAGTCCTCAGTCCTTGGTCCTCTGCCTTCAGTACTCTTGTGTCCCCGCCCCTTAGCGTCTGGAGTCCTCACTGTGCCTGTGTAGTAGTGGCTGAAGCCTCTCCCAGGCGGCCATGCACTGCTTAGCTTTCCTCAATCTTTGTGATTTCTGCTCCTCAAGCAAGATATTTTTGAGTTTTTCAAGTAGGCTTCATCTCCCCCAACCCGCCATACCCTGCTTCAATCCCTCTGGAGAGGTTTTCATTTCCGTTATTGTGCTTTTCAGCTCCAGGATTTCCATGGACTCCTTTACATGGCTGAGTCTTACTGATTTTACCTGTTTGTTCGTGCATTGTTCTTCTAGTTTGCTTCACCTCTTGGTCCATGGTTTCCTTCAACTCTGTGAGCATATTCAAGATGATGGTGTAAATCTTTCTCTATCAAGTTTATGTCTCTACTTTTTCATGGACAATTTCTGTGAGTTTCTTCTATAAATGGGCCATATTTTATTTGAATGCTTTATTATTTTTGTTGAACCTGGAGAGGTTTAATATTATAATGTGGTAGCTATGGAAAATTAGCTTTTCCTCCTCTTTAGGAATTGTTTTGTGACTTTGTTACTTTCTAAAGTTTTTTGAAGTCCATACATTTTGCATGGATGTTCATTGACATCTTTGTCCCTTAGCTTGAGTTCAGTGTTTTGACACCAGCTTCCTTGAATGTGGAGTTATCCAGACCCAGAGGGTCTTGATAGGAGGGAGATGGAAAAGAGAAGAGAAGCAAAGGGGAACTCCCTACGGGCCTGCTCCCTGCGCTTCCTGCGCAGGGCACCTCCGGGCTCCACGCTCCGCCAGAGGTTCTCTCCTACTGCCCCAAGGGTGGAGAGGGCCAGGCAGGACAGACTGGGGCCTTCCAGGTCTTCTCCAATTCACGGCGTGCGACTCACGTTTCCCTTCACAGTCCTCTGGACACTCTCAGCCCAGGGCAGCACCTGCCCAGCTCTCCCTTACGGAGTCGCTGCCACCATCAGCTTTTGCCCCAGCCAGTTTGTGGCTGGTCCTCCGCTCAGTGCTGAGCAGTGCCCGTCTACTCTGCCCTGGCTGGGCTTGGATTAGATGAACTGTGTGACCTCAACTTTCAACTAAATTGTAAAGGTGGCTTCCATGTCACGGTTTCCCGTGACCAACACCATAGTTACTTGCACAAGAGTTGCTTGACAGTTAATTAAAATATTTATTTCTCCTTAAAATGTTAATGTTAGCACTTATTACAATTGGAGTCTCTTGTCGATACTGATCATCATAGGTTTTGCTTTAATTAAAAATAGGCAGGAGTCAGACTTCATGCCTGTGGCCTCACATTTCCATTCCATATAGTCAGTCGCTGTTCCTCAACATTGACCTCCCATTACTCTATCTTGTCCTGCTGCCCCAAGGCCATTTCCAAAGCCTCAGAAGGAGGGCTGGGGGCAGGTGGCCTTTGGGAGTTGGAAGGTATGTCCAGGTGCCGAGTGCTTGTGTCACCTGGTTTTCAGATGCTGGTTGGTCATCTGTGGTCCTTGAGGTAGAGTTCTAGAGTGACCAAAGACTGCCTGCAGTTGTCTGCCTGTGTTCCTAGAGTGACTGAGAAAGCAGCCTCGCTTGCTCAGGAGATGAACACACGGAGAAATAAGCCAAGTCCAAAGGCAGATGGGGACCCGCGAACAAAAGCCGGGGCGGCTCCTTACCAAATGAGAGTGTTGATCCTTTAGTGGGCACACAGGCAGGTGGCCTTTCCTCTGTGGGGCTGTTGAATTAGGGCCACCTCCTTTCTATCCTCCCCCTCGCCATGATCACCATGCTAGTCCTGAAAGAGCACAGCAGACTGCTGCCTGGGGCTCCTCACTCCCGGGGAGGAAGGAAGGACCCAGGCTCCATGTCCTACTGTCTCCTCCAAGCTCTCCTGACAGACAACCTCCTCTCTTCCCCTGGAACAGAGTACTTGAGAGGGTGGAGAGAAGCGGGGGCTGTCCACGTAGGAGGAGCCACACCCCAGCACCTTTCATGCCTCTTACCCATCAGGCTGCATGCATTTGAGATTTGCCTGAGCTGCTGCCTGGACTGAGTTTCTGAGAAAGGATTTAGATATGTTGGGTGCCTGGATCCAGAATAGTCCAGAAGAGTGACTCACAGAGGAGACAACAGGGAAGGCCACAGACATCCACAGGATGTATACCAAGCTCCTGTGCCGTAAAACTGGCTCCACGTAAACAGGGAAGAACACTGTGACTCCTGTGGGAAATAGGGGCATTATCTCTGACCTTGGATAACTGGGGTCAGTTCACCAGTAGATCTGCCCTTCATACTAGAGCTGAAGATCCTGCCGTGGGTAAACGAAGCCTGCCCCACCCTCCACCATCCTCCATGACACCATACCTTGGGGAAAGTGGCTACCGAGGACCTTTTCAAGACTAACATCACAGAGAGTGCAGGTCTTCCGCAGGCTCCCAAACGAGGGGCCCTTGAGAAAGACGCGTTACGTGGCCGTGCCTGCGTTGGAAGTGACGGTGACATTTAGCATGCTATGGAGGGCCAGCGCGATCCTTACAGAATGGATTTCCATCCACACTTCTTCTGCCCATTTGCGCTGTGATTATTTTCAGCCTGGGGCAACTTTGCTGCCCGAGTATCACATTGTGCTCAGAAACCCTGCCGTTGACGCGCTGGCTCTGAGTTGCTATCTGCGACTATTTTAATGCATGTCATAAATCACAAAGAAGAGTTTCTATTTTGAAATAAATAGAAACAATTGTGATCATGGGTTTTTAAAGTCTATTTCAGAAAATCTGATGCCTGTAACTCTTCGCTTCATTTAAACCTCAGATGTTTAGAACTTGCCTGGAAAGGAAAATCACATCATCAGCCTCCACATAGTGACAGACAAGCCACTGGTGTGAATGAAGTCACAGGACTGGAATTCTCAGTAGTAGAGAAAAGATCCTGTATTTCCTGTGTTTATGCTGCTGTGTGAACAAACAGCATCCATCTGTGTAGTCGATGTAAAGCTCAACTCTCAGGGGACTTGTGCCTTTGCAGCTCAGATGGTTGCCTGTGGCCCAGGGACTGGTGAGCCACCCCACACCCCACCCCTTCATGTGGACCAGGTTTTGTAGAAGGCAAGTCATCCGCAGCATCTCTAATGCTGGCTCTTGTGGTTTTAAGCTGTTTCATAAACGCCACAAAGTCAGCTTTGGAAAGTTGTATTAAATGGGCTGAATTTCTGTTTCCCATAAACTCCCTGTCTGTGTCGAACCAGCCTGTGATTACCCCCGGCTCCATGGGGGAGCCTGGCCAGCCGGCATGTCCATCTCTCTGCTGGTTGAGGGCCTCTGTCCCACTTGTCCCTCTAAATGCAATCCCCATTTTCCTCCCAAGGAGAAAGAAATAGATGACCAGTCGAAAAGATGTCTCATGTTTGCTTCAAAGGACTCACTAATTTTATTAAATTAGTCTAACAAGAAATGTCAAATGGCTTCTCACAGTTACCTCATCTCTGAATATAAATGACACAGGATTTATTTTCAGGTATCATTTTCCCCAGTCCCCTCCTTAGATTTTTGTTTAATGATTCTTTAGAAACTCCTATAAATGTATTTCTTAATTCTGTATAATTGGGAATAGAATTTATTGCTTCTTCCCCTGCCTCTTCTCATCTCCTTTATTATTAATTTGACTGAAAAAATGATGGTAACAAATTGACAATTCAAGTTCTTTGACAATAGCTCAGGATATTGAGGCTTAGGGGCCTTCTAATTGAGTCACAGAGACAGAGACAGAGGTAGAGGTAGAGATAAAGAGGCGGAGATAGAGACAGAGACACCTGGCTGTCAGGTCTCTGGCTAATACTGGCAAGTGAAGGATGACCCAGTGTTCCCAAGACCTACACTTTGCCCATTGAATGCACAGACCCAGAGAAGGATGTTCACCTGATCCGGTTCTTAAAGAGGTGGATCTCAGTGTCATGTTGAGGTAAGATGTCCTTTCCTGGTGTCAGGAGTTGGAAGAAGGAGCATTTTTCCGGGGAGTACAGTGTTAGGTGGATGGAGTTCTGCAGGCCTCATTCTGCAGCTGCTTCTCAGTGTGACTCTGTGGGAATCTGCTAGACTTCAACTTTTCTTCTCTGATCCTCTTACATTTATTCACAGCTTTTTCTCCATAAATGAGTGTCACCAAGCTCCTGGGGAAAAGTGGAGCTGGTTAACCCAGTGCCGGCACACAGCTCAGAGGTGGAAGCAGCCTCCCAGGCCCACTACTCGAATATTGAGGCTGTGGTAGAGGGTGGTTTTACAGCTTTTATTCTAGAAGTGCCGACATCAAGTCTTGATAATTAAATACATGCTTTTCATCATTTATTAAAATGCTCCTTGCTGTATACTGGATATATGGCATTCTCAAGTTCATAAGCGTTTGATGTTAAAACATCTTGAACGTGAGCTTGGATTTTGCAGTTGAACGTCAAGTGCTTCTTTTGTCCTCAGCTTCTGTACTGCCATTCACTTGGTGCTATGTTGTAATTTCCCAAGACTTCACCAATAGATCTAAAAGTTCCGACTCACTGTAAAGCTTTGATCAGCGTACAGGCAAATGGCTCCTCAACTCCAAGTCCAGATTCCTTCTTGTTATAAATATTTACACTCCAAATGTACACTTCTGGTTCATTTGCAATGGTTAAAGGACAGCAAATCAAATTAGTATTTTTCTGCAAAAGAGATCAACTCCGTATTCATATCTATTCATCTGTTTATCTAGCAAGTGCTCTTCCTCTGTGGTCTTGTTTCTGCTCCTCAACCTTGAAAGCTGAACCTGGGTACAACAAAGAACCAAATCTCAATCAAACTGAGAAACTACACTTGAAGGGAATGCTTTTATGCTCTCCAAGCTCTAATTAGAAATCAGTAAAACAACAACACGTTGCCAACCACAGCCTGCACACTGTTAACTCAAGGCCGCACACTTGAAAGGACGTCAGTTCTCTTTTGTCAAAGTACTTTGTACAACAAATTCTAATTCTCCATGGAATTTCAATATCATGCATTATTGCTTCAGAAACATCGCAAAGCATAGGTAGAGTGAGGGGCAGAAGCCAGGGCTTTGATTCCTTGCCCACGGGTTAGGAGCAGGTTAAAGTTGAGGGGCCACACAACGGATGTGGATAGCTAGCTGAGCTCCGCTGCAGTGGCGACCCGGAACGCAGCCTTGTCCGGGGATCATGTTGCAGCAGTTATTAGACAGTGTGACTGGCCTTCCTGACACATGTTCAGAGGTTGCTCTATCTTGTCCCCAAGGTGAGACATTCTGACAGCAATCAATCAAGTCCAAGAAAGCTGCGTGTTCCTGTGAACAGCACTTCAGGAAGTGACCCAACCCGTAATCTGTGCATCAGCATTAGCACCTGGGCCTCCGTTAGCCACCAAAACCATGATCGAAATCTCTAAAGGTTTTTGTTATTTAAAGGCATAATTCAGAAGGTAGCATTGGGTCGAAAAGTTAAAGACTAAACCTGTAAGTTGAAGCAACATTATTTGTTTCATCAAAAGCCCACACAAACAGACCAATGGACAGAATGAGGTCTTCATAGTATGGAGACTCCTCAGAACACTGGGAGTAGACCCACCATTTGACCCAGCTATCCCACTCCTCACCATATGCCCAAAGGACTTCAGATCAGCATACTACAGTGACAAAGCCACATCAGTGTTGACACCAGCTCAATTCACTATAGCTAAACTGTGGACCCAACCTAGATGCCCTTCAACAGATAAGTGGATAAAGAAAATGTGGTACATATACAGGATGGAATATTACTCAGCCATAAAGAGAAATGAAATTATGGCATTTTCTGGTAAATGGATGGAACTGGAGACTATCATGCTAAGTGAAATAAGCTATTCCTCAAAAACCAAAGGCCAAATGTTCTCTCTTATATTCGGATATTGACTCCTAATAGGCAGGGGTGAGGGAGGAGCGGAGGTTCCCTGAATTGGATGGAGTAGGGGGAGCAGAGCTGAGGGAGGGGCAATGGGAATGGGAAAGACAGTGGAATGAATGGGCCATGACGTCCCTGGTTCATCGTCAGCGCACAGCATGTGTGACTCCGTACCAGAGAACCACAAAAGACGGGGCGTTACACTCCATGTATGTGTGCTACGTCCAAAGACATCCTACTGTCATATCTAAAAAGAACAGATAGAAAATTTTGGAAAGAATGCAGTCTTCAGTTCAGATACACAGATGTCTTCGTTTCGTCCCATGTTTAGGTCATTTCGTGACTCCTCACAAAGAGCAGCAAGAGAAGCGTCACAGGTTCAGACTCTGCCCTGTGTGTCTCAGTACACTTTGTAGACGTCGTTAATTTCAGAATGTAGATGAAAACCATCGGGATGCTTTCCATGTGGCGTAGTAGCATGAGGACTGGCTTCCAAGTCATACCCACGAGGGCTCATTCTCCAGTCCCTCTGCTCTGGGCGTGTGACTCTGGACAAAGCACAACCTCTTAGTTTCTTCACAGTGGAATTAGCAGCTAATGTCTTAAGATCACCCAGAGGACTAAAGAGAGCAGGGCCAAGCCTGCCTCCCCGGCGTGTTCCAGACGTGCCCACGCTCGTTACTGTAGGGAGGAATGAGAGGCCAGCCGGTCCTGCCCAGTGGTCCGTGGGCACTGAGCACCTGGGAGGCAGCACCGGCTCCTGGACAGGAGTCTGCCTGCCAGGTCCTGTTGGGAGCGCTTGTTCGTGCTTCTGAGGAGAGGTGACAGGGTGCCAACGATACTGCTGTCTTCAGTGTCCTGGCAAGTGCAGCAGCCAACTCCTGTAAGAAGAGATGAAGGCCAAGAGGATCAGACAGCCACAGGGTGGACATGTGTCTGCCTCCCTGGATCGCTAGGGTTCTGGGAGCTAGACCTAAGTAGTCAGCACTTGCCAGGGTCACGTGGACTGCGATGTGCGTGGCCATATGGAAGCCTATCCTCAGCACCGTGGGTGTGGAGAGCATGGTGGGCAGGTAACACATGCCTTTACCAGACAGGGCGCTGCACAGGAGGCTGGCGCAGGAGGAGGCTCTGTGACACTTGCCCCTCATGACTGACTTTCAGCAGAGCCCACGCACCACCTAAACTCACAAAGATGCCGAGGAAAATGTCACAGCCTGCTGGTGCTGAGATGCAGAGTACCCGTGAAGTCAGCCGTGCCGGCAGCACAGTCTCACCTGTGAGGCCAAGGCATGGGTCTCCTTTCATCCACGTAGAACTAGACACAGTGTGAGACTCAGCATCCTTCCCCAAGAGGTGGCAGACAGTCGATCAGTGACTAATGGCCAAGCACAACCAGGGGCAGGTGGGTGTCTGAGTCCCTCCTGCAGGCCAAGAGTATCTGGTCACAGCTTGTGTCCAGAGTGATTCTTGTTTGGGGAAATGAGAATAACAGCTTTGAATGAGGCTGAGATATTTGGGGATTTTGTCTAATCCCATGGCCTACCAGTCCAGAGTGGCTAGAGAACCTGACTGGGTGTCCCACAGATCCATAGATTTAACTGCCATTCATTGGTGATCAATCACTTTGCATTAAACTTATATTAAAAAAAAAAAAATCTTTCAAGTTCTGCCATCTTACTCTTCCTGGGTTGCCCACAGGAGGTTTTTCTTCCTGGGAGTCTCGGTAGAGATTTAGCTGTGTCCTAAGGACTTGCCCAGAATGGGAAAGCATTCTACTTCTAATTTTTTAATATAATTTGCTATCTTCAAACTGCACATGATCATCTCAATATACACAGAAAAGAACCAATCGCAAATTATACTACAGAACTATAGTAACAAAAACAGTACGGTATTGGCATCAAAGTAGACATGAAGACCAATGGAAGAGAAGAAAAGACACAGAGACCAACCCACATACTTAACAGTCACCTGATACTTAACAAAGGTGCCAAAAAATATGTTGGAGAAAAGAGAGCCTTTTACACAATGATGCTGGGAAAACTGGATGTCTACATGTAGAAGAATAAAATTAGATCCCTATCTCTTACCCTGCACAAAGGTTAATTTGAAATGGATCAGAGACTTAAGAATCTCGCCAGAAATTTTGCAATTCCTAGAATGAAACATAGGGCCAACACTCCATCATATTGGGGCTGACACTAAATCCTTTAACATGACCCCAAAAGTACAAGAAATAAAACCAGGAATCAATAAATGGGATACCATCAAATTAAAAAGCTTCTGGGCAGCAAAGGAAACTAATACGTGTGAAGAGAGAGCCTACAGAGTGAAAATCTATGCCAGTTTGTCCTCAGATAGGGGACTAATATTTAGAATATATAAAGAATTCAAAAACGAAATAACAAAAAATCAATAAATGGACAAAAGACCTGAACAGACACTTCTTCAAAAGAAACACAAATGGCCAATAAATTTGTGAAAAAGTCATTCAATATCTCTATCAATCAGGGAAATGCAAATCAAAGCAACACTAAGATTTCATCTCCCTCCAGTCAGAATGGCAAGGATCAAGTATACAAATAGCAATAAAAGCTGGTGGGGGTGTGGGGGAAAGGTACCTTGACGCACTGTTGGTGGGACTGCAAATTAGTAACCACTCTGGAAAGCAGTGTGGAGATTCCTCACAGAACTAGGGGATGGAACCACCATATGATCCAGCCATCCTACTTCTTGGTATGTTCCCAAAAGATCTCAAATTGATAGATATACTATAGCAATACAGCCCACTCCATGTTTATAGCAACGCATTTCACAATAACCCAATTATGGAATCTACCTAGATGTCCATCAATATGATAAATGGATTAAGAAAATGTGTACAGTAGAATTTTACTCAGTCATAAAAGGAATGATATATTGTTACATACGTGCATATATGGATATGGAACAACAAATCCCATAATTATGTATAACTATAATGCACCAATAAAAAAATGTGGAAAGAGAGGGAAAAAAAGAATGAAATTCTGTCACTCACTGTTAAATGGAGAACATCATGCTAAGTGAAATAAGCCAAATTCAGCAAATTAAAGCTTAAATGGTTTCTTGAATATGTGGAAGCTGGAACGAAATAAGGGAGAAAAGGGTGTTTGATATCGTAAAGACAGAGGAAAGATCAGTGGAGAACAGGAGGGAGATGGAGCGAGGGCATTCGGAAAGAATTTCACAAAACCATGCTGCGTGTGTCTGAATAAACACGGTGAAGTCCACCTTTCTGCATCTGTATGAAAGAAAAAGTTAAAAATAAATTAGTAAACAAGTGAAAGGAGATCAGTGGAGTAGAGCATAAGAGGAGGAGGAGGGGAAAGAAAGGGCACTGGGGACTGAAATGGAGTAGATGAAACTCCATGCGTGCATGAATCTGTCAGTGGAAACCGACTACTGTATACACTATGATGCGCTAATAAAGCTCCACTTGCTATTTGGATGAGGCTAAAAAATACCTGTTGGCTCTCTGTCCTGCGTGCGTCCTCGTCCTCTAGGCCAGTGATGGTTTCTGTAGAAGGCCTTGTCACTGGGAAGGTCCAGCCTCAGCTTAGCTCAGGCTTCCTGTCAGCTTCCCGGTGATCAAGGCCAGGGGCTCAGTGTGACTTCCTAACACTTGGGCTTCTCCTGGGAATCAGCATATCTGGGCATCCCTCACATTCGGGCATGGACTGGACTTTAAATGTGCACGTCATGCTGATCTAGAAATCACTACTGTCCAGAACATAAAGGGAGAGACCCAGAACATGGCAGGACACACGTGTGCACTGAATCTGTGCATTGCCAGTGGGCATGCGGACCCCAGTGGACTCCAGCCCCCCTGAACTGCCCGCTGTCTGCCTGCCTTTTCCCTTGCACAGTGAGCGACACAGAGCTGATTACAGCAAGACGAAGCTGCTTGGACCAGCATCAGAGGCTTCACATGCTCTGCGGAGGGAAACAGCTTCTACCTGCTTCCCCACCAGGCCCAGGGCCTCACTGAGGCTTCCCTGGGCTCTCCCGGCATTAAAGCTTCAGTACTGCAGAGGGTGACTGTGTGTTTGGGGAACAAGTCAGTCCTATTGACCCATAATGATCAGGAGGCGTCCTGGCTGGGAATTTCCTTCGACAGTAAAGAAATACCTGACGTCCAGCTGAGCATGTTAGTGCTGCACTATGTGCATGGGGCGACTCTTCCCTGGCAATGCTTCTGAACAAGTCGAGTGTTAAAACTTGGATTTGAAGTCTTTGAAGCATTTAGATTGCCATTTATTTTGAAAACATCAATGCGAGACCTAGGGACCATGGTTCAAACAGTGCTTGTTTTGCTTTAATTTAATTTGGTTAGTGATAGAACAAACTTTATCACTCAAAATCCCTAAAGTCAAATAATTTGGCCATTATGATCTAATATTTCAAGAACCACAGAGGAAGTCAAGGGGCTCAGGTCAGGCACCCAGTAGGCCAAGAACATCCCTGAGGAACTCTCAAAGAAAGAAAAGTTGTCCAGCAGGACTAGTGGACAGGACAGGAGAACAGAGCCAGGTTAGGGTGAGGTCCGACTCCTTGATGTTTTACAGGAAAAGTTCTCATAATATTAGGAGGATCATTGGCAAACTGTTCTTTAAAAATAAATAATAGTAATGATCTTCTTCCATCTCAGCCTCTACCCTCTATTCAGTGAGCTTTATCTGCAATTACTGCAGTTTGCAAAATGGGCCTGGTCATCTCTCACATCTGGGAAGACAGGCTCATATCCAGGAGGCAAGTTTAAGGTCCAGAGCTCCTGCTGCAGATGAGTCAGTCCACAAAGCCCAGGGCTTTTCTGCCCCTGCACCACGCCCTCTGTCCTCCCCGTTTGGCTCTGGGGAGTGGGCAGACTCTGAAGGACTTTATTACCACTGGTGCGGTAATGTCTCTGCAGGTGGGGGTCTCACAGCACTGTGTCTGACCAAAGCTGCTCCCCAGGGTGAAATAGCAAAGGAAGTCTCACTGTCCTCACCCCCACTGAGCTCCAGGTCTGACTCACTGCTGTGGCCTGGCCCTGGATTGTGAGCCCATTCTGCCTGAGAAGGCCGAGATGGGAGTGGACACAGACGCTGCATTTTGGAGAAACTGGGGCTTCACATAAAACAGGGACGTTTCAAATCTGCCTATCGAGCTGTTGATGGCCAGCGTCCTAACCGAGATGCCACCTCTGTTTGCAATGAGCACGGCAGCACCTTATTCCCACCCTCTGAGGTGGTGCATGTGACACTCCTGTTAGGGCCACGCTTTGCTGTGTTCCCACGGAGCGTGTATGCAGGTTCAGTCTGCACTGGCAGCACCCCACGCGTGTGCTCCCATGCCTGGGCTGAGTTCTACACACTATGCTGGAAACAGGGAAATAGCAGGGCAGGCAGTGCCCTGCTCTCAGGAAGTCTGCAGAGAAGTTACAGAACAGATACACCACGAGTAAACAAGTGGACAATGATTTCACAAAGTGACAAATGTTACACAAAAATGAAACACCTTGTAGCACAGTGTGCAATGATGGAGGTGGGCCACTCATGGAACTGTGAATGTTGACAAAAAGAGACTTGCCCCCAGCATGCATGAGAATGGGGTCAGATATAGGAATATCTGGGGAAGGGATTCCAGGATACTGGATTTGCATGTGCAAAGGCCCTGAGGCAGGGGCAAGGTTGGTGACTTCAAGGAAGGGAAAGAATCTAAGCAGAGCAAACCTGCATGTGGTTGTGAGGACAAACATCAGGAATTGGTTTCCCAAGTTTGATCTGCAGGGTAAGGGTCACCTTGAACAGGCCTGTTAATGAGCAAAGGACACAAGAAGGAGCACCAGGTTCCTGGTTGTCACTCAGGTTCATGGGCCTCTGACTTTATGACTTTCTTTCCACTCATGTAGTGACTATTTCCCATAAATACTTGGGATTAAAATTCAACCAACTACCCTAAGGCTCTCAGCTACAGCAACTGAGATTCGTCTGCCCTTGGTATGTTGAGAAATAAGGTGTTTTTACAATTTCCTTTGTTGTTCCTGCAAAATGCCTGAAGACTTTAATTTTGAAACCCCTTAATCAAAGTCCTAGGAAGAGCAATTTAAGTCATGGTCCTTCTATAATTAATTGTTTTCCAAGTAATGCAGAGGCTGACGCAGCCTGTGAAGCCTAGAAGACGATGCGGAGGTTGATGCGATTTGATTTGCTTACCCCTTCAACAGTACTTATCTGATCAGGGAGGCGTGTGCTGCCATTATTGAAATTTGAGATCTCTGATATTTGAAATTCTGGAGCCACTTAGTCTGCCTATCCCTTAGTCTTTAAAGAACACAGACCACTCCGAGGGAGCTGAGCAGACCGTCTTCTCTCACTGGAGGCGGTTCTGGTGTCTGCAGCAAGCCCACAGGTATGCAGTTCAGCCTGATGACGATCGGTCAAAACAGGAGACTCCAGAGGTCAAAGGTCTGATTGAAAGAAGGTAACCAGATTTTCACGTGCATAGTGATTTACGTGAGATGTGAAACCATTGATTAAGATTTTCACCGAATGGATATAAGACATGAGAGGAGACTGCCACTGAGAGTAATAAGTACTTCAGTCGTAAGATTCTCCCCCTTGAATTGTGTTATTTAATAAATAAGCTCAGTAAGAGGACGTGAGGAATTGTCTTTGGACCTAAGGCTTCAGCGACTTCAGATTCTAAATGCTGTGATAATTTGGGATGGCAGGATGTAAGTCCTAAAGGCTGTTGTTCTGAAGTCCTGGTGCTTCTATAGCTTGGGTTCATTCTGTTAGATGGTGTCTGGTCCCACGTTGTGGACGACCATGTCTGCAGTCTTCTCATCTCCCAGCCCTTCCAGTGTGGCTGTTCCTGCCATCTTCCACGGGATGTGTTTCCTTGCTGGTGGGATCCAGCATGGGTACCGCTTCCTGCAGGGCCTTCTTCACATGCAGAATAGGCAGTCTCTTACCACAGTTCATGACCTGAATAGAGACTCCCACAGCTAGCAAAGCAAGGGCTGAGCTCTCCCCAACCACAAAGGCTGTACAAGACTTAAATGAGATAGCACATTCCAAGTGCTTAGCACATGTTTTTAAATAATGTGTCTACCACTCTCTAAGAATGGGCCACTAGGCACACAATTGGAAACAATATACAGCCACAGGTGGAATCCAGGAGCCTATCTTATGCATACTTCCATTCATCAAATGCTTGTAATGAGTCAGGATGAATCACAGATGAATCATCCTAGCAAGCACCCTATTCTAGGAAATGAAAGGTATGTATCACTACACAGCATACAAACCAAAGACCAAAACCCAGGAGAGCAACAGATCAAATGTGGGGAACATTCAGAGCAGAGAGCTTGGTGCATCTATGACGTGGGCACAGTGCTACTTTCTCTGCTGAGTGTTTTCAAGACTGACATTCAAAGTAGAGAATTTTTCAATGGCAAGGAGCCCCCTCCACTGGAATGTGTTTTGGGGAGTCAAAGATGGTGGTGCTAACTATCATCAAATTGTGACCCACCAGGTCCCAGGGGTTCTTCCCAGGAATTGGCCAGCTTGTCCTTCTCAAGAGAAAGAGCATGGTATGCCCCAGGCACACTAGGTCATCCTGAAGCAAGAGACCCCCGCCCTCCACCCAGCTCCAGCTCTCTTGGGCTACTGCTTAGTTTGTAGCATTGGCAAATACATCCTCCAAGATCAAACAGCCCTGTGACATACCAGGCACTAGGCCATTGTAGAGGTGTATATTAGGGCCCAGTAAGATGACATCGGGAGTTATCTTTGGTCCTAGGACT
Source organism: Sciurus vulgaris (assembly GCF_902686455.1). Lineage (NCBI taxonomy): Eukaryota > Metazoa > Chordata > Mammalia > Rodentia > Sciuridae > Sciurus > Sciurus vulgaris. The sequence goes on along the minus strand of NC_136465.1, from coordinate 3,454,917 downwards.
TCAGTGACTCCAGGTTCTAAATGCTACTTGATGGAACATCCCTCATCTGTGTCCATGGGCACATTGCTAGCTTCACTCAACCATGGATAGAAAGCACTTGGGGGACATTTGCATCTGTACTGAACATGTGCACACATTTTTTCTCATCATTATTCCTTGAAGATTACAGCCAAATAACTATTTACATAGCATTTGCAATGTGTTAGGTATTAGAGGTAGAGAGAACATAGAGCATACAGGATGATGTGCCCATGTTCTACGCCAATATCCTGCTGGTCTACAGAAGGACTTGAGCGTTCATGGACTTGGGTGCCCTTGCAGGTCCCTGAAGTGATCTGCTAAGATACTGCAGGTTTTACTTTCCTGCAATGGATGCCAATTAATTTTACAGAAAAGCTGACATTAGAGTAGGGCCCCAACAATCTGGGGTTGGTGGCTGTTTTTTTTTGTGGTTTAAGCTGCTCGTTACGCTGTGCATTCAGGATTTGGAAAACACACTGGATATATGTAATGCACAGCACTTCCCAGGGCGACCGTCCGCAGCAATGCAGCTGTGCTTTGGTGTCAGAAGGCCCCGCGTCTCCTCCGGGAGACTTGGGCAGCTCACTTCATGTCTGCCTGCGTTTCTACGTCCATGCCATTAAGACGTGGGACAGCTGTGATGGCCAGCTAGGATGAGAGTGAAGGATGATAAGGAAGAGTCCAAGTGATTGCAGTTAGCGCTCTGCATTTTAACTGTGGCACTGAAGACCTCGGTGCCCGGTAGAAACCTGCACAAACCAGGCCGCAGAGCCCCCCCTGTGCCTAGCCGTTTGTCCACTGTCTAAGAACCAGTGTTTCATGGTTTCATTTAAGTGCAACATGGTTTACATACCAGTTTGTTTAAATCATGGCTTGTATTCAAATGTTTTGATTACAGCAGCAAAAACTTATCTGTACAATATTCGGTGTGTGTCCCTGCATCTGTGGTTTCTGGTGTATATGCAATGTGGGTGTTCACGTGTGTGTATCATGAGACCAAACATGAGTGTCAGTGGAGGAGCAAGGGTACCTGTGCACACACATTACACAACACACAGGTCGTCTTTTTTCACATTGGTATTAATGTCGGATAGCAAGATAGCTTCCAGCATTGGTACTGGTAGAAAGAAGGCCATTCTTCTTTTTTTTTTTTTTTTTTTTTTTTTAGTGATAATTGAAGTTTTCATCTTTGTAAAATAAACAAATCAATTTCAACTAAAATATTAAAAACGTTCCTCAAACACCACAGAATATTTTGGTGCCTGAGGAAATATAACTTCCAAAAAGGTACAAGAGGTTCATGTGGAGCAACATGTAAAAATATGATTGTGTTTGTCACATTTAAAAGTCTGTAGTCAAAATAATCTGCTTGACTTCTTCTAATATTTCAGATGAATATCTCATTTTTTAAAAAAATTAGAGTATTACATTTATATATAGTAGTTGGGTTCCTTTTGACATAATCATACATACGAGGAATTTATTTCAATCCCATCCGCTCCCCTCTATCTCCTACCTCCTCCCTTTTCTCTCACCTCCCATCGGCCGATCTTCTGGTTCTGTGTCTTCCTTCCCTCTTCTCATTCTTCTGCTCCTCCAGGATCTTCCCCAGACCTTTGGGATACCTGACCCTCCCCCACTGCCGACGTTCCCTTATTTTGCTCTAGCTTCCACATATGATAGAAAATATTTGACCCTTGATATTCCGAGTCTGGCTAATCCCACTTAGCATGATTTTCTCCATTTCTGTCCATTTGCTGGCAAATGCCATTATTTCATTCTTCTTTGTGGCTGAGTAAAACTTCATTGTGTCTATGTACGTTTTCAGATCCGTTCATCTATTGACAGGCATCTCGGTGGATTCCTAATCAGGCTATTGTGAATTGTTCTGCTATGAACATTGCACTCGTTATATCTCTATTGAATGCCTCTTTTGGTTATATTAGATAAATACTGAGGCGTGGGATAGCTGGGCCATATGGCGGGTGCATTCCTGGGTTTTTGAGTAACCTCCACACTTCTTTCCAAAGTGGTTGTATTAATTTTCAGACCCACCAACAATGTATCAGTGTATCTTTTCTCCCATATCCTAGCCATCTTCTATTATCATTTGTATTCTTGAAAATTGTCTTTCTGGCTTCAGTGAGATAGAATCTTAGCATCGTTGTGATTTGCTTTTCCCTGATCACTGGAGATGCTAACCGTTTTGTATATATTTTTTTTTTGCCACTTGTGTTTCTTTTGAAAAATTTGTTTAGATCTGTTGTCTATTTATTGATTGGGTTTTTTTTTTTTTTGCATTAAAACTTTTGAGTTCCTTATGCATTCTGCACACTCACTCTCTGTCCGATGAGTAGCTGGCAAAGATGTTCTCCCATTCCGTAGGCTCTCTTTTCATGCTCTTAATTTCATTCTGTGGTATTGGTATATGTAGGTTTCTATATCTTCATGATTAAGTTTGGGTATGTTGTATGTGTCTAGAAATTGGTTCATGTCTTCTAGATTTTATAGTATAAATTTTCAAATACTCAATGATACTCTGAATTTCAGAGGTGTCTAGTGATTTCTCCTTGTTTATCTCTAGCTTTGTTAATTTATGTCTTCCCTCTCTTTCTTTTGGTTATTTTGGCTAGGGGTTTAACCATCTTACATATTTTTTTCAAACAACCAACCATTTGTTGCATTGATCCTGTGTATCACTTTTTTATTCTCAATTTCAACTCTGATTTTTCATTATTTCCTGTCTTCTGTTGACTTGGGGGTAGTTTGTACTCCTTTATCTAAGGCCTTGAGGTGGAGCATAAGCTTATTTATTTGATATCTCTCTAGTTTTTTTTTTTTTTTTTTTTTTTTTTGTGGTGCTGGGGATTGAACCCAGGGCCTTGAGCTTACAAGGCAAGCACTCTACTGACTGAGCTATATCCTCTGCCCCTAGTTTTTTTAATGTAGGTTCTCAGTGCATAAATTTTCCTCATAGAACTGATTTCATATAGTCCCAGAGATTTCAATGTGTTGTGTCATTGTTTTCATTTGTTTCTAAGAAAGTCTTCATTTTTTTCTCTGATCAAGTCTTCATTTAAAAGAATACTATTTATTCATCATATGTTTATGGGGTTTCTATTATTTTTCTTGTTGATTTCTAGTTTCTTTCCATTATTATCTGATAGGAAGCATGGGATTATATCTAAGTTTTTTTTTTTTTTTTAATTTGCTGAGTCTTACATTGTGACCTATAATATGGTCTATTTTGGAAAAGATTCCACAAATGGCTGATAAAAATGTAAATTCAGTTGTTTTGGTTGTTTTGGGGTGACATATTTCATAGATATCTATTAGCTTCATTTGATTTATGGAATTATTTATATTGGATATATCTTTATTGATTTTATGCTTTATGACTAGTCTATTGGTAATAGGAGTGTGTTAAAAATCACCCATTATTATTATATTGGGTTCTAGCTGGGATTTAATGTCAAGAAGTATTTTTAATGTAATTGGGCGTGCTGAATTTGGGGCATATATGAAATCAAATTTGTAGAATATGAAAATAGCTAATCCAGCTTGTTTATAGATTCCATTTACATGGAATAACTTTTTCCATTATTTTACCTTCAGTCTGTGGGTGTCCTTATCTATGAGTCTCTTGTAGACAGCATTATGAGTCTCTTGTAGATAGCATATAGTTGGATTTTTTTTAATTCATTCTGTTGACCTTTAATTGGGGAGTTGAGACCATTTATTTTCAGAGTTATGTTCATGTTTTATTGCCATTTTAATTTTATGTTGTGTTTAATTCTGTCTTGATGCTCATTTAGATGATTATTCTTCTATGTATCTTTATCTATTTTGGAGTTATTGGATATGTTTTTGGGTTTCTCTGTGTAGTTTATCTTTGGGAAGTTATTTGTAGTGCTGGCTTCGTTGTCAGAATTCTTATAGTTTAGCCTTGTCATGGAATGATTTTATTTCTGCACAGAATATGAAGGAGAACTTTGCTGGATAGCAATCTTAGATGGTAATTGTTTTCCTTTAGAGTTTAGAATATCTTATTCCAGACCCTCCTTGCTTTTCAGGTCTGAGTTGGGAAGTAAGAAGTGAACTTTATTGATTAGCCTCATTGTTTTGTAGCTTTTAATACTTTTCCCCTATTTTCTTGTTAGGCAATTTGGTTGTGATGTGTCTTGGAGAACTTCTCTTCTGGATTGGTCTATATGGGGTGCTGTATGCCTCCTATATATGAAGGTCTATTTCATTTCTGGTACGGGGAAAGTTTTCTATGACTATCTCACTGAAAATTTTCATAATACCTTTAGCTTGTATCTCCATGTTCTCTTCTATCTCAAGGATTCTCAGCATTGGTCACTAATTCTTACGGACAACATCCTTAGATTACTTTATATCCAGGTCTGGGTCAGTTACCCACTATAATACAATGAAATGATGTTTGAAATTTTTTAAAGTTAAAGATTTTTAAAAAACAATGAATAGATTCAAATATAAGAAGAAAAAAGTGAGGAAAGAAAAAAATAAAAATAGCAAGATTTTACATTTTTTTATATTTTATTCTGAGGAATAAAGGGCTTATTCCTGCAGAGGTGGTCAAAACTGTTGACAGGAATGGCTGTTCACCTCTGCGGGTTGTTTTGGGGTTTGTAACCTTGGGTGGAGGGCCGGGTTATTAAGTCCACACCTCTGCGTTCCTCTCTCAGCTGCCAGTCTGTGTGGGAGGCATGCTGGTGGGTGGCAACAGATCTCAGCTCGGTCTCCTGGCACACAGTGGGGTAGCACCGTTCCGTGGGACACCTTGCGTTTCTGGGGCGGGGTTTTGCGGGGTTCTGCATCGGAGACCGTTCCACGCTCGCTGCTGGAGGGGATGCGGGTCTCGCCGCGTGTCTGGAGCTTTAGGTCTGGTGAAATCCACCGCTAGGGTGCAGGACACCTCCTGGGGTTTCACCCTCAGCACCATGAACATAAAAGGCTGGGATCTGCCCGGGAGTGCAGAAGCCCCGAGGGCAGGTAGGCTTGGTGATCGAAGGGCTCTGGGGACCCTGACGAGCCATTCTCCCAGGCACGGTCTCCACCTTCCCAGACTCACGTGGCCTCCATTTCCTCCATTCAACCCGATTTCCTGGTCTACACTAATTGCCTATCCTCAATTCTGGCTTTACGGCCCTCCCCGCTGCCCGCCGGGTTTCTCGGACAGGCTGGGTCCACGTCTGGCCTCCTGCGACTGGACTTCCCAGGGCTCAGGACAGGGTCAGAGAGAGGCTTGCAGCCACCTGCCCCAGAGCTGACCCCTGAGCTGGCAGCCTGTAGGGACGCGTGGCCCTCACCAGGAGGGGACGGCCTCCAGAACCCTGGGCACCCTCCGGGACAGGCGGGGACACAGCTCACAGCGCTTGAGCGGAGCCAGGGTGGCGCGGCTGGGGGCCTGTGCGGAGCCCCCACCTTCCTTTGTTTGAATCGCACGTGGACCGAAGCGTTGCACAGATGTCGCAGAGTCGGCCTGCGCTCACGGATGCTTTATTATGTTAGGCTACGACCCTTGATTCAGCTGAATCAGTCTTTCTTCAGTCTATACATTAGCATAATACCTGAATTAAATTGTGGTATCAGTGAAGAAAATAAATCGAGGAGTGCTCACTCGTTATCACAGCTTTCCATCTAGGAATTATCCATTTGGAGACTCATGTAATTCCAAACATTATTGGCCATTATTTTTTATGTGTGCTTTAGGAACAATGGACGTTATATAGATAATATCAGTGCTGCAATCCCCGGGTTCAAAGCTACTATTATTACTAAGGAGTATTTTTCAATTCCATGTTAGTTTGGGTGCAAGGCTAATGCCCTTTACCCTGAGTGTCTTTAGTTAATACTATTGTAGTAATGTTGTTTAGACATGATTTTAATGTAGCTTATGTCATTTATAGTTATTCTAATAAAAAGTGTGATGCTTTACATAAGCCACATATTGACTAACTTGAGAGCAAGTAGTTGCTTCTCTAAAGGAACCAAATCTGCTTGGAGTGAAGCAGGGTGGGACTGTTTACTTCCACTAAGAAAGGTCAAGGAGGTTGCTAATTTTTACATTTTGCAGAAAACCCTATTTCCTCCTACCTCCAGGATGTGCCCTGAGCCAGGGAGGACCTGGCCAGGGCAGAGTGGATCTCAGAGGTCCTGCTTCATGAGGCACTTGTTATTTCCAACATGAGAAATGTCCCTCTCTGATTTGGCATCTTTAGCTGCCTATGTGTTTCTTCCATGCCATTGCCTTATTCTTGCTAATGTGCCAGATTTATCAATTGCTTTATGTATATGGCATCTTCAAATGTGTGTATTGCCAACATCTTCTCTTTCCTTGGGTTTCCTGCTAAATCATTGCTCTTATGATCATTCCTTTATGTGCTCAATTTAAGAAAGGTTTGCACGAAGCTGTGAAAAATATATTTTATTTGATATATTCTGAAAGCATTTTCATTTTGTATTTTATGTTGAGGTACACAGTTAATTGGGGATTGGTCTTTGTATATACTGTGAGATGAGAATCAGAGTTCCTTTTTCCCATTTGGAAATCCAGTTGTCTCAGGACCATGGGTTGAGAAGCCCTTTTCCTTTCTAGGCAGTGTGTAGCTTTGTCATAAATCTGGCTTCTGTAGCTGGGTGGGTTTTGGACTTTCTCTTTGGTTCCACTGGCAATTCATCTTGGCTGGCACCATTCAAACCCTATTTTAGCTACTGTAGCGTTACAATCAGAGCATAATAAGCAGCATAAGAGCTCCTTTTCTGTTCTTTTTCAAGATTGTCTTGGTCGAAATCAAATGAATCAGAACCTATTTTAGGCATAGAAACTTTAAGAACCTCATAGTTGATGAGAAAGTAAGGCCAAGGCTGAGGGTTAGCCTGCTAGGAACTTTTGAGCAGCTCCTGAAGGTTCTAACTGGGCTCCTGGAAAAGTAGGTTCTGATCAAACATGACTCATTCTGCAAAATGCACTGTCCTAACTGGCACCCTAAACGCAGCCTAATGCTGTTCCTGGGAGAAGTCTTAATTTCTGATAATCTAGCTCAAAATGATGGGTCTATAATAGTAACTCCTTTCCAGTTGACGTTTTTCCTTGAATTTTTCTTTTCTCCAATTTATAATCAAGTCTTCACTTTTTTTGATTTACTATGAAGGAAGAATTGCTAGATAAACCAGAAAAGCTATTTTCTTTAAAGACCTTTCAAAACCCCACAGCTTTAATATCTACTTGTTACAGTGTTATTGTTAGATTTAAATTTAGTGGAAAATGGGCTTCTTATTAGTTCTTTGGTTTTAAACTCATAAATCCCTTTCATTAAATCTTTTTTATTAAGATTTAGCAAACTCCCCCAAGCATTTGATAATATTACTGTGAACGATTTGAGCTCACTAAGACCTACTATTGCAAGGCTTTTTTCTAAGTGCAAAATGCATTTGGAAATAATTTTTCTGTTTGCAGTTCAACAGTGAAGGCTGGGATAATACTTGTGTTCAAGGACTTGCACTGCATGCAATAATCTGAGTATGTCCAAGTCCCTTGCAAATTTTCTTAATATTTTCTAGTGTCTAAATATTTAAATTTGTTTCAAACACATTGGTGGGAAATGGCCAGATGGAGATGGAAGGAAAGACCCCAAAGAGTTTCCAGGAGCTACGTAATAGCTTACTTCAAACCAATTAAACACAGGAATGATTTGAGAGGAGTAAATCTGTCTTCGCATGCTGGTGATATTTACAGTAGAAACAAAGTGCCGCTAGGGCATTGTGAACGGTCTGTGTCCTGATCTCAGTGCCTGCTCTTTGTCATTGAGGTGCCTCAACCCAGGTGCATAGCCACCATGGCCAGCTGTTAGAGGAAACTCAAGAGAAAAAAACTACACACAGGCAGGGAATTAGCCTGGTCCTGAGGGCTCCTCTAGGGCAGTGGTCACCTGAGAGGGCAGGGAGATGGACTTGGCCCAGAATCGTTGAGCAAAGGCAGAGGATAAAGGATGAGGTGGCAGGAAGAAATGAAGAGGTGCATCTGGGAGGGGAGGGATCTGTTAGTCCAGGATTGGAAGGAGATTGAAAGGTTCTGTGGTTGCCCCAGTCTCCCAGGACCTGTCCTTCCAGCTGAACATCCTGGCAGGAAGCCTGAGCCTATTGTCACTCAAGGACCTGTTCCGTAGAGGATTACTCCTGAAGTCTGGTCATCACCCGTGGAGCTGAATCGCAGAGTTGTTCACACAATCCTGGGAAGCAGAGGCTGAAGGGAGTCAGTTCCTTGTGCTTCCAAAGCTCAGCCCATCACCACCAGCTGCTCCTCACTCTCTCTGCATCTCGAGGACCTTACACACCAAGAATATCTTCGTTTGCCCCGCAGGCAGACGAGCGGGAGGTCAAGCAGAGTGTGGGATGGCTGAGAACCTACCCAGATAACTCCCCTTGGCTTATATTCTTCTGCATTGTATGACACTGCAGCCTGTTCATATTATCACACATGGAAGCCATTCAGCCACAGTGATACCTGTGTGTGTATGTATACATTTTAATAGTGTTTATTTTATGTGCAATGCAGTTTCCCCCAACAAGGACGGTATGGACTTCATGCAGCAAACACCTGTGCAGATAATTAGCACCAAATTTCTTCCTCCTGTATTGGAGGCTCTATGGATGAAGGTTTTTTGAAAGTGACATTTCTGTCTCAGTAGCAGAGTTCCCTGCCTTTTCATCCTGTTTGCTGAGGCTCTCCCCCTGCTTCAGCACTGCAGAACACTGATGCAGCTTATCGCTTGATAATCTTGCATGAGAATTATGCAATACGTCAGTATAAAATTGACCAAAAGTAGTTAAAGAATTGAAAAATCGGATGAAAGATGGCCAAACCAATACACTGTTTTTGTGCTTTGTTTCCCAGGTCAGAATTGCGGAGGCTTGGTCCAGGGACCCAATGGCACCATCGAGAGCCCTGGCTTCCCCCACGGCTATCCCAACTACGCCAACTGCACCTGGATCATTATCACAGGGGAGCGCAACAGGATACAACTGTCCTTCCACACCTTCGCCCTGGAAGAGGATTTTGACATTCTCTCGGTTTATGATGGACAGCCGCAGCAGGGGAACCTGAAAGTCAGGTAAAGTGCCCGCTCTTCTTACTATAGGCAAGGTAGAAAAATGTTCAAGTGCCTGGGTTCTAAAATACAATTGGAATTCATGTTTGAATCTCATCATCAGAAAAAATCAAGCTACTATAAAGAAAAACTAAAGGTTATAGGTTTGTGTCTAATTGTGCACCTTTCCCATACTTAAACTTCCTATTGAAGCAATCCTTGACTTCCTTTATAGATACCTCCTTGTTCTAGCTCTGCAGAACAGTGTTGTCAAGGTAATTTAAGTGAAGTTATAATACACCATTGTTTTTAAGCAACTGTGAATTTAGGGAAAAGTCAAAAAGATAAATGAGGGAGTGCAATTCAGATAACAACAAAAGGAAGCTTTACGTTGTCAGAGAATACATTCGGGAGGAAGACCTAGGAGGTGGGTGGAGTGAGAACATTCAGGAATGCCAAATTATCTGGAGGCCATTGGGTTTAGACAATCATAGTATATTCTGTTCATCATTGGTTTTCTCCTTTGATCTATGACCTTTACCATGAAGAAAGAAATAAGCACAAAAATGTACCTGTACAAGATTTTTTTTTTTTTAATTTGGCAATGGAAAGAGGACTATCCCTTTCAAAAAATAAGATTTTCTAAACAAAATTGATGAACATATTTAAATATATACATTTATGGCAAATCAGGTCTTTATCTTCTGCTTATAAAGTTCTACATTACTTAGAGATTATGTTCAGTATCTGTTAGTTTGTAGAAAAATTGATAGAAGGCAGCAGAAATTGCTTTGCATAAATAAATAATGTAAAATTCACATTAAGGCCAGTAGGAACACACACACAAAAACATATCCTATTCATGAATTTGTGAAGTGAAAAAAATCACTAATTTCAAAAACACACTTCTATTTGTATATTTAGTTAATGCATTTATATCACTATACAACATATAACTATATTAAATATAAAATATATTATTAATGAATTTCCAAATATATTCGATTGGCATTTTCATTATGCATTTTCAAATACAAAATATCTTCTATTATTTTCTGGGTCATCTACCATATCTGTTTTCTTTCCATATGTTTATTTCCATTTCTGTTGCATATTGTACAATAGCTGACTCTTTTCTGAAGCAGGTAAGTAAATTTTCTTTCTTTTTAAATAGCATCTGTGGTCCCCATGCTGGATGTTTGAACAAAGTATCTATTGTACGATGTTTGCTCATGTGATATAAGAGTTCCTCTCAGCACTCCTGCTCTTCCAAACATTGTTTTTTATTTGTTTTCAGTTACAAGTGTTGACACTCCCAGGGAATAGCAATGTTTTATAAAGGCAAAAAGAATTATAACAAAGACCATAGTTGTGACAAAGCAAAACAATGACAACAGCAAAAAGAATTAGGAAGTTCAGTTTATTCAATTACCATCACATATGTGTTAAAGCTAGTTCTTTAACATCAGGAGTTAAAACTAGTTCCTTCTCTTTCCATTTAAACACCATTGTAAACATGTGCTCAATAATACTTCCATTTTCTTTCTCTTAATATTTCCTTTTTCTGTAATTCTTTCAGGTATGAACACCTGTCTCATATGTTAATTCAATTGACTACTTGCAACCATTTTCAACAATCTGTTATGCTTTCATGTTCTTAATGTGATGTTAAGATCATTTTATGTTAAGGAGCACAGATCTTGGAACACAGCTTTCTGGTCTATGCACTATTTTAATAGGATCAACACTGGAAATATTTATGCTCGTGGTCTTTTATTTTGAGTTTAATGTACAAGTTGATGTTTGTGTCTGCGGATTCTCATAGTTGTTGAGACAGATGTCGGACTCTGTGGTCCTCCTACCTTCTTAGATGCTTTTAGTCAGGAAGAGAGATAGGTCACTCTCTTGGAAGAGATATGGGCTTCCTGGAGTCACTCAGGGACAGAGACCACAGGGTGTATTTGTGCTTGGTTCTTGAAGTGCGGTGTCTGCTTTCAACTCGGTGCTGATTGCACAGTCTCTGCCTGTCTCCACCTTGACCTGCCCGTTTGAAGCACCATTCTATGGGTATGCAGTAAGTCTATGGGGAGCTGTTCTAGGTATTGTATGATAGAAAAACTGTACCAAAGGCCATAATTCCTCCAATGGCGGCTTAGTGAGATGGGTCTTTAGTAATGTGAAAATCTGAACCAATAACAAGGTAAAACAGGAATGTTTGGATTGTCAGGGAAAACACAGAAGAAAGTGTTTTCTCTGTCAACGTTCAACATTGGGGCTGATAGGCAGAGTGCCTATGAATGGCGTCAAATCCTAATTAATCAGAGAGGGGAGTACTCACTGATGTCATCTGTCTCCCTGTTACATCTGGAGCCATTATTTATTTCTCAAACACAATTGACTGACACTATTTAAAGCAGCTCTGGAATTCAAAGAAGAGCATGTTCGTGAGGGGCAATGGATCTTTGGACACAGAGCTGCCCCAGAAACGATTATTAAAGGCTGCCAAGGACTGTCCTTTCACTGTGGCTGTTGCTAGTAGCTCAGAACCTGCTCTGACTGAGAAATAATGTCTTGTTACACAACTTGAGCATCTTATTATGAAGACATTTGTCCTGTTTATCCACAATGAGAGATAGTTTGTGAATAAAAATGTGGATATACTCCCCAACAAGCAAAACATGGAACTTGTAGTTGAGAATTCTTCACGATTATATTTGAATTTGGACATTAGTCAGAAATATATTATTCACTATATATAAAGAGATCTTTAAGATCAAAAAATGACACGTATAACTCTGATATTATCTTGGATTGTCTTTAATACAAGCATAACTACAAAGCAGAATAACCTGTGCCTTCTCAGGAAATATGTAGATAGCGTGTAGATAATTTAGACTGTGGATAGAGACATTTTAATACATAGACATGGAGAGCTGAAGGGAAACCTACCTGGGAGAATGAGAGGAAAGATGCAATCAGTTAGAAGTGCAGCTGCTCCTGGGTGCTCTGCGCGAGGAGCTCAGCGTGGCCCGCAGTCCGAGCACCGAGGATGGTCAGAAGCTGAGCTTCTGGAGGCGGCACAGCTCTGGCTCCTCAGTCTCCACGGCGGTCCCGGGTCGCCAAGTCCTGCAGTCCTTATTTTTTGGCATCTCTCCATTCGCCATGGCCTGTTTAAACCTCTCACCGGTAGAGAGGTGCCCAGGGCACCAGAGCAGTGCCAGTCCTGCCCCAGCATCACCCCTGTGACCCCCAAGCGCTGGCTGCCTGCTACCCCTGGTCGGCACTGTCACATGCACGCTCCTGGTCAACACGGCCGACAGTCCAGGAGCACAGCAGTGTGATGGCAGGCATCCTGGCCAGGGCTCCCTGCTGTTCCCCAGGCGAGTTCTGCGTTCGGCTGATGGATCCATGGGCTTCTCCTTGACGGGACCTTGTGAGGCGATAGGATTCTTATCCCTGCTGCTGCACCCCTCCCTCTGCCCATCTAAAGGATATTTGTCTTTTAAAACCCAGTCCATATTATATTTATCTCAGGAAATCTTCCCTGGGTACCCAAGTTAAAAACCAAAGCTTTCACCAAAACCCCTTCCTTTTCTCTGAACTCTCTGGGAGTTCCTGGAAGCCAGCCTGTGCTCCTTTGCACTTGTGCCTGCCTCTCTGGGGCCTGTGCCCCTCTGTGTCCCAGCACGTCAGGTAGAACATAGGCATGCCCACTGAGGCTTGGAGAGGCGCCTGGGCAAGCCTTCTCCTGGAGTGGCAGGTGTAGGCAGTAGACCTCCTGAGGGTTGCGCCCCGCTCCAGTCGTGTCGCTCAGGGCCGCCTCTGTGTGAGTGCAGCTGAACGCTGGGTGACTGTGCTGTGACTGAAATCCAGCTCATGCTTCCTGAATTCAAAGTGGAATTTATTCATCCCAAATCAGAGAATAATTGAAATTGACATCAATTTCCAACTGTGGTAACTTTATAATCATGAAGGTTGAAAATAAAACCCATTAGGAACTCAAAACGTGAATAAAAGTGAACCCATGAAGGGAAATTAAACAAGGCACTGTGGGAAACCAACATATATTAGTGCATGATTGTGCTAGAATACCAGGCCTAGGACAAGAGCGTGGGCAGTCGTCTCGGATTTCTCATCCTCTCTTTACAAGATCACCCCTAATTTTCTGCAGGGGTGACAATGAAGAGGTTAGAGAAGAAAGTGACGGGAACATTAAGTCAGGAATCGTGAACACCTGTTGTTTACATATCCCAGCGTTTCCCCCAGTTTTCCAAAACCGCAGTAGGATGTTGGGATGCCGTAAGCATTTATTAAGAAACCTGCAGAATGTTGGCTGTGTCTGGTGGCGCTCTGAACTGACAGACTTTTAAGGGCCGCAAAAGGGTTTCAGCTGCGTCACAATCATATTAGACAAGAGACCCAGTGCCGCCATGATCCTTCCTTCCTGTCCTCACTGACGCCATGAGTCCCGAGGCAGCCGTGTGTGCACCAGGGGTCACCTGTGAACCAAAGTACCAGACTACTTTAGCAGTGACTAATGCCCCAGTGAAGGCTCTGGTGCTCATGGGGTGGAGCTTCTAGAAAAGCAGGCCTTTGGCTTGTTCAACCGACGCAGGGTGAGGGAGGTCCAAGGGTGAGGGGCATGGAGGCAGGCAGAGGGAGGGAGCAGAGGCCGCGCTCCACCCAGAGAGGAGGCCTTAGCCGCCAGGCACTTGGACATCAGGGCCCAGTAGCCCAATCAGTGCTTGCAAACCTGATTAATCAGGTTATTACAGCTCAGTGAGGACCCCGAAGGGAAACAGTGGAAGGGCTGATCTCTTACATAGACCTAGAACATTCCCATAGTTATGATTTGCTCACTTTCCTACATATTTTGGGATGATTTAAAAAAAAATGGTCTCCCATATGTCTTCCAAATTTATTTAGTTAACGTTAACTTTAAATTAGCAATTCATAGATAAGCTGAATAACTATTGGCTTAGTTTAGCTGAATAACTATTGGTTTAGTTTTGCTTTGCTTTTCATTTAGCTGTTTGCAGTTGGTGGTGAGGACCAGGTCAATTGAATCAGAAATCCCAGCGTGAACTGGGGTCTCCATGTGGGGCACATGATTCTCCCCACCCTGTGTGATTTTAATATGCAACCTTGGTTGAGAACAACTGCATATATGTCTGTGTTCGCAAAATTCCTATTTATTAAGAAAGAAGATTAAACTGCAAGTGACTGGAAAAATCCTGGAGACAAATAATAGAGGAGACAGTAAGAATCTAATCTACTGTGAGCAGTTTCAGCATGCTTGACTTTGGACTAGGGCGCCTCTGCTAAACAGCCAAAGGTCTGTGACTCATTCCAGACCTTGGCTATTGTGAAGTGGAAAAGCCGTATCCAGAGGAGCGTATCCAGAGGAGCGAGCAGCCCTTCAAGACTTCCTAAATAGACACGTAAGGAAACTATTCAAATAGTTGCCCCTCCAAGAAATTGCCCTTGTAAAAATACAGATCTCCAAAAAGACATTTGAATTTTTTCGAACAGTGGAAGAAGAAGAGATGGCCAAAGAGTTTGCAGCCTGTCTCAGCTTTTAGCAGAAAAAGGTAATTTGTGGAGTGGATCATATGACTTGGAGGAAGACACAGATTTATAAAACTGTAAATCTTTACTATGTATAGCAAAGCAGATGTTAGATCATCAATTAAAACACTAATATGAAAGTAAAAAATATTAAAAACAAATTTGTATTTTTTTTTAGGTAAGGCAATTTTGAAATCATAAAGTGATTTCATAAATCATAAAGTGATTTCTCCCCAAATTTAAATCCTAATAGACAAATGGTAGATTGATTAAAAAGTACCTATAATAGATTTGAAAGTCAAAGGGCTGGTATCCTTAATTTAAAGTATATACTTTTAGAACTATAAGACAATGAAGAAAGCCATTCAATTAAAAAGCAAGTGAAAATATGAATAAGGAGTTCAAATAAAATAAATTCATGGTAACAGGTGTATAAAAGGCAAATGAAAACATCAATGCAATTTAGTAGCTCACCATTCTGCATGGCAAAATTTTGATAATTCAGAGTTTTTGAAGATAACGGCAAATACCCTTATAACCCTTTACATATAATATTAAATTGCTACTATTCTAATAGAAATTTGGAAATTATTCTCAATATTAAAGAATCCATTATATAGTCTTTTGAATGTTATCATATCTATGTATCTATAGAAAGAGATTAGTTAACTAGGATATCCATGTAATACAATATACTTTTTAATCAACGAGGGAAATATTTTTTTGCTCATGTTAAATGATGCTTCTGGTACATTTTGCACTTGAGAGTAAACACCGTGTCAGATTGTCCAACTCCTCTCAAGCTTTTCTTCTTCCTAAATAAATGCTGGGTAATTACTCACAATAGAACACCATTCAGGGGGTCTAGGAGCTGGTGGGCTCTGGGATTCCTGACCTGCAGGGAATTACTGACCTACATCTTCAGCAGGTTGAAGGGAAGGGCTTCTGCACAGCCCCTGGGTTTCCCAGGGCCTTGTGCCAGCCAAGGCAATTTCAATCAAAGCACAGAGTTGCCTTAACCTAGAGAGTGTGGGCTGTTTCTGTGTTCCTTGCAGGTCAAAGGTGAGAGAGGGACGAATTTTATTTTGGGTATATGTTTTCTGCCTGTGAAATTCTTGTAGTCAGTTCTCTTTACCAGTCTGTAAATCTCCCTCTCTCCTGTTTATCTGTCTCCACTGGGGTTGATTTCATCTCTCAGGAGAGGTGTGGCAGCAGGCAGATCTGAGGAATGCTGGGCTAATGAGGCACCTGGGATGAGAGGCAGACTCCTATCCTGAACACCCAGGAGTCAGAGTTCCACGTGCCCCACATGGCCACATTCCTTCAAGAATCATTTGTACGATCTCTCTCCAAAGGGAATAAAATATTCATCTCTATCATAATTTTAGTCCTTGGTTTCTGGGAAAAGGAACATAAAATGTCAAAAATTCAGTAATGTTTATTCGTCATGGTGGTGGATATGGGAAAACTTTTAAGACGGCTTATTTTAGGGAACTATCCATGTTAATAGAAAGTAGTTGCAAATAAACATGTTCCTAGAATTTACAAGATTTTCTTAGAATTTCATAGATTTTATGTGGAAAACCAAATTTGTAGCTGAATAGTTATTTTTTGGGTTTGAGATTTACCCTTCTTCCCTCCTTTGTTTATAATGCTTGGATGGCAAAGCAAATTGCAGATTCATCTGTCCTTTTATGTCCTACAGTAGCTTAGCATTGAGAATAGAGTAACAAATGAATTTTAATAAAATAAATATATTAGATACCTTACAAAATAATTGTAAAGGGATGAATGCCATATACAAAATGTTAATTATCTACTTTTAATTCACAAAATGAAAAAAGAATGTGATATTATTTAGCACATGAAACAATTTACTCTTCCCTAGTAAATACACTTCCTTTCCCTTTGGGTAGAAATAGGATGCACTTTGTGTCTGAAATATGCTGGAAATCATAAAAAGGGCACCAGGTAGCTTGGGCTTCTCCTGGCTTCCATTTCTCCTGGCTTAACTCTTAAGACCTTAAGTCCTAACTTGAGCAGGATTCAGACATCTGCCCCCAGTTCTGGGTGGGAGGCATCAGTGAAAAATGCTTCAGATCTTCTCTTCAGACAGCACTGACCTGAAGGGTGCTCGGTAGGGAGGGCTCTCATGGGAAGCTGGGTATCTACCCTTGGCACTGGTCTGTGACCCCCGCCCTTACCTGGCTGCTGTGGGATCTCCTGGGCCCTTACCTGGCTGCTGTGGGATCTCCTGGGCCCTTACCTGGCTGCTGTGGGATCTCCTGGGCCCTTACCTGGCTGCTGTGGGATCTCCTGGGCCCTAACCTGGACGCTGTGGGATCTCCTGGGTCCATGCCTGATTCCTGTCGGTCTCTTTCTTACAGCCACCTTGGGATCAGACGATGACTTTCTCTCTGGGCCTTATTTTCAGCCCAACTTCCCAAGCTCAAAGACAGTATTGATCTCACACTGAACTCTCAAATGGAAGATACAGGGTTACGACTGTTTGACTACGACTTACCTCCATGTAGTTACAGACAGTATCTGTTCCCTTTGCCTTTAGAAATCACTAGTATTAAAAAGAAATTGTGTGGCTGACTCCTAACTTCAAGGAAACTGTTCCTCCATGAATAGGGTGTTTGTTCCATTTGAGAGGGAGAATCAGAGAGTAAGCAGAAATAATAACGTGAAATGTTTCACATGACCTGTCACCTTTTGGCTAAAAGAAGAAAATTGAGCTAAAGAAAACCTTGGCCTCCTGAAATCTTCTAAAAATATCTCTCAGAAGGAGATGGCTTCTCATTTTCTCACAGTCTGTACACGGATTCTCCGTGGTGTTTTTTTCTGCTTGTAGTAGCACTTACAGTTCCACAATCACTCCATCAAAAGATTCTGTTTTAGTCAGCTTTGCATCACTGTGGCCAGGACCCCTTAGAAGAGGGAAAGTTTGTTTGGAGCTCATGGCTTCAGACATCTCAGTCCATAGATGGGTGACTCCATGGCACCAGATGGAGAGAGAGAGAGAGACAGAGAGACAGAGACACCACAGAGAAGATGCACCCTTCCAGGGCCGCCCCCAGTGAAGTACCTTCTGAAGCCACGTGCTACCTGTCCATTCAAACTAGGATGGACCGATTAGATTATAAGCTCTCACAATCCAATCATGTCACCTCTGAGTATGTTCAATTAACAGGTGCTTTGGGGGATACCTCACATCTACCAAAGCAGTTACTGAGCCTGTCCTGAGTAACAGATGCGTTCATCACCCTGTCTTCAAGCTGAGGTTAAATGGTACCAGAACTTCATGTGCCTGTGCAACAGGTTTTATGAGATTACTTATGTCCTTGGTACATGTAGTATTTTAGTTGTTTATTTTTTATGTAATAGAGTTGGGAAGAATCTACCTTTGACTGGTGAGGGTGTGGGTGGGAAGGAGCTATGGTGGTGGAGTAGCTGAGAGTATTTACTATTATTGCACTATGCTCATTAAAATCAAAGACACCACCAAAGAGCTGAGCGCTTTCAACTGCGGTGATGCTACTTACATATGTCTCTTGAAAGAATCATGTGAGTTCTACCTTGGACCTTTGCCTGTTACTTATGAGACTTTTAAAGTTGTACTATAATGCATGTATCCCATGGTTTGGGATATAATATCATTCATGCCTTTTGAAATAGATGAGCACCGACTGACAAGTTTCACTGCAAAGTCTGTGTGTTAGTGGCCCGGTCATCTTTTCTTGAATAGCATGTTGTATGACACATTTCCATTCAGGATGGCAGATCAAAAGCCCAGGTGGAGAGACGCTTTTCACTTGACACTAAAAAGGGCACAGCTGAAAAGCAGAGGGGAGTCTAGGAAACGGCCCCAGCAGAAGGCTAGCTGGCTTCCCGCAGGGTGATTGGGAGGCGCTACTTAGGCAGTAGACATTACGGATGGGATCAGCGAGAGGATTTCTTTTCCTTAGGTGATTTCCTTACCCCCAGGTCCCCTGCCCTGAGAAGATCTTCATTTTCTTCTCACTAGCGGCATCCTATTTTGATCCATTCATCTTAAAGTCCTCTTTCAGAATGAACCTGTCTGCCTTCCTCATTTCGCCTGTTATAAATAGTGCAAGCTAGGTGCTGAGTGACGAGTGCCGTGCGGATAGCAAACCCTCCCTTCCAGGTTGTTAATTTACCCTGTCTGCTACCTGCTCTGGCCACATGTCAGTCATGGCACCACACCCCTGACCGCAGTGGAGTCACCTGAAGGGCTGAGTAGGTGAGCTCTGGACGGAGGGCTCTTGGTCCCTTCCCCTCTGGACTGGTGTCAGGATCCTGAATGCTCCTGGCAGTCAGGCCAAGAGAGCTCGCCGGCTAGTGAACAGGCTGAGTGTGAGACGGGAGTGAAGGGGATTGCTGCAGGCTGGAGAGTCGCCTTCCCTGAGCCTGGGTCAGGGGCAGCGGGGCTCCGGTCCCCTTGCCAGCAGGGAGAATCCCCTCCTTTTTAAAATCCAGTGCTGGCCAAGGGAAACACATCTGGGGAGCAGCAGCCTGCAGCCTCCGCTCTAGGAGGTCAATCAGCCATTGCAGCCGCGACGATTCCACATGGTGTTAATTCTAGAGCCATCAGAAGAGGCGTCCAAAAAACTCCTGGCCCCCAAAGAGCTCGAGTCTCTCTAGGGTTCAGTTACTTCATGTTGAAAATTGAGAGACTGGGTAAGACCACAGGGGTTCTTCTGTAAGAAAGTTTACCCTTTCTTATTGTGATTTTAGTTTGCACGTCCCTGCTGACGGATCATGTTAGCACTTTTCATGTGCTATCAGTCATCCAGATACCTTCCTTTGTGAAGCATCTGTTAAAACCTTTTCCCAATTTTCAGTAGGAATTTTTACTTCTGAGTTATGAGTTCTCTACATATTCAGGATATAAGTTCTTTGGCTGAAATATGTGTTGCACGTAATTTCTTTCAGATTCATTCTCTTCGTGGTGTATTTTGAACAACATATTTAAGGGGGCCTTGGGTGGTAACCTGCAGATCTGTCTCGTTATCCAGTTGGCTCTGTGTGCACACAGCGGGATGGGGGACTCTTTTTTCTGCTTCTGTGGTGTGTGCTGTCAGCTTCAGGTAGAGCATCCTGCGACAGTCATCTGTGAAGTGCTGTGGGTACCTGGAGTGCAGCCTGCTAGAGGGTCTCCCAGACACTGGCTGGCCTTGGTGCCTGACAGCTCCAGGTAGGAGTGTGAGCCTCAGCGGGCCTTTCCATTGTCCACTAGTGGCGCCTTCCCAACCAGTTCTCAATCTCAGGCAGGAAGACCTTATCTCTGGGATTCCTGTACTGTTGAAACTCTCCCTCTTTGTAGTCCATCCTCTTCTAACTATTTTTGAAATTTTATTTTATTTTATTTGTTCTAATTAGTTGTACATGACAGTAGAATGCATTCATACATTTTGATAGATCATATGTAAATGGAGTATAATCTCTCATTTTTCTGATTATACATATTGCAGGATCACATGGGTCAGGCAGTCATGCGTGTACACGAGGAAATAATGTCTGCTTCACTCTACCATCATTCTAATTATTTTAGTACTACTTTTTTTGTCTTAAAATTACTGATAGAGTCTCCATCTCCTGACATATGGGAATTGACTGGACATTTTGATGTAGATCCTTTATGTCTGTTAAGGTTAGAGGTTTGCTGAGAATTTTATTATGAATAAATCTTTCATTTTGTCAAATGTTCTTTCAACATCAACTGCAATGTTGGTATTTCTTCTTTTTTTCTACTAGAATGTGCAGTTACACAGAGTAGTTGTATTTTTCATGTTGATTCAACCTTGCACTCTAGGATAAATTCTACTTGGTCATTACTTTTTAAATGTATTATGGTGTTTGACAATACATTTCTTAAAAAATTCTTGTGTTTATAATCTGGTCTTTAATTTCCATTTTTGGTAAGCTTTTACAGGTTTTGTTAGAATGGAGGTATTTAAAAAAAACACAACTAAACAAATGAGTAGAAGTTTTCCCCGTTTCAAGAAAGGGCTGTATGATTGGGCATCATTCCTTAGGAGAAAACCTGTGCATGATGTTTTCTTTGGGGAATGCTTAAAAATGGATTAAATGTGTTGTACAGATTTAGGACTGTGTACACTTTCTATTTCTTCTGGTGTCAATTTTGGGAAATTCTATTTTTCAAGTTAATTACCCATGTAATCTCTGTTTTCAAATCTGTTGGTATAGAGTTAGTAATAGAAAGTCTTCCTCTTTGGATCTCTAGACTCAGTGCTAATAATTTTTTTTTCTGATATTGCTGATTGGTAGTCTTCCATTTTTTCTCTTTCTAGCCAAGAGTTTGTCAGTTTTCTTGATTATTCAAAGACCAAACATTGCTTTATTTTCCCAATTATTTTGGTTTTAATTTCCTTCATTTCTTCTCATTTTTATCCCCATCCCCATGACTTATTTTTGGCTTTATTCTACTCTCCTCATTCTTGCAGTTGAAGTGAAATATAAGGTTACTTACTTACTTCTGTCATATTTTAATATTAGGTAGTTAAATATATAAATTTATCTCTAAATTCTATATTATCTATGTTCCAATTTGTAGTTATTTGGTTGTATTTTGTGATTAGTACAGTTTTAATATTTTTGGATTTTCTTTTAATTTCACTTTTATAAAGTACCAAGAAGAGTGCCGTATGATTATGATTCCAATATTTGGGTTTTTACTAGTACTATTCTGGCTGTTGCCATCTCACTTAATGCTGCTACAGTAGGAACATGCTCTGTATGATTTCACCCTTTACACTTACTGGAACCTGTTTTGCTTGTGTGTTTGTCGTCTTGAGGTAGCTTTTCCATACTTGAGCCATTATTAAAGTGAAGAAGGCATCAGCAATTGTGCTCATTCACCAAACGTTACACTCTAGAAATGCCAAATGTCACATTTCTCAACTTACTCATTGTAAAATGAGAATTTCTTTATCTTTTTTAGTGGTCTGTTGAGTATGTATACACATATATGTATATACAAATATATATCATTATAAAACAAATACATGTTTATAAAACTTGAGTTAGCATATATGAATCTGTATATGTATTTATAATTTCCTACATATTTTGAAAAAATATGTTTACATATTAAATATTTGTTACTGCTATATATAATTGCATTCACGAGTTCATTTTTCAAACAATTCTGCACATTTTCTAAATTTACTTTTTTCTAAACTTCAAACAAAGTAGAACTACTTTTTTTTTTTTTTTATACCAGGGTTTGAACTCAGGGATGCTTAACCTCTGAGCCACATCTCTAACCCATTTTATTTTTTATTTTGAGAGAGGGTCTCACTCAGTTGCTTAGGGCCTCACTAAGTTGCAGAGACTGGCCTCAAACACGTAATCCTTTACCTTAGCCTCCCAAGTTTATGGGATTACAGGTTATACTCTTACTCTTGAAGGACAAATACTCCCATAACATTTAATAGTTATGAATACAAAATGTTCATATGAATAACCATGCTCATTTTGTTAATAAGGATTTAATTCACCTAGAGCTTTTATTATTTAATAAAACGTGTGAAATGAATGTTTAGGAACATATGTATAATAGTTTTTTCAGTAGTCTATGTAAATTCTTCAGTTTTTAAATACAAATATATTACTAAAACTCAACATTGTTTTGTGACTGACACAGTTCTGGTACTAATATTTATTAGGGTTTTTATTGTTTGTCCTAAAATAAAGCCAAGGACTTAATTTTCTTCTGAAGTAATTTTATTCCAAATAGACTCTATTTCTTCAATCAGTTCATGCTAAGTGGCATGACCATCATGATTATTAGGACAACGCTATTTTCCAAGATCCTCGTCCTGAGAAGAGATAGAGGGCTTGAACTAAATCGGGGAACCATAGCCCAGATGTTTCCTAGGTAACAGGCTTTGACACCTCATCCAGCGGCACACGCAGCGCATCAGAAGGCTGCTGCATGTCGGCGGGAGTGGCCGAGGCTCTGCCTGCCCTCCGGGGGCCTTCAGGACTGAGGGAATCTGGACAGAGTCTCACTGTGGCTGTCCTTCTTCAGCACGGGCTTTTCCCTCTCCGCCCCTGTGCTACATTGGCTGTCTCACCACGGGCACTTGTGGGAAGCCTGAGCTGATGGCTTCATGAGAAGAAAGGCCAGTCCTCACTCACAACTGCACATCTGTCTGGATGCTAACTATCACTAGGCCCTGAGATGTTCACTGAAATGGTGTTCATTTTGAGCATGTTTTGCAGCCTCTGCAGATTTAATTTTATTATTTCTGTGTATTCAACAGCATTAAGATGTAATACTCTTTAGTCTTTGGAAACCTGAATAATATAGACATTCTGCAACCCCCCCACACACACAAAAGTGAGTAAGGGTTAAACTTATTTTCATCTCATGTGAATTAAATTCAGAACAAAGAAAGACTAGTGAAATTCAATTCGGTATTTGTTATTTAATATTTTTTGGCATTCCCACTGAGAAGAAATGCTGGAGCAGAGAAGTGACTAGGCAGATCCTTTCTGAAATAGAATCGCATTATTTTAATCTCCTCCTGACAGCACCAGAGCTGGCGGCATCTCTGTTAGAATAAAATGTGAATTTGCTCTTGCAGTTTCCTTTGTAAGGATTCCGTCCAGCCCTCTCCATCTATTCCTCTGCACGTCTTGTGCTTTATACGTGGCACCTTGAAAATAAGGTAAAGCAGGTGATTCTGTGATATTTTCTACAAGCAGTGTGGTCAAAAATGCATGTGGGGCACCGCCAAGATTCTACAAAAGTGGTGACACTATTTTGCCCAAGTTTGGAAAACAAGAGAGCCCATAAACTGCCATTTGGATCTATTAGTTTAGCTACATAATGCTTGATTGAAATCTAGCAAATAATTGAACTCCTTCCCAAGGCAGTGCCTCTGGCCATGAAGCCCAGGAAAACATCAAAAGCCTCGCTGTTGGGTATAGGAGAGGCCACGCTGCAGATGAGAGGAATCGGGACAGAAATACACAAATGATGGAAGAAAAGCCGACCCTCTGAGCTCTCCACTCAGTCCACAGCCAGAATATAAATGAAGGGTTAGCGGAGCCTCGGCACTGCCGAGCTGCTCTCCCTGCTCTGCGGAAGCCCCGGATGTATGCATGTGCAGCAGGGTGCTGCCTCCGGCCAGAGGGAGAGCTGCTGGCGGGTCCCGCTGAGCTGCCAGCCTCTCATCTCTGTGTCTTTGCATCACTCAGCATCTCAGAGGGTGAGCGACTGAAGGGCGTCTCAACATGGCCGTGCTTTCTTCAAGAGGGGATGTGTTGGTCTCATAAAAGACCTTACGGGGGTCCCCAGGTCTCTGTTTTGCCTTTTGCTTTATGTTGTTGAGGCAACTTGGCAGCTTGGCTGTTCGTGTAAAAACGAAAACTGAAGTACAGTTTCACATGTGTTGACTCGTTGTCTTCGGGCGTCTTCTATGTGACTCCGGTAGCACCTAAGAGATGTCCACAGAAAAACTGCCGAAGAGAAACTTCACCCCAGTGGTAATTAGCAAATCAAAGGTAGTTTCAAAGAGCAGCATTGCGTCTTCACTTCATTAACAATGTCATTTGCATCTAATGAGTTTGAAGTAGGTCCCAGAATCTGTCTAGACATGGATAAAGTGTGAGAGGAGACACAGGCTTTGGGTCCCTGGAATAATGTCCTCATGACAAAGACAGGGAAGAGGTCCTGCTGTAGCCATGAGCAAGGCAATGAGCCATTTCTTGATAAGGGTAGTGCCACAGAGGTAGTCCAAGAAGACATTGGGAGGAGGGTCACAGAGGCCAGAGGAGTCACTGACTGGGCCTACGCCCTGGGATCAGCCGCTGGGGGACACGGGCGGGGCACCTTCACAGAACTACAGTCAGACTCCTCTTACTTTTGAGTGGTCTGTTGGCTCTTTTGAGTTGTCCCTGACGATAGAATTCATTCTGATCCACGGATAAAAGCACGGAATGCGATTTGCTCTGATCCAGTCCCCTCTCCTTCCCCTCCCCCTTCCTCCCAATCTCGTTCCCCTCCCTCCATCTCCTGATCTTCCTGCTCTTTACTCATTAGTGTCTTGTGGATGCCCGTGGCAGTGAGGTTCGCTGTGGTAGGTCACGTATGTTCGTAGGAAGTCATGTCTCCCACCCCACCCCGCCTCCCTTCCCCTCGTGCCCCTTGGTCTGCTCCACCAATCTTTTCCTTTGTACAAGGACCACTCAGGGTGGATTGCAAGGACAGATTCCACCCATGGAGTCAGAAGCAAATCCAGGTAGAGACGGCCGCGGGTCTGGTTGGCAGTGTCCCTGGATGTCCCTTTCTGTGCTCATGGCAAGGTGTTTGCTGTACCAGAAGACCAGCCTAGTTCTCTTGCATATTTAGAAGTGTGAGAGAAAGACGTGGCTGCCACATTCTGCATGATGCTAAGCAACACAGGAAGCCACCCTAGCTGCTATTCCATCCCTGTTTTAAATTTGAATATGTATTTTTAAAATCTGTATCAATGTCTATACCAAAGGAAGAAAGGTAAAACAGTTGAAGTTCTTGATAATTTCATTTATTTTTGTTAATATATTTGTGCAGAAAAGTAACAGGAGCTTGAATACATGAAAATGGCAAAAGAGCAGGTGGTGATAATAAACGTACAGAAATTTTAAAACATTTCCTATACTTTTTGAAAACATATAGTCATAATATGTATTATTTTTTTAAATCAACAGGCCTAAACTATCATCAATTAATATAATTTTAAAAACAAATTAGAGGCAATTTATGGAATATTAAGGAATCTATCAGATAAATTTACAATAAAGTTGCCTTGAACAAATGGACTGTTAAAAGGTCTACTGTATTATTAATATCCAAGATACGGTTAAAACAAATTGTAATTTAAACATCAACCAAGCAGTAAAACAATGAACGAACTTAGAAGAGTAAAATGAGTTTGTATTTAATTTTTTCCTTTGGATTCTAAGAACACTGAAGTCTAGATGTGAATCCATGCTGGTATCCTGGGAAAATATCCAGTGATGTTCTCAGCATTTGAAACGTGACAGATGAAGCCAGGTGCTCCCAAAGTTTTCCAGTTTATGTGAGCCAAGTGCAGCCTGGGGGTGGAGAGTGAAGGCTCTCTTTAGCTGCTGGGGTCCATACCTAATATCCTAGTGTTTTACGTTCTGTTAAGCCAGGCTATTGAACGTTACCAAAAATGAAAGTCTGCTGACATACACGGATGAGGAAGTCTTGCTTTTCAGTGTCCTCACGAGAGGGAGCAGGAAAGGCTGGCTTGCGTTCAGTTGAAACAATTAATTTTGCCCATACAAATTACTGACTTCTGAGCTGTGCCAACGTCAGGGTTTGTGAATGGCCTCCTCTGGTCGTCTGCGTGAGATGCTCAGAGTTCTTCAGAGGAAGAGGCTCTGTGGCACCTGGGTTCTTTTTCTGGAAAAAGAACTCATTCAGGAGCACAGCGTGGTTCCTAGGACGGCAGCCCTCCACGTTGCCCTCTCAGTCCTCCAAGTGTCTAAGTGTAGGACATGGTACTTTATCTTACTGTATTTTTTTTCTTTTGTACTAGGAATTGAACCCAGGGGTAATTAACCACAGAGCCACATCCTAGCCTTTTAATTTTTATTATAATTATTTTTTAATTTAAGACAGGGTCTCACTAAATTGCTTAGGGCCTCTCTAAGTTGCTGAGGCTGGCTTTGAACTTGTGATCCTCCTGCCTCAACCTCCCAAACTGCTGAGATTACAGGCCTGCAAATGTGGAACTTTTAAAAAAATATTATTTAGTTGTCAATGGACCTTTATTATCTATTTATTTATGTATTCACTTATTTATTTATATGTGGTACTGAGAATCAAACCCAGGGCCTCATGCATACCAGGAAAGCACTCTACCACTGAGCTACATTCCCACAGACATGGAACTTCAAAAAGAAAAGAATGTACATTTCAAGTGTTCTATGGAATATGTTTGTCTTTACCAGCAACAAGAGGAACATGTTATAGCATGATTTCTGAGGCTTAGGCAGGTCATGTTTTGGTAAAAGAAAAATCTAGACTGTTGAATTATGGTTATGAATTATGGGAATTATCTAAGCAGAGGGCAGTATGGCAATGCGGTTTTACAGAGGAATTCAAAAGTGTTCCAAGGACTCTCCATACTGCCTTTGGGAGTGCAAAATTTGCACCCATTTGCAGTCCCACCAGCAATGCATGAGTGTGCCTTTTCCCCACATCCTCACCAACATTTGTTGTTGCTTGTATTCTTGGTAATAGCCATTCTGACTGGAGTGAGATGAAATCTTAGAGTAGTTTTCATTTTCATTTCTCTAATTGCTAAAAATATTGAGCATTTTTTCATATATTTGTTGAACAATTGTATATCTTCTTCTATGAAGTGTCTGCTCAGTTCCTTAGCCCATTTATTGGTTGGGTTATTTGGTTTTTTGGTGTTCAGTTTTTCGAGTTCTTCATATGTCCTGGAGATAAGTGCTCTACCTAAGGGGCATGTGGTAAAGACTTTCTCCTGTTCTGTAGGCTCTCTCTTCATGTTACTGATTGTTTCCTTTGCTGAGAAGAAGCCTTTTAGTTTCACTCCATCCCATTGATTGATTTTTTATTTTATTTCTTGTGCTTTAGGAGTCTTGTTAAGAAAGTCAGATCCTAAGCCAACATGATGAAAATGTGGACCTACTTTTTCTTCTATTAATCCTGGGTCTCTGGTCTAATTGATAGGTCCTTGATCCACTTAGAGTTGAGTTCTGTGCAGGGTACAAGATAGGGGTATAATTTCATTTTGCTACATATGGATTTCCAGTTTTTCCAGCACTATTTATTGAAAAGGTTCTCTTTTCTCCAGTGTATGTTCTTGGCACCTTTGTCTAGTATGGGATAACTGTATTCTTGTGGATTTGTCTCTGTGTCTTTTCTCTACCATGTCTACATTTCTATTTTGGTGCCAGTACCATGCCGTTTTTGTTACTAAACCTCTGTCATATAGTTTACGGTCTGGTATTGTGATGCCTTCTGCTTTACTCTTCTTGCTAAGGAGTACTCTGTCTATTCTGGGAGAATATCATGCTAAGTGAAATAAGTCAATTCCCCAAAAAACAAAAGTCAAATGTTTTCTCTAATATGCAGATGTTAATTCATAATGGGGGGGGGGCTAGGAAAGAATGGAGGAACTTTGGATTGGGCAGAAGGGAGTGAGAGGAGGGCAGGGGGTGTGGGTGGGAAGGGGGGTGGAGTAAGATGGACATTATTACCCTATGTACATGTATGATTGCATGAACAGTGTAACTCTGCATCATGCGCAGCCAGAGAAATGAGAAGTTGTGCTCCATTTGTGTACAAGGAGTTGAAATGCTTTCTGAAGTCATGTACAACTAAAAAGGACAAATGTGTTTACACACACACACATATATAAATTTTTAAAAAGAGAGAAATCAACTGTTAATTTGAAAGCCAGAGTTTCTAAGTAGTTTCTCAGTCTGTGTTTTTAAAGGGGCCCTGTATAATGTATAAACACACTCTTAGGGACTCCAAATTTACCCTATATGGTGACAAGAATCCTTTTGAAAGAGTGATAGGTTAGAGACAGGATGGTTATTATAGCTTCTTAGAAACAAAATGAAAATACTCATGTGACAAACATTAAATGCCATCAACCAAAAGGGAACACTTTTTGTATTCATAGGATCAGAGCAAACTGTTATAAAATTAACCAAACAGTGATGCTATAAGGAAACATAACATATTGAAATCATGAAGATTGTTCATTTAAGGACTTTTGGGTGTGGTACTTCTTTGATTTGGATTAACTTTGCATTTTCTAAATGTGAAGACCTCTAGTTGGTCCTCAAACATCTGCTGAGTATTGATTGACTCTTTGGCTAAAATATTAGGAATTGGAAATGATTAAGCAGTTAAGTTGTCCTGACGGACAAGGTCAGGAAATTGGACTGCATTTCTCGACACCTGCTGTGCTTGGTACAAGTCTGGAGCCACTCTCCCCGAGGTGTACCCTTGGAAGATGGGAGCGAGATAGCTGCAGCATTGTGTGCTGGAGAGCTTCCGGCCTCCGGGGCATGCGGTGGACGTCCAGCGTGCAGAGATGGCTCAGGCAATGCTCTGGCTGCTCCAGGCTGTCCTAGATGTGAGTGCCTGTGCACCAAGAAGCGCACACACTGACTTTGTTTCTCTCGTTGCAGCGAGCATCCAAGGGCAATCACGGATATAGACTAGGCAACTTCTCTTTCCCTTCACTTTGCCCCATTTATTTATGTCATGGAGTCATGGAAGTACTAATAGATTACATGGGTTAGTAGACCTGAGACAAATTGGAAATCTTTCTTATCTGACAATAAACGTGAAATCATTTGCGTCCACCAATTGTAATTTTCAGGTTAAATTACTTTGTGCTGCAAATATGATGTTCTCAAGATAAATCATAGAAAATTTGTAATCTGCTAGAAAATTGTGTGAGATGGGCGAATGATTTTTACCCCAAGGAATAAACATCTTGTAGCTTTTGATTTTCTCACAACTAAAATTATTTTTAACAAATATGAATATTTGAGTATATTTTCGCAAGATTTATGCATTTAAAATCCTGAGGACATATTTTGTATTCTCTTAGGTGAAAACCTGTGCTCTCTCTAACTCAACTGAGTATTCTGAGGCCGGCTCCATGAAGCGCATGCGTACGCATGCGTGATCGTATGCGTGGGTCTGCCTGGAGTCATGAAACGCATGCCTACGCATGCGTGATCGTGTGTGTGGGTCTGCCTGGAGTCATGTCCAGGTGATTTTCAGCTGGTGGTTTCTAGGTTCTAGAATCTTTCCCATGTGTGATCTTGCACGATCCTCATTAGAATCTCAGTCTTAAAAATGAGGGAATCAGGTTACAGTTTGCACAATCTGCTGAGGCACAGACAGGAAGCGTGTGTTAGTGGCCTGCTGAGGTTACGGGTGCTCTGGCTCTCCTGCTGCGCCCATTGCTGCTGACCTCATCCATTCTGAAGTAGCCACCATAGAAGGGTGAGAGCATCACCCAGGAGAAGATTCTGCCCCGGTTTCCACCTCTGCCTTCAGTCTCCAGGGCGATACTCAAATGTGAAGACCACCCAGATGTGCGGTGCCCTTTGGTGGGCCCTGCAGCCCTTTTGCTTTCCACCACAACCTATTTCTTGTGTGACTAATTTTTCATTTTTATTATCAGATCTCACACATCAGAGGTCCTTATCACCTCTCTGTCAAGTTCTCATATTTGTTTGTCAGTAGACATTATTAAATTCTTACAAACCTTTGCATGTAAGACAGTTAGGCTTCCTCTTTCCCTTGTTGTGCATGAGGACTCCTGGCACTATACATCTGTGATACCAAAGAAACGCTTGTAAATGGAACATCGAAATCACAGAAACAGAGTGAGGAAGGAGGAAGGGGTTTCCTAGGCACCGTGCAGTCCTTCTGCCTTCGGAAACATTG
This sequence comes from Sciurus vulgaris, assembly GCF_902686455.1. NCBI lineage: Eukaryota > Metazoa > Chordata > Mammalia > Rodentia > Sciuridae > Sciurus > Sciurus vulgaris. The sequence continues at coordinate 3,424,695 of NC_136465.1, read as the reverse complement.
CCATTCTATCTTTCTCTGCAAAACCCAGTTTCTGTGTGGTCCTTATATTAGAAGTGAGAAAAAAAAGCCAGGGAAGGAATCAAATTAGTATTCAGTCTTCTACTTTTTTCACTTGGGAATGAGTCACTTCTGCCTTTTGACAGAAAATTGACTTTTGTTGCATATAATCTATTAAGTACTGTCAAGCAAACCTTGCTGGGGTTGCTTAGCAAAGAAGAAGTGGGAAGTCCAACCCCTTGGCTAGCAGGCTGGGTTGGTGTCAGGGCACAGGCCAGTGTGTGTGGTTTCCAGTTGTGTTCTCCGATAAGACACTCCTAGGTGGAAATGGTCTGCAAGAAGGGCACAGTAAACTTGATTCTGAGGGCAATGCCCTAATTCCCAGATATAATTCCCAGTATTCTCAGAGTGGCCTCCAACAGGCCTGACTCTCCTTAGGTGTCCTTACTTAGGCATGGAGGTGGAAGAGAACAGCATTTGGCCTTACCTGCCAGGGGGTCTACCCCACAGTAGAGGGTGTTCTGAGGCATAGCAATTGCCTGTTGTAATTGCTGTCACTTAAATACAAGTCATAGCTTTGACAGAGCCTACAAATTTTACAAATTGTACAAATAATTCTCACCAACTGAGTATTATTTAAATGTAGAGGGCTGTTATTGTTTTATTATGGGAAGAAGGCTGGGCTTCCATTTATAATTGTGTGTGTGTGTGTGTGTGTGGTGTGTGTGTGTGTGTGTGTGTGTGTGCGTGCATGTGTATCCAACTATAATACAAGCCTGGGAAGGAAGGGCACAAAATCCCCACCTGATGCACAGCAAGCTTAGCCCACACCAGGGTACCTCCCACTGCCCCACTCTGGAGTCTCAGGAGGAATGTAGTGGCACTGCGTGGGCCTTGCACCATCACTTCTTCACAGGATTAACACACAGATAACCTTCCTCTCACTAGCTCATGTTCTGGTGTGCTCTGCTCCCACCGGACCTATGCTACTGTGTAACCTCTTAACTCTCCTCAAAGCCAACAAGAGTCAGGAGTTTTTTTTTCCTCTTTGTGGTCATGTGTGCATGCATATCCTCCGCGTATCCTCCCCATATCCTGAGGGCAGACTGGCCCTGTGTGGGCTGGGCCAGCAGAACGAGGGTCAGGGAACAGGATGCAGGCCCCCTCCGAGTAGCTGGCCCTGCTCCTCTTGGCTCTGATTTGCATTGCTGGGTGCGCGACCATTCATTGATTCTTCTGCCTCCTCAGTGGAACCACAGTGGTAAAACAAGAGGTGAGGCAGGAGCCTGCATCCGCCAGCGCTCGCCCAGGTCCCTGCGCCCGGTGCTGACCACGCTTCGCTGCTGGTACAGGACAGATCCCCAGGAGAAGGCACTCCTCCTCCTGGCCACTCCCACCAGCGCCGCGCAAAGCAAGCAGGGAGTCTTGTCTGCATGCAGAATAAACGATTAAGGTCTTCCCATTTCAGAACTGAGTTCTTGGAAAGAAAAAGAAAAGCAGATCAAGTCAAATTAAAGATTAAATTCACAAGTAATTTATTAAGAAGGCATTTAAAGTTGACCCTAAAAGTATTATAGATACATTAGATTCCTTCCTTGACTTCCAGTGTGAAATTATCATTTTAAACTGGGAATAAATTAATGTGTTTAGAAGCAGAAGGAAAATGTTTGAGTAATTTTGCTGCCCTATGATCAGATAATTCACCAATGAGGAAATACAGTTCCAGATAACATGAACATGTAACATATTTGGCCTGGAAATGCAAACTAAAGGAATAGGAGGAATTCTTTTTGTCTTAACAAAATGACATATTTATACATGGACGAATGATTCCCATGCTCTCAAGTGGAGAAAAGTCTGCACGTTTTGGGGAAGACAACTTGGCAATATGTATAAAAGTTCTTAATACATGATCATAATTTCACCTATAAATTTTATATCTATGGTTTTTTTAAGAAAAATAAACAGGAGAAGATGTACTCACGAATGCTTGGGGTAGTGATGTTTAAGTCATGAAACAATTGTAACACAGCAGATTTTCACTGGAGGGCATTACTAGCTAGATCACTCCTGCCCAGTCGAGGGTAAGATGCTAGCCTGTCACTAAAGATGAAGGAAGTTTCTGTCTATCAATAAGGAAAGAATTAAGTTCAGTAAGAGCCACATTAAAAAATGGTGCCAAAATAAAATGCTTTTCATATTTAAAATTCTATGTGCATACAAATATAGACACATACAAAATTCCATGGACAGAAGTCCAGAAGATAGAGCAAGATATAACAGCAACGTTCTCTCTGGAGAGAGGGGCCCAGTAGGCATTTCTCTACTGTTTCATTTCGCTTTTCTGAAGATTTTGCAAATAGATAAAAACAAACAAACAAAAAAAGGACAACGACACAGCCAGCTACTTCTAAGGGAAAAATTAATGCCGTTTTTCAAGGAAAATGCAGGTATCTGATTTTAAAATAGTTTTGTTCAATGTGATTTCCATTGATTAAAAAACAAAGTTGTGTAAAGTATTCAGCCAGGTGTGCCATTGTTTTCACTCATATGCACACAGGCCATGCCAAATTCTTATATAAAGCAATGCGGTGTTATTAGATTAAGGAACTCATACAATTGATGTCAGTCATGAAGAACCATTTCCAAAGTTATAATCACAGAACGTAGTTTTGAATGAACAAGAGAGTAGCCCCCTGGATGAATGGAGTCAGCATTCATAAGTGGGGACTTCTGTGCTCAGTGGTGGGTAATTCATTCCTCCTCGGTTTGCCACATGAACAACAAGGCACAAGGGTCTGACATCTGTAGGGATTTGATTATGTAGAAAGCGTAGTGATAATGGAGCTTGGCCCTGGATATGGAGCTGCTATCTCAGGTTCCAAATTCGGGCTCCTCATCAGGTCCCTGCAGAAGGCTCCTTAATCTCGCAGTGGGTTCTCATCACACACATTTGAAGTTCCGCACAGGGCCATTAGGTGGCAAGTGAATATAGAGCACTATACGTAGGTTTGTACACTAGGAGGACATGGTGCCGCTTCATGGTTCGGGGTCAGCTGAAGCACAGCCCCTGGAATTCAGCTGTCAATACTCAAAGCTGGAGCTTCTAACTGACTTCCTAACTATAAATGAAGTAAAAGAAAGCCGGGGGCGGCGGGGGGGGGGGGGGGGGGGGGGGGAGTGTCTGGTAACCTATTAGCATTTAATGGTTCACTTTCCCTGGAAAAGGGAATGATGTGTGCATGAAAGAGTAAGGGGAGTGTTCTTATGGTAAAGAACTTGGAGAAGACTATAATTTGTCTTATTTTTTTTTCCTGGAACCTGACACAAGACACAGTCATTTGGCAGGTTTGGCAAAGCTATGGAAGGTATCACCTATAGATAGTTAAATACCTTCTTAGCAATACTTGTCTGATCATCTTCTTTTATAGGGGAGACATCCTTTTATTTTGCAAAGTAAATCCCACTTCTATTTCTCTTCCATTTCACCACCATTAGAGCATGCGGGGCGGGGTCTGTGCACAGTTGCAGCGTATTACCATCATGATCTTTATTTCTGGCACAGTCCTTCATGCCTGGCCTTTTCTTGTTTAACTTTTTTTCCAGGTTTCCATATTTTCACCATTCTAACATTGGCAACTTTTCTTGTAAGATGTGCACCATAAAATTTTTGGCTCAAAATGATTCTATGGCTTCCCATACCTTCTGAGAAGCCAAACTCCTTGCCTTGCCTTGCAAAGTCCCCATGTCCTGTCCAGGCAGGCCATCCTCTGTGGTCTCTTGCAGATGCCTGGCCTCCTTGCTGGCTCACTTCAACATGCCCAGTGCCGAGCCTTCTTGGCCCTTGACCTGGGACCTTCTCCTCTAGACAAGGACAGGCCTCAGCCTGGCTCTCTTCAGACCTCTGGTTGCATCACCTTCTTGGTGATTTCTCTGCCCTCTGTGCACTGTGGTGTCAAGCCACCATCCTGCCCTCCTGAGTCCTCTAACATTCGTATATTTTCTCATCTGTGATTTTCTTTATCAAGCTTCTCAGCCTTTTGGCTAAGATCAGGTGTAGTGGAGTTTTCGGTTACATATTATCTTTCACATTTTTTCCTCGTCACTGACAGAATGATTATATGTTTGCTCATTCTCTACCTTCTCCACTCCTCCACTGGAACTCAAGGTCTTGTGGCAATAACCAGGTCTTTAATATTCAGTATGTTCCTAGAATTAAAAAAAAAATAAGTACAACGAGCACTCAATGAATATTGGTTGAATGAATGAATGAAAGTACATGAGCATGAATAAAATAAATCTAACTGGGGAGCGGACGCCCTATTTCAGCCTTCACCTCTGGGTTTCTTTAAAGAGGGTGCTGCATGACCGGAACTTACCTTGTGTCCTAGTGTGCCTCCCAAGCGTGTGCACCACACCTAGAGGCATCTGATCTAAAGGGAGCTGAAGCCATGCTACAATAATGGGGGGCTCATTCAGGGTTTGAGAGATTGTTGTGAGTTTACCTTTAATTAAACGCCACGTTATTTCTGTACGTGTAAAACTGAAGTTGTATTTTTTGACATGAGCTATTATTTCCTAATGGCCATTTCTGGGACTCCGGCACATGATCCGGAGTGCAGGTGAATAACCTGGCGCGGCCTGGCCCGGCTGGTGTCTGCGCCCTGCGCCAGCATTTGCCACCATCCTGCTAATTCAAGCGGCTCTCCGGCTTACCCCAGCGTCTCAACTCCAGCCTCCTCTGGCTGGACTCCGGAACAGAAATTAAACCTGAGCACGCCACCACCGTCAGATTTCACCTGCCAGCCTTTGAGAGAAGGGGTGAATTTGGAACAGCAGCAGTAGTGAATTTCCAAATTTAGCATTCACAGCTCCCTGAGATGAGGAAACCATCCTTTTTGCACATTTTAGAAATGATAGATTAAAAATATATTTGAAAGCATTACAAGGAAGACTATTTTTAAAGTGTAAGAGGATCATCCCCTGGACCACTGCAGTCATTCCAGTGGTCCTCAGTCTTGGCCTGGTCTTTAAGGGTGCAGGGCCGCACCTCTGGCTGGCTCCCAGGGATGAGTATGGAGCTGGAGCCCACATGTATGAGCCTCACCTGCGGTCTAGGCATGTCCTTGGGTCCTCTTTGGTAGGCTTCTGGCCGGTGCACACCTCTGTCCTTGGGCTTGTTTCTCCTACTGGGGCTTTGGTCACCCTCCCAGAGGTTGCCATGAGGAGCGAATTGTTGCTGCTGGTGCTTATAGCTGCAGCAGACACCTTGCCCTCTCCCCTTCACCTTGACCCTGTTTTTCTGCTGTCTTAAGGACTTCTCAGGGCCTTGCCCCAAGAACACAGGGCTTGTCACAGGGCAATTATGTTAGATTCTTTGGTTAAAGGGAGTCACCTGTGGAAATATGGTCTTCTTTTCTCTCAAGGTAAACTTCATTGGTCTTAGGTTACTATTTGTAGGTTAATGTGTCCATGTTATTGTCTTAGACTCAAATTATATTGGAAGTTGCGCTCTCTTTTTTGACAGTTGTGATCACAATGATGTGGTTCCCATATCAGTGATTTTAAAGCAGTGTTATTTGTCTGGGTAACCAAGTTCCGACAAGAGCTTAGTTCAGCTGGATATGGGGTGGGCAGCCAGGACACCGGTCATGTGTTGCTTAGTGCCCTGGACAGCAGCACAGGAGGCCTGATTCATCTCTGACCTGGACCCTCAAGAGCAAATCACATCTCTGGCAAAGATTCTGACATATGCAGGCATGATTCTGGGCCTCAAACACAATCAGAGGCAAAGTTAATCATAATAATTACCATTTGGTATCAGAGTCTTTCATCCTTAACAGAGCTTTGACTGAAAAAAAAAAGTACATTTAAACATTGAGCAAGATATTTTTATATTCAAATATCCCAAAATTACCCACAAGTATTTTGTGCATAAATATTTTCATTAAAACCAATAAGAGACATGATTTAGGAGGACATTGAAAAGATTGTTCATTTTTTTTTTTTTGCATTTCATTCTGAGACTTTTAACTCTAGATTCACGTATAAATAGTTGTAAGCTAGATTTTCAGTGGACAGTTGTAAATCTAGAAAAATTTTGATTTTTCACTTATTCACAGCTGTTATGATCATAATAAAGTCAAAACCTAATAAGCCTAAGAATTAAAAAATGGGGTGCTAATACAGTAATGGAAGCATGTGAGCTTGTTGGTGGTCCTTTGTTTTAGATCTTCCAGTCTTTGACCTTGATAATGGTGCAGTGTGCAAACAAGAATACTTAGTGATGAGTCAGATGATTCAATCCTTGAATCCATTGGATTTAATTTCTATACTATTTATAGTAAGGATGCTAACCAATGAAAGCCAAAAGACTTAAGGACTGGGTACTTATGCCTATGTTTCTGATTACAAGAGAACTTTGAAATTCATTTGCTACTATAGAGCCAAATTTCACATATAAATGTAAATGGAAAGAAAACAATACAATCATTTATCTACCTACGATATAAAGTTAACGGTCAATGAACTATATCCTTTCAGTTTCATTAAAATAATTACTTAATGATTAGGCTATAAATTTTTTAAAAATGACCCTTTCACAAATTGAAAATGTGTATAGATTGCTCAGATGATGGTGATTTTTGTGTTTCATTCCAACTTCATTGATAATAGAGATCATCCTAAATCTTCTCTTGTAATCTCCTCATTAGAATGATAGTCAATGTCTAGAAATGAAAGAAAATCCCAGTTTTTGATATGATGATCCATAGTACTTTCAGATAATTTTGATTGAGATGATTATTTTCACTTTGTTGTCATTTGTTGGCACTAAATGTTTTGCAAAAGTCAAATAGAAGGGATTCGAAGTCACTTAACAGTTTTTTTTTTCTTTTTTTCTTAACCCATTGAGTTTCTTTTGAAAACAGATTACCTTTATTTTTATTACTTATGCACTGTTTTTGGGAATCAAACTTATTAATTCAAGTACATGTCAAATGGAGTTATGGCTTTTGGATTGATGGTATTTTACCACATTCCTATACGTAATGCATAAGGCTTTAATAAAAGTTTAAAAAAATTTGGTAAGTTGGACTTTTAAAAAATGAAAGTGGAATTGAATATGGAAAAGGAATTGATTGAAATGTAGACAGAATTTTAAAATGTTATGAATATTGAAAGATCATAGTTCAAAAACCGATCTCTTGCCATAGGGTATGAGAAATCAATATTTGTATGTGATTAGCAGGTGTATTTCCTTTAATTCATTAATGTAGCCATGTGCCCATGAAAATATTGAGCCCAAACTGCTGTAATCATATCTTATCATACACTGAACTTCATTTCCTTATTAGTTATTTGGAATGAGAATCATTTTTACAATGTCTTCTTTAGAATTTCAGTTGGACAATCAATAGTATTTAATTTTTAAAACATCTTCATGAATGCAAATTACAAATAATTTGAGTAGCAATACCATGCTGTACATCAGTCTTTGTAGTTCCCATAATAGTCAGATCAAAAGGTGACCCTTCTTGCCATTCTTCAGGAATAAAGCCACCTCGCCTCTCTGCAGGAACAGTGGTTATAAGGTGTTCTTTACCAGTGTTTACTATCGATTTCTCTGTGCTCTCCCTCTAAATGCTGGTGGCTTCCCTCTGGGTTACAATGAAAAGGAAGGGCGTGAGACAATTAGAACAGTTCAATCAAGAAGTAGTCGCTCCTGTCCTGGCATGAAAGGAAAGTGAACGTTCTGATGCCCTGGGATTTGTACACGTTCCTTCACCTGTGAAGACATCCAGCCTAACGTTTGCTGTCCACCATGTTAGGGAGTCTCAGCCCTGCTGCTCATATACATCCCTAAGCCCAATGCCACCCAGCAGTCATTGACTTCTCCTGGCTGCAGAAGCTTCTATTGCAACTTCCTTTTCTATCCTGGGGCATATTTCCCACCTCTTGAATGCCTTACGTGTCCAGGGTTCCTTTCCTTTTCTTCCCCACTGAGGGTTTTCAACCCATTGTACAACCCCAACATCAACTCTCAGGGGCATAAGGTGGAAATGCAGGGTCTCCAGGCAAGGAAGGGAGGCCTCTGAAGATGAGCCTGTTCTCCATGGAGAGCTGGGCGACGGAAGGTTCTTCCTGAGACTCTTACCCCAGTGAATGCGGTCGACTGAGTGCTGCTCCTTTCTCAGCTATTGCTGTGTGCCTGCTGGCCAGTGTCACTTGGAAGGTAGAGATAGACAGGTCCAGAGAACCTTCACTGTCTGAGGAGGCTCTGCCCTCACACCTACGCATGGCTTCTGCAGTGGCTGTGCCACGTGGTGCCTGTGCAGACTGCTTTGCCCAGGGTGGACGGCTTCCCCTGGCCTGCGTCACGCTGAAGCACCTGGGATGTGCCATTGTTGAAGCAAGACGAGGAAGGTCGATCGTCAGAGGCGCCCAGTCTCTCAGTTTTCCCTCATAAATGAATGAACCAGGCTTGATATCTTTCCATTTGGCCAAGGTTGACAGAGCAAATTTTTTTCTGCAGCTCCATGGAGGTACTGTGAGTCACGATGTCAAAAATGGAGAACCTGATCCCAGGTTTGCAGAAATATTGGTGAAAATCATACCATCCCCCACACTTTGTAACTCCCAACGGGTCAGTGTTGGTAAGCGAGCCCTGGACTCTGGATCGTAAAGTAACCAATTGTTAATACCTCGCTTCAGCTGTATGACCACAGTATGTCGCTCGGTATTCCCCACCTCCTTTCCCTTTCGTGGTGCTGCTCCTGTCCTACAACTGAAGGTTCAAAACGAGACAGTCCATGTGAAAGTGCCAGGGACTGAAGAACTGGACAGATACAAGTTATGAAAATGCTGCTGGTATCGAACCCTTCAGAGGTGGCCAGGGGAAGCCTCACCCTAAGCCGGGCCCCTAGACTGTAAGTAGCTTTAACCTCATTGTGTGAAATCATGGTCAAGATGAGGGTGGCTGACATTTGCTCCTTGGAGCAGTGTAAAGATAAGAGGCTCAATCTTTGAAAACAAGAGGGTGCTAGTTTTTTCAGCCTTAAAAACTAATGGAAACACCCCAGAGGATCCCCAATCTACCCTTTTCTTATTACTCTTGTCCCTGTCTATTCTTCAGCTTTTTTATCAATTAAAGAGGGAAATATCCTTGGGACACATCAGTTTTTGTCTTAGGAAGATATTCTCAAAAATCAAAATTGTGTGATGAGAGCTTTTGGATTAAAGCAAGATAGAGTTTCTTCTTTCAGACATATAAACTCTTGATATCCAGAGAAATTTTTTCCCAAGTTGGTGGCTGACAACTTATTCTCATGCGTGGTTTCCAGAAAGAAAAGCTGAGCCTACAGTTCCTGCCTTTCTCTGAGCAGAAAATGCCGGTCCCCACGTGGAATACTTCTGTCAACTTTTCATTCATTCTACAGTAATATTTTGATATTCAACTTGACAAACAATCTTTGATGTTGAATTCAAAATTGGTTTATTTAGGAAAGAAAGCCCTTTGGGAAATAATTACAATCCACTGTACTTAGTATCCACTGCATGCTATGGTAGATACTATGTATATTTAACTTATTATATAGGTTAACAGAATTTAGGAAGACATTGATCATCTGAATTTATTTATTTATTGGTTCTTTTTAGTTTTACATGACATTATAATTCATTTTGATATGACTATAAAAGCACGTGATATAATTTGCTCTCATTCAGTCCCCAGGACTGACTTGCCTTTCCCTCCCCCCGCCCCTCCTGTTCGGTTCCCTCTGTTCTGATCTTTCTGCTATTTACTTAGTTTTTTTTTTTGTTTTTAATTAGTGTCTTGTGAGTGAATGTACATGAGGGTGAGAGTCACTGTGCTATATTCACATATTTACATAGAAAAGTTAGGTCAGATTCATTCCACTGTTCTTCTCTTCCCTTATCCTGCCCCTCTTCTCTCCCCCTCAACCTCCATCCTCAACTCTACTGATCTTCTATTTTGATGGATGTCCCCTCTCCTTTTACTCTATTTTTTATTCCATATTTTGGACTGAATTCGTTTTTGAAGCGAAGGACGTTCCATCAGCAGCCTTACCTTTATATTGATATCGATAGCTATGTATTCAGACGTTTTGTGGTGTCTTCAGCTATAACTAAGTCGATGTTTCTGTATCTTCAGCTTAGAGCTTCCAAGGCATCCTGGAGGCAAAGCCCAGCCAGCAGGAGGAAAGAAAGGGAGGGAAGAAGTCTCATCTAAGATACTGCTCAGGGACGGGGTGAAAGTAAAGCCTGTAGCCAGCACCCTGCTGGCCATCTCAACCCTGGTGTGGGCTGCTACATGCAGGGGCGACTCCAAAGTACAGAAGGAAAGGACATGGGAACCCTCTATCTTGCAGATGGAGAGAGAGGTGGGTGTCAGGCTTTTGTGGACATGGGTGTGCACCTCTATCCGGACACACCTAAATTGCACTATTAACTGTGCTATTCTGAGCAGTTTATGGGGACCTCTTTGAATGTAACTTCAGTTCTAAGATGGAAACAATTTGCTTGTGTAGGAGGGTTATTATGACAAATGCTCTATGAAAAGCACTTAGCCCGTGATAGCCACTCTGTGCATGGTGACAATTACTGTTATCGTTGTTTCGAAAAAGAGAATCTCATTAGTGTCAGCTCTCAGTGGTCATTGCCTGGGTCATGTTTAGTGTGTCATTCCTGCAAATAACCAAATACATAAAAATAATCCCTTGGAATGTATAATTATGGTTAAGTAGAATTCATTTTCATGTTTGTTGACTGATTGATGAGATAATTTTTCATGATTTGATATATTTGTATTACCATGTAGACTCATTCAGTGTAAAAGTCGATAGTCCAGTCTGTAAAATTCAGAAGTTCCGCTCAAATTTGAGCTTCTGCTCTCTCCTCTGTTAGTGATATAGGGTCTACCCCTATGAGAGAGTATTGAGGTTTCCACTGCAGGGTGGCCAGGTCAGCCTCTGCTTCAGTCTCTCTTGGAGATTGCAGCCATGTGTTGCTGTGGTCCACCGCACTGTGCCGTTTGGCTCTGCTTCCAGACCCATGGTGCTTTGTCCTGTTGTTACTGTTGTAAGCTTTAAGGTCTCCCTGGAGATTCAGTAGGTTGGTCCTCTTCTAGAACTTAGACTGAAAGCATATTCTAAGCTTTTGAGGTGGAGTCTAACATTACAGTTAGATGAGCTTATATCAATGATGTAGGAATAAACAAAATTCATAATAAATTTCAAAATCATTTTGGAATTTGTCTTGCAGATTTATAGCCTTATTTAAAATTGGCAATTAATTTAAAATGTGATTTACATACAACTGAAATTATGGTTTATTTGAAGATCCTCATTGTGTCTAGGAAAAAAAACCATTTCCTTTTACAAATACAATAATAGCTGTTCCTTATTTCAGTAAACTTGCAGAAGGAAACCCTCCCTCATTAAAACTCACCCTATTCCTGTGGTTAGGTGGAATAAACAGTCTGCCTAGTTTACAGCTCCGTTTTGCTTCAGCCAGCAACTCCACCTCAGTCCCCCACCAGCACTGAAGCTTATCGTCAAGGAGTGGAAACCTTTGTTATAGCATTAGGGAACTGAATTGTTCGTAGAGTTAATTTGTATTGAGCTTATTTAATATGGCAAAGAATATATCTAAAGTGGATCTTGAATAGCTTCCGAGTTTCCCTTAAATTGCTTTGGTAGACACCCCTGACCCAACAGTCACACCAGTGGCTGGGATTTGGCATTCGGAGGTCATGGGTCATCCACCATCTTCAACAAAACACCGTGGAGGGCAGACTCCTTTGCAAGTGAGTTTTCCTTCATCTTGTGTCCCAGGGTGGCTTACACGTGCCACGGCTAGTGCCCAGCCATGGCCCCGGTCCCCAGCAGCATGTCACTACTGACAGGCTGGGGTCCAGGGGAATAGGCAGCTCGTGGCTGTTTGAGCCGGCCTGTGCTGCACCCTTTAGCCAGGAGAGTGATCCCGCGGGGAAGGCCATCCGCTCTGCTAAACGCCACTTATCCACGTCCATCGCTGTTTGGGCTGGAATGGCAAAGTGATGATGGGGACATGCGGGCTGCATTTCCTTCCCAACTTGATTCTTTGCTGTTCTCTTCTGTTTCTCATTAAAGACATCCTCCTGCAAATCTGAGGCAGTTTCCCAAAGAATCTCCAGTGTGATCATCTCCGTGTGTATAGATGCTGGCACTGATGCAGATCGGTGTGTATGCACACACTTGAACATTAGAACGCTCACACTCTAAGAGCCTCAGAGGCAACAACAACTGCTGCTGGAGTGTCCATCCCGGACACCTGGGCCTCTGATTCTCCTGTCTCTTACCACCTCCTGTACCGCCCTTGGGTGAGGCCATGCCTGCCCATCTCTGAAGCTCCAGAACAGCACAGTGACTGGCCTGAAGTCACTTGATTAATTTTTAACTGAAATAAAAGAAAAGCTGAACTGCATGATTTCTCAGATGATAGAGCACGGTGGTCCAGAGGACTCCATGACATGATTCTTTAGGACATGTGTTTTCTGTTGTGCTGTAGCGTGCTGAAGTGCATTGTGATCCAGTTTTTACTGTCCGTTACTTCTATACTTCATGTCACTTTTTCTCACATCCTGTTGGGGGGAAAATTTTCATTTGCAATGGTCAGAATTGGAAGATACAATATATGTATATTTAAAAAAGCAAAAGAATGTAGTTTAGGTGAAAATCATTTAGAAAGATTAACTGAATTTAAATTTTGGGTGTGAGTATACACCTTGGCCAGGCCAACATGCCTCAAACTGGTTAAAGTCTGGGATAGAGAGGGCCGGTCCTCTTTCTCTTTGAATGAGTTATTTGAAGACTCTAGTAAGAAAATACTTTACATTTATTTTTCAAATCAGGAAACAAAGGCTATTTTAGTAATACATCACCAATACCCTTAACAGAAATGACACACCTTATTCCACATCCTAGAGTCTTTATTAATGGTATAAGTTGGTTGAGGAGGGAAATCTGCTTATGGCAGTTTTCATGCAAGAAATAAAAAATAAAACAAAAAAACTTTGTGCATTTCAGTTACTGCTTAATGCTTCTTTCAAAATGAACAGTTCTGAAAGAACTACAGTTACCGAGGCTAGAGAGAGCAAATTAACAAAAAAACAAAAAATTAACAAAGAAAATGTTGTATCGATTCAGTAAGGACGTACTCATTTCAGACGGTTGTCTTAATTATATAATATTTTATCAGAGTGGCAAATTGTTTGACGAGAAAGATGACTAGTGTTAAGGAACAATATCCTATGCATTAGAGGTAAATTCTGAGTATTCTATCTATGGGGAAATAAATTTGAACAGTGGCCAAAATTTCAATGTGAGTTCATATATGAACCTAAAATTCTGTCAGGATCAATCCTAGAGATTTTCATTCTAGATTTTTCCAGAAAATCTTCTGGAGCCCCTTCATTTTGCAGTCTGCTCTAAACTGAATCCTGGAAACTGGGCCAGGTCTCCTCCCATGTGCTTCTGGTTTTCAGCAAACAGATCTCACTGAATGGGATGTGATTTCCCTCTATGGGTTCCCAGGGCGGATGCCAGGGGTCACCAACTGCTCCAGAGTCATGGACGGTGCCCAAAGAGGCCTGGACCACTCTGGGCACTGGGGTCAGAGTGGTGGGCAGAGAAGCTGGCTTCAGCAGAGCAGCAAGGAGGCCCCTGGTGCAGCCGCAGCCAAGGCAGAGCTTGCCCTGTGTGGTTTGGTGGTGGGAGAAGCGGGGTGTCTGGCTTTGGCACTCTGGGGTGCTACAGTTCATAAAACATGTGACGGCAGGAACGAAAATGGGGCCCTTCGTGTGGCTGGCTGGGTGCAGTCACCCACATGAGGAGGTCAGGGATTTGAGGAGTCTGGTGGAGGGAACACATGTGGTGACCGGCAGTGGCCAGAGGGAGGAGGAGCTCTGCAGATGGAGAAGGTGCTACAGTGTCCGCAGCCTCAGGAACTGAAGGGAAGAGGGCGTCTGCTGAGCATTCTTAGGTAGAGAAAGGGCCACTGGTTAGGTTAGGAGGCAGCTCTGACCGTGCCGCGGGGCTCCCAGCCGTGGGAGACCAGGAGGAGAGAGACGGGATGCTCAGCGCTCTGGAGTGCACAGAAACGAGGCCAGGGAGCGCGAGGGATGGCGTATCTACAAACGTCCTAGCACCCTATTAAAAAGTATTAAATATTCTCAATATAAAGTAAAAAAATTCTCAATATGTAGACAAAAAGGAATTTTCTACGTGCTGTTATAAATTTCATGAAGATACTCAAAAACCCACACAGAACTGTGGCAGATCTCACTGATTCAAAACTTTTGAATAAATACGTATGTGGAATGTGGGAGTAAATTAAAATGTTAACATACAGGAAGATCCTTTCCATCCACTGAGGACAAGGGTATTGGTGAGTGATTGTCGGGACAGTGGCTAACAACGTTGCTGTGGGACAATTGTGTATTGCTGATGCGTCCTACATGGAAGCAGCCACTGTGATATTTTAAAATTAAGGCCTTTTCAGAGATTTAAGAATCTTGATTGTGAAAATCACAAAGATGTTTGTGCTCTTTGTTATTTTCTATTTTCATTATGAAGTGTGATTACACATAAACTTGAAGTGTTACAAATAATCACTTTATGAGGTAGTCGTAATTGAAAATTAATCCAAGACTCTAAAACAGTCTCTTTTATTTTGCATTTTCAATAAATGGCCATTTTCCTATGCTGAAGGGTATTTCAATTGAGATGAAACAGTGTGCCCAAAATATATCATTATCAAAAACTTCGTATGCTAAATTTTTCCTCACCACAATAAGGAGGATTTATCGATGCTGAGAAGTTTCTAATTGATTTGTTATGTGCATGTTAACAGGAAGGAGACTAAATGGGAAAATCATATTAATTTTCATGTTCCTACAGAAATCCCATTAACCTCACTTTTAGAAACAGCAGTTTAGCCAGCTCTTTAGTGCTGGTTTTATTCACCCCAGAGAATACTGTCTTCCCCAACATGGTAAGCAAAACAGTCATGCAATCAAGGGATGGTATGGATGAATTACTTAAGATGTTTAAGGATGAGACAAGCTCATATTTTAAAAAAAAATGCCTCGTGTTTAGACAAAAAAAGAATTTTCTAAATATTTTTATGAATTTCACAAAGATTCCCAAGAAGACTCATACCAATAGAGAACTATAGCAAATCTCACCAACTAAAAGCTGATTCAAAACTTCTAAATAAACATTGATGTAGAATTTTGGAGTAAAATAGGATTTTGAAATATAACAATACTCATTCCAGTGGCATTGCAATGATGAGAAAAAAGGAAATTCAATGTATTATTCATTAAATATACATTTTTAAATCTGTAGGTAGAAATTTCATGTTAACTTGTAGTATAAGAAAAGAAAACATACTTTAAAACATGTTTTGTATTGTTTTAATGGAATTATTTCAAAGCATTCCAATTTAAGTGAAACATATCACTTTCCGGACTCTTGTGTAATGTTCTTCTGGAAATTTTAGTTAATGTAGCTAGATAAGAAAATAAAACAAAACACGTATTCTAACAAATTCTCATTGGAAACTAGAAATCCGCCATAGGAGGAATATCACAGCACAGAGATGGGCAAGGACTTAACCTCGGGAGTCCCTGTGTCAGGGCAGCTGGTAGTTGATTCTTACCGGAGGCCTGTGCAGTTGGACGTCAGCATCTCACGACGTCTCTGGGCGCTTGTTGTGGTCCGTTCAGGCACTTCCTCCCCACCTGCGGCCTGTCCTGTGTGAGCAGCGGCCCTCGCTGCATGGCTTGCTCTAGCCTGGCCTCCTCTACCTAGCTGCCCCAGGGCCACTGGCCTCGCTCTCCGGCCAGCAGCTCTGCCTTAGTTCTCCCGTGAGTGTTGGTGTCCGTGTCCGCCGGATGGATTCTTGGTGGCCTCCACTTCATTGCTGATCACTTCCCCTGATGCCGCCACAGTGTATTAAGAATCAATCCTCTTACTTCTCTGCTTTGAAACTTTCTGTAACTTTCATGAAATATTCATATTAACGAAGGCCAGTCCCGATGTGGTACTGCCTGCCTTCCTGGGACATTTCCTCTGACGGGCGGATGCCCACCTCCCCTTCACCACCCTGCTCGGGCTCTCTTCCCGCACCCCCACCGTGCTGGCCATGTTCCCCGTCCAGGCCTGGCTCAGCTCGATGCTCAGAGCAGTTCTGGACCTGAGCAGCTGCTCCTCTGTGCTCGCCCTTGAGCCTCGAGCCGTGCCTTGTACGTGGTTGCTCCTCCTGGCGTCTGTGGACCTCTCCACGCTGAGAGAATGTTGCTCGCGTCTTCATTTTTACCTTCCACCAAAGCTTAATAATATGATGCAAGTATGCCCAGCAGGGGGCTGAAGAGAGGATGCGCGCAGAACTCAAGTGCTAGGCCTTGATGGGATGCCTTCTCCGGAGCTCCAGGCCGACATTTGATGGGCAGCAGGGAAGGAGACACAGGCTCTGTTCGTACATAAGACCACATCCAGCAGTGGGCCACAGCAGTCACCAGCTCGACAAACTCGGAAGACCTGGTGACATTACAGTACAGACTCTGAAATCCAAGTCCGCAAAGTACCCTGCTCACTGTGGAGAGCTCAAACCAGGTCCCATGCTCTCTTAATGAGTGGGAGAGAGGAGCGAGCCCTCAAAGTATCAGAGGAAAACAGTCCCTCCAATATTTACCTATTAATGGTGTATACAGAAGTCTATGAAGTAGAACCACATAATCAGGTAAACCACAAAAATTCAACTATCAGTATTTCTCATTTTCTTAACATTCCATTGTATTTACTGTTTTACCTATATTTTAGAAGTCAACAACTTTGAACAATATGTATTAAAATATGTATATATGTGTACATATGTATTACATATATATTTACTTTAGATAGCATACTTATTTTAATGTATGTTTTTATTTTTGTCAGCATATATTTTTAACAACTTATATTGGGGAGTGACAAAATTTCAGGTGCTATGCTAGGTACTTCATATATAAAATAAAATTTATTAACATTCTATATATCAGGACAATCTTAATTAGTATTTTTGAAAAATTAAGCTTTAAAACATTACTATAATAATTTTGGTATACTTTAAAATCTTAAAATGCTTAAATATTCAATTATTGCAATTTAACATATTCTAGGTATGATTTTTGTTTTCAGTGAGATGAGTCCAATTGTCTATCTTTGCCTCTCAGAGGGTCTCTGCTCCCAAGGTCATCATCTCTGCATTTCCAAGGATGCTGCTAAACCGCACCGTTAACACCAATGAGCAGATTAGTTGTCCTGGTTCCCTTTGTAAAAAGTGGCATAGGAATAGTTGTGAATAAAGTTATCTTGTATTACAAAAGAAAACTTCATGTTAATGTAATTTTTCTACTTAACTGTCAAGATCATATATTCTATAAATATGTTACCCCAAAAATAAACAGAAATAGCTGCTCAATTCACAATAGCTAGAGTGTGGAATCAACCTTGATGCCCTTTAATTGATGAATGGATAAAAAAACTGTGGTGTATATACACAATGGAATATTTCTCGGCCATAAAGAAGAATAAAATTATGGCATTTGCAGGTAAATGGATGGAGTTAGAAAATATCATGCTAAGTGAAATAAGCCAATCCCCAAAAAACAAAGACCAAATGATCTCTCTGATAAGCGGATGATGATGCATAATGGGGGGTAGGAGTGAGGCAGGAATGGAGGAAGAATGGATTGTATGGAGGAAAAAGAGGGGTGAGGAGTTGATGGGGAAGGAAAATAACAGAATGAGACAAACACCATTACCCTAGGCACATGTATGATTACATGAATGGTGTGACTGTTTTGTGCACAACCAGAGAAACAACAGTTGTACCCCATTTGTGTACAATGATCAAAATAAATAACTTTTTAAAAATAAACAGAAGATTTGAGAAATATAAAAAAAAAGGCAAGACAAACATTTGCAGTGGTGCAGCAGAAAGTGCCTGGAGGACAGTTAGCCAGGCTCCTGGTGCAGCGCGGCAGGCTTGGCCCTGACCTCGTGACTCAGTGTCGCAAGGCAGGGCCTGGCACAGCCAGGCTGCCACGTTCTCAAGATCACTTACATGCTGCATGCATTCCGGAAACTCTTCAGATGCTCTTGATACCCTTTGGCACCTCGAAAATGTATATTTTCTCCAAATTGGCAACTGCATACCTTCTCTCTCTCTCTCTCTGCCATGGTGGTTGTGACTTAGAAGTCCCATCTTTGTAATGGTGCTTGTTAAACACTGGCGGATGGTCTTTGTGCCTGCTTCTTTGATGGGCGCACACGGCCAGCAGCACTGCAGAGTGAAGGCAGCCCCGCTAGCGCAAGGAGCCAGCGGCTGGCCGGGAGCAAGCCTCTGCTGTGCTGTGAAAGCAGCGTCCGCTGGCAGTCAGGCCCGTGCTCAGTCTGGAGCTAGGGATCTCACTTTCCCTCTGAGGCACCGACCCGCACGTAGCTGGTCTTCTTTGCTTTAACGCTTTACTCTTTAGTCCTGGAAGAAGAAACTTTTTACTCCTCAAGCTCATTCATTGTCCAGCTCTAAACCTCAGAAGACTGAGATAATGTGGTTGATGCTCTGAGCCAGGCCAGGAAAAAAAAAAAAAAACACATGTACGAGGATAATTGAGGCCACCTGTTTATTAACATGGTACATGCAGAGGGAGAATCACAAGTTTAGGGAAAGAAAATCAAGCCTTTTCATTTCTGTACAGAAGACGGCAGCTCTCAGCTCACCACCAGGCTCCGTCCGTTCTTGCTTCGCTCTTTCCTTCGTCGCCAGTTGCGAGGAACTAATGCACCGTTTTCTCTTGTAGACACCATCCAGGTAGGGACAGCTCAGTTCCCGCTTCTCTGTTTGGCTCTCATTGTAGTGTGCGCTTGCTCTGCTCGTTTCTCCTGTGCTGCAGAGTCCATGGGAGGGGGCACTGGGCTCCGCACCCTTTGACTGAGTGTGGGGCTGAGCAGCCTCCTGGGGACTGGGGTGGACACGCACGCCAGGCCCTCTCTGACCTCCACGCTGGGCCGCAGCCAGGTGTGCACCTCTGCGCTGTATCTGAAACGGCGTTCCAAGGTCGGTGTCTGTCTTTGGTAATACCATCGTTTAGCTGAACCCTGAAACCACCGCCCTTCTCATGGGCCTGTGGTCGTACTCAGCACATGCCGTGCAGCTGCCCGCTGCCCACGGTGGTCCCCGCTGCCTAGGAAGAGTGTGCCATGTCACTTTATTAGCCACTCGAGACCAGCCCCACTCAGAGCAGCCTTCCTGCCGCAGCTGGGGACGCTGCCTGCCTGCGCCATGTGAACCCTGCTGCACTTGTTCCCTGCTTTGTCTCCTGGGTCAGTTTTATGTTCTTTCTTGCATAAGTGACGGTGCATTTGGAGAGCGGCAGGAACTAGAGAATGTCCTGCTACTTTTCGATTACCCTGAGACCTGCTGTCCATCGTTGACTGTCCTTGGAAGTGAGTTCTAAAGAGTTACCCCAAATTTCCAAGGAGACACCGCTTTTTACATTTCTTTAAAGTGCATCAACTTGCTTGGACATACAGGGAGGGGAAAGACTAATGTTTGACAAAGTAACACCCAGAAGGTCCTGTGTGAGGCTGCCAGGGCAGCGTCTACACTAGGCACAGCTGCTTAGTATTCTTTTTAATTTTAAATTTTATTTGTTCCAATTAGTTGTACATGACAGTAGAAGGCATTCATATATTTTGATAGATCATACATGAATGGAGTGTAAGCTCTCATTTTTCTGATTATACATATTGCAGGATCACATTGGTCATGCAATCATACATGGACATGAGGAAATGTCTGTTTCACTTTACCATCATTCTGTCCCCACATTCCTTGCCCTCCCTTCACTCCCCCCTACTCTAGTCTTCCCTGCCCACTCCCCACTATTGTGAATTAGCTTCTGAATATCAGAGAAAACATTCAGCTTTTGTTTTTTGGGGTTTGGCTAATTCCACTTAGCATGATATTCTATAACTCCATCCATTTACCAGCAAATTCAGAATTTCATTTTTCTTTAAAGCAGAGTAATATGCCATCATGTATGTATGTGTGTGTGTGTGTGTGTGTGTGTGTGTGTGTGTGTGTGTGTGTGTATATCACGTTTTCTTTATCCATTCATCTGTTGAAGGACGCTTAGGTTGGTTCTATAGTTTAGCTATTTGAGTTGAGCTGCTATAAACATTGATGTGGCTGCATCACTGTAGTATACTGATTTTAAGTCCTTGGGTATAAACCAAGGAGTGGGATAACTGGGTCAAATGGTGGTTCCATTTCAAGTTTTCTGAGGAATCTCCATACTGCTTTCCATAATAGTTGCACCAATTTTCAATTCCACAAACTGTGTATGAGTGAACCTTTTCCCCCACATCCTCGTCAACATTTATTGTTGCTTGCATTCTTGATAATTGCTATTTTGATTAGAGTGAGATGAAACCTTAGTTTTGATTTGCATTTCTCTAGTTGCTAGAGAGGTCGAATATTTTTTCATAGATTTGTTGATTGATTGTATATCTTCTGTGAAGTGTCTGTTCAGTTCCTTAGTCCATTTATTGATTGGGTTATTTGGGTTCTTTTGGTGTCCAGTTTTTTGAGTTGTTTATATATCCTTGGGATTAATGATTTATCTGAGGTACATGTGGTAAAGACTTTCTCCCACTCTGTAGACTCTGCACAAAACTCAACTTACTGTGAATCAAAGACTGAGGCACTAGAACAGAGACTCTGCACCTACTAGAAGAAAAAGCAGGCCCAAATCTTCACCTGTCAGCCTAGGGCCTGACTTCTTTAACAAGGCTCCTAAAGCACAAGAAGTTAAATCAAGGATCAATAAATGGGATGGATTCAAATTAAAAAGCTTCTTATCAGCAAAATAAACAATTAGTAAAGTGAAGAGAGAGCTACTTGGTTTCTGATAGCTTGTGGAGATAATCTCAAGACTCACAAGGCACAGTTCACGTGGCACAGACCTCCTAAAGTGAAAAAATACTCAAGTATCGCATGTGGTTATTTGGAAGTTTAGCTTATTTTTTCTTCCACATATGTAGGAAAGATTCTACATGAAAAGAAATTTTCTTAGGACTTTAACCAATTGGGATGAGAAAAAATTTGCATACCTATATCAGTAATTAACAATTTTTAATAAAATCGACAGTTACAGAATTGTCCTCAACCTTAGTTTTTCAAAATAACCAGTGAAGTATCTTAAAATCTCTCTTTAAATTGTGTCAGTTCTTATTCCTCATTAGAAGAACATGATGGATTTTGGAAAAGTCATTCTTACATTCTTATCAAAGATATCACATAGCCCTGAGATAAAAGATAGACAATTGCTGGTTTTCCACAAGGGTCAGCAAAATCAATGTGGAAGAGAGGGTACCTTATCCTTGGGCTTCAAAGGATATTGTCTCCATGAAAGTAGAACTGTTAAGTAAAATTGAAATGCATGAAAAATAAAATACAGTTAGCAAGTTTTTAATGAATATTTGTCTCATTACTTTTTAGCCATTGCTCTAAAGCTAGAACCTCTAGATAGGACGAACTCATGCCTGCAAGTTCTCATTTATTGAGTTCTTCAAACAAAATAATTTAAGCACTGGTGTCAAATCCTGTGTCAGATTCCAGCTGTATACCAAGTTAAAACCTTGCCGTAGTCCTAAGGCAGGGCAACCTGTGCATAGCCTGGAGTGGGCCCAGGGCACCCCGGGAGGAAAGTGGGGATGCCACCACACCCTGCCCCATAAAGCTTGAGACAGAAGATGAAAAAGGAGCATATCTGTAAAAACATCACTGTCCTGGATTCCACCAGGCTCTTGCTCATTGCTACCCAGGAGCGAGGTGCCATTTTGTTCTTTAAAATAGTAAGTTCCATATTCATGTGAAATTAAAATGTGATCAGGGTCAAGAGAGTGCACTGGTGCGGAAGGGCAGGGCAGGTGGTGAGGGGGTGCAGTTCACGTGGAGGCTAGCGCGCCCGTGTCCAGTCAGGAGACCATTCTGAGCTGTAGAGACTAAAGATCACGCAGAGAACACAACTTCTTCTATTAAATAGAAATCGCATGATGACTTTCCTAAGAGAATGTAGCTGTGGGAGAAATACTTTGAGCTTCGGGTCTGTAGCAAAACCTATTGAGTCCACGCTATGTAAGAGACATCCACGTCTACTGAAGAAATTGCTAAAAGTAACGAGACAGGTTTTCATTAAAAGTTTGATTATTCAGGCTGCGGTTGTGGCTCAGTGGTACAGCACCCACCTAGCATGTGTGAGGCACTGGGTTCGATTTTCAGCACTGCATATACATAAATAAATAAATAAAAATAAAACTCTATCAACAACTACAAATTTTTTTTTAAGTTCGATTATTGGATTTTAGCCAATTATTTTTCATGTATTTAAATTCCACAAATCGTTCATTTTGGTACTATGTATAACTGATGTACTTTAAATTTACCCAGTGATTTATCCTTTGCATGGCGTTCCCTTTATCTGAAAGTATCTTCCTTTTCTAAGGGTTTTCTGACCTGGCATGGACTTCAGCTGCCACTGTTTTATCACATTGCTTTGGAGATCTTGCCCATTACCTCCTGGCTCTGGTTTCCTACGGAGAAATTGGCTGGCGGATTTATGGCTACTTCTTTGGCACTCATTCTTCTATGGCTGACTCTAAGATTTTCCCTCTGGGATTTGACTCCTTCCACATGTATTCCACCCTTTATTTCTGCTACTTGATATCTTTCATCAGTTATGGAAAATGATCTGCCACTCTCTTCAAATGCTGCTTTTGTTCCATCGTTTTTCTGTCCTGTGCACATGGGAAAACATATTTAGTATTATCTCCAAATTCCAAGCTTCTCTGAAATCATTCTTCACTCATCATTCTTATCTGTAGCCCAAATACTTTGTGCTGAGCTTTCTTCCAGTTCTCGAATCTTCTTTTTAGCTTTGACGCTTAACTTTCGTCAGATTTACTTAAATTTACAATTCCAATTGCCTTCTTTAACTGCAGAATTCCCATTTATCTTAGTTTTTGAAATTCTTTTTTATCATTGTAAACAAATGGGATACATGTTGTTTCTCTGTACATGGAGTCAAGGCGTACCATTTGTGTAATCATAAATTTACATAGGGTAATGTTGTTTGATTCATTCTGTTATTTTTTTCCCTTCCCCCCACCCCTCCCACCCCTCTTTACCCTCTATACAGCCCTTCCTTCCTCCATTCTTACCACCCTCATAACCCTAATCCTAAACCTAACCCTAACCCTAATCCTAAACCTAACCCTAACCCTAACGCTAACCCCTCCCACCCCCCATTATATGTCCTCATCCACTTATCAGCAAGATCATTCGTCCTTTAGTTTTTTTGAGATTGGCTTATCTCACTTAGCATGATATTCTCCAATTTCATCCATTTGCCTGCAAATGCCATAATTTTATCATTCTTCATGGCAGAGTAATATTCCATTGTATATATATATATGCCACAGTTCTTTATCCATTCATCAATTGAAGAACATCTAGGTTGGTGCCACAATCTGGCTATAGTGAATTGAGCAGCTATGAACATTGATGTGGCTGTATCTCTGTAATATGCTGATTTTAAGTCCTTTGGGTATAGACCAAGGAGTGGGATAGCTGGGTCAAATGGTTGTTCCATTCCAAGCTTTCTGAGGAATCTCCATACTGCTTTCCCGAGTGGCTGCACTGATTTGCAACCCCACCAGCAATGTATGAGTGATAGCACATCACGTAGAGTGCCTGACTCGCATGCTGGAGGCCCATTTATCTTACTTTTCTGTAGATGACAATTGTCTACTGAACTTACCATCTCTTCTATTCTGCTGAACGTATTAATCATGGTTATTTTAAAATCAACCTCTAAGAACTTCATTGTCTGGACTCTACCTGGGTCTCTTTGTGGTGTGTTTTCCTCCAGGTTCTTTATCACCTGGTCTTTTCTTCTTGGGTGCTGGATAACTTTTCTGTTGACACAGATTGTTTTGCATGCAAAATCAGGACACTAACTGGAGGTTCTGGCTGGGGTTTGATTTCCCCAGAGATGATTTTTCCTTGTCGTGGTTGTTCTGGGGTTGATTGCTTTGATCCCATCTGAAGGCCACCTGCTCAGGAGCTGGATTCCACCTCAGTGGGTGCCAGAGCTGGGTATGCCTGCAGGCATTCCCCACAGGGATCCTTGGCCTTGCTCCCTTTCCTCCTTTGTGAACCCTACCTGCCATGCATTTTCTTATTCCTGTTGGGACTCAAAAAGCTACTCAGCCTCTCCATTCACCAACTGGTCAAAGGGGAAGGTGAAGGTGTTGTGCTCACCTCTTTGTGTCTTCTTTCTGTCCCTCATCTTGATTCCTTCAGCAATTGCTGCCTTGAAAACTTTCCCAACGTCCAAGCAACTATTTTGACTTTGCCCCTATTTTCTGTGGCTTTCCTGATTGCACCCAGCAGGAATCCTGCTGTGGTAAAAGCTGTTCCATCCTAACAGAAGAGCGTGCCTTGATGATATTTTTAAAGTCAACCTCTCCTGTTAATAATAGGAACTTTAAGTGCTTAGCATGAGCCCAGTGCATTCCAAACGTCATCTCTACCGGTTTGGCCACAGCCTTGTGATGGAGGAGTGATTACCCATGCAGCTCCCATGCCAGTCAACAAGGGACCCAGAAGTCACACATGGCGTGACTCTTTCTGCCAGGCTCTTTGGTTTTACCACCCAGCCTACCGAAACTCCTGCTTGGCACTGCAATTTTCAGCTACCAGCTGAGGTTTTCTCGGCCAAACCCATTCCTCTGAGTTCACAGTCAAGGCAGGGGACATTCAGGGCACATTGGAAGCATCAGGGAAGTCCTCAGATTTGGGTCAGGACTTGATGGGCCACCCCGCCCCCTGGCTTCCCGGTTCATTTACTCAGAAGCCATCAGTGGCAATTCCTCCTGCACGGCTCTTGGCTCCACCATGGTCTCGTTGGCCTGATGTCAGCACCCACTGAGAACTGTCTGGAAGCTACTGTAACTAACCTCCTTATCTGTCCCCAACTGGGAGCACAGACCAAATAAAATGCACCCCCTTTTCCACTAGCTTTCTTTGAAATCCAAGGAATCACTTCCTAGATAGATGCTTTTTAAAAATATGAATCCTGAGTTATATTGGCACACTGAGAGTATTCCAGTGTCTGCAAAAATAAATCTATAATATATATTGTAAATAAACACAGGCTTCTTAGATCTTTTTCCACAAAAGATTATCTCATGTTCCAAAATCATCCAGTCGACATCCTGGAAAATAACCGCTGACAAGATCTGACAGGACACAACGGGTGAAATTTGAGTCACAACTTAAACGCATGTTAAAAATGTCCAAGGGGGAGTAATAAGACTTAATTTGATGACTGTACATTAAATTCAAAACACTTTATCATTGCCCTCTACCTCTGACTTGTTCTCTTTAGTACACAAAATAAATATTTTGAATGCATGTTATTTTAATAGAACACACTTCTCTCACTGGCAGATTATTTACATTAAGGAATCTAAACTGTTAAAAAGTTATAAACATTATTTCACATGCATTCTTTCATCTGTGGGCTCACTCGGTCAGTGTTTACCGAATGTCCCCTTGTGCTAGGAACCCGAGACAGAGTGAGAGTTGATGTGCTCCAGAGTTGTCCAATGGACACCTAATGATCCACTGGAAAGTGTGCATGAGTCTTGAGAGGCTGCCAAGTATGAGGGAAGGGAAACTGCGGCTGCTCGTTTGCATTTAGTTTATGTTCGGAAGGGACCAGGCGGCAGGAACGTGAAGCTGCCCTTTGAGTTAGCACACCATTGACAGCAGAGAGCAAGGCAAGGAGACTGGCTTCCAGGAGTCAGAGAGCATGGAAGGAACTTGGCTGACCTCCTCAGGGAGGGCTTCCTTGGTCCAGCCTTGGCCTTGGCCGGTGTGTGGTCTTTAGAAGCCAAGGGGGAGGTGACGGTCCTACACGGCAGGTGTGAAGATGCAGGAGAGGCAGGGCTGGCCTCAGATAGGGGAGAAGTGGGGAAGGAGAGACCTGATGGGACCTCAGAGGAGGGAGACACTCAGACTGCGGCACTCGGAGCTCCACGCCTCACCGTGTCTCAGTTTCCCCACCGTGTGGGGTGAAGTTGGGCCTGTCGTAGCATCATGCTAATTTAAGGCAGTACCTGGTACACAGGGGCGATCATAGAAGTGCTTGATAAAGTTTAAGGAAACTGCTTATTTTTTCTGTCTCCCTGTCCCACGGTCTCCCACATTCTCTCTTTCTTCTTCCTACAAACTCACCACCAGAAACAGAAAAGCACACTCACGTATACATTCAGTTACTTCCATGAAGATATATGACAAGTTATGAGGGTATGTATGACATTATGTGATTAAAAATACTAAAAATAAAATAGACTTTTAGAACTACAGTCATAAAAACATTCAGTAGTGGTGCACATAGAGAGTCATATACTTACGTACCTGTCAAATTGCACAGATCGTGAGCTACAAGTTTGGAAAATCTTTAAGAATCGAAACCTAGAGGTGAGCAGCGGTACAGAACCAGCATTAGCCAATAATGGCTAGGAGACTGGAGATTCTGGGTGGGAAGAGAAAGTGAGAGCTCTGGAATATTCCCCACGTAGAAGTCCTAAAAACAGGATGGAGTAGGCCTCCTGCAGGAGGAGTCTCCTGACGTCCTCAGGGGATCCACACATCACTTTTTGAACTCATAGCCTAATGCCTTATTCTAAAACTACTTTGCTCATTCTGCCTTAGCTTTCCACATGTTTAATTCTTCTTGTTCTTTGTAAACTGCTGGAACGGAAAAGTTTACTGCATTAAGAAGCCCCTGCAGTATATAACATAGCGCTATATACATGACAAACATTAAAATATATTTTTCAATTTAATTAATGAGAAGATGCTATTTTAAGAGGTGAGTTAATCTTTTTTAATTAAATGTATTGATTTAATATTTTTCCATATCAACCACTAAATGTGCTTCCTGTCATGTCTCTATTTCTGCACATAGTTAGGTTTTATAACAAAATAGAAACCTAATAATATTCTGAATATTTGTAGAAGCATTTATGTTCATTAATTCACACTGGAGAATGTTTTTAGCCACTTGAAAATTATTTTTAAAATATGATAAAATGTGAGAATCTTTGGACATAGATTTTAAAATATTAGAACTCTTTGATTTGAATCATGGACACTGGCTAGATCAGGTTTTTTTTGGACATAGATTCATGCATATCCCTCCAGCCCAGTCCTTTTTCCACCAAGTACGTGAGCCCTGGACTCTAATATTTGTGTAGAGGGGCTGGACTGGTCTGTGCTTCCTCGGGCCACACAGTGCTGTAATTGCACTCATGCTTGTTTGCTACATATTCATGGAGTCTGCTAGGTTCTGAGGAACACAGTTCTTAATGACTCATCCTTATTTCCCAGTGAACATTCGCCAAGTGCAGATAGGTAGAAAACCAACCAGGACAGCTACGTGGGGCCCTGAGAGCACTGTCAAGGTGGGATTTGCACTGCCTCAGAGTTCAGGGGTTTTCAGAGGAAGTGAAGTCCACATTGAGGTGTGAGGAACCTGTGACATTTTTTCCTAAGAGAAGCCCTGGACCCAGCCTGAGGGACCCCACCGCTCAGACCTGGAGGAGAGCATCAGCTCCTTTGGTCAGCAAGGTGGAGCCTGCTGGGCAAGCAGGATAGAGGAGGGCAGGGGGTTCTGCAGAACCGAGAAGGGCTTCAAGCAGATGCCCGCTCATAGTGTGCATTTACAAAACTAAAGCACTCTCGAGAAAGAAGACCCCTACCTGAGATATAAAGGAGTGAGCCACAGGTTTAGAATGTAATTCCGAAATACTGTGTCTAAAATATTTTGAGCGTCTTTATTTTGATGATTATAGAGTCTCCCAAGAGCACAACTATGGAGTCAGCCAATCAGAAGAGCCTCAGAGATTAATTCAATGTCTTCCTTTCTCCCTTGACTTTGATACAGCTTAAATAAAATTGACTTCTAGGGAGAAGGAAAAAATCAGTGTAAAAGAAAACAAAGGAGCATAGAGAAGGTTAGCATATATCACATGCATAGTATATAGAAAAAAATCATAATTATCATGTAATCTGTGTTTGCCTGCTCATAATAATGAAAGCAATATTACAGAAATAAAAATGCAAGATCTAATATCTGTCACCATGGAAATAGGTCCAGACTGTGTTATTGAATTAAAAAGAAAACTTAGCTGAGAGCTTTGAGGATTTATACATGCATAAATCTAAGTAATAATCCTATTAATTTTTTAAAAAATATTTAATCATACTGAAATAAGTAACTAAAAATCATGGAAAATATGTGAAATAAAGCTAACTTCTTTTAGGTATTAATATTTAAATCAATTTTGATAATGTCCTAATGTCATTTAATTAGCATTTGTATGGGTAGATATTTGCATGTATTTCTAAATAATTGACTAAATTTTGGAAAGTGATTTTCAGTCTTAAAGTTACTGCACTTAATAAATTAAAGCAGTTATTTCACATGCGTTTCTTTTATTCATCAAAAATATTTATCGAGCACTGATTATCTTGTTTAAGCTAGACACTGAATGCACGGTGACCCAATATACCAGCCCAGCCAGCACCAGTAGAAAACCGTCAGATGTGGTCCTTGCTCTTCAGAAGAGTAGGGGAGAGTTAGTTATTGATTACTCAGCTCTTTGTTCCTGTGACCCAACGACCAAGAACAACTTGGTGAGGAAAGATCTGGTTTCAGAAGATTCAGTCCAGGGCAGATGACTCCATTGCTCTGCCTGAGGTAAGACAAGATGTCAGGGCAGAAGACCATAGCAGAGGACCATAGCGTGAGCCACTCAGCTCATGGTGTCCAGAAAGCAGAGAGAATGAAGAGGGGGCCATGAAGAAGGTAAGTCCTCTGAGGGAACACGGGCTGAGAGCTAACTCTTCCAGCTTGGTCCCATCTCTCATTCCGCTGTGCAAGGATTAATTCGTCACATGGATTAATTTACTGACGAGGTTAGAGCCTTCTCCATCCAATCATTGTTTCCCGGCCCCGCCTCTAAACCTGCTGTGCTGGGGGCCATGCTCTCGACACATGAACCCTTTGGGGGACTTTCCGGATCCGAATCACAGCACTGTGTAGGAATAGACATATGCTTTCCAGCCAGACTGAAGGCTACGGAAGGAGAGCTATCAGAGGTTTCACCAAGAAGAGGGCGTCTGGGGAGCTGAGCAAGGAAAGGCCCCAGCAACCACAGGTGCTCTGGTGAGGGGCCCAAAGGGCCGCTGGAGCTCAGGAGCTGCCGTGGGGGTGGAGCAAGATGAGCCTCGGGAGTCAAGAAGAGCTTACCACCTCCAGGGTGAACTCAGCGCAGCCACGTCCTACGAGAGAAGGATGGCAATACAGGGGTGGAGTGGCCAGATGGGCCACCCGGGAGCTAGCGAGAGAAGGGTGGATGCTGCAGGACCACCTGAGAATGACGCCACTCTGCACTCTGGGGAGCAGGCAGCTTGGAGCCAGGATGGGCGTGCAGGTAGCCCGAGGCTAGCAAATGGAGGAGGCTGGTTTGGTGACGGCTGAAGAAGGTCACCATGGCTGAAATGGGGAGAGTTCAAGAAGTGTTCTGCAAGCCATCAGAAGGCTGTAACAAGGTCGAGTCTTACAACACGGGATGGCTTTGAACCAGGTTGGAAGCTGCCAGATACACTCAGCAAGAGTATTGGCAAGTGAGAATGGAACGCAACAGAAAGGAGAGTATCAAGAGCTACTTCCCTTGGCCATGTATATTGCTTGACATGCTGTGAATGTCAACACTGGTACTTAGGAACTTGTGTTTCATTGTGTTGTCAAGGGGCCTGCGTGCAGATAGGTCAGACCATACCTAATGCAAGGGACCCTGTCCTGCTGGCAGTGGCCTGCAGCGTCCAAGTCAGCCCCGTGACAGAAGGGTGTGCTCTTTGCTCGCAGATGCTTCCCTGAACATGACACTCTTTCATTCTGCAGCAGACGTTCAGAGAAGGTACACAGCTGCTGAAAGCCACACACAGAGAAAGCAGTGGAAATGTGGAGCAGCCCAGCATTTGCACCTTCATGTCCAATGACGACCTCTTGCCTGGGCTCTACCTGTGGTGCTCCATCTTATTCTACTTACAGAAGGACAGCACAGCGCACAAAAGGAGGGGAGAGACACTGGTTGTTTAGGATGAGTGGGAATGATCGTGCCTTCGAAATTCCACAGGAACGCTTGAGGTTTGCTCAGGATAATTGGGAGGCTGGGGCGCTAACGTGAAAAGGCACAGTTCTGGGTTACATTGGTTGGGAGCAGACACTCCACAATAACCGTTGACCAAAAAGATAAAGTATCATCTTAGTTGTTAATGCATTTTGGCCCAATTCTTTCCTGTAATCTATTACAAGTGTACTTTAAAAAACTTTGTTTCCCAAGGACACTTTTCCCTTGTAGTTACTGAGGAAGGATAATATCAAAACAAAGCTTCACCTTGGTATTGCAGAGGTCATTAAGGATGATTCATAATAATGCAGATATTAAACATTGTGTTAAAAGGTATATAATATCCCTTCAGAAAGATGAGCCATTGGAATTCAATTTTGGATCAAGAGGCACCTGAATATTGGAAGTGCCTAGGTTTTGTGTAGTTTCCATGCTGCTTGGCACACCAAGGGGACGTCAGGCCCTGCGTTCACTGTGACCCTCTGCTCCTTCTTAGGAAGAAGGCATGCTGCTCTGGAGACTGTGCAGTGGAGGAGAGTTCTCCCACATTCTAGATTCCAGGCGTGTAGAGTCTTGGGTCTCCTGTTCTTGTATCCCTGAGCACATAATTAAGACACAGGAAGCATTTAAGTTGTGCACAGATTTTTGAATATGAATATTCTATTTACTCTTCCATTGGCCAAACATTCACATTTACAAGAGAGGAAATGGGAAAGGCAGGTCTCCAGAAAGAAAGGGCTCTGTACCTGCCCTGTGTGACATCGAGGAAGTGTCCCTGTGGTCTGGGCATCTCAGTTATGTGGAAATAAAACTGCAATTCCAGGTCACTGGGGAGGTGAACTCATTAAGAAATAAAAAGACAGAAACCTCTTACTAAGCACTTGTGAAGAGTCTGAATTGATGGTAGATGTCAGGTAGCCTATGCAGTCTCACTTCTTCCCCTTTCTGGAATGTGAGAGTTTTACGACAGCAGTATTTTAACATAAGTACAATGCAGAGCACACAGGCTTTAGTACCTACAAATCGGTGTGGCATCATTGTCTCCCCAGAAGAGCCTGTGTCCTTCCTGGGGACCCAGCAGGTGGTGACCATGGTCACAGTTGAGAGGACACTTTCCCTGAGATTTCTAAACACTAGTAGCAGCTCAGACCATGGTTGAAAAATACAGGTGGCTTTGCCCAGGTGCTCTGCAATTCTTAGGCTGAAGGTGGAAGAAGAATGTTGGAAATGTTTTGTGTTTTTCTTGGTTTGCTTTTTTCTGTTTTCCAAGGAAGGAGTCGAGGTGAGGAAAGAAGGCCCTGGGTCTAGGGAGTCCCTGATTCCTGTCTCATTTCTGGTTTAACTAAGGTCTCTTCCAAGTAGATATTTATCTTGCTCTTGTTTGCTCTACTTTCTTTTTAATAATACTGTCGGGCCTTATAATCTCTGAGAAATAGCACAATTGTTACCATTATAGCTAATGAAACCATGCGCTCGCTCACTCACCCATTTAATGCTTCAGTTATTTAGTGCTCTGTGAAACAGACCAAATACAGGGTATGTGCAAATAATTGTACAAACATTTTTGGATTGCTCTGAGTAGGGTCATGACACTGAGATTTATTTATGAAATCTTATGTTTTTAGTACTGATTAATTTGTCATAAACGCATTTGTAAGACTTTCAGAATAAGTTACCAATTTATGGTGCAAATAATATGTATAAGATATGATTTAGGAACACAGTGTTTTTTTCCTGGCTTTCTCAACTCCTGCTTTGCTAGACTTAGCTAAAAGTCTTAATTGGTTCCCAAGCTCATTTTTCTTATTGTTTGAAAATTCAGACTAAAAAGTATTCAGTCAATACTTTTTGAAAGAAGTAATTGATCTATGTTTTCATATGAAAAGACAGAGATTTTTTGTCATCATATTTAAAAAGCTGTAACTTTTTTTAAATTTTGGTACTGGGGATTGAACCCACTTAAACACTGAGCTATATTCCCAGGCCTTTTTAAATATTGTTGTTATTATTATTATTGTTGTTGTTATGTTGAGACAGGGTCCCACTAAGTTACTTACAGCCTCGTAAGTTGCTGAGGCTGGCTTTGAACTTGCAATCCCCTGCCTCAGCCTACTGAGACACCAGAATTACAGGCATGCACCACTGCACCTATCTTATAACTTTATTTTTTAAAACTATATTTTGTTATGCATATTTAAATGTACATTTGACCTAAAATATTTGTTGCAGTTTAACACTAATACTTAATTCAAAAATTCTAATACTAAAACTAAATTCCTCATGGAATATTTCACTTTCATATATTCTTCATTCCTTCAGTAACAGATATTTTCCTTTTTTTTCTAAATCTACTTTGACATTATCATTTCAGATGGTGCCAACTACCAGGGTTTAGTGAAAAGTGTCATATCTGTCCTTTGGAACTATGTATGTTGTCTAGAATGTTCTATTGCAGATATATCCACGACATTCAGAACCAATCGAAAAGTGCTTGCTTCTCTTCAGACTATTGAATATGTATTCTTGTGAAGTACAATTTTGGATATAACTTCTTTAAAGAACAACAGAACTTATACCACTAGTAGGCAAAATGCCTTAGAATCAATTTCACCATATATGTGTGTGTGTATGTGTGTGCTTATATATAGATACAAACTTCAGCATCTCATAAACTCAAATATAGATAATCCTGTGACTAAGAGGGAGAAGAAGTGGAAAATTATTTTCAACTTGATGCAAAAGACTGTATCTGATGGGAAAACTCCACACCTCCCAACCGAAAAAAGTCTGGAACGACTAAACTGGTTTTAAAATCTATATTTTATTTGGGGAACTGCGGCTGAATTGGCCCTCTGCGCTGGAACTGAGGAGGTGTGTGTGGGCACGCCGCAGCTGTGCACCGCGTGGGAGGCTGGCTGGCCACTGACAGGCAGGCAGGCGCTGGCGTAGAACATTATAGGTCTGCACACGGCACTCCTGTTCTTTGCACAGCTAGAGGGAAGGAGGCATTCCTGGTTGAATTTCCTGAAGTTAGGACACAGGACATCAGCAAGAGGGACAGTGGTTATTGTTTTTCTCCATTGTTAAAAATAAACAAAAGTAGCTTCAGGCAGAATGATAAGGAGCTGCGCTCATCAGAAGTAGGACGTTCTGGGGTGGAAAGCACTTAGCGGAAGTTTTTCATTAGTGCATTTTAAATGCAGGCTTCACAATACATTCTCCTGCAGATGGAAAGTATCTATTGTCACTGTAACCCCAAGGGTTTCCGTGCCAGACAGCCCACATTCTCTATTTTGAGACCAGTAGTTCTAAAATTTATGAAGAAGTTAGAAAAGCTACTGTTAAATACAACATAGAGATGGGGACAAATTAAGCTATAAGAAACAGAACATAGGAAGAAAAACTGCAAACAGCAAAGTCAATGTTGGACCCATTCCACTGTAATTAAAAAAGCAAAATATTTTACATTTTGAGTACTGGTAGAAGTTATTGCAAAATATTTTTCTAATGCTGTGTTTCAAATTAAGTCATGGTCTGATAGACCCTGATTGTAATTTTTAAATATGTCAAAATGCCCTCAATACATTTGTGCATGTTTACACTAATTACGAGGCACAAAATTTAGGATTTCGTGCTTCCTGAGAGAAGCAAGTAAAAGCTGGCCCATGTAGCCAAATGTGGCCTGGCTTCCACACCTCTCACATTGATCATCAGTGTTTACACGTAAGGTTTGGAATATCTGTATTTCCAACATCAACTCACAATTGTATTAACTGAATCATAGGCTGAATATTTGTGTCATTCCCAAAATATCCCTGTTGAAACCCTCACATTCAATGCCATGCCCTTAGAATGTGGGCCTTTGGGAGGGCTGTCATTAGTGCCCTCAGAGAAGAGACAGAGACCAGCACTCTGCCCCTCTCTTGGCCCCCGGGAAGTTGCTGTGAGGCTTATGAACCAGAACAGGGACCCTCACCAGGCATCAGATCTGTTCGCAAGGTGATCTCCAACTCGCAGTCACAGAACTGTGAGAAACAAAGTATTTGTTCTTTAAGCCATCCATTCTCTGGTGTTTTGTTATAGCAACCATAAATGAATAAAAGAAAACCAACTATAAAATTTTCTATGTACTAATTATAAATTATAAAACATTTTATAAGGATTTGTGATTATTTTCTTTGTGGATATTTAGGGGAAGTGAAAAAATGTTTAACAGCTCAACAATGATCTGACTATTGTTATGGTTTTTTTACCAAATGCCTCCCAAAATCTTAGGCAAGAATGTAGCAATGATGA
Organism: Sciurus vulgaris; assembly: GCF_902686455.1. NCBI lineage: Eukaryota > Metazoa > Chordata > Mammalia > Rodentia > Sciuridae > Sciurus > Sciurus vulgaris. Next base: position 3,390,025 of record NC_136465.1, on the reverse strand, counting down.
GAGTAAATGATTAGATTGTGTGCGCTACAGCCTCATCAGTGGCCCGATCCATTTGGACTGATAATTTGGTAGCACTGCTGTACTGAGTGATAACTTCTGGCAGCTGGGTGTGCTGGATGCAGCAGGTCACTGCAGGCATGTCTGCGGGATCTACATTTTACCTCTGGTGCACTGCTTTCTCTGTCTGGGCTTCCCAGCTGCCAGGAGCCCACCAGTTTCCTCCAGCATGCCCTTGCTGCCCTCGTGTCTGCTTCACTTCAGGCCCAGGGCAGTGGAGCCACCCAGCCATGCTCTGGACCTCTGAAGGTGGAAGCCCAAAGTACATTTTTCCTCCTCTAAGTTGGTCAGGTATTTTGGTCAAAGTGATGAAAACTAACACTACTGTCATCTTGTGGACTGTGGAAACCAGAGAAGGCCCACTCGTCCCTCCATCTACAGCACACTAACACTCCTAGGCAGTGCCAGGCATGGCAGGCAGTGGGCTGCGGAGTGGTGATCACAGGTGGCTTGAAGGAGCTCCGTTACCTGAGGTGCGGCCATGTTTGCCCAGGAAGCCTAATGAGTCGCGCTCTGCTAGAGTCCCCGCTGCGGAAGCTGCTGCCCGAGGCACAGTTTGAACACGTCACTCCCGCTCCTTCCCACTCAGGGTCTCCTTGGTAGATCCTGAACATTCTGGACGGAGGGACAGCGACCCCCTCAGTACGAAGCAGCTCACCGATTTCGCTGTCACAATCTGCATGTCACAGAGGAGTTCCCCTCGACTCTCACAACGCGCAGCTCTTCCCCCACTTTCCGGCCCGTGCTTTCAGTAAAGCCTTGATTGTTTGCAAGAGACGCTCCATTTTCTGTGGTCACTTATGAAAAGCAGCAGAGCAGGGTGAAGACAGTGGTCAGAGGCACAGGAGAGCAGGGCGGGGCAGGGAGCCAGCCGCAGCCTGGCCGAGGTGGCCCTGGCATGGCTGAGCAGGAGCGCCACTCCTCAAGAGTCCGCAATCCCAGAGTCACGCAAAACCCCAGCTTGTAAGATGGTTAAACAAACCAAGTGCTGTTTAAAACCGGAGGGCTCAAACCATGTTTTTTAAAAATGTTTTTTTAGTTGCCAATGGATCTTTATTTTATTTATTTCTATGTGGTGCTGAGAATTGACCCCAGAGCTTCACACATGCTAGGCGAGCACTCTGCCACTGAGCCACCACCCCAGCCCCTCAGCTGCAACCCCAGCCCCCCGTACCACTTTTATGGAGCAGACTTTGCCTGTCTGAGGCGATTTCTGGTACAGGAAGTAGAATTTCTTTCTTTACATACATTGTTTTTACTATGAAGTAAGAAGATTGCTTATTGACTGTGCGTTCCTGCCATGTTGGAAGGCCTGGGGTTGCCTCCTGCGGTCACTAGTGGTGTTCTGTGTTTGTAGTTGTGAGGACCCTCTTAGGATGGGTGATGTTGACTGTGTTTGCGGCCACCAGTGTGGAGTCTACTGAAGGTCAGGGCGGGGCTGCCATTGACTTTGACCTGAACACAGGACACTGACTACCTCTTGAGGTGCATCCCCTTAAATGCTCACGCTCCCAACATGTCCTATATTTCTTAAACTGGACTCTTTTTTAGACATTTTTTAATATGCCAGAAATGCATTATTGTCCAGTTTTCATATTCTAGTTTGCTAAGTGTCCTTCCCAGGTAAGCGACTCTGGATCTGCTGTGTGGAAGACCAGAATTCTAGTTGAGCCCCTGTTTGCAGTGGGATTTGAACTCCGGCCTCAGGTGTGATAGAGGTGATTTGTGCTGGTTTGTGTGCGCCCTCTTCTCGGTTTCCGTCCATTTCTCAGGGGTCTGGTGGGGCTGGAGGGTCACTCGCCCAGGGCTTACTGTCCTTCTGCCAGGCGGTCACACCCACAGAGCTCCGATGACACCAGCATGCAGCTGCCTCTAGGAGGCCGCCCAGGCCTCCTCCCTGCTGCCGCCTGACTGCTCCGCTCTGCTCTCTCAGTGTCACTGCTCATGGTGACATCTGGGACTTCCTCTGCTGCTCCCTGCCCTACCCAGGAGTGTCATTCCCTCTTCCTCATGTGGTTGGACTCTCATGTCAAACGGTGCCCATAGTTATGCCTTTCTCCTTTTGGCGACTCTAAAGGGTCTTCATTCCATGTTTGCAGGACGGGGCTGGAGAGGGATAAGGGAGGGCCGAGAGGCTGGCTGCTGGGCATAGGCTGTCTGGGCCACGTTCCGACGGTCCCTTGCTTTCTGGATGTACCGTGTGGGTTTGAAGGAGTCGCTGTATTTCTCTTTGCCAAGGTTGCCCCTCCGTGGGTAAAGTGGGCCTGTTCCTAGAACCATCTGGAGCTGAAGGAGAGTGTACAGTTACTGTCTCAAAGGCAGAAAGTGTTGGGGGTTGCTATTGTTGTGTTGTTTTTATTGCTGCACCATCGTGTACAACGCTTGGGGTGGTGTGGGCTCGACACAGAGCACGTGCAGCCCTGTGCAACCATCTGGGGCAGGGCCTAGCCTTTGTCCACGCACACTGTCCTGGAGAAATCGGATCTCAGATAGTGAATCTCATCACGTCCCCCGAGGACCAGACACCCAGGTGGGTTCAATGGGGAAGAGGCTTGTTGACAGACCCCTCTTGTGAAGGACAGAGGAGAGGAAGCAGAGGGGTGAGGAAGAGCCTTCAAACACGTGCAGGCCTCACAGGTCCGAAGGGCAGAGGCCGGGGAGACTGAATGGCAAGAGTGTGGAACCACGGCCTCGCATGGACACGTGGGCTTCATGGGCATCTGATGCTCAGAGTCTGGAGCTTGCAGGCATCAGCTAGTCATGGCCAGGGCTGCGTGCCCCTAGGGAGAGTGCTGTTGCAGGCAACGGCCACAGACGGAGGCTGCTGTCAACCATTTGCTGCACAGGTCGCCTGACTGACGCCAGGAGAAGGCTGTCACAGCAGGTGTCAGTGCAGTGTCTGGTGACATATGACCAGGGAACCCAGGTCCTAAGTTACTAGGCTTAGAAAAATAAGCACAGAGTGGAGAGAGGAATAGGACTTAGCCAAGCACAACCAAGGTTCAAAGCCTCTCAGGCAGGAAATAGAGAAGGATGCGCGACAGCTGGCAAGTACGCAGAGTGACTCGGTTCAGTCCGGCTGCTGTAACACACCCTCAGGCTGGAAAATCGCAAACAACTGAAGCGAGTTTCCAATTCTGGAGGCTGGAAGTCCAAGAGCAAGGTGCAGGCAGGGTCGTGTCTCCTCAGGGCCCCTCGTCCTCACAGATGGTGGCTTCTCCCTACGTCCTCATGTGGTAGAAAGGGGTCAGCAGGCCCCTCAGCCTCTTTGGTAATGGCACTGACATCATGACCCTGGTGGTCCAGTCACCTTTCCAAGTCCCTAGCTCTTTGTTCCCTGGCAGTGGTCTTTAGGTGTCCCATGAGAGTCTGGGGGAGCAGGCACGTACAGACCACAGCCTGGATGATGCCTGCACTCTAGACCCAACATGCTTGTCGGTGAGTCCGTCTGGATGAAGAGGGAGGACCCAAGAAAGGTCTGCGAGGGCCCATCAGGCCAAAGTTTGCAAATCACGGTGTTGCAGATATTGCTGGAATCGGTTGGAGGGGAATAAGATAAAATGAAGAGTTGGGTCTCGAAGAAGAAATGACAGTGGCTTCCACACAGGTGGGAGTGACATAGAAGCATCTGAAATAGACGGTTGGTTTGGTTACGGCTGGGTGGTATGTATGTGCGTTCCAGGTGGTTCCCCTGTGTCTTGGGTGACACTGACGGGGTCGCCTGCACTGTGGGCAGCACACTGACAGCAGAGCCAGGAGAGCTGTCGGATGTCCTGCTCAGCATCCCCGCTCAGCATCTCACTGACCTTCAGGTCCAGATTACATAAAAATGAATTTTTAATAACTATTGTACCCTTGGACATAGGGGTCATAAATTTTATGCAACATTGGGATAATTATGGAAGTTTTATAGCACACACGAACACCCACGCACATTTCTAACAAAAGTGGACACCAGCTTCCAGGAACAAAATGTGAACTCATCTTCTGCCTCTCTGAAGATATTTCATCTCTCGCTTATTCTGTTCCAAGCCTATACTTCTTATTTCCTTCTTTATTAATATGACCTCCAAATGCCACATTTTATTGTATCTCATTGAAGACTGACTTTTTTTAAATCACATTATAATATAACCAAGAACAGATCACTGAAAAAATAAAGCATCCATAGAGCCTCAATCCAAGTTAAAGTGTTATCACTCATACCTAATCTCCCAGACCTTTTGTCCATTGTAAGTCATTAGCACTTGAAGACCCTAACAGAAGAAGGGAAGAATATGTCCATAAGTTGAAGCTATGGGAAGCATACTGTGATCCCAACAATTGCCAGTTCAGATATTTAGCTTCCAGGAGTATCAGGGCTCCAGCGTAGAGCAAAGCACTGCCTGTGCGCATCTTACAGCACACAGGAGGGGCTCCCGAGGGTGGGGTGTCGTTCTAGAACATACATGTTTCCACCCCAAGGCCCCACCAGACGAGGGGCTGTATCACATGGAGGTGCTGGGAAGAGGGCAGGAAGACTGGTGTCAAGTCCCTACTGACAGGACCTGAGCTGACAGCGGGCGTTTGCTTCCGCCCTCTGCGTCTTACTGTCGGCGGGGCTGCCTAGGAAAGGCTGTGTGCCCACTGAGTATTTTCTGCACAACCGTGGCTTGCCTTGCAGCTGGTTACAGCAGTTGCCCTGATCCAAGATTTCACTTCCCCAGATCCAGTTACCTGTGAGCAATGTGGTTCAAAATACTAAAAGGAAAATTCCAGAAATAAACAATGTATTACATTTTAGAAAACTTTTTTAAAAGCACACTTTTATAATTCATCTATTTTTAGTTATCATTGCAATCTATTACTGTGCCTAACTTACAAACTAAGCTTTACCATGGACATATGTATGTGAGAAAAAGCATAGTTCATGTGGGGTTTTAGGCATCCTCTTGGAATACAGACCCACAGACAAGGGGCTACTGAATGAGGCTAAAAGAAGAGATTTAAATCTGGTGCTTCATCATCCATGAAGTGTTTGAAAACACAAGTCAAGTATCATATTTTTAGGTGGAAATCCTTCAGATGTGTATATTTTTGTGTTCTTTTTAAAATTTTTTTGATTCATTATACACAAATGGGGTACATTTCATTTCTCTTGTACCTGAAGTAGAGTCACACCGTTTGTGTAATCATACATGTACCCAGGGTAACGATGTTTATCTCTTTCCATTATCTTTCCTTCCCCCTGCCTCCTCCTCACCCCTCATTTCCCTCTATGCATCCATCCTTACTTCATTCTTCCCTTGCCTCCTCCACCACATTATGTATCATCATCCACTTATCAGAGAAAACACTGGCCTTTGGTTTTTTGGGATTGGTTTATGTCACTTAGCATGCTGTTCTCCAATTCCATCCATTTACCTGAAAATACCATAATTTTATACTTCTTTATGACTGAATAATATTCCATTGTGTACATATACCAGAGTTTCTTTATCTATTCATCTTTTGAAGGACATGTAGGTTGGTTCCATAGTTTAGCTGTTGTGAATTGAGCTGCTATAAACATGGATGTGGCTGTGTCTCTGTAGTATGCTGATTTTAAGTCCTTTGGGAATAGGTCAAGGAATCAACTTATCTTTCTTTTTTATTCTCTTTAGTTATACATGACATTAGAATTTATTTTTATATAATTATAAAAGCATGAAATATAATTCTTTCAATTCTGTCCCCAGGGCTTCCCCTTCCCCCTCTTTCCTCCTCCTTGCTGTTCTCTTTCCTCTAACTGAACTTTCTGCTATTTACTTAGTTTTTTTTTTTTTTTTTTTTAATTAGTGTCTGTGGATGTCCATGATGGTGAGATTCACTGTGGTATATTCACACATCAACGTGGTCTCAAATTCACCACAACAGTGATTCTGGGGTAAGCATCTTGATACCTGCCCCAGCAGCTTAGCTGCTGCCCCAGGTCCTCACTGTCCACACGGTTGCCTCTTAAGATGCACAGCATCCTTAGTGCCTGCTCATAACACACACTCCACAAATGTGTGCTGACCCAGTTGGTCACTTGGTCACTGTAATATTGTTTTCTTAGCCTTAGCGCAGAGAGCTGTATTTTGGTCAAAGGCCATTGGTCTCATAGTAAAAATAAGGTGTCCATATTGTTCATCTACTTTCTAAGATATAATAAAAGACATAAAAAGCATCAAAGGCAAACCTTCATGCCATTACTGACTCTCACTCCATCTATATCAAACCATTGGAATATAAAGTGAGTGTGAAATGTGATAAGGAATGAAGACATAAAATCTAATCTAAAAGTGGGTTGTATTTCTGGACCATTCAAATACTTTCAACATATTAAAAATTGACTCTGGCATGGATAGATTCATTTAATCTGAATTTATATCCCTCTTTCTTCCATCCTTTTTACCTGGCCAGGGCTCTACCCCTTCAAAAACATAAACATCTTAATATTGTCATTTTCCTGGTATTGTTTATATGGTGTAAAGATGTATTTGATTTCACTACTTAGAATTTTTCTTCAGAGATTTAAATGAGAAAATGAATGGGCTTCTAAAAATAGGGCATCTTATTTCAAAAGCTATTTTGATAGACTATTATCCTTTGTCATCTAACAAAATGCTTGAAAATATCATATTGTGGCACACCATAGCATGCATTGGATTGGTTTCCTTCTTAGTTGGAACCCGTTGATTCTCATCAACATAAACACAGACCACTTTGATACTTTTGTTTACAAGAGCCAGGGAGCTCTGGTGGCTGCTTTCCTGCATCACTTTTGAACTCAGGACCCCAAAGTCATCCCACATTCTCATCCATCAGCTGACCAGGAAAGGAAAAGCAAAAAGAGCTTCCTGCATTGCCAGAGATGGGGGCCCTTTCATTCCACAGTGTTCTTTCTCAACCCAGGAGTGACTGCTAAGAAATGGCTCCTGGAAAACGCTCTATGATCAGTCTTGACCTTACAGATTGACTTTACAGATCCAGAAAGCACATTAGCTTAGTTACAGCAGCATAGAGAAACTCAAAATTTTTAGCTCTGTATTACTGCTAAATAAATTGAGAGATAAAAATTTGTTGCTTATACCATTGTCATTCTGTTCAATACCTTTTGGGAAAACATGTCCAAGATGAGTTTACCACACACTGTCCACCTGTTTTTTGGTACTTAGACAAATGAGTATTATTTTCTATATGTCATGGAAAAGAAACCAAGGTCGAGATACAACCCGTTATGCAGGGTGTCGCTCAGCCATTTTCCACGAGCCCATAGCTGGAGATATGGACACTCTATGGATGTGCTCTGCCCCTGGCCTGTCTTGATAGTCTCGTTACTCATAGATGTTTTAAAATGGCTATGATAAAAACAATTCCTGGGTACTTTCATAATCTTCACTAATATTTTTAATTGATCATTTTAAACTAGTTTATTATTGAAATTTATGAAAATAGGACTAATTGTAATAAAAAGTATGAGGCAATACATTTGATTTTCTCACTCAAGAGAAACTCTAGATTTTTGAATTAAAGAGAAGATGAAGGCATTGGTACATGCCTGTAATTCCACCAACTAGAGAGACTGAGGCAGGAGACTCACAAGTTTGAGGCTAGCTTCAGCAACTTTGTCAGGTCCTATGCAACTTAGTAAGACCCTGTCTCAAAATAAAAAATTAGAAGGCCTGGGGATGTGACTCAGTGGGTTCAACCCCCAGTACCAAAAATTAAAACAAACAGACGACAAACACAGTATGCCAATGATAAAATGTCCCACATTCTAAAGAATTAAGTAGAAGAATAGATCTGTAAGTAGTATCCTAATTAAATCTTAATACTTTTTGATTGATTTTTTTATTTGAGCCAAACATCCTGTATTTACATAAGAACAAACTCACTATTTTAGTTAGAACATATTTAGTCCAGTTATTATAATGGAAATAGAAACATATTGAAGTTCAAAAAATAGGCTTAGTTCTAGAAAAGGATTAATATTATTAGAAATACGTTTTACTTTCCTAAAGTAAAGAACTCATGAAATTGCTCTTTTATATTTTCTACAACATCATGCTCGCTCAAAATTCCTTTAAAGAAAGTTAGTCTTCAGTTACAATGTTTCTTTTCCATGGCTGGTTAAAATTATAGGATATTGAAAAATAACAGGTTTTTCAATTTAGTTTTTTTTCAATCTCAATGTGTTTTGCATTTGTGTTTTCTGCATTACTGATTGCATGCTAATGACAAAGGTAGATTTACCTTTGTGTTTATCCAGAGAGATTAATTCACTCAAGTCCAAAGTGAGACATCAAAAATCCTTCCTGAAGGCAACGTTAAGAGGAAACAGGAATTGGGACTGTCCTGTGACCAGGCAGATTCCTCTGTTCAGAATTCCTGTCACGTGGCCAAGCCCTCCAGACAAAAAGCCCAGATCTGGTTTCTATGCAATCGAATGTGCCGGAGATCCAGCCCACCCAGGGCATTCCCTCACCCCCTGCATTCTGTTACCAGGTCCAGCCCCGCTTCCACACCCGTCTACACCAACATTCGTCTTCCCTCACCTCCCTCCTGGACCTGTCCTGCATCTGCCTGGCTGGCACCTGCCAGCACCCAACCCATGCAGATTTATGCAAACTGTCTCCCTGCAGCCACTCTTAACCCACTAATCTCTTCTCTTCGGAAGTCAGAATGAATTTTTTCAAAATGTAAAATGATCATATTCTACACAGACTAAAATATCCACCCCATCACTAAAACCACCCCATCATCTGTAAGACTAAAGACCCAGGTCTTGCTCTCGCTTCTTAGGGCTGTACTGCCCGGCTCCTACCCATGCTGCCCACCCTCATGGCTTCCTGCCCTCCACAGTCCATGTTCCTCGTGAGCCCTTGGCCTCCAAGTGGGCTAGCCTTGCTCCATCTTGCAGGCTGTTGTTCCCTAGAATTCTCCCTGACAGTGTCATACCACGCCCCGAGCACATGCCTGGCACTTGGATGTCCCTCAGCTGCCCAACAGCAGGGGAGCCACACTGAACTTGCTTGGGTCACAGTGATTATCACCTAATAAAACTTGAGTTGGCCACCAAGGGAAAAATCCTGGGACTCTCACTTCACGTGTTTATAGTGATTGGTACCATACTATGTACCGCTGCATACTACGTAAGGCTAATAGTAAACAAAGTGTCTTAAATATAAGGTCAAATCAACAGAGAGAACAGCATACGCCATGTACAAGTCATATACAACTCAATCATTAATGTCCATAAAACTGCACTTTTATCATGCTGATTTGTTCATAGACACTTAACTTAGTAATTAAAAGGAAAATTGCTCTAACTTCTCAAGTTTCTATAGACGTATTCCATTACTGAAAACTGATTAAGAGAAACACATTTCCAGAAGTGACTGGTGTCGTACCTACGTTGAATCATCACAGAATATCCCTGAATGGTGCTGAGGAGACGCGGTGAGACCGGCAGTCACATCCCAGTCCTGACCCTCAGCACGCTCTGTCTCCCGTGGACGGCCTGGCCGAGGGTCGTGGGCCGAGGGGCGCCTGGTGCTGAGGCAACTCCAGCTGAACTGTCCACCTGAGCTTCAAGCTAGATGTGGGGAGGCTCTTTGTTCTGGCTCAGCTTGTCCTGGAGAATCCAGCTGACCTGGCCAGGTCCCTCATGAGTGGGTTAGAGTTCTGCGTGGCTCTGGAGGTCTTCCAGTGCAGAGGTGGGACTGTGGCCTGTGTCACTCTGAGAGTTAGAAATGCTCTAGACACTCATGGCATTACTCTAGAACCCCCAAAATAGCGGGGAATTCTCTCGGACAGCTATGGTCTCAGAAACATTTTGCGCTATATTTTCAAACTGGTTTGTTTAAGTAAAAAGAAATTTAGAATTTTTGATGAGTTCTTAGACATGAAAACTAAAAATGCTGATCCTCTGAAGTAGATTGAAACTCTTTCTTTATCTGCTTTCCCACCCTTATTTTTTAGTAGTCTTCTTTTTCTCAGACTTTATTTTTAACCTATAAATGCTCTCAGGTGTAATTAATGAAAGAATCCAAAGCAGAGGCGCCTTCCACTCCCTATTGATTTCAGTCCTGGTGACGGGTGCGCGCAAGCTCTCGGGCCTCCTGGGCGTGCAGCGGGGAGCTGTTCCTGCTGACGTGGACACAGGCTGCCGGCGTCTCTGGGGCTGAGACGTCTCTGTCTCCCAGGGCCGGAGACATCAGCCGAGGAAATCAAGCAACGGCATGTCTTCCAGAGTCAAAGGCTCAGAGTTACCGAGGACATTGTGCTGAGTAGCTGGGGGCACCAAGACTGTCACGTTTTTTTATTTTTAGAGCATGAGCGTGCTATTTGTGTGCTTCAGGGTCTGGCTTCATGAAATGCCACAGAACAACCAGCACATGTGAGTGAGCTTCAGAAGGAGCAGACTGAAATGGGAGGGAGGACGTTGCTCTTTAAATAAGTGCTCGCTGCAGTGAAAACCTGCCAGCTGTTCACCAGAGGGGTGCCTCCCCGGCATTCTTACCCATCCAGCAGAGAGCAGCTCAGCCCGCTCGCACCGGCTGTGTGTGAGGGTAAGACGGGAAGAACCCTTCACCCTGCTCCTGAGACGGTTCCCCAGATGGCTACCTTGTTCTACTTTAATGTTCCTACTTCTGAGCACTCTTTGGAGTGATGGGTACATAGCTATGCTTGGTACCTCAGAAAAGAGCCCCCCCACCCCCCATTGAATCCAACTGTGACTGCAAAGGAAGTCAGTTTCTGGAGTGCTGGATGCCCTCGTAGCTGAAGCTCCACCAGGGACGCAGATGACACAGTGAACCTTCTTCAAAGCTCTGGGAGCGTGGGGTAGAAATGGCCAACCCATGTATCTAAGAGGTTCAGAACTCTTATTTCCAGAATCATAGGCATCTCACTGACTCCTGAGCACTAAGAAGAGTCTGTGCTCCATAATACACCACATTCTTCCTAAAGGTCAGCTGAATAAAACATCGGCCCGTGCCCCACAGGGGTTGGTTCATTCCTTCCAGTGCTGATCAGTCCCTACCCTCCACCGCTATTTTGTTTACTCCCCTGTTAGGTACTGTGATTTCTGCACTCAGCTCACACCGCCTGATGGCCTGAGTCAGGTTAGGGATGTGCCTGCTGGCTCTTAGTCCTATCCTACTTAGCAGGGCAGACGCCGCTCATGGGGTAGCTTTCTGCTCCTCCCCAAGCGTTGAACCAGTAGGAGCCATCAGAGGATGCGGGTCTTGACACACATCTGGCTGGAGTTGGCTCTGACCTGAGGAAACAGCAGCTAGACAAAGGATGAGAAGTCCTAGTGCTGGAACAGGCAGGAAGTTTCAGTGACAGCCCCTCAAGTCACGGAAGAGCAGGAGCAGCAGCTGAGCACGCAGAGGTCTAGTCACAGGGCCAAACTATCTCACCATCAAAACAGTGCTCGCCCTCCCAACGCCCCATGGCTCGCCCGCCTCCTGAGAGGCAGCATCCTCATCAGTGTGAGTACAGACTGCTGGGTGGTTTCATTCCACGATAGCCAATTGTGTGGGCCTGTGATTTTAAAATTGAACTGTGAAACTGCCTTCAAATCTTCTAGGTCCTAAGAGATGAGACCAGGAGAGGTGTAGTGCTGATCACCATCCTATTTGTTAGGTGAGTACCCTAGGGCTAGGGAGGGCACCAGGTAGGGTCTAGAAGTTGCAGAGAGAGCCATCCAGGGGGCCACCCACGGGCTGGCAAGGTTCACGTCTTTCACATCAAGGTGGTCAGTACTGAGTGTCCAGTCGTTGGTGTTTCTGCACGCTGGAATATCACCGTCAGGTCGCACCCTTGGAAAAGCCTGAGGAATCCAAGGGAAGGCAGAGAAGGCCACGAAGCATGTGGGCTGGCGGCCAGGGGCCGGAGGGTAGTGGAGAAAATGCAGCACCCAGCAGGCAAGCAGGCCTCCCAAGCCAGAGGAGCCGCAAGGAGTCAAGAGACAGGGCTTTACCTAGAATGCAAAGGGACCTGGCCCCAGTGCCATGTGTGGCACAGGATAGTGGCCTCTGCGTTCTGTGACCCCAGCATGCAGGAGCACCGTAGAGCTGCATATGTGCAAAGCCACACAGCTGCTGCCACATGCAGGTCAAACATTTCTTCATGAAACTGAGACTTCTATTTAAGGGCATTCCAAAAAAGCGAATTGCTCATGAGAATTTATCGAGGACTACGAGATTTTATAGGTTAATTTGTGCAGCTTTTACTTTCTCTTTCATGGATTCTGCAAAACACTAGACTGCCCATATTCAGAGACTCATCAGGCTAAGCTTAGCTGAGTTCTTGGTCTTCCTTCACCCTCACGGAAAGTGGCAGGATCAAACTTTCTCAGGGAGAACAAATAGTGTTCGACTTCCGCATCCACTGCTGTGGATCACTTGTGGTTCATGGGATGAGGTGTGGGGAAAGATGAAGTTGCTCCCAGACTCAGAAGGGATGTGGACACTCCAACATGGGACACCATGGGCAGACTGAGAAGGGCAGTTAGGACTTGCGGTTCCTCTGCCATCTTGGACTAGATTATCTGTCGCAATCCAGACATCTGCCTCCATCACTTAAGTGAAATTCACCTCCTTTCTTTAAAAAGCTTTTAAAATTGAAATAAAATGTACCCTACAAAAATAGTAGGCATTATTAGTTAATACCTTCCTCATAAAGAGGGTAGAAGATGAGTTCTCAAAGAAGCATAAGAATTACAGTAGTTTTTGCTAATTTTTTCTTTAAGTAAGCTCACCTCAGTGAGCCAGCCATGGACTGTAGAGATGGCTGTTCCTGGGGCTCCAGGGATCAGGATCCTCTCTTTATGTGGTCCCCCACTGAATGGTGTTGTCCTCTACTCCATGAACAGTTAGCTCCTGAAACCACATCCCTGGCGCTGGAGGACAAAGTGACACTAGGCAGCAACTCCTCCAGAGGTGAATGCTGCGTCCCCACTCCCAGAATTCAGTCGATGAGACCTTCCTCAGTTACAGCCACTCCTAGCACAGGAGGAGCATGAGAGAACCTGGTTCCCACCAAACAGGGGACATTCTGGCACTAAAGAAAGAAACAAAGGCTGCTGCGCTCACCTTTTGCTCTACTTTTAAGCCAGGTTCACAGAGACACACAAGTTATAGCTTCCAAGGCAAAGGTGTGGGGCTCCGAGTCCATTAACAGGTCCATCTCCTCTGCAGGTCTAAAAGTACCAACTCCACACGATGCAAGAAGTTGTGGCTAGGGCAGGGCTTCCCTCGTGCAGATAGGGACTGCAAAGCTCCCTGTGAGTGGCACAGTCCTGAAGCGTGACGTCCTGAATGCTTCTGTGACGAAGCATGCTCTAGAGGAGCAGCTGCAACTGCAGAGGAGTTGGGCTGGAGGACGCCACAGTCAGAGAGAACCGTTAGGATGTCCTTTAGATTGATCATCAAGACACGAAGCCTCTTGTTCTTATTCTAGATGATGTCTTGCCCTCCTCTGCAAAGTCCCTGGAATGCCTGGCCGCCTGCTTTCCTGTTCTAATGTTTCTTGGCTTTCTGGAAAATGATAGAACTGATGGCCTGGCCATCTGCAGAGTATTTTTTTTCAGGTTTTTAGCCAATGTGATGGACTCCCCTCGATTCAGCCTGTGTAAAGAGGACAGTTGGGACATGATACTTCTTTTTAAAAATCACCATTTATTTTTATGAACATTGAAACTTATGTGAACTCAACAAAATTTTAAGACACTTAAAATTAACGAGAGTAAAAAGACTCCAAAATGTACTTAACTCATAATCTTACAACCTAGAAAACACAAAATAAAAGTGTCTTAAAACTTCACACAAAATGAACACACAGTGGTCAAAATTTGGGTGAAAGAAATTTCTCATGAGCAGGATGTTTGATTTTTGTTCTTTTAATGTTTATTTGTTTATTTTTTAAAATGCAGATAACTTGCCTCACCTCTGCATCACTTTGTCTTCTAAGATCCAAAGCGTGTGCTTCCAGAGCACAGGTTGATGCAGAATTTCCTGGGACTGATGGCAAGGCACCTGGAAAAGCAGCTGCTTTCAAAATGGCTTGCTCTGCCATCACACGGGCAGTTGGGGATCTGATCAAAAGTGAAATGCTTTGTAGACAGGTAGATGGAAAATCAAAGCCCTAATTGCAATGATTTTTGAGTCATTTCATGGAAAAAAAAGCCATTTGCATCTATTACTAATCAAATCATATTTAATTATATATTTAAAAAGGCAAACTTGTGCTCTGAATTCAGTGTGAAAGGAAAGGCATTCATTCGTGAGTATGTATGTGTGGCGTTTCCATTCCGAGGGCTCGTCTCTTGCTTTATATGAATGCAATTAGATTGATTTTATATTTATATGAAAATTTGGAATGTTATAGCATAACATAGTAATAGGCTATGCATCTAAATCAACAACATAAATATTCAATGAACAACAAAAAATCTTAGTGCTTCTTAGGAGAATATTATCAAAATAAAAGTGAGACATATACCTGAGTAACAGAAAAGTATATCCTTCTCAGGGGTTTCCATGGAAATGCTTATTTTTGGATTCAGCATTAATATTTTATTAAATACCAATTTTGGGTGGGAATATCATAGGCCCAATCCAAGCTTTTGTGGCAGACTTCACTCCTGGACACTCAGTACCATCCAAAAAGCATCGCCATTGAAGCGGATGAGCTAAGAACAACTTCCACTTATTTCTCTACACAGTGCCTTTCTCTGAATGCGTTGCAAGGCTGGCCACGTCCACATGATTTTATGCAGGGAGCAGTGGACTACTGGGGAGTGCCTGGCCTACGGCTGCTCAATAAATGTAATTACCCTTTCTTTGTCTTCCAGACCTAAAGCGAAATTGTTTTCTAGGCCTTTATTTTGTCCTGACCAAATTATTGTCTCAGTTTTCTGATGGGCTATCAAGTTCAATTCCCATACAACAACCACAGCATCTGACCATTCCTGTGCTCCTCTGCCACGTCAGCTCTCTATTTTCTTGAAAATTAAATTTCTAGGATACAAGTTTTCATTCAAAATTGCTTTTATCTGAGTCACCTGCTTAGAGCCTTCTTTCCAGATAAGATGCTTTGCCATTTTTCTTTTTTGCCATGATAGAACCCGGTCATTTGTTTACAAAACTTCACTGAGTATAATACACTGAAGATTGTTTTTAATAATAGAGAGACACTAACAAATAGATAGGAATTATTTGAGAGATAATGATTTATTCAAGGATCTCATAACAGTTAATGCAACTGGAAGAGAGTTTGTAGGGAATTACTAAAAACGAGGCCAGAGATGTGGGTCGATATGTATAATGAAGTTTTTATAAAAAATGTTATGCCCATGTTTTGTTGTTTTTTATTCTAAAAACTAATTACAGATATAAAGCAGGAGGTATTATTTTCAGGTATCTGTTTTAGGAAGCTCACTGCTATGGCAATATGGAGCATGGATTGGAGAAATCACATGAAGACTGAGGCCAACTTTTTAAGGCAGGGGACAGAGCCTCAGGGACAGAGTTCAGAGTTTTCTGATGAGCTAGAAACAAGCCTGGTCACTAGATGGTTGGACAGAGGCAAAAGGGGAAGGGGCTGTACTAGGAGGCGCTAGGCCTGGTGGAACCGATTCACTTGTTGAGTTCTAGGTGACTCTCAGATGCAGAAGCGAGCAAGCCCCCAAGGACATGGGTGTACGCGCTTGGAGCCCAAGCATGGTGCCTGGGAATGAAATGTGGTTCAGGGTCTAGTGTGAGCCAAAGAGGCTGGCCTCGTGTGTGGCCTGTCAGCGTGGGGCACAGGGCGGGTCCTGGGAATGGCATCTGGGGCAGGTGCCTAAGGGGCCTCAGAGAGTATCTGCGCGCAGGTACCTAGGGGCAGGTGTGTTAAGAGCGTTGGCTCTGGTGTCATGGAGGCCGAGATGTCCCAGGACTTGCCGCCTGCAAGCTGGAGAACCAGCTCTGCGGGTGCCACCATTCAGCTGCCGTCTGAAGGCCCAAGAACTAGAGAACTGGAGTCCCCGACAGCAGAGGACGCTGGCCTGCCCCGGAACCGCGCCTCCGCTGCCTTTTGTTCTGGTTTGGCCCTGGGTGAATGGAGTCCATGCAGGACATTTTTTCTTTCTTACTCAGTCTGGTGAATCAGATTCTGATCTCTTCCAGAAGCACCCTCGCAGACAACCTGGCAGAAGAGCGTCCCTGCCTCTCTGGACACATAACGTCAGCCTTCGCAGGTGGAGAGAGTAGAAAATAAAGAGACAAACATGGCCGGGACCCTCCAGAGGGCCTGGGGAGAACCAGGAGGCCTTGTGAGCAGGTCAAGGGCTCTGCAGCCCGGAGGGCAGCCTGGAAGGCAGGCGATGGTTGGGTGCCGCTCCTAGGAAGTCCTCAGTGAGCTTCGGAAAGCTCCAGGGGGAAAGTGCTGGAGAGACCAGAGAGCACCAGGTGGGGGTGAGGAAGCAGAGGTGGCAGCAGGGACCTGCATGGACAGCTGTGGCCTGAGGGCAGGTGCGGTGGCCATCAGAGGGGCGTGGACCACAAGGGAGAACCTCCCTGTGGATAAAGGTTGGGTGTGAGTAGGATCCAGTGACGGAGAGAAGAGGGAAGCGGTGTGAAGAACTGGGGGTCGCCTGACGCGCCACCTCTCCAAGACATGGCGTGCTGCCTGGCCTGGACAGCGGTGGCTCTCCCAGCAAGTGAGGGCGGCCAGCTCTGCCTGGTGGATGGATCAGGTGCAGTTTTCCTGAATGACGGTGAAGTCTCAGGACTTCCTGCCTGAGTGGAGGCCATGAGCAGAGAACAGAGAGCGCGTCTGTCGGGGACGGGACTCCCAAGCTGCCCTTCTCACATGGACTGGCTCCTGCTTCCTCTGGCTGGAGAGACGTCTCTGTTGCTAGCATCTCTGACCCAGAGACCTGTCCTCCCTGCGTTCAGGGTGACAGGAGCTGCTTCTCTCATGTTTCCCTAAGGTCTTCTCACCCACTTATTTTGAAAAACATCTTGGAAAGTAGATACTAAGTCTCCTCCTCTCCTGTCTTCACCAGTCTCCTGACATTTAGTGCCCTAATGAGTCAATGCATCCATTCAAATTCCTCCCGCTGAAAATTCCATATTTAGAGGATAATAAAATAAGGGAGGAATAAAGACTTATTAAAGACTTTTCTGCTCTTAGAAACTTGAGCTGCCTTGCAACAAATATTTTACTTTTTATTGAAGATAGCACTGGGATGTACCTGAAAATGGCCACTCTTTTTATAGCAAAGATAATGGACACTCAGTTGTCTAAGTTCAGAAAGCTACTCTTTACAATATAATTTATCAAAAGGTTTGTTTGACTGTAAAATCTATGCTTTTCCCACTATAACACAGTATACCATGCTTCTTGACAACTTTTTTCCACACATGATCACACACACACACACACGCATACATTCACACACAGAGAAATACAGAATTTAAATTTGATCATATAGTCAGATATAGATGTGCCTAATGAATGTACATAGAGTAAAATGGACTGCATGCATGCCTATACATAATTAATGGCATATTATAATTTCAAACTCTCGAAGATTTTTTTTTTCTGAACTTAAATGTAGGTGCAAATCTAAAGACTGATGGTGTATTGCTGGTTTCTGCTGCTCATTCAATGCCATCCCTGTTGTGGCAGCAGCCACATGTCAGTGAGTAGCTTGGTTCCAGGGTGTTGGCTAGTGAAGAGCAGATCACTGACTTCCCCTGAGAACTGACTTCCTCCAGATTCCCCGACACACAGGAGGAGTAGAAGGCTGCCATCTGACAGTGCTGAGGCAAAGCCGAGGGATGGTGCGTCCTGCCAGGTGGCACTAAGGATTTCTAGCCTCAGGTTTCTACATTCTCTTAAGATTTCCTTTGTATGTCCGCTGTAGCCTTATGAGTAATTTTCAAATACTATCAGTTGATCCCAATGGATATATGCTAGCAAAACTGGAAGACCATTTCAGGTAAAATTTTAAAGAAAATTTAACTAAATGTAAGTACTAGGATATTTTGTAACTATTAAAATTATAAATTCTTAAAGGTAACAACGGGATATCCACATATATAAAATTTAAATTAATGGGTTGGAATCTTAATCCCCAAATTCAACTGTCATAGTATTTGGAGCTGGAGCCTTTGGGAAGTAATAGGGTTAGATGAGGTCATGAGGGTGGGCCCTGTGGTGGCAGTAGTGGCTTTATAAATGGGGGAAACAGACTCAGACTAGAGCGCTTGCTGTGTCTCACCACGGGGAGCCGTCTGCAGTCCTCCCGTGTAGAAAGAAGACCCTCCTCAGATGCAGTCCCCAGATCTTAGCGTTCCCGGCCTCCGGCACTGTGAGGGACAGCTTCACTTTCTTTATAAACTACTTAGTCTCTGGCACTTTGTTATAACAACAGAAAACAGACTAAGACACACCTCTTGCAAAAGTGGACTCAAAATAGATCATGGGTTTAATTATAAGATGTGAAACTATAAAAATCCTAGAAGATAAAATGGGGAGAATAACTAGGTGGTGTTGGGCTTGGGATACATTTTTAAGCACAATATCTCTGAAAAAAAAAAATTGATAATTTAAATTTAAATTAAAACTTCTGCTCTGAGAAAGATAAAATAATGAAAGATAAGCCTTAGGATAGGATTAGTATTTGCAAAAAACACTTCTGCCAAGGAAACTGTGTTGGAAAAACAATTGGAATTAAAAGTCTACAATAAAAAATAAGCAACAAAACTATAAAATAGGCCAAAGACCTTAATGGACACCTCACTAAGGAAGATAAATAGATATCAAATAAGCCCATGAAAAAGTGCTTCATGTCATATATCATTATGGGGTCGTGAATTGAAACTCGAGTGAAATACCGTTATAAACCCAGTAGAGTAATTTAAACACAGACAACCGCAAATGCTAGCCAGGATAGCACACAGTGGAGACTCGCATCATTGCTGGGGGGAATGCAAAATGGTACAACCATGTTGGAAAACAGCTTGGAGGTTTTTTACAAATTCAGATATATTTGCCTGGTAGCCCAGCAGTCCTTGGTATTTAATGAAAACAGTTGAAAACTTATGTCCATACAAAAATCTGGACATGGAGGTTTATAGCAATTTATTCTTAATTGCCAACATTTGAAAGCATGAAAGATGCTCTTTGGTAGGTGAGTATATAAACTGAGTTATATCCAGAGAGTAGACTATCACTTAGGCTTAAAAGAGAAATGAGCCACTCAGCCCTGAAAGCATGTGGAGGCATCTGAGGTGTGTATTGCTAAGTCAGAGGCCAACTGAGAAAGGCTGCACACTGCACCATCCCCACTGCACACAAACTGGAGACCAAGAGGAGACTGTCGCACTGGGGGCTCAGAGCAGTGAGCCAACGGAGCAGGGACCGTTCTAGGGCAGAAGGGCTATTCTATTCTCTATGACGCTGTAGTGTGGGGTGACTCATCCCCTTAGAGAAACCTGTACACGGCAAAACACAAAGGAGGAGCCCTCATGAAACCACGGACCTCAACTAGCATGAAGCATCACGATTGGCTCCCCTTGGCTGCAAAGGGGCCATGCAAATGCAGGCAGTGAATAGCGGGGAGTCCTCCAGGGTGCGGGTGAGCAATTGGAACAGCAGCAGTTTCTGTCCACCTTTTCTGTAAGCTTACATCTGCTCTTAAGTTCCCTCTCTCTCCTCAGTGTCAAGGCAGATGACAAGCCTGCTAAGACGCAGCTGCATGGGGCAGCGCCGCCGGGTCTGCAGGGCAGACACCTGTGTGCCTTCGCCCCTCCTTAGTGAAGCTTGCAGGCATTGAGTGATGTGTGTGTGTGTGTTGTGTCTTGATTACCTCTGATATTTAAAATGGTCCATAGCTTCCGCTTACCTTGCACTCTCGTTTCTTTTTCTCATTACTATCCATTCAATTATCTGCCCGCTAATTTCTTTTTTTTCCCATTTATTTTTAATTCATTTTTATTGTAAACAAATGGGATACATCTTGTTTCTCTGTTTGAACATGAAGTAGAGGCATACCATTTGTGTAATCATACATTTACCTAGAGTAATAGTTTTTGATTCATTCTGTTATTTTTTTCTTCCCCCCACCCCTCCCACCCCTCTTTTCCCTCTATACAGTCCCTCCTTCCTCCATTTTTGCCTCCCTCCCACCCCCCATTATGTATCAACATCCGCTTATCAGAGAGATCATTCATCCTTTGGCTTTTGGGGATTGACTTATCTCACTTAGCATGATACTCTCCAACTTCATCCATTTACTTGCAAATGCCATAATTTTTTTCTTCTTTATGGCTGAGTAATATTCCATTGTATATATATATATATATATACACATATATATATATATATACATATATATATCACAGTTTCTTTATCCATTCATCAATTGAAGGACATCTAGGTTGGTTCTACAATCTAGCTATTGTGAATTGAGCAGCTATGAATATTGATGTGGCTGTATCTCTGTAGTGTGCTGATTTGAAGTTCTTTGGGTATAGGCCAAGGAGTGGGATAGCTGGGTCAAATGGTGGTTCCATTCCAAGTTTTCTAAGGAATCTCCACACTGCTTTCCAGAGTGGCTGCACTAGTTTGCAGCCCCACCAGCAATGTATGAGTGTACCTTTCTCCCCACATCCTCACCAACACCTGTTGTTGCTTGTGTTCTTGGTAATCACCATTCTAATTGGGGTTTTTACTAGAGATGTTGAACATTTTTTCATATATCTGTTGATTGCTTGTAGATCTTCTGTGAAGTGTCTGTTCATTTCCTTAGCCCATTTGTTGATTGGATTATTTGAATTCTTGGAGTAGAGTTTCTTGAGTTCTTTATAGATTCTGGAGATTAGTGCTCCATCTGAAGTATGAGTGGCAAAGCTTTTCTCCCACTCTGTAGGCTCTCTCTTTGCATTGCTGATAGTTTCCTTCACTGAGAAAAAACTTTTTAGTTTTAATCTACCCCAATTATTGATTCCTGCTTTTGTTTCTTGTGCTATGGGAGTCCTGTTAAGGAAGTCTGATCCTAAGCTGACATGATGAAGATTTGGACCTACTTTTTCTTCTGTAAGATGCAAGGTCTCTGGTCTGATTCCAAGGTCCTTGATCCATTTTGAATTGAGTTTTGTGCAGGGTGAGAGATAGGGGTTTAGTTTCATTCTGTTGCATATGGACTTCCAGTTTTCCCAGCACCATTTGTTGAAGAGGCTATCTTTTCTCCATTGCATATTTTTGGCACCCTTGTCTAGTATGAGAAAATTGTATTTATTTGGGTTTGTGTCCATGTCCTCTATTCTGTACCATTGATCTCCCTGTATATTTTGGTGCCAATACCATGCCGTTTTGGTTACTATTGCTCTGTAGTATTAGTTGAAGTTCTGGTATTGTGATACCCGCTGCTATACTCTCCTGCTAAGGATTGCTTTAGCTATTCTGTGTCTCTTATTTTTCCAAATGAATTTCATGATTGCTTTCTCTATTTCTATGAGGAAATGATTGAGATTTTAATTGGAATTGCACTGAATCTGTATAGCACTTTTGGTAGTATGGCCATTTTGATGATATTAATTCTACCTATCTAAGAACATGGGAGATCTTTCCATCTTCTAAGGTTTTCTTTTATTTCTTTCTTTAGTGTTTTGTAGAGGTCTTTTACCTCCTTTGTTAGATTGATTTCCAAGTATTTTTTTTTTTTAGGCTATTGTGAATGGGGTAGTTTTCCTAAATTCTCTTTCAGAGGATTCATCATTTATGAATAAAAATGCATTAGATTTATGAGCCTTGACTTTATGTCCTGCTACTTTACTGTATTTGTTTATGAGTTCTAGAAGTTTTCTGGTGGAATTTTCTGGCTCCTCTAAATATAGAATCATGTCATCGGCAAATAGGGATAGTTTGAGTTCTTCTTTTCCTATTCGTATCCCTTTAATTTCTTTGGTCTGTCTAATTGCTCTGGCTAGAGTTTCAAGGACAATGTTGAATAGAAGTGGTGAAAGAGGGCATCCCTGCCTTTTTCCAGTTTTTAGGGGGAATGCTTTCAGTTTTTCTCCATTTAGAATGATATTGGCCATGGGCTTAGCATAGATAGCCTTTACAATGTTGAGGAATTCCTACTATCACTGTTTTTTCTAGTGTTCTGAGCATGAAGGGGTGCTGTATTTTATCAAATGCTTTTCCTGCATCTATTGAAATAACCATGTGATTCTTGACTTTAAGTCTGTTGATATGGTGAATGACATTTATTGATTTCCAGATGTTGAACCAACCTTGCATCCCTGGGATAAAACCCACTTGATCATGTGCACTATCTTTTTAATTTGTTTTTGTATGCAATTTGCTAAAATTTCATTAAGAATTTTTGCATTGTATTAGGGATATTGGTCTGAAGTTTTCTTTCCTCGATGTGTCTCTGTCTGGTTTAGGTATCAGGGTGATATTGGCTTCATAGAATGAGTTTGGGAGGGTTCCCTCCTCTTCTATTTCATGGAATACTTTGAGGAGTATTGGAATGAGCTCTTCTTTGAAGGTCTTATAGAACTCGGCTGAGAATCCATCTGGTCACAAACTTCATTTCTGCCCCCCTGTTAGGGTGGGAGACTGTGGGCAGGGGTCTTTTCCTGCTCTACTGCCTACGGTGTTGCCATGTTGTCGAATGCAAGTGGTAGTTTAAAACCGGTTTCTCCCTGTCCAACTCTACCCCCAACGGAAGCCCCGTTGCTTCACCCCCCACAGCCACGCTCAGCCTCCCATTGCCACAGAGGTTGGGCAGGACACAAAGGCAGGACTGCACGGGAACATGCCTGAGAACTGTCCTAGGAGCTTCTGAGTCCTCCTGCCTGCTCTGTGCCCAGGGCTGTGCAGGACAGTGGGTGGACCTTGCTCCTCCCCAGGGTGACACTCGAGTGCAGTAGTGCTCAGCATCAGTATCAGGAAGAGACTGAGGCGTGAGGAAAAACAGTCTTGCAACCAGGAAGGGGAAGGCCTCATGCTCTGCTGCCTCTGGTGGAAGGCTTGGTGCATTTTGCAGAAGTGTTTGGGGCCGCTGAACGGTCAAGTCAGGATGAGGTTCTGAGCCATGCTTGGATAAACATCACCTAGGACAACATATTCCATGGTGTAGATACTCTCATGTTTTAAGGGACTGCTCCTAAATTGCAAATTTGTACTTTTCTTATTTTGGATTAAGACTATGAAGGCAGGTTGTTAGGACTGCCATCTTGAAAGCACCACGAACATGAGTCACTTCAATGAAAACGTGTGTCTTTCATAGCTCTGGAGCCTACAGTCCAAGATCCGGGTGCTGACAGGTTTGCCCTCTCCTGGGACCTCTCCCCTCGGTGGCCACTGCCCTCTCATGGTGGCCTCGTGTGGTCTCCCCTCTGCACACATCCCTGGTGTCTCTGTGTGTCCAGAACCTACTTTCCTGTGAGGATGTCTGTCGGGGTGACCAGGCCTGCACTAACAGGGGCACTGTACCTAGTCACCTCTGTATAGCCTTCCTCCAAACACCATCACAGTGCGGGGGCCTGGGGTTGGTACTTCTCTGTGTGAATGTGTTGGGTGGCACAGTTCAGCCCGTGGCATTGAGTTTTTACACTAGAATCTAACATTTTGATATATAGTTTTTTAAAAAAGTAATACCTTATGTAACAATCTTGGCCATTGGGAGGTTTCAGTAGTTGTGCAGGTTTTTATAACATATGTTCAGTTGTTCAATAACTAGTGAATGCATTTCAGTAACGGTATTGGAAGACAAAAAAGAGGCAGACACAGGTAAATATCAGGTCCTGACCCTCAGCAGCCTTTTTGCCACCTAGGGACTCGTATGTTAGAGACGTATCAAATGCAGAGCAAGAGCCTTGTGTGCTGCTCATATTGCCAGGCAGGGGCCATGACTTCGGGGTGACTCCATTAGAGCTGAGCCCTAGCAAGGGCTGAGACTGGTGTGCTTCTCAGAGAGAGAACCCTTCTCAGCAAAGGGAAGAAACAGGCGTAGGAGACGAAGGACAAAGGAAATTGGCAGAGGTTGAAAGATAAAGTGTTGATCGTGAGGAAACCAAGTTGCCAAGAGACACCGGGAAGCTCCAAGTTGGCCAGGAGTGGACTCTGAGGTCTCAGAGGAAGGACTGTGGCCAGGGGTGGACTCTGAGGTCTCAGAGAAAGGGCTGTGACCAGGGGTGGACTCTGGGGTCTCAGAGGAAGGCTGTGGCCAGAAGTGGACTCCGGGGTCTCAGAGGAAGGCTGTGGAT
Source organism: Sciurus vulgaris (assembly GCF_902686455.1). NCBI lineage: Eukaryota > Metazoa > Chordata > Mammalia > Rodentia > Sciuridae > Sciurus > Sciurus vulgaris. The sequence goes on along the minus strand of NC_136465.1, from coordinate 3,365,684 downwards.
AGTGTGAGTTAGGTCATATGAAGTTACGAATGCTTCAGGGCACAGTTCTTCTTTCTCCAACAATTCGAGTTTAGGAACTGGGTGGAGAGCGAATGAGGTGTCTGCCCAGTGCTGAGGAAGAGGGTGTGGGGTCACCTACACGTGGCTCACCACGTTAACAAGCTGGCACAGTATTGATGACTAGGTAAGGGCAGCAGCGAGAGGACAGCTGGACAGCTGGGTCAGTGCCTTCTGGAGAGGGAGGCACGTGGACAGGAAGGTGGGAGGGTTGGAGAGGAGGTCAGTCTGCGTTGGTCTGCTAGGGGCAGTGGGCACTGATGCTGTTTAAGGGCACCATGGTGCCCGTGGGTCACACTGAACTGCTGGGGGCAGGGGAACCAGCTCCAGGGGTCTTGTGGACCCATCCGTCCTCTCTCAGTGATCCTCGTCCTGAGCAGATGGAAACCCAGTAGAGGGTGAGGAAAGTACTCAATGAATGTACGGAAACATAGAAAGTCAGTCGAAGGACCCCAGCATATTAGAGCCTAAATGACTGAAGACGCAAGTTTCCCTCTAGGATCGCAATGATTCAGGGAAGCAGCTGGGTTATTTTTCCTTGTAACAGAGTTTTGATAAGAAAAATTTCCAGTGATTTAACCATTTATATTTAAAGTCCACTGTGGTTTATCAACCCATCTTTTCTTAAGTCCTCTTTAATACAATAAGCCAGTGTAATATTGGAAAATATATGAAGTTTGTTAACTGTCTTATCAACTCCTTCTCCTGTGAGATTCCATTGGTTGAAAAGCTGGGGGAAATGTTGTTTGCTTATGTTCTTTTCACATGTTTTTGCAGATGAGTTTTTTTGAGCCTGATTAAGAATGTAATCCATCATAAATGAAACGAAGATTCTATAGGTACACTCTAGAAGCATTACTGCTGATCCATGGGTTTAGGGAAAGAGTCTTGAAAGTCTACTTTGATGGAAAATATCTTAAAGGATGTATCTTACACCCTGCATATGCACGCTGCCTTCCAGAATATCGCGCATGCTCGCTGAGTACCGTCTCTCAGGTCTGTGGCGAACCTCGAGTGCAAAATTACTGCAAAATAATCCAAATTGCATGCTGACTCACAGAAAATCCATCCTTAACTCCTTCCAAAGAATACACTAAGCTAAAGGTCATCATGTAACACTTCCAAAGAGAGAAAAATGCCAAACTCTTTTCTGGCACCTAATACTGGTGATAAAGGATAAGGCTGTCGGAGAAGGGAGCTGGCTCCTTTATTTATCTTAGCTGTGCAGATAACTGAAGCCAGAATTAGTATTTTTGCTGAACAAATAAAGTATACTGTATTTAGTATGAACTTTCAGGTTCTAAGTCTCCTGAGAAGGAAAACTTAGGTAACAGATGTTCATTTCAAAAATCCTTATATAGACTCACGGGCTAAGTGACCTAAAGGAAGTCACTTCTTTGAGCTTTTCTTTCCTGTCTGTAGACTGGGGATGAAAATAATGACTTCACCCAATGATTCAAAGTGGAAGAGCTAAAATGTGGGTCAGCTGTCCGACCCTGGGGTTGTGAGGTACAAGAACACATTAAAACCTACAGAAGTTATGACATGGGCAGTATTATAGTGATGGGAACAGAAATTAAGTCATAATGAGAAAGGATAGGAAAATGTAAGGATACTGATAAACTGGGGTACTAAGAAAAGGGCAAAAACTGTAGCCGCATCTCCCACTAAATGTACCATCATGCACCTCTTTCAAATAACCACATCAGTGGCTCTCAGTGGTTTTATTTAAGATTGATTGATTGACGCGTAGCAAAAAGCTTTCCCAGCATTATTGGAAATATGAAGAAATCATGGGCTACATTTATATTTTGTAATACTATTCATTTGAAGAACCGCGGTGGTAGACTATGGAACCTGGCTATGGGGACAGCTGTTAAAAGTAAATTGGCCTGGCAGGACAACAGGATCTCCCACGGGCCTCCTCACTCCTGTGTGCTGTCCTCACAGCATGCACAGCGCTGTGCTGCAAGGACCGGCGCACCCTGCTGGGTCCCTGCTCGCTTGAAAGTTCCCTGCAGCCACTGGCCACTTGCCTGGCCTCCGTGGACCCGCTCAGCACTTCCATGACTGAGCACACCCTGACCCAACTTTCAAGTAAGAAAGAAAGAATGCAAATCAGTCAACACCCAGCTTGAAATGGTTATGAGTTGGCATAGGGTAATAGCCAAGGAGAGCCCAGGCCACCAACTGTTCAGCAGAATCTGAAAAGTCATGTTTATCACTGTACATTAGAACTTCATTGAAATCAGCCACAATTCCCAATTCTGGAACATGCAAACACCTGCACAAGAAGTGATAGCATAACTGGTGAGGAGCAATGATAGCAGTGTCCTCAGAAGAGACTGCCGGTGACATGCGTCTTCCTACAGAATTAAGTCGATTTCTGCACATAATTTTCTACCCTCCTGACATTCATTCAGTTACATAGCAACAGCACTTACAAAGGTGTACGCAAGGTCCCAGATGGGATACATTATTTTTCAAAAATGCCTGCTGCCTTTAACATAAGTACCCTCTAAATCAGAGGTCCTTTAACAAATTGCACTTTCCTTTTTATGTTGACATATAAATAACAGAGTTTTCTGTTTTAAAAGTACAGTGGACCCTGAAGTGCAATACAATCATACTGACATGCACACCTTTAAAACAGGTCATATTTATTTTTAGACAACTTCCTTTCTGATTGCCAAGTCATTTTTAAGTACCCACTCGTGGTGTTAAAGATAAGACCGTATCAACATTTGTGTGGTATATTAAAAGAAATGAAAATCAGAATCATGACATTCCACTACTCATTTTTCCAGTTGGCAGAACTCCAAAGTTTCACAGCCTCTCCCTGGCTGAGACTTTGGAGACCTGCCCTCTCTCTGGTAATTGTCTACATGCAAAATGCTGCAGCCTTCCCGAAAGTCAGCGCCCAGTGTCTAGGGGATGACGTCCCACCTGGGCCACATAGCATGCTGTGCCAGGTCTACCGTGGGCACAGCGGGGTGGGAGTGGCGAGCGCTCAGGTCTCCGTTCTGACACTGTTAACCTGAGCAGTTAACAGGCGACCTGGACAGATTCTCACTGCCTCCTCCACCGCGGAACCCGGGGACTGCAGGACCTGCAGAGTCCCAGCTGCCACGCAGAGGAAGAGGCAATCTCTCTGCTCGCGTGGTGTGCGTGCAAGACTGGTTGCATGGAGAAGGCCGGGTGGAGAAAACGGAGGATGAAGCCACACTAAGAAGGGCGGGGATGTGATGTCACCTGCCTGGGGTTAAACTTAAACCCATAGGGAAACACCACCACGCTGAGACTGCTGCCCACGCGCTGAGAACAGGGCGGGAGCCAGGGTTCTCTTAACAGCTGTGTCGCACGTCGGGCGGAATCAGGTGTGAGGGTTTCACAGGATCAGGATGTACGAGCACCTGACAGAAACGCAGAGGCGCTGCAAGAGCTTCCAGGGGAAGGAGAACCGGGCCGAGGAGCCCGCGGCTCCCGCTCACACCGGCGGCTCAGGGACGCTGGCCCTGGCACGCTGCCCCCTCAAAGCTAACTCTTCAACAGTAGCATGCATGAGGCTGGCATGGAGTTCTGAGGCTTCATGTCTGTATTATGAGGTGGATCAAATCATTACACCATCCTTGTGAAGATCCAGGTTTCTCCATTCTTTGTGTCAACAGCAAAAACAATGAATGAGATTTCTTTGTCATTGCTTGTTTTTTATGTTGTGATTCTAAGATCCTCCTACCTCAATTGAGTTAAAAGCTGTGAATTTGGCAATTGTGGTGAATTATCTTTTTCCATTTTGATTGGTGTTTTCTTTTCAGTATAAATACAAATTTATGTTCAAGGCATTAGGGCAAGCTTAAGTTTTCAACAAATAAGTATATAGCATTCATAGTTCATAAGAAGGAGAAAGCTGTTAAAAATAAAATGTAGTTATTTAAAATATCAGTGATATTTTAAGCATCTCTATATCATATATAGATGCCACTGCATCATAAAATTTCCAAAAAGGTTCCATAAGGAAGAATACGTTTCTAATATTCCATTCTCTGTCCTAGTTCTGGTAAGAATGAAAAAATAAATGAATAAAGAAGTTGTAAATATTCCAGCAGGAAAATAAAGGTCAATATGTGAAAACAAATAAGTTTCAGCTGACAAACCATCCATGCAAAGACAGACTTTTATAGTGAAAAATAAACTTGTTTCCAAGTTAGCCATAGAAATCAGGGCAAGTGAAGAACCTCAGTGTCCTTGGAGACAGATCCCAGTTGTAGAAGTTTCTGGCTCCTAGTGCATGAGACACAGGTCAGTCTGACTCTTCCTGCTTATGATGAGGAGACCTGAATAAATTCCATAGCACATCTGGCTTAGTTATTCTTGCTATTTTAATTAGCAGATTGCCAAGTGTCCTACATGGAGATCATCTCTGAACAAGGCTGACAACGGCAGATCAAGAGCAGCACAACCGACTGCCTGACAGTGTATACATTTGGGCACACAACACAACCCACCAGTCTCCCACCTGTTAGGTGAAATTACACCCCTCTGTCTTACTGAGATGGCACAGCCAGCTGTGTCGGTCAATTCCACAGTTAACAGGGATGGCAGAGCACCATCTAAAGAACACCCAACTTAGAGCGGGGACTATGGGCGAGTAGAGAATCTGGTCCCACTTCTGGAAGACAAAGGACGTGGTTACAATTTTGCATCTATCTTTTCTGTGCACTATCTGACTATTGGCTGTAGTTCTGGTACGATGTGATGCATGCAGGTGCTTCTGTGGTGGCACAGGAGTAAGAGGGCACTGGATGGGTGGTAATGTCGGCTGCATTTGTTCTCAGAATCTTGACGAGGAAGGCTCAGAGACTGACAGCCACCAGCGGTAGCAGTGTGGGGAGCTCTGCCTTCACCCCTTGCAGGGCTGGCAAGATCGCTGAAGGTCCACACCTCAGTGTTGTCCTCGGTAGCAGCTCCCAAGTGCTTTGTGTCAGGACCACTTTATGCCCTGAAGAAATTTGTAACGATCCCAAAGTAGGGATCACCAAATGTTCCACGAGTTATATTATTTATACTTATAAGTTATTAATATAACTTATTTATAAGTTGCTGTTTAGGTGAAATTCAAAGAAAACTGGGCATAATTTTAAATTTGAGTTTTGTTTTTCATCTTTGCTAAATCTGACAACACCATAAAAGCTTTTGCTAACGACGTAAGTTATGTCTACCTCCAATTATGTTGAAAATGAATACCGAGGCATTTTAAAAGATTTATTCCTACATTTAAAAATAACTAATAAGTCCATCAAATATTGATACGCCCAGCATGACTTGAAGAAAACAAAAATCCATTAAATGTTAATATTTCTAGCATGTTTTTAAGAAATAAAATAAAACATAAGTTTCAAATAAAGCTTCCCCCACCCCCAAAGCAAAAACAACTTTGCCAGATGATCTGTATCAAGTTAATTATATTTGGGCAGAAATCTTGATGCCTGGTGTAACGGAAGACGGCCGGATTCTCAAAACGTCCGGTTCATCCCGTCTGTTGGGATGTCATGCATCATGCAGCTTTTAGGAACTCCACTGACTCTCGGCGAGACTGAGAAGGGGCAGGAGGTACCTAACATCCACAGGCCACCGTCTCCACTCCGCGGGCAGCTTGGACTTGCCCGGGGGTCCCTGGACCACGCTGAGAGTTCAGTGGCTCTCATTTGTCGCTCCTGAGAGAGAGAGACCCATATCCTCTCGTCCACAGTTTTGAATAAACCTTTTCAACGGGTCAGCACAAAGTAAGCAATGACACAACGTAAGTTTTCATTAGCAGATCTCACGAAGATCAGCAGGAGTAGATTACATTCACTGGGGCATTTTGCATGGCCCATGAATTCACACCAACTGCTTATCCCAAGCAAGCCAAGCTGATGACGGTTTTGATCCTATGCCTTTTCTTAGGACCCTTCTTAAAGAGGCGGCATTTTTATGATGTGTTTGGATGGATGATTATGTGTATCTCATCTAAAAATGCAGCAACAGTCACATTTAAAATTTTTCACGTACAAAAACTACATATAATCAGTATACAATTAAAAGACTTTGGACGGAAGTTTATACCATGAAACCATCACCACAATCCATGCCATAAATTAATTTAGTATATACGTAGCAACTCCAAAAGTTTCCTCCTGCCTTTCTACTTATTTCCTCTTCCTATTTTTTTATCATTACTTATCTCTCTTCTTCATTATTTATTTTTTACTATTTTCTGATTAGGACCCTTAACGGAGGTCTACCCTCTTAGTAAAATTTTCAGCATACAATACAGTGTCATTAATTCTAGGCACAGAGTAGATCTCTAGGCCTTATTCTGATTTTATGTAGTCTTTTCATGTGTGTGGAAGGTGTGGAAATTGGACCCTTGTGTTCTTTGCTTTCCACTTACCTGGCATAAACAGGATGTGGCTGCTCCTGCCTGCCCAGCCTTGCCTTCTTTGTTCTTATCAAGTGACTTTGATGCAGTTGCTCATGTTGTTCATCTCTCAGGAAAGGAAAGGAGTGGAGTCGGGGGCCTGGGCCACAGAAGGCAAGCCTTGCTCTTCTCACTGAAGATGGAATGTCACAGTGGAGACGGGACCCCCCACCCCAGGGATACAGGTCAAAGTGAACATGCTGAACAACTTTGGTACTTTAGAAACAATCCTTGAAAGGATGAGTTAGACCAGGACATAAAAGGAGAACCAACCAGAGCCATATGCCAGCAAAGGTGAGGAGAAGGGATCTTGCTTGTGTGCATCTTCCCCAGATCACTCACGTGACTTCTTGCCAGGATCCTGCATGGGAACACTGGAGACTACAGGAGGGCTGGTGGCAGACTCCCTGGGCCAGCCACTAGGCCCTTGGGAGGCAGGCACACATTGCAGGTGGCCTTATCAGTGCCTTATCCTCTTTGTAAGATCTGTTCTTAGAGAACTAAGAGCTGATATGATTCATGAAGACACAGGGTGAAAGAAGTTACTCTTTCCACCTCTGTGTAAGAGTGTATGGGACTCATTGCAGGCAGAGAGGGCGGCCAGGAGTTCAGTGTGTCCGTGCCTCTGATGCGCTGCATGCATTACCACGCTCCTGGGACACAGTGCACAGTACAACCCCACATTCTGCTGTGCACTTTCAGTGTTCAAGTTTCATCTGAAGTCCTGGGAACTATTACTGTCACATGGGCACCTGCCCACTTCTCAAGCAAAAGATGCATCTTTTACAAAGGAAAACTTATCTCTGCAAACACCTGCTAGGTCAGATGGCCTGCGTGTGGAGAAGCCATATCCATTCTTTTTGCCTTGACTCACAGCAGTGCAGACAGGCTTTGCTGGATGGAGAGTCAGCCATACTGAACAGCCTGAAGTAACTGCAAGAGAACAGCAAAAGCTCAGAGTACTAAACCCAGTCCTGGTTTCTGGTCAGATTTATTGTTTGGGAGAAAGAACAGAGGAAACTTCAACAACAATGCAAGAGTTATAGAGTTCATCTCTGATCACAAATATGCTAAGCAAGAGAATCCTAGTTCTAGTGTTTGATGAAGTTCTGATACAGGAGGCAGCCAAAACCACTAATTCTGATTTGAGGAACCTCCAGAAAGAGTGGTAAGAAGTATGGATGTGCCCAAGTCACTGGGTAACTCGCTTATCTTCAAAAACATCTTACGTGAAAACAAGTTAGAATACTCTGAAAGCTTCTGGCTTGGATCCAGACCCGAGGAATGCAAGGATAAATAGGCCAGCGTCTCCAGCTGAGCAGCTCAAAGATTTGGAAGCAAGAGGAAGGACACAGAGGACAGGCAGTGAGGCCAGAGCCACTGGGAAAGTCAGGGCTTGTAAACTCACCCAAGCTCTGCTCGGTCAGCCAGTCACCTTCTGGAACCAACTCCAATTGGCCTGCGTCTCCTCAGGAAGAATGTGTCAGAGACATTCTCTAGGGTTAGAGTATTCCGAGAGAAAATGCAGATCGTGGAGAACCGTAGCCCTTCCTAACATTACCTGCTAGTTACCAAATAGGAAGGCGGATTTCAGCACTGGCCCTTGTTCCCTTTCTTGCTTCTAGAATATTTTTGCTAAATGAGGCTAAGAAATGCTTTTTGTCCATCACTGCTTGTGCCCGTGGCTTTCCCAACGGAACACAGTGTTTCAGTCATTCTGCGGTTTCCTCTGTCTTTCCCATGGATGAGTACTCTTGTTTGTATGAAAATTATTTGACATGAAAAATCATCAAGCATTTGTTCTGTGATTTTTCAGTACTAGACATTAGGCATTGGTAATTCATGATTAAGATGCAATTTCTGCATCCAAGAGAAGAATCACAAACTTCTTGGTAAATTTTTTCTCAAATTATTTTGCAAAAATATATGTAACATTAAGTAATAAAATGCACATTAGGTATAGATGGATGGTTACAAAGGATATTTGCCTTTCATTTTGAATCCATAACCTACTAATCAATAATAGAACATCAGCACTGGAAAGGATTCTCTGAATTACAAAGTTGGTCCTCCAAAGTTGCAGGCACTGGCTTCCTCTGAACATCACACTTCCCTCCCTCTGTGTTCAGATTTTTAGTTCCTCTCATTTTCCAAATAATTCTCTGTTGGTAAATTGTGTCCTAGAGATAATGAATGGCCTGTCGCCATGATATCTTCCTCGCATGCCCACTCTTTGCTGAGCTGATGGGAGTTCCCCTGCTGAGGGGCAGGCAGAGGAGCGTCAGGATGGAAGCAGGCTCAAGCAGGGACCTTCTGCAATTGGTCTGAGGGATGCAGTACGGCTTGGATCAGGGAAATCACAGGGAAGCCTAGCCCCACGAAATGAGTACCTCCTGGAAAGACCTCTTGGAAGATCTCTGGCTTGCCTTTGTGTGGCCTGTCAGCTTTGTGCCCTCTGAAATCACCACCCGAACGTGGTTATAGTGATATTTAACCAGCACTCACAAGGAGAGTCCCATTATGTGTTTCAGAGATGCCACGGCAATGCCATTGTCATTTGGATCTTTGGTGTCCTGAAAAGCGTATGTTTTGAAAGCCTGGCCCCAATCTAGCAAGGTCCATGGGTGGGTCTTTTCCACAATGCTTAGATCATGGGGGCTGAAGCCTCATTAGTGGATTAATCCACTTGATGGGTTAATAATTTGAATGGACTGCTACTGCTCATTTGAATGGTGGTAACTATAGACAGGTGGGATGTGACTGGAGGAAGGAGGTCACTGGGGACAAGTTCTTAGGGACTGTATCTTCTCCCTGGCTTCATGCACTCTTTCTCTGCTTCCTGGCTGCCATAAACTGAGCACTATTTCTGCTCCGCGCCCTTTCCCCACGATCTTCTTCCTCTCTAGAGCCCAGAGCTATGGAGTCGGTCAGCCATGGACTGTGCCTCCCGAATGGTAAGACAAAATCAACTCTTCCTCCTCTAAATGGTTTTTGTCATATATTTTGGTCGCAGTGGCGGAGCACTGACTAGCACAATCAGGGACTCACGACTCCGGTTCCGTCTGCGTGGGCATCCTTCCCGGCTTTCTAGTGCTGTCAGGAGACAAGGTGGCTGAACTGTTCTCAAGACAGACGACTGTGTTCTCGTGTTTTGTGCTGTTGCAGATTGAGGTCGAGGACGAGCATTCCTGTTCTTGGGAGTGACTGGTGACACTATGGCCGTCTGCTTCAGTGAGCACTGAGTCGGAAGGTTCCCGCTGGCCTCAGCTGAGCAGCTCCCGCAGGGTCCTGTGGCCACGCAGGACCACAGACAGTTGGACTCCTTGTCTTCTCTTTCTGTCTTCCTTGGCTTGATGCTCTCCTACGATCGTGCACTTTTTTGGGGGGAGGGGGATGGGAGGATGAGAGGGTGATCTTTATTCAGAGAATTATTTTTAAGTTGATTGAAAATCTTTCACTTTGGCTGTCTTTCGAGAAGTTTGCTGTAGTTAAATTAGCCCCTTCAGCAGAAGACACTGACTTCTCCATTCAAGGTAAAAAAGACAGCTGTCAAACTCTCCAGAGATGACACTTTCCCTCATTTTCTGATAATATGGCTTTGGAGGTGGTGGCCCTGAATGTTTTGAGTCCACATTGCACTAAAGTAAGGTATTTTATTTTTTATTACACCAATTGTTGAAAATGATCAAAAAACAAAAGAGTATGATGTTTTGACTCAGCACTATTTCTTGGATAATCTTTTAATAAATTATCAGCGGAATAAGCTAATAATAACTTAGTCGGGAGGAAACTTAGTGCTAACCAATGGATTTAATTTTAAGAATTGTGGGTCTATCTGTTCATCATGTCTCTGGGTAAAGAACATATGCTCATGACACAGGATGCGCTAGGTGACTAGTGTGACCCTGGGCAAACACTGCCCAGTGAGCCAAGGAGCTGTGTGAGAGAGCACGCGCCCCAGGCTGCCACCCTCCGCACCACCAGTTGCCAGCGTCATGGGCTCCACCAGGCAATGTCCCCTGGCCACTGTTCCCATCGCCAGCATCGTCTGTCATCGGCGGAGCACCGGGTGGAGATCAGTGTGCATTTCTGCTATTGTTTGAAGGGAGGGAACGCACCTTCTGCCTGCTGCTGTCACTCAGCTTTCAGCAGGTCGATTAGTGCCTTTCCTCCGCAGGCGGCCTCCTGAGTCTGCTGACCCAACGGGCACATTAATTGCTAAGTGTCATCCTAATTCTTTCCATGTCCGTTTCCTCCTCACACATTCCAGTAGCCCACCCACTGCCTGCTTCACACAGTAGGGGACTGATACAGAGGACTGGGTTTGCTGTTGAATTCAGTGGTTGGGGACTTATTTCATGGGAGTATTCCAAAATCCATCTGTTCATTCATTCTAAAACAAACAAACAAAAACAAAACAAGAACCACCACAGAAACCACAGTAGGTGCCAGAGATCCAAAACGTGACACGGTGCCCACGTGACAGGAAGTGAGAAGGCCGGCCAGGGAAACATCCGAAGTCCACAGGGCTGCTTCCCTGAGCAGAGCTGGGCAGCAGTGTCTGCTTTGCAGCTTCCTGGAGGGGGCTGAGGGGGGTGGGCGGACGAGAGGTTGAGAGGACCTGTGGCTCCTCAGGGGTCAGTGGCTGCTGCTCTTCCCTGGGAGCTGTGCTTCCTCAGCCTCCAGCTGTTCCCACACGTCTGTCACCAAGGCTGTGGGCCATGCGGGGAGAGGTGCACCTTGTCAGGAGTCCGTACTGAGGCTGCACAGCAAGCAAGTGACCCAGAGTAGAGATGACTTTGAGAAATCTTCAGAAAGGATAAATTAGATGTTCTTAACCCATTTGATGCTTGTTGCTTTGTCTTGTAATTTCCTTGCTCGTCTGATTTGTAAGAGGAGACTTGCAAAAAGCTCTGACCCCTGGTCTGGCAGGTTTTCAAAGTTGACTTGATTTCTTTTAAAATTTAGTGAGAAGTAGGATGGGAGGTGTCAGGCTATCTGGGATCTCAGTGCTGCTGGCTCAGGTGGTCGGTGCGGCCCCCTGTCCAGCCGGGTCAGCCAAGTGTGCCCTGGCCCAGGGGTGCCTCAGGAGACAAGCAGGGTTGACCTCAGCCTGCTGCACCTGCACGCGGGGCCACTCAGGGTCCGCTTTGCTTTCACGCTCAAGTTCATGTTCTGTGTGTCTCCACCCTGTCTCCCCTTCCACTTCCCTCCCTCCTCCCGAAGCCAGTTGTTCTGTTTTCTAATCTCCATCTTCCATTCTTGCGAACTATGTCTATTGAAATGTTTGGCTTGTACCAGACGCAGGTAGTTAAACGGACGGTTTTTCTTCACAATGGGACCTGGGGCCACACTGTCTAGCACTTCTGTTACCTTAGTCACTCTTTCTCCACTCCCTTCTCTCTTTGTATCTATCAACGAAATGAAAAGCACTTCTCCACTGGATTTATTTATTTATATCATTTATCACTGCTATATTAGATAAGGAGGAAATATTCATCTATTAAACCTTTGAAGTAGAATTTTCTTATATAAATGCAAATTCTTAAGAACACCATATAAATGCAATAGGTATATCATTCTCTATCAAAATACAAATAATGCAGCTATTCCAGTAGCTATCCAGATCAGTAGTTTTAAGCACTCTTGTTTAAGTTACCCCTGTCTGGATTGGCAATGGCCTGATTCTGCTGGAGGGAGTCCTGAGCCCCTTTGTCTTTCCAGCTACCTCTGACCTCCTGAACATAATGCTGGTTCTCTTTGCTACATTTAATATTGTTATATAGGAAAAAAAATTCTGTAATGGTTGCAGTGGTCCTTCAGTATCTAGGAGGATTGGTGCCAGGGCTTCTCTGCCTTTCTATGGGATACCAAAAGGATGCTCAAGGCCATTCTGTAAAATATTAACATATAACCTGTGCCCAACCCGCTGGACATTTTTGATGCAACCCACTCAGCATCAGTGAAAGATTCTCTGGGGGGGTGGCGATTGGAGACAGAGAAAACACAAAGACGTTATCAAGTAAAGCTGGGGCCAGGTGGGACGCTGGACCCTGAGGAAGGAAGCGTGACCCAGAATCACTCTGCGAGTTTATTATATAGGGTCTCAGAATCAGGAAGTTAAACTATAGGCGCTGTAAATTGTTTAAGGCTTGTGAGTTGTTGGAGGTTTCTTTGTACACTAAAAATTCACAGAGCTAGAGACATTTTCTGCAGCTGTCGTACAGCTGCAGTGCTGGGAACATTCTGTGGAACCCAGGACACCATTGCTCTGGGACATCTGATAATCAGAACCAGAGCCGAGAGTCAAGGCTGATTCCTTTGGCAAGGAATATGTATCCCAGGCTTGGCTGTTGCCAGCGCCACAGGATCAGCCGATGACTGGGGGCTCATCCACTCGCCGCACAACTTAAATCATCTCTAGATTACTTCTAATACAAAATAAAATGTAACTGCCATGCAAACAGTTCTCATATTGCATTGTTTGGGGAATAATGACAAGAGAGCAAGTTCATATATGTTTGTACAGATTTTTTCAGAGTATTTTCTGTCTGCAGTTGGCTGGATCCACAGATGTAGACCCCCTGGATAAGGAGGGCCGGCTTAACACATGCATCTGTTCTGGTTCAAGATAGTGTCCACTTGGAGGGCTGTTTGCATAGATGGCCTTTATAATGAGAGAGAAGGGTAAATCTCAAAATGACTTTAGAAGCAAATAGAAGTTAGTGTCTTTCATCACTTTTTGGAATTGGGATCCTACTTCTCCATGATCCAAATCCAGTGACAGCCTTGTCCCAAGACCTTACTCGACTCTGCTGTCCACATGGGCCTACCCTCAGCTTTAAAAAGCAGGGAGTCATGGCTCCCCCAGAGCTTCCAAGCCTTCAGGTGAGCTCTAATTAATTCCTGTGCATTTGATGAGGGATAGATTCTTTGGATGCTTCCTCTCTAGTGTTTATTTCTGTCTGAGCATTCTCACACCGAGCCCTGTGTCCTGCGTCCATACACTTATCCACTCACCACACATGGATGTTTTGTAGATCCTGTGATTTGTCAGGCATGCCAGATGTGATTTGAGAAATGAAACAGACTTATTCCTGGCCTTCAGAGAGCTAATGATTTATTGAGCAACCCCAACTGACTAGAGATCAATAATTTGATATATTAATATTACAAAATGTAAACATTATTGAGGTTATAAACAGGATGCTGTGATAGGGAATGAGGATGATTTTGCAGAGATTGATTCTTGGTGTTCTAAAAGATGAGAAAAAAATCTAGATATAGGGAGTAATTAGGAAAAACGGATTGTCACAAGACGAGAGAAACTAGAGCTTCTGGCAAATAAGAAAACATAATAATGTAACTCTCTGGTTGACATGCTCCTTGACTCCATCATTCCTAGACCTTAGGAATATTGACCTGAAGACTTATTGAGAGAAACTGCTTTATCGTTAGACTTTGTAAGCTTCTATAATCAGATTTTATTCTGACATATAAAATACTACTTGTATATCTTTATCTCAGAAAACGATATCAGATTCATATCTTAACAGCTCCCCTCACACCTTCAGAAGGTTCATATACCCTATTTGTTTTTATGAAGGTCCTAAAGATTTTAAAGAATCCGTGTTGCCTTACGTGGAGCGCCTCTGTTGGGAGGATGGAGGTGCCGCAGCTTCCCCACCACGCTCCCTGCTGCTGTGGGGGGCACCCGGCTGCTCGCCTGCCTCTGTGAAGTGAGAAGGAGAATACCAGACCCGTGACCATGTGACACATGGAGTCAGCCACACGAATCCCACTGCCATCACGCTCTGCCTTCTTGTCTTCTGGCAAGCTCTATTTCCAGGAGAAGCATAATCCCGTGATTCAGAATGTCTTCACCGGATTTAATATGATTTTAGGCATTTAAAAATTCTAACAAAGCTTTCAGTGAGCAATGCAGTAGTTTTCTTCCTTACACAGCCGTGCATCAATTTAATAGCAGTCAATAGTGCATGGAGCAGACTTAGAATTCTATCATCGTCACTTGAATCCATTAAAACATGGAGGAGTCATATGGACACGTAGAAGGCAAACAAGCTCCTATTCAGTGTGAATGTTCCGAACTACACAATGTGACTTTTGTATTGGACAACTATCAAATACATACTTTTCATTATCCTTTTGAAATACATGTTTGTTATATGTGTTGAAGTTTGACTTTAATAGCAATTACTGGAAGCATGGTTGAGATGCTCTCTTTCTTATGTGAATAGTCCTTCTTCATAGGCCACATATGTTTTCTTTGTTAAAATATATTCAGGCCCACTATCGAGTTTGAAATAGCATATTGGCCTCTGGGTGGTTCCGAGCCCATGCATGTTAAATATATGATAAATATTTGGTATTAACTCTATGAAATGAAAACGATTTAGAATAAAGTAGTGATGGAGTTAGAAATCAATATTCACGAAGCACTTTCTGGCACAGTGACTTGTCCGGAGTACTACACACGTGTCTAACTGAATCCACGACCGTAGACCGTGCCCCATACGATCCTCATGTTGTGGTTGAACAGGCTGTTGTTCCGCAGGATCCCTGTCAACCAGGATGACACTGACAGGGAGCCTGCAGCCATCAAAACCCATACTCAGTGTGGGGTCTGCTTGCCCTAGCAAGGCAGTTTCCATTATGACAAAAGTCTAAAGTCATTGGGATTAGAGTAACATTTTGTCACGGAAACTTAACTGGTTCATGTAATGGGTATGTGTAATTATTTATTTTTTTCATAGATTTCATTCCAACAGACTTATAGGAAAAGCTGATAGCATCATCTGAATTTCTGATTCACGTTAAAATGCAGAAAAAGCAGAGATCCACATAATCTTTCAAATCTTGAACTGTATCTGATATACTCCATTTTGCTGCTTGTAGCATTTTTAGGACACTGAATTTGTAATTTTCAGTCATAAGATTCATATTTTTATAGTAAATATTACATGGTATTCATCCTAGAACTACTATAAATGTAGGAAATAATTTTGCTATATCACACCAAAAATAACCAAAATAAACCCATTTAATCAATACTTCCTGGGTTGATCACCAGCAAATTTGCTTGAGTGTACCCAAATGCAGAGTTACCTTGTTGGTGGACATAGATTTGCAAAGACCAGAGACACTGTGTGGGAGTTCCACGGATTGGGGGACAATAGGAACAAAGATACCACATGAGAGGTGTCAGCACACGGCAGGCCTGAGAGTCCCAGCTGCAGGAGAGGAGTGGCCCTTAGCCCGAGCCCAGCAAACCACCCAGAAGGGGAGGAGAGGCAGGACTGTCCAGGGAGGAGCTTGGTGGTGTTGTTGGGCAGCACAGAGGGCTGGTGGGTTCTGGCCCGAGGGCTCCCGAGGCAGCAGAGGCTTGGAGAAGCAGCCCTGTGCTCACAACAGCCCCACAGGCGGGGCTCAGACCACTGGAAAACCAGCTGTGAGCCTGCAGGCTGGAAGTCCAGGGTCAGTGCAGACCTCTGGCAGGCTCCGTGACATGCAGGTGGCCTCTTCCCCTGAACCTCACGGTCCTTCTTCTGCATGTTTGTCCCCATGGCCTCTTCTAGTGACATGCAGGTGGCCTCTTCCCCTGGACCTCCTCACGGTCCTCCTTCTGCATGTTTGTCCCCATGATCTCTTCTAGGGACATGCAGGTGGCCTCTTCCCCTGGACCTCCTCACGATCCTTCTTCTGCATGTTCGTCCCCATGATCTCTTCTAGTGACATGCAGGTGGCCTCTTCCCTGGGATCTTCTCACAGTCCTTCTTCTGCATGTTTGTCCCCATGATCTCTTCTAGTGACATGCAGGTGGCCTCTTCCCTGGGATCTTCTCACAGTCCTTCTTCTGCATGTTTGTCCCCATGGCCTCTTCTAGGGACATGCAGGTGGCCTCTTCCCTGGGATCTTCTCACGGTCCTTCTTCTGCATGTTTGTCCTCATGGCCTCTTCTAAAGACGCCAGTCATGCTGGATGGGGCCACTCCTATGACCTCATTTCACCTTAGTTATCTCTTTAAAGCACTTATCTCCAAATACAGCCACATGCTGAGCTCTTGGGTGTTAGAATTTCAGCACGTGACTTTGTGGGAACCACAACTGAGCCTGTGACAGCATCTTAGAATGCCAAGGCCCCATCTTATCAAGGGTAACAGCTGTGGTATGAGGTTTTGCAAGGTATGCAAAGCAGGCAGGCTCTAAACGGCCCAAAGTCTGCTAATTTGGACTATTTTTAAAATAATTGGATGTGTAAATATTTGAGCTTGGTGCCAGCAGACTTTTGAGTTGGTGGCTCTCAGCCTGCAGTGAAGAAATAACCACCCCAGTGGAGAGGACACAGGGTCTCCTGTCCCAGGCTCATCTGTTTAATCTTATTTTTTGTTACTGGGGATTGAATTCAGGGTGCCTTACTGCTGAGCTACATCCCCAGCCCTTCTTAGTTTTTGAAACAGGGTCTCAGCAAGTTGCTGAGGCTGGTCCTGAACTTGTGATCTTCCTGCCTCAGCCTCCCTAGTTGCCAGGATTGTGGATGTGCCCTGTGCTCGGCCCTGGGTTCACTTGTGTACATGCAGGTGCAGGCTGCCCTCGTCAGCCCAGCTCTGTAGGGTGGGGCATCTTGGGCCCAGTAAGCAAGCACTGCAAAGGAGCAGCTCTTTGTGTTTTGTTCTTTTGCTCTTCATAAAATCTAGATGTCTTGTCTACGGCAACAAGCCCAGACTGGAGGTTAACTGAGTTTATCCGTATTCGATTAGCGTGGAGTTTTAATAAAGCCATGTATTCCACTAACCCTGCACTTATCGAATCTTGCCGTGGTCCCTGCTTCCTGCATCTCCCTGGTGCATCGCAGCTCCTCCTACATCATGCTGAAACTGCTTTTGTGATTATTTGTGTGTGTTGTTTTTCTGGGTCTAAGAGCCACATCAGATGCAGGAGTCAGGACAGCTGAGGGACTGCAGCCCCTGCATACATGTCCATTTCTAGCAGAGACTCCACAAATCACAGGTGCTCATGTAACATGACAGAGCAGCTTAATGACTAGAGGTAGGAAGCCGCTGCTAAGACCAGGCACCCCAGCACCAGAGTGGCCAGAAGTTCCTTTCTAGAACATCTTCTGTAAATCATATAAAATATTTGCCTCCTGGGCATGGAGCATACTGCTTGAGATTGCTTCAGTTTTAAGAATGGAAAAGAAATGGAAGAGAAATGTAAATGATTTCCACTGGGCTTAAAAGGCCAGAGTCCCACTAGTGAGAAGCCCAGTCAGTGGGCCTGGGTGGTCATACTCTGCCTCTTCTCCCGCCAGCCTTGTTTTGGCCTCTTGTCTGGTTGGGGAAGGAGGTGCACTTTCTTTACCAGTGCACACAGAGAAATAAAAGCAACACCCAATTCCGAGGTGTGAGTCATGCAATCACCCAAGAGTGTCTGCCTGATTACATCTGTAGTGTTCACAATCAGGTTTTGAAGAAACCACTCACACCAGGTTTAATTCCTTTCCCTTTATTAGCTGCCGACACTGCATTTGGGCAGGTGGAATTGTCATTTCAATTAAGCAGGTTGGATACTGTTTTTATTATTTGAAAACTAAGGAACTAAGGTTTATAAAATTGATTAGGTCAAATGGTGTCACAAACTAAGTATTGAGCTGAACTTGTATCGGTTTTTCTCACTTCTTAACCCACAAATTTTGCTTTCCAGTAATCCCCACCTGAGTTGGCCAAGAGATCTAACTGAGGTGCTTGATAAACATGCCTGTGTCAGGCTCCCTTGGCAATTGGATCTATACCAGAGGACTGACAGTACGTGGACCTTTAGAGTCATAGGCTGAAACCTGATCCCCATGTGAGACTGGAGACAGAGCCTCTGAGGACATCATTCAGGTTAAATGGGGTCAGAGTGTGGGAGCCTGATACTATAGGAGGTCTCATGCCAAGAGACCAGAGAGGGAGCTCTCTTGGCCTGTGCACACACAGCGGGAAGGTGGCTGGGAGGATGACCTGCATCAACTCCTGAACGTGTATGCACCTGGATCTTGACTTTAGCCTCCAGAACAGCGAGAAGATAAGTTCTCGTTGTTGAAGCTATGCAGTTTATGATCATTTATAAGGAGCCCAGCAGAAGAACACAGAGGGAAGAGCGCGGACTCGGACTGGAGTTAATCCAGATGATTCTGAGCTTCACTGGAGTCTGACCCCTGCTCTAGGAGACATGCATGAGCAGCAGCAGGGGCCGCCGCTGAGTGATCAGGAGAGCCACCCCATGGAACCGACCTTCTGCTCTGAGAGCACCCACCATGGAAAAGCAGCGTAGCTGATGCTCCCTGGGTGCTGTTAAAATAAAGAAGAGTTTCTCATCAAAAGTCATATGATTTTGCCAAAGCTGCCATGTGTATGCCCAAGTAAGCAGCGTGTGCTCTCCTGTTCTGCAACACAGACCCGAGGTGCTTCCCTTCCCTGTTTTTCTCCTCTTCTTTGACATTGTTTTCTTGTCCATTCTGCACTGCCCGTGGATATCCTGATAACTTGATGTGACTCCATGACTTCAGACAATGGCAGTTCTTTTCCAACCAAAACGACGTGTCCTTTTGAGATGTTCCATCCTCCCCTGGGCCTGGAAGGCTTGAAATTTATTTACTAAAGTGCTCTGGTAGGGTCGTTAGTGCAATCAAAATTTCACAGGTGATACTAGTGGACTTGTGTCAAACGGACAGTTCTGTCGAAACTTTGAAGTTTGCCACAATCTTTCTTTAAGAATTTATATTTCAGAAGAATTTTAGGTTCATAGCAAAGGTTCATAGCAAAATTTAATGGAATTAAATTTTTAATGGAGGGAGCGCCAAGACAAGCCACTGATGGGGAGGAATAATGGCAAAGGCACGCCACAGAAAGCAGACTTCCCATGTCCCCACTGCCCCCACACAAGCACAGCCTCCACTACTATCAACATCAGTAACCAGAGTGGGACATTCGATACGACTGATGAACCCAAAATTCATAGTTTACATTTGGGATCATTGCTTTTTTGTGCTTTATATTTTATGGGTTTGGATAACTCTAAATGACAGGTACCCACCATTATAGGGCCGTGTAGATAGTTCCTCTGCCCTAAAAATCCTCTCTGCAGCTGGACTCGGTGGTATATGCCTATAATTCCAGCCGTTTGGGAGGTTGTGGCAGGAGGATTGAGAGTTCAAAGCCAGCCTCAGCAAAAAGCGAGGCACCAAGCAACTCAGACCCTGTCTCTGAACAAAATACAAAATAGGGCTGGGGCTGGGGCTCAGTGGTTGAGTTGCCCCTGAGTTCAAAAAAGATCCTTTCTGCTGCTTCCACTCATCGTTCTTTCCACTGACCCCCGGCCACCGTGGGTCATTTTACTGCCTCCCCAGTTTTTCCTACTCCAGAACGCCATACCTTTGGAATCTTGCATGTGTAGCCTTTTCAGTCTGGCTTCTTCACTTACTAATAGGTATCTAAGGTACTTATATGGCTTAAGAGCTTGCTTCTCCTTTTTTTTCCTTAATGTTTTCATATTTTTTTAAATTTTATTCATTTTTAATTTTACAGACTGCATTTTGATTCATGCACACAAGTGGAGTAGGACTCTTCCTTTCTCTGGTTGTGCACAATGCAGATTCACACCTTCCTGTAATCATACATGTGCACAGGGTGCCGGCGTGGCTCTCCGTCCACCGTCTTTCCCACCCCGCCCTCTCCCGCTTGTTTCTTATTGATGCTATTATCCCATTGCCAGGATCTGGGTGTGACACGTTTGATTTACACATCCACCTTGCCAAGGGCTTCTGGTGGCTTCCAAGTGTGGGCCCTGATGAGCAGAGCAGCTGTGAACCCTGTGCGCAGGCTCTAGGTGGCACGCTTCCAGCTGACTGGGCCGAGCTCTGTGGACTGGAGCACAGAATCGAATGGTCAGTGTGCACGCTTTGAGAAGCCACCTAAGGGTCCTCCAGAGTGACCACTCATAGTCCCCCAGCTGGTCCCACATCCTGGCCCACATGTGGCTTTGTCAGCATTTTGGTCCTTGACCAGTCTTGCAGGGAGTCTCACTGTTGTGTCATTTCCCTGACGACATGTGAGGCTGGCCACACTTTCATGCCCATGCACCATCTTGGTATCCTCCTTGGTGAAACATCTGTTAACACCTTCAGCTCCTCTCCTTGTTGGCCTGTTTGTGGCTTCGTTACTGGATTTTAAGAGTTTCAAGTCACAGGCGTTGTATGCTTTCTGTGGTGTGCCTTTGCCATTATTCCTCCCCGTCAGTGGCTTGTCTTGGCACTCCCTCCACCACGTCTTTTGAAGAGTAGGCACATCTTTCTATTGGTTCTTTTTAGTTATACATGACAGTAGAATCCATTTTGATATACTTATGTAAGCATGGGACATATCTTATTCTAATTAGAATCCCGTTCTTGTGGATGTACATGATGGTGAGATTCACTGTGGTGTATTCATAATATGTGCATAATAAGGTTATGTCAGATTAATTCCACTGTCTTTCCTTTTCCTTTTCACCTTCCCTTCCCTTCATTCCCCTCTGTCTAATCCAATGAACTTGTATTCTTCTCCTTCCCTCTCCTTATTGTGGCCTAGCTTCCACATATCAGAGAAAACATTCAATTTTTGGTTTTTTGGTATTGGCTTATTTCGTTTAGCCTGATAGTCTTCACATTCATTTATGAAATTTTTCAAAATCCATAAAGTCATTTTTCTAAATGGTTTATTAATACTCCATTGTGTACAGATGCCACATTTTCTTTGTCCATTCATCTGTCAAAGGGCACCTAGGCTGACTCTATGGCTTAGCTATTGTGAATTGTGCTGCTATGAACACTGATGTAGTTGTGTCATGATAGGATCCTTATTTTAAATCCTTTGGACAAATACCAAGGAGAAACAACACCAAAAATACAAATAACCCAATCATTAAATGGGCAAAGGATCTGAACAGACACTTCTCAAAAGAAGAAATCAAATGGTCACCAACACCTGACAAAACGTTTAAGGTCTCCAGCAAGCACAGAAATGCAAGTTAAAACTACAGTGAGCGTCCACCCCACTGGGTCAGAGTGGCAGTCATCAAGAGTACCAGCAACAGTAAACGTGGTGGAGAGCAGGCCCTTCAAAGTGCAAAGGAGTCCAGACTAACGGCTGTTTCATGACTCAGGACACTGATCCACTCACTTGGCCACAAGCTATTGCCAAACTCACGTCACTAACTCCTCTCCCGTTTTCTTCTAGGAGCTTAGTCCTGGGTCTCACCCTTAGGTGCGTGGTCCTTTTGTAGCTGATTTTGGTGCCTTGCATAAGATCCCTGTCTGTCTTCATGTCCAGCACCTGAATTTCCAGTTGTCACGACACCTTTTGTTGAAAAGCGTGTCCTTGGTCACTGATTTCTCTTGCTGCTTCACTGGAGATCAGGTGACCCTGTCTGTGTGGGTCACCTGGACTCTCCGCCATCTCTTATTTGTCCCTGGCCAACGCCACACTGTCTTGATTATTGTAGTTTATGGTTAAGTTTGAAAATGGACTCCTGAGAGTCTTCCCTCTTGATCTTGTGTTTAAATGTTGCTTTGACTATTCTGGGTCTCTATCATTTTCATATAAGCATCAGAATCAGTTTGCTGATACCTACAAAGTCTCTTTCTGAGATTTTGGATTGGGATGTCATTGAATTTGTAGAATAACCTGTGAAAAACTGACAATATTGAGTGGTTTTTTTTTTTTTTTTTTTTGTCCATAAACATGTGATCTCTCTCCATTTATTTAGTTATTTTTTGCTTTTTAAGATCAAAATTTTGTAGTTTACCTCATATGGGTTTTGGCATTTTTGTTTGATTTACACCCACGTCTCTCATTAAGGTAAATTGGGGGGGTACTAATGTAATAGCATTGTGTTTTTCATCTCAGATTCTACTTGTTCATTGATGGTATGTAGGACACCAACTGACTTTTTCCGTGTTCTGCAACTAGGATTGTTCCTGATCTGTAGGATAATTTTTTGTAGACAGCCTCTGTAAAATTGAGAAAATTTTTCTCTTTTTAGTTTATAGGTGTTTTTCATGTTTACAGGAGTTGCAGTTTAGTAAATGCATGTTTTGTCTATTGATATGATCATGTGATGTTTCTTCTTCAGCCTATTAGTTGATGTGATAGATCACATTGATTATTTTCATGTTGAACCAGACTTGTGCACCTGAGATGAATCTCAATTGGTTAAGATCTTTAATATGTTTTTATACATTGTTGGATTTGTTTTGCTAATATTTTGTTGGATTGTTATGCCTATGTTCTTCAGAGAATTGTGTGTAGTTTTCTTGAAATTTCTTCCTAGTGTTAAAAAATGGTGGAAAAACTTGTTAAGAAAAGTAAAATGCTCCAGCATATTTAGAAGCGGTTCCTTTTCTACTGCCCCAGTTTGAAGCAGGAGGGAATCTTTCTCTACTGTTCGCTGTGAGAATCTGGCTGGGCTTCAGGAGGGCACACCTGTGTGCAGGCCTCCCGAGGGCTGGGGCCCTGGGACTCCATCTCTGATAGCCCACCCTTCGCCTCCTCCAGGTGAAGGAGACCTTCCCATTCAGGTCTCCCTGCTCCTCTCTGCTTCCTGAAGAGACGTGCTTGTGGGCGTCTGCAATGGTTCTCCATTCCCTGTTGTCCCTGTCTGCTTCCCTGTCTTGGAGACAGCAGTTTGCCCTGTGACTCACGTCTGAGTAATCTGAGTTGTTGATTTTTCAACTTGCTCAGGTTTTCCTTGCTGTTAAGACAGAGTGGAGACGTCTAGCTCCCTCTGTGCCCGAATGGGAGCCAGAGACTACCTCAGAGTTCTTTCTGAGCCGATTCTGTGCAAGTTCGAGAAGAAGCCTAGCAAGCTTGCAACCGTGCTGATTGGTGTCCCCCACATTATTGAAGGACAGAGCCTGCCCACCTCCCCTAGGACAAGGGCAGTTGATGAGGGAGGCAGAAGGCTCACTGCTGAGGGTGTGGGGCGTGGGCATCCTGACAGTCACACAGCCTTCTAGGACAAGGTAAAGGCTCACAGGCTTCCTGTGCAAGGAAGACAGGTAAAAAACCCCGGAGAGCTTGAGAACGTCCGTGTTGGTGCTCTGCATACACCTGGCACTGAGCAGCGGAGTGTGCTGACCACGCTGCAGCAGGGCTATGGGCTGTGGAGCCCAGGAAAGCCAGCAGGCCAGAGACGGCCACAAAGGACAGCACTTGGACACTCCCCTTAGAGCTTTCTGGTCAAAACCCTGCACTGTGGACAAGGAAGAGAAGGAGGGCAGGTCTTTCTGTGGCAGGAAAGGGGACCACCTGGGTGAAGCAGGGTGATTATTTTCTGAGATGGAACGGAAATCTCTTCTCATGGCCCTCAGTACAGCGTTTGTTTGGATAAAAACTTAGTAAGGTTCCACAGTAAGGTGTTTTTAAATTGACAGCAAAAACATAAGAATAACCCACAGCAAATCCGAGGAAGGTTCAGGGGTAGCTTTTGAATGCTTTCATGTAGCTATCAGGTAGGCCACCCACACAGAAACCCGGGTTCTTGTCCCGGGACACAGCTCCGTGCATCTAGGGGCAGCTGGACTTTCCAGTGCTTCATGGTCCTGAAGGCAACCATGGGCAGAGATGAAAAAAGCGCCTTTTGTGCGTGATGATCACGAACAACACTCGATGTGAAGATCTTAGAGTAGGGCCTCCCACGGCTGAGGGACTGTCCACGTGCTTGCCAGTGGTGCTGCGTCAGCGGCCGGTTCTCAGCACGACCCCTCCCCAGCTTAAGGCAGGGCCCGTCCAGATGAGGCTGGTGTGCCTGCTTTGCTCCTTCATGCTGGCTGCCGACCTTCCTTATTTACACTTCTCTGGACTTTGGGAGGCAGCCAGTGTCCAGGCCATCTGACTGACGTCCTGCTGCCCAGGTTGGCTGCCCAGGATGGCTGAGTCTCTACTGCTTCTCCTTTGCTTCCTACCCACAGCGCTGTGTCCGAGGCATTCTTTCCTCCTGCCCTTTCTTCTTCCTCCATTGCTTTCTCACCCTCCTCTTCGGTCACTGACCTCACCCCCGGAGGCTCCTACCCCACTTCAGACTCTCTTCTCACCCTGGCAGTGGGAGCAGGTGTGCATGCAGAGACCCTAAGCCAGCAGAGCCAGCAAGCAGGCACTCTGATCCTCGCCCGGCGGTCTGCAGGGTGGGGGCGCAGCTGCTTTCTTGCTTAGCTTGGAGCAGTAGGTGCTGGGGAGAGGCCAGGGAGAGGCCAAGGAGGCACAGGGCCTCTCTGCTCAGCCCCTACTACTCACTGGTCCTTCGCTGTGTCGGAGACATTCAGACTCGCCCCATGTCTGCCTTACCCTTCTTCTGCCCTGGGAGATTTACTCCCAGTGTGCTTCGTCTTATTAGGTATTTTCTTCAAGGCAGAGCTGCTACTCAAAACTTTTATAAAGCTTGTATAAAAAAAAAAAAAGAAAACAGTTAAAGTTAATATTTTTAAATAGTTGACATATCATGACTCACTGTTTTGACATCTCACTGAAATAATTTATGAGTGTTTTACATCTTTACATTCAAATACATCTGACTCCCCTTTGAAGCAGCTGAAAATCTGTTCCAGTCTCAGGACCAGCTGCCTGGTGCTCGGGGATGCTGGCAGCAGGGAACAGCCCCCAACCCCTGACCCTCTTGCACAGAAACCATGGTGTACCAATCTTTCTCTTTGATCTCTTTAGTAGGCAGTAGAATCAATCCTGCAAATTTATGAGGATAGTGTGATTTTGTTAAAAGAGAACATTTTACAAAACTAAGTTCTGGAAGAAGTTTTTCCTTTTTTAACTTATTTCACTGGAATTTAATTGGATTCTTTTGACTTTGAACTTTGGCAAAAGACTCCATGCAAAATTCGGTGTCAGAGTCCTCAGCCCTGGTATTTGCGCTGACTGGAAGTTCATCCTTTTCAATCCCAAGGCTTTCTTGAAGGCAAAACGTGCCGCCTTCATCTCCTCTCCACCCCTCGGCATCATGCAGAGGACAGACACACAGCCGATGAAAAGTAACGTCTGTCAAATGGACTGAGCTTGAGCAGTTTCATAGAGATGCTAAAAATGATGACTCTCGGGAGCCAAAAAAGGAAAATTGCTGTATTTCCTCTGCCTCCTCCGCCTGCGATTTCACTGGTTTTACGCCTTTCCAGACAGCTCACGACCTCCATAGTCCAGGGCGGGGGACAGTCTCGTTTCTGCGTGGTGCCGAGACAGCCGCACGCCTGCCCGCCTCGGCAGGGTTCTGCTGCCTCTCCAGGTGATCCTGCTGCTGACAGCCTTTTCCCTTTCATTCATGTCATTACAGATGTTTTCCACTTTTGAAATTAGCTGGTCCCTCATATCCTCCCCTCACCGCCAAAGACCCGCTTAAGCGGAAAGGCAAGCCTGCTTGAGCGGGAGGACCCATCCGTGACAGTTCCCGTCAGAAGTCCTCGAGGCCTTTCAGGGTAAACTGATCTACTTCTGACCTTTAAATGGCCACTTTCTCTTCCAAATGGTGGATGTCTCCATCTCCGGTGCCCTGTTAGGATTCTTTCCCACTTGTCTCAGTTGGAAGCAAACGTCCCTCTAGTGGTCCCCACTGAAGCAGGTGCTCCAGGCAGCTGCTGGGCTTGCATGCCTTCTCCTGAACAGTACCACGAGCTGCTTGAGGATCTCAGCTCTGCTCTGTTGAAGCTGGCGGAGGGAAAGGCAGAGCCAGGGGCCCCTCGGCCCTTGCCAGGATTGCATGGACCTTTGACGGCCCACTGCATTCCGCATGGACGTCATCTGAAGGGAGAGGCTCATGACCAGGGCAGGGTGAGTTCATTCACAACACTCTAACAAGGGTCCAGCCAATAGTCGAAGACAAATCATTTTATGAAAATGATTTTATGTTACATGGAGTTCATTTTTACATGTAGGGTTTCCATTTGGGTTTTTAAACAAGTGACAATTTCTTTTAGACAAATTTTAAAAATTTGAAGTAATATAAAAGTTTAATTGTATGAATATCCAAGTACAGGATAATAGGTAGGAATCATAGTACTATGTACTAATTTTCTTATAGAAGGCAAGCCATTGGGAAGATCTCTTAGAAAAGTATTTATAGAAATTCATTGATTTAAATTTGTTTATTAACAGGTATTTGATTATCTATATATTTTAAAAGTCAGAAACTCTACCTAAATGCTCGCGCATTGACTATTTCATAGACTTATTATCTTAGGCATGAATTTCCATCTTAATTTAAGAGATCTTACAAATCAGGGCTTGCTATTTCAAAAAATTTCACCAGCAGCATTATGCTGGTCATGACCAGGATGTGGGCTTTGCAGTCCCATCAGTCACTGATGGGGCCGCGGTGTTTACGCATCAACGGTCCATCGAGGAGGCAGATGCATTCTGGGCTATGCGTCTGCATGATTCTGTTGAGCAGACGCCCAGCGTACTTAGCCAAGCCTATCCAGCATAGCCCACCATGCACCTGGACTGTGCGGTGTGGCCTTGGCCACCTCTCCGCATGTGACTGCAGTGAGTACTGTAGGCAGGTGCCACAGAGCGCTATCTGTGCTTTTGAACATTTTAAACCTAGACAATCCAGTAAAAATACCAGAACATAGAACGTTTATAACTTTATTGTATCACAGGACTCCCACCACGCGTGTGGTCCACTGTTGATTGGGGCATTGGTATGTGGCCTATGGCTATTCTACTGTAACTGTGTTTAAGTTGGTAGAAAAATTCATTTTGGAGGAAACTGACAAGCTGACTATTTTTCAGCAGAGGTGAGGCTCCATAAGATAGAAATTTCAGGCAATTACTCTATTGCTGCCCCATCATCTAAGATTCTGGTAGCCTTTGAGTGTTGTGGACACCTCCTCCAGGCACTTTGAGGGCCTGCAGGTGCTACTTCTGTTCTTGGTGGCAGAATCTTGCGGGCCTGCCCTTGCTTCTCATGGGTGGGCACCTGGGCCTAAATCTGCACCACCTGGGCCTGCTTCTGCTCCTGATGGGCCTAAACCAGCGCCACCTGGGCCTATCCCTTTGCCTCCTGGGCGGGCCACACCTGCACCCATGGCTGGAACCCTCCTTGCCAGGCGGGCATGCTGCTTCAAGGGGCTCCTCTGGAGTTTGAGCTCTTGCCACCTACTTCACGATGCAGGCTTTAAAGACTTGCTTTCCTCGAGCTCCACCCCCTGGTTTAGAGTTTTGCCCCAAGGCTGCATTTGCAGATTAAGCAGGCACAGCCTCAAGCAGGCACTCTGCAAAGCAGCAGTGTGGGCTGCTCTGACTTGTGGCCCTGCTGATGACAGAAACAGGCTCCTGTCAAAGAGGGCAGGACAAATAGCAGGTGAGAAACTCTTGTTGGTAGTGTTGTTCTTTATACTTCAAATACTAAGGGATTAGAAAAATTAAATGATTAAGTGATCCCTAATAGCTTATGACCTCTGAAAGAAAATCACAATCATACTGTTTAAATAGACCCTTTTTTTTTTCAGAATTTGAATTAATGTTTAATCCCTCTACTTAAATATTTTTCAACAGCATTAGGTTTGATAGTCTGTGAGTAAAATTGTTTACTTATTTTCAGTTTTGTTTCTTCTTTACATCATTTATAAGCATTTCTCTTTTTTAAAGAAAACATTATCTTATAATGAAGCAATGAAAACCTTTCTTCCACAAATTACAGGCCTACTGATTTAACCAAATATGTGAGTAATATATGATGTAAGGAAAAGCTATTAGGTTTGGTTCAGGAGTTTTGCTTGTGTCTTGTGATGTTTTTATTGTGGTAAGGTCACTTGATGTAGCGTCTCCCCTCTTAACAGAAGGTTAACGCACAATCAGTGTTAACTCCAGGTGCTGCATTGCACAGGTCTCCACAGTTCCCTCATCCTGTGTAACCAAAACGCTGTACTGGTTGGACAGCAACACATGCAGAAATAGTTCTATAACTTTTTCATGAACACAGCTTTCTTCCTGATTCTGACTGCAAAGGCTAGAACCTGAGTTTTGCATACCCATTATTAAAAGGCACTTTATATCTCTGCAGACACATGAAACGTGGGAGAAAGGTTATGTTGAAATAAGTACTCATGAAATGTCCAAATCTTTCCCCATTAAAGAGTTTATTTTTTTATGTTCTATAAACTAGTAGTTTAAGTGAAGCCTAATTGCTACTTTAATCGAGGCAATGAGCTTCAGGCTTCGATGAGGTAAAGTAAATGTTCACGCTGGAAGCCTCCTGCTCCCGGCTTACTTGTTGAATGAATTCCCCTCTGCAGGCCTGTCTCTGGCACAACAACGTTCTAGAGTAAAGCTCTCATTCTTCATGGTCCCGTTTGCATATTGATTTTCCTTCCTGGACCACTACCTCACTTGCCATGACCTGGAGGAGTTACTCCCAGACAAAGACGAGTAGCATCAACGGAGGCATCACCCCTTCACAGCGCATATCAGAGGGCAAGACACTCGCGTCATGAAAGATCTCTGGTCATTAAAACGTCTCTCTAGTTCAGAGCAGATGGACTGAGGTCAATCCACAACAGACCGACAGAGATCCTCCAGGCAACAGGCCCTCCCTCAGGTTCTCAGTAAGTCATTTGGCCTCCCTTTTTAAACCTCCTTTAACACTGTGAAATGGAACACACATTCAGAAAGAGGCCCAAACTAGAAGTCGCAGCTCAGTCTGTCATGGCAAGAGGAAACCAGCATGGCTCCCGCCATGTCCAGGAATAGACCATCCCCAGCCCCTCTCACAGGCCTGGCTCCCTGCCTCCCACTCAGCTACTCCTTGTTCTCCTGAGCACCAGGCCTGCCGCCAGAGCCTGCATTCATGAAATCTGCAGATAACTTTGCCTTTGAAGTTCAGGTTTATGCAAAAGGAAACCACTGTGTTCCCTTGTGCCGAGGGTTTTGCTCGACGTTTTGTGAGCTCCATTCGTGTGCACAACGATGGCTCACTGATTTTCTGGCCACGTTCCAGGTGCACAGTCGCAAGAGTTTATCGTCGTGTACTTGCTGATTCTCCTGGGTGGCGGCCATCAGGTCCTCCTGGCAAGGCCTGTGATCACACGGTGAAGAGCCTCTTCCACGATCTCCTGATGCTGGTGTGAAAGGCCTGGGGCTTCTCTCTCCCTCCAGGGGCTGCCGCCGTCCTCTCACGCCTCTGGCCTCCGCTCCTGCAGCCTCTCTGCGGTTCGCGGATGTCTGCTCTGCTCTGTGCTCACACCATAGGCGCTCATGCTCACGTTCCCACGGCCAGAGCCACGTCAGTGAATTGAACTGTGGGCGCCCCCTTCCCCTTAGTATTTTCCACTCACTGAGCTCCTATCATGTTTACTTAGAGATTCCAATGGTAGATATCCTATGCGAATGTAAACTTTCTTTTTTCTCTTGGTTTATACTATTTGACTTCCTAATTTTTCCAGCGTTCTCATCAATATCCAAATTAACATTTTTCCATAAAATTCACTTATTAAAATTACTTCAGTCTGATAGTCATAACACCTTCTGGTCTGGGGGGACGGGTTGCAGAGGAAGCACAGAACGCTGCTGTCCAGAGCTCCCTCCAAGGCGGAACACCTTTGGCAGAGCCATCTTAGAGTCCACCTCCCATCTCCGACTCTCAGGCCAGTTGGTGCTGTGGCTCCGGGAAGCCTGTCGTGCCTGCACTCACCAAGCACAGGACGTCAGACCTGCTCGTGGAGAAGCAGCCCTGGGGATTTGCACAGGCCTGGGTGGAGCGTGGGAGAGGACTGGACTCCTGCAGCTCCGCGCCAGGAACCGCACTCGCTGCCCCACTGAGCGTCCCTTGTTCCCATCCAACTTCTCTCCTGGTGCTCCTGCTAAGCCTCGGTGCTCCAGAGTGCTGCCAAGGCTCGCTCACCTGGTGAAGCCTGCCTGGCACCCAAGGTGTCCTGCTGCCGTGCTTCTTTGATGGCATTGCCTACTTTCCCCTGTTTCTTTAGGTAGAATCTATCAACAGAAGTGATGACATTGTATTTCATTTTTATCTTATGTAGTATCTTTATTCACACCATATTCTTGAGGGAATGTATCAGATGATTCTATGAGTAATTGGCTTGAAATTTTTTTAAAATTATTTTCCTTATTTTTAGTTTAAGAAATTTATCTCACAGTTGTGTAGAACCACTGGCCGTGATAACGCAAAGCTGAGCTCTCTGATTTGGATGATCTTATTCTTCATAGGCATTATGTTTGTTCCCAGGGTTGCACTAGGCAAAGGAATGGAAGAGACATGCTGTTGGCTGTAAAATCTGAGGTATTAGAGATTTCCATTGGAATTGATGTTGGAGATTCCAGAGTCAAAGTATTAGGCTGGTCAATTTCTTCATTGATAAAATGAAGGTTGGATTCCCCTAAAGGATTCTTTGAGGATTATATTTAATGCATCCAGAGGGCTTAGTTAGTTCCCTCCTTTACAGCATACTTTGCATAAGTAGGAGTACACTCTAAATTAATAATAAGAGGCATAGTGTAGTAGACGCATAAGCCAGTAGGAATTGTTTACTCCACTGTCAAAAATTACAAATTGCATGGTTGTACATGCTGTGCTTTTGTCTGCTTCAGGATGCCACGACTTGAGAACAAAGCTTTGTGCAAGTAGGTGCTTCATGAATGACTTCCCATTACCCAGATGGAGAGAACCACCTCTTTATTTTACCTCAGTGGGTTAGTCAACTTTCTGTCATGGTGCCCAAACACCAGTGACAAATAACTGATAGGGAGAAAAGGTTTATTTTGGCTCATGGCTTCACAAGTGTCAGTTGTCACAGTTGGTTGACCTTTGGCAAGGAAGTGCATCATGGTTGGAGCATGTAGCCAAGAAAACGGCTCACCTGGAGGCAGCCAGGGCTTCAGGGCCACATCCTCCAGGACCACTTCCTCCACTAGGCTGTAGACAGGGGAACCGGCCTCAGCTCGTGGGCCTTTAGGAGACACATCAGACCCTCATGATAACTTTGATAGGTATTGCATTATAAAAGAAAATTAGAACAGATTGAGTTTTGTGGATCTTATTTGCCTTTATTGGTAATGCTAGAACCAGGTAGCAACCTTACAAAAATGGTTCAGAATGCTCCATCCCACCACATGGTTAGGTTATTCCATGCTCACATCCAGAAGAAGGAAGAGATGTACAAAAGTGGAGGTGAGGTGAACGTGGCCTGATTGGCCAGGGCTCGTGTCTGTCTGGTTTGAACATGGTTTGAATGTTGAGCCATCTGTGATTGGCTGAAGCTTATTCTCACCAGAGTACGGTACAATCTATTTATACATCAGGTTAGGCTAAACACAGACCTTTAGGCAAAACATGGCAGTATTTACAATTTATTATTTTAAACTTATTTTTATTTAAGATTTTTATTTCAAATAATTTTTCTCTTATGATAGAGTCTGAACATCTCTCCACCTTACTCCCTACCAATTTAATTAATAAATGATCATTTTAAAATTAAAACTTTAGATTTATTAAAAAATCAAATATTAAATATAAATTTATTAATAACATAGACTTATTTTGAAAGACATATAAATACAATTCTATAAATTCATAAGTAAACATGCATGTGCACCAAAATGTATTTAAATGTGTAGAAATCCACTTCACCCACAAATAACCCAGGGAAACAAACCCATGGTTTATACACACGCACTCCACCTGAGAGTCCCATCTGGTAATGACTACTGTGTGACCCTGAGGCTTTGGGCTGGCCATTCACAGTGAAGGGTGCCTCTGATTTGGTTCCTCACCTTGGTCACCTTACTGTAGGCCCAATGACAAACAGACCAATTCCACTTTCGAGTGCTAAAATAGGCACTTGACACCAGAAGTCACTTCTGACAGATGGTGGCGGAGCTTGTGCCTTCAGAGCCTGGCTGGGATTGTGGTTTTAGCATGAACACCTTGCTTCCCTGGATGCCAGAAATCCAGGGGCTGCGGTGTCTGAGCACCTGAGAGTCTTAAAGGCACGTGTATTCAAATGGCAGCAGGACACCCACACACCTATAGGATTGAACAGAGGAAAAGGAAATGTTCTGCCTGCCACTGATTTTGGAAAGCAGAGCTTCCTGCCAGTGTTGCTGCCCAGCTTCAGACCTTAGACGTATCTGTTGCCTAACTGTCGCAGGAGCTCTGTGCTGAAGTGTTTTGCATTTTTAGCTCGTGCAGTCTTTATGCCCTGCCTTCCATTTAATTGGAGCACAGTCGACTCCTCACTGGGCACTGGGTCCTGTTCTCTGTCTTTACTGAAATGCCTACATGTGTCTAAATGGCATCTGCTGTCACTCTGCTTTGCATCTGTCTTCCCTTCCCATTCCTCAGCAGACCTTCCAAATACAGAAGCTGAATTTGGGGAAGGAGAATAAAGAGCCCTGACAGGCTGTAATCTGCGAAACACAGTAGGGCTTGAAGACGTTATGCACACATTGAAAGGAACTCGGTATCCCCTGACTATCAGCAGCAGCATCTGCTAAGAATTTCTGGTAGCACAAGCTGGTGGCTGGCTATACAAGAGGTTTCCTCTTCAAGTAGTGCATGATGTTTTCAAAATTCCTTGCTTTTGCAGAGGAATTTTCAAAGAAGTTGTGGCATTCAAGGTCATGGTGAAGGCTAGTTTATAGGAAGAGTCCAGAAGTAGCATACGCTGGAGGACAAGTGGGGTGAAGCACTGTGTGTTTTGGAATCTTCTTTAAGAGAAGTCGTGGAAGATTGAGTCCAGGGTAGCCAACAGGGTGCTGTGTGTCACTGCTGCGCGATGTCGAGGACACCTCCCGCAGTTCTGGAGGGGGGAGGATAGAGTGCAGACAGGTGCTTCATGGTAAGCCCCCTCCCAGCGTAGCTCTGAACCACAGCAGTGTTTTGTCCCAGCCTGGTCTCTGTGCTGTGATTCACAAAGCAAGCTTTGCCTGGTCTGGAGAGGCTGGGGAGATGCATCCTGACATTGTGAACTCGTTTTTGTAAATCTTGATTACCCATCAAAAGCCCACGTTTCAACTCTGTCTCTGCTCCAGGGAAATGCTTTCAAAATGACTCTCAGTTTTGTTCAAGTAGTGGCTTTTACTCCTTATCAGCTGATGATTGAATGCAAGTGCTGTGTGTGATTTGTCAGAGAGGCGGGACCTAGGAAGGGGGCCAGGCACGCAGAATGACGGTAACAAGGGAGCAGCACAAAGCAGAGAGGGCAGCAGGGGAAATTCAAAGTGGAGATAGCCATTGGACTTCTAGCACATACCCAGAATATGTCACCCCTGTCTGGGCTCCATGGAATGAGGCTCTGCCTGTGCGTGGCTGGTCTCCCGCAGAATGTCCTGCTTTCACTATTCTTTCTGAAATGGCACACAAACCTGCTTGTCATCCCAGGCTCCTGGTGTGCCGGAGCACGGGGCAGGGCCTCTGATCTATCCACTGCTGGCCTTCCAGGCCCCAGGGTCCTAGCCTCACACTGCTGCTGCGCACAGACAGCAAAACCAAGTTCACTTCACTCTTTGTAGACATGAAGATGAGCAGGGTAAGCATGGGATTTAAATTCTCGCTTCATATCATAACTCCACAGACACTGCAGTGCCACACAACCAGGCATTATCGCATTTCATGTAGACCAGCCAAAATTAGATCGTCTTCATTTAAGTGTAGAAAAGTAGCAGTGCCAATGAAGTTCAAATCCAGGATCTGCAGGAATTGCATCAAACTCGGCTCTTCAAGGCCTGATTATTTAGACTCTGCAATATTCAGGACTTGCGTCCCTAAGTTTTGCCACATAAAATCATCTGCCACCTGGGTTTGGGAGGGCTTGATAGGGCCAAAAAGGTAGGAGAAAAAAACTGCTTATGCTAATTATTTTAATAATTGTAGATAAAAATAGATGCTATGAAGTTTTAATAACCGGCATTTACATTTGCATTCTGCATTTTTAGGAAAACATTTGAAAGTTAAAAGATACTTTGTGGAGATTCAACCCAATGAACAATCAGAATCCCTTCCCCGCAAAAAGGAAGCTGAGCTTTCTTAAACCCAGCAACTTGATAGCATTTTATTTACATTTTTATCTCAATTATTCCTTCGCCAAGTCCCTTCACACATTTTAATATCTGCTCCCTAAAATTCTACTCCCTTAGCAAGTGTCTACTGAGCTCCTGCCGTGGGTCATGCACTACCCTAGTGGGCGGGGCTTCCACCCTTTGACAGTTATTTGTCTCTGAAAACATGACTAAAAGAACGAGTGAACAAATGAGGAAATAAATAAGTAGCCTTGGTTTTTAGGTTGTCGTAACCACACACCACACACTGTGTGGCTGAAAACAACAGAGGCTTATTCTCCTGATTCCCGGAGGCCCCAAGTCTGAGGCCAAGATGTGTGCAGGGTGCTCGGAAGGTCCCACCCCAGGCATCTCTTGAAGCTCCTGTTGGCAGCTGGCACGCCTGCTTCTATGGCCGGCAGACCTGCTGCTCAGTCATGCCCCATATTCCCCGGGCTCTCTTCCCTGGGCGTGTATCTTGGCAGGGAGTTTCCCTGTCCTGCTAAGCTCAAGGCCGGCCTGCCTATCCCAGCATGACCTTGTGACAATTAATTATGTCTGCCAATTAATGAATGAAGATTAATTATGACGTGTGCCATGGGCCCACATGTCATGCATGAGGTTCTGTGGTTAGGACCAAACTTGTCTGGGGAGGCTCATTTCAACCCGTAGCAGCAGGCGTGCACACGTGTGCACAGGGAGCAGCAGATGAGGCAGGAAACGGAAGGAAGGGTGGTGCCACTTTAATCTTATGAGAAATCCCAGAGATTTCTCATGAAGTCCTGTGGTTGGGGGGCACTGGCAATTGAACCCGGAGGCTCTACTCTAGCACTGAGCCACACCCTCAGTCTTTCATTTTTCATTTTGAGACAGGATCTCCCTTGGTTGCCTGGGCTGGCCTCCAACTTGGGATCCTCCTCCCTCAGCCTCCAGAGGTGCTAGGATTGCCCGCGCGCAGCACTGCACCCAGCTATGGAGTTTTGAGTAATGCTGAATGTGCACAACTTGCGCTTCCCACCCTGACGGTCCTGCCCGCTGGTGCTTGCGTGTGTCGGAAGCACCGCAGGCTCACAGGGCCTGGCTCAGCTCCAGCTCGCCTTGGCCCTTTCCTGCCCCATGGCGAGTGGCTTCTTGCTCATTTCCCTTTTCCTCTCTCTCTAGCACTTCCACTCTTTATTTTCTCTACTCTTTTCTATTACCTTTCAATCTTCATGTATTTCCCTGATTATGAGTTTTTTCCTTTTTAATTCACCCTAAACGATAAGAATTTGAGCTTTTCTTTGTTTCAGGTAGAATTACCCACCCTATCTTTTCCTAAATTTATTCCATTTCCTAGCCTCTTTCTCAAAATTATAAAAAGATACATTCACAATACGAAGAGATAATCAACAAGACAATACAGACTGCCAGTTTTGCTTGTTTAACTAACTGGGGTTTAGTGAATGGTGATGAGGAAGTGAAGAAGCTAAGGAACTCAGAGAAGAAGAAAATGAACTTTCTTTTAAAACCTGCATTTTCATGCAGTATGTGAGGTTTTGAGTTTGCATGATTTCTAAACTTAGTCCAGATAAATCTCCAGTAGAGTTTAGTAGATGGGAGCAACTAATTTTGATGAAGTGAACATAAATTCAGGTAGGACTGTCTTCACATGAAAACAGTCATAATATTTAAAGTAGCACATGCCATAAGATCACCATAGGGAAACTGAAGGGTGAATATTACAATATGAAGGCTAGCCATGTTTCTCTCTGGTAAGTCTTAAATTCATTACTCAATTTTCATAGCCATAAAAACTGCTAGTCTGCATGTGGTGAATCTGAATTTTTTAAGAACAGAGATGATACTTTTCCCTTGGTGTTAAATTAACATGGGGCTCTGTACTTGGTAGAGAGAGGGCTGGTTTCTTAATGTCTCTGGTGTCAGGAGAACGGGTTTCAAAGCAACACATTTTTGTTCCAAGGGCTCTACTTGCACGGCCTTCCCCATGGTGGCTCTCTGTTCTGAAGCCGGTTTGGTAAGCGCGGGTCTTCCCTGGTTGGGAAGAGGGCCTTCCTCCTTCCTGCCTGGTGGCTCTGAGGTCTTCTGGTGGTGTCGGTCTTGTGTGGGTGAGGCCATGGAACCCAGATCTCCACCGAGAAGCTGAAGCTCCAGTCAGCTGTAGTCATTGTCATTTTTGCTTCTTGGTCACTGCCCTTTATATGAGACAGACGTGCCATTAGCTAACTGTAAGATTTGACCTACCATTAAAGGTACGTTTTAGTGACTCCTCCTCAGATCAGGCAGCTGTAATTTCCTGATGGATAGAATGAATTATTTTAAAATTCTGTGTGTTTAATTGCTAGTTCTGGAATGTGTTTGTGTCAGTAATAACCCTGAGCAGACAGCAACTGCCCTTCAACTGCCCAGACAAACACACACACACATACACACACACGCACACACACACTTTTAGGAATTTTAGATTAACTTTGAAAAGATATATTGACAATTATTTTTAAAGCAATTTTAAGCTCTTTTCTGACCCATTATATTTGCACATCAAATGTAGGTATATAGTTATCACTGTATGAGCCAAGATATATTAGTGTTACCTTAAAAAGTCTGGTCTGCTTATAGCCCAATGGCGCCTTCTTCCCTAATATGGAAGTTTCAGTATGCTTTTATAAACAAATACGTTAACCTAAGGACTGAAAT
This sequence comes from Sciurus vulgaris, assembly GCF_902686455.1. Taxonomy (NCBI): domain Eukaryota; kingdom Metazoa; phylum Chordata; class Mammalia; order Rodentia; family Sciuridae; genus Sciurus; species Sciurus vulgaris. Next base: position 3,328,386 of record NC_136465.1, on the reverse strand, counting down.
ATTGGATATTGATCTCTTTTTTCCATTTGGCCTTTTCTCTGACAGAGCTGTGGTCTTCAGATTAGAGCTGGGTATTGTGCCTCAACAAGACTAAAATCAATGTTTAATAAGTCTTCATTGCCTGTGACAATGTCTTCTATCTAATTGATATCACAGGCCCACATTAAATGGAAAATGTATTTTCAAACTTGCTTTCAGTAACAGTGTATGCACAAGTGGCATCAAGCGGAGTAGATGACTTTTGTGCTGTGCATAAAGATTAAGAACTGTATGGAGTTGTTTCATGTCACATAGATTTGAGTGGGTGAAGCATGGGTCAACATTCCATATCTCATTCTCAAAAATCTTATTTCCTTTTAGTTGTCTACATTTTGATTAAAAATAATGCTAAAAACAGCAAAGCACTTAGTGCCTATAATTAAAACTCTGTAGTACCTTTATTGAAAATGATTATATTTAAAGTTTTTCCACTTCTAGAAAGAAAGTAGAAGCAAATGATGTGAGAAATTACCATAAGATGGCCAATCTTACAATAATTATACTTGGCTAAAAGGAGAAAGGAAATCGGCTTTGTATCAGAGGGATCCAACTCAGTTTTACTTGTGACGGAAAATGGAGTGTGAACTCCTCTTCTGGAGCTGAGCTCTTCCTGAGCACTGTGCTGGACCTTGTGTCGCTGGCTTCTGTCACTTAGTGAAGTGCACGGCTGACTTCAGCAGCTCCCGTTCTTCTGTAGTCCCATAGTGTCCCACTGGGTGCATGGGACATAGTTTGCTTACCCATTCTCTTGTTACAGGACATCTCATTTGCTTCCAAGTTTGGGCAGTCACAAACTATTACACATATTTGTGTGTGTGCAGGTTTTGCATGAACAGAAATCCAACCCGTTTGGGTAAACGCTGAAGAATGGAATTGCTGGGTCCCACGGGCAGGCTGGGGAGCTTGGCAGGAGACGGCCACGCTGGCTCCAGACACTGCCGCCGCCCCTGTCACCCAGCATCAGCGAGGCTCAGTTGCTCTTCGGTTCCACCAGCATTTCCTGGGTCGGGTGCTTTGGATTTTTGTCATTTTAATGGTGGGAGGGGTGGGTGATTTGTAATGCCACCTGATGTGGAGCATCTTTGCAAATGCTTGTCTCTGCGTTTTCCAGGAGGCAGACTATGATGTGAGAGCAAAGAGGTAAAATCACCAAAATGATTTTCCAGCCAAGTCTATAGCTGTCTAGTGTCCTTTCCACAGACAGCTGCGTGGAGCTTAACGTGATGGGACCCAGGTTAATATAGTGGTGACTTGGGGCCAATGCTTGTAGAGAGTGTGGCTGAGCAAAGCCTGGACAGGTTCTGCAGTCTCAGGAAGAACCACACTCCTTGGCACATCAGGGACCATCTTCCCCAGTGCTGTCCCCAGACACACTTGTCACCAGCTCAGAGGTGCCCTCTGTGCAGACCCAGTGTGGGCCCTGGCGTGTCCTTCACATTGATACACCCTGAGCTGGCAAGCTAGTCACTGTCAATCAGGAGTCGGCCCTGGTGGCCTTGCCCTGGGAGTCTTCCTCAGCCATGCCGCAGATGCAATGCAGTCATGACTGTAGCTCATGAGCTTCTGGTGTTAGGTACAGCCATATCATGCGTGGAGGGGTACTGTGTTTCCAGTACACCTTCTGAGGACATGAGCACAGAGTGAGTGAGTCCCCAACCTGACTGGGCACCAGGGCCTGTGCCATGTGCTGTGCACTTGCAGCCACGCTGGGCTCCTCCTGCATGCCCTGCTGTCCTTCAGCAGCATTCACTCCGGGTGGCCGGGCTCGTTCTCCCTTCTCAGTCTACGTCTTTGCTTCCATTGCTTATGGTCTCCTGTAGGAGGAGGATGTGCAGCTGGGCCCAGTACCATTGCTATAGACTGTGGGACTAGGTAGATTTTTAAAATGTGTGGCTAACGAGTGTCTACTTGAAGATTATTAAAAAGAATTATCTGTCCTAATAAAAATTTAAAGATTCAGGCTAGCAATAGTTTGGAATGAATAGTAATACAGGTTTTACTCCTTGGAGACTAAGACAGAGACATGAGGTGATGGCCCAGCTGGCAGAAATGACAGAGAAAATGGGGTGAGTGTGGAAAGGAAGAGGAGAATTCAAGGTAGAGGTGAGCTGCATCCAATTTTGTTGCTACTTAACGCTATGTAAGGACAGGCCTCTGTCGCAGTGCCTGAGGCTTGGCTGGTTGGGTCCCCTGCTTGAGGCCTAGCAATCTATGGAGCAGCTCCTGTTCTCTGGGTTTTGAGAAGGAAGGCCAGCCTTGCTTGGCAGGTTCAGACCCTACCACTGAGACGACAGGGTTTTACTTCCTTGCTGGCTGCAGGGGACTGTTCTCAGGTCCTACCGGCTCCCTGTGCCCCTGGCCAGCTTGGGCTCACCACAGAGCTGATGCAGCATGGCAGCTTGCTTTACCAGAGCCAGTATCCAGTTCACAGGAAGCAGGGTCAGCCAGCAGTGCATGTCAGAACAGATGAGGACGGGCACCAAAGCCTTTGCTCTCCTGCTGACCAGCCTCAAGTCATCAGTCACACCCACCTAAAGGGAGGATGTGCTCCCCAGGAGGCAGGCCGGGGAGCAGCACGTGTCAGGATCTTTCAGCGGTGTTTGAGTCCAGCAACCTCCCCTTGTTAGGGACACAGTGTCCCCCATTTTATGATTTCTCAGCATCTCGATGCTTTAGCATCGTTTTGGAAATTGAGACACCCAACTGAAGGGGATGAGAAGAAGAAAATCACAGAAGTTTTCCCTTAAAAATTGAATCTTTGAAATATATTCCCAGACTTTCTGAAGCTATTTGCTTAGTCTTCAAAACATCAGGGCTCCTTCTGTAGAAAATTTGTCAACTGTGTTTTAATTTGGTGCCTGTGGAGGGGGGAGGGCACTGGGGACAGAGCCCAGGCTGTGCTGCTAGCAGGGTCCCACCCCTGAGCTGCCTGGCCTGAGCCGAGTGAGACGTGGCTGTCTGCCGCACCTGCAAGCTGCAGGGGTGGGTCTGCATCTCTCATCGCAGGGAGACTTAGTGGAAAGGATAAACTACCTTCTCTGGAGGCACAGGAGCAGCCTCTAGATGACTGCTGAGGGACCATTCTAGTGCCAGGTCACTGGTCAAAATCCATCTATGGGTACTTTTCATCTGAGTGACCATGTTTTTCTTTAATTTTCATTATGTGAGGATATAATGAATTATTTTGCTAGAGATCACATGTGTTAAAGCACAGTAGCTAAAAGCACCACATCTGTAGATAAATCTCCACAGTTCTGGAAACAGGTCTGAGACCAAGGCTCTGGTCTGCCCAACTCTGGCAGGTCTGTGTCTGGGGAGGGCCTGCCTCCGGGTTCACAGATGGCACCTTCCCTCTTCTTGCTGTGGTGGAGGGGTGAGGAGCAATCTGGGTCCTCGTTCACAAGGCACGAACCCTGTTTGTGAAGGCTCCATGCTCAGGGCTTAGTCGCTGCCAGAAAACCCCTGCCTCCTGGAATCAGGACCTCAGAGTCGGGAGATCAGCCTGTGAGCCTTCGCTCAACACAGATGTTCTGTGGGTCGCACCTGCCTCCATGTCCCCTATTTCATCCTCCTCTTCCCACTTGGCCCTCCCAACCTTGAGAGTCTAATTTTATAGAGAAATGGAAGTAAAGCACGGCTATCCCTATCTTACATAAATTAATTAACCTTCTCTAAGTATATTCACGTGTAATTCTTTTGAGATAATTAGGGAGTTACACTGAATGTAGTTATTTTTACATCCTCTGAACAGGTACTTTTTGGACCATTTTTAAATGGATTTAATTATTTTACCAAAAAGTCAGTTTTAAAGCAAAATCAGGGTTTTGCCTTTTTTCTACTTTAATTTGGAAACATTCATCATTATTACACACTCCTTAAAATAGTTTCTTATGTGAGCTGGCATTCTTCCTTGAGGCTAAAATGACAAAAGTGAAGCCTTGAAATTAATTAGGAGGGGGAACATTTAGCTCCCTTCCTTGGGCCTTCACGGAGGCTTAGGACCTCCACAGGGAAGGACTGGAACTCAGGCATGTGCAGCCACCAGTGGCAGGACCTCCTCACGACTACTGTTCAGGGCCCTGCCCACCAGACAGGCTTTAATTAAACTGTAATTCCCTCCTCCTCTCTGGTGGAACCTCAGATGCTCCATGTGAGCTTGCTGTATAATTAACAACAGGCAAGTGGACCCTTGCTCCCACCTTGCTGCAGGGCACAGGGCTCTGGGATCCTCCATCACTGGGCTGGTTTGTAGCCTGGAGTTGCTTCATCCATCAAGTGCAGTTGTGCTTTTTGCTTTGTATTTCTCTTTCCCTGAGTTTCAGGGTCCACACTGAAGTCACTGATCTGTATTTATTTAACAGTCCAGGTTACTGAGTTGGACTTAGACTAATAAAGCCCCAGAGTTACTGGTGATATATTTGGTAAGTTTTACTGTATTTGCTTAAAATTAATTTTATTATTGAACATGTAAAAACATGAGAACATCTTTAATTTTAAAATCTAAAAGAAGAAAAATTTTGAAACCATATATTGTAGGATATTATCATACGATAGTTGAATGTTAATTTTTGTGTAGGTCCAACCCAGCAGAATCAGGGAAAATTACCATTCTTTGTAGTGAGCCAAAATCTCCATGTGCCTATATTTTTGTGCATAAATGTTTTATAGAGCCGGAGAGACAGGTAATTTTAGTACTTTTGATTGTTCATGGCCAAATCAGGATTGCTATTAACAAATAATTGCTACTTCTTGCAGAAAAACTCAGATGATATCTTCCAATATCCATCAACCTCAGAATAATGGACCCTGACTACACACAACAGGGTATGGAGCCTGGTTGGCAGGATGTCAATTTCATGTTGTCTAGTCACAGGAAAATGTCAACATGATGCAGATTTTGACATACGTCTATATTTTGAAGCATTTCATAGTCTTTTACCACTAGTGTTTCTTTTATCTCCAGGTCTAGAAAAGCATAGCTATTGAACTTTGTGAATACAGATCATGCAAATTTATCAAAATCCTTAATTAATCCAGCCCATGCAAATCTATGCAAAAACATATTGATCATGGCTATATAAAGCATTATGAATTTCCAGCTTAGCCATCCAAAGAGAGGAAGGCAGGAAAGAGCTGCCTGATCCAGGGAGTCATAGCATTCCGTTAACTGACTGTTGACAGGAAGACCAGAAAGCAGGAGCCAGATGTCACCAGCCCAGAAACACCTTCCAGGTAACACGTTCACCTCTCCCTGCTGCTTCTCACAGTGACTCAGTGCATTTGACTCTGGTTATGGAGTGATGATCTCATTTGGTGAGAACTCAAGTGAAAATTTAAAATGAAGACAGATTGAGAAATTTGTTGGTGTAAATATAAACTGGCCGTAAATCTAGTCGAGCCCTAAATCTCAGTGTTTCCTGAGACAGCTTCAGCATTCTGAGGTGTTTTGCTCCTTTGCAGGCGGTTCAGAGGGCCCTGGGAAATCTTCTCAAAGAACAGGTGTGTAACTGATGTCCTTTCTCGAGGGCGTGTGGACCATGGTCTTGGAGGTGAGGAAGTGTTGAGGTGACTCTCTCTTCTACAAACTGAAGAGACCTATAGGGAATAGGTCCCATCTGCCCCAGACCTTCTGTGGACAAATTCAGTCTGCAAACTGGCATCATCTTCTTTCTGTACAGAAATGAGGAAGAGGGGAAAAGTGTACCATCCAAGGATACAGGGTGTCTGCCTGGACAGGATCTGCACACACAGGATGCCTCTCTCCCTGCCCATCGCATTGGCTCAAACTTATGATTCAAAGTGAAGCTCTGTCCACTCAGTGCAGCTCTGGGAGGCTGTGGGAAGGACTTGAGTATTTCTCACTCTGGTGCCTCTGCAAATCCTGGACATGCAGCAACCACAGACAACAGGAATCAGTATTGTCCTGGACCTTGTGTGTTGAATGACCTGGAGATAACTCCAGAAATAATAACTCCAGAGATAATGTAAGAAACCCCACTTTCCTCTCTGTCTTCATGAACCAAGTATAAATTTTTTTAAATTCCAAATATAGTAGATGCAAAAAGTATCAGGATACACTCACGAAAATAACAACCACACACACTATTTTTTTAAAAAGTTCTCCCATAGAATTATGGAAAAGTTATAAACAATGCTTCCTTAAAGTCATGGAACCACAGCACAATGTCTCTGGTGACAGGTGAAGAGCCCTCTGAGACCGTGACAAAGCCTCAGTGTTCTGATTTGGCTCTTCTGAACGGGGTGTCCCTTGGAGCATGTGCTTAAACTCTTTGCTATAATTTCCTCCCTTCTAAAGTAGAAGTAGGAGAACCTGCCTCCTGGGTTTACTAGCAGTTCAACGAGTCAGTCCTATCTTGTATTTACAACAGTGCCTGCCATGCACTTGAGAAATCAGCTAGCTAAGCTGACCTTGACCTGCAGCATCTACCAGGTATGAGGCCTCAGATATTTAGCCTCTTTGTGCCTTTATTTCCTCATATTTTAAAAGTTTGTAAGGATTAGATAATTTATGCCAATTTTAGCACAACATTTCACCAGAAAAAAAAAAAGTTAGACCCTTCTCTTTTAAAAACAGCAAATGGTAAAATACTTGAGCAAATCTATGATGCCATCTTATACAGAATTCATTTTTTTTTTTAACCTCCCACTCAGGTGAATAAAGAAAGAAAATACAGCCAATCCAACTATTAAACTAAGCTAAAGTTTTCTCATCATTGACATTTATCACGAGAGTTACTGAGTTAATGTGTTGGCTAATGAGGATGCTGACTTCGGTGCATTATTCTTGGATACACGGAAAATGAATGAGGTCAGAGTCGACCCGCAGGGCTGGCACAGCAGGGGGTGCGCGGTGCCCCTGCATCGGCCCTGGCCGTCATTGCCCGGAGCCCCAGGCCTGCGGACAGGAGCACCGTTGAGGTCAGTCAGGAATCAATGCGCATGGGAAATCTCCTGGGTGTGTCTCTGAAGCTCTGGGGAGCTCATTATAAAAGGAGGCTCAAGTGGAAATGGCAGTTTCCTCCTTATGTCACACATATATTCAGGTACTTGAGTTGGGCAAGAAACAGAATGGAACCGAGGTAATCACTTGTGAAGACTGTCACAAATCAGTTGGTAGAACCATCGCCTGGGAGGGTGCATACTTTGGACCGAGCACCAGGCGCTGGCCCTGGGAGTCCAGGAGTTCAACCTGTGATTCAGGCAGTAAGGGGGACGATGACCCCCAGATGTTACATTTGCTGAAATACAAAGCTGAATTTTCTTTGGTTGCCGGACCCTCTTTTCAGCCTTACGGGAGAGGTTTCAACATCTCAAGGAGTTGTTTCTCTCAGGTTGTCCCCAGAGGGATGGACGCAGGGCTGCGCCAGGCCCCTCTGCCAGCTGGGCCCTTCAAGCCCCTTGAAGAGAACGGGGGTCTTCGCTGCTGCAGCAGCGCCCTGACTCACACAGCACAGTGGAGCTCTGTGACGCTCACATCTGAGCAGAGCAGAGGGGACCCGCTTCTGTGAGGGTTGAGCGTCTGCATGTCTAATAAATCAGCTCAAGGCCTTGGCTTCCTGTTCGGAGCAGAAGGTTGTGGTCGCAATATACTTGAGATAAAGATACCAGAGTGCTTTACAAACTTCAATTAAGACTGGGATATTCTAGCAAGAAATGTAATTTTCTCGGAGAACAGGTGAAGCAGTGTCTCCAAGGGGCAGAAACACAGAGGTTAAATGATTTGTGCAGAGTCATTCTGGGGGTCGATGTAAAACTACAAGACTATGAGAGGTCCACTTTTTTCTTTGAGCAATAAATTCCTCCTTGCATTTTTATAAGATGACAATGCACTCTTACAACATTAGGCAAACGCTAGGAAGCAGCTTCTTGACAGAGCATGTGGCAAGGAGGCTCCCAGCTGTCCACTGCTCCAGCCTTTTAGAATGTTCTCTAGGTAAAATGAGGGGACTATGCAATATTCGATTTTTCCTTTCGTCAGGTTTTCCCAAAAGTCCTTTAGATCTTTAGAAGACGTACTCGCATTAGTACCTTATGGCTTTGTTATCTTTGTGCTGCTTTGGCTCAGGTCGTACTTGTTATTGCTTATTTTTAGTGCTTTCAATGCTTCTTTTAATACTTATGACAAACTCAAACTCTAAACGCATGTTTACGTGATCCATGTTAGCATTGCATATCACTCGAGTCTTCCAGGTAAATCATTTCCCATAATACAAAGCAAAAAATAAACTTCCAGCAAAGAGCCGCTGTTCTCCTGGAATGAGACCCATCAACTGCCCCTGGGGGAATCTGCCCACACTTTGTGTCCCTCCCATTTGTCCCTCTCCAGTTAGGAAGAATGGGCCTCAGAATCAGTGGTCACCACCCACACACACCTCAGTGACTTGTTCTGGAGATCTGGGCTGTACTGTCAAGTTCACAAGCTTCTTAGACTTAAATATTCCCAAGAATTCTAGAACGGTGTTTGGTGCTTGATATGTAGGCAACAACCTTTTTCGAAGCTTAGATTACATTTTCTTGATAGAAAATGTTTCTTCTTAGAGATGTTTACCAGCCAGGATGTGGATAAGTTTGGAAAATCATCTTTAAAGCATCTGGGTAAAATTTTAGGAAAACAAAAAAACCCTCTGTGCTCAGAGAGTGGAACGAGTGACAAAGTACAGGAGAAGCGGTGGCATTTGTTACTCAAGCAAAGGCTGAGACTGAGTTTGCTCAACCTCATGCCTGGGTTTAGGAAGCCACCTGTGTAGGTGCAACTGAGAAACCTTCTTCATGGTGACCGGCTTCTGCGGGGCGTGGGACTGAGGGACTGAGTCATTTCAGGGCTTCACTCCTTCACCATTGCATCTCAGTTGTGGGTGGAACTCACAGTATTACTGATTCTTATTTTCTTTCTGCCAGAAAAGTAGTGTTGCTTTATCCTTTTGATTCCTTTAAACAGTTCACCCTCCAAGTAGTGTTAGAGTCTGACCTCTCCACGTACCTGTGCTTCGTCGGCCCTACACAAGGTGCTTTGCAGGGCTCTTCCTGGGGACCCTCCGATGGTTGGGGAAAGCTGAGTGAAGGGCCTAGGGTCAAACTGCTGGCACCTGACTGAGGCGTCCATTTGTCCAGATGCCTGAGTCCAGCCTTATTTTCCAAAGACTCATAAGATGTCAAAGTATATAGAAAACATGGAAATTATTTTCCTAGAGTCTTTAAATATAAAGTGAGATTAAGGTTTGTTTTACACTTTGTGCATTATCTAAGGAAAAGCAGAGTGTACATCTTCCAGGGAATTATCTTACAGCTGACCACTTACCTTGCATAATGACCATATCAAATCAACTTGCTTTGAAAAGTTTACTGATTACACTGTGGTAGCATTTCACAGTCTGCCAATAATATTTTTATGTTTCAATATTAATGCTTTCTGCAATCATTATTTGTATATAAAATAAGCAGTACATTGAATTCTTCCCATGATTTATACATATGCTATTTTTAGGGTTTGGAGGAAAATTATTAATGAAGGAAAGATTGATTCAGTTTTTCATTGAAAGGAATTTATAGCCTATTGACTAGGAGTCTATTTTTTTTAACTTCACAACATGTCTTAGTATTTTGTACTTGTATGTTTCAAATCTTATGTCTCACAGTTTAGAAGAGGTAAAAATGAATAATATTGTCACAGGAGACAATTTATGTTGGTCAGTTCTTTCTTCTGTTTTTTTAACTTTGGGGGGAAATCAGGAAATAAGTATCTCCAAGGGAGCTTTTCAGTATTAAACCTAAATGAATCATTTGATGAGCAAGAAAATATAAACAGGCAGGAGAAAGAAGAAAATGGGCCACCCCAGCTGTGTGTTGGGCATACATGTGAACGCGAACACCATCGTGGGTAGTTTTGGTGGTCCCATGAAAGTTAGTTAAAACGATGTCAACTGGGGGAGTCTTCTGGGGGTGACAGCAGGTATGGGAAGAGAGGGCACTGTTTGAATGATTCAGCACGTTTCTACAGGAGGGAAGGACTTCTGTGACTGATCTCTGCTTAGCACCTGCCGTGGCTGGGCACCTTTGGATCAGAGGCAGGTTCATCCCCAGTGCAGAGGAGAAGGTGACATACAGCATGGTGGTTCAGCGGCAGGGCCAGGACCCTGCTTCTGACTTCAGGATCCCATGGCTGGTGGGTCCTTGAGGCCTTCTGTGAAGGACAGAGCCCACCCAACCCTGACAGATGTTGCTATCTTAACTCGCTACTGTCATTGAACTTGGTGGCAAGCATTGGACTTTATTCCCTTTGAGTCCAAAAAGACAAGAAAAGGAACCGAGTGATTTGTGCTATAGGGGATCCGTTTCCTGTCTCTCCAGTAATGTGCTGAAGCTGGCTCCTTGTTGTATTTGGCTAAAACAGACATAAACCCTTACAGACACAAACTGGCTGTATACATGGACATGTGAATAAAATGTATCAGACGAAGTAGAGAACCATGTAATTAGAGCTTGCTCAAGGTGTTCTTTGTGAATGTGGAGCTGACGGACGTGCTTTTACCGTCCTCAGCAGACATTTCTGTGCCCCTTGTGGGACCCAGGAGCCTGCCCTAAGCATCCTGGGACACCTTTCTGAACACAGGTCACTTCGAACAGGAGCTTCACAAATTGCAATCTAATAAAATATGATGGGATTTTAAACCCTGCCTGTCATGAGCTTCTCTTGAGAACGGCAGGTCACTCACACCAGGCTGCATTTCAAAATGGCTGTTCAGTGTAGATAGCTGTAATGGTATCTGGTGTCGGACCCAGTCTCTGCAGCCGCAGTTTTGCTCAGCACCATGCTCCCCTGGTCTAATCTCACGTGCGCATTGGTTCTAGAGAGTTCAGCTCCTGTCCCCTGCATCTCCTTCCCACACCACAGCCTCAGCTTCCTGTCCCCACTGCAAGGGGCTGCAGCTGCTCGTGTCCTTGGAATGTCCAGGTGCTAGGAACCCATTCATATGACCTCAGGATCTAAATATTAGCCACTATAAAATTGGTTGCTTTAGCATTGTTTGCTCTTTAGTCTGTGCTTCCTCACTGATGTGAAAAGCCCTCTCTTCCATATGCTAGATACTTCCATATGCTAGGATCCTTCATGTTTCCATGTTCTCAGTTCTCTCTCGTTGTTCCTCCCATGTTGCGAGATTAGAGGCTTAAAAATACAAAGATTGGAAGAAGCTCTTCTGCATGGCACGTTTTTGTATGGTAGGTGTTCTGGCATCCTTCCCAGTATGTGATTCTGATGGCTGCCCAGAGGAATACATTCTCCACTTTCAGAGATGAAGGACATTAAACCCCCAAGCTTAGGTTCAATAATTTCACAGTGTCATCTGTCTGTATTTGCACAGAACTATTGTGGATGACATACAGAAGAAGCAGGAGACAAATTGGAGCAAATTAACTGCAAAGGAGAAGAAAGGGAGGAGTAGGGTGCTCCTTTGCACTGGGTGTAGATTATGGAATCCTTGCTTATGAAAGCAGGTAAATGTTCCCGCAAGTCGCCAGGGTCAAAGACCGTCAGAGGAGAGCGGGGTGGGCAGGCCACCCTCCCACACTCAGTGTTTTCCAGTGCCCTTGGCTGGGATCTGCTGACTTCCCCTCTACTGGTGGGGAGGGAATGACCTTGACTTCCTGTTTTCACATCCCATTAACATAACTAGGGGAGTTTAGAACTTAAAAAATGAAACTTAAAAACACATTTTAATTGTCATAGAAAAAAAAGGAATGATTGGAAATTCTTTTGCAGATCTATATTCCAGGAACTTACTGTAATGTTATAGTTATCAAAATTCTAAACGGAGGCAATGAAGTTGTTGAAGTAGATCAGATATGTTTTCTAAAATACTGATAAATGTTGAACTGAGAGAATTTTACTCCTTTGAGTTATGGAAGCAATAATATGTGTATGTGTGTATATGACGTATGAAATATAAGTAGATGATGATTGCTATTGCTGAACGCAAAACTGAATCTAAATTATCAAGCTATCATCATTAGAATTGTCACTCTATTTTTTCAAAAATTGAGAAAATGTTAATTGAATTAGGTGTTATTCATATGTCATCATGTTTACAAATATGCATATTTCAACAGTTTATCTAATGACTACCTAAAATCAAATAAGCAGTGTTTTGGAAAAAAGCTTCTACCCTGAAAATAAAAGTGAATTCCAAGCAGGGAGTACAGGTGTGTCTGTTCTCAGTTCACCAGCTCATCTCGGCCTTCCTGGTGAGCCTCAGCTATCAAGATTTATCATGCATCATTTGTCTGGAATTAGTTTTCTTATTGTTTGCAGAGAGAATCATGTTAAATATTTTAATTGTTCAAAGTGGTAATAATTTTCAAATAAGCATCCTTTGGAAAAATGTTAAACATTGTTTTGATATCTTCCTTGTTTTTAGGCATAAATTGTATTACCTGTCTCCCTTCCTATTTTATTCAGTCGCTTTGCCAACTAAATGAGTTGTCACCTAAAGTAAAGTGCTGAGATATCTCACCATGAAGCACTCTCACCAGAAACTGAGGGTGGTCACAATAACTGAAGTACGGGCCTGTTCTTCTTCCTAGTACGTAGGTTTCCAGGTAAAAAACAGGACTTGATTTTTTTAAAATCATAGATAAGAACATATTTTAGTTGCATAAAAGGATGGTTAGAAGCTAATCATTTTATTCTATTTTATTTTTTTCCATGTTTTCTAAATAGAAAAGGAAAAATAATACTTTAACAAAGGAATTCCCAGGGAATTCTGTGGGTATGATTCCAAACCTCTGCCATGAAGCTAACAGAAAAATAAAGCAAGACCCAGCGCATATAAAAGTCACATTTATACTGCACTGTAGTCTATTTAGTTTATAGTAGTTCTGTGCCTAAAGAAAATCTACGGACCTTAACTTAGAAACACCTGATTGCTGGTGACTGGGGAGGTGGTGGCTGCTGAAGGCCAGATGGCCGTGGCAAGTTCTCAAAGCTGAACAGTGATTACAGAGGTGGTGTGGGCCTCCCTATGAACCGGCGTTTAGAGGTAAGGGAACAGGCAGAAGCTCCAAGGTGTGGCACAGATGAGAGTTGTGTTGATGTTAACTGAGAAGCGGAGGTCTGCAGAAGTGGCTGTGTTCTAGGTAGAATTGCCTCACCTGTCTTGGTGTGAATTTGCTCTCTTATTGTGGTTAATTCCACAAATTTTAGTCCCAGATCACAATCCTCTGAAGACGGGGCAGTGCCTTGGCCCCCCTTTTCTTCCTCCCTGCCATTCCTAGAATTGCATTCTTTAGCGCCAAGCAAGCCCTCCGTGTTTGTAAAGTTCTGTTGACTGACTGCCAAGAAATGGCTTCGCCTCACCTCGACCCCATCCTGCACTATGACCTTTGGTTCCCTGGTTCTGCAGCTTCCTGAGGATGTTTCACAGATGGCTACAGTTCTCTGTTTGCAGGTGGGTAGGGGTGGCCTTGTTCATCTTGGAGATCCTCACTCCTGGTCTGAGCTCACCTGAAGAGCTGAGGAGGCTGCACCCATCTGTTCAGACAGGGCTCTTTTTCTTCTCCATCAAAGACAGTTCTGAATTTGTTACTGTGTTTTGAGCCAGTGGATCTGGAATTATCTTCTGAACTTCCTTCTCCTTCAGAGACTCATTAGAGAATCCGGCCCTCCCTAGAGAATCCTCCCCTTTCAAGACAGGCTCCTTAAACCGACTCCTTGAGGCCTTCAGACCCACCCAGTGGTTTCCAGCACTCCTTTCTTCCTCTCATGTCAGCGTCTGCTCATGCTCTCAAATCCCTCACACTAGTTCAGTTTATAATTAACTTAATTGATAATTTGATCATCCTTTGGGCTAAATTCAATTCAGTGCATATTGATCATCTGCTCTGTGGGAAGCACATGCCATGCTGGGGTGCTTCAGACCTGGCCCAGGCCGCACTGTGGAGCATCCTTGAAGATGTGCTGGCCCTGTCCTTAGGACACATGGCACATCTAGGGAGGACCATCTACCCAGCTTCAGACGGACAGGATTGTTTTCAGTTACCTCAAACCAATTCTTGAAAAATCTCCCATGGTTGCATGAAGGGTTAAATGAAGTTGGACTGGGCAGGTGGAAGTGCAGGCCTGCGGGCGTCGGTGTAAGAAGAAAGTGCGCACGTGTGAACCTGGGCGGCTTCGTGCGTTGGAGCGTGAGGCACACCCTTGGAAATGTTTGCAGTCTTCTCAAAGCAGGTCTTTCCTGCTGTGCTAACGATTAAGATGTTATCCCCTCATAAATGGTTTTTAAAAGGTTTTGTTACTTGATAATGCCTTTAAGACCAACTGTTACCCAATCAATCACATGGTAAATACCATCTCAGGTTCTTGATTGCAAGTTCTGAATTAGAAACCAAGGAGGCCAGAGCCCTGCTTCTTTCTTGGGGTGCTTAGAGGTCACTCCCTAGGGTTTCACTAAGCCCAGGCCGAGGAGGACCTCCTGGTACCTAAGACGGAGGGCTGGACCGCCTTCAAGCAGAGGAGTGCTCTTGATTATTTAAGTTTTAGACAGCTCTTCAGAAAACACCATGGGTAAACAGAGGCAGAGCCCGGAGTGGGAATAGGAACAGGAGGCAGAGCCTACGGCAAACCCCCTTGAAGGCTGGACCCTACAGACATCGGCCTCTGGGGACATTCACCCAGCCCGATGGGTCCTAATAGCGCCTCCTTAGCTCAGGGAATCCAGCTGCACTCGCTCAACCCAGGGTTCAGGCAGCTGCTTGGGTGCTTTTCCCGGCTTCTTTTCCTCGAGTTTTCCTATCAACCTCTTTTCTATCTCTTTCTCTTTTTATATCTAAAAATAATATGAAAAGTTTCCAAAAATATACAAAGTGTTTTCTAATGTATATATTTTTGTTAGTGTTCATTTTAGGCTTGAGATTTAAAAAATAAGGATAATTTGCCCAAGTCTATCATGTTTACTTAAAGGTTTTATTTAAATAATGGTGGATTTCATTCTGACAGAATCATACATGCATGGAATATAAATTGTTCCATTTCAGTCCCAAGTACTTCCTCTGTCCCTCCTCTTGTCCCTCCCCTGTTCCCCTTCCTCTCTGCTCTGCTGTTCTGCCTTCATCCTGTTTTTTTGTTTTTTTTTTTTTTAATTGGTGCTTTACAGATACACATAAAGGTGGAGTTCCTTGTGGTATACTCACATATGTACACAGCATAATTTGATCAACTTCATCTGCAGTTTTTCTCTTTTCCCGTCCCTCTTCTCTCCTGCTCTATCCCCTTTCTTAACTCCACTGATCTCCCTTCTGTTTTCATAGGATTCCCAGTCTTTTTTCCCATATTTTGCTCTTGTTTCTGTATATGGAAGAAAATATTCAACCCTTGACTTTTCGAGCCTGGCTTTTTTCACTTAGCATGATGTGTTCCTATTCCCCCCACTTACCAGCAAATGCCATAATGCCATTCTTTTTTACGACTCAGTAAAACTCCATCTTGTTCGTATACCACGTTTTGAACATCTGCTGATGGACACCTTGGCTGGTCCCATAATTTAGCTATTGTGACTTGAGTTGCTGTAAACATTGATGTGCCTGTGTTGCTGTGGTATGCTGACTTCAGTTCTTTTGGATAAATACAAAGGAGTGAATAGGTAGGTCATATGGTGGTTCAATTCTTAGTTTTTTGGGAGATCTCCATCTGCTTTCCAAGGTGGTTGTATTGCTTTACAGTCCCCCCAACAACGTCTCACTGTGTCTTTCCCCCCACATGCTCACCAGCATTTATTATGATTTGTACTCTTGATAATTGTCATTCTAACTAGAGTGAAATGAAATCTAAATGTAATTTTGTTTTGCATTTCTCTGCTAGGAATTTTGAACTTTTTTTTTCATGTATTTGTTAGCCATCTATATTTCTTTTGAGAAATTTCTATTTCTTTCTTTTGCCTATTTATCAATTTGGTCATATCTTTCTTTTTTGGTGTGTTTTAAGTTCCTTATATATTACGAATATTAATCCCCTGTCTGAGGAGTAGCTGGCAAAGATTTTCTACCATTCTGTATTCTCTTTTCATACTTTTGTTTCCTTTGCTATGCAGAAGGGTTTTTTTTGTTTGTTTGTTCATTTGATGCTCTCTCATTATTGATTTCTTGGTTTTATTTCTTGAGCCTTTGGGGTCTTGTTAAGGAAGTCAGTGTCCACACCAACTTGTCGTAGTGTTGACCTTATGAATTATTCTACACTTGCAAAGTTTTTGATGTCATTTCTCAGTATTTGATACACTTTGAGGTGACTTTTGTGCAGAGTGAGAGAAAGGATCTATTTTCATTCTTCTATATATGGGTATCCAGTTTTCCTAGAACTATTTGTTAAAAAGGCTGTCTTTTCTTCACCTATGTTTCTGGCCCCTTTTTCGAGTGTCAGATGACTATCTATGTGGGTTCGTCTCTGTGTCTTCTCTTCCATTTGTCCTCACATCTGCTTTTATGCCAACCCATGCTGCTTTGTTACTGTAGCTCTGTGATATCATTGCAGACCAGGTACCATGATGCCGCCAGTGTTGCTCTTCTTGCTCAGGATTGCTTGGACTCTTCTGGGTCTCTTATTCTACCAAATGAATTTTAGGACCTTTTCTCTTTTCTGGTTCTGTGAAGAATGTCATTGATCTTTTAATAGGGATTGCACTGAATCTGTGTAACACTTTTGGTAGTATGGTCATTTTATTAATTCTGCTTATCCAAGAACATGGGAGGTCTTTCCATCTTCTATGTTCTTCAATTTATTTTTCAGTGTTATATAGTGTTAATTGTAGAGGTCTTTTTTTCTTTCTTAGATTTATTACTATGTATTTTATTTGCTTTCTGAGGTTATTGTGAATGGGATAGTTTGCTGATTTCTTTCTTGGCAAATTCATTTTTGGAGTACAGGAAAGTTGTTGATTTGTGAAGGTTGATCTTGAACTATGCTACTTAAAGGGTAATTTATTCTTTAGCTCTAGAAGACTTCTGGTATAGTTTTGAGGACCTTCTAGATATAGGATCCTGTCATCAGTAGAGGCAGTTTGATCTCTTCTTTGTTTTCATTTTACTCTCCTTCTCTTGCCTGATTGCTCTGGCTAGAGTTTCAAGAACTATTTCGAATAGGCATGGTGAGAGTGGACATACTCGTCTCTTTGTTGATTTCAGAGGAATTTCTTTAATTTTTCTCCATTCTGTATGATGTTGACCTTAGGTTTGGTGTACATACCTAT
Source organism: Sciurus vulgaris (assembly GCF_902686455.1). Taxonomy (NCBI): domain Eukaryota; kingdom Metazoa; phylum Chordata; class Mammalia; order Rodentia; family Sciuridae; genus Sciurus; species Sciurus vulgaris. The sequence continues at coordinate 3,311,095 of NC_136465.1, read as the reverse complement.
ATGTTTAGGTAAGTTCCTTTGATACCTAGTATTTCCAGCATTTTTAACATGAATGGGAGCTGGACTTTTATCAAAGAACTTTCTCCATCTATTGAGATGATCTGTGTTTCTTGTCTTTAATTTTATTTATGTGGGGAATTGTATTTATTGATTTGCATATATTGAACCAACCTTGCATCCCTTGGATGAAACCCACTTGATCGTGGTGTGCTGTCTTCTTAATGTGTTTTTGAATGTGATGTGCCAATATCTTATTAAGGATTTTTGTGTCTATGTTCATCAGTAGTTTTCTTTTCTTGATAGACACTACCCAGTGATCTACCAGGTTTTAATCTGTGTGTCAGTTTGGTTCACTTGGATAAGAATTATAAAGTAGCTGTGTATTTCAGAAAAGGTTGCCATAATTAATGAACTGCTAAATGAGTAAAAGGAGAAAGTTTTCTTCCCCCTCCTAAAATTACGTGGTCTCTGCAGGTTTGATTCTCTAAGTAAAGAAAAAAATATTTTCTGCCCATATATCTAGTGCTCTCTCTATGCTCAGTTCTGCCCTGGATGATTTTCTGGTATCCAAACAGCTTGAGTTGATGGACAGTACAGAAGACGGGAGGCGGTGTATCCCAGGGGAAGGCACAGGCCAGGAATGAGCAAGAATGAGGACATGCAAGTCAATCCAGGTGCGAGAATTACACATTCAGTAATGGGTCAATTAAATAATCTGTGCAGTGACTCCTTATTTCCTTGCCATGAATTGGTGTAATTGAATATGAATTGAAGTAGATTATTAGCTGGAACGTGTCCCTGGGAGCTTTGTGCAGACCCAAGGAAATTGTTAAGGGCTTTGAACATTGTTTACAGAATGACTCATTACAATCTTTTTTTTTTTTTTTTTTTTTTTTTTTTTTTACTTTTTCTGTCTTTTTTATGACTCTAAAGAATCTAGGGCAAAACTAGAAATGTGAAAAGAAATCAAAGCTAATCACTTTTCTTCTTTTAATTTTCCTGCCAAGAAGCAAACTCTCCATTGCCTGCCTGGCCAGTTGAGCACCATTATTTATAAGGTGTGCACAGCTGGGCACTCACCGTCAGCAATGTCTAGCTTAATGCTGCAAAAACATATTATAAACTTCCAGTAGAGCAAAGAATAAGTGCAGAAGCTCTCATCTTGAAATAATTCTTCTGTTCCAAGTGTATTCTTTGGATTTATGTTTTAAATGGCTTATTTTTTTTACATATTTGATTTCTTTCTGGTGGTAGTATTTTCATTCCTATAACTGGGTGATACAAAATATAGTGTTGTCATTAGGAAATATTCATTACACTGTATGTCAAAATTTTAAGTATTCTAGGGGTTAAAAAGCTGAGTGAGACTTGTTCTGCAATATTTTTAAAATAATTTGTTTAAACCAAGATAGGAAAAAAATGATCTACTTTGAGATCTTAGATTATTAGCTCAACCCTCATTGTAGTAGCTGGCCTTCCTTCACCCCAACTTTATTCTGCTCCAAACACAGCCCTTTGTCACCTGCTAAGTAAAACCAAACGTTTTCCTTGTTCAACATTTAGGTCACTTTTCCTTCAAGATACTTACCTGACAAAATCTACAGGACACGAGTTTTGTGTCTTTCCTGCTTCCTGCCTGCCTTGCCAACAACCTCGATGTTCTCACCTCCCCTGCAGCCCCTGCCTCTCCCTCCTCTTTCCTTTTGTCTTCCCCCTCCTGATGGCTGATGGTTCCTTAACTGGGCCAAAGTCTTCAGGAACTGCAGGGGGAGAGACTCCTTCCTGCCTCACTGTGATGACCACCAGGCCCCATCTTGAAACAGGGTTTAAGACCACAGGGAGTAAAATTCCTCCTCAAAAATGTTGCAGTCTTTATTAAAGAATACTCCTGCTGAATTAAGAAATGGGGTCAGCCTGGCATTTAAGTCCTACGTCACTTGCCTGACTCATGGTGTCATTCAATGGTAATAAACCCATAATTGGCCAATTGAAGAATGTTTCTACATTTTTATTATTTCAATATCTTCTCGCCTATCCTCCTCTCCCCCGCACACTATCTCAAGTACATCATTTCAGGGCTATATTTTGTCCTTTCCGCAGTGGCTACCGTTTCTCTGTTGGTTCAGTGACTCGGCGGCTTTCCTGCGTGTTACCTCCAGCTGCGTGAAATGCCTGAAGCCACTGGAACCGCCCGTTCCCAGACAGCAGAAGAGTGAGCCCGCAGCCCCCACGGCAGCCTCTCCCTCCCTCTCCTCTTCCCACGTGGTAAATGGCAGAACCACTTGGATCTCTGCAGTACCTGGGGCTTCATGGGGTTTCATGTACCCACATGATCTACCAGGCCCAACACTGACGGCCACGTCTCCAAGATCCGACCTCGCTCGGCATCCCCATTCTGAGAGTAGAGTGTGTGCCTCACGTCCCCTCTGGGGTGCCTTCTTGCAGGGAAGGAAATGTCTCCATCAGCCCCTCAGTCATCTTGTTGCTTTGACGTGACGTGGCATTGCAGCCCGGTGTGGACAGGGGCACAGGCCTGCTTCAGCCAGGGATGCAGCCTTCCCAGCATGAGGCTTTGCTTGCTTGTTTTTAGTAAATATTTGAGTACCTCCGCTGCCTTCAGGTGCAGATTCTGTGCGCATTCGGGCTGTCTTCACCCATGTGATGTCTCCTAGCTTCTAAGACTCAGCACTAGGGAAAAGATGAAGAGACACAGCTCCAGCTTCACAATAAAGGTCTGCCTTTTTTGTGTTGCTGCCTCCTGCTTTAGTCTCCTGTTCCCTCTGATGAGGTTTGGGGGTGATGCTGTTATTCTGACACCTGAAAATTACCCGTTGGCGTCTCCCAGTGAGAAACATTCTACTTCAGGCGAGCAATCTCGTACGGAAACCCTCAGTCCTTCTGAGTCAGTGTCCTGAGTGGAAAGTGCAGTTGGCTCGGTGTGTCCCCTGCTGCAGCCCAGGGGGCATATCTCACTCTGCCACCTGGCCAGGGCCCCTGTGTGTCTTTGCTGCCCTATCATGAGGTTTCCACAGCTGGAGTGAGTTGGGAACTGTTTTTTTAGAAGTAGGGCAGATCCATAGATCCTGACACCACCCCAGGGGCTCAGCACTGGCCTGCGATCTGGATCATTCTGTTAAAGCAGCTGGGTCTCATCAAGATGGTGGATCTGGGCAATCCAAGCAGGACCTATAGGTCAAGGCCCCCGTTCCCCCTGGCGAAGTGAACTCGGGTCTCGCCATGTCTCCCACTAGAACTCTGAGGACCACTGCAGCGCTTCTCTGCCATTGGAGACAGCAGGAGGCCCAGGGGCACTGGCCTGGCCTCTCACCACCTGAACACTCCACCAGGACTTTGGCACCACTCTTGAGAGTCCTTGAGGGTCAGGTCATTATGCACTTAGGGGACTTAATTAACCCTCTTGACTGGGACACTCACGTGGGAGGAAGGCAAGGATGTGACAACCAGGCCAAGGTTGTGAATGAGGCTTAGGGGACATTTTCCTCCCAAAGCAGGAAAGGGCCTAGCCCCACCCCTCCCAGCAGGACTCTGCTTGAAACCAGGGATGCCAATGATTATGGATGCAGATGCACAGGGGAGAAAAAAGAAAATAACAGAGACTGACTCAGGTTCACGTTGACTGCACAGCATCTAATTGTGATCTACTCTACTTTCTGCGGTCATCAGTCCAGGGCAAGGGGGAGGGACAGGGGAGGGACTGAATCTGAACTAGCTCCTAGCAGGCTCCACCTAAGTCCTTAGAATGAGGTGGGAAGGGAGTGAAATTCCAGCTGAGGGAACACGCTCACCAGTCTAAAGAGTCTGGGTTCTGCCTCACTTTCCTTGAAAAATTAAAAGATTTGTTTTCTGGCCACTTTCTCTTTTGATTCTCAAAATACACCTATGCACTTGTCCTGCGATATAATCAACATGGACCTGGGAATTACAGCAAATTTGACTTTCAGTATTCTTTGTTGTTCTCTGTTCTCTAGTCCTGGGCTTTTTTCTTTAAATAGGAACTCCATGGACATATAATTCACATACCATGAAGCTCACCTAAAGTATATAATTTAACATTTTTTTAGTATATCAATTGTTCTTGACCTTAGCATCAAGTTGTTTTTCAGGCCAAGAGATAATCATTACCCAATGATTCCTAAATTTCTAACCATTATTCCCAGCTAAGTTAATTTTATTATGATGATACAACAGCACTTGGCTAACCAACCCCCTACACGTGCACACGTGTTTGTGAGTCCAAGCACACACATACCAAGGAAGTAAGGGACTCCTCACAGAGGCTCCATTTTGTATTATCTGCGATCACTTGTCCACATGCCCCAATCATGATTTTAGCTTCCACGTTCTTTCCACTTTATTAGTGTTGAGATCTAGACTATCAGTCAATGTCCACTTAAGACCACACAGGGGCTTGAATAGAGTGTGGCACAACATTCAACATACAGGAAACTGGAGCAATGGAGGGTGGCATGCAAAGGGCAGAGGCTCTGAAGGATGGAGGGACAGCAGATGTGGGGAGAAGCCTCCAGCTCTGGGCCAAGTCACCTCACCCACAGAAGGAAAATCTCTTCTCCCAGGGCTGAGGCCAGACCGGACGCAGAGATGGGAGTTTGGACACTCTCCTGGAGGGGCTGCAGCAGGTGTCTGGGCAGAAGTCGCCGCCAACTGCCTGCTGGAGCCATCCAGGCACACTGGCTGGGGAAGCAGCCGGGGAGAGGCTTGCTGTGTGGAGAGGGGAGCATGCGACTCCAGGAGGGGACGCTCCAGCGCTCAGAACTCTTCAGAACCCTTACTGCCAAGGCTGAACATTAAAGGGAAATATTTACAGTCTTCAGCACTGTTCATGGAAGAGGCAACGTGGGGAGGATTTGAAACTGAAAGTCAATCAATTATTAACTGGTACATGTAGCAGAGAACTCAGATTTTCCTAACCGCCTGGGCACTCTAGCTTCTGCATGTAGGTATTTGTCCTTTCTTGAGGCTTCTCTGGTGTGTGACACTCTTGTTTCAGATAGCAGAAAGCCCCTGTCACTTCCTGGTTCTCCCAAGTCTGTCTGGAAGGCAACACTCTCCCAAAATACTAACCAGCCTCAGTGACATCCCATTCAAACGAGACGCACAAGCAAGAGGGCACACTGGAGAAACTGCTCGGCTGAAAACGGAAAGTACAGACTCGAGCCTTGCCTCTCCACGTGTTCACAGAAGCACACTCCACATCCTGGGCTGTGTAAGACAGATCTCAGAATCAAAGGGCATGGATGTGACTTTGGTACAGCAGAAATGAAGACAAGGGCAGTTATTTTTATTTTGTCCCCTGCTGGGTGTATCCATCCCATATAGGGCTTAATTGCTTCGGGAACCTGGATTTCAGGGATTGTCTACAGATTTTTACAGAGCTCATAAGAGTATCTGGAAAATGAGAGAAACTGCCTTGCTCAGAATAAATAGCTTGTGGGTGGTGGGAGCTGGCTTCCAGGGCGAGTGTCCTCACTGAGGTTGGTACCGAGTTCATGCAGCCAGCACACACTGGCTCCTGTCCTTTTCCACAGTCCAGCAGGCTGTGGAATAGAGACGAACCAGCCCAGATCCAGTTCTCCTTGTCATGAGGGCCAGGGCCCAGGAGAATGTGACACAGCCTGTGCTTGGCTCCATGAGCCCCTGCCATGGTAGCACCCAGTATGTTTAGGTGAGGAGGTCTTCGTCCATTGTGAAGCCACCCCTGACCTACCTACATTATCCAGGTTTGTTTAGAACTTAGTTCTAAGTATGTATTGGTGGTGCTGGTTATTCTGTTTTTTAAATTTATTTTTATTGTAAACAAATGGGATACACATTATTTCTGTTTGTACATGGAGTAAAGGCGTACCATTTGTGTAATCATACATTTACATAGGGTAATGGCGTTTGATTCATTCTGTTATTTTTTCCTTTCCCCCACCCCTCCCACCCCTCTTTTCCCTCTATACAGTCCCTCCTTCCTCCATTCTTGCCCCCCTCCTACCCCCCATTATGTGTCATCATCCGCTTATTAGCAGATCATTTGTCCTTTGGTGTTTTGAGATTGGCTTATCTCACTTAGCATGATATTCTCCAATTTCATCCATTTGCCTGCAAATGCCATAATTTTATTCTTTATAGCTGAGTAATATTCCATTGTGTGTGTGTATATATATATATATATATATGTATATATATATATATATATATATATATACCACAGTTTCTTTATCCATTCATCAATTGAAGGACATCTAGGTTGGTTCCACAATCTGGCTATTGTGAATTGAGCAGCAGCTGTGAACATTGATATGGCTGTATCTCTGTAGTGTGCTAATTTTAAGTCCTTTGGGTATAGTCCTAGCTGGATCAAATGGTGGTTCCATTCCAAGTTTTCTAAGGAATCTCCACACTGCTTTCCAGAGTGGCTGTACTAATTTGCAGCCCCACCAGCAATGTATGAGTGTACCTTTTTCCCCACATCCTAGCCAACACCTATTGGTGCTTGTGTTCTTGATAATCGCCATTCTAATTGGGGTGAAATGGAATCTTAGTGTAGTTTTGATTTGCATTTCTCTTATTACTACAGATGGTGAACATTTTTTCATATGTCTGTTGATTGCTTGTAGATCTTCTTCTGTGAAGTGTCTGTTCATTTCCTTAGCCCATTTGTTGATTGGGTTATTTGTATTTTTGGTGTAGAGGTTTTTGAGTTCTTTTTATATTCTGGAAATTAGTGCTCTATCTGAAGTATGAGTGGCAAAGATTTTCTCCCACTCTGTAGACTCTCTCTTCGCATTGCTAATAGTTTCCTTTGCTGAGAGAGGTTATTCTTATTTTATTGGCAACAAAAGGAAAGAGAACATTTCCAACTAGTATCTTGCTCTTGGTACCTATCCATTTGGTTAGTGACAGATGTGGTATTTTTAGGTAAGTGTCCCAACTCCATGACTAACAAAAAGTCTCCTCAGTGTTGTTGATAGTCTGTATTGATCATTCTTAGTTCTTAGATTCCAGATAACAGCTTCCATTTTTCATGCCGACTTTACATTTCACATGGATTTGTGGACAGGTTATTCTGAACTTCAGGAGCCTCTCTTACAATGTGTGCATCATGATCCTCTCGAAAGATGTGCGCCGAGCTTGTTGAGTGTCTCGCACTGGGGATGCACGTTTAAGTGTGCAATGAATATTTTAAGTGTTTTCTTTATAAATCATTAGTAGTATTGAAGAATCTGAAGAGGAGATGTACTGTGTTCAGGGTAAGATTAGCAACCAATTGTCTTTTAATATCTGACATTAATTGTGTGTTACACTTTTCTTCCTGAAAGAGAAAAGGAGTGACTTTGAAATGATTGCGCAAGACTTTGGGTGGCTTGTTGGACCAGGTAGCCTCATGAGCAGGTGCTGGACCCTCTGTCCTGACTCCAGTGACTGGTCCAGCTGCAGACACACGCATATTGTGGCTGTCTTTGCTCTTAAAGGTGCCTCAAATTAGCTGGCTCTATAACTGGTATCTTTTCCCCATTTTTAATGTTTTGCCTCCTAACCATACGTATGAGAATTAACTATGCAGTGGAAATATTCGGAGTTGATGACCAGAATTTTCCAATTTTGACAAGTGTCACTCGGTTGACCTGCACCTTAGATTTCTGATCATTCTCTTGCTAACTATTGGGAGATTCTGCTGCGCATATCTCCTTTTTCTGATTGCCTACCTGGTAAAATAGCCAAGAAACATTTAAAAGACTCTTTCAAAGATTTTGGAGCAAGATAAAGGTGGATACTTACAGCTGTTACTGCTCCCTTAATTCTGAAATAACATTTTCCCTTTTGCTATTGTCCAAATGCCCCTTGACATCAGTCTCCTTTTATTAGCTGTCAAACCCCACAGGAATGGTCCTGGACAATAGGTAAGGCCATATCTCACTGTGGCAACCCAGGGCGGGCAGCTGGGATGACAGACACATAGTGTAGGTAGCCGCACTTCCCTTAATCCGTGTGCCCAAGCCCCGGAGGAAGCAGAGTTTGTGCGCTTCACCAATCTGCAGAAAGATCCTTTGGGGAAGTGATATTTCTGCAGTCCCATAAGCAGGACCCCATTTCCATTTGGGTTCTTTAAGATGAAAACATCAAGAAAATGCTCCTCGCCCATGTTTGGGAAGCTCCACTCTGGTTGTAGCTCCTGAGCAGACGGGTCAGCCGTCCATTTGGGACTTGCTTCTCTTTCTCTGAAAAAGTGTATTCTGATCCCTTTACCCACCAGGTTTCTCCTACTCAGTGGGAGAGAAGGGGAATCACAGCCTGGCTGCCACGGGGCTCCTCCCCAGGCCCCGTGGTGTCTCCTGCACTGCCAGCTTAGCAGGCCCTGGTGTGGCCACCTGGACAAAAGTGATTCGCATGGCAAATCAGAGACGAAAGCACACACTCTTAATTTGCAGTCCTGCCAACAATGTATGAGTGGATCTTCTCCACTTCCAGCATTTATTATTGTTTGAATTCTCAGTGGCTGCCCCTCTGACCTGAGTAAAATGAAATCTCAGTGTAGCTTTGATTTGCATTTCCCTGATTGATAGAGATGTTGAACTTTTTAAATATATTCATTGTCCATTTGCGTTTCTTCTTTCAAGAAGTGTCTTTAGATTGTTTGCCCATTTATTAATTGTATCATTTGTCTTTTTGGTGTTAAGTTTTTGAGTTAGTACAACCACTCTGGAAATCAGTGTGGAGGTTCCTCAAAATCTAGAAATGGAGCCACTATATGATCCAGCTGTCCCACTCTTTAGTATTTATTCAAAAGAACTCAGCAAACCTTAGTGATATAGGCTTAGCAATGTTCAGTCTGCACAATTCTCAGCAGCCAAGTTATGGAACCAGCTCAGGTACCCATCAGCAGATGAATAGATAAAGAAAATGTGGTATGTATGAACAATGGAGTTTTATTCAGCCATAAAGAATGAAAGTATGGCATTTGATGGTAAATGGGTAGAAGTAGAAAAATAAGAGAGAAATAAGCCAGACCCAGAAACTCAAGGGTCAAATGTTTTCTCTCATATGCAAATGTAGACCAAAAGAAGGAAAAAACCAAGCGGGTAACCACACAGAAATGGAAGAAAGATCTGCAGTGCATCAGAAGGGGATAGAGGGAGAGGCAGTAATCATGGGGAAAGACAAGAACAGCAGAATAGAATGGTTAAATTATGCTATGTTCATATGTCAATACATCACATGAATTTAACCTTTATGTGTATCTACAAAGCACGAATTAAAAACAATAAATAAATAGTAGGAAGACCAGTAGAGTAGAGGACAGGGAATAGAAGTGGGGAAAGGAGGGGAAGAAAAGAGGAAGTGCTAGAGACTGACGTGGGATTATATTCCATGCACATGTGATTTTTCAAATGAACCACGGTTTTATGTACAACTGTAATGCACTCATGAAAAATGAAATTAAAAAAGTGCACTGTCTTTGTCTCCCAGGAGCTTATGGTCTTGCAGGGAAATGAGGAAAGTAAACTGTTGGCTCGAGGACTGGGATAGGGAAGGACGCACGGAAGATCCCCCAGAGGCATATCGGAGCCAAATCACAAGCAGGAGGAATGTGTTCAGGCAAGGAGGAGGAGAGGAAGATGAGCACGCGAGAGTGTGCGTGTGGTTGTGCACTCAGTGCAGGAGGCCACTGGTGTGTGAGCAGCAGTGCCCTGAAGAGGGGAGGCAGGCGTCGGGGACGGGGAAATGCGGGGTCAGAGGGCGTCCTGGAATGCGCTGGATCCCAACAGAATGGAAGAGATCCGGAATGAGCTCCAGCTGCTTTGGGACGTGGGATGTGGGATGATGCATTTACTAGAACAGGGACCTAGACGAGTGGATTGGGTGTGGGAGCAGAGCGAAGATGCCCCGCGTGACCAGTGGGCTCACAGTGGGGCGTGGACACGCAGGAATTGTTTTGGGTAGAAGACACGTGAGTCATTTAAGTCACCTTTCTCAGAACCTTACAACCAAGTCACAATCCTTGAACCGTTCAAGCAGCGTAAGCAGTTGTCGCCCAAGCCCTGCACCTGGCAGTGCTCTCTGGCAGCACTGTGGTGCAGGAGGGTCTGAAGAAGGGTGGCTGTCTGTTAGCTGGGCTCCGCATCACTCTTCTGCCTGTGCCAACACACACTGGTGACCAACTGTCCTGCGTTGCCTGGGACTGTGCGGATTTCAGCTCTGAGGTCCTGCTTCCAGGGTTGGGGTGTCCACACACAGTCTCCACCGTCTCCAGCAAACAGGGGCAGCTGCTGACAATGTGAGCGTAGGCTCCTGTGGTGCCCAGGGACAGCGACAGGGGGTGGGTAGCCTTGGCTCTGGCTGGGACTCCAGTGGGGACAGATCAGCCCGAGGATCAGACTCTCCTCCTGGCTCTCCTCCCTGTCCCCCTGTGTTGTTCCCGCCCTTGAGAGTGTGTCTCCCTTCATGATCCTGGTACAGCATATTTGCAGATCAGTAACCAGTTTTGAGGTTATCCCTAAATCTTTTTCTTCAGAGGATTGTGGGAAATCATCTCTGCAACTCATAAAAAGGAAAAGAATGTTCAGGTTGAAAAATCAACATCATTAAATAAGACAGTCTGTTTCTTCTTCAGCATCTTGGCTTCTCTGCATGCTTTGTTTCCCCATCAGCTTCCTGTGTTGCATTTTGCATCTAGATTGCCTCTGTTTTCTCCCTGGTACTCAGGACTTGGGGACTTTCTCTAATTGAGTCAATGGAGTTGATTGGCCTTTCAGTGTCAGCTGCCATGTTGCCAGATGAACAGCTTGGGTATAAATACCTGGGCGTGTCTGCACGTGACTGCATCCCTGGCCATTTCTTACCCATAACAATATTAAGACTTAGTTTGCACTTCTCAAGAAAATACAAAATGTTGATATCATACTTAATCTGGTTAGCTCTTGTTGAACATTGTGGGTCACCTTAAAGTACTGTCATAAGTACTTACTATGTTAACAGTTTTCTGCTGCTTAATATTCTCTGATGGAAAATGATTGGAAGAATTGGTAGTTAGGATTTATGGTTGCTGAGGTGGTGACCTGAAAGCAAGCCAGTTTTGAGTGCTGAGGTCTGCTTTGATGAGAACGGGTACCACCTGCTAGAACTCAAACTCATTAGCAAGGGTCACCATGTCGGAGCTCAACCTCCCCAATCCCTGGAGACTTCCAGGCTCCACCCATTATCCTACCCTCAGCCCCGACACTGGGTGGAATTTGTTTGTAGTCACTACTGTCACAAACTGTCAAAATAAGTTGTCTAAATACAGTTGTTAAGACAAGTCAGCCACAAGAAGCAAGTTGTTCCAAGTCACAAATGAGGTTGCTTTAGATGGTCTCCATGACGCTGAGACCTTGAAATGAAGTGCTCCAAGATGCAGATGAGAGCACAGCGCTGCTGCTGAGGAAGCGGCCTGGCATCTGGGCTGTCCTGGGAGATGGCCTTGGGAACCACTGAGGTGCTTAGGCTCTGTCAGAGGGGAGTGGGGGTGGAGGGGAACTCCAAGTGCAGGGAAAGCTTGTCTTTGCAGTGTGGAGTGCCCGTCGCTGAAGGAGGTGGGTTAGATGCCCCGGTTCTTCATCTTCTGCTTCCCTGATTTCTGAAGGACGTTATTTTTGAAAGCATATCAAAGTGTGCCTCTGTGGACAGCTCTCAGCTCGGCATGCATAGAGGAGGAGCCACAGGGGGCACAGGGCGTGCATCGCTACTGGGCTGTGTGAGCCAAAACGGCACTCAGTGAACCGATTTCCATCCTGTGAGTGCCCCACGGGTCCTGCTTGAGTCCTGTGGACACCAGTGGCCCTCTTGTTCAATGTTCTTGAGCCTGAGCTAATTGTACAAATTCGTCTGGAGGGGCTGATGGTTCATACTTGACTGTGAACTGGGCATGTCCCGCCAAACACCAAGGTATCACCTGGTTCTAAGAAGCCTTTCCTGACCATCCCTCTGCTGCCCACAGTCCCTCTGCTGCTAGCTGGACGTTCATCTGATCTCAGCACTGTGAGCCTGGACTTCTGGAAGTTCTCATGGCACACCTTTCCAGGGTGGACAGCACAGACTTCTGGACCACAGCCTATGTCCAGGAATGTTGGTGACTGACGAGGGAAGAAGCAGCTTTGAACTCATTGTCTCTCTCTTTTCCTTGATCCTCAGAAAATTTAGCTCCAAACTCTATGCCCACATGAAATACATCACTTCAGACTCTCTGGTCTGTATAAATACTGGTTCTTTCCTGTCTGTGACTTTACATTTGCGTTTTCATATAAATGCAATCTGGTAGAATACTAGGCAGGAGGTATTTCAAATCAGCCATCAGGGTCCAGGGATCAGAGTTCATTCCAGCTGTGTTCAGTAAGGCCACGCCCTATCCCAGCCGTCTTTGCTCAGCCTTTTGCCTTGGTGACTTCTCCCAACAGTATCCCCGTGCTGTATGAGAACCTTCTGAAGAAGGTCTTGGCTGTGGTTGGGTTGGGGAAGGCTTGGTCCTCAATACAACAGTGAACGGGGCTGGGAGTGGTCGGGGTGATAATGAGGCCTCTGTCCTCATCAGTAGGCTAATCTGTTGATGATTCATAGCTGAACAGGCTGTGAGGAGGTAGGACCCAGTTGGAAGAAATGCCTCTGAAGGTCTATTTTGTCCCTGTACCCTTCATCTCCCTCCTCTCTCTGTCTCTGCTTCCTGGACACCAGGAGCTGAAAGGTTTCCTCCCCCACACTCTTCTACCTCACCACAGGCCTCTAACATTGAGGGTAGATGACCATGGACCAAAACCTTTCAAACCATTGACACCATTAACCAAAATGAATATTTACTCTTTTAAGTTGTTTTTCTCAGGCATTTGGTCATAGCAATGAATAACCGAGAAAGAGTACTCGAGGACCTACTTAGTTTCACTGCCTTTATGAATTCCTCCATGACTGTTGCAAACAGAAGTCATTCCTTTCCCTGCTCCCCATCCTCCCTCATAATATGGGAAATATGTTTACATGGGATATGTTTAAGTCTCTCTTAAATGCAACTAAATGAAAATATGACATTTGCCTGAACTTGGCAGGCAGGGGTTCTGCTTTCTACCAGATGGTAGATTCCTGACAAGCAGATGCTCCTTTTTTCTTTTATCTTGGTCTCCTTCACATGTAGATACTCAGTAATTTTTGAATGGCTGCCTTGTTGCATTTCATTCTATATATCTGGCTATGTGGGAGACTTGGTTTGGAAGAAAATTGACCAGCAAGTACAGGTGGAGAGGGTGAAATGCAGAGGAGAGAGAAGGGATGCCAGAGGTCTCAGTCTGGGGCTAGGGACAGAATCGCCAAAGGACAGGGTGCAAGGCCTGGGGCTGGTGAGATGGGCAGGAAGGGTTCAGTTGAAGGAAGAATCTGGACAAAACAAGATGGAGGGAAAGAACAATGCTGAGCATCTTCTGTGTGGGCCTGCTGCCCAGGTTTCACATATGCTATGGAGGACGCGGTTTCTAAGTAAAGAAACTGGGCGCCTGTGGAGTCACTCCTGGGAGAGGGGCTGTAGGAGGAAAGGCACGATTACGTAAAGGCCCCAAAGGCACCACTCCTGGCTCCTTGTCACTCTCCTCCTGTTCTCTCCCTCCTTCTGTCTCCTTTTCCTTCCTTCCTCTCATTTCGAGGGCTCCCATGATTTACGCAGGTTGGGCCCCCATGCATTCTGTCAGCAGCAGCTATGGCCTCCAACAGGTGGCTGAATGCTGGGAGCAGCCCAGTACCCGCCTGTGGTGTAGACGCGGATGAAGCGGGACTCCAGTTACCTGGTTCTTGTTGGCCCAGTGATGATGGTTTCTATGATAGGATTATCCATGACCTTGGAACGGCTCTTGAAATGTGTTCAGCTCTTGCAAATACATCCCCAGAGTTCTCTTGCATAAGGCAGTAGAACTTTCTGGGGTAAGAGTGGTAGGAAGGGCTTCCGTTCAGCTAGATGGATGCTTATTTGAATCTTTTTGTATTTCATTCTGGTTAAACATTTCAGGGTTTTCTTGAATAATTATAGTCCCAGCATGAAAGAGCATGTTTTTCTTAATAGATATTGTAATAATTCTGAGAAAATGGAAATAGCATACTTATGTTTGAATGATATGTGTTGCCAAATATTCCCATGGTCTGAACAGATACCCTCGGCCTGTGGCATTGTTTTCTTTTCTGTGATTCTCTTATAAACCATTTGACCTCCTTAGGAAAAGGTCTGCAGCAGGCTTATTGTGACCCTTTAGGTCAAAAACTATAAATTAAGTCAGCTGTTCACAAATAATAAATTGACTAATATGCATCTGTCACTTAGGATCCAGGGAGAAAAAAAAAAAAATGAAACCAATAATTTGTTAGTGAGTTTTAGATTACACAGGTGGGGTCTGGGTGCCACGTGTGAGTTCACTGGATAAATAAGAAAATCGAGACCATGGGGAAAGGAGAGCGAGGAGTTGCGCTTTCCACCTTCTCAGCACTTGGCATGTGTGTTCTGTCCTTGGTAGGTGACAACATTTGAAGTTCCTACACAGGGTTTTCGGCATGTCATTCAGGAAAAGGTTCAAAAGGGAAATGAAGATGGAAGGAGCTTTATGAGGATAGACATCACTGTTCCTGTCCAGAGGCCGGTCAGAAGTCAGCGCTCGCAGCGGGCAGGGTCCGCACTCTGAGGGATGTCGGGGAGATTGCTCTTCTTCTGACCAGTGTCCTTACGCACTGAATGACGCCAGGACTTTAGAATCGCAAAGCACGTGGCAGGTGACCCGTTCAGCACTCAGGACAGAAGCTCCTGCATGATCAGAATGCTGCAAACAGAATCACACACAAATCACAGGGGGTGTGTATGTGTCGACCATTCAGACGTTTTTATTTCTTTGGCTGAGAACACTCACCATACCTGCGGGGAATTCTGCAACACAGTTAGCTGTCGTGTGCCGCTCGCCCTGCCGGGCCTAGGACACTGGGGCCGCCTGCTCCGCGGAGCCCTGCACCGTTCACCCTCCGTCTCCGCTCGCCCTGTCCCCTCCCGCCTCCGCAGCCACCCTCCCACTGGCCTGTGTGAGGCTGAGGTTTGGGTGGGCCGGGTGACAGCAGGGGAGCTGGTCTCTGGGCCTGCCTGGTTTCACTTAGCTAACGTCCTCCGATGTCACGCAGTGTCGGGATTCCGCCCCTCCTGGTAGAGGGGCTGGGTCGTGCACGTGTCTGTCACTCATTCTCAAGCGTTTGTTCAGCCCCGCGGGAGCGAGTCCTGCTGAGCGCGCACAGTGCTGCCGCGGGCTCTGCGCGGAGGGCTCACCTGCCTCGGGCTTCCTTTCCTGGCCGAGGTGTCCGCCTCTGAGTGGCAGGATGGCCGGGTCGCTGAGCCTAGGGCTGCCTTCTCTGTGATGTGCCCGGCGCCCCGGGCAGCGCGTGGGAGCGCCTCTGAGCCTGCTCCTCCCAGCGCGCCTTCTCTTTCTGACCCGCATCCCCGCGGGGGAGGAGGCAGCTCTTGGTGGAGGATCTTCACGTGCTCTTCGCCATTTGTGTGCCGTATTGTGAGAACAGTGGCCAAGGCTCCTCGGTACAGTTGTCCAGACAAATCGCTAATGGAAAATCATTCTGAAGGGCAGTTTTCTCCAGTCTGGATCAGGGTACCCAGAGTCATTGAAAGTGGTCACTCTGCCGCTCTCAGCTGGCCAGTTCAGATGCACTCCCTGTCTGTATGTACTCAGTGGACAGTTCTGAGTCTGCCCCTTAGAGTGAGCAAGATTTAAAATGTCGGCATGGAAGACTGGCGGTACAGTTCTGTGCTCACCTTGGGTGGCACAGGTGGCACAGATGGGAGGGGACTGAAAACGGGATTAAGCACAGCATGGATCGTGGGCAGCTGTGCCCGGGTGGACCTCATGCAAACACCCCACCATGTGTGTTTCGTGGGCTCACCCATACCTGCGCGGACTTCCCGAGGACTTGTAACTGTTTCATCTGTCTCTAGGATGACACTGTGGGCCAGAGCATTGTCTTCCCTTGCAGGACAGCCTACACTGAAACCATCAATGGATGGGTCAGCCAAGGTTCTCTGCCTGGCCGCTTCTGCCTTCACTCCCCAAAGCTTGCACAGGTTGGGTTTTCTCAGTTCTCATCTTTCTCACCTCTTAAAATTTGTGCATGATCTCCGGGGAGGTTTTGAATCTTTGCTTAAGATCTCTTTCTGAGTCCATGAACTCTGGGTGCAATTTCTCAAGCAAGAAGCCCCAGAAGGACTTACCAACCCTTCTTTCCTTTCCAGAGAACCTGCCTCCTTCATATGCAGTGCAACAAAGTGTGAAGTACGCTGGGTCTTCTTATCTCCAGAGGGAGGGATTTGGATTAGCACCCCTCCAAGGAGTGTTCAGATCTCAGATGGAAGGGTTTTATTTGCCTTTTCAATAAGAGAAGTCTGCTCTTTCCCGAGTCCAGATCAAATGCCACCTCTCTCATGACTCCAGTTGCTCAAGTAGTTGGCAGGATTTCTTTTCTCCTATCTTTGATGGCATTTTGATTGTTCCATCATGATTATAATTATCACACCCTGACACAAATTTCTGTGGGCATCAGTCATCCAACTTGAGGCAAAATAACTGTCTATACCCTTGTCCATAAAATTGGGGAATAATATGGAATCAACAATATACTAAAATTTTGTGTTCCTCAAAAATTCTATTTTTGATTGTGCATTTAAAGTAAGTGTATTTTCCCTGAAGAAACAGTGTCCGCTGCTGCTGTAGTCAGGTGCTCTTGACTTGAAACAAATAGATGTTATGTCCAGCTGTCTCTTCTACAGTCTGCCCTGTCCCCAAGTCTCTCATCTCCTGCTCCTCCTGAGCCACTCTTTCTGTGATCCTTTGTTGCACATGTGTCTTAAACATGGATGATGGTGGAGAAAATAATTTTTTTGTTTTTCATTATATTTCTATTATGAAACATGTATCTCAAATAAAACATTATTTTTGTAAGGAAAATAACCTTCAAAAGTTTTGAAACTCACGTTCTACAGCAAGATCTGGGCCCACCAGTTGAGTGAGATGCTTCTACTGTTCTTCTTGGGCTCAATGTCCCAGGAGCTGACACAGGTTAGGGTGCTGCCAGGGACCAGTGGCTGACACTTGGCTCTTCGCCTCTCTCTGGACACCCAGAGTTGGTCTTCTTCTTGGTTCTGCTGATTGCCATCAGGAAGACTCTGCTGCCTACTTATTCTCTCTGCTCTCATCGTGTCCCCCACCCCAGCTGGAGAAAATCCCTGTGCTGAACATGTTAACAACCATAAATAGGCAAAGAAATAAACGTTGGTGATCAGTAAGCTTATTTTGGATATGTTTACATTTGTGTGGCTTGGCTTCTTTGTTTCTTTCCTTTCTTTTTTTTAATTTCCTTTCTTGTGGTGCTGGGGATTGAGTTCAGGGGTGTGTATTGCTCAGTTATATCCCCAGCACTTACTTTTTTGAGACAGGGGCTTTCTAAATCGCCCAAGCTGGATTTGAATTTGTGATCCTCCTGGCTCAGCCCCTCATTAGCAGGGTCACAGTTGAAAGCCATCATGCCTGTCTGTCTGTGTGTGTTTTCTTAGTGGGGATTCCCAGAACATGCTATTATTGAATGCCCACTGCAACATTATACCCACAAATGGATGTTTCTTTTGAGTTGTGGGAAAATGACAATAAAATATCTTGTATTAGCTTCACTGGCCCAAAGTTCCTATGGATAAACACCGTGCCCAGTTTGTGAATATACCATTCTTCAGTGAAGAAACTGAATGCCTGTATATTGCTTTGATTCATTGAAACAGCTTTTATCACACAAGCTACCCATATCAAAACAAAGCCAATGAAGTATAAAATTGACTTCGCAAAAGCAAAGATTTTGGCTTTCTTAAGTGACACACTGGGCAACATAAATGTTGAAAAAGTATTTGGTACAGTATGAAATAGTACTGGGGAAATATCCTAAAGCATATACTTGTTCAGACCCTCATAAAGGAGGTCTTTATTAAAAGACTGCATAGTTCTGATGTGTACAGAAAATACCTAGTTTAATGTGGTAAGTAGGACTAAAAGAAGGTCTCGGGTAATGACAGCTAAGGTATGTGGCTAGAAAAAGAACAGGAGGGATGGGCCATGAAGAAGGCAGTCCTAACCAGGGTTCTCAATGTGCAAGGGCTCTTGGGTTTTCTTCCTCTTGCTGCAACAGCAACTGATCTTAGAGCAATATCCTGTCTGCTCACCAGGCAAGTGTTTTCTCAGTCCCAGTTCACTGAACTAACAGGTTTGTGTAAATCTGCAGTGACTTAGGATGTTTTCATTTTAACACCTGAGAAACAGGTGTACAAGAAATCTTTTTGCCATCACAGAACTTCTTGATTATTTGAGTTCCTCAGTGAGAGAGCAAACAGGAACCACAGAGTGAGTCACAGTGCTGGGCAGTGCACTCCCTTGGTGGGACCTGGGCACCACCAGGTTGTCTTTTGTTCGTACCTGAAAGAAGCAGAGTGGCTACCAACACCTGAGATCATCAAGATAGAACCTCGTTCACACTGGAAATTCTGCAGGCAGACGTGCATCTGTCTGTTTCACCTGTTTCTTTTCATGCCACCATGCTTCAGTGGCCCTGACTGCTTGCCGGTACCAACGTGCCAGAACCCTGGCCGTCACCCTGTTATAATAGCATAATTGCAATGTCAACAGCGTCTCCTATTTTGCAGCATGTCCAGCACTTCATAATCACAATCTGATTTAATTCTTCCAAAACCCTGGAAGACAGGCCCTACTGTGCTTGTCCTTTGCAGCCAGCTCTGCTGCACGGCACGCCATGGTGAGCACCTGAGTGCCCTGGTTGTGCTCAGCTGTCTCCTCTCACGCTCTTTCGGAAAAGGCCAGGCACACTGAGCATCACTTCAGCGCTCCCTGCGCTCTGTACCTGTCTCCTCCACTTCCCCTCGCGATTAGCTCTGTTCACTTCACGCTGCGATGGTTTTGCCCCATGCTATCGCTGTTGGTGTCTGGAGTGGGTTCAAGCTATTCCCGTAGGGCAGGGCCGGGGTGCAGCCCCAGGAGCTGAGCTTCACATGGGGGGTTGTTGATCTGCAGCTCCCACATCCTGCAGTTGGCAGATGGCCATGTTATCATCCTGCAAGGGACCATAGTGATGTCACCCAGTCGTACCTGGGAGACAGGATTTGTTGACCATTTGAGAAACTTTGTGTTCTGAATCATCTTTAGCAAACTGCTGTGAGACTCCGGGGCAGAATTCAGGACCAATGATATAATTGCTCTTTCCTTATCTGTCTGGGATCCGCATACCTGCTCCAAGACGTCTCTGCGTCACCTAAAACCACATGTTCTCTTCTTGAATGTGACATTCTCTTTGGTTTGGCCAGACAGGCCTGTGACTTCCTTTGTGATATTGGATGTTATATTCTTGTACTTGCAGAGGTAGCATGAGAGGAAACACCAGGTAACAGCAAAAAGGAACCTGATTCCTCTGTGAGGTCTGTGTAATTGGTCAATGATCGTTGCAGGGTTCTTGGGAAAGCATTCTGCTCCTTTCAGTGTAAAACCCTACCATTTTGTGAAGACTAGTGTCATGCACATTGGTAGAATTCATCTCAAACAAATTACCTATTTTCTTGTAAAGACTTGCAAAGAAAATAGATGGATGCTAATAATTGGGACTTCAGCATTCTTAAATCATTTATTAATGGTAAGTCCAAACTAAGAACCCTATTATCTGCCCAGGGAAGTATTTCCATAATAACTATAAATTTTAAGTGTAGAAATAAGATTGGTTATGCCTACATAGTTATATTGGCCATCCCTTAATATAATCCTTTTACATACAATAATTAAAGGCAAACAATACCTCTGATTTTTTGTAGAAAATCATATGTCCTAAATTGGATTCCAGTCTTTATAAATAGATGTTTTCCTGGTAATGGAAGGACTCACACAACTATAGTGAACAAAGGAACTTAATAACTAAAGGAAGAGCATCTCACATAGGATTTCCGTTTCAGAAATCACATTCAAGAAATCTAAGTGATGACAGCCATGACTGTCTTCAATGACACACAAACACATTGGCTCTGTTATAGGAGCAGCTGTCGCTGGGGAGCTGACTCTTAGGTGGCATGGAGTAGGGGAAAGTCAACCAAGTCCTACACACATTCTGGAGGGTGCAGCAGTTCAGAGGGCCGGCTTCCATTTTTCCCTCCTTTGGGGAAAAGCTTACAGTGAAACTTCATAAACATTCAGTTGCACATGGTTGATCTGGTATTGCAGGTGAGCAGATGGAAGGAATGGCACCTTGTAGGTGAGCAGTGTGCAGAATCCATTACATGAGCTTTCGCACACACCAGGAACAAGGGCCAGGTATATCTGGGTACATCGGGACTGGAAAAGCCAACGCTGCATTGTTAACAGCAGGATTTTGTGGGCAGACCTGGGAATTAGGTGGAGTTTGAAGAACTTCCACCTTTTACTATCTATATCTATGTTTGTCTTCTAACTCTACTATTGTTTTAAAGATTTTTTTAAAAAAAGCAGCCAAAATCATCTTAAAGGAAATGCATTTAGAAACAGCCCTGTTCGACACTGAACCCTAAACATGGCTTATCCCAGGACCGTCCTCTTGTACAGTCCTGTGCAGCCCTTGCTGAGGGTGGAAGATAATCAGCAGAGTAGGAGAGAACAATTCAGTTGCAAAGTCCTACAACTCCAACTCTCACAAATTTATAAACAGTGTGGTTTTCATGGGCCTCTTAGAGAAAGGGCACGTAGAAACCACCCAGGCCATTTCTGTGTTTCATTCTTTGGTTACAGAATTATTTTGCTATTGAATTCGTCTGTACAATGATTATTGGAGAAGGCTGAAAACAGATTTACAAGGCAATTTTCTAAAATCATAACAAAACACTAAATACTTTGCAATGATACAGAGTTCTTTCCTTGATTTTATACTTGTTTTTATATTAATCATTCACTTTTCAGTATTTGATTGAACACTACTCTTTGAAAGATTGTGTGATGTACCCAAGATTAGTTGTAACATTGATTGCATGCAATATTTGATTAAAATATTCCAGTTCTCACCTGTACATCAAACATTATAATTAGCATTTTAAAGACACTTGTAAATATTTCAGTCAGAGAAAATTGTGATTTTTCTGAGAAACAAAAATCAGATACCTAGGTAATAAAGAACTTTAATAACGTTATCAAATGCATTAAACATAAAATGTTTACATCAACTCCATATTGATTGAAATAGCTTTTATGTTCTAATCAACTTTCAGAGACTGACATTGAAAGGTTTCTGTTATGCTGTGTTGCATTCTTATCACTTGCAAAGTCCCTCATGTATAATTGATAACAAGCCATGTACCCTTGATTTCATTTTAAGTAATCTTCAAACTTATTCTGAAGAGTGAATCAGATGGTCAGAAAAAGTGACAAAAAGATTGTCTTAGAACTGTAATCTGATACATAATTTAATATTTAAAAATCATACATACATGATAATACATTCACATCATTAAGAACTCAGCTCACAAATGAGATTATCTTTTCCTGTGCTGCCATACGGCTTCCTGTCTCTCCACGGAAAGTGACTGTGAAATCTTTTAGCATCTTCCAAAACTAAGTAGAGAGATTCAGATCTGTGCAGCGGGATTCTATGTGTTTTTCTTCATGCTATGTGAGAAAGCATGAATTACCAGATGAGGAACCATTTTATGTTCGGGGAAGGATAATTAGATGCACATATGAGTGACACCTGGGTGTGACCTTTCTTTGTGGTTTATCTTAATTGTTGTATCATTGTATGAATATTTACGTTTCCCCAGCTAGTAGACTCTTTTTGTGTGTGGATTGATTTTAGGCTATAGGAACAAACATTCTTGCACATATGTATTCTGTCTATACTTGGGAGTATAGGCAGGAAACCTCTCAGAAATTACACTGCTGGGTCAGGATCTCTGTGGTTTCAGACCTGGGATACACATTTAACTTAGCAAACTTATCTTTACACCAGGATTGCACTTTTGAATGAAAGAGCGTCTCTTTTCCAATATTCTCATCAAAATTGTGTTTTAAATTGTTGGGCCCTGCTACTAATATAGTATGCTTATATTAAACTTATCACCTATTGTAAAAACAAAGGTGTACCCCAGGTGTCCTGGGGTTGCTGACGTGTCCAGTGCTGGATTCGAGCTCAGTTGGGGAACTTTTCAGCCTGAGCTGCTACTTACCACGGCTTCCCTTCCACAATCTTGAGCTATACTCTTGAACTTTCACCTTGAATTTACACATTTTGCCCAAGTCGGTATTTATGAGGCTTAGCTTCTTGATTTATAACACAAAACTGATTTGTGTTCTCTTTTTACTCTTAAAAATGCTGTTCACCTTGAAGCCCAATTTGAGTCAGAGTCAGCCTTTGGGTGTACATTCTGTGTATGATCTTCAGTTCTATTTTGCTTATAGTGCTTCATTGTCCTTTAACCTGAAACAGATAATTTTACCAATGAAAAACACAGTGAAGAAATATACATTCTTTTAAATATATATAGGCAAATTCAAGCTTCAAATATATGTACATATATATGTATATATATATATAAAACTGTCTCAGCTCATCTGTCAAGTAAAAGAAAAGAAAATATTAAAAAGAAGTCAGATGAAAGAATTACTGAATTGTTAAAGATTTTATTAAAGAACTTATGTAAAGTAAGTTAGAAACCCACAAAATCAAATATTATGAATTTTTCAATTTTCGTAATCTGGATAAACCATACTAATACATTGATTATCATAGTAACTTCCACACCAGTGAAGGGTTGTTTTAAATTCCCAGTCATATCATGCTTTAAGAAAATCAGTATACTTCATATGAAGTATTCAAGTAAATTAATAAAACATACTTTTAATATGATGGACAATTTTATTAACAGAAAGCTTTAAAAATCAGTAAGAAGGAGGTACAGATGACTGACTGACTGATTAGTTAATGAGTGTGAACCACATAAGCCAGCTGACTTGGATGGCACTGATAAGATCCACAGTAGTTGAGATTACTGAAGAGATTGTCAGTGATAATTTAGTACTAAAATGAAAATTTACCGCACAAGTCTAGGGCTGAGGGACTGCCCAAGACTACACATTAATCCACATAAGGAAACTTTCAAATACTGTTATTCATGCATATTTAAACTCTGCTAAAAATCTTTGCTATCCTAGTGATTTTATAGGAACAATATAGACTCAGATAATGCATTCTTTAATTTCAAAAATTAGATCTTTAAGCAAGTCTTTTTGAGTCTTCTAATGCCTTGGAACTGAAGGCAAAAGAAAGAACCCCACCAGATTACTTGAATGGTCTCATTTGTAGCCAAAGGCTTGCAGGTCACGGGGGGCGAGCTCAGTTGAATACTGGGCTGCACAGTTTGCCTCAGTGGAACTCTAAGCACAACTTCTCAGTGGAAGGAGGTGGGTATAAAATAGGAGTAGAGAAGTGATACACAGTGGGACTCCATGGGGGCTCCCCAAAGTCCTGTTGGCTAGAGATGAAAAGCAAAGCGTGAGGAGCAAACTGGAACCTTTGTTATAGAGGACATCACATCTCCTACAGCCAGGAGCTGCTAAAGGAAGCACTGATCCCTTGCTGCCCTCATCAGTTACCTGTGAGTGAAGAGCCAGGAACAAGATAGGATTCTTCAGACACGCCCCCAGTGACCCGCTTCCCCCAGCCACGCGCCACCGCCTACAGTTAGCACCCAGTCATCTATTCACATTATTAAGCCATTGAATGAATTAATCCACTGACGAGGCTGCAGTGGTCATATTCTAATCATCTCACCTCTGAGTATTCCTGTGCTGTTTACATGATCTTCCCAAGGGCACCTCATATCCAAACCACAACCAGAACGCCTACTGATGTCTAGCACTGTGGGAATGGGTTGTGCTTCCGGGTCTACCAACTTCAACGAGTTTGTTCCAGGAGGGAAGGGGCAATGCAGGAAGACCTGCAGCTGGAGACTGGGTGCCGCTCCAGACACCAAATTCTCGAGCATGTGGATAATACCCCAGAACCTTCCAGCATCTGGAATGGCCGTCTAAAACAAGTCTGCTTAGGCGGGACTATTTCAGTGCTTTCTTGAAGATCGAACTATCTGAATGTCTGTGAATTCTTTTTTTTTTTTTTTTTACCAACTATCAATACCTTAAGGAACAAGCATACACCCATTTGTTCTATGAAGGCATCATGGTGGGGCAGACAGGGCACCTACTGGACAGCCAGAGAAGCTGGGAGTGAAGACAAACTGTGCTCCTTAGTAGCTGAGAGGCTGCAGGATCGCTTCATTGGGTTGCCGTGAGAATTTACAAGAAAATGTATGGAAAGAGTTTGAGCAGGGGGACCCAGAGGCCTGGCAGGTAGACTCTCAGGTGAGGAGTTCCAGTTCCTTGCAGATGGGTTGGACGGTGGGCAGACCTGCAGCAACTTGCAGGTACACCCGTAGACTGAACCCAGCCTGGGATGGTCTCCAAAGGCATGGGCCAAGCAAACATCTTTCTCTTCATGCCATAAACACCCAACTCGGGGGCCGACGTAGCCAGGGTATCAGGTAGTGCAATCCCACTACACACTGAGGTGCTCCTACTCAGTACCTTAAAAACAGGAGCTCCACTCTACAATCTGAGGGCCAGAGAGGCTGGGCAAGAGTGTGTGGGCAGGAAATAGATATTTTTACCCTAATATTCTGCTCAGAATGTCTCAGAATTCACCTGTAGCATGTATGTGAAAATGCATTAAAAAATAAAGTATGGCTAGTTATGGAAATCTCAAGAGAAAAAATTTGTGGGATTTATTCTCTTTTTATGAACATGTTTCCAGTTGTGTGGACAATGAAGTCATTACTGGAATATGGGGTTCAACATCTATTCTTTACAGGTACCTTCTGAAGGGTTATTTCCTTCTGTAAAATCAACTTTGGTTTTTCTAACCATGCCTCCTATTCCAGTGACTTGAGACACAGACTCATTTTCTCTTTCTCACTGAGAAATACCTCTTTGGCTTTGGATTTTGGTGAGACATTTGCTTTGGCTCACTTGCTTTGTCCAGCTGATGGCCGTGCCCACACTGAGATGTCTACAGTGATGCACCTCTGCCTGCCCTGATGGCCTGGCCACCCCAGGGTGCAGAGCTGAAGGACCTCGGAGAGCAGCCGTGCCCTGGGGCTCAGGCCTGCAGAGGGCAGGGAGTCCTGGGAGCGGCTGAGGAGGTCCTGGTGTGCATTTCCTCTGCAGATGCTGGGCCATGAACCTCAGCAAAACCGAGACTGACAGTGTCACTTCATAAGGACAGAAAGGAAGAGAGAAAAGAAAACCAGTGTGATGTGGGTCTTAAAAATATTCAACTAAGAACTAATTTTCTCCCACATATCAGGACATTACACCTTGGAAGACTTAGACATCACCAAAAGCTAATTTCTGCAAGGCACTGAGACTCCGAAATCTAATTTTCTCAGTACCTATGACTTTTATTCCTTGTCATGAGATGAAGAATATATTTAGCTCTACTGAGCTCCTGAGTTTTAGTCTTGAAACTTGGAATTATGAGATCTGTGGATGATCTTGATTGGATCTTGAATTTTAAGAAGTTGCTCTGTGATGTTAATTCAGTACCTTCCTCCCGACTGAAGAAGAGGGAAGGAAGATGCGGCCTGCGGAATCAAGGCTGAGAGCACAGATTTTGGTTACGGTTCTAGTCAGTTTCTAGCAAATCTCCTTCTGGCAGGCCCTTTACTTTTCACAGCCTTGAGGTTTAGATCCCCTGCGAGATGCTCTGTGGAGGCACCCCGTGCCCTGAGAGAGTCCTGGGCTCCGGTTCATCTTCTGTGTTGAGATGAGCTGGCAGTGCATGTTTTTATCCTAGCCACAAGGCCAAGACACCCCTTTTCCAAGCAGGCATACCCCACACACACACCTCGGCCTGCCTGTCAATAACGCCTGAGCCTGAGCGTGAGGAGCTAGCCCAGTGTCAAATATCCTGCTGCCGTGTGAGTCCTCGCCCCCAAAGCCGCCAGCTTCCATCAGGCACCCCTATGTGCTGCAAGTAGCTGATAGCACGAGTTTCTAGATGCTGACCTGTGAGGGTTCCTCTTCCAAGGGAGTGGCCTGAGAGGGACACAAAAATTCCTTGAAAATTGAAGAACCTTCAAGGTTCACTGTGCCTGGACCAATAATGCCATGGAAGTGTTTTGAAACCTGTTAGGAAGGTGGTGTCAGTGCAACAAAATCACGTGGACTCCAAACTTGCGTGGTTCAGATCTAGTTACTGCCAGGCTCTGGAAATCTCCAGGAAAATATTCTCATGGGATTTACTTCTTTTTGTGGATTGTTTTCAATTTTGTAGATAATAGAATCATCACCACGATGTATGCATATTAGTCAGTGTTTCCTCACTATGACCAGAATACCTGACAAGAAGAACTGAGAGGACGAAAAACATATCTGACCGGCAGTTTTGTAGGGAGGGCTCTGCTCATGGCTGGCTGCCTCCATTGCTCTGGACCCCAGGTGAGGCAGAACCTCACAGTGGAAGGGTATGACAGCCGGAAAGCAGAGACAGCATGGGGATGCCAGGGACGCAATATAAACCCCAAAGCACACCCCAGTGACCTGCTTCCTCTAGCCACACCCTGCCTGCAGTTGGTATCTAGAGTAGTAGTTCTTTCAAATTATTAGTGCATCAAATGGATTAATCCACTGCCTGGGTTACCACTCTAACAATCTGATCATTTTACCCCTAAACGTTCCTGCATTGGCTAATGAGCTTTTAGGGGATACCTCACATCCTACCCAAAACTCTGTGGCTCAATATCAGAGGGATACCACACTTCTACAGCCCTAAGTTTGTGTTTGATAATTTTTAAAAATCTCAATGCTCCATGATACTGCATTTTATGTTTCTCATGAAAGAAGCGTCTAAATTCTTTGACACACCATTTGGGGAGATGGAGGGACAGTAAAGACAGTGATGATAAAAGTTTTTCCAAGGTTCACTATTCCAGAGATCAGGGGATTGCTGTTTGTTGACTCACATTCTCTATTAGCATCCCATTATCTCTTTGAAATAATAGTACGTCCCTAATCCTTAAAGATTCTCTCCTTATTTGTAGCATCTACTCTAATTGGCTGCTTTTCCATGCCACCAATAAGGCCAGCAGAAAGCTGTCTACATTAGAGTCTCACTCAGTAGTGCTGTCATCCTAATGTCTGCAGGAGCAGGTAAGAACGTGCGGGGTGTGAATGGTCACCATGTACCCACTGCCCAGGGGATGTCGCTGGTGTTACCGACACGGCCATTTGTATTCAGAGCCAGGTGATGACAGAAACAGCTTTTCCCTGAGGAAAAGATGTGCTTCCTTCCTGCCACTGGCTGGGTGCGGCTGTGTCAGGAGTGGCGGAGCCCAGTGGGCACGTCGGCAGGGCATGTGGGCATTCAGCTGAGAACTGGGTCCCCCGCACAGCCTGCTGGGCAGTCAGGTGGTCTCCGGGCCTTGGTTACCTGTCCAGTCCTGAGACGAGCAGATTCTCTTCTTTCTGCTTCCTCCAGGTTCCTTCTCAGCTGTGAATGGCGGGAGCGTTGGATTTGCTGCCTCCTATTTTTTTTTTCTAGCTATTTAGGGCCTTTCTTCAAGGTGAGGCAGAGCATCCTGGCTTCTTCCCAGGATTTTGGCATTTTTATTTCTGGTGTTTGTTACTTATTTTGCTGAGAATGAAGGGGTTGTCGCACGGTGGGGTCATCAGGCACAGAGCCGAGTGGAGAAAGTGTCCCATTGCTGCCAGATGTTCACCTCCTGTGCTCCCAGGTCCAGGTATTTAAAACTGCTTGTCTTCGTTTGTGAGAAATCGAAGCTTTAACTCTGAGATTCGGGAGAGAGAAGACCTCCTCGGCCCACAGTCCAGAGCATGAACCCCACATTGAGTCTCTCCCCATCTCTTCCTGCCCTCTCACACTCCTAGCCTTGCCAACCAAAAGTTCCTGTGCCCGTGTGCTTTATGTCCCGTCTATTCTTCTTTCTTTCTTTCTTCCCTCCCTTCAGGTTCTCTAAGGCTCTATCTTGTAAAAAAGAGAGGTAAATGTATGCAAATTTTAAACTCCATCTTTAAATTCATAAGGGTGCAGGAATAAATAGTGTTTTTCAATCAAAAGACGGGAATTTTACATATTCACTTGCCAAGTGAATGACTATAAATGAGAAAGTTTTCGCTATTTCAGCAAGAGCAGATTTGAGCATAAAGAAAATGAAGTATGTCCATTTCCTTTTAACAAATAAAGTCAAGAGGAGGGAATTGGCTTTATTAAATTTGCCATTCACCATTCTCAGTGTGCTGCACATCATCTGCTGCAGGCTGGAGCTGCTGGATGGGCCGCAGCAGGTGATCCTCTCTCTTGCCCACATCTGCCCCACAGCCAAAGCACTAACCTCACAGGAACATCCCCTATTCCTTGTCAGATGTGGATTCCTTAATCATTAATTTCCACAATGATTTCAAGTCAGCAATATGATTAATTATATGTACCATGGTAATAAAACCCAAATTATTGGTTAATCCCCAATCTATAGGCAAAATTACCATCTGCCTTGTATATTGTCATGACCTCTGTGACCCTGCTTGAAATCCTTCTTGAGTCCCCAGGAGGCAAAATGCTTGGAAGTGAGGAGATGGCCAGTTTGCATCTTGCCTCTGGCACTCACCCCCTGTGTGGTCGCCAGTACTTTATTGATCCCTCTGAGGCATCGTCTCCTCACCTGCAAATCTAGATGCCATCAGTCTCTGGGTCGTGGCTGTTTTAAGGATTACGTGAGAATGTGACATTCACCAACCATGACAGCTAGTGGCACTTAGTAAATACTACCCGGGATTAGCTAGTTTGTGTGTGTATTGGTATTTCTTTGTACACGACTCCAGTTCCAGAAAATCAATACAATGTGAAAATTACTTCGACCTGTGTAATCACTTAGTTCATAGTCAGGGAACGGAATTCTGCAAGCAGTCCTTGGCATGAGTGACTTGAGCTGCCCTGGTCTTGGGCTCGGGCTTGAGGAACAGCTGAGGCCCTGAGGCAACAACTGTTTTCTGATCAATTACATGATGAAATTTTTAAATTCAAGTTTTATTTTCCCAAGTTTCTCAGAATAATTACTAATCAAGCTTTGCAGTCTGTGTATGTTTTACCAAGAATTTGCTTTATGCAAATAACAAGGTTCTGGTTATTTTACCCAATAGACAATATTCTGGATTATAGTCAAGGCCCTGTCTACTTCCATCTGTGAAATTCTCTGGGGCTGTGTAGGTGCTTTTACAGGTCTTCTGAGAAGACATCAGCAAATGTAAAGGATTGTATAAAAGTAGATTGTCTTTAGGGCCTCTAAAAGTATGGTGTTTATTTTTAAAATAGTTCCCCTTTACCAAATTGATACACAATATTGAAATATTTTAAAAGTCTAATTCAATTAATCTCACCAAGAAAATAGTAGAACTAAGTTTCCTAGAACTTTCTTGTATATATGCATTTCATGAATCCAGCAAGCATTTGCCACCTTTCTAATCTGCCCCAGACCCCCAACATGTTTGGCGTCGAAGGTTTCGGAAGAAATTCTTGGATCCTCTTGTCAGGATGCCCAGCTCCTGTTTCTACAGACTTGTCTTTCCTCCTTTCCAGTTGGCCTCTATTTTCACCAGGCAAGGACCTCTACAGAGTCGCAGGGGTAAGGGTAGAGCAAACACCTGAGGTGGGTGAGGGCCGGTGTGTCCCCAGGCGGGCATCGAACAGTCGTTCTACCGGGTCTTCCTCTGCTTTTCTCTTGTTCTCCTCCGTGTGTGTGTGTGTGTGTGCGCGCGCGCGTGCGTGTGTGATTCCTAATGCAGTGGATTCCCCATCACTACTGCATTCTGGTATTAGTTGTGCAGAGGGGTTACGAGAACAAAGTTCAATTTAAAAATATGCTTTGTCAGATACCACAGTGAAATAAATTTGCATATTGTTATTTAGCGTCTTTGAGCCATTTTTATCATTTTCTTAATGTTTCTGTGACCCTGAAGAGAGTAACTTGGAATAAGCTGCAGGAGGGTCACTGCCTCGTCCCTCCCCTGGCCCGTGGGGAAATCAGGCCTCCCCTCTTTCCCCACAGCCATGCTGTATGTTAGATTAGTATTAAATAGAGCAGCTCTCAGAGGAGAAAGTACCTTGGGAACCCTGCGAGCTATTCTGAAGTAGCACAGGGCTTATCTAAAATCTTAACATGGAAAAGTGGCATATCTGCAAGAAAACAGATTGAAAAGAGATCTTGATATAAAAATCCTTCTAATGGATTTTGCACTAGAAAGACAATTTATGGATCCTTATCATTCAGGTAGAGCTGCAGCCGATAACACAGGCTCAGGAGTGGAGGGATAAGAGTGCAGGAAAGCAATTGCAATCACATTTGTGAGATTTGGGCAAATGCTGTGACTCTTCTAATGTAATTTATAAATGGTGCTGTTCTATTGTCATAATAAAACCATATCAAGAGGATATTATTTCATGCTTGGGGGCAAAATCTGTTTAGATGTTTGCTTCCAATAGTGTATTACAGAAACTGTAATTGTAAAATAACTTTCTCAAAATAACTTAGTGCATGGGTAGAAAGCAAGCATCGGTGGAATTAATTCTTGGCACATGTGTCGGGAATGCAATTTGGGGAAAATTTATGTCTTTTCCAGAGGCACTTTTATTGGAGAGTAGTGTTTAGCAGAGAGTGAAATCCCATAGGAGGAAATTCTTGCTTGGTGCAAACTGAGAAGTACCCTGTGTGCTGAATCACTTGCCCAGGACGGAGGTCCTTTCAG
Organism: Sciurus vulgaris; assembly: GCF_902686455.1. Taxonomy (NCBI): domain Eukaryota; kingdom Metazoa; phylum Chordata; class Mammalia; order Rodentia; family Sciuridae; genus Sciurus; species Sciurus vulgaris. Next base: position 3,280,154 of record NC_136465.1, on the reverse strand, counting down.
GACCTGGGATGGGGACCAGTGGAGGCCAGGACAGGAGCAATGACTCATGTGAGGAGCAAGAGGCTGTGACAATGACGCCCTTCTAGGGAGAACTGTAAGTCGAAGCCAAGTGCAGGCAGTTTAATCGTGATTTTTTAGAGCACCCGAACAAGTGTGACTTCACAAAATTTCTCCTCCACGCTCCTGAAGATGGCAAGAACTATGCTGGGCTGAGCTCAGGGGAAAAGGCAGATGCTCTCTTAGGAGGGAGGCCAGGGGGCACAAGGGACAGATTGTAACATGGACTTGCTGCGTGGGAGACCAGCATACTGAGTTCATTAAAAACCGGTTTCCAAGCTTGGAAAGGTGAATTGACGGTTGGAGGTGACTGGCTCCTCTCTGAATGTCTGGCCCCCATGGGATGGCCATCAGGGAAGCTGACTCTTGGTGGATATCTTTAAGTGTGGGCTCCATTTGTCTCTTCTCTCTCATTTTTATTAGCTGACGGGACCCCCAGTTGTGATCCTTTGCAATAAGAGGACTCTCTTATCCACAGAGCTTAACCCAGTGGGACAGGCCTTCACACTGACACGGGCAGGGGATTGTGGTTCTGGGGGAAGTAGTCACAGAGATGCTACAATATACATGGTCAAAGTCCCAGGCCTCAGAAGCCCTGCCACCTCAGTGTATAGCCATGGGCCGCACTGAGCATGCTCCTGGTCTCCACAGCTTGGGACCTGGAGAGCAGACTCTCGGGACAATCAGCCCAGAGGCCAGCTTTTCTCATAGCTGCTCCTCTCTAGTCTAGCCTCTAAGTCCACCCCGTTTCCACTTCCCTCATCAATGCATACCCAGTCCCTCTGTAAGACATTTAGCTCAATTATTTGGCAATTTTCTGACCCTGTGTGGACTCTACACATTCCATAGACTGATCTGTTTCTTACAATTTCTCAGAGGCAGTGTGCCCAATTTATCTGGTTAATTAAATAGGATGAAGTAAAGGATGAGTGTTTTCTTCACCCTGTGGAGATATACTGTGTGCACATGCACACGTATGCATGTCTATGGGCATATACACAAAGCATTTGAAAAGCAGTGAGACCAAAATTATGAGAAGCAATTGATACAGTATCCTCACTTTCAAGAAATTAAAGGAGCTACTTCACATCTCATAGTGTTTCTAAAATCAGAGCAAAGATATTCATACAACAGATGCATGATCCTTTTAGATTGTAAATATCTGTCTCTTTGCAGAACTTTTAGTAAGTTAAATTGTGCATTTGTATATTTAACTGTCTTTCCCTCCAATAATTTCAATATTTTATGTTTATATGGGCTATATTTTATGCCCAATCTTACATATGAAAAAGTAGTAGTAATAATTTTATTATTTGTATAAATATCGTGTTGTACACTCAAAATGTATACAATATTATCAAAAATAAATAAGCAAGAAAATAACCAAATTTCAAAGTAATCTAGGATTATTAATAAAATATGTTCATTTATAAAACGCCCTGAACTTTTTCCCTTATATATATTTTTAAACCAATTCGAAGAGATGGGCATTATAACTAAAAGTTGCATCATTTTTTTTTCTAATTTACCATAGAAAAATTACTTCTGTGTCTATACATCCACACAGGGACAGATACACACATCCACTAGGCACTGACTTATTTCAGACATGGGAATGGAAAACCACTTGGAATGGCACTATCAAATTGGTCAGGGATTCCTTCTGAGCTCTTGCTTACATGTCAGTTCAAGAGCTAGTTGGAGTTGTTTTCTGGTCCTCCTGAGCACCAGATAGAAAGATGTCTCCACAGCAACAGAGGCAGCTGTCTCGCCATAGACACCCTGAGTTTTCTATGTGTCAAGTTGTATTGTGTTTAGAATTTGTGGCTAAGTGAATGAAGGCCAGTGAACAGTCTTTTCTTGGGCTTTGTAAATGTACAACTTAACACAATGTTTCTCTAGACTTCTCTCAGACTGCTAACAATTACTAACAGAGCTGCCGCGAGCTCTAGCTGCCACGAGCTCAGAGTCAGCTGTGATGGATGACTGGACACCTGTGTTAAAGCAGACTCAAGTTGATGCTGAGGGGATTGGTGAAGGAGGAAAGCAGGCCATGCAGACATACCACAGACACCTCCCGATTATCTAATGTGTACACCGATGTGGAACATGGATGTCTTAGTAGCAACAACATCGAAAGCCTTCAAGAGCAGAGCTACAGGAGGCTCTGCTGCTTGGCCATGCAAGTGGTTCACCCAGGAGCCACAGACATTGTGAAAACCCAAGTTTAAAAGAAGTGTGAGGTGTTCCACTCATCTGTGCCCAAGAGAGTTTACCTTAAGTGGCAGTCTTGAGTTCAGATGCAAAATGTGTTTTAGAATCAGAAAATGCAATAGATTAAACATGTCTGTGTATAGATTTACCTATTTTATCTATTTTTATGTGACATGTTGAACAGAAAAGAAAAAATAAACAAGTGTACTAGGCACTATATTCAAAGGCCAAAAGTTAAAATGTAAAACAATATGCTACTTTAAAAAGGCGCCTTCACTTTGCCTCTACCTGGCCAAGGTTAGGGATGGGTGGCCACTGCAGTGTGAGTGTGCGTTTGACTTCACCTTTTGGATTTTGCCTTCCTGTGTCCACTTTCCTTGCTGGCATGTCAGCCTGAGGGTGTTGGGTAACCTGGAGTAGCAGGGAGAGGAGGCATCTGGCCCCAGATCACCCTCTGCTATCCCTGATGTAGGTGAGTCACCCTTGTGGCCTCCAGTCTTACCAGATCACCCAGGTGTGCCCACAGGGGCAATATTGCCTACTGATCTCATGTGTGAGCATCCCTCTGGGCATCCTGCATCCCTGCTGGACTCAGAAGTCTTCTATGGTCTCTGCCATAGAATCTCTGGACTCAGAAAGGCTTGAATCCAGACATGGCAGCTGCATGACTTCATTGTCACCACCTGGCACTTTTCAGAAGGGTTTTGAGCACCCAGAAATTTTGCTGAGAAAGAAGTCCCCACCCCATCTGGTCCTAGGTCTCCTGTTCTCTGCAGGGTCCTATCCTCATGTTCTCTTGTGGACAAGCTCATTTTTGTCATCCATATTGTTCATCCCTAGATTAGGCAAACTTCGTCAAGTCCCCAGAGAAGGGATGTTGTCTTATTTTCTTAAAAGTTTACAATTTGTAACATGAGCCTTAATCCTGAAAATCTATTTAAAATAATCATCATTATTAAACAAATACAGCTTTTGATGCCCTGAATTTCAAATGTCTGTTTTGGATTCAAAAGTCACAAATCGATTCTTTGTTCGTTGTGTTCAATGGTGATTCCTCTCTGAATAGAGGGATGTCCACAAGGTTTCCAAATCAGGGACGGATTTTAAAGAAGAAGAAAACTTAGTAGGTCAATTTTTCATCTCAGTGGGCAAGCCACCTTGGATGGCCAAGTAGCAGCACCACTGGTTTGAGAGAGATGAGCGGGGACATAGGTACAGTCCCTGACACGCTGTGCACAGCGTAGCCCCATCACTAAATATCACTGGAACTTCTCTTCCCTGTGAAATATGAAGGTTGAAATCCCTGTGTCCAATGCCACCTGATGTCCTGAACTACTTAAAATTCTAGTGTAGTAAAGAATATCTTCTGTACATACACCCGGTCCTGGAAGAATTCTAATCTGCAATCTTGAGTAACTTTAACGAGCTAATTAAATTGTTGTTCCCAGAGAATGCTAGTTTAATAACCATAACTACACACTTCTGAATTTGCAGACATTCTACTTTCTGATTACCTCAACTCTGGGTATCCTAGCTAGACATTAATTTCAGTCTTCCTGCTATGCGGACCAGGATCCTGATTGCTGTTTCTATTACAAAATAATTCATCATATTTAAAGGCAGAGCTCTTTCCTTCCCATTTAATTACACAATATTTCACTGATGTACCATGCACATTTTTATTTTAAAGTACATATTTTTCATTATTGGATGATGTCTGTCTCTGATTTGAAGAGACTTTGTGCCCACATGCTGCCCTGCATTCTTTCTCTAAACGCTAAAACGGAAGCGAGCGATGTTGAGGGCTTTGTGATGTTGTATTCTGTTGAAATGTTCACAGGTTATGTGCAGCCGTGTGTATCCCTGTTCTTTCCTGGGCAACGAAACCTGGATGGAGAAGGTAGAACAGCTGCTGTAAGCCATTGATGTGGATTGCTTAATTTCCCTCCTTCCCATCTTTCACCTCAGACTATAAGACTCTTGAATGTAGCAAAGGTGTTAACCACGCATATATATCTTTTAGAAGATATTCAATGAATTATTTTAATGAATGAAGAAAAGACCTAGATTAACCAATATTGCACTTCAGATAAAATGTATAGTAAGTTGCAGACTCACAGCTGTTGGGATAATAATGGTCAAAATAATGTTAGCTACAATGTAGAAAGCATTTTGAAAATCATTACCTCATATTTTATCCATGGCATGAACTCTTCCAAATGACATGCAGTTGAACCAATAGACAAACATAGGATAGAGAAGTGGATTCCTCAAAATCTAAGCAAGTTCTCAGTGAGTGGTGGGAGGAACTGCTTGGTAGAGTTCTTATTTCTCAGTCTTGAAAGATTTCACACAAGCCCTGGGCAGGATCTTGCTGAAAAACTCTTCTTGAGGAAATTAATTTCTTAGGCCAAGTCTCTGTAAGCTATATTATGAGGATAATCATGTTGGCATATGACCCAAAGTATGATACTATCAAATATTGAGGATTAACGTCAGTTTGGCAACTTTTGGCTTTATAGAAATTTTCTTTGAAGCAATTATGATTTCAAAAAAAGATTTAACTTAGTGATATTTCCTAATTTACTTAAAATATGCACTTGACATTTTAACTAAACTGTAGTTTTAAATACATTTGACATTTTCAAATCACAAACACTGTAGATTATGTAATAAATACAATGTGTAATTTTGAAGTGCACCTCTTTAATGAATTCATAACTCCCTCATTAATTTTTGGGAAATAAACAAGGCCCACTCTGATCTTCTCTTCCTGTGAGCTTTTCACTGAGTTTGCCTTTTTCTTTCTACCATCACCACTTCTAACTGATGAGATTATAGCAGCGACATTAGCGATTTAAATATCTTGAATGATAATGCGGTACAAAATAGTTTGGATCTGTTACTAGGTGCAATTCATCCTAGTAACTCATTGAAAAATGGAAGAAGAGTAAACTTCTTCAGTTGTGAAACTCGTGTTCCTGCCAAGTGAACATGTACCTGGAATTCAGAAAGGTGCCACAGTCCTTTCTTGCTTTACCCTACAATCACTCATGTTTGACAGGTGTGCTCTGTCAATTACCCACATTGCTGGAAGTGAGAGGGGAATTGGTTTCTCCCAGTAGAAAATATAGTGAATGAGATTCTACGGGACAACAGGGGAGCCAGTAGAAAAGATAGAGAGAGGCACGTTGGGCTGACGCCAACCATACATTTTTTTGCTAGGAATGAAATTGATTTTTTTGTCACTGTTCTTAAACCAAATTCCCTTTGGTGACCATTCTCTTCTTCCTCCTGCAAACAATTTAGCTAGGGCCTTGGATGAAACGTGATGCTCAGAGTGAGGACAATGGGTGGTATTCCACAGTGGAGACCAGGATGAACTCAGATCCTCTTACAGCTTAGCTCTTGGCACCAGCCCCTGATTAAGTGGGCCAGGCCGTGGGGGACCTGTTGGGTCATTGGAGGTAGGGAATGACCACCCAGAGAGGCAGGCTTTGTGACTGCACGTACACGCTGGTCACCCCAAGTAGTTTCAGGATGTCATCACCTTGATTCCTGATTCTTGACTTTTTAAGTCACAACACATGAAGAAAGGGGTCAAATATTCACTGCTGTAGGTGATACCAGTTTCATAAAGAAAAATGAAGAGGACAACTGATGGACTTGTCTTTGGATTTTCTACTTTCATTAACACAGTACTTCAGTGACCTTGACTTGGTCAGCTGGAGACTCATCTTTGTCCAACACAATCAGCTCATGTTAGGTTCAATTCTTTGGCCCTCAGGTATGAGTGAGTCCATGCCATTGCAGCAGACGGATCACACGTGTACATTTTATCTGTACATGTCCATCCAAGCTCATTGAGCACCCCCCACTGACGTTGCTTTTAAACCCCGCAGCATCATGGTGATTTTACTTGAGCTAATACAGTTCAACAGTGTCTCTTTGTAATCCCTGTCCTTTAACATACCCCTGTTCTAAACTCATTATTTAAAGAGAACACAAAATTGTGTTTTTTACAGGGCTGTCACATCATTTTGTATCTAATTTATTACAATAGATATTTAAAACTTCAAAATGGGCAATCACTAAGTTAGAAAATCCTCAATGGATTTTGTTCAAGTTAGTTTTGGAAATGATATTTTTTTAGTTATTAAGTACTACTTGTTGGTTTTCTACTACATTGTTTATTTTAATCTTTATTAATGTTTCCTTGCACGTCTCTCAGACTCTAACTTTCCAAAGCATTTTTAATTAAACTGCTTAATATGAGATAATTATAGATTCACATAGACTTATAATAGCTTTTATAGAGAAATTCTGTATACCGCACCACCGACCACAGAAGAAACACCGAGGAAGCTGTACTCCCATAACATCCCAGAATGCAGACTTGGTGTGGTGTAGACACACAACACCCCGGCCCTGGAGGGGTAGCTGGGTACACGCCAGGAGAGTGGGTGCCGGGGCACTGGTGGGCGGCCGCTGTGTGTGAGCCTTCAGGACCATGAGGGACTCCTCTCCAGGGCCTGCTCCACCTCTAGGTCCCAGGAGCCCCCGCAGCCGTCAGTCTTCCTTTCCTTCTAACCAGCCTCCGCCGTCCCTGTCAGCCTCTGCGTGCCTGTCAGCCTCCGCCCTTGGAGAGAGGCCGTGCTGTTTCTCTGGTTCCCTCACAGCTGGGGCGGTGAAGCCTCTCGCCCTGCACGTGCGGGCCATGGGGTGATGCGAGTCTGTACGTCATTCCCCGACCCCTGATTGCCACTTGTCTGTCACAGACGAGCCTTGAGGGGTCATCAGATACTCTAGATACCTGGCCTTTTTCTGATGGAGGGTTTACTCATATTTTTTCAGTCTTTCATCTTCATAACAGGGTCTTCTGCAGAAAATGTTTAAAGTTTTTATACAGTCTGATTTATTGATTTTTGCTCTTTTGGATTATAATTCATGTGTCAAGTCTAGGAGCTCTTTGCTTAACCTAGATCCTGAAGACTTCATCTGTATCTTCCTGAAAGTCATAGTTTTCCATTTTCCACTTTCCTTTGTGATCCATCTTGAGTTAATTATCACACGGGCGTTAGACTAAGGTCTAGGGCATGTTTTGCAGGGGAATGGCAGGGACAGTCGTTTGTTCCAGCACAGTTTGTCAAATTCTTCCATCAAGCTGCTTTTACACCTTTGTCAAATGCAGGCTGCGCATATCTGTGCAGGTCTTTTTCTGGGTTTTCAGTTTTGATCCATTGATGCTTGGGTCTATCCCTTTGCCAAGGCACCAATAAAATTATTTTCATTGCTGTAGATCAAATAAATTCTGAAATCAGATAGATGGTGTCCTTCTATTTAACTTATTTGTTTTTTTAATTCATAGAGCTATCCTGGTTTTCTTTCTTTTTTTTTTTTTCTGCCTTTCCATATAAATTGTAGAATAATCCTGTCTGTGTTTACAAAGATACTTCTTGGACTCAGAATTCTCACTTGAGACACCTCCCCCAGCACAGAGTGATGGCTTTGCCTCTGGGGTCATGGCCAACTACATTGTTCTTTTACTTGCTGGTGGCATCCTTTCCCCAGAAGCACTGCCCAGTATCTGGCTGAAACACAAACATTTCAAGAACAAAATGTAATTAACCAATTACATGGTTTTTATACCATTTTCATGTTTTCTCATAAATTTTAGCATACATGTCTACATAACTTTGCTTTTATTTATAGTTCAATTAAGAAAATGACTAAAATTGATTTATAAGAAATTATGGCAATATATTACAGTCATGTAAAACTAAAGAATCACTGATTTTTTTTTTAAACAAAACTGATGTAGAAAACTTAAATTGACACAAAATGATGATAGTAAAAAACAAAATAGCATGTCATACACATGACCAGTATGTGTGCCATTATTTTGTGGCTTGACCATGATCCGTTTTTAAGCTCGTTCTATGATTTCATTCATCCGTTATTGTTTTATCTGTGGGCAGTCCATCACGAGGCTGGCCCCAGAGCATGATCCAGGAGCCGCCTTAATGCCGCACTTGGTACAGCAGGGTGCCTGGCAAGCCCGGCTTCTGCTGCTGGGAAGACATGCAGGCAGACTGCCTTTGCATTATGGCTTTTGGTCAGGCACCCGGAGCACATATCTGCACACAAACCTATTTAATTAGGAAACTCCGGGTAAAATATAAATTGATACAGTCTGTCTTTGACCTTTGGAAAAACTGTTAACCTTCAACATACTGTGCACATTATTACACGAGTCCCCTCACACAGATTTCTGGCTCTGTCATCATTAAAATGTTTAAATGTACCCAAGCCTAGTGATCAGGAAAACCACTTCTTAGAATGCAAAAGATTTTTCTTGTAAAATGAACACTGAGATTGATTCTTGTGACCTCAGCACAAGCAGAATTGATTTTTATTTTTATGCTTTGACAAGGGTGTTTCTGCCTCTCAAGAGAGCCACAATTTGTTTTGGAGAAATATAACAAGCAGAGTAATAAATTAGGAGAGAAAGAATGAATTCAAAGCACATGCAAAGTCACAAGTAGCTAGAATAAGGGAAGCTGTGCCTTCGGGTAGCTTCGCATCCTCTGGGCAGGATGGTGGTGCGCAATTCCTTCAAGAAGTATTCTCAGAAGTTACTTAAGTTAACAAATTTTGGTGCTTGATAATGCCTTAGTTCAGTCTCTAGCAAAGTCATACTTACGAATGACTGTTTTGCAGCATCCTTCAGTTAAATATAGCATGATTAAGACTTAATCAAATGACTTAATCAAATAAGCTTTGCAAGAAATTTTGTGCCATTTCACATGCCATGTTCCCTTTAGCTGAACTCTTTTAACCATGTCCATGCTTCTTTTACCTTTAGGCTGTCGGGATTTCAGCTGCCCTCATCCATTGTGAGCTCCGGGTCTGTCCTGACTCTGTGGTTCACCACCGACTTCGCAGTGAGCGCCCAGGGCTTCAAGGCACTGTATGAAGGTAGGAGACTGAGCTCAGCGCACACACCCACCGCCTCCATGACCTGACACGCCCCTTTGGGTTAGCCATGATAGTGAGGAAGCTTGGTGTGCACCACACGTGTGCACGGTTGGTTAATGATTGACAGTTGGAAAGTACAATTTGCCACAATTGCCAAATTTTCTAGCACTAAATATACGTAAGTTTTGTTTACTAATGGGAAGTTCTTGATTGGGTTGTCCTTTTGTCAACATTTGGTAAGGAAGTTTTTGAAAATTTTAGATACAAATCTACTAGTCCCACAACTCAGTGGTGAAGAGTTCACTTGCCGTGTCTCAGAGTTGTGTCAAACTTTTCTGGGCAATGCTACTGCTAATCAGGGTCTGAGGAAAGGTGAGTGCATGAAATGAATTTTTGCTATCCAAGGTGAAGTTTTTAACTGAGGAAATTATTTTGGTGTTATTGTAGTTCCAACCTTTCAAAGAGTAGGTATTTTGTTTTATTTTCGTGTCTTCGTATTTTGTAGTTAGATACTTTTGGATCTTGCTATCATTATTAAGCTTGCTTTTGGGTGGAAATGAAAAAATCAAAGATTGAACTATGATAGACGAAATGATTATTTTAAGTACTGTATTTGAATTGAACTAGTAACACTTTAGGTATAAAGCCTGAAGTGGGTCTTCTTTAGTCTTGTTTTTCACTGAAATTTTAAATTTTCTTTCCTGTGTAATATAGTAACTATCATTGTTAATACAAACTGGAGGCTCTAAAGTAAAAAAGCAATAATTATAAGTGGAGTTACAGACTAATTCAGTATTGTTTACTGTGGATACAGAACTCTAAGTGACATCTGCTTATGTTCTTATTTGTAATAGTACACCTGGGCAGAATCACACTTTGTGTGAAGTTTTAGTTGCATGTGGTTAGTGCAGTTGATCTCAGCTATAGTGAGATTATAAGAAAATGTAAGGGCAGAATTTTCTTCTTGCACAGACAGATGAACAGAATGATTTGCTCTTTTATTTGAAGTTGTGTTTGGACTGGTACTGAGGACTACCTCTTCTTCATATCCTAAAGTCTTTGAGCATACTGTGTTTGTGTATAAACCAGCATCAGTGTTTGAAAAGGGTTAACCACCCTTGAGTAATTACTGTCAAGGAATAGTGTAATGTTTTCAAAGTAACAGGCTAGTTTAAGGTTAATGAGTGTTGCTCTCTTTCAAATTCAGTCAAACCTACATAGTGCTGCCTCTAAACCATACACTCACATAATTTCTTTTCTACTTAACTTTGCAAAAGTATCACTAAAGGAATCCATATCAGTTCCCTGTGAAGCACACTGTGTCCAATAAGCATCATGAGAGCTGCTTAAAAGTCTGATCATGCTCCCCTGTTCTAGAAAGCCTGCGGCTTCCCTACCCTGCCTGACATTGACAATCAGAGGCCATGTTGTGCTGGATTCCCTGCAGTTGATGTTGCAGGAAAGGTTGATGCTGAGTGGTTGCCAGGGGAATAATTCTATTAAATCTTCTCGGAATATCACTGGTGTTACTTGTTGTCAGGATGGTATATTTAAAAAGATTGTTAAGACTGTCTCTGTTGGAAAAATATTTTCATGTCATTCAAAAGAGATCAAATGGGAAAATGACTGGAAAAGTAAATAAAACTATAATTTTTAAATATGCTTCTAAAATATATGAAAAAGCATTTGTGTAATTTAGATTTGAATAATGATATTATAATATAGTCTGATATTTATAAGTAAATACGAGCTGGTATTTTGAAAGAAAAATTTTAAAAGAATAGTTAAATACAAAGGTGCTTTGTCAGCAAAGTCAAAATTGCCTCTAACACTTAATATCTGTATTTAAAATATTTCTCAGTTAGCTTGAAGCTCTTGTGGGTAAATGGAAGTAAGTCCTCTATCAGGAGAAAATTAAGACCACCGCAGTCCCCATGGAGGCCTGTTGAGGGAGGGCTCCTCTGTAGGTGGGTGAGGGGCCCAGTGCCCTCGCCCACCACTCTGTCAATCTCCCAGTTCTGAAGGGATTTAAGGCAAGCATGCCTCCTCAAGGCTGGGCCTGGGGAAACTGAGGTTTGATTATGGACGGTGCATAACATGTACAGACGCTGCTCGGAGGCAGGACACCTCGTCGATGAACATGTAAAGTGGGGCACTGACAGTGCAGACAGGCCTCAGGTCTTCTACCAGTTGCATTTCACAATGATTCGGATTTTCTTCTATCCCAGTCACTTTCGTTGGAAGAGATTGTCCATTTAGTAATTTTGGACCCAAATAATATAATAAAATATTGATGTATTATCCAAGAGCTCTAAAGGAAATTGAATTTAGATTAAAATACTAAATCAACTATTAAAATAAATTTTTATAGTTCTTAAAGTGGTACTGCTTTCTTTCCATTAAAACTAGGATTTATTTAGTATTACCAGATTGTTGTTTATGTTTTTGGATTAAATTTATTCATCTGAGGAAATCTTCCAAACTTCCAAGATCTGTCTAAACATGATAACCTTGGCAGTGAACCTAATGTGGGCACGGAACTCAAGTGCTTTTGGCAGTAATTTTGAAAAAACATTATTTACATAAATTGTTATTCATATTTGGAGACCTTAAGGTACATAATGAATGTGAAAGTAATAAAATATTCCAATTAATGTGTTCAGCCATTGAATTTAACTCTGGAAAAAAAATAGAAATACATAAACTTTCTCCTAACATTGCTCATATAAAATATTTGACTTTCTGCATATGGACCCTTTAGGGTCTTAGCAAGTAAGTTCATTGTTGTTGAGATCAGCACATTTTTACTGGCAAATGCAGAATGAAATTGAAGTTACTGAATTATTAGACTGCTCTTGTAGTATCTGCTAGTTCCATCCTAAACAATATTCTCCATTGTGAACAAAATAATTTGTATAAATCTCTTTGATGAATTTTATAACAGAAAATATAAGATTATATAAAATTTAAAATGGAATGAATTACTATTAAAATCCCTTTGTGTGCCCAAATTTGAAGAACTGTGTCCACAAATAGCCTTGATTCCTAACTTTTTGTCTATCTTCTTTCAAGAACTTAGTTAATTAAAATATAATTATTTTTGTCATTAAGCTTGTCTGTGTTCTAAGAAAGACATCATCTGGGAGGCAGGAAAATTTGTGATATGGAATCCTGGGGCTTGAGAACTTAGCACATCCACCTGGCGACACCTGGCAACCACGCCGGCTTCTGTGTTTCAGGTTTTAGAAGAGAAAAACTCGGGATTCTTATTTTTCTAAAGCTTCTACTTTTTAGTAACAAAAATATTTAGTACTTCAATAGTAAAAGTGTTAGAAACACTGGTGAATATATGGTGAAAACTTCTAGGCAAATATTTCACCTAAAATTTCATATGTTAATTTCATCTTTACTTTTTCCAAAAATCTTTTCATGTCTCATGAAATGTTGGGTAACTTTTCACTTTTAATAATGTGAGCATTGATTATATTTTTAATATTCAGTTTTTGTGAATTATTTACCATAATTTAGGTTGGTTTCTTAGGGATTGTTTCATTTTGTTTTACATGAAATATGTATTTTTTTTTTGAAATCATAGTCTTTGTGTGATTCAGTATTTTGTGAAAAACAAAGATTTGGGTATAATACAATTTATTTTGAGATAGAAAACACCAACTCTCTAAGTCAAGATATTGGGTCCAATATTTAATGGGTCCAGTGTTTAATCCCGAGGATCAATACTTGCTGCATATAGAACATTTCTCCAAAGTCAAGATAATTCCATAGATTTGGAACCAGTTTTATTTTTAACTATTGGTGAATGCTTTATTCATGGAATGGCAGATTTTAAAAAATACATAAATAAAAATAGTGTGCGTTTTGAGAGGGATGCTTTGCCATAATGAAATTGACAAAGCCAAGGGAAGGGCAGCAAGGATTTCTTGACTTGAAGTTAATGAGGACGGAAGGGACTGTTCTCACGGAGGGCCCGTAAACGTGGGGGCTGGGAGAGGGCAGGACTGTGGGACACGCGGGTCTCTAGCACAGGGCTCAGAGTGCTGCCTCCACACATTCAGCATGCATCTCTGCTTCCCAGGGTGCCATCCCCAAACGTATTGGCCTTAAATTTTATGCATGAAATTATAAGAATCTGATATTATCAGATTTTTTTAAATGAATAAATCCTGGAGGTATAGTGTGGAGGAATTCAACATTACTAAAAAGCAGAGCTTCACATATAGAAGGAAATTGCTTTTCATATAAAATAAATAGCTTGTTTATTGAAGTGGGAAAATGCAATTGCTGATAAAGATGATCTAAGGGATGCCCTTGGATTCTGAGGAATTCTGTCATGTTTGTTTTTGTCTTAAAATCATTCATTCTATCAACTATAACAGTATGCTACACCAATTAAAGTATATGCCTCAATGGATAGATGATAGATGATTGATAGACAGAAGATGGATGGATGCCTCGGATTGTGTGATGCTCCCCAGGCATTTCCTGTTAAATCCTGTACTAATTCTACAATGAAGTGCAATTACCTCTAAGGTAGAGATGGTAAGGCAGCAAACTACAGTAATTAAATTTCTTAAAATCCCCTAAGTACTACCTAGTGAAAGCAGAAATTACCTGCATAGCTCCTGAAGTTGTATTTGAGACCCACTCACCATCCTCTCAGATAGGTTTTATCTGTGAGGACACACCTATGCAAACACAAGTCCATGCACATTTATATGTGCATGTGTACCTGTGAATGCCCATGTTTGCACAGAGAGGGTGTGTGGCATGTGACTAGACAATGGGACTCACTGGGTCACCCCCACCTACTTTTCAGGTTTTCACTCAACATGTCTAGAACACCAGGACAGCACCTGCCTCCAGAACCAGTAATACGAGGGAGTAACTGGGGCCCCAGCACTCATGCTGCCTTACAAGATCCGGCAGGAAGAGGAAAAGCCGGCTCCCCGGCCAGGGGAGATCTTCAGAGTCCACACTGGCTTCCTCTGGAGGCATGTGGTTAAAAAGCTCAGGTGCTGAGTGCCTGCTTTGTGCCGGGACCTGAACTGCAGTTCTCAGGGAAGACTCAGAAATAGACCCCTGATATCGATCTCTGAGTGAGGGAGAAATGTGCAAGAATGTGGAGACAAATGAGTGAGCAGACGTGAGCGAGACAGGTCCAAACTGACAGGAGAGGGGAACACCTAAGGAGCTGGAGTTGAGGGATCTGGGTTCTCAGAGTTCACAGGAGCTGGTGTCAGCCCTGCCTGGACTCCCCACCCGTCAGGAAGTTGGGGTTACTTTGTTTCACATGTGAGTCTGAAAACTTGTACTGTGAGATGATTTAGGGAGGGAGGGAGGGAGGAAGGAAGGAAGGAAGGAAGGAAGGAAGGAAGGAAGGAAGGGAGGGAGGGAGGGAGGGAGGGAGGGAGGGAGGGGAATACAAAAAACTGAATTCATTTCACTGGACTATGAAATAAAGCTTTGCATATTTTGTAGGTACGTGCTAATTTTGTAATTTTGTCAACTTTTGGTTTGTAATTCATAGTTTCAGTGTCCAAATACATGTAGAGAGAAGAGATGGACTAAGTGAATTCTGAATTGCTGTAGCACTTTGAGTCATCAGATGACACTGTGCCCTCCCTTTGTGGCCATTTTTCTTTATGACACTGAGACAAAAATTGAGTCTAAGAAAATGTGAGTCCTTCATACTTGACGGTAAATATTCAAAGGTTCCTTTTTTCAAAACATAGGGAGCAATAGGTCAAAAAGTATAAAGTTACATGTAGGGGAAATAAGTTCTAGTGCTCAATTGCACAGTGGGATGACTGTGGTTAAAAATAAGCAGTGTATATTTCCAAACAGCTGGCAGAGGTGATTCTGAATAACCCACCACATAGTGACATGAATTCATGAGGTGATGGGTGTTCAGTATGCTTTACTGTATCATTTATATTTGTACTGGAAGCAAAACACTATGCCCCATAAATATACGCAATTGTTATTTTAATTGAAAACAAAAGTTAGTAGTTGCAGAATTCCTGGTGCAGTTTCGAGGTCTTTGATCTACTTCTAGGTGACTCTCATTCAGGGACCTAGTTAGTTTCTTTCTTCTACATACAGATATCCCGTTTTCCTAGCACCATTTATTATAAAGGCTATCTTCTTTCTACATATGTATCTGGCACCCCGTGTCTGTGTGGGTTAGTCTCTGTGTCTTCGCTTCCACTGATCTACTTATCTATCTTGATGCCACTACATGCGGTCTTTGTTACTACAGTTCTGTAGGATAATCTGAGTTCTGGTACCGTGATGCCTCCTGAATTGCTCTTCTTACCCAGGATTGCTTTGGGTATTCTTGGTATTTGATTCTTCCAAATGAATTTTGGTACTTTTTTTTCCTTTTCTTTTCCTAGTTCTGTGAAGAATGTCACTGGTATTTTGAGGAGGATTGCATTGAATCTGTAGAACTGTCTTGGTAGTATGCTCATTATGATAATATTAATTCTGCCTATCAAGACCATGGGAGATTTTCCCAACTTCTATGGTTGTCTTTAGGTTCTTTCCAGTATTCCATAGTTTTTAATATAGGAATCTTTCACCTTGTTGGTTACATTTATTCTCGTGTGTGTGTGTGTGTGTGTGTGTGTGTTTGAAGTTACTGTAAATGGGATGGTTGTCCTGACTTCTTTCTCAACAGATTTATTATTTGAGTATAGGAAAGGGATTGAGTTATGTATGTTGAAGTCATATCCTGCTACTTTGCTGGATTTATTTGTCAGCTCTAGAAGTGATCTAGTAGAGTTTTTTGTTGTTGTTGTTGTTGTTTCTTTTTTTTTGGACCTGATAGGTAGAGGATCATGTCATCAGCAAAAAGAAAATGTGACTTTTCCTGTTTGTATCTCTTTAATTTCCTTCTCTTGAGTGACTATTCCGGTTGGAATTTCCAGAACTGGAAATGGTAATAGGAGTGGTGATATTCGCCATGCAAATCAAAAGGACATTGAGAATTGATCTCATTCCAGCAAGGATGGCACCATCCAGAATATAAACAGGAAGAAATGATGGCTAGGATATGTCAAGAAAGGTACCTCATACATTATCGGTGCGACTACAAATTAAAGCAACCACTCTGGAAAGCAGTGTGGAGATTCCTCAAAAGAGCGGGAATAGAACCACCATATGACCCAGCTATCCCACTCCTTGGTGTTTATCAAAAATAATCACAATAAACATACTAGGACGATACCTCCACAATAATGTTTATGGCACCTCAATGCAGAGTAGCCAAGCTATGGAACAAGCCTAGGTGCCCGTCAGCATGTAAATGGATCAAGAAAATGTGGTATACATACACAATGGAGTTTTACTCAGCCATAAGGAAGAAAGAAATCAGGGCATTTGCTGTTAAGTGTGTGGACCTGGAGAACATCATGCTAACTGAAGTAAACCAGACTCGGAAGGTTAAGGGCCCAGCGTTTCTCTCATATGCACAAGCTAGATCAAAATAACGGAAAAAGGGGATCACACCAAAAGAAAGGGAGACCAGTGGAGTAGAGGAAGGGAATAGAGGCGGGAGGGAGGAGGAAGGGAAAGGGAGGACCGTGCAATGAAATCGACCAAAGTGTGCTCTGTCACATATGAATATACCACACTGAATTTCAGCTCTGTGTATCTATAAAGCACCATTAAAACACAATAAGATTATACTTAAATTTTTTAAAAAATAAAGTACCCATTTCTAACAATTTTGGCAAGTAGTTCATATTCCTTTCCTTCAGTTGAAAGAATTGAGTTTGACTTTCTCTCTGGCTAGGGTTCCCTGTCATACAGAAGTTTCTGCAAGGGCACTGCAGTGATGTAAGACAAAGAGAGTCTGCGATCCTCAAAATGGATAACAGATCCCCTCTAAAGCGTAATCGTCTCAATATCATCCACCAAATTAAACCCTTACAAACCAGAAATGAGTGAATACTCATTTATTCATTTATCATAATTTGTTTTTCAGAACAGAATGGCCTCTATCTTCATGCATTCCTTGGACTCCCAACAGAGACAGTAAATCTCCAGTGACAGAGACTTGTGGGTCTGGGTCTGACTGAGTAATTAACTCTGGGGCCAGGCGGGGCTTCTTGCTGCCAGTGTGTCTCTTTGTTGGCTGAATATATTTGGCATTTCCCTCTGACACATCCCTCAAGCAGAATTTTCTTTCTTTTCACATCCATGGGTCTGGATTTAGAAAGAGCAGCTAGATTATTACCCTTCAAGCTCAAAGCTTTATTTAGAATGTCAGCACTGATTTATTTCTCCCTTGAAGTGATTACCCAAACTCAGCCTGAATTAAAGCATAGTGCAGGATGGATACACCTGGCGAGAGGGAGTGTTCCCGTCTGAGGACAGTGATAGCAGTGCAGCGGCGCCCGCTGTCCACGCCCGCCCTCCGTCCTCGCCCGCCCTCTGTCCACACCCGCCCTCTGTCCACACCCGCCCTCCCACACTGTTCACAATCACAGAGGCTGCAGCAAATTTCAACTCCCACAACTGTCTCCTCCTGAGGTCTCAGCTGTCCTAGGCTGGTGAGTCCTGGCTCCTCATCCACTAGGACACCCTGTCCCTTGTCTTCACGAAGAGCCAGTGGTGGCCACACTAACCCTGCTCAGGCTTAGTCACTGGTACCCGGGCATTTCTGTCCTCATTTTTCAGGGTTTTGCACCACCAGGTATGTCAGGACCACCAGTGTGTGTTTGTATGATGATATTTGAAAATACCACATAAAGTCTGTAGCTCTGCCATACACCATTGTATCCTTAAAATATGTTAATAGGGTAGATCTCATGTGGTATTCTTACCACTAAGGAATAAAATTTTAGAAAATTAATACTTTTAGTATGTTGATACTAACATTTCCAAAAAAGCAGAGGAATGATTATTTTCCAAAAGTTCAACTTTACCACACTCAAATAGGAGATGCAGAGCTGCCTTAAGCAGGAGAATTTATTGCTTCAACCTAGGCTCACATGTTCCCTGTGGGATCTGGTAGATCTGATAAAGGAAGAAAAGATAAACATACTTTGGGTGGCCCTGGGAGTCTAGTGAATGCATAGTGCCAGAGGCAAAGTGGCTTCCAGCCCAGCTCAGCAGGGGCAGGAAGCCTTTGCCCACAGAGGGCTGTGCCTGCAGCTCCTGGTGTGGCATGCATCAGGTGTCCCTCACACGTCGTCTTTGTGAGGCTGCCTGTGATTGATCTGATCTTCTCAATTTGGGGTCATGGAAAACCACTAAGTTTCTATGAATTTTTGAAATTATATGCCCACATTTGTATGCATTTGTGATTTTCTGAGGCAAATGTTTCTTGGACTTGAAATTCTCAAAAGTTTCACATCTAATGAGAAGGCCAGAATGGCATCTGCTGACAGAGGCCTGGTTTGTTGGCCTGTGGCACTGTGGTCTGATTTCCAGAACTTACTCGATGGCTCACTTCTGCTGTTGTGATTCCTGGGTGGAGCAAGCACCCATCCGATTGTACTCTGGCTTCATATAGAGGCCTAGAGTGGAAAAAAGGGACTGTCATATTAATATCAATGTAAATAGTCTAGTTCCAATGAACTGTGATTTATTAGCTTGGCATTTTGATTTTATATATTGGTTCTATGTACACAGTGTGCATTTTCCCATGAGAGATGAATCTGCTCTAAGCCCTGCAAAGTCTACTTTCTGATTCAATAAAAATAGACCATCATAAATTCAGAAAGAAAAATTCTGCTTGTAAGACCAATAGAGATATTGACCTTTCAACCTGGCAACACACACACACACACACACACCCCTACACACCTACACCTTGCTGTATACTGCTATCCTTCAACCATCATCTTAAGGAGGTGGTCTGTTTAAAATTCAGCTCTACAAGAATTAGTTTCAACCGTGTATGCATTGGCTTGAGGGGATGCAGAATGTCTGTGATACATAGAAGTAAAGAAAAATGTAGTACAATCTCATTTGGGTAAAAATACAAACAAAGGCATGTACATGAGCATGTGAACCCACATGTGTGTGTTGATGTCTCCATGGACATGGTATGGACAACACACACCGTGTTTGTGGATATTCAGAAACATGTATTAGAACACCTGATTTGTTGATACAGATTACCGGGGGCGGGGGGGAATTAGGATGCCACTGGATTTTTCTGTATAGACTGCATTATTTAGGTCATTGCAATGAACATCGAAAAAGTTATATAATGAACATTATGAAATAAGAAATTTCTGAAGATGATGTGTAAATTATTATTCTTAAGTGGATCTCTGGCTCTTAACTGGAAATTGAATGAAAAGTCGAATCAGGTAATTAAAAATCCTTTGATATATTTTTTCAAATGATTGAGTTAATGAGTTCTAAGACCAGCACTGTAGCTGAATTTTTTTTCATAAGGGAAAATGTGTAGTCTTTAAAAAAAATCTACTCTCACAGAAAATAATAACCTGTCTAAAAGGGGTACCAAAAGAGGCAAGTTATTTTCACAGAAAAACTATCTTTAAAAATATTATTCAGAAACAAATTAAGGAATAGTTTATATTTCTACTGAGAAGGGATTCCCAAATTGTGAGTAGTTGTGCTTTCACTCCTTGACATATTTCATCTTGATTTATTATTAAAATTCTATTCTTTGTAAACAATAATCTCCCAAGTTTTTTTTTTTACTGTTTTATTCATTTCCCCATTACCCTTTCATGTCACAGACAAATTGCTAATATGCTTACATAAACAGTATTTGATAATATGTAATCTTAGGCAATGTTTGAAAAGCAAATTTTGATCATTATTTAAAATGAACCTTTATAAATAAAAATGAGACTCTTTCTTTTCTTTCTTTTCTCTTTCTCTCTCTCTCTCTCTCTTCTTTCTTTCTTTCTTTCTTCCTCTCTCCCTCCCTCTCTCTCAATCTCTCTCTCTCCCTCTCTCCCTCTTCCTCCCTCCTCCTCCCTCTCCCCCCCCCTTTCTTTCTTTCTGAGGTTCTTGTCCTTAATATGTGACTTCATGAAAATTAGGTGACCTCCACATTAAGCATCAGGAAGCCTCGACTACTTGGCACTACAAAGGAAGTGCTAGGGAAAATCAATCGGTTACTTCTTCCTCTTGTGAATTGTGTGACGTTCTTCATTGTGCTGTCCCTCTCTCCTCTTGAGCAACG
Source organism: Sciurus vulgaris (assembly GCF_902686455.1). Classification (NCBI taxonomy): domain Eukaryota; kingdom Metazoa; phylum Chordata; class Mammalia; order Rodentia; family Sciuridae; genus Sciurus; species Sciurus vulgaris. Next base: position 3,259,714 of record NC_136465.1, on the reverse strand, counting down.
GCCCCCTCGCTCTCCTTTGGAACACCTGTGTTCGCCTCTCTTCCCACTTCCCTGGCTTTGTTGCCTGGCTACTCCCCACAGTGACGAGCCTCTGCTTTCTCAGCACGCTGTGGACATACTCGTTCCTGATGAGTGGCTCTTCTTGGTTTCATTAGGAGACATCAAGGTTACTTTCTATTGTTCTCAGATCTTATCTCATAGTTTTGCTCCGCTATTGTTTGTTGTTGATGTATTCCTTTCTTTATTTCCAAATTAACAAGAATATTGGGTACAGAACACTGAGGAAAGGGGCATTACCTTTTTTAGACTTGCTTCCAGTTATAAACAGTTTGAGGCAATTCAAGAAGATATGAGAGCATGATACCAATTTGGATTGTAACAAGAGAAAACATGGGCATACGTTGAATTAGAAGGAAGGGAACGAGGAATTTTGAAAATAAGCACTAAATGTTAAATTTTTGTATTAAACTATAATTAAAAAGTGTATTATAGTTTTATAGATAAATTCATTTTAGTTTTAGAGATAGAGAAATGTCTCCCTTTAAAAGTCTTTAGTGAAAGATATGCATGTTACACTAAATATAAGTAATCTATAGTCATATGTATATGGTAAGAATTAAAAAATAAAAAAACAGACTTCCCTAAGTGGCAGCTAGTGAATTCAATGACAGATATACATCCAAGTTATAAAAAGAGATACAAACATTAGTTTTGTCTGCAGAGTCCCCAGGTCAGTCTTCAGGAAAGTCAGGGTTCATTTCCACTTCTGAATTATCACTTAACATGCAAATTGTTATTATTTTTGTTTTTCTATAACCTGAGGTTGACAGGTCACTGTGTATCATAGAGTGTCCATGTCTCTGCATCAAAGCATACTTTATTCTGCAGTTTCTTTCTTCTTCTTTTTATTGTTTTTCTTGGATGTATCCAGAGAATGACCCTTTTAACCTCACTTGGTCACAGATATGCTTTTTACCTCCACAAGGTGCATGTTCAGAGACATCATCAATTGTGGGTTTACTCTTGGTGTGAACAAAATGAAGTACTGACTTTATTGAACAACTAGAAAAATTGTCATGTGGAACAGCACCATTGGGTTTGTGATCAGGTAGTTCTTTAATTGCACATTTTATGTCTCCTTCCTTAGTGCTAATCAGGGTGATATGAACCTAGCTAGGAATTGAGTCCAAGCATTGATGGGGCAAGTGAGATATAGAAGGGTTTTTGACTTTCAGATGAAGGAAATTCATGATTCGTGCAGTTATTTGTACTATCCCCTCCTCACCCTAAAGCTAACAATGGAGACCCCTTGAGTAGGCTACAATACCTGCATGGTGAGACTGCAGGTGGTCTCCCTGTGTGTTTTAACCAGTTTCCTTGAAGATCTTCCTGCTTTTAAGACATGGTCTCACATTTCATTCATACCTCCGGGGGCTGGGGAAGGTAACCCCACTTAATGAGGAGGCAGTGCCTGAGGCTCCTCAGCTTGCAGCATGGATTTGTATGTATCTGATGAAGCTTTGGTAGGTATTTCAATCAGGCCTATCTTGAAGATTTAGGTTTTGTTTTTCAAATCATGCACGTATTTTCCCTAAAACATGTTTTTAAATATTAGAATAATGCAATGGAAAGCTACATTTGGGGAGGAGAGGAGGGTGGCAGAGTGGACAGCTGGTGTGTGGGACATTTCAGTTTCCTCCTGCAGATCTGCCAGGGTGTAGGAGGGAAACAAATGGGAGATTTTGTGTAGGAATAAGATGTTGAACACATTTCAGTTCTGGATGCATTATCCATCTTAAATCATGATGGGACTTCAACATTCTGAATCTGATTTTTCATTTCATAAGAGGTTCACACTTGCTCAGAAACTTCCCATATGCGAAAATACTGACATGTATATCAAAATTTATGTATTTACTTGACTTTTTTGGGAAGAAAATCTTAGATGTATGAGTCATGGGAACAGTTCCATCTTCATCTGAGTGTAGTGATAACAAATTTATACTTCTATTACTTAAGTTCATAAAGTCAAAGGAACTAGTTAACATGTCTTTACAATTAATCATCATACATTTATTAATGATGATTCTGAAATATAAGTGAGCTATCACTTCCCACTGTATAAAATTAATACAAACATTTAGGAGACTGAATTTAAACAATAAATGAAATACATTACAGAGTAATACAACATCACAATTTCACACATAATATTAGCATTTTTAGCATTGCACTTTAGAAATACTGAAATCAATTGTTTAAATTTTCCTTAACTTCAATACAAGTTACCATTTTGCCTACTGAACTATTGACACAGGTTTTTCTTTCTCTCTTTCGTTCTTCTTTTTTTGGAAGATTGGCAAGCTTTTCTCTGAAAGGACAGGGAGTAAATATTTTGGGCTTTGCAGCCCATCTGGTGTGTGTCCATCTACTGAGCTGTGTTGCTGTGTGTGAAATAGCCACAAACGCTGAGGATAAGGAACATGGCTGTGTCCCAGTAATACTCTATTTGCAAAGCTAGGTGAGTGGGGCCATGGAGTGTGACTCTGAGTAATTCCTCCTCTGGGACCAAGATGTTCTTTCCTTTTAGGTGAGTTTAGCTCCAATGTATATCCCACTTCCTTAGTCTCAGTTCAGAAAACAACTGACCCTTAAGTAAGTGGACCTGAAGGGGAGCAATGTCTGCATGTCCACGTCACTGGTTCTGCTGTAACCATTGGGAGAGCTTTGTTGGGAACCTTCCTGTGCACCAGATGACTCAGGAGCTTCAGTGAACTAAGTCTTCCCATTTTGGGTTGACAGTCAACATGTGATCCAGCATTATGTGGATGCACAGAGTTGCGGGGTTTTGTATGGATGGTTGGGTCTGGCGGACTCCCATCCTCATCTTCCAACTGCTCCCTGTCTGTTTTCTTCCCAGAATCTCCCACACCTTCAGTAGACATTACATTCTGCTTCCTTTCCTAAAGTTAGGATGAAAGGTAATACCAACTAATCAAAGTCCAGAGGGTAGTTTGTAGATTTATCAATACATGTAACTCCTGGGATATGATATTTATGAGGTTGTGGGGGAAAGTCAAGTTTCGTGGCTCTCTGATTGTCCACTTATGTTTCCCTACATTCTGTCATTTTGAATGTGGCAGATTAGCAGCTGGAGGATCGCTGTGAATAGCTCACATCTTTGTATTCACTCTCTGAAGGCGAATGCTCTGGGTCCTTTGCACCATTTGGGAAGGCCGTGGGGCGCCGTACAGTATGAGATTGTCCCTGTGGAAAAGGCCTGCTCAGCACAACAGGATGGTGACATGTGCTCTCTGATGCTCACTGCCACCTGACAGCTGCCTGCTCCCTCTGTGAAATGAATTAGTGCTGTCATTTTACTAATAGACCAAAAATAAAACCACTGGCATTGTTTCCAGCAGGCAGTTCTACCAGAAGCCAGTCTAAGCAAATCGCTTTCCACTGCTCACAGCCAGGTCTGTTTCAGGCCCGGCCTTGGGATAAGTCATGGCCCTGGGTTCAAACCAAGGAAGTGAAGCCCTGCTCAGAGCCGGCTTGCTTAGCGTCCACCAAGTCTGGGAACTACATTGCTCGACTTACAAGTGGGAGCCGAGGCTGCCGACCCTCCACGCTCACGTGACTCGTATCTAGCTGTGTCAGAATCTAAACCATTTCACTCCTAGAAAATTGAAAGCCAAAAAGGCTGAGACTAGACCTAGGGGGAGGCCTTCGATTTACTGAGATAGTTTTCATTTTCCTTTTGGCTTACCCACTCTGACCCTAAACACCCCCAGTTGATGTGGACTGTCAGTTTCCCCCTTTGGAAAAAAATGCATGCTGTTTTCTGAGGAACTGCAGAAAGTGAGAGGGTGTCCAGATGAACCCTGGATAGCGGGGTGACGGCCTGGACCCTTCGTGACCCTTCAGGCCCCTACTCAACGCCAGCCCACTGTGATTACGTACTCTTGGGCCTTGGGCTAGGAACTTAATCATCTTGGGCCTCGGTTTCCACATCTCAAAACCAGGATGGTAGTTAGTAGACCGTGAGCATCGTAGGCTGTTCAGGAGGAGTAAGTGTGTGAATTTGATGTGAAATGCTCAGAGAGTGTCCGGCCCAGACTGAGCACCCACTTCGGGATGACAGGCTCCTGTGTCACAGTGCCGTGGGGGACCCGTAGTGCAGGTTCCGCTTCAGCTGATGTTTAATAATATCGACCATAATAATGTTAAATGTGAATGAAATGATTTTTAGTCTACGTAATCTAAATAAGGAATAAATATATTACAAATGTAAGTCATATAAATAATATAGCATAAATATTAGCATACTTTTAATTAAAATCTTACTACTGGCTAAAACTCATCTGGGTTTTAAAGTTTTATATTTAATGATATTAAGTATCACCTCCATTAAACTTATTTCTCCATATCCACTGTCCTGATATTTGTATTTGTACTCAACATAAGTCCATGCTCTAAAGAAAGCATTTATGAAAATTTTTTATTAAAAACTTGTGCACACAATTTTAATTAATATTAGATAAAACGTAAGTGCTTAGAAAATGCGTGACTGGCCGGGCATGGTGTGGCATGCTTGTAATTCCAGTGGCTTGGGAGGCAGGAGGATCACAAGTTCAAAGTCAGCCTCAGCAACTCAGTGAGGCCTTGAGCAACTCAGCGAAACCCTGTTTCAGAAAATTTCAACAAGGGCTGGGGATGTGGCTCAGTGATTAAGCACCCCTGGGTTCAATCCCCAGTACCAAAAAATTAAGAAAAGAAAAGAAAAAGAAAAAGCCAGGCTGGAAACTGGGTTCCTTGACTACCAGAAGACAAAGCTAAAGATGACCACCATCCCCTGGAGTATTCTGCACCTGTGGCTTTTCTAGAGGGGCCACCGTGAGCAGTGCCACCCCAACTTAATGGGACCTAGGGCCTGCCCTCCCTGGACAGCCTTATAAGTTTGGAGCCTTGGGATAGTCCTTTGAGAAAAGTACCCTAAAACCTTCCATTGTCCCAATCCCATTGGAATCCCTGACACCCTTTCTGCAGACAGCATGCCACATTCCCCGGGACTGCCTGGTTGCCATCCGCCCTGAAGTGTGCTGCCTGGGGCAAGGTCATAGTGGCTAAAGATGAGACCTCAGCGTGGGGGCACCTGGTTGCTCTGGGCTGCAGTTTAAGGCCGTCAATGAAAGATGTCCCCGGATGCAGGCTTTCACCGGACTTGCTCCACAGATAGAAATGAGTAGCACTGTTTACACCTTAGACAGGCCCTTTCGAGAGTGACTTCCAAAGGACCCCACTATCCTATCCCTTGGTCGTTATGTAAAAGAATTAAACTCAGCAGACCCAAGTGGGACATGTGCCCCATGTTTATTACAGGACAATCACAGTAGCCAAGTTATGAAATCAGCCTAGGTAGCTGTCAACAGATGAATGGATAAAGACCATGTGGTATGTATATACAAAGGCATATTGCTCAGACATAAGGAAGAATTAAATTATGTCATTTGCAGGAAAATGGATGGAACTTGAGACCATAATTTTGAGCAAAATAAGTCAGATTCAGAAAAGTACCATATGTTTTCCCTCGTAGAGGGAAAAAATGGGGAAAAGGAATGTCATGGAAGTAGAAGAGTAGCCGTTAGCGTAGAGGGAGGAGAAGGGCGGGGGAGAGGGAGGTTGGCACGCCGGGAACCAAGCTGATCTGGGTTCTACTGAACATGCTACGGCGGAGCCTGCCATCTCTATAATGAAGATGCACTAAAAAAGAAAAAAGATAACTTAAAGCCACACGTTTTCCCAGGAGGCTGTTCTATTAATGTTCCAGGCTGTTCTATTTCTTATAAATACCCATGTTTATTAATCCATTTAAAAAATATAAAGATCTATTATTGGTGATAGTTTTGATAATCAGATTACAATAAATAAGAATGTGCATTTTGATTCACCCCAAATTTGACATATTAACTTGCTTTTATGGTGTTCACAGTCACTTATGCAGAAAAGTGTGTTAAATTTAAGTTAGTCCTAAAAGTTACCTTTTACAAGGTTATAGGAGTGGAGTGTGAGACAGTAAAGTTAATAGAATATGAGAATTTATCATATGTACTCCTCATTAATATTCTTGTTGGTCTAGAAATATTTACCAACTTCCTAGGAATTAGATATTCAGTTTTGGGCAAAACAGACAAAGTCCCTTTGCTCATGTCTCCCAATGCTCATGCTTCATCGCAGGGCGCTCACTGGTGGTCTGCACAAGGACGGTTGAATGGAGTGTGAGCTCTTCCTGGGATGAATCAGAAGAGCATCAGAAGAGGGAAGTTTGGGAGAGCAGGTTGTTCCGCTCAAAAAAGTAAAATGGAAAGCTTTAGAGCAGGCGTGGAGGGAGGGTAGGGCCAAGGAAAGTGTTTTCCTCTTTCTTCTGCTTTTAAGGTGGGGGAGCTGCATGATCTTCGCATGGCCATGGGGATGTGTGGGTAGGAAGAGAAAAACCTGCAATGGTGGGAGAACGGCCGGCAGCATCGCTGAGCACGCAGGGCTGCCTCTCAGCAAGGGAGGGAGCCCTGCTCTGAAGAGCAAGGGCCCTGGGGCAGACGCAAGCAGTGGGCAGGTGAGCGAGGGGCTGTGATAGCTGCTGTCACATCCCTTCCTTTTCCCAGGGAAATGAACACATCCACCGAGAGGGCCGGCACTGCGTTCTCTACAAGTCCTCCACGCGAGAGGGGCGAGTGCTCTTTGTAGTCGTGTGGTCATTAACAGGAACGGAGAAGGGCTGTACAGTGTGAGCCACTCCCAGCCTGCGAGACCCAGGGGAGGGCAGCAGACGAGTTGAGATCCACTCGAGGGAGTGTGTCGTCGAGGCGTAGGTTTGAAATAAGGGTGGCTCAAGGCGCTCAAAGGCAGGAGGGAAGATCATGGATTTGTAGTTCTGGTGTTCCAGTGGAATGAGCTGGAAAGATGGGCAGAAGTGAGAGACAGGACATCTGAAGCTCAGAACCATGGGTGTGACAGAGTCGGCTACAACCAAGGGAGCAGCGAAACAGGACTGTAGACAAGTGTGTTGGAGGAGAGGAGGCCGAGAACCCAGGAAGCCAGAAGATGAGAAGATACTGAGGGCACCAAGGGTTGTGATAGGGCGGCCCTATGGCTGGGCCACTGATCCCCACGTCAAAATCCTCCCCACGAGAGATATGGCTGATAGAGCTGGGGAGGGGCTCCAGGCCGGGAGGACAGGTGGACCATTCTTCAGACACGGGAGCCAAAGCTGGGAACTCGGTGTGGGAAGGAAACAGGGGCCACACCCAGGGAACAGAGGGTCCCTGCTCCGGGGACTCTCCGTGAAAACACCGGGCCCTGCTGCAGCAGGCTTGAGAGAAGCAGCTTAAAGGGTCCCTGGTGTCAGCTAGAAGGAGAGGGGGACACTCAGAGGGGTGAGGGTTTCCAGTGTGGGATGAGAATAAAACGAGAGAGTTGGTTAGCCCCGCAGAGACCTGGGTTCTGCAGGTGACTGGGGCGGGGAGGAAGGCAGCTCATTAGCTCAGGTGGTGCAAGGGGATCTCGGAGGCAGGACTCCATGTGGGGCAGGCAGGGGCCGAGGGCACCCTGGAAGCTCCCAGCACTTGGGACACCCCCTCCACGGTGCAGCGACTGCTCAGATCACCACGAGCTTGAACTTACAGACATTTAAACACTGCAGATGGCCAGGCGTGGTGGCGCACACCCGCAATCCCAGCAGCCAGGAGGCTGGCACAGGAGAGTCAAGTTCAGAGCCAGCCTCAGCAAGCTTGCGAGGTGCCAAGCCACTTAGCAAGAGCTGGTCTCCTAATAAGAAACAACAATAAGGCCTACGGACAGGATGTGGCTCAGTAGTTCAGCATCCCTAGATTCATCTCCAGTACCTAACAAATAAATATTGTATACATACACATCCAAAAGAACACATAATTTAAAATGATTATGACCAAATATAACTGATTTTTGAAATACCTATGTTGTGGATAAACTCAAACAATATTAAAATATTACAAAAATACATATTACAAAAAGTATAAATAAATCACATATAATGTATATCTTAAATATACATTATATATTAAAATGATGTATAATAACAATATTATCATTATATAAGTTGTATAGTATATATTCTCTTCATAACGTCTTGGTAAATAGTTTTGAAACCCTGGATGGTGGGTTTCAAGACATACGTTAGCTGGGGGTTTACAGTAAGCACACAAGGCCTGAATTTGTAAACCACTTGTGGAGGCTTCCTCACTCTCAGAAGGAGACACGGTTCCACGAAACCTTAACTCTCCAGCTTCAAACCCCAGCTTGTCGTCAGTGCTTCCTGCTTGCGGGCAAAGCCCTTTCCTTCCCATCAAGAATTTCCCATTGCAAGCTCAGTGCTGTCCCACCTTTCAGATTTCAATGCAGTCAGGGCACTTTAAGAATTGTCTCTTATTGAAATACAGTTGGAATACAAACCTTAAACTTTACCTAAAATAAAGCTGTTGAAGTTGGTACTCAGCACCCAACATTGTACTGCAAGGAAGGATAAACACCTGGTAAACCCATGGAGTTCAGTTCTCCTGCTATTAAATTTAAAAATGCACTTCCAATGATCTAATAATCTTTTAAAAGCATTAGCTCATCAAGGCATTTCAAAAGAGAAAAAAACCCTGCATGCACTCTGTGAGAGAGTCACTCTTAGAAACAAAGTGTCCATTAAAAAATCTAAAAAAAAATAAAAAGAAATTAGCCTGAACCAGCCTAAAATGTGGTTTGTATTAAATTTAAAGACTTGGAGGCTGCAGGTCAGACTGGACCTCAGCCATGTGTTCAGCTCCACCAGTTCTAAGGAGAGTAATTGCTGATGTGGCTGGCCACGAGCCGGCATGTGGGCAAGGAAGGAGGGCCATTTACTGACTTCCTGGGGCTGGGAGCATATGTGTATCCTAGATCTCTGTGTACATACGTGTGTACATGTACAAATGTGCTTTTGTACATGCAAAAGCAGCATGGAGATGGACATGCAAAGCATCTCCAGGCTGCAGCAGGCATACGGCATGCCTCGGACAGTTGCCCAGGGGACCAGGAGCTGAGAAATCCAGCGTGTCTGTGTCTTGCGTATTTTCACTCACAGGACCAGAGAACCAGACTTTTTCCAAGTCCACAAGTTTGCAACAATTGTCCTTACAAACAGCTTTGTCTATATCTTGAATTTAATCAGTACTTTCTCAACCAGAGCTATGCTCTCCCAAATATAAATCACCACAGAGTAGAGACCATGTACTACTTTAATGTATTCATATTTAAATCTCTATTTTGATATGGTGGCATTATGTATAAGTTATTATGTCCGTGTCTGTCTACCTCCACTAGATGGTGTGGATATTCAACTTGGGAAGAGAGACTTATTAGTCTGGTACTAATGTCACAGTGTGTAGAGCTATAGGTGAGGTCCGGGGAGTCGAGCCAACTCTCTACTTCCAATAAGAACTTCACATAGGTGACATTTAATTACTTAGCGAACATCTAATCTAGAGTCATTTTCTCACCTGTTTTATTTTAAAAGCCCACAAAAAGCCTATGCAAATATGCAGGTAGACTCACATGAGTGAAGATCAGAGGCCTGATGTAAAAAGCAAAAATCATTAGCTTCCATATGAAACTGCTTTGTCCAGGAAAATTTCTATAACATTAAATGAAGTTACTAATTCCTATACACTGTGACTTAAATAGCAATTATAAGGCCCATGGAGTTGGCCTAACAACATCTATGGCAAGACCCAGGTGTGGAGCAAAGATGAAGAGACAGATGAGGGGTTGAAAGGACTTAGAGTAAGGCCCTGTGTGTCGTGCCAAGATCAGATGAAAGCCAGGAGACCAGACAGGCCACCTGAGTAGTAAAATCCAGACCGATTTCTTCCGTTACTACATTAGCTACTTAGATACTACCTACTTGGTAAGAAGCCTTTAATTCTTCACTTTCTGTTCCATGTTTCTTACCATGTAACTTCTGCTGTCTGAAATTGCTTTGGTGGTCTTCTAGGTAGAATTGAAGCTCCTGATTAATCCTGGTGGTCCCTTGGTGGTGGAGTCACGCATGGGAGAAAAGGTGGTTTGCATTGTGCTCTCCATGACCTGCCACATGGAGGTCCTGCACACCATTCTGTCTTAATCTGCGTAACACACACACTGTGTCTGGATCATCTCACTTAAACACTGGTCTCCTGAAGCCCTGAGCATTTACACAGGTGCCTAAAAGTCACAAGTGTCAGCCTGAGGCTCTCACACTGAGGATTTCCTCTCAGTGGTGCACAACTCTGTGTGAGTATCAGGTGCTCAGTAGAAGATTCGACAGATTCCTGAAAGAAGTTATTTTAAAACATAATTCCCCAGAGTAAGTTCTGGAGCTTTGCAAATGAATTTGTGAATGAGAAGCTTCTTTTTCAAAAGAATGCTGATTTTGATGTTTTGAAGTCTCAGATTTCTGCTCCAAGAAAATAAAAAAGAAACCTGAGACACAGGTAGGTTGGTTTCCAAGTGGAAGGACCATGCGGCCTCTCTTGTTTTCAGATGAAAAATGAAAAGGTGGACCCGCTGGGGTTTGTTCTGGAACTGGTAGCTAATTGTTGCAGCAAGGAAATCACAAGGAGGATAATTAAGGTTTTCAAAGCCACCAGTGCTAGCCAGTCCTTCGGGCTCCCTGAGAGCAGGGTGCCTCGGCCCTGTGAGGCAAGGGAACCTGGCACGCTTCCCGTTCTCCCTGACAGGGCAGCGTTCACCTCCTGCGTCCTGTGCTGCTGGAGACTTGGTGCCAGGGACGTGGCCGCTGCAGAAACACCCGTGGACCCCTCACCAGAAGTGACGGGAACGAACGTTAGCCGACCCCTCTTGACTGATGCTGGGCACTGACACTAGCCACGTGCAAGTCCTTGAGGTGCCAAGCAAGAGGTGATGACCCACCTCTGAGGCCTGCCAAAGGCCAGGGACCTGCATTAGGGGCCTCCTCAGACTTTGGAGCAGGGGCATGACTACCCGTCTTCCTGTTCTAGAATGTTTTAGAACAAGCTTAAAATCCTGACAAGAGGAGCCCCCATAAAATTGGCAGGGAACTTTTTTAATTAGAGGAAACTGTGTCCTCATAATTCTTTATTTTGTGGCTATAAATTTTGTAAAATTAGCATGTGATTTCTAGATACATGTCACTATTAAAGTCTTGCCTTTCACCTATTTATTCTTTCTAAAAAATTATATTTCTTATATTTGTATGTAGTATAAAATTAATAATTGAAAACATATCAATATCTGTTCCCTCATTTTATAATACCACGATTTCTGCCATAATATTAGGACTAGTATTACATTTTCTTTCTCTTTTACTGCAAAAAAAAAAAAAAAAAAAAAAAAAAAAAAACATTAAAAGGAGTGTCAGTTACTCTGTCTTGGTCCAAGGTTACACAAAAGATTAGAAAAACCTGCAACAGCATCATAGGCCCTGATGTCTAGGTAAGCAAGAATTTCTGTGTATCAGCATTCCCAGTATTTTCTTGTAGGTAATGAAAGAATTTTTTCTTCTTCTTAAGATGACATATTTTAGATTTTTTTTTATGGACAGACAATCTGTGGCAGGATCCACTAGCCCCTCAAGAGGGGGGAACCATGATTTAGCGCTTCAGGAATGCAAGTCCAGTTCTTACACAAGCCCAGCTTGAATTCTCAATGCTAGGTAAACACAACACAGATGTTCCTTTAATTGAGCAGCAAATTTCTTTTAAATTCAATATATATTGTCCCTATACAAGTAGAACTTAGAACTATTTAGCACAGTTTAAAATAGAAACAGGTAATAGATGACAATAGGTAGATATAACCTCTGCGTGATCAATAAAATTCATGATTACCATATAAAACATAGCTTACTCTAAAAAAGGTTTGTTTGCTTTTCCTTGGTCCTGAGGATTGAACTCAGGAGTTCTCTATCACTGAACTCCATCCCCAGCCCTGTTGACATTTTTTTGTTGTTTTCGTTGAGACAGATTCTTACCAAATTGCTGAGGCTGGTCTTGACTTTACAATCTTCCTGCCTCAGCCTCCCAAGTCTCTGAGATTGCAGGTGTGTACCGCTGTACCTACCTTTAACATTATTTGTCTTTAAATGTTCAAATGTAGCAGACAGTATTTATAAGTTAATGACATAACTAGGGTATGTTTAAACTATGGGAAGATCTATTAAGAACTTCTTCCTTTCAACTGTACTTATTTTTAACCCAGGATCATTTCTACAGTTATTCTGTTTTTCTAAGTGCCACATAATTTGAAACCATCCTGTTGTTCTTGCCAGCACTCTCTAAGCTGATGTGTGTACCTACTATGAAGGCACATATGCAATGGAAAGCTGTCTCTTTGTCCACTTAGTGTATTTTTAAACAAATGTCCATACAGCACATGGCTTCATAACAGCCAAGCTGTCCATGCTAACACTCTGATGTTCTTAACAGCTAAGCTCTCTGTGCTAACGCTCTCAACTGTTACCTGTTTCTCTACATTTGTGTCTCAGCACTTACCACATTGTCTCATCAAAACAGATATAACAGAGTCAGTACTTGGACTTTGGTCCTGAAATCTTTGTTCTTCTTAGCTTTGCCCTCAGGTGGTTATAGCTGCAGAAGAAGAGTAGGGGAAGGGAGGAGAGAGACATGCAGGGCCAGGGGGCCAGGATCTAATGCCTCAGCAAAAGTGTGGTCTTGGCATTGTTCCTTTTCCTGGAAAAGGTTTGTTTTGCTCTCTTCCTGTGATTCTTCAGCACTTCCAGAGGCTGGCCAGTGGACAAGACCGAGGTCTGTCTCTAGTCCTAATGCAGGTGATCCTGGTGAATATTAAGGATGGCTAAGGGGATGACGCAGGCTGGCAGAAGTTCCTTGTGTGGTGACTTCAAGGGAAGAGAGGAGCAAGAAGGAGATAAGATTTAGAGCTTGGAGAAGAAAGTCAGCCAGAGCATGACTTCTCTGGCCAAGAGCAGAGGGCGTGTCAGATACTCCTAAGAAAGCAATAGGACGCTGCTTCCAGGTCTTGTCTGGGCCTCAGGAAGGAGACCAAGGTGAGGAGGAGGTGGCCTGCACAGTGGAGTTGTGCAGTGCCAGGGGGCATCCCCGCACATGGGAAGGGTCTGGCTCAGGGCCAACGCACCCTTTCTTAAATCTGTCAGCCCTGCCACAGTATCTGTGGCTGTACCTACTATGAAGCCCCATTTGAATTCTCAGTGCTAAGAAAGCACAACACAAATGTTCCTCTAATTGATCAGTAGGCAAGACAGAGTGTGGCCCCCACAGACCAGGGTGTGCAGGATGCTCTGACCTGGGGAAGCAGAATGTTCTCAAGACCATTGAAAACCAAGCTGAGGATGAATCCTCAGGGATCTCGGAATCAATCCACCACAGGCAGAAACAACAGGAAGAGGTCTGGATGCCATCTGAAGCAGAGTGACCTGGGAGCCAGCCAGACACCCCACGAAATAAGAGCAGAAAGGGGAAATTCTGGCCCGTCACAGAATCTCCTGGCCCCAGAATGTCACCAGGTCCTAGCAGCAGCTGGGCACACAGGTGGACCAGGTGCTTGTGCCTGAGCGCACCCAGTGAGGCTGGGTGGGGACCTTGTTCTTGTCCAAAGCCACATGTGCCTTAAGGAAGGAGAGAGCCTCCATGATCTTCCTCAAGAGTAAGCACTAGAATCCCAGACTGCAGGGGACAGAAGTTTGTGTTTGTCAGGGCTGTCTCAGCAGGGCTCATGTTGAAGGACATTTAAAACTCTGCAAAATTACTGTGCAAATCAGAATGCAGGAGGTAACATTTTAATAACATTTTTGCCCTCCTTCATTATAAATAGCAGTTTTGAAATTTCAGTTCATCCTATTAAAAAAAAAAAAAAGTAATAGGATCGCCATTTCTTCCTAAAGCCAAGGCATGTTTCTCATGGGTACATAGTTGGATATTGAGTAATACTTTAAGTAGCCCTGAGTCATAATGCTTGCAGGAAATTCTGTAACTTCAGCATTTTCTGAGGGGACTGAGAAATGTGTTTCAGAAATGAGCAGCTGAGGATTACCGTCCTTCAGTGCCATGTCCCTGGAGGTAGCCACGTCCTAGTTGTTGCTGGCTGCTTCCTTGCCCAAGAGCAGAACAGCGGGTGTTCTAGGCTTTGCCCCAAAACAGTCACTCCCACACACCTGCTAAAACCCTTGAGATGGTGCATTATATTCCCTGTGTCTCCCACTTGTCTAAGTGTCCCAGACCAGGTGGGGTCTGGACTATGGAAAGGTCATGGAATCTCAGGAAAACGTGGCAACAGAAGTCCCAGTGGTTTGACACTGGTCCTGTCTGGGCTGCGGTGGGTTGTTTGAGCCTGCCCTGGTGCCCTGGCTCCTGGCTGGTGGAGATTGGAGGTGTCAGCACACCTTCCCCATTGACATGTCTAGACAATGACACTTCGCTGACCATCCCTTAGAAAACATGGTCTGCGTGGCTTTCCTTTGCTACACCTGACTCAAGTTGGGCTTCTGGAAGGATGGAATTTGTGTGCATCTATTAGCCACTGCTACCACCACAACATCATTTTTGAGAAGTTTTTGGAACTGTACTGCTGGTTCCATGTTTTTACCTATGTGAATAAATTATCTCACGACCATAAGGAATTTCTGTTAAGTACTTGGAATTTTCATTTTAGAAAATGATTTATTTAAATTTGCGATTGTCCTGTGTTCTTTATCTCCTTTTGAAGTGCCTGATTAAAAGTTGCTTTCTCTTTCCTTGCCATCTATTCCATTCTTAGGAAACCGTATTCTAATTTGCTTGGAAGCAATTCAGAAAAATTCCCACCTTCAAGATAGTGACATTCTGGCCAGTTACCCCTCACCTCTGTTCCTACCGTGTTGGATGCTGTGGAAGCATGTTCTTTCAAAATTCGTGCTCCCTGGATCCGTGGTGTGGAAAGGAATTTGGGGCTCTTTTATCCCTAGGACTTTGACTTTATTTCCCTTGTCGTTTCTGGCTTCCCTCCTCGTGTTAACTTCCCCTAAACTCTGGCTGTCCTCAGACAACAGCCTGACCCTGGTTTCTTGTTTTCAACATCTCTTTCCAGCTACATGCAAACAACTCTTAGATGCACAGCCTCCAGGGTCATCTGGCCCTGTGCTGTGGTCAGCGCCTGTCACTCCCTGGGCTTCCAGCGAGCCGAGCAGCTGACACCCTGAAGGCTACTCCTCAGGACACTTGATCAGAGTGTGGGTTTCCTTTTCCCCATTTCCATCGGTCCTCTGGTGATTTGGGTCCTAAGAGAGGCTTGATTGTCTAGCTGCCTCTCCACAGCGGAGCAGCCTGGATGATTGAGCTGCCCTTCAGGTAGACACTGAGTCGACAGGA
Source organism: Sciurus vulgaris (assembly GCF_902686455.1). Classification (NCBI taxonomy): domain Eukaryota; kingdom Metazoa; phylum Chordata; class Mammalia; order Rodentia; family Sciuridae; genus Sciurus; species Sciurus vulgaris. Next base: position 3,244,292 of record NC_136465.1, on the reverse strand, counting down.
CGAGCGTGCACTTCGAACCCACAGGAAGTCCACCTTTCCAGCCTGCAGGACCTAGCCATGCCCCAGGCACCCTGCCACACATCCTGCACAGCCAGCGTCGTGTCCAGGTCAGTCAGGGATGCAGACGCTGGCTCTGACCCCCATGTGCAAGTCCTTCTAGAATGCCATTGCATCTTCCTTTGCAGGACAGCGTGCCCCAGGGCTCCAGGGGCAGGGCAGGGCTCCTAAGCACCCACAGCTGACCCCTGCAGCCACGCCTCTGCTTCCCAGCCTGGGGTGTCTCTATCAGGTGAGCCATGTGGACCTGGCCTCTGCACACATCTGCCCTCTCTGTGGACGTCATGCTGCATGAAGGCCTCCTGTGTTCCCAAGCCCTGTGTTCATGTTCGAGCATGTTTGGACGTTCACCTTGCCTGTGGTCTTCTCTGGATGGCCTCACGTAACACTGGCTTTCCTTACCTAAGCATGCCGACGCTCACTGACTAAGCAACGGGCTTAGGAGTGCTTAACTTCAGGATGGCACATGAACAAGAGGTATCCAGTCAAAACCGTTCTTCAGAGTTTGAGTATTAATCTTGTCTCAGTGAGCAATGTGTGGTTAGTTGCTCTTTGGGATCAGCAGCAACGCCAGCCATTCACATGGTCCCGAGCAAGACTCTGCAGAGCGCTGTGCTGCAGCGTGTTTCAGAGGCAGGCATTAAATTAAGAACACAAGATATTCAACACTTCCTCATAAGAGTGGCTTTACATTGGATGACCTTGTCCACTGGTGGCCAGGGTAACTGTTCTGAGCACGTTCATGGTGGGCTGGTCTAACATAGGGGGAGGTAGTTTTCATTTACCTTCTGCATGTGATCTTTTCAACACTCCTTCCCAAGGAGCATTTGCATATCATATGCCATGTGTCGGTATTTTACTGCACATTATATATCACATATGTGCACAAAAGAAATACACAAGTGCATTTCTTTCTCATGTATCATTTTCTTTTTAATATCTCTGTTCCAGGGGTTACTGAGAATAGTTTGAATAATAAACCGTTTCCTAGAGTTTGTAAATGTTCTAAAATTATATTTAGGATTGGGATAGAGAAAGTAAATAAATTCTAATTTTGTTAGAAAAGTTGATTATATATGTGTATATGTGTAAGAATTAAGAATATTAGAGTAAATTAAATGTTTCATTAAGAGAAATATAATTGGTAATATCTAAACCAATAAGGATATACAAAGAACCTAAGAAAACTATTGTTTCAATGGAATAAAGAAATAAGGACAAGAAATTAAAAAAAGATAAGAAATTAATAGACATGAATAAGTCATTCTTTCAAATCAAAATACTTGTGAATGAATTAATTTCACTGGATAAAACAACCAAATCAAACTCTTCCTTGAACATAAAATACAAGTAACAAATAATAAGAGTCTAAAAGAGGGGATCCAAGAAGGAAGACTAGGGAGGTTGCATTTCCTGTTGCTCCGTAACTCCGGGGTTCAAGCAGAGGAGACACCATTTCTCTGTGAGGTAGCTGTTGCTGCCCACCAATCCCCTGCTGTTCACCCCAGTTCGTCCACAGTGACCCCCGGCAGTCTGCCAGCGTATCACCTGCCTTTTGAGTACAGATCACTCCCTGACTGCCACCTATCATCTGCCACTTGCCCACCTCTTGCCTGCCCCTTTCACCTACCCATTGCCCACCGCTGGACTCCCACCTGCCAATCATTCCCACTAGCCTACAGACCAACCACAGACCACCACAGATAGCCTGCTGCCCGCTGTTGTCACAGTATCTGCAGGTTTGGTTACACACAGCCACCACCATCTCGGGACACCTGCCAGGGCCTGCAGGTTTGCCTCCACCACTGCCTCCATCTCAGGCCATGGCAACTTTGGTCTGGGGACATGGGCCAGGACCTGGAGATACACTGGGGTGCCCGCAGGTCTGGTGGCACCCGAGGTCTTTCTGCTCAGTGTGGTAGTGGCTGCCATCTGGCCGCCTCGTTGCAGGGTCACTCCTTTGTGTGAGCGCATCCCTGGTGGTCTCTCTGCAGATTGGAAGGGCACTGAGATCTTGGGACTGCAGCAAGGCAGGTCCATCAGAGCGCAGCTGGGTTTGCGTGGGCCAGTCTGGGTCTGGCAGGCCTGTGGAAAGCTGGAGACGGGGTGCAGTTCCCTGCATGGGGAGCACAGGTTGGAGAAACTGGAGCAAACTGGGCTCTCTCCAGCTCAGTGAGTCCTGAAGTGCACAGGACGGAAGGGGCTGGCCACAGTGGGTGGGAAGAGTAGAAGAGGGTGTGAGGGCATCTTGATAACTGCTCACCGACCCACCAGTCTGGCACCCATGGGACTGGAGCTAACCTCAAACTCCAGACAACCCCACCTACGGGTGGAGAAGGGAAGTTGAGAAAATTTTTGAAAGCGAGTGGAAGCAATCATTTAATTTTCCTTTGAGATTTTCCTTTTTTTTTTCTTTTTAGCTCTCTCTCTCTCATACCTCTACCATCTTTGAATCCAAATATTTTTTGTGCATCAATATATCAAGGAATGGGATGTCTGAATAGTATATGACAGTTTTGTGATATGTTCCTATATTTTTGCTTTTTTTTTTTTTAAATCTGTATGTACTTCTTTCTCTCACCTACAAGTCTCCCTGGATTCCCCTTCTCACTTCTCATACTAACAGTCAACCTCTATTAATTCTTCCCTCACTCTTACAATAAATTTTACCTCTGTCTTCTCTCCCTTCCCTCATAAACATCACACCTTACACTACTGTTCCCTCATTGTCCATCATTTGAAATGGTAAACCCTTTGAGCAAACTTATTGTTAATATTGTAGACAATAATGGAATGTTTCATTTCTGTCTGTTGCAACAAAACTGTAAATGCTTTAATAGGATCCATTTGGTTTAAGGTTGTATATTGTTTGCTTTGGGGCTGTTAATCTTGGTCCCCCCTTAAAGGTGAGGTACTGGAAGCCTTTAGGCACACAGTAAGACTACAGGGTAGAATCTGTACTGCCTCAGATCCACACTGCTAGATGAGAAGACACACAAACAACATGAAAAAACAATGAAACAAAGTGCCTCAAACAAACTGGGATGTTCCAACAATAGAATCCACAGCACAGAAGCAGAAATGTCAGAGGAGTTTAGAAAATACATAGTTAGATTGATCTTCAAAATGAAGGATGGTATTGGAGAGAAAATATAGGAAATGAAAGATCACTTCAATAAAGAGGCAGAGATTATAAAAGGAATCAAGGAGAAATGTTCAAAATGAAGGAAAAAATAAACCAAATTAATAATTCAATGGAAAGTATCACCAACTGACTAGCACTTGTAAGAGAACATCAGAGAACGAGGACAAAATATATACCCTTGAAAATAAAGTCGACCGCACAGAGAAGATGGTAAGAAACCTTGAACAGAACTTCTAAGAAATATGCGATAACATGAAAAGACCAAATTTAAGATTTATCAGGATAGATGAAGGCATGGAGATACAAACCAAAGGAATGCACAGTCTTTTGATATAATATCAGAAAACTTTCCATCTAAAGAATGAAATGGAAAATCAACTATAGGAGGCTTACAGGACCCCAAATGTACAAAATTACAGCAGACCTACACCAAGGCATAAGGCACATTAAAATGAGAATGACTAACAGAATAATGATAGAATTTTAAAAACTGCGGGAGAAAAATATCAAATTGCACATAGGGGGAAACCAATACGGACCTCAGATGAAATCTCAACCCAGACCCTCAAGGCCAGGAGATCCTGGAATAATATATCAAGCTCTGAATGAAAATGGATGCCAACCAAGAATTTTATATCCATCAAAATTAAGCTTCAGATATTTAGATGAAATAAAAACCTTCCATGATAAACAAAAGCTAAAAGAATTCACAACTAGAAAACCTTCACTACAGAACATTCTCAGCAAAATATTCCATAAAGAAGAAATGAAAAAAAAATGAAAACCAGCAAAGGGAGGACCTACACTAAAGGAAGAAAGGTTAATCAAAGGAGAAACTAAGTCAAGTTAAAAACCAAAATGACTGGGAAAACAAATCATATCTCAATAATAGCCCTGAATGTTAATGGCCTAGACTCATCAATCAAAAGACATAGACTGGCAGATTGGATTAAAAAAAGACTCAACAATATGTTGCCTGCAAGAGACTCACCTCCTAGGAAAAGACTTCCACAGAGTGAAGGTGAAAGGTTGGAGAAAGCTTATCACTCACATGGACTGTGTAAACAGGCAGGGTTTCCATCCTCATATCAGATAAAGTGGACTTCAAACCAAAGTTAGAAGGGATAAAGGACATTTCATACTGCTTAAGAGACTCACACCAACAAGACATGACAATAATAAATATATATGCTTCAAAGAGTGAAGCATCTATGTACATCAAAAATCCCTTCTCAATTTCAAGACTCACATAGATCACAACACAATAATAGCGGGTGACTGAAATACACCTCTCTCACCACTGGATAGATCTTCCAAACAAAAACTAAACCGAGAAACTATAGAATTAAATAATATAAACAATGATATAGACTTAAGGGACATATATAGAGTATTTCATCCATCATTGAGCAAATATACTTTCTTAGTAGCGCATGGATCACCCTCTAAAATAGACCACATGTTAGGCCACAAAACAGCTCTCAGTAAATACAAAAAAATAGAAATACTATCCTGAATTCTATCAGATAATAACTGAATGAATTTAGAAATCAACAGTAAAATAAAAAAATAGAAGCTACTCCAACACCTGGAGACTAAATAGCATGCTATTAAATGATGAATGGATAAAGGAAGAAATTGGGTAAGAAATAAAAAAAAATACTTAGGGATAAATGATAACATATCAAAATCTCTGGGACACTATAAAGGCAGTGCTAAGAGAAAAGTTCATTGCATTTGAGCTCATTCTTTAAAAGAGGCAAGTGAAGGGAAGGGTAGGGGCCTGTAGGAATGATAGTAGAGTGAAACAGACATTATTACTTCATGTACATATGTACGAATGATGTGATCCTGTAATATGTACAATCAGAAAAATGAGAAATTACACTCCATTTATGTCTGATTTATCAAAATGTATAAATGCATTCTACTACCATGTACAACTAATTAGAACAAATAAAAATAAAAAAATAATTAAAAAGTCAACACATAAATTAACTAACATTACATCTCAAAGCACTAGAAGAAAAAATCGACAACAAAAGCAGAAACAGGAAATAATTAAAATCAGAACTGAAATCAATGAAATTAAAACAAGAAATGATTGAAAAAATTCACAAAAAGTTGGTTCTTTGAAAAAATAAAGTTGATAAACCCTAACAAAGAGAAAGAGAGAAAACTCAAATTACTAAAATTTGTGATAAAAAAGAAATATCATGAGAGACACTACTGAAATATGGAAGATAATTAGAAACTATTTTGAAAATTTATACTCAAATGAAATAGAAAAATGTGAAGACATCAACAAATTTCAAGAGACATACAATGAAATAGAAGACACCATCAAAAGCCAATCAACCAAGGAAAGACCAAACAGATTCTCAGCAGAGTTCTACAAGACTTTCAAAGCAGAATTAACACCAATACTTCTCCAAATATTCCATGAAATAGAAAAGGATGGTGTTGAATAGAAGTGGTAAAAGAGGGTAAAAGAACACTGTCTTGTTCCAGTTTTTAGAGGGATTGCTTGCAATTTTTCTCCATTTGGAATGATGTTGCCTTGAGCGTAGCATAGATAGCATTTACAAAGCTGAGGTATGTTCCTATGATCCCTAGTTTTTCTAGTGCTTTGAACAGAAAGTGGTGCTTTATTTTGTCAAATGATTTTTCTGCATCTATTAAGATTATCAAATGATTCTTGTCCTTAAATCTATTGATGTGATGAATTAAGGTTATCGATTTCCATATTTTGAACCAAACTTGCATCCATGGAATGAACCCCACTTGATCATGATACATTAACTCTTTAATGTGTTTTTGTATGCAATTTTCCAGAGTTTTATTGAGAATGTTTGCAACTATGTTCATCAGGGACATTGTACTGAAGTTTTCTTTCTTTCATGTGTTTTTGTCTGGTTTGGCATTAGGGCGATACTAGCTTCATAGAATGAGTTTGGAAGGGTTCCCTCCTTTTCAATGTCTATCATCCTTGAAACTCTTGTCAGAGCAATCAGACAGATGAAAGAAATTAAAGGGATACAAACAGGGAAAGAAGTTAAACTATTACTATTTGCCAGTGACATGATTCTACATTTAGATGATCCAAAAAATTCCACCAGAAAACTTCTAGAACTCATAAATGAATTCAGCCAAGTAGCAGGATATGAAATCAATACCCATAAATCAAATACACTTCTATACATAAGCAAGGAATCTGCTGCAAGAGAAGTTAGGAGAATTACCCCATTCACAATAGCCTCAACAAAAATAAAATACTTGGTAATCAATTTAACAAAAGAGGTGAAAGACCTCTGCAATTAGAACTACAGAACACTAAAGAAAGAAATTGAATATCTTAGAAGATGGAAAGATCTCCCTTGTTCTTGGATGGGCAGAATTAACATTGTCAAAATGGCCATACTACCAAAAGCGTTGTACAAATTCAATGCAATTCTTATAAGAATTCCAGTGACATTCTTTATGGCGCTAGAAAAAGGAAACATTAAATTTATTTGGAAAACTAAGAGACCCAGAATAGCCAAGGCAATCCTTAGCAAGAAGAGTGAAGCAGGAGGAATCACAATACCAGGCCTTCAACTGAACTACAGACTCATCATAAGTTTTTGTTGGCATGGCATTTGAACAAAAATAGACGTACAGGCCAATGGTACAAAATAGAAGACACAGAGGCAAACCCACATAAATACAGTTATCTCATACTAGACAAGGTGCCAAAAATATACTTTGGAGAAAAGATAGCCTATTCTACAAATGGAGCTGGGAAAACTGGAAATCCATATGGAACAAAATGAAATTAAACCCGTCTCTCACCCTGCACAAAAATCACCTCAAAGAGGATCAAAGACTTAGGAACAAGAATAGAGATGTGTGTCTCATAGAAGAAATAGTAGGCCCAAATCTTCATCATGTTGGCTTGGGAACTTTCTTAACAAGACTCCTAAAGCACAAGAAATAAAATTAATCAATAAATGGGATGGAATCAAACTAAAAATCTGCTTCTAAACAAAGGAAACAATAATGTGAAGAGAGAGCCTACAGAATGGGAAAAATCTTTACCACATGTGCCTCAGATACAGCACTAATCTCCAAGGTATATAAAGAACCCAGAAAACTTAACACCAAAAAAAACAAAAACCCCAGTCAATAAATGTGCTAAGGAACTGAACAGCCACTTCACAGAAGAATACAACCAAACAACCAACGTGTGAAAAACTGTTCATCATCTCTTGCAATTAGAGAAAAGCAAATCAAGACTAAGATTTCATCTCACTCCTGTCAGAATGGCAACTATCAAGAATACAAACAATAATAAGAGTTGACGAGGATGTGGGGGAAGGTGCGCCTTGGGTCCCATCCCTAGCACCAAGGGAAAAAAGGAACCGAGGGAGGGACGGGGAAGGCAAGCTAGGATGTGTGGAAGAAGCAACGTGGAGGACTTAGCTTCACTAAGAATTCTCTTTCTTAGAAAACACTAGGGCTCATTTGATACAATGTTAACACGAAATGTCAGGCTACATGAGTTATATATTACTATTTGTATTTTTCCTTTTGAATTCCGTTGTTCTTGCTCTTTTCTTGTGAAATACTTGCATCTGCCTCCTTTGTTCCCAGGGATATTCTCAGTGCCAATATGCAGGTGCTTCCCCCAGGTGGGAGCCGGTGAGGTTGAGCAGGGTGCCTGACAGTGCCTCCTCATTCCTGTCGTTCGAAGTCTCTGCTCAGGCTCAGTACGGGATGTGGATGAGAACACGGAAGGTATCCATGGAGATCGCCCACCCTCCACCCTAGCAGCAGGCCAGCCAGTGATGTTATTTTGTTTTAGTTAGAGTAATGAAAAGTTTTCTAACCAATAAGTGCATTTTCGTATTGATTTTAATATTCATGGCATGGTGTGGACACTCACTGGAAGCAGTCCCGTAGTATTGAACTGGGGACAAGCAGATGCGGGACAGCAGCACACAAAGAGGCCCTTGCTCACTGCTGGCGGGGTCACACCTGGCCAATTGTGCTCCCTTGCAAAGAACACGAATATGCCGAAGAGTGTGGGAGGGGAGACCGGCAGGTGGCCACTGGTTTCAACAACTGCCTTGCCGTGAGAGAGGATGGAGAGGCTTTGTAGCTGACTTCAGAGTCTAAACCTGCCCCTGTCAAAGAGAAGTCAGGCGTGTGCTGTGCAGCTTCCAGGGGAGGAGGAGCGCCGGAGAACAAAGGTACAGAAAGGCAGGTTTCTAATCCACGGGAAGAAACGGCCCTTGAAATAATTAGGTACTGGCGTGGACTGAGTGTATCCCAGGCCTGGCCCCCTGGCACTAGTCCAGGGGAGGTAGGGAGGCTGGAGGGCCACGTGGAACGCCTGTGGCCTTCTCGTCCCTGATCAGACTCTAAGATTTTAATTTATCAGAAATGAGATCTCTTATCACTACTCAGTTTTCAGATTTTATCCTTTACGTGACCTTAGCAGATACGACTCAGAATGGGAACAATAAAAAATATTTGTTGAGCTGTCAGGAAACTTCTTTGAAGGGTATGTGTGTTCAACTCTCAATGTTAATTCTCAGAAGCTCTCAGATGTCATTTTGAATAAGTTCCATAAATATGTCCATTTGAGCTGAAATAAGTACTGTTGCCTTGAGGCAGCATCTTGGGAAAATCCCTTAATTGATGTAGGTTTTCATTTCTAATTACTGTAAATAGTGCAGTTTCTAAAATTAAATCCATAAAAATACTATCAATGCTCAATATTGGTTTTTCCTAACTTGGATGTATAAGCTTCTTCTTCCTCTGGTGGAATATAAGCTTGCATGGAGAAGATTTTTAGTGGGAAATGGTGCAAATATAATGTGAAAATAAGTTCAGTTTCCTGATTATGTAGACTAAGCATATCTTGACATTTAGCTCTGAGTCATAACTTGACTATTTAAAGATATTTCACATTATTATTTAGCAAAACCCAGAGAAGTTTGCATTGCTCAATATAAGCTGATAGGCCACTCATTACATTTTTAAAAAACCAATATAAAAAGTAGAGTTGCTTATTTTTAAAACAGTCTGTTTCTATAGCTTGAGAAAATAATTGAGGCAAGATTTAAGTTTGTTTAGCAAAGTGGACAACACCTAACTGTCCCTGTCCATTGGCAGCATTTTATTTTCTCATTTTTCAAATCCACAAGGTGCTCTTCAGATTGTGGTTTGGAAACTCATTTTGTCCTTGGCTTCAAAATGTGGAACTCCAACATGTCTCTTGCCTTTCTTTCTATCCAAAGAGTCAGAGGATATTTTTCCATTCCCTTCCTCGAGGCCAAGCCTTCTGCTTCTACCCTAACTGAAGCCATCAGCTCTGTCCACCTGGACTCAGCCTTGTGCCTTCTGCAGTGGTGCAGCATCAGGCGACCTAGCTACCAGGCCCCAGTGCCTCCCACGGTCCTCACGGTCTCTCTGGTAGAACATAACTGTCCACTACATGAGCCTTGCCTTGTCTGCCAGGCTGGCCTTTGGCTTCTGTGGAGTGAGATCGTTGAGGGGATGAGATCCTGCTGGAGGCTGGAGGGCAAGGTGCTCTGACTGCGTGTAAGCGTGGGGAAGTCCAGTGGTGTGCGGCCTGCAGGAAGGGGTATCACAGCGGTGGGGACTGTAAGTGTGCTGGGTAGCAGCCCAGAGTCCAGCTGCAGCTAGAGAAGGGTCAACACAGCAGGATCCCACAGTGGGGCGGTTGGGCACAGATTCATAAGGAGCCGACTCTGTGAGGTCAGGACCAGAGCAATCGCTGTGGTCAAAGAAGACAGACAGAAAGTAACGAAGACAAGAGCTCTAGGGGGCTCACGTTGCTGAGGACGCCGGGCCCAGGTGGCACGGAGGTCGACTGAGAACTGCGTGATTCATTATTGCCTTCATTTATTTTTGAACTACAAACATTTTAGTGTTTACACAGTTTAACATCTTTCCCAGCAAGACAAAATAACTCTTAAGCTTTGAAACTTTATACCATACAAGTAATGATGACCTCCAGGATAAGGTTCGCTTTAGGTTTTTAACATGTTCAATAAGGTAAGCTGACTCTGCTATATAAAAATACTTATTTTTCTGTCAAGTTTCTTTGGAAATCTCCATTTTATCCTAGGCTTCAAAATTCTTTCTTTTTATCTCAAAGATCAAGGATGAAATCCAAAATATCAAGGATAAACACACACACACACACATAAATGAATGATAGTGATAATGCCTATGAGTTGATACAGATCACCTTAGTACTTGGTATAAAATCACATACCATATAAAAATCAGCCTTCAATAATGTTATTCTTTAAAGAGAATATACAGACTGATGTGTAGTCCTTAAAATGGCAGAACATTAATAGTCCTAAGTTCGAAAGCTCATTTTAAACCCCTCTTTAGAAATACCACTAAAGACAGTCACCCCTTCCTCAGGGAGGGTGGTGCCCAGGGCTCACTGCTCTTGGGGCTGCGTGCAGGTGGCCAGCCCAGCGCTGCAGCATTGGGGGCTGCTTTGGGCTCGTCAGCACCCTTGGCCCCGCGTCTAGTGGGACAACAGAAACCGAGCATGGAGTGTGATGAGCACCACACCTGGTTTTGTGAGTGCTCTCGGTGAGGTAGAGGGAGAGCACTTGACCATTCAGCTGGAAGTCTCCAGCCTCTGGCTGGGATTGTCGCCAAGAAAGCAGAGCAGGTGGGCGTCTGCTGCAGTAGCCTCTTTTCCCTCAAAACCAGATGACACTATTTTGACATGGTCTGGGGCAGACTGGTGGCCTGTGTTGTGAAGCGCTCAGCATGGGGCCACAGAAGACCTGCCACCCCTGGTCCTGGAGCCTCAGTTTTGGAGGAAAGGAGCAGTCTGGGTAGTTGAAGAGAAAGAGTCATCTCCTATTTGCACTATTTTCTAGAAATAAATTCATTTTCTTAGCATTATTGTTAATCAGATTGATATGTGAGTACGGTTTTATAAAATAGTTTGAGTAAATTGTTTGCCAAATAATTCGAATAGACTATTTGTCAAAATACCAATTATTTGATCTACAAATTAATAGGTAATTAAGTCTTCTCCAGCTTGACATAATAATTGAACAAAGAATTATTTAATTTTACTTAGTAAAGTGAATACTACAATAATAAGCTTTCAGAAAAGTGCCTCCAGTAAACAGAGAGAGGTGTTTGGTTCCTGTGTCGTGGGTTTGCCAAGGCTATTTAATAGCTCATGGTGTTCCAGCGATGGGTCTTCAAGTTTGCTTTCCTGCCCTTTGGCTCCTTGGTGTTGGTTTCTCTCCTGGAAATGCTCACTGATGGCCCCAGCAAGGCCAAGGCTCTGCTCTTCTCCTTTGTCAATGGAGAGAAGAGTGGCTTTTCCTCGGTCTTTCCACTCTGAACGCGCAGGAGCGCGCACTCCAGTGTTGCACGGGGGATCCTGGCCTCTCTAGCAGCAAGGAGGTGCTCTCAGCAGGCACCTGCTCAGGGGCCCAGGCATCCCCATCCTCCTACTGCAGTGCTGGAGAAAGGCTGTGTTCTTGGGAGAGAAGTTTCTATGAAAAAATGATTTTCTCAGGGTTTCATAAACATTTAGGTGACTTTCTGGAACATATGAAGGAAGATGTTTTCATTTTAAAAATTCCATTCATTTCAGTATTATAATCTTCAAGTTCCTCTTTCACAAGTGTTGATATTATAACATTTGACATTTGCAAGCAGGGTGGTTTATCTTTGAAAAAGGAACTCTTCTTATCTACATATGCTCAATTTCTCCTGGGAAATGTTTTTTACTAGGTTTCCCAAATGATAACGTTTTGTTTTCTTTCTTTGGGCTGATTCTCTAAAAACCTGAGTGTACAGCTATCTCCCAGGTGGCTCCACTGAGCTGACATCTGCAGACACCTCCACGTGTAGGACCACCTGACAGGACCTGGCTTGCAAACGCTGCTGGTGCCAGTCCCCCGTATGCAACAGCTATGGAGTTGTGGTGTCTTGGAATAAAGTTGCAGCCCTCAGATGATTCTAGCTTGGAGAATATTATCAACTACTGCCCGTTCATGGTGTGTGCCTCAGCTTCATGAGAGGAGGTGTGGAGGTCCCAAGTGGGCAATCTGCATCACACCTACTGAAGTGAGAACAAAGAACTCACTCATCAAGTTCTCTCCTTTGACTCAGAGAGTCCCTTACTCCTTTTCCAGAGTTGTTCTCTTTCCCTTGTAAAGGGATATGGACTTTATTGGGCCCTGGGTCCAGAGTCCTTTCAACATCCACTATTACCTATGGAGATAGATGCTTGGAATTGTACAGTCCCTGGAGGTCACCTGGAGCTAATGGGGGGTTTGATGAAGAGGCACCATTGGGGAATGGAGGTTAATCCACAAGGGAACCCACAATGGAGGCTTACATGTAGTTACACAGCAACTCTCACTGCAGAACCCTAGTGCCGAGAGTCCAGAACATTCCACCAAGTCCCACAGAAGCCACAGGTGCAGAGGGTGCCAGGACCTTTCAGTTCCTTGCCCAAGCATCTGGCCATGCAGATTAGAAGATGACACTAATGTGAACTATTCCCTCATCTGTACTTCCATGAATAGCTCATTAACCTTTCGGACTATTGAGCTCCTCATAGGCAAATACGTGAGGTAATCAGGCTTGAGTAGATCTCCTCAAAGAATGTCACACTCAGGGGTCATTGTTATTCCCTTATTTCTCTCAGACATAGTATGTTTATAGACCTACTGGTATTAAAACGTTCAAAACATAGTAAATTGAAATCTACTTTAATATACATTACCTATGCTAAGAACTGGTGTGGAAATTTCATTTTCTACCCCTAAAGGCAGGAGGATAGATCATCTTTAGGATCTGGTGGACACCGTCTTTAATTTCCCTGTCAAGGAATGCCTGTACTCTGTTTTTCACGGCAAATCTTGCAATACCATTTATAAGACCAGCTTTGGGCAGAGAACGCAGCTGTTCAGAATGTGGCGCTGACGGGTCACTCTGGAGCAAGGAGGGCAGACTCCAGGTGGGTCTAAGCTTTGCTTGGTTCTCTGATCACAGACTCTCCCCTTAACCTTATCTTGCAGTACGTGCCACGGCCATTCCTGAGCACCACTGAGAAAGCACACATACCCCCACACTCCACGCTCAGGACAAGGAACCTAGAAGGCCCTAGAGCTGCCTGGTGGATACCCTCTATGTCTTTGGTCATGTTCGGTGGACCCAAGTTTTGTTGGAGGGGAATCCTTCCATGGTAAGGACATGCCGCTGTCTCAGGGAGAATGCTGCTTCCCAGTGTCCAGCAGGCCTGCCCTTTCTGAAGTCAACAAGAGGACGCTACCGCCGGAGCCCTGCTTTGAGCTATGGCCACTCTCGTGTGAGGTGGGCGTGCTTTACCTCACACGTCGCAGCTTGCAAGACTTTCCTACATCTTTCAGTCTATTTTTCTCTCCCATAATGGCCAGACATTTTGGTGCACTGCTTAGCAAAGCAGTGTCGGCGGCCAAGCGGTGAGAGGCAGTGTGTATGCAGGAATAGGGGGCCAAGCTCATTCCTTTTAGGCCAAAGAATCACAACAGAGCCTCTGAAATGGCCCTTTCCGCCCTCCTCCAAGCTTGGTGGAGTGTAGTGGTGTCCTGTGCACACCAGCGGCCAGCAGCTGAGGAGCACTGCACTTCAGCAGGCTCAAGCACCCCCTCTAATGACAGGAGCTATGTGTGGGTCTTTCCCTCAGTCTATCCCTACAGCCATAGAGTCCAAGATCCCTGGTCCATCTCCACCTCCAGTAGAGCCACGAGGGGCTGCTTCCATTCCCTGTTCCTGATTCTGCTTTCCATTGACCTCACCAAAAGAGCCTCTTCCTCCGTGTTCCCAAATTTATTCACACCTCAGAAAGCTGGAATAAATATTAAAAAGAAATCAAGTTTTGATCCCCAAACTTTTACAACCCCAAATACTGAGATGTTTCTAGCACACAGGTAGAGGTCCCCAGAGTGTCCCTGTTCTGGGTTCTTGGCATCCTGAGCAAGAATCAAGTGAGATACAGAATTTGGCAGGCAAGGCAGGGGGCTATTAAAAGCAAAACTACACACTCTTGGAGAGCAGGGTGGGCTAGCTGTGAGGTAGCTCATGGCCTGTTCTACACAGGGAAGTTCAATTTTCTTGGGCTGTGCTATTTATCTCCCTTCCTCCCTGGGTGGATATAGGTTTGATTGACATCTGAATTTTTAAATAATTTGTACTTCCCGTTGTAAGTTTCTCCCCCCCACCAAAAATGCACAGATGGGGAGCAAACTGCAATGCTGATAATATGTCAAGAAGCAATGTGAACTTTAGGTCATTTCCTCCAGCTATTGCACATGCCCAAGATTGGAACTTCCCTTCATGGCCTTGAATTCCCCTTGTGGTAACTTGGCTTTCTCACTTCAACTGCAGAATGCATCAATTTCAGGTGGAGTGTGGGGTGGGGAGCTGAGGGCTCTGGGTGAAGCTAAGCACCCTGAAGGTTGGTCCTTTCCCTAGGTCCTGTCTCCTACCTAAAGGAAACCCCTTAAAAATTAACCAGAGATCATCAACTGGAAAGAATATACCAGAAGATGTACAATAATAGTACATTTGTATTATTTAACATAAAATGAACATAATACGGTAGTGATGAAGCAACACTAGAATAAACATGTAGTGACTCTGAACCAATGAGCCTTGCTTCCAAGGTTTAAAGATGCTTTTTGTTTTTGAACCTTTACAGATATTTGTGAAGACAGCACAGGGTCCCGTATGGACTACATCCTCTGTTGGTTATCGTCTTACTTTGCTATGCTACATTTATCAAACTTAATGACCTGATGTAAATAGCAGTACTAACAAGTCCCTACTTTATTTACCTTCCTCACTTTTTACCTGACATTCTCCTCCTGTACCCGGAGCCCATCAAAGATCCCATAGGACATTCAGTGGTCACTCAGGCAACTGCAGGCTGAGATTTTCTCATTTTCTATGACTTTGACAACTTTGAGTAGCATGGGTCAGGCATTTTGCAGAATTTCCCTCAACTGTGCTTTTTCTGTTGTATCATTCATGATTAGTTGGGTAGGTCCTGAGAGGAGCCCAGAGAAGAGCCACTCCCTGGCATCCCACTAGAGCACAGGAACCAAGAAGTTTATCACTATGAAGCTGACTGTGGCCACCTGGCCGAGGTGGTGCTGGTCAGGTCTCTCCATTGCCCTGTTCCGCTTTTTCCCCTTGGCATCCTGTGCTCTTGGAAGGAAGTGACTTTGAACCATCTCAATGAGTGGCAGTGGCAGTTGTAGTTAAGTTGTACCTTGCAGGGCAGAGTATGTGTGCATTATTTAGGATTCTTCTGTGTGGGAGATGTGTGTCTTTTTTCTGTCCATCCGTTTACCACAACATGGGTTTGTGGATATCAGTTTCATGGCCTGGTCACTCAGATACAGTGTCACCCATCCCATTGTGACAAGGAGGGAGTTTCCACTCCTCTTGCACAGGAACGGCTCTTCCCCTCCATCAGCACAGATGCCCCTTGACATGTGAGGTCCTCTGCGTGCAGTCAAGGGTCCCAACAATACCTCACTGTGAGCACTTCACATCCTCTCTGCAAAGTACCGACTCCTCAGGAATTGCCATCGTCCCCTTGAGGAACGGGACCTGGCTCCCAGGTGTAGACACTTGCTCACTGACCAAGTCTCCTGCCGCCATTTGTTCTTGGTCTGCTGTCTTTGTAAATGACCTTGGAAAAGGCCCAGCAGATTCATTTTTACTAAGAGGCTAATAAATCTCAGGGATTAGCATGCCTTTTGGCTTAAATTTGTATTTTGAAATAATTTGAGACTTACCAAAACTGCAAAAATAGTACAGACATCCTGCATGACCTTCGCCCAGCTTCCTTCCAACATTAACATCTTACATAACCAGAATGCAGTGACCAAAATGGAGAAATTAATGTTGACACAATGTTATTAGCGGAACTCCATACTTTATTGGAATTCATCATTTTTTTCCACTGTCACTTTTCTGTTCCCGGATCCCACACTTGAGTTACTCCCGCATCTCCTGGGTCTTCTTCAGTCTGTGACAGTTGCTCAGTCTTCTTTGTTTTTGCTGACCTTGAAGATCTGGAACTGTACTGAACACGTATTCTAAACACTGTTGCTCAGTCTGGGTCTGTCTGGTTTTTATCAGTATCTGTTTGGCCAGAACACCACAGAAGCCATGAGCCCTGGCAGCCTATGAAAGACCCTGTCTTCTCACAGTGTTAACCCTAGTTAGCTGGTGAAGGCGGCGTGGATGGAATATCTCCATGGAAAGTTACCTTTTCCTCTTTTTACATTCATGGAAATCTCAGGAGAGATACTTTGCCACTGTCAAAATATCCTATGTCCTCAAACTTGTGCCTTAGCATCCAGTTTGACCAAAGATATTTAAAACTTCTTGAAGGCGAGTGTAAAGCTGAAAGGGGTGGTGACTACACCCTGGCTCCAATGGGTCATTAGCAGAGCAAGGGACAGCGGGGTGTCTTTCTCCTGGAAAGTTCTCCAAATCTCATGCCGACAGCTTACATTTTAAGTTGGCGCGTGTGCAAATGACACAGTCGTTTTCTCACGTTTGTGTCACACCAATGTGGATTCAATGCCTGATCATTAATTCAGCACTTACAATTCTATAACAGCTTGGTTTTGGCTGTGCATGGCTTGTGTAGCACAGAGGTTTTGGAACAATCCATTTATAAATCTTAATAGAGAAAAAAGATTTTTAAAAATCTCACTATTCATGAATGACACAACTAATCTGTTGGAAGCCAGTTAAAACCACAATAGTATCTAGAGTGTAAGTGAACCATGGAAATATTTAAGCACATACACTGTACATACATAAAATTAGATTTTGCATCTACTCTATTTTGCATTTATCTCACCTGCAGGGTTTGAAATCAAATACATAGTGGGAGTTCCACTTTCCTACGGTTTAGAAGGAGTAAGAATAAGGGAATTACAAATGTATTTAAATATTTTTGAGAGCACTACACTTCTATTATGATTTTCTATAATCAATATCATGAGGGTCATTTATAAGCATCTTTCTTAAGTATTTTGAGAAATAATTCATAGTAATTCACTTCCTCATTTGGGTAACCACAATTAGAGAAATGCACTAGTTGAGAAAAAATATTCAGACATGTAACAGGTTTTTAAAAATTAGTTTTTAAAAGGTACCCAACTCCATGTTGTATGTTAAAAAAGTATTCCACTACATATTTTTCTTTATAGCCTAATAGTTCATGTGAGCAGCCTGCAAAATATTATAAATCAAAATTATGCAACAAATGAAATTTTAAAAGCTTAGTGGGAACATATGTATTGTTTAAGTCAGTCATTTTGCTGCTATCACCAAAATACCTGATAACATCAATTCAAAGAGGAAAAATTTATTTTAGGGCTCATAGATTCCGAGGTCTCAATCCATAGATGGCTGACTCCATTTCTTGGGGCTCCGGGTAAGGCAGAACATCATGGCAGAATATTCTGGGAGTAAAGGAGGTCCAAACATGACACCAGGAAGCAGAGAGAGACTCCACTCAGCAGACACAAAATATAGACCCCAAAGGGGTCCCCAGTGACCCACCTCCTCCAGCCACACCCTACCTGTCTATGTTACCCACACAGATTATTAGGGGATTAATGTACTGATTAGGTTAACCCTCTCATAACTCAATAATTTCTCCTCTAAACCTTCTTGCATTGTCTCACACATGAGCATTTGGGGTCACCTCACATCTAAACCATAACACTGACTTTCCCAACATCCAAGACATATTCACTTACTATTCAGCTCTGACTATAAACCAGGTCTCCTGTGTTCAAATGTGATCTTTGAATACATTCAAAATATACTCAGGTTGACTAATTAGTGATTTAAGGGGAAAATCAGTTTAAACTCTCCACATGGAGAACTGGAATAGATTTAAAGAGTTTAGATACAATGATTAAAAGAGAAGAAAAGGAACCAAACCATTGGGAGCAGTAGGAAGTTCTGCCCCGCCCCCCAGTTTCTGTGCTATGGCGACACCATCCCTCCCTGTTGCTCACTCAGCCCCAGGGGTGACAGCATTTTCTTTAATTACTAATCTGTGATTAATTCTCTTCCTCTGGCGCTCCCTTGGCCCTTCCAAAAGACATGTAATCAATCCCATGCGTTAAAACCTGCTGCCTAAATCACCTAAAGATGCACAATGGAAGGATGCCTTCAGAACTGCAGAGGAGAAAAGCATGTTGGGAGGCACTAGAACCCACAGGAGAGGAGAAGGATCTGTCAGGCAGGTCCATCCCACCCACCACGTGTCCCCTAACCTGGTGAACTGCCTTGTGCTTTGTTGGTGCTCAGTGACCTCTGTGTTGGGTCAAGAGTGAGTGCTGAACCAGTTATGTCAAACTCCAAAACAGTGGTGTGACCAAATTTCTCCACATCAAAGGCAAGAGCCTATGAAAGTGTACCCCATGGGGGCACATACAAATGGAAACGTCACCCCCTTAGATTGGGAGCATGGAGATGCAGAACAGACAGCCCAATGGCTGCCTATCTCAGCTACATCGGTAAACAGACCGGCAACCTGAGAGTTTTCAGAGAGTTAAAAGGTAATATTTAGTGGTGGCCTGGTGAGGTGTGGGAGGACAATTGGTCCCCCCCCCCCATTTATTTTCCCTAGAAATAGTCAGGCTATTTACCAGCACACACCAGCTGGAAACATAGGTGTAAGATGGAATACAGTGGCATAAGTATGGACCAGGAAATGTGACTACGCTAGAGTCACATAAGGAAATATTTTTGAGTCTTTGTTAATGACATTTCTACAGAGTTGGCAGACAGTATTTTAAAATAAACTATTTGCATAAGCAAACTCCAATAGGGGTTACATATAGTTATTAACAGTAGGTATTTCTAATAGATGGGATTATAGTAACTTTTATTTTCATCTCAAAAAAAATGTCCCAACCTTCAAAATTTTCTAAAATGACCTGTGGTCATTTTGACCATCCAAGAAAATGCTACTGGTATTGTCAGATATCAAAAAGTGAGACACAGATGGTTGAAAGAAAGAAGCGGCTCAAGATTGTGATATAATCATTAAGCATATTGATATTAGTGCATAAATTCTGCAATGTATTTCCTTTTCTTTTGATAAGCTGCATGCTGCATACTTATGATATACTAAATTATGGAAATGCTCTTCTCTAACTTCAGAAGAGATACCAAGACTTAGGGCAGGCACTTCCTACCACAGACATCCTCGCTCTCTCACAAAGGGTGGATTCCCAGTGCCAGGAGGGCCTGGGGACACCTGCACATTCAAGGGCAGACGTGTAGTTCTGTGCCCCAAAGGCACTGTCCCTGTGTTCAGATGGAGAGCAGGGTTGTGCATATCTTCCCTGAGACTCTAGTTTGGTTTAAAAGCCTTGGAGAGTTGAAAATGCAGAAAGCCAGTATGGCGGGAGCACCCAGCAATGCAGGGAAAGGGCAGCAGGGGTGCGGGAGGCATGGGCTGTTCGGAAGCAGAGCTTCACCGCCTCCTCCTGCAGCCCTGCCTGTCCTGCCGTCTTGTGCCATAGGCTTTCAGCCAAGGGCCCTTCCTCCTATTCAGAAGCTGCTAGTGGGAAAGCTAGTTCTGCTCAGAAGTTAGCACAGTTCAGGATGAAAGCTACTCTGATGGGGTCTGCCCAGCCAGGAGGCTGAGATGTGTTGTGGAGCTACTGGGGTTGGGGCCGGGATCAGGCTGGCCCCAGTGCAAGGTGGGAGCCGTCATCCCCACATCATTAGGAACAGAAAGCGTTTTCCTTTCAAAGTGTCCCTTTGTGAATGATGCATGGTGTGGTCACCATCCCCTGTGGACCAGAATGAGGAGGCCTTAGGATGGAGGAGACGTTGTTTCCTGCAAATCGATTCACGAACAGTGGCAGGCTTCACCTGTCCCTACGGCCACCCCACGTACCCAGCTCTGTGTATTTGGCCTTGAAAGCTCTAAATGTCCTCCTACCTTGTGAGCTGAGTCTAATGGTGTCCAGGAGGTCTCAGCAGGGTTAGGGTTTTCTGGCTGTTCACATGAGTCTCTGACCTTCTGTGGCAGCAGTTTTTGTCCCCTAGTCACATACCACCAGTGAACACGACTGCTGCTGGGCACGCTCCTGCAGGGGCCAGCCTGTCCATCTCGCCCTCTCCTCCTCTGAGCTGTGGACCTCTTCTTTTCCAGGCTCAGACTCGGAACCGGGACACCTCCCTGGGCTTCCTTAGCTGTATTTAGTGAGCACGTACTCTTCAAGTTCTGTCCAGGACCTCTGCCGTGGCCGTCCCAGAGTGGCTGCCTCTCCCTTAGCTAGGGCCGCCTGGACTTCCTCCCGGCTCCAGCTCAGCTATCCCAGAAGGCAGCTTTTGCTTTCCACTTAGAATCTCTCTCAGCTGGGTGCAGTGGCACAGCCTTTAATCCCAGCGGCTCAGGAGGCTGAGGCGGGAGGATTTCAAGTTCAAAGCCAGCCTCAGAAGCATACTGAGGCCCTGAGCAACTTAGTGAGACCCTGCTTCAAAACGTGAGGGTGCTGGGGCTGTACTCAGTGGTATAGCGCTCTTGGGTTCATGGGTTCATTTCCCAGGACCCATAATTAAAAAAAAGAAAAAAAGCGTCTTTCTGTACACGCCCCCCACTTCCCCTCTGTGGCAGCGCTTCTCATTCCCCATCAGCCGGGTGGCTCCCCGGGACTGGCTCCCCGGGACCACGGCTGCCCTCAGGCCTGCTACGCTTCCCGGCGGCGCGCTGTTCTCTGTGCCGCCTCCGCAACCAGGTCCCCACCAGGGGCTTTTGAGTTGGTGCAGCTGCACTGACCTCTTACTTTTCTTCCTGCTGTCCCCTGGCACCTGTCACCCATGGGCGCTTGACAGCAGAGGAGCTGGCTGCGCGTGCCTCTGGTCCTCCGCGTGCTGCTCCTGCTCCTCCACCTGAGCAGACGGTGCTCCCTGGGGAGAGGGACGCGGGCGCTCTGTGCTCCTGCTTCTCCCAGCTGCCTCTGGACCGGCAGCAGCTCTGCGGGGTGCAGGGCAGGGCCACGACTCCCCTCTCTGGCTCTCGGTCAGTAAAGGAACTAGTGAAGCTACGTCTATGTGTGTGATGCACATTTAATGACTGATTATAGTCTTATGATTTCAAATCAATTGGGTGTTTTCTTCTGATACTGTTTCTTCGATTTTACTGCAGTATATTATATAGACTATTCCCTTAACAACTCATCAAATTTATTCAGAGGACACCAAAACCCTCTGAAAGTGAAACTGAGAATTTTCTTCTTATGGCCTCATTAAGAATTTCTGCTTAAAAGAAAATGAAAAAGCAAAATATTATATGTATGTGTGTGTATCTGTGTATATTTCCATATGTGTACATATATGAGTGTATTTATATACATTTATGATCTTATATAATCTTCCCAGGGCCTTTAACTATATCGAATTCATCAAAGAAAAGTGCCCCAGGGAAACCTGGCTAATAAGATGACACAGTGTTCCCTCCCTGGAGGGCATGAAGAGAGTGTAGAAGTGTTTCCTTCTAATTTAATTGAAGTGCAATCTTTCATTAAACTATCATAGCTCCCATAGTATTTTTAGAAAGGAAATCTTTGATATGTTCATGAATCACCACTGCACATAGGGAAATCCAATAAGATTAAATTAAATGATAATATTTAAGTACTTAACAGAAGTGAGCAGGAGAGTGCAGTGGTTTTGAAAGTTTATCAAAATAAAATTTTCTTTAAAAAAAAGTTTTAGAATTATAGAAAAATTGCAAAGAGCACAGAGTTCCCATCCACACTACCACAGTCTCCTGTTATAAGCATCCCCATTACTATTGGTTGCAGTTAATAAGCCTATGTACATGCATTAATTTTAACTAAATTCATGCATCACATACTTTCCTTATTTTTTACCTAGTATACCCTTGCTGTTCCAGGGTTCCAGTCAGGTCCCACATGACATTCAGTTGTCACGTCTCTTTAGTATCCTCTTAGCTGTGACAGTTTCTCAGACTTTCCTTATTTTTGATGACCTTGACAGTTTTGAGCAGTGCTGTTCACTTATATTGTAGGATGCTTCTCAAATGGGATTTTTCTGCTGATCTTGGGATCGGATTGTGCGTAGGGTTTGGGGAGGCAGACCACAGAGGTATCGTGCATTCTGAGCCACTTACTCTGAACATGACACATTGATGAGGATGCTCAGCATGATTGAGGGCTTGGGTCACATTGCTGGGGTCTCTCCACTGTGAAGTCACTATGTCTTTCTCTTCATGCTGTGTTCCTTGGAAACAAATCCCCGCCTGACCACACTGGAGGGCTGAGGGGCGTGGCTGCCTTGTGGGTGTGGAGAATCTGTATGAACCATTCGCGGATCTTCTACACCAGAGCTGTGTCTTCCCCCACATATGCATGTCTTTGGACCCAGGTGTAGTCACTTTCCACTTCGGGCTATGATCCATTCCACCTTCCCCTCTTGGCTTGGACTTTCAGCCTTGGCCGTAGGGAGTTTTCTCCACTGGCCCCGCATCCTTGGGCATGCTTCCTCTGAGGGGGTTGGGTTAGGTAGGCCTGGTTTGGAGTTTGAGCCCTTTCCCACGTCCGGGGAGTGCAGGTGCTCATACTGCATGTCTCTGGTCCCAGTCACAGCATGGGCCATGGGCATTGCTGCAAGGAGCCCGCTTCCTTTCATTGGGAAACAGATTAGAAATTAATGTCTAAGGGCACTCTTGAGGTTTTTCTGTTTGTTTTTTTTTTTTTTTTTCTAATCTATTGCCAGTGTGTAGCATTCACTAATCATTGTGCAGAGAAGCACGTGTGGAATACAGGTGTGATGGTCAATTTCTGAGACTGGCTACAGAAAACACTTCATTGGGTGCAAAGCACTAAACTTCTCATTCCACAGTCATGGCCATCAGAAACCTTTTTCCTGAGATGCTTTCCTGCACAGACTCAGGAGATGGAATGGGAAGCAGATGCCCAGGGTCTGTGCTTTCAACAAGTTTTTCCTTCCTTCTGCTGAAGATTAAAGCTGAATGGCTAATACTGAAGCATAATTATATCTCTGTAGATTTATAGGTTAGAGAATGCTGGTAGAAAATCTTCATTTCCAGTCAATGGACTTTGAACAAAGACCAAGTCTGGCTCTTTCCTGCTGTGAGCCACCCTCCTCTGGTCACCTTCAGACCCTGCTGCTACTGGCAACTACCTAGAGTCCCCAGATCTGTTACCTGCCCAACTCTTATTATGAACTCCCTTCTCACCCATCCCAGAGTCTCCAGAAGCCACTATTTGTTCCTCTCTGTCCCTGCTCTTTCCATGGTCACACCTGGGTCCCCACCTCCTAATTTGTATTTCCTCCAGAGTTCGTGATGGTGGAAATTGTTTCATTGCCCTCCGTTGACTTCACGCTTTCTCTCCAGTACAAGCACCTGGCAGTTAATCAGCCTGAGTTGAAGGTTAATGTCTACCTCGTATGTAGCTACACAACCATCAGGCCTTTGAGAAACACAGAGCACACCTGTAGATACATCCCTGAACACTTCTGAAGATTAGACAGTGCAATTCCATTAACTTTAACATGTGTATATATGAATATACCACCATGAAGCAATCTCACCGTCATGAATATCCACAATATACTGACCAAAAAGAGAAAAATACATACACAAAAATAGCAGGAAGATGAGTAGAGTGAAGATAAGTAGAGTAAACCAAGAGAGGCAGGAGGGGAGGGAAAGGAGAAGTACAGGGACCAAATTTGAGAAAATTACATTCCATGCTTTTAAAATTTATGGCAAAATTAATCCTAATGTTATACATAACTAAAAGGAAACAATGCAAAATATTTAAAAATATAAAAAAGAAAGTAAAGTCCTCTTTTATGAACTGAAGGAATCCTTGCTTGGGTCTACAAATAAAAAAATGCATTGCTTAAAACTATTTCAGGGACATTGCTTCTTGCTAGAGGAAACTCCTCATATCTAAAGACCTTCTCCCTACATGTCCCCTGCTCCAGGTTCCTGTTAAAAAAAACCCCAATGCTTAATTTCATTTAACAAAATAAGTTTAAAACAAAATATTTTTAAAAGCTTACTTTGAAGCTGCATTTAAGATAGTAACTAAAGAAAAGGTCTCATGCTTAATGAAAACTACTGCTTTTAGCTATTACATTGTTGGAATCTCTAGCAAACAAAGCATAAAACACTGGACAGTGATTCTAAGTGGACAGTGATTCTGCGTGTGAGCTGATCACGAGCAGAGGATTTGGAAAGGAAAGTCCAGCATGCAGTGCCAGACAGGAGAGGAAGAACCCAGGCCAATCAGAGCCTGAAGTGGCCTTGACTTTGCGGGGCCATCTGCCGCTACGCTCACCATTAGTGTTCAGGGAAAGCAAGTCAAGCAGCCAGAGAGAAACCACATCACCACCGGCATCTCTAGGAGGAACAAGGTCCTCCTGGATCTCAGTGCCAGGGTCTCTAGCCTTGCCTCAGGTTGGCCATGGCTGGAAAAGGGACAGACCATGAGGAGAAATCGGCAGAGCTAGACTTTAAAAAGAAACCCAAGCAAGGAAATGTGGGGGAAGCACATATGATTCTGACTACTTCAGCACAAGTCCATACTATGTATGAGGCAGAGCATTCACAAAATCCTTTTCTTAAAATCTGCAGCAAAGGTGCAAATTTATTTTCAGCAAAAATTGTTAAAAATAAGATGTGAGTATTCTGTGTATTATTTAAACCTTTTCTTTTTAAATCCATAAAAATAATTGAGATTTTTCTGTGTATTTACCATCACCACAAATTAAAATGGAAATGTCCTCAATAGTGAAAAAGAACATAATTAATAATTTGCCATCTGTGTTCTGCTGGAGCAGAGGTGCTTCCAAGTCAGATCCAAGCATGTGAAATCCTCTCACATGTGATTGTTGGGTGGCTTGATTCAGAGTCTATATTTGTTCTTTATTTTGGTCAGAAATATTTCAAAATGCTGAATATGCTGCATTATTATCTGTTTTTTTAAATGGCAAAAATATAGAAAAAAAGATGGGAAATTGTTCTTCTGAAACCATATTATTTTAGAAACAATTTATGGAAAACAAATTGTGTTTTGTATTAACTAGGGTTTTGTGGGAATGGTTAATAGTAAACAGGAGCTTAAGAGGGGCAGGGATTGGGGGTAAAATTCCTGGCTATTCTAAGGCCTTGGACATGACCAAGAGAGCCTTATTGCCCCTCATCTTGGATAGTGGGTGATCGTGAAGCCTTTCTGCTGTTTGAGATGCAGCTCTTTTCAGATCCTCCTGATGCTCTGGCCCCAAGTCTGTTCCCCCAGGACCGGGAGCCATCCATCCAGCATGTGTCATCCAGGAAGCCATCCTTTCTCCAGGGCCTTGGATCTGCACTCCATGAAAGCATGTGTCGCTCTCTTCAGAGCAAAGCTGGAGCTGAGAGAAGGGCTGAAACCCTCAAAGGCAGGAGGCTGGAATCAGAATTATTTTTTATTAGGTTTTTTTTATTTTTACAGACCGCATTTGATTCATTGTACACGAATGGGATACAACTTTTCATTTCTGTGGTTGTGCACAGTGTAGATTCACACCAGTCATGTGATCATGCATGTACATAGGGTAATACTGTCTCATTCTACTATCTTTCCATCCCCCACCCCCCCACCCCATTTCCTCTACACCTTCCAAAGTTCCTTCATTCTTCTTTCCCTGCCCTGCCATGCCTCCCTCATTATGTATCATCGTCCACTTATCAGAGGAAACATTCAGCCTTTGGTTTTTTGGGCTTGGCCTGTTTCACGTAGCATGATATTTTCCGACTTCATCCATTTACCAGCAAATGCCATAATTTTAATCTTCTTTATGGCTGAGTAATATTCCATTGTGTATATATACCACAGTTTCTTTATCCATTCATCAATTGAAGGACACCTAGGTTGGTTTCACAATCT
Organism: Sciurus vulgaris; assembly: GCF_902686455.1. NCBI lineage: Eukaryota > Metazoa > Chordata > Mammalia > Rodentia > Sciuridae > Sciurus > Sciurus vulgaris. Next base: position 3,218,060 of record NC_136465.1, on the reverse strand, counting down.
AGCTATTGTGAATTGAGCTGCTACGAACATTGATGTAGTATACTGATTTTAAGTCCTTTGGGTATAAACTGAGGAGTGGGATAACTAGTCAAAAGGCAGGTCTATTCCAAGTTTTCTGAAGAATCGCCATACTGCTTTCCAGAGTGGTTGCACTAATTTGCAACTCTACTAGCAATTATGAGTGTGCCTCTTTCCCCAAATCCATGCCAACACTTATGATTGCTTGTGTTCCCAATCAATAAATAGACTAAGGAACTGGGCAGACATTTCACAGAAGAAGATATACAGGTGATCAACAAATAAATGAAAAAGTGCTCATCATCTCTAGTAATTCCAGAAATGCAAATTAAAACCACCCAAAGACTTCATCTAACTCCAATTATACTTACTATTATCTGGAATCATATTTTAGAGGGCAGAAAAAAATCATAAAATACAGAAAGACACATTGTGTTTGTAGGTATGCAGGATACCTGTGGAACAAAATTTGGGGTGGAACAAGGAGGTGAATAGGAACAGATTGTTTTAAAAGGCTTGTTGAGGGGTGATAAAGGGAAAATCATGGTTGAGAAGCACTGACTTTGGTCCTCATGGAAGAACTACTGAATATGAACAGGATCGGATGTTACCTATGGTTTGTTTGAAGCCATTCACCTGCCCCTGGATCTGTAGGAGTCTACTGCAGAGACATAGCCGAAGGTTCACGGCCGGCCTGAGCGCTATGGAGAAAGCTAAATGTTCCACTTCGCGCAACAAAGGAAACACATTAAAATTGTAAATCTCTGTAAAGGTTGTCACTGAGAACTTAGGTATAATCTTTAGATTCTTAAGTTGAATTATATGAATTCAATTCTCTCAGCTTCAAAAATAATCCTTTATACTTAAGTACTGAAACATTAATTTTGTAACTCAAATGAGTTATGGGTTTAGGTTGCCCTTCTGCCAACTGAAGGGAAATATCCCAAGTTATAAAATCAGATTATAAATAATGCCCCTTTCTTTTAAAATTAAACCAAAAATTTCTGAAGTTACTCAGTCTGTAAAAATTGATTACGTGACTGTATAACAATGGTGGTTTACTTCTGCATACCTGATCTGTTCTCCTATGACTTCTTTTATTTGACTGTTTTAAGGTTCTGTTTCTTATTTTGAGGCGGTCAAGTAAGCCAGGGGTAAGAGAAAAGGAAGTTTGTGGAGTACCAGTTTCATGCCACTCTGTACATAGTTAAATAATGTACTATATGCAGTAAATTTAATAATTCATTCTATTTTGCAAATTAAAAGGCAAACAAATGAAAGGATTCTTTGAAGAAAACCATAATCTTATAGCAAGATCCACCCAAAAAACTCTTCTTGCCCAAGGGCAAGACTGACTTTGGACCCAAGGCTTTGCCCCAGATCTCCTAGGCTGATCCTGAGCCACAAGGGACAGAGCAAATGGAGGAGCTTTGCAGATCTGAGGATCGGCTAAAGTGCTGAGGCCAAGGAGTCCACTCAAAGAGGACTCTGCTGCCTCTGTCCTAGTAGATAATACAGCCTCTTCCCCCGAAGGTGAGTGTTGGTCAGTAACAGGGCTCATTTCTGCAAGGTGCTAAGAAGCCATGACTTCTTGCTCCCTGTTTAATTGCCTTTTGAAATTCCCTTATTTGGCCTTCACCTGTTTGGCCCCACTGAGACTATTTACTAAGTCCCCTGATATCCTTTAGAAAATAGAGACTCTGTGGACTTCTCCCTCAGTGTGCTCACTTAAATAATCACATGTCTGTCGTAATTTCCTTTTTTTAAAGAAATCTTTGAAATTTCAATTTAGTTCTCAGAATCAAAATCAATTACAGAGTCTGAGTCCTCGTATGTTCTGCTGTGCTGAATCTTGGCTTCTGGGCCTACTCTTTCTTTTTTATTAACTAAGAAACCTGATGAAAGAAAAACTAAAAGGCAGCAACGATCGAGTCAGGAGCACTCAGTAAGGAATCCCAGTTTGAACTTGAACTTTATCACCTTTGTAGTTCATAGGACCCTGGTCAAGTCACCAGACTTTCTGGGTCTCAATTTTCTCATCTTTGAAATGGAAATGCTGATTCTATCTGTCTCATCAAATTGTGATGGTGCTGGAAGGTGTGAATATCTTCAGGGGACGAGGAAGAGTTTCCCACACCCCCACACATGCCAAGTGCTACACAAGTACATGTTAAAACAAATTTCATACAAGGCATATCATTTCCCATTATTTAAAGAGACTTTTTTATCTTGTATTATTTCTGAACTTTTAGTGAATTTTCTTTGTTTTGCCTTTTTCTCCTGCTTTTGGAGTAATTTTTTTTTTTTATTGCACTGAATACATGTTGTCCACTTTAAATCTTATAGCTCTGTAAGTAACTAATTTTGCCCATTCTATGAATGGTAATTCTGGAACTCAGATTCAGGAACTATTTCAGCAACTGTGGAGTTGGTAGAATAGAGATAAAAGAACATCTGCCAGGCACCAAAAATTCAGATTTTCTTTTCTATCTAGCATTAATTTGAAGAATTTTATTTTTATAAGAAATACATTCAACAAGTACTAATCAAACTTCCATTGTTAACTAGGAGCTGTTCAAGTCCCATGAAATATAGTGAATCATTACAAATATTCACCTTCCCTGAGAAATCTGATTTTAATCTTAGGAGTCCTGCAATGATTACATAATAGTAAAAGTAAAAAAACATTATAAGCCTGGCTACTGATTTTGCTGGCATATTTGTGGGTAAGGACAAGTTGGATGGGTACATGGGATGTAAAGAGCAGGTGACAGCAGGACTTTACTGGAGTTAATACAGTGTGCTCATTTAATTAAAAACACAGTGTTGATAGAAGAGCTTTGCAGCAGCTGACCACCAGAGCAGTAGACCCACGGTGTTGACAGGGTAACAGTGCAAAGGAGGAAAGGCCGAGCTGCATTGCTTATGAACTTGGATGCACTGGAAACTAAGTAAAAGCACGTGCCGGGGCAGATGCTTGCTCTGTCCAGTAATCACCATTAGGTGAAAAAAGGCCACCTGTGGCGATAGTGGCAAATGCCCTGTGTCTGCCTGGTGACAGTTGCTTTGATAGGTAGTTTACCCGCTCAGGTTAGCACCATCCCCAAACCTGCAAGGAGGAAACTGAGCACACAGGGAGGGTTAGCAACTTGCCAGATCCCAGGTGCTAAGACACTGGAGGAGTTCCACCCAAGGAGGTGCTGGGGAACAAGCAACCTGAGGCCTCAAGGTCAGTGTGAGGGTGGACTTGTCCAGCTGGACTCCTGACCACATGGAGAGTCTCCAATGGGCAAGCACTCTTTTTCTGAATGTCGATGGCTAAGCTTGGGAGTGCTCAGGCTTGTGAGCTGCCCCCTCTGCTTCAAATCCCCAAGGAGTCTTGCTTGAGTCCATAGGAGAGAGCTGGGCCTGCGGCTAGCTGGTGCTCACGGTGCATCCTTGGCCCTTTCATTAACATGGGCCACTTGGGACAGACAGGCACAGGAATGTGGGCCTGTTTGCACCACCCATGTCTGTAGACAAGCATTCATCACCCACATGTTTAAGGCCTCACACTGGGTCTGCTGGCAGCGGCAAATACAAGCCCCCAACCCTGGAGTTAGTCCTGTCCTTCACACAGCATGTCAGCTTCCAAGACCAACAGCCCCTCAGCACAGGATTAGGTGTCTATTCCATGCAGGGCAGGGAGTTCTATTTGTCTACTAGAGTGATTGGGAAATTCATGGAAGACAAGGGGTTAGATCCTGTCTTTAAAGGATGGCTTGGGTTTAAACTACGAAAGAACATAAGACAGCAAAACTGCTTCTTAGTCGGTATGCTGATGGGCATTAAACCCCGTTTTATCCTGTGCTGGAGTTTCTAGTGTGAGATGGTACACCCGAGTGGCCCTTGCAGAAGGACCATACTGTCTCAGGTGCGTAGGAAGGAGCACGGAGCCCCAGGTGCAAAGCACTCATCCCGAATTAAATTCTGTTGAAGAGTAAAGAAATCTCAGAAGGAGGGATGCCCCTCTTTTTAGAGGAGATACAGTTCTGGCTCTAGGGCTTTGGGTACATTGTTGAAATAGCTTATTAGCACTGAACTGGGCTGGAGCCCTGATTTCTAGATATCTGCTCAGTTTCCTGACTTTATCACTATTTTATGTTCCCCTATTGAATATTTCATCAGCATGTGCACTCACCTGCTGTCTGTGTATATGTGTGTATACACATATACCTGCATGTGTACATGTCTGTACAAATAACATGGGCATGTGTGTATGTGCATATATGTGCACTAAGGATTATGGAAGATTTGTACTAATGATTTGTTTTTAAAAATTTTTACCATCTTCTATTTACATGGTTATTGTGATCACTGGTAAGACTATGTTTAAAAATTCTTAGAGCATTTAAATCAAGGCATTTTTGAATGATATATAATTTGTTCCCTGACTTTGGCTCACAGAGTTGATTGAAACCTAATTGCTTTTGAAGTTATATACTCTTAACTTGAGAGATATTTTAATAATTATGCTACAGATACCTGAATTCTTATAATAAGAAAGCGTATGTAAAAGAAAGCAAGCCAGCAATAAAAAGAATTCATAAATTATGGCATGGGATATTTATGCCCTGTTAGTCTATTCTTCTCACGGAAGTGTCTCTGTAAAGGGCAGGACAGTAAGTACCTAGGTTTGTGGGCCATACATTTACCATTGCTCTTTGTCACTTGCTGTTAGTGCAAAAAGAGACATAGGTAATAAAGGAATACATGGGTGGGGCTGGGCTGCAATTAGACTCTCTGTGTAGACGCTGAAATTTGAATTCCATGTTTTTTTCATATGTCTCAAAATAGTCCTCTTTCTTTTCAACCATTTAAAAATGTAAAGCCATTCTTAGCTCAGAGGTCTTACAAATTTAGGCATCACCCAGATGGCACCAGCCAGATCTGGCCTTGACAGTTTCGCCACCACTGATGAAAGCAAAACTTGAACAAGATGTACAGTGACACTCATTTGGAACTTAAAATAACATTATGACCCCCCAGGAGGCACCAGCCCTGAATTTTGTAAAGTCTCATCATTATACACACATGGAAATTTTGAGAATGAGTCAAATTTGCTGATCATAGAATGTATATGCAACATACATGCAAGTATGAATATATGAATGTGAGCAGAAGCTCCCTGGCACTCAGTCCATGATAAGGGGAAGTAGGAGGCACTTAATACATCTTACACTTGGGTCCTCATGCATTTCATAACTAGTCATGGGCTGTTCAGTTGAAAATATGTCTTCTGGTTTTTGTGCATATTTAATTATGTTCACTAACATATTTCATTAAAATATAAAGAGTTAAGCTAGATGCATAACACATTTTTATTGTGTCAACTCTTGATATATCTTGCTCTAACTATCCTCACACTCCCATTTCTTTCAGTATTTTAAAACATATACTCCATACACTGCAAATATTGGCCCGAGTACTTATTATCACAAGTTAATTCTGACCCACAAAACTTTTGATGCCTTACAATGAAGAAAACATTGAACTTACATTGAACGCGGTGTCTTCTAGCTGTTTGAGAATGCTGCTAACTTTTCCTGTAATCCTAGAGGACTAGTATTATGCAGACAACGATGTTTCACAGTGTTTCCATCCCAGTCGCCCATTTCCAGCTGACTTAGAAATGGTATGTGGAAAATGGCCCTTGGAAAAGTTGTGCCATATTGTTGGGGAGGTAGAGAAGAAAATGCCTGGTGTGTGCCAAATGGGAAATTCTTAACATTCCAGTCTTGCAAATGATGCTTAACAGCTCAGATAATTTAATTATTTGCTGAAGTGCCATGGGCCCAGTTCTGCTTCTCTGTGAGTGGTTTAGACAACTGGCATGATCTGGAGAGGCAGATCAAGGACTGAAGCATCAGATTAGATCTATAAGTTTCTTTTTTAGCCCCTAAGACTCTAATTCTAATACTGGAAGAAGATCTTTCATTTGAAAATATTTAACTGCTCTAAAAGGAAATGCATTACATGGATGAGAATTTACACACCAAATCCTATTTAAGATCATGCACTGAGGTGAATTTGGATTGCTGATGACCAGTTCAGCATTTTAATCACAGAACTACTCTTCCGTTTGGAAAGTATATTACCCCTACATTCATTATAAGAATTGATAGCAATTAAAACTCCTATGTTCCGAGCTTCAAATCTTTCACTTACTAGTCTTATAATTCATATTTTGAAATAAAAAATTAATGTGTTTGTTCAAATTTTAAGGGCTCCATTAATTATAATTTCAATGTCTATATTTTAAAGAAAGAACACAAGTAGCTCAGCAATTAGGAAGTGGCCCTGGTGCTGAAATGGCTCAGAGATTTGTTCAAGATTAATCCTTGCAGCTTTCCTCAGCAGATGTCCTATGTTAGTGGCATCTCTTAACCTTGGGGGGGGGTGCTCCATTGCAGCTTTGGTTTCATTCTTACATCTTTATGCATCATGCCCTGCTACACTTTCCCTGGCCTCTGAAGCCTTCCTTTGAAATCTCAATGAAAGCCTCCAGTGCTTCCTAACTCCAATGTTCTACATTCCTGCAGAACTGGCACCATATGTCTGACACTAAGGTGTGCTGCTATTTCAAGGACCATGGCTGTGTGAGCCTCTGAATACCTGGGCAGCTGAGCAAGCTGAAATGACTTCCTAGGCCCCCCTGTGCAAGCAGATACCCCTATGGTCTCTTCTCAAAGGAATTTTTATTTTTATATCCTTGAGTCTGAGATGAGTTTAGTCTTGCCAATTTCTGAGATGCCCTCAAGCCATCTTTACTATTGTTTCCCAGTAAATCATTTAGCATCTATTTAGTGACTGTAATCTCTTTAACAATCGTACCTTCCTTATCCCCAGTTTTACTTGGAGTTTTCTGGCCAAATTTCAAGTTTTTCAAATATATTTGCTCTTTTTACTGCTCCTGATTATCACTGTAACCTTCATTAAAAACCACCAACAATATCCATAACACCCCTAAATACTGTGCAGCCTTGCTATTTCTTTAACCAGATTAGTCCATCACCTTTAAATTCAGTCTCATAGAAAGTCTCAGGACTTAAGCAAAATGTTAACATCTTTGCCAAAATGTAGCATGAATGATCCAATTTCTAATAGAATCCTTTCTCCTTTGAAACTACATGAGCCCAGTCTTTACTGTCCACAGGCCTCTTAGCATCCTGGTCATCTAAGCTCTCACCAGAATCACTCATAAGTTTCAGCTTACAACTCTAAAACTTTTTCTGTTTGCATCTCTAAACTTTTTAAAATTTCTCCCCAACTCACACCAGTTCCAAAGGTTTCTGAATCACATGGCCATGTTAGTCAGAACAATTGCCCCCCCCTCCTAATACCAATTTCTGTTTTAGTTAGCTTTTTGTAATTATGATTGAAAGACAAGAACATTTCTAAGGAAGTAAATTTTATTTACAACTTATAGTTTCAGGGGTTCAGTGTACTGTTGGCCAATTCCATAGCTCTGGGCCTATGGTAAGACAGAGCATCACAGCAGGAGGGCACAGAGGAGGAAAGCAGTTCAGAACTTAACCACCAAGAAGAAGGAGGGGGAGGCGGAGGAAGAGAATGGGGAGAGAGGGAGAGCACACTCTCTGATCACCAGAGAGAAAACATAAACCCCAAAGGCATGCACCCTGTGACCTACTTCTTCCAGCCACATCCTACCTAATACAGTACTGCCCAATTAATCTATATCAGTGGATTAATCCATTAATTAGTCTCTACCACTCATTTTACCCCTGAAAATTCTTGTGTTTTGTCACACATGAGGTTTGGGGGTACCTCACATCTAACCCGTAGCTGTGAGCTCTTCCTTTTGTTTCCCTGGAACGTGGCACTCATTGCTCAAGGCCAGATGGGAAATGGAGACATGGTGAAGCCGAGCATCTATGTTTATTGCTAATGCACCCACCAGCTTTTCTCTACAACAGTCAGTGATTAAAATTCATGGCTCTGATTTCCTCTTTGACATTCCAAGCCACATATTATAATTTTAGTTGAAGCAGATGTTTGGTTTCTTCCCTAGCATGCCATTTCAGTTGTTCTATTGGGAAACTGTGTGTTTTAATAAATATGAAATGAGAAGCTTAGTGAATATTAGAATGGATTTTCTAACCCCCCAAAGAGGTACAACTGTTGAGTGTCCTATCATCTTAATACCCAAGAGTTGGCTGCTTTGGCATGTAAAAGCTCCATGCTTGAAGAGACCGTTGGTGGTGAAGGAACATCAGTGACGTCAGGATGGGACTTTGATAATGTATTTATGGGCATTGCTATCTGGGAATATGCTATCACATTTTCATTTAAACTAAAAGTCACTTTCAGGCAAGTTTGCAGGTGAGTTGATGACAATGTGGGAGTGAGTCACTGTGTAGATTGCAGAAATAATACATAGGTGTGTAGACGCTGCCATGGAGGCAGAAGACCTAAGGAGTATGCTGGACAGCCTGGCGGGTGTGAGGAAGCAGCATGACCACATATTATGGTAGGGGCTGATGACTGAAAAAGGGTCCTCCTCTTCCCTGGGCCAAGCTTCTGTGATCCAGAGGAGCCATAATTAAGTGTGGGTCACCCAGGAGAGAAACAGTGGTTTTAATGATGGAGTCACGTATAAGGAAGCACATAAGTAAATCAGATGTGCTGTGTGAAGGGAAAAATCCCCAAACTGCACTTCACTGAGCAGATATTTGTCTTACTCCTGCTTTGGAAATCTGAGAGAGAGCCCAGGTGAGGGATCTGAAGTGGGTCTGAGAAGGCCTGCCCATGGCCGGGGACAGCAGCTCTGCTCCAGTGCCTTGCTGCCCTCACTCAGCACTCTGTGCTCCCTGGGAGTGCTCAGTGTGCTTCTCAGCTATCCAAGCTCAAGTCTGCCCCTTCTTCATTCTTTATTTCTAAAGTCAGGAGCAAGTTTCAACATGTCAAATCTAGCTCGTGAGATAGCATTTCCTAATACAGGGGGAACACTTTAGTACGAGAGGGTGAAATACCCCTGTGCTGGTGGACTCCACGCGGGCTGTCTGTGCCTTCCAGCTCACCCGCTTCAGGACAGGAGACCTGGCTTTATTCACTATGGAGTCTCCTGGGAGAGGTCAGACTATAGCAAGATTTCACATGCAGGGTTCAGGTGTGGTCAGTGGCAGACCACTTGCTTGGCAGGCCTGAGTTCCCTTCTCCAATGCTCTAGTATCTCAAAAAATAAATAAAAATAAAAAATATTAAGCAGTCAATGCACTTGACCAATTTCAATTAGAGAAACATCTGTAAATTAACATGATACTACTTCATATAAAAATTAAGTGTTGATAAAGCCTGTTTTTACACTATCTTGATAATCTAATACGTTATGACTTAGGAAATACCATCCTCAACACATACTATTACTGCCTCTTTAACGTACCGCGATACTCGGCAGCATTCACCATGACTTACTCTATGAACTCATCACATTCGATGATACGCATTTTGCCTAATTCCTTCTTGCACCAGCTTCTGAGGTGATTATGGCTGACACACAATACAAAACAAAAATAGACACTCCTGCTTAGGGTGTGCTCATTTGAACCAATTGGAAATTGATGATCATGCATCCCCTGTACCTCTTGTGGGGAGGTGTCTACGGTTTCTACCAAAATGGAGAATTTCAGAGCTGTAGTGTCTTATTTTTAAAAATAGAATTTGAAATGTTTATTGTTTTAAAGTACTTTTATTTAAAAAACAAGTGACAGTAATTTAAATAACTTGCTTTGTGTCACCTTGCACAAACAATATAACTTTTTTCTCAAACTTCGTTACTTATAATCCAATGGAAGTGATCAGATAGGCAGCTTCTACAGTTCTTTCCAGAAGGCAAATTCTGTGTTCCTTGAGACTTGAGGCACTAAAAATATGTGTGGGGGACTATTTCATATTTCATACTGTCCTCACCTGTGGCTCGAGCCAAGCAGCATCTTTGGAGCTCTGCTCTTCAGCGTTTTCATGAGCTCTTCCCACGCGGTAGACCTAGCACGGGGCTCTGATCTCCAAGGTTAGACATGGGCTAAGAGGACGAGGAGGAGGGAGTCACACACACTTTCTGTCTGGCATTTTACTGTAGGGGAGGAAAGGTTTAGCAGGGGGCCATCCCCTGCCCAGGATTCTCAGGCAACTGCAGGAAGACGGAGCCCCGGGTGCACAGGTGCGGCCTTGTCTATTCGCTTACGTCCTCTGGACATGGTCTGTTCTTACGCAGAAGTAGCCCATGGAACTCAGTTCCCTCTAGCCAGAGGCAAGTGTGGCGTGCTGAGGCGGCCGCTTTCCGTGATGCTGAGGCTCAGCAGGCCTCGCCGAGGACGGCCTCCCTAGAGGCCACAGCTCATAGTGCGTCTCTCCTCAGCAGGAGCTGACAGAGACCATCCCAGTCCCGAGGAGAGCAAAGCCTCCTGCTCAGATGAGTGGCTGCTGGGACTCCAGGTATAAGAACACCTACTGGGTACGTGGACCATCCCCGGATTTCCAGAAGGGCAGTGGGATTCTGGGACAGGAGCAGGTTCAGAAGAAGCAGGTAACCTCGGTGGTGCTGAAGAGGAGCAGCCGCCTGCGCCTGGATAATTGGGAACAGACTGCTGGCTGGCCTGTTCTGTGGCTTCCACGAGGATGAGTTCCTCCGAGGTTCCCTGCTTCCTCCACCTGTCCAGTCTCTAGGCCGGTGCCTCAGCCGGGCTCTCGCCTGCAGGCGCCGGAGGCTCAGTGACCACACGGTAATGCGGTCCCATCCCTCCTCCCGCCAGCTGCAAGGCCCTTGCTGCCCAGTCCTGTGTGTCCCTGGCACCCAGGAGGCCGAGTCGGTGTGATTCTGAGGGTGGAGGCCGAGGAGCTGAGGTAGCCCGGGGCACCTCCTGAGCTTCATGCTGCATCTGCAGCACTGCTTTGTTTGCCTCAGCAGCTGGAGCTCAGAGCTGCGGTGGCCTTCGGGGGCGGCCACTGAGCTCTGACCTGGTGCGTGGCAAGCTCACCAAGGCTCCTGTCCCCTTGGTGGGGCTTCTGGGCGCTCCGTGCTACCTGCTTCACTCAGGTGCCCAGACCAGTAACAGACTGCAGACACCTGCGAGGGGGCTTCAGGATATCATGATAAGGACCCCGATTTCTATATGGTGCATCAAGCCCAGCATCAGAGGGCGGCTCACCCCTCAGGACTCAGCTTTCAGAGGCTCTTATTTGATATGAGCTAAAGGTGAGCCTCTGATTGAAGGAACAGGCAAGATTCCAGAGCCCGGGGACCAGGGCTATTACTTTGGATCTCTTAAGTCTACAGCATACATTTGTTTTGCTAAAGCTTGGCATTATAAAGGTCACGGCTCAACCTTTTCTCTCATGTGAACATTTTGGTTCCCTGAATTTTCTTAAAGGTAATATCGCATGGTTAAAAAGTAGCCTGAATACAAAATAACATGCAAGACCATATAGCATTTTATTTTTAAACAGTTTAGAGAAGTGAGTAGTTTAATGTCAGAAAGATGAGTTTTGGTATTTGAGAAATGTAAATTATCTTGTGACTATTTAGAGGTGTGAGAAATTGGCCACATTTCAAAATTTTTTGAAATATTTTGAGGGTGTGAAATTGTGAGATTTCAGGAATAAATAATAGTTTGCTAGGACTATTTGTTTCGAGGTGTGAAACTCTCACTTCATTTGTTGGAAGTGAGCATGGCACACAGCAGCAGGCTGAGGCAGGTCCCAGATGCGCTGTTTGCTCCGTGTGACCTACCATCAAGCCCTGGTTCTGAATCTGCCGCTCGTCCTGAGGAGGTGACAATTCTCCCTATGCTGAACTACAGAGGGTGCTTTAAGGAACATTTCCATCCACACATGACGATTGCTTCTTGTCACGCTCTTGTGGCACTCAGACTTCTGCCTATGGGTTAGAGAGACAGCTGTCCATCGCTGCAGAAACTGCTTTGAGAACACTGATGTACACCAAACACCACAAAGGCCAGTAGTCCACAACTAAGCCCTGAGCTTAGGTGGTTTTCTAGGGACAGCAGAGTTCTTTACAGAAATTGCTCCAAAGCGGCACATTTGCATGTCTGATTTCAAAGTGAATTTTGCTTATTTTCAAACTTAAATTAATTTCTCCACTCATTTAAAATATGAGATTTCATGAGTCATGTTATAAGGCCTAGCTGAATCAGCAAGCCTGTGAGGTCTGTCCTGTATGAACCGTGGGGCTTTTGCCCTTTCACCTCATCTGGTTCTCACCTATGGACCACCCCAGGGCATGCAGAGTTGTGTCTGGTTCAGTAACAGCAGCTGTGACGTCATAGGGGAGTAACATGCATGGCCTAGAGGACAGACATGGACATGGTCCACTGGAGCGTGTTTTCTCCCTAGAAGTCGTGTTGACTCAACTGAGTCCTGGATTCGAGAGCAGGCAGAGACAGGCCAGGTGTTCGGTAGTGTGTTTGCCCCAGAGCGTGGCCAAGAGTCTTCTCCAGGCATCTATTGTATTTACGTGGATGAACTTGCAACACATGCGTACGAACGTACACACACCACCTGTTTGTAGTGAAACATTCAAAATATCTGCCGATAGGAGTTAGGTACTTTGCAGGTAAATGGATGGAGCTGGAGAAAATCATGCTAAGGGAAATAAGCCAATCCCCAAAAACCAAAGGCTGAATGTCTTCTCTTATATGTGGATGCTAATTCACAATGGGGGGGTCAGTGCTAGGGAAAAATAGAGATACTTTGCATTAGGTAGAGGGGAGTGAAGGGAAGGGTGGATTTCTGGGCATAGAAAGGATAGTAGAATGAATCAGACATGATTACCCTATGTACATATATGATCACATGACTGGTGTGACTGTATATCCTGTACAATCAGAAGAATGAGAAGTTATATTCTGTTTATGTGTGATGTGTCAAAATGCATTCTATTATCATGTGTAACTGATTAAAACAAATTTAAAAACGTACTCTGAAGATATTTCATCCACAAAATGATTAAAAGACCTTAACTTTCCAATTCTCTAATAACTAGGTGCCTTTACTTTCTCTGAACTAAAGTTTGCTTCAGCTATTTCTGGACCCAGTTCCTCTTTTAAAAACCAGGAGTAGAAATGGAACAATGCATGTGACTAGTGGCCACAAGTAAAGCACACCACTGACAGAGTCACGTGAAACAGTGACACAGTGTAAACGTCCAGCTGGTGACTCTGGGCTTTGGGTCATTGCGTGAAATACAGGTGGCTTCACACCATTGCTGGGGTCTTGGTGGACTCTTGCTTGTCCTCTGGGGCCAGCTGCAGTGTCCTCTCCTTTTACTCCTGTTCCCGTGCTCGCCTCTCACAGGAACGCCTGTGGGGAACAGCCGCGTTCCCCTGGGGCACTGAGGGACATCCAAGGGTACTTGCTCTGCATTTTTCATTCTATGTACATTTTTCATTTTACATACATTGCCTCAGGCAGTTGTTATATTCACTAAATATCTTTTGAGGAAAAAACAAAAAGCTCCCCCATCCTCTCTTTGAAGCTGAGGCTGGCCTGGAACTTGCAATCCTCCTTCCCCGGCCTCTGAGGTGCTGGGAGTGCGGGCGTGGCCTCTGGGCCCGCTCTTTACCACTCTGTGTGTGTGATTCACAGGGTGCTGGCTATTCCAGAGTCACTGGTTTGGTTTTGGTAGGGAGTTGTGGAGCACCTTGGAAGTGATCATTCCTTTCTTAATTTTTTTCCTATTTGTGCCACTTTATAGGAAACTCACGGGAAAGGCAGTGCCCCATTTTGCACTGGGTAGGGTGTTCCTCCAGTTTACTTTAGTATCACATCATTTATGGACTTTAGAGGTTTCCAGAAATCAGTTTTTGAACAGCAGAGGGTAAGACAACTTCTGTAGTGATTATAGCTCTCATCTGAAGTCACCGAAATCCCGTCCAGCAGGACACAGCAGACCCTAGCATGCTCTCAGCCCTGTGCCACCTCTTTGGAAAAGCAGTGACACATGGGAGAGACGTCACCATTGTCTGTGGGTGGAAGATCGCGGTGTGCTCTGCCCCTGCAGCCACGGAGCTCACAGCCGAAGGCTGCTCTGCACTGTCCCTCTGGGAAGCTTTAACAGGAGGCTAGAGGAGCATATTTCTCTGAGTTCTGTTTAGAATAAGACTTATCTTATAATTTTACCAGTAAACTATGTTTCATCCCTAGTCTAATAATTTATTTTATTGCACGGTGTATGAGCTTATTTCTCTGAGTTCTATTTAGAATAAGACACAATTTTATCAGTAAATTATAATTTATTCTTAGTCTTATAATTTCTTTTGTTGCACAGTGTATGCTCTGGTGTCTATGTTTGGCTAGGAAATTCATATAGTGTTATATATTTAAAATAAGAAAGTCTTAGAGAAATGCTGCCCACCCCAAATCACAGTTCATGTTAGTTTTTGCCCTACGGTATAGATGGAAGAATTTTAGAGTTTCTGCATCTTCTGATTGGAGAGGGTCAATGTGAGTCTACCTTCTTACAATCAGGAATGTCCATTTTGTTTTTAGCATGCTGTGACTTACAATTATATTTAATGCAAGATAAATAAGCTAGCTAGGAGAGAAGCTAAAGCTGGAACACAGATTCCCTGATGTCAGGTCAAATTTTCAAATCATTCAACAGCCTTTCCTTAAAGAAAAAGTAACTTCTGAGAAGTGAGAGAAGAATAAGGTGGGAAATTTTTGAAGGTATTCTCCAGTCTAGAAAATCAGAAGAGCAACCAGAGCTTGTACAGGTAGAGAGGGCTAAGGAGCTCACAGCCTCCACACCCTCCTTGCAAGAGAGTGGAATGGCACCTGTGCTTTAGTAATCAAGAAAAATATTTGAGGGCCATTCGGTTTTGTGATTCACTGGGGGTCTCAGCACCCAGAGATGAGAACCCAGGTCCTTCGCTCCATCCCAGGGTTTTATGCAGAAGGATGTGTGCCCACCAGTTCTTACTGTTGACCTGTACCTTTAAACTTGGGTAACATTTCTGATTCTTCTAACATATTTAATGTCTATAATTTCATCATAAAGGATGTGACATATCTAAGTAGAACACTCTCTGAGGCAAATTAGACAAAAACATTTGAAAACCGCAATGGAGATTTCGTATATTATTTATACATTTCTAACTTTATTCCTATTGAAGATCTAAGTAAAATCAATCAGAAAAACAAAGCCCAAGGATGGAAGGAAGTTTTTCATCACTGGATTTTTGTTCAGTTTTAACTCACAGGCTGTGGGAGCAGGGGTAGACTGTGCCCAGGTCAGCAAGCCTTTATGGCGGGCCAGGTACTGTGCAGGCCATGCTGCAGCTCTGACCTCTTGGCTCTGTCCTGGGGCAGGAAGGCCATGGTGCACCACATGGACAGGTGATCGTGGCTGGCATCCAGTGGAATGACACATGCGAACCCCGGAATTTCAGTTCTCTATACTTCTCACGTGCCACCAAACCTTGCCACTCTTAGGATTTAAGTTTAGTCTCTTACAATATGAAAATGACTCTGTTTTAGTCAGCTTTTTCACTGCTTTAACTTAAAGACCCAACCTGAGCAGTCGTAGAGGAAGAAAAGTTTATTTGGGGGCTCATGGTTTCCGAGTTTCAACCTGTAGACAGCAGGCTGCATTCCTTAGGGCTTGAGGTGAGGCAGGACATCGTGGTGGAAGGAAGCAGCTCACATGATCAGGAGGCAGAAAGACTCCCCTCTCCAGACACAAATACTACCAAAACACGCCCCAATTTCCACCTCCTCTGCACACCCACCAATTCAGTTACCACCCAGTTAATCCCTGAGTGGGGGTTTATTCGCTGATGGGTTAAGGCTACAACCCAATCATCTCTCCTCTTGCACTGTCTCACATGTGAACTTTGGGGGATACCGCATCTAAACCATAACACTCTTTGATCCTGAGTTAGACAGAAAAGACAGCAGGAAAAAATTGATGGTGGACTTGGCACACCAACAGTTTGGGATCCTTCACTGGACGAGAGTTTAGAAAACCTTGAAGGTGAGGATTTCCAGGAGTAGGTCTGGAGGGCCATGGGGCATGCATAGGCCTTCAGACAGATCAAGGATAATCTGCCTATGCTGATAACAATGTCTTCATTGGCTATAATTTTGTACCCGAATGGCTCATCTGAGGTGTGGTGTAAGTGACATTACTATAAAGGGACTGGCGAGGAGAGGGCCCTGCCTTCTGGCTCTTGGCTGAACGCAGTCACTTGCCCGCCCTCCTCTGCACGCACAGCTGACCTTGGGTCTTTCTGCATGGGCTGCTGCTCAGGAGTCACCTCTGTGCAAGGGCAGAGACCAGATTTATGGAAAATTTGCCATGTTCAGCCTGCTAGGATGCTAAAAAACGCTGAAGGCCTCTGGAAACAGGTGTGTCCTGACCCGATTTTCCCATCATGTCACCTTAGGCGTCAGTGGCTTCCCTATTGTAGCTCGGGTCTGTAATGTGGTTTGGTTGTTAACATGCACCAGTCACGGGCTTCCTTGTGAGTAGGAGTCTGATTCTTCTCTTTTCACCTTCCTTAAATTCGGTTAACTCATTGGGTCATCTCCCTGGAAGGTCCGGCCGTTTTATCCACCTTGCCCCACCCAGCACTGGGGATTGAACCCATGCTCTCTCACCACTGAGCCACATGCCAGCCCTTTTTATTTTACTTTGAGACAGGTTCTAGCTAAGTTGCCCAGGCTGGCCTCCATCTTGCTTCCTCAGTTTCCCAAGCAGCTGGGGTTTCAGGATTTCCTCTTCTTTCTGATCTGTGATGCTGGCTTTTTAAATCACAGGCCCTCAGTGTCATCACATGGTCCCAAGTGGCTTCAAAAATCATCAGATGTTGCTGGCTGCTTGGTCTTTGCGTCCACATGCTGCTTTCTCTGTGCACACTCATACAGTGCCATGGTGCCCATGCTTCCCCACGAAGCTCACAAATTGCCCTCATCCCCAGGGAAATATTTCTGAAAGTTTCTCAAAGATGATTTAAAGATCAGATTCCCAACCGGAATGTGCTACTGTGTATTTCCAGCCAAGAAACTTAACTGTTTCTGCAAGTGCCAAACACAAATGACAATTTTTAGGTTAGGTTTTGCAGCCTCATGGCTGCATATTCTCATTTTACAAAATGTATTTTAAAGTATCTTTGTGTTTGTCACTCTGATCCTTGGGTGTTTCTAACAGCTCGCCTTGAGCCCACGGCCGTGCTGTTACCCACACCCAACAGGTCAAGGTGGACCCTTCTGTCAATCATCTTTCTGAAAAAAATGCGAGAATCCCCCAAGATACAGACAGACCTTGTAAGGAAGATGCCCTGGAGCTCGCTCTTAACACGAGCCCCTTTCTTAGTCCAGGGAGAGACAGGAAGTGAGCTCTCCCCAGCCTGAGTGCCGGGGGATGTTGGGAAAGTGCAGCAGCCTGGGCGAGGGGGCTTCTGGGAGGCCCACGTGGTCCCTGCTCTCTTCAGCTGCACAGGTGACCACCAGCATGAGTGGGGCCAAGCAGCAGGTGACTGTGCCACAGTGCCTGTGGGAAAGTGGAAAGGGGAGAGGAAATCTCCATGGTGACCGTGAAACCCAGGGGAAT
Organism: Sciurus vulgaris; assembly: GCF_902686455.1. Classification (NCBI taxonomy): domain Eukaryota; kingdom Metazoa; phylum Chordata; class Mammalia; order Rodentia; family Sciuridae; genus Sciurus; species Sciurus vulgaris. The sequence continues at coordinate 3,200,413 of NC_136465.1, read as the reverse complement.
CTGCAGAGACATGAGCAGCAGATTGGCAAGGGTGCTCTCAGGTGCCGACTCTTAGATCGTACGTGGTGGTGGATCCATCGTGCGTGCTCTTCCCTGCACACAGGCCCTCCGCTTCAGGTGCTGTGCGGGCCCGACAAGCTGCAGCCAGGTGCCTGTGTGTTCACGTGTGTGGGCTCTGTGCACATCCTGGTCTCGCGATCCCAGCACCCATGGGGTCAGCAGATTTACTTTCAATCTATATCTATAAACTTCTTATTGTGGCTTCTAAAAATATTTTTCTTGGCAGTGTTTAAAACTAAACATTAGTTATTGAATTAATTATTGACTTTAACCAGGGTGCACTGGCTACTGAAGATGCTGGAGAAGACAGGCTGGAATGGAGACTCTGTCTTTGTGATGTCCCCGGGCACGTACCTTGTGTGGCCTCTGGGCAGAGCACAGCAGGAAGGGACAGTGGGCAACGTGTGTGGGGAGGAGGGTTCACTCAATACCTACACCTCCAGGGGCAAGAGCAGCAGAGAACAGGTGGCAGAACAAAGGGCCTCTGCCCAAGAAGTGACCCGTGCTCACTCACAAGGGGGAGGCTGGGTCCTCAGGCTCCGAGGCCACCAGGTGCCTCCTTACGTAACTGTGCTCCTTGCATTCGGAGCTTGGGGCGGCACTGTTCCCTCAGGTGAGAGGAGATGTTCACTATGACCTCTTTCCCTCTTCTGGAAAATTAACTGAATGTCCTTGGCAAGTGCCCAGTGCGGGAATCTGGTCAGACATTCCTCAGAGGAATCCCGGGAGGAAGTTCAGGTGGACTGGGCTCTGCTGTCCCTGCAACACCTGGGAGAGCGTGGGGATGTCAGCACTGTGCAGTGAAAAGAAGAGAATTAGAGGCAACACAGCCAGTGCACCCCAGGGAAAGCTGCTGTGACCACCTCGACATGCCCCCAGCCCCAGAAGGCCTGTGCTTCAGAAGGCTGCCCTTGGCACTCAGTGGGATGCCAAACCATGTAGTAGAAGCTTTTGAAGGTATATCCCAGTGAAAAAGTTCCATGGCAACACACTGAGTGGGGGTTCCACACTGTGTCCTACCCTCCACACACACATAAGCATCCATAAGCACCCAAGAACTTGTGCGATTTGTCACCCTCAAGAAAATAAGAGCCTAAGAGTTTCATCAAGGACTTATGAGAGCAAATTAGAGAGGTAAATTTTCTTTTCAGAGCAGCTATGATTTATGAAACTTCAGAGGGGCACACAAAGCATTGTGAATTCCCCAGATGCCAAAAACACTTGGGCGTTTGATGTCTTATGGGATCCATTAACAGTGCACCATTGCATCTTGCAAGTAGTGTGCAAGGCACACCTTCCTCACCCTCTCCTCCCCTGCTCCCATGTTTTTGATAAAGTATCTGAAAAGCAATGACTTTTCTTATTTTGGGGTGCTAAGGAGACAGTCAGTACAGGAGGTCTTACCTGGCTCTGAAAGACTTTCTTAATGCGGGCATAACAACTACTTAAATGTTCTTATAAGAGCTTCATTTTCTAAAATTAGGTTTAAGCCTGAAAAGTCTCTCTATGGAAGATATTGTGCATAATAATTTATGAGAAATAGCATTATGACTCCCATATGAAAAGATGGTTCAACCATCCTGCTGTCCTTTTCTGAGAAGGATAATTATGTAACTCTCTATGTAATTGGTAGTATGTGCACACATTTCTGACACACTACCATTCCAAAACTGATTGTAACAGAAGGGTGTCTCAAAAAACACAATCATATTATGAACCCAAGAGCGATTGAAGAGATTAGTAATGTGTCTCATTACTATATCTGGAATGTTTGTTGAGCAACACCTGTGTGTTTGCTTGTGCGCACTCAGGACCACATTGATGTCCAAGTACTGCTCACCACCCTGGGGCCACTGTCACAGGAGGGTAGAGATGAGGACCCATGGACTGAACTTCAGGCACTCAGAAGAGTTGGGAAAACCAAGTGCTCTGTACTCACTGCTGTCATCCCCAGGAAGCAAGCATTCCTGACAATCATTGATTCACTCATCTTTCACTTTTCCAAGAGATAGGAAAAGTGGAAAAGTAGTTTGATTTTATTTAACCTTAAAATGCTACAGCAGAAAGGACTCTGGCACAGCTAGCTCAGGCTCCTCACTATTTTGCAGTCGTGGGAAAAATGAAACTTCTATTCTCTTAGGACTGAGGTTTTCTTTTGCTTTACTAAGTCCCAAGCTCGGGTTTGCTATCCTTTCCTCCCTCATAACTTTATTTTTGAAAAATCATCACAAAAAATGTCCTAAAAAATGTGAAGGGGTCAGCTATGTTAAGTAGCTCCTGCTTCCTGGAGGGTAGATTATATCTCAGCTTCGTTTATTTATTTATTTACTAATTTTCATTTTCTCCATTTTTCCAGAGGTGTAGACACAATTGTATCTGAGAGGCTGAAACCTTGGCTCTCCAACTTTTGATCACCTTTCAAACCACAAGACTTGATTGCAGCTAGCGGACCTTCCCAGGTCCAACCTAGCTCCGGAGTGGGGTTCTAGATACCTGGACAGGGGAATGAGGTGCAAGGCTGACTTGGGGAGGTGCTGGCCCTGCACAGACTAAGGCTCTGACGTCTACTCTTCCTATTTAATAGTTTCAGATGAAGAAAGGAAATCTAAAGGTGATTCAGAACATGTTTGCTCATTCTACGATCTTCTACCAACTTCTCTGCTAACAATATTAACACAGAGTCTTGGAATAGAATCTACTTTTAAATAGGGAGAATACTGACCTTAAGAAGAAAAATTGAATGACCTAGATTGGTGTTTTCACAATGTTTTACAGCTTGAAATTCTTTTCAAAAGTTTAGTTTTGTGAGCTGTACCTCCGATGTGATAATGAATTTCAGAAACGGTGATATTCATTGACAAGAGGGGAAGCAGCCCACAGGTCATCATGAAATCTTGGCCTGTATTTAAGAGTCTTCCCTCTGACTCATAATGTGGAGGCACAGATGTCTTAGAAAGAAGGGCAACTTGAGGCGGCCCCTCCCTCAGAGGACACGGCGTTGCCCGTGCCTTTTGGGTGCTGTAGCTGAAATAGCCAGGGAGCTGGCAGTGCACTTGGGGCTGCCAGCTGGGCTGCATGGCACTGTGATGCCAGTCCACCATCCACCTCCAAGCATCCCTCTGGCCACTCCTGAGCAGAACCCCCTTCCTGGTTCCTACCTCTGCTGTGTCTCTGATGGCCTCAAACTTTCCTCTTGCCAGGTCCTGTGGGCTCACCAGGTCCCCCACCCCTGACCACCTGGGTCCACAGAAGATGGACCTTAGTCAGATGCCTCTGTGGGCTCAGGAGAGAGTGGACAGAGAAATTTGATGATGCGGGAGGTCCTTGAATACCTGGTGAACACAGTTTCCTCTCGTAGTTTCTAATACATAAGGACTCGTTCCCACCCCAGGTTTGTTAAGGCATAATCGACAAATGAAACGGATTCATTTCAGGTGTCCACTGTGTTGCTCTATCTTGTGAAATGTGTATCCCCACCATCCAGATAACTGACCTGTCCATCACCTCAGTTATCCCCATCTCTCCTTCTCTATCCTTCTCCATCCTTCCCTCCTTCCTCCCTTCTTTCCTTCCTCCTTGTTTGCTTTTTAGAGAAGTGTGATTCACTGGTCATGTTGTTCTAGTTTAGGTCTCCAGAACCTATGACTAAGCGTCTGTTTTCTCGTTCAGCACCTCCTAGTCCCCTGCCTGCTCCCTGGTCACCACCTACTGCTCTCTGCTCATTGGGTGCACTGTAACGGTCAGTTTGGTGTTCAGACAAAGCCAGGGGAGCCTCTGCTTCTATTTCCCAGTGAACACTGCTGGGTTCACTGGCCACGGAGTTGCATGTTCTGGTGAGTGGACACACTGCCTGCCCTTAGCAATAGAGACATCGTGCACTGTTGGAAAACTGAAAACAGTACAAACTTAAGCATCATGATGTAGGCCTAGGCACCCCAGTCTACCCTCCAGCTTGGGAATCTCCACCTGTCAGCTCTGAACCCTGCAGATCTCTGGGCAGCATACCTTGACCTTTTAGAAATGGAAAAGAAAACAGACCTTTTTATCACTGTGCCTGCCACACAGGTGGCCCTCAGTGTATGCAAGGTGGTTGATTCCCAGTCTTCCTGTATTTGAGAGAGAAAGGCTTACATTTTCCAAGTGCTCTGAGCTTCTTGTTTCCTAGCCCTGAGCACTTCTGCATGGGTACCTTCTCACATCTGTCCTTAGCCCCAGGCAAAGTGCTGGCTGTGTTGTGCAGCCGCCAGCTTGGCTTTAGTTTGACAGATGAAAAGAGTTTGTGTGTGCATTACTTTCTCAAAAGCCTTATAAGGAAGTGGTCATTTGCAAAGAAAACTGGTTTGCCAAACGTCAAAGAGCAGAAACCATCTGAGCACAGACTTGAACCTGTGGCTGCTGCCTTAGTCCTGTGCTTCCTCTGATAGACTGCTTTCTGCCAGTTCACCCAGGTGCTGTTCAGATTCCAGAGTATTTCTGGCTTTTCAGAAAGTGGTTCCCTTTCTTTCCATGTATCACGTAAAGGAGGGCGTGGGTGGCGGTGGCAGGCTAGGCACAGGGCTTGTATGTAGCTCGTGCCTATTGGATCGTATGTGTGATGCACACCTTTTTCTGAAGCAGGACTCTTATTTTAATGCTCCTCCATGCACCCTGCTGAGCTGGCGTAGGGGAATTAAGAATGTAGGCACAGTGGACTGCTTTGGCTTGGATCTAGCCTGTTGTAACTTGTTGGTGTTGCCATAGAAACATGAGAGATGCGTTTGTGATGCCCAAATTTGTGGGATCTCCAGGATGCTCAGAATCTCTGTGCTCTGAGACCTATTCACAAAATGACTATGGAAGGACTAGGGCCTGCTCTGTCTGCTAAGCCCTAGTGACATATCAGTTCATCCAGATAACACTCGGCTCTAAATCCAAGTGAAGATAATAATCAGATTGCTTGGATTGGAGAGTCATAGGCTAATACCAACCCTGGTTGCTGGATCAAGCATCCTTTTGTTATTCTGTAGCTGAGCTACTAAATCAACAGAGCAGATCCGTGGGCACTTCCCCAAGCAGTCTCCAGAATATTCCTGACTATTGTCATCTCTCTATGCCTAATTCTTATTTGTTCTGATAGTCGTGTTGACTGATCTCTCCATGTTTCCACTTGTCCAAACAACACTGTGCTCCTTCGTTAGGAGAATCTAGAACACATGACAAACTCCCAAACCTTTCTCTTTTTTTATGGTTCAAATTTTGCTGGGTGGAAAAAGCACCATGGAACGCCAGTATACCTTCTCCGAATCAACTGTGGAAAGCAGATCCTTTGTTTTCCTGGGTGGTTCCTAGCAAGGGTCCTGTTTGTGATGTGCACCTGAGTCTGCTGTAATCACAGAGGATGTTTCTTCCTGACATTCAAGATCTGGCCTTTTATTCAGTAATCCCCCTACACTTTGATTCAAGACCTCCAACACCAAATTATCTCACCCAATAATGAATATGCATCTTCAAATTGAACATGAACGACTTTGACTTAGTGATATGATTGATCGGTTAATATATTTGAGCCTGAAATATGCCCATATGACACACAACTTCCTTCTAAAAAACACTGGAAACAGTTATGTAATTGCTAGCACCATGGAAACTTGCCTTCAGTGCAGATTTGAATCCCCAAATATAGATGATCAACGCCTACCAATTCAAAATGCCTAGATAGGCCTTGTTACCTAGGCAACGATGTATTGGAAATGAGATGTCTGAGTTCTCTCACATTTCTTTCCCAGATTTTACCTTTTACGTTGCTTTAGAGTATGGATTTTTAAAGCTGAATACATAATTTCTGAAAACGAGGATGAAGATGACAACCCCGAGATTCATCAGCTTAAAATAAACCCTCACAGCACAGATGAGCTCCCCGGGCTCAGAGAGCTCACTACTTGAGCTTCCCTTTGAATCGTGAAACATATTTGTTAATAATTAACACCAAACACAGGACAGTGAAATTAGCAAACAAATATTGGTGTCTAGCGGTGGGAGAACAGAGCTTTCAACTTTCCCTCTGCAAGTGGCTGTTACGGTGTGGAAGGTCACGCCCCAGGATTAGGGCTGACCCTGCCAAGCTGAACAAAGATGGTGGAAGCTGGAGGAGACTTGTTAACCTCTCCTCCTCAGCATGCTCATTTCATGGGATCCTTTTATTTATACCTCCTCTCAGAGCCAAAATACTATTGACCCCCCCTGCCATAAGAAGTCTGTTATGCTCTGTCCCCTTTTCTTCTCAATGAGGCATGATAGTTTTGTCCCCTTTAATTGCATCTGGTCATCCATTTCCAAGACATCCTTCTAGAACTCTTAAATTGACTCAGTGGATTTCTAGACCACTGTCCTATAACAAAGGATGTGGGAATGAATGCCCTTGACAAGAGTTTGCTTTTGACCATTGGCTGAATAATCAATTCCTCAATTGAGCTATAAATTCCTTGAGGAAAGAATTATGGTTTTATCTAAGGACTTGAGTTTCATGCTTGACTCCTCATTGTCATTGGTTAAAAATTGTTTGACACATGTTGGATGAGTCAGTGGTGAGGTTATGCATGTGGAATTCAGCTATGAATCCCATTTCTTGACTTTCTCTATTCTTGGTCACTTCTGATCTACCAAAGGGCCAAGTGTACTCTCTAAAGAATTTTATGAATGTAAAGTGTAAACTGGAGGTACACTAGGATGTGCATTATAAATGAAATGCTAGCCTGTTGTGACAAAATGAGAATTTATTTCCATATCTGCCAATCACAGAGAAGCAAAAAGATGTTAACAGGAAGTTAAAATATGTTACTATGGCGACTCCTTAGTATTTCTCATTGAAATGCTCCTGATATCTCTCTGCCCTTCCCAAGAACTCAGGGAGTCTTTGCTCCTATGGACAAGAGGTGTGCTTTTATCCTTCTGAGATCAGACAAGTTTTTCATTCTACTTTAGCTCACCTGAAGCTCAGGTCACACTGGTTTTGAAAAAGCTGAGATGCAGGGATCTGAAAATCGTAGTCTTTCTTGTGTTTTTCACACTAATTCTTTCATAGTTTCTCGTGCTCTGAGCTTCTTATTCCATCATCTCTCATTTTCCTGTCACTCAAACCTGGAAACTGTTTTGCCATCTACTTGTAGCATATTGAAGAATCTGGTGAGTGTTTTCCTACGTGGGCAGGTAATCCTGGGCCAAGATTCCACACCTGTTCTCAGCACTGATAAATCAACACTCTCGTGTTATTTATGGAACAGCCCGTGGTCATGTAGGACTAGAACTGAAGTCTTATGAAGCTAACCCCTGGCTGCCCAGCTCAGGGCCTGACTACACTGCAGCTCTGTGCAGCTCATTCAGGCTCCAGACTCACCCACTGACCGAGTGGGGCTCCAATTAGCACAGGGCCTGACAGGAGGACAAACGGCCTGGTTATTTGACTGGCCAATGGCTCCGCCAGTATAGCTTATGAATTTAAATCACAATGGGGAGAGTCAATAGGGTTTGAAGTCGTGGTCAACTCTGCTTGTGTCTCTGGGAGACCATGGCTAAATTATTTCCCATAGCTTACTGCTTGCAGAAGCTCCTTGAAGGAGATCAAGCCTGGCTCAGGAACTCCTTTTCTAGCTGAGAAGGCTTTTTCTGCCTCAGCAATGAGCTTCTGGTCCACACTTAGTACCCCTCCATCCGAGCCAGAGCTCTGGGTAGCTAGGAAGCTCCATGTGAACTGAGCTCACGGACCATCTTTCTCATACAATCCGGGTGCACTGCTGGCACCTCCTGGGTGTGAGGCCTACCTACAGATGTGTCTGCAGTCACTGTGACTGTCATGAGAGCCTTTCCACCGTGTCCTCTAAGCTCCCATCATTCCTTCTTCCAAAACCTGAATCCCAAAGGCGGTGCGAGAGTCACTATATGGTGTGATAACAGGACTTCAAGAGTCTCTATATCTGGTTGTGCTTGAGGGGAGAGGAATCTTGGTAAAGGTACCCAAACTGAAGAGGAAGGTCTTTTAGCTTCTGTGTTTGGCTGGCCCAATGGTATATTTATGACAGCCAAGATAATGGACCGAATTTAAGCCTTTATTTAGTTGTTATTGTTTCTATTATGAACATCTCAAAGTATTATGCACACAGGAATTATTTGAATATAGAATGAACTAGAAGGAGACAGAACTTTGAGACCACAAAAGAGAACAGCTTGGGGTGGATTTGCCCTGAGGTGGACAGCACGGGAGGATCAGGCCCTCTCTTGCCAGGTCCTGGCGAGACTCTGAGGTGCCCACAGAGATGTATGCTTCCACCTTCTTCTGAAAGGGGCCCAGGAAGTTTAAAGGGAAGGTCAATACTAACCCACTTTATGCAACCATCGCATTCAAATATTTAGTTATTTATGCAACAATTCCAGCCCAGTATTGGAGCATGCAGGAACTGCTGTGTTTCTGTTACAGCCTCTAGCATTTGTGCCAATATTATCACAATCTTCCACTATGATGGTAACTCCCAAATTAAACACAAAATCATACATAAAGCACATAAACAGAAGGGAATGATAGAATAGCTCTTCACTGGTGATAATGATTTATATAAATTTTCTTACTGAAATTCAGAACAACTCTACTTGCTGAGCATTATAGCATCTTGCAATCAAGAACACAGAGGCACAAGGAGATCGAGGACAGCGACACAGTATCTGACAGTCAGCTGTGAGCGATGGGACAGTTTTGCTTTGATGTAGTGTATGCATATTTTGCCTTTTAGGCTTTTACAAAGAATCAAGAACATTCTTGATACCTAATTTACTCTACTGATTAAAACTTTCAGAAATTTGGGGTGGTCCATAAGAACCCCAGCCTGATAAAAGGTTATGCCACTGATTAGCTCTATGGTAATATCAAAAACATGCATGTCCCATTTTTAAAAAGTGGGCATTCTTAAAGGAGAAAAGTCTGTAAGAGTTTGCTGTAAGTCAGCCGCCTGATTCAGAATGGTATTTAGGATTCATTTCATTTAATTTTCAGAAGCATTTTAAGTTTGAAGAGTTGATATGCCTCATGTGTACCTCACAGTTTATTTTTTAAAAATAGTTATAATCTGGGTATTATTTTTTTTAAATGTAGGTATAAAAAAAATAGTGCAGACACCATTGCAGTCCTGCCAGCAGAAGAATCTAGATTTGATGCAGGAACTGAAATAGAGAAGCCATCTGAAACTAAACAGCATTGACCAGAGGAGAAGGGCTGCGATGGATGAGGTGGAGTCTGCAGCAACTGCCAGTTGCTGTGGAAACTGAGATAAACTTTGATCCCGGTGGCGGAGAAAAATGTGAAGGGGAAATTAAGCTTTAGTTGCATGATTGCTGAGATCCATCAGGCACCAGAGTTTTCTTCCCTGTAGTGGAAACACTCCTCAGGGAGGGGAGCACTTGGAGGCGCGGAGATTTGGGGAGCAAGCTGCCGTGGGAATTCCTGTCCATGCTTCCCGCTATGCAGGGCCCTGGCCCCTGACAGCCCTCTTGGAGAGCAAAGCAGCCTTCAAATACAGTGTGGATGAAATTCACTTTATAATTGCAGATTTAATAAGCGGCATGGATACTCAGCTATTCTTAGACCATAAATACCAAGTCGGAGAGTTTCGTTCCATTCAACCATTATGCCCTCGAGTGTTTCTGTATTGCTATCACTTGTGACAGAAGCGCAACAATTTCAGGTCCACGTGTGTTGTAAGGTAGAGTTGTTTATTGGAAACCAGCTCTGGCCTCTGGCTCATCCCCACCTACAGCTTGCATTGTGCAGGGCTACATCTCAGCCAGGGGGTGTTCGGCTGGCACTCTCCCAGCCTTGGGGGTCCAACCTCCAGTTTCCCTGGAGCGAGCATGGACCCTAGGAAGAGAAGAGCACCTCCCCACTTTGTCTCAGTGGGGCCTGTTACAGGTGTGCCAGGTAGAAGGAAGCACACAGGCACGCAGAGCTTCTTGGGCAGCATGGCTGAAGTCCGTGGCATGTTTGTGTGTGGTTCCCCTGACTTGATGCTGGGCTCTGTGCAGGCAGAACACGTGATTGGGCATGCCACTTGCAGCCTTCTAGAAAACTGCACATAAGGAGAGGTCCATTCAGTGCTTGCTGAGCCTGGACTAGGTGCCACATGTTTGTGTGTCCCCGTGACGTGTGCTGGGCTGTGTGCACGCAGCTCAGATGCCAACATGCACCAGCAGGGTGCTTTGGTCTTGCTTCTTAGGACTGGCAAGGGTCAGCCCTCGGTGAGGGCTCAGTCTTGTGGCTAGCGTGTGCCTTCCTGTGGAGGCTGCGGGGACGGAAGAGAGGGCCTCTGGCATGAAAGGCCACTTCTTGGTGGCACTGAGGTGGCACTCTCAAGGTCAGCCAACTCCAGAGCCACTCATGTGCCCTGCCCTGAGTTAACCGGAACATACCAGAAGGAGGCATGTGATCATTCAGGGAAGCGCATCAGAGAAGTTAGCGGAGGAAGGAAAATACCAGCAAACCCTTCAGGGAGCCTGGACTTCCAGTGTCCCTCAGTGGAGCATGGGGGAGGTCGGGAGCCTAGGAAGACACACTCCAGGTCACCGCCTCCTGGAAAGAACAGCCCGAAGCAGTAGCTCCCTCGGGAATAGCCAGCCTCTCCGCACTGCCACGGCCTCTTGTGTCCCCTCCACCTCAGCCCCTCGCCTCCATTTCCTCCCGCATGCGGCCTTCCCTCACTCAGTGCTGCGGACTCTAGGCTGGGGAGCCACCTGCTCCTGTACTTCCCTGGGCCTCCGTCAGCACAGGCTCCACATCCGTGCAAGTCTGTGGCTTCCCTGGTCCCCAGGCCCCGGCCCCAGGTTCCAGTCGGCCGCAGGATGGGCGACGGTGTGCCTCCACAGGAGTGGGAGACCTCGCGGTGCAGTGCTCTGTGCAGGCACTGCCTGTCATGCACCGTGAGCTCCCCTGAGGCACATGGTTTCTCTGTCCACTTTTGGTCACATGGGACACGACACAGGGCACGCTGCAAGATGCAGACAGCTTTTCAAGTCACTACACTCTGAACAGACGCATGAATCACGGAAACACCACGACACGCTTTAAAGGAAAGTTAAACGTGGGAGAGCACGTGGCAGAGGCGAGGGGTGGTCAGCCCAGCTTGATGCCCTTCGTGGGAGGAGGTGGACGCCAGCTCTCAGGCAGGTTGTGTTCTAGAGTCTGAGGCGATCTGGAATTTCCAGGAGGGAGTCCTGACAGACGTGCCCCCTGTCTCGTGTGTCACGGACCAGCCCCCCTCACTACCGTAGACAGAGAGCTGGGGTCTGAGACTCGTCTGTTGGATCCCTGACCCCAGGGAACGGTGTGGGGACCGTGTCTGGCTGTGACCAGGTCGTGAGGGCGGAGCTGTTGTGACGGGGTTAGTGCCGTATGAGAGACCCGGAGAGTGCTTGCCATGCCCAGCAGCTGAGGACACAGGAAAGGATGGCATTTGGGAACCAGACAAGGCCCCCGTCTGGCCCAGTGGGCTGGTCCTTGACCTGGACTGCCAGCCACCGGGACCCTGGGAAGCACGGTCTGCTTCTACCCAATGGTGGATGGCACTTTTGCTGCAGCGGCTGCAGACCTGCAATGCCCACGCTCAACTCGAGCGGACTTGTCCACACTGTGGAAACCTCTGGGCAGAGAAGTGGTGTTTTCCCTGAGAGGGACCTGCTGGTACAGACCTCGGGCACCGAGACCTCTCTAACCTTGGGAGGACAGAGATGTAGATTAGCCAGGGTTCTCTAGAGAGGGAAGCAGAGATCCACCCCTTCTATAGAATTGTCCCATGCAACTGTGGCAAGTCCAAGGTCACAGGCAGGCCAGGAGGATGGGCTTTAGCCAGGTTTCATTCACAGGCCGAGGCAGAATCCCTCCTCCTCTGAGAGACTCAGCTTGAGCTTTCTCAGCGGTCGTCAGCAGGGTGCTGAGGCTCATTCCTTCTACAGATTGCACACGTTGTCACACCCACAGACACATCTAGACCAGCGTTTGACCAAACTGGGCACCAGTGCTGACCAAGCTGACCCAGCCTTGACTACCACTGAAGGCGGAAGGATGATGAGGCACTGCAAGTGGTTTCTGCTCACTGTCCAAGAGCAGGAAGTATAATCCAATTATAAGACCACGTGGCCTCTGTGCAGCGAACACATGTCCACTAGTGGTTATGGGAGTGAAAAGGTGGCAGGGATGGGCAGGAGAGGGCCAGGGAGGCTGGCAGCAGGGTCCAGGGCATACAATTTCATAGATATCAACGGCATCAACACCGGAATCAATGAGGGGGCAGGAGTCCTGGTGGTGACGCCGTCGGTACTGAAAGCTCCCTCAGTGCTGAGTTTAAGAAGTGGTTCTGAGCACCTATTACGTTTGTGCCCTCTCACTTGGCAGAAGGGAGGAAGCCCTGATTGCCTGTCCACTTCACCTACGAGGGCTCCTGAGGTGAGAGACGAGATTCACGTGAAGGCCGAGTTAGCCGTGGATGAGGCTTTACGGGCCCCCAGGGTGGTCCTTTCTGCACTTTTTCCTCGTTGGGTCGCCTTGCAGTAGAGCCCTGGTACTAGTCAAGCTGTTCTTGCCGCATTTGCATTTAGCGCAGCGCCATCAGATACATGGGTGACAAGGACAGTGGCGAGAGCAAGAGTGCAGTGCCTGGTGTATCCCATAGTGCACACTCTGTGCTGGGGAGGGCTCTGAGCACCCCTCTGCCGAAGCTTGCTGTGAACCCAGGGCCACCAACACTCAGTAGTGCCGCTGGCGCCGCAGACAGGGAGCCCAGGTGGCGGCAGCTGAGTTCCTCAAGCTTGGGCATCAGGTTTGTGGGTGGCAGTCACCCCTTCCTGGAGCCCAACCACGGCTCGAGGCTGCCCTCTCTGTGCTTTCTCTCCTGGAACAATATACCAGGTCTGAGAAGCCGTTCTCAGAGGGAGCAGTCAGTCTTCAACAGAATGGCGGCCAGGGTGGCCCCGTGGGGTGTGACTTCTGCCCATTGAGAAGCCTGGTGCAATCACAACCTGCCTCGCAGAGAATTTTCTGCAGGAGTTCTTATTTTCTATCATGTGTTATTGGATTTCACCTGCTATTTTCAAATCTTCTAAACATAGTTCTAGCCTGAAAATAAAAAAGCAGCATTTTTATGGAACATTTTTGACATTTAAGATGGTCACTGTGTGGGAAGAGGACTGCAGTACCGTGGCGGGTTCTACCCCTCTACCTTCACCGGGAGGCACAGGCCTGGAGCCGGAGCTTTCTTTTAAATTCTCAGGAAAATGTGATAGGAAAGTACCTTTTTTCAAATTGTTCAGTTGTCTCTCTTAAAAATCTTTTGTGTAGATTAATAGGTGTCTGGAAAACACACACTTGATTGTATAAATAGGATTCCCCTGGAATTTTCACCTTCCTACACACACAACTTAATTCTGAACATCAAAATTCTCCACAAGCATACGTGCATCCAAGTCACATTTCACACTGAAATGCTTCTTAATGCTTTTTCATGTGCACACTAGTTGCTGTCCCTGCAGGGTCACTGAGCAGCAGACGTAAGAAGCGCCATCGCGCACATGAATGTCCCGTCTGTGGTGGGCGGGTGGGCGCATGTGGTAGTATGGCAGAGGGCACTGTTGGAGTGAAAATAGCAGAAAACAAGAGAGGAGCCCGTCTTTTTCTCATGCCCAGTTGCAATGACCATGGCCTTCTGTTTTTACTGCTCCATTGTCAGTCAGCTGCTGCTGGGCAGAGTCCACGGTCCCCTGCGGCATGGAGGGGTTGTTGACTACGTGCAGTGTGGTCACCCTCGTCCTTCTCCTCGTTACTCCAACATGGACAAGGCCTGAGCTGGGACCACCCAGATGGCCTGCCAGATCAGCCTGTCGTGGGCACAGAGCCGTGGTGACCGTGGGCAGTGCTGCTGTTCAGGGGGACCCACACCTGCTCGCTCTCGAGCTCGTTGCTCCACAGTTGGTTTCACTGTCACCCAAGCAACCGCTCCTTGTCATGACAGTGTTGGGGCAGAATGAGGCACATGTTTTGACAAAATTCTAAATAGATGATTCATGTATCAATCATTGTGGGTTTCAGTAAATTGCTTATTGTTTTTATTTCAGATTTTCTATGTATTAAAATGAAAGACAATAAATTCCATCATCTTGGCATGGAGACTTTCTAAGATAATTGCCCTGTGAGGTTTTAATAGTTAAATTCTGAAGCTCTATCTTATATATATTTTTCAACAAGCTGTGTGATGATGAGTAACCCTCCTGTGGATGGAAAATACTGTGAATCAGAAGTAACAGCTTCTCCTGAGAAGACGTGCTGCCTCACTGGAGCTAGTTCACGTTCAGAAAGGTCATGTGGAAGCCTTTTGGAAAACCTTGAGCTTTCAGAAACCTAGAGGACCCCGGGACCGTCCTGTGTCCATTGCTTAGGACTCGGGTTTTAAAGGCCCAAGGAAGCCAGGTTTGCCAGCACATGTTTTGACTGACTTTCCAAGGCCTTCCAGCAGTGGATTCAATTCTTACTCCCAATTCTCCCCAACTGCCAGTGAGATTGAACAGCATTCAAGCCTGTTGGAGACGTAAAACACAAAACCACAAGAATCGTGGCAAAGTTCTCTTTGTCAGAATCCCAAATGTTCTTTGTCTCTGGAAGAAAACTACCATAGAAAAATTCTAGGTGCTATTAATTAAAGGAGAGAGGGGCACAGAAATCAAGGGAATCAGCATCTACTTGGGAAATACAGAATTGCAATTCAAGTAAAGTGGATCAGGTAGCCCTGAAAGATGTCCCATCAGGCAAATGCAGAAGGTTTTTTGTTTTTTTTTTTTTTTTTTTTTTTGCTTTAAACAGGAAATTTCATTAAAAGCTCTTCTCAGAGCGGCAAGAAGTCCTAAATCACAAACCCATTTGGCAGGTAGCTAACCTGGGTGCTCCCATCTTAGTGGTGTTGGAGCAGCTTTGAGTTGCTTGGGCAGGACTCTGGGCACATCTGACCTCAGGCATCCTGGCTGCAATGCTCTCCAGCCCTGTCCGGGTGGAAAGCCTCAGCTTCACTTTCCCTCATCAGGCATGGTGGCACATGAGGTCCCACAGCCCAGGGGAGCAGCATCTCCTCCTCAGCCCTCCTGCACTTGCAAGGCAGAATGATCTCCAAGTGCTCTCCCCTGTGGAGTGACACACAGACAACTGGCAGGGGGAATGGCTCATGGGGCGGCATACCCACGCATAGGACCCGCTGCCCCTGCGGCTCTCACAGAGCAGGCACCACAGGGTTCACCTGGACTGCAGCAATCTTGTCAACTCTTGCAAGAAAGGTGTTTGGACTTATTTTTCTCAGGCACAGAATTGGGTGGGAGTGGTTTGATATCATAGCAGCTTAGGTAGAGAAGAATACCAACTTTCATTTTGCCATTATTATATAATTTCATGCTGAAGAATAAGAAAAGAGGATTATAAAAAACAGCAGCAGCATGCAATTTGTGTAAAATAATAGGCCAGGAGCTGTGGAAGATTAGCAGGAAGCAGGGAGCTATAGGTATCCCCATTTTGCATCTGGTCCAAAGACACAGGTATGCACAAGTACATCCATGTAAGACCCTGGGCATGCAGAGAGGGGCTTTTGGAGAGAAGCCGAAGTTCCTGCTGACTGGTAGACTGCAGGAGGAGTAGATAAGAGCTGCACCCGCAAAGACAAGCAGGGCTTCAAAAGACAACACGGAACGGAAATGACACAAGGCATGGAGATACTGCCAGCCAAGTGCAGGAGGCACAGCCTTGCTTGGGTGTCTGCTTCTAGAGAAAACAGAGCAAAGGTGTGGCACATAGGAAGAAAGAGGAAGTTATAAAAGCACAACTGTCAGATGTAGGAACCACAAAATAACCACCTTTAGAAGTGAGTTATTGCAGAAACCAGGTTGAAGTTCACACTGAAGCAGCCCTCACCCTGACAGACCCCAATAAGCTTCTTTGAGCTGAGGTGTACAGGAGTGGACGGGTCGTGCGCTGGCCCTTGGGGTCAGTGTTTTCAATGAGAGGCTGCTGACCACAGGGCTGCATTCTACACTTCCGTTTCTGTTGCACATTTGGACGTCATTCATTGGAAGGTTTTGAAGTTAGTCAAATGATGATCTAGGATGTATTGGGATATAAGTGGTAAATCAAAGTATTTTCTTTGAAAAGGTTTAGCAATGTGTTTTTCTGTGTTTTTTTAAATATGTATAAGGTCAAGATAATTTATATTTCAGAATCTCTACAGTATTGACTCACTAGTACCAGGTTGATGGGACTGAGGCTAGTAATATAAAAACTGCTTGGAGGTCATCAGTCTGCAGACTTGACACCGGCCCTGGATCCACGTCATGCTCATTTTAAAAATCTATTGCATTTTTATTCCTCAGGGGCTTGATCAGTAGCCTTCACCTACAAAGGCAGACTGAGGTTGGAATTCCATACGGAGTAACAAAAGTATAAATAAATAACAGGGGGGAAGACTATTGTGCTGAATTTGAGAATCCACTGCAAAAAAAATTAAAAAGAAAATGGTCAAGAAATGCAACAGAATATACAGAAGTTTAAAGTAGTAAGAGCATTTTATGAGCTTTAATTATAATTTTCCTACCAAGAATTGCTTAAAAGTGCTCATGGCTTTAAAATAGCAACATTTTATTTTCCTGTTTTAGAGAACACTGTCAAATTCCTAGCTTAAACTCAGAAAATTTCTTGATGGAAGAGCATTAACAAAAATACAGATGCCTTCTGAGTAGGCTAAAACAGCACTTTAACATAGGGTCAGCATACAGATAACATCCAAAGAGGACAGGTGATGTTATTTTTGATATTTCTCAGCAAAATAACTACCTACTCAACCAAATGACAAAAAAAAAAAAGAATATTTTACATCTGTTTTCTAATTTTATCAAATTTTACCCTATATGTAACAATGGAAATTAATAAAAATTAAATATCAAAACTGTTTAGAGGTAGGAAGAAGAAATAATAGCAAACACTGAGCAAGGGAGCAGCCTTTGAGCACGTGGCTGACACAGTCTGTGTGTGCAGAGCTGTACTTCACACTTGAGAGGAGATTGCTTCAGAAGCAAAGAAATTGTTGAGATAATGAGTGACATAGGAGAAAGCGTGTAGAGTTTACACAAATGTCCCACCCAGAGTGAGACGCTCAACCTCTCCGAGTATCTTCCTCACACCTAGAGGGCTCAGTGCTGTCCCTAGTTGTGTTTCCTGCTGCCGATGGAACATGCACCTAACAGACATCGCGGTGCACAGAAAATAGACACTGTTGCTCAGTAATGGTGCACAAATATTATAAGAGATTTATTCAGTATCTAGATCATAGTAAAGAATGTTCTGATTATGCACAGGGCAAAAATCTGAGACTTGAAATTAAGAGGAAAGGCTAAAGATTAAGTTCCTTACAAAATGATTCCATGTTCAAGGTAAACCTTACCATCATTTGTGCTTAGAGTAGACATTTTAGCAAGAGAGGTTGGATTTGGTCTTTAGAAGAAAGCATTTAAGAAACTTTTAAACTCTGACTTCCTTGCTGCCATTCATTTTACTCTTACTTACGTGGAAGCCAAAACTGGATTCCACAAAGTCGTTGCTTACTTGCTCTTCTTTCTTCCTCTGTGATTTTACGATGTCCTTGCAGTGTAAATGACAGTGATGAACACCCCCCTGGAAGAGTTAGCCTCCAAGTTTGAAATCCAGATGCTTCATGAGCGGCAGCCAAAGCAGACTGCACAGAGACTGCTCCATGGTTAGGTAGCAGGCAGCAACCTGCAGGCGGCAAACAATCCAGCTGATTGTGTGAGCGTTCTGCAATTTGCACAACGAGACACGTCAGCAGAGTTTTCCCATTTTCATTAACCTTTCTTTTAACTCCCTGACTATTTTTATTCTCTTTTAAAATTGTCTTTCAAAAGGAAGGAGACAAAAATGTTTAAAAAACAATTTTAAAGAAAGAAAATGGCTTTAAAATGGGGATTCGCTTTAAAGACCAATGAAGATTAAATTTGATGTCATTTTGAAAGATATGTATGTGTCGTTCTAGATTACATACATAATAAGGTATGAAACCATTAGCTGATAACGGTTAGTTCTGGTTATCAACGATAACAGATGCCACAGCTGGGTTCCCTGCTTCCTTAGAGGAATGTGCAATATCCCATCTTTTACTTGAAATTTCTCCTCTGCTGGGTTCCATACTACTGACCTCTGATCCGCTTCTCGCTCTGCTTTCCTCTTTCTCGGTGTTTGCCGTACTCCTCCTCCTCTGCCCTCATTCAGAACCAGACCTGCCTTCAGACTCTGTCCCTCACACCCTCTCCTTTCTCTATACACAGTGCATTTGTGGATTAATTTTTCCCTAAAACATCAACTGTTTCCTTTGTGCAGAAGACCCTGAATTTCTGACTTTTCTTCCCCTGAATTCCACCTTTCCGTACTTAAGCTGCCACTGAATACTTGGATCTCAAACTGAATGTTTCATCTTCAATCTTATAAAATTCAACCTTTGAATAAAGACTTAGCAAATCCTTTATTTGCTGCATTTTCTTCGGTTTATCTTTTCAGAAGGAGAAACAGAACTTTAATACTGCTCCTCACTGTCGCTGTTCTCTGGATGCGTGTGTGATTTCTGACCGAGCAGCGCCTCTCCCATCTGGGCGCTCCTGCCTAGCCTCTCTGGCCCTTTGCTACGTGCAGGACATGCATTCCTTCCCTCTAGTGACAAAGTTTCAAAATTGGTGTCCCTTCTCTCCACCTCCCTCTGGCCTTCCCAGCCCATGACCTTGGTGGTCACCTTCGGCACGATTGTGCTCATGTTCACAGCTACAGTAGGAAGTCCCCGTATTTCCAGAGGACTTCCCCTGTTCCTGGCTGTGTTCAAGTACCCTGTAGTGCATGTGGGTTGTTCTTCATCTTCTGTGGTCTCAGGCCAGGAGTTCTCAGAATGATGCGTGCCCCAACAGCACCATCAACTTCACCGGGGGTCTCATTAGAATTTCAAACTTTATATTTCAATTTGTTTTTTATTACTGGAGATTGAACCTGTGGCATCTTCTCACTGAGCTCTCTTGCCAGCACTTTTTCCTGTTTAATTTGAGACACGATCTTGCTAGGTTGCTTACACCCTCCCTGTGTTGCTAAGACTGTGATCTTCCTGCCTTAGCCTCCTAATTCGCTGTGATTATAGGTATGTGCCTGGCAAAACTCATATTTCAAAAACAGTAAGGAAGTAGGCCAGAGCATTCCTTTCTGGGAATTCTGATGACTGTCCAAGAGTGAGAACCTTGTACTGCATAGGCACACTGTGTTCCGAAGCACTGTGGGAGCTCAGTCCTGCCCCAGTGAGGAAGCCTCTCTATTCCTCAGGAACAGTAACACGCCAGCTTTCTGAAGTCTGCCCCGTCGAATCCTTACCGTGCACATTGCAGCATGTGCCAAGCTCCCATGGAGCCTCCTTTTGCTATTCCGAGCTATGGTTGTTCTGGTATCAGACTCAAGTTCACCAACATCTTAAACTGGCCACCCCGGAAGGTAGGAGGAGTGAGCAGCGAGTCACACCAGTCCTCCTGTGTTAGACTCCGGGTGATATTTGAAGTCCCTCTGCGCCCAGCTCTCTGGCTCTATGAACGAGCATGACTCACCTTGTGTATTTTAGCAGGAAAACCTGCAGTCATTCAGGTCACCCTCCCTACTAGAACAGTGCCACGACACAGGTCAAGGTGACTATGTAGGTGTGCTCTGTTGCCAAGGTCATCTGCCCGTTCTGGTGTGGATCTAAAGTGCCTACCAAATACTCCTGTGTTGAAGGCTGGGTCCCCAGCGCAGCAACGTGTGGAGGTAGAGATCTGGGAGCTGGCCAGGCCATGAGGGCTGGGAGCTCAGCAGGGGATTAGTCTATGGACAGCCCAGTGGTCCTCTGGATGTGGAGCTAGTTGAAGGAAGTAGTTGCTGAGAACATGCCCTGGAATGTCCTTCTGTTCCTGGCCCTCCTCTCCTCCCCCGTCCCTCCCCTGTCCTTCCCCGTTCCTTCCCACCTTCCGCCTCTGTCTGCCATGAGCCGGGCAGCTCTCCTTGACCACACACTTCTGCCAGAATGTCCTCACTCACTGCAGGCCCAGCGTCATGGAGCAGCTGACTGTGTGCTGAGTCCCGTGGTACCAGCTCTTTGATCACGGAAATGACAAGCCAGTTAACATGCCATCCCAAGGAAACATGGAAAGTAAGATGACGATGACGGTGG
Source organism: Sciurus vulgaris (assembly GCF_902686455.1). NCBI lineage: Eukaryota > Metazoa > Chordata > Mammalia > Rodentia > Sciuridae > Sciurus > Sciurus vulgaris. The sequence continues at coordinate 3,180,074 of NC_136465.1, read as the reverse complement.
ACATTTGAAGACCGCCTGCCATCGTGGCAACAGCATCCTGCCTGGCTTCCCAGATCTCTTCCGAGGGGCCTCACCACCACGCCGGACCTGTGCACTGTCTGCTTGAGGCTCTGTGTCTTGAGGTCCAACTCACTCACAGCCATGAGCTTTTTGGGATGGGCAGCATCTGCTTCAGAATGGGCAGTCCCCTGCTTGGCACCACAACTGCTGGACTCTGTCATTCCTCCAGGGCCAGGAGTCACCCGGCGCTCTCCAGACTCTTGGGTCCCGTCCGTGTGTGGCTGCTGCCTGTGTGCTTCCAGTTCTTCCAGTTCTTCCAGTTCTGGTGGGTGGGTGTGCAGCCTCCGCGAGGAACCAAGACCCCAGGAGTGACGCCTTGCCGTCTCAGGACCCCTGAATGCGCTTCCCCAAGTCGAGACTCCGTTTCCCTGGACATCCATTCACCTCCCTCTACTGCCCTGTCCCGTTCAGCATTCAGGGTGCACACCAGCAGTTCCAGCAGGGTGGTTGGGGGACGCTGTTGGGAAGGTGCAGGCTGAAGTCCGAGGCCCTGGTGGTGTGGCTGGACTGTGCAGTCAACTGTACTCTGAGGAGCAGCCACCCCTAGTCTCCAGGCACACAGGAGGCTGCACCAGCCCCCATGTCCTAATGCCTGCTGTTCCCACTGAGGCTATGGGCTCTGTTCCCCGTCAAGACCCACCCTGGGCAGTTCCTGGTAGAAGCCGCCTCAGGCAGAACTCACCGTAGGTGTATTCTTGGACAAGTCACCGGGGCTCCCCATTCTTCATGGAAGTCAGGCGAGAAGGGGCTGGTGGAAGGACAGGGAGGACCTCAAAGAGCCCACGCGGGACAGCCGCTCTCCTCCCCCGCTCCTTCTTGTGCTTTTGCTGCTGCTTGTCCATGGGGTCCCAGCCTCTGAGCTTCTTCTGCTGCCTCTTCTCTTTGCAGCTCTGGTTTCTGCTATACCAGCCCATCAAGCACCTAGAAAGCAGGTGTGAGGGCAGATGTGGATCCCCCCTGGGCAAAAGTCCCAGCCAGGCAGCCTGCAGCCCCTGGATATGGGGGAAAGCTGGTCCCATCACTGGGGTTACCCCAGGCCAAGTGGGGTCCTGGCCAAGGAGACGAAGCTGTGGCTCTGAGGTGGGAATGCTGTGCTCTGTGGGAATGAGTCCGTACTTCTCTTACTTTTCCTGATCTTTAGAGACCTAACTGCTTTAGACTATGACTGCAGTGTAATTATCTTGTTCTCCTTGTTACAGATCATCTTTTAAGGAGAATGAGCTGTTAATGGTGCTCAGCTTCTCTGAGATGTATACGGGTGGCCAGGGTACGTTAGATCCGGGAGACTGGGACTCAGTCCATCCTGCTCGGTGACAATGAGGAGCCCTCTTGAGAGTGGCACCTCAAGTCCTCATGAGTGCCTGTGACCCACGCCCTCTCTCCGAGTCTCCCTGCTGGTCAGATCCTTCCATTCTCAAACTCCTCCTGCACTTCCAGCCCTGCCCCTGACTTCCCGAAGAGCAGCAACAGGCCGTCGGCAGCGTCCCTGCACATTCCTCACGTGAGGGTGGCTTCTCCCCACTTCCATACATTTTTTTTTCTGTATGTTGTTATCTTCATCCATCAAGATTCTGTTTATTCTCTTCAGGCCTTAAGGCAGATGCTGTCCTTTTATATGGCCTTCTCTGCGAGCATGGACTACGCACAGTTACTCTAGTCCCAGTCCCACGGAGTGTGGGGTTTTCCTGCTGTGACGCTCAGAACCCTCCTCCGTGTGTGATCTCTGGCTAATAGATTACAGGACTCCCGGCAGCAGGGAGTGTCGAGTTCCACCTTACAACTCTGGCAGTACTGACGTCACTGCAAAAAAGGCGCTGCACTTATATATGTATCTTGAAATTGAATTTAAGACTCATTTGTGTTTAAAACACTTTACATGGTACCTGTTTTCAAAATAAAATTATATGGAAATGCCTTACCTATGTGGAGCCATATACTGAAAAGAATCCTGTGGAAATATGAAAGTTTCAGTTACACAGTTACAAACATCAACAATACAAAACAGATGGAGAACAAAAGAAAACAATGTGTTATATTCAGTCTTTGTATATTTAACTTAGTTCCTTTAGTCAATGATAAAGACATCTGTGAATTAGGCATATTTTAAAAATATGAGCTAAATTAATAGGATAATTTTCTTGCATTTCCTTTCCTGGGTAATTTAAATGTCTATTACAGTAGCAATTTCCTAGGGATAATAAGGGAAATGGAGAAACAGTAAACTGTACTGATAATAAAGAAAAGGTCCAATAAGTCTCAAGGATCAAATATCATTTATTCACTACTTCTGAGTGAATCATATGTGAAATAATAAAATTACACTAACAAACAGGGTCCTTAGTAGAAACTTTCTTGTTTGAAGGAGTTATTTGGAAATTTTTACCAACAAAAACATTGATTTCTCTCACTCTTTTGAAAAGAAATGGTGACCAGCTCCCCCTTCTTACCACTGCCAACTGTGCAAAGAAAGAACAAGAAGTGGTGGGCGGCTGAGCTACCCAGCACTACCGTATACCACACACACGTGCCAGCCACCTGCTCTCCAAAGCCCTGGGACTTGGAATTTCTCACACAGTACATGGGTGTGGAATTCAGAGAGGGGAGCTGTCTGGGATGAAGTTGTTTCTCTGGTTGCTAAGTCCATGCATTTTTACCAACAGTGAGGTGGGGAGGAGAGGGATCAGCCATTCGGGTGAAGGTAGGGACATCAGATGGAGTGCAGGACGGAGCCCTGACTGGATGGAAGGTCCCTCCTTAGAGCTCTCATGCACTGGAAAAGCATTGTGGGCAGAAGATGTGCAGAGCTTGTGCCTGTGACTGTGCAGACTCAAGGGAGAAAGGCACAGACTCGATGGGACAGGAGAGGGTGATGTGTGGCAGCAACACAGTTGTGTATAAGATAAAATGTGAATGCACATGAGAAAACAAGGGACCTACCAGGGTCCTGGTGTGAGGAGGCCATGCTTGCACTGGGCCTTGAAGAGTAGCTAGTACCTTACATCGAAGTAGAGGAGGGTGGGAAAAGGAAAAGTAAACCCACACATTTCTATTGGTGTGGTATGACTTGTTCAGGGAAAAATAGTCTGAAGTTGCCAGAGCGCAAAGATCGTTCTGTTAGTTTTTCTTTTCCTGCTCATTACGGGTCTTATCTCCTGCCTAGTAATTTTTGCTTTCATGCCAGACATCATGAATTTGCCTTGTTAGGTGCTGGGTATTTTTTAGTGTTTTTAAATATTTAAAGTTTCACGCTTTGCTCTGATATGCAGTTATTAGTAAACAATTGAATCCTTTTGAAATTACTTTTTTCTTTGTCAGAGGCAATCAAAGAAGTCTTGATGAGAACTCATATTTCTGCAGGAGTATCTTACTAAGCACTTTATTACACGCACACGAGTGAAGGCACTTTCCCACCTGCCTGTGGCGACAAGGCACAGCTCTGTGTGTGCTCTGAGGACTAACCCTGCTCCTTTCTGATGGACTCTGCGGCCTCAGCTCAGCCTCAGGTCCTTTCCTTACACGCCTGTGAACCCAAGGGATCCTCCATGCGCCCCCTGGTGGAGCGCTCTCTCTTCTGGTGTTTTTTTTCCTATAATTCCAGCAGCCGTGGCTTCCCCCAACTCTCCTCTTTGTCTCATGCTTTCATGGAAAGCATCACATTCTTGGCGTCTGTTCCCTGGGCACTCTTGCTAGGAGTGAACGTTGGCAATAATAAACTCATTTACTTTTCCTTCTCTCATGAATCAGTGTCCTGTATGACCTGTTGACACCCCAAATTATTGTTTCTTTTCCTTTTTTTTTTTTTTAATGTTGTTTCAGATGGGAGGGTAAATCCAGTCCCTGGCACCCCATCCAAACCTGAAGCAGAAATATCTGTTATTCCAGCTTGGGAGAGAAGTGTACATTTTTGAGGTTCAGATGTAGAAGATGGAAGGTACCCTATTTCAAAGCAGTAGATTTAACAGAAGAAGATGGGAACATCATCACATGTCAGGGCTTTTTATTCATTTAGGAGAAGCAATGGTTTGCAGCAAGATGGACATGTCATTGCAAACAATTGAAGAGAAGCAAAATGCAAATATTACTATGTAGGTTTGATCTCAATTCTCATCTGAGTCCATAATTGGAATTCCCCAAAATGTCGATTTCCAGGTCCTTTTGTGGTTCTGATCTCATGGATAAGGTTGTGGCCTGAACATGTCCTCAGCTCGTCCCCAGGTGTGTCCACACATGGGGACCGGTGATGAAAGTAAGGAGGTACACTCTCCAGCACCAAACCGGCAGCACGGCTGCCCCAGGGCTGCAGTCCCAAGCGCACCACATGGAGACCACACAGACACCTCCTGGGCATCAGGGGATGTCTGTATTTTGTTTTTAACATGAAGACTGAAATGAAAACCCTGGCATCAACTCTAGGATCTTCAGTTGAGGAATTTCAGAATGTGCATTTGTTAAGAACACATCTCGGGCAGGTCTGTCCTGTAACTTGCTCTATGACTTATGAATATTTGCTTTCCAAATAGTTTTAAGGTAACTTGCTTGGAAGGTCTATATTAATATGTGCTGACTCTTGGTTTGTGTGCACAAGAACAGTCCAGAGAAGAACTTTATCTGAGATTTCAAATTAATAGTAATATTTGGCCTTTGAACTGAAAATCACGGACATCCAAAATAGAGTTGGTGAATGCCTCTAGTTTAGAATGTGTGCTGCTTTTCAATATTTAGTAATTCAAGAAGGGCAAACATTTCAATCAAGTTGCTTCAGACTTTTTAGAATAAAGGCTCTTGCTGAGTGACTTTACAGTCAACCAGTACTATCTGAGCATCTTTCCCTGAGTCGGTCCTGGGTGGCCTTGTTTCATCACTTGCCTTGACCCCTTCGCTCAGTGAGTGTTTCACATGTCACTCACACCCTAAGCATGGACATAAGCAGAAGGAGTCATGTGTGTGGGAGCATCTGTGTAAATGTGCATGTGTAGCAATGAACACAGCCCGGGAAGTCCTGTGGGAAAGGTCGAGGACTGGGTTTGACCTGTTGCATGGCAGCAGGGACTGTTGGGTGACTTTTGCTACCTTCTGAGTATTTTGGCATGGTGGAATGAAGGAGCAGCTGGTTGGAATTTGGAGGGGAGTGACTCTGTGACCTCCCTCCATGTTGCTACTGCTGTCAAAGGAGACACACCTGGCGAACCCTTTCGGCTGCCTATCTTCCTGTCTCTTCCACTGAATTGTCATGCAAATAAAATGCAACACACTGAGAGTGTTCTGTACACTGCAAAGCATTTGATGACCCTAAGTGGGGCCTGAGGACCACCACTCAGTGGTGGGTTACTGTGATGTGCTTGGGAAGCTCCTGAGCTGTGAATTCTGACGGAGGCCACAGAGCTGGACCCTGCACACCAACTTGCACAGGTAGTTTCAGCCACAAGAGTCAGTGCTCTTTGCACAAATGGCTCTTTGAGTTCATCTAAGAAGACCTTGCGTCAATGAAGTGTCGGTACGGCCAGGGTGTGTTTCCACCTGTGCTTCCTACCAGGCCTGCCTCAGACTCGGCCCTTGTTTTCGAGGTTCTCCCTCCTGGAGCTCGATGGGTAGCCACAGGCACCACCAGCGGTGGCCGTCACCCACTTCTCTGCATCCTCCAGGGCTGGATCTTGGGGAAGGACTGCAGGCTGCACAGACACAGGAGGCCTCACTTAGTTTAATCCAGTCGTGTCTGGACACACTGTCCACCCAGGACCCTGGCCATCTTCTCTGGTCTGTTTCTAGTAAGCCTAAGACTTCATTGGATGTTGTTGGGATGCCTTTGTCCTTACCACTTATGACAGCCAAAAGTCTATTACTGGGGTAAGAGCTTCATTTATGGGTGAAGAAATGACTAAATCTAAAAATTAACACAGGTTTTTGTTGCCCTGGGATGTGTAATGTCACAATAAACTAGTTGGAATAAGATAGGTAAACCTTTTACTCTTAACATACTCATTAAAATGTCTGGTCACAACACAAGCAGACTCAAAACTGAAATCTCATTGTACACGGAAGACTGCATCAGTCTACTTTCTGATACTCTAATAAAATACTTGAGGCTAGATAACTTAAAAGAAGTTTATTTATGTCACAGTTCCACTGCAATGAGTTCCCCTGGCTGTGTCACAACATGCTAGATGGCATCATGTAGGGAACATATGTGAGAGAGATCACATGGCAAAACAGGAAGTCAAGGATCAAGGGTCAAGGTCAAGCTTTTTTTTTTTTTTTTTGCAACAGGAGATTGAACTCAGGAGCATTCCACCACTGAGCCACATCCCCAGCCCTTTTTTGTATTTTATTTAGAAACAGGGTCTCACTGAATTGCCTAGTATCTCCTTTACTGAGGCTGCCTTTGAACTTGGGAGCCTCCTGCCTCAGCCTCCTGAGCCATTGGAACTACAGGCATGTGCCCCTGGGCCTGGCAAGCTTTCTCTCTAATATCAGCTCGTTTGAGGAGGAACACACTGGGTCCCATGAGGACCATGAAAATCCTTCCAGGGCAGCAACCCTGGTGACCCAACTAGGTCAGACCACTCGAGTTCCACGACCTCCAGCCCTGTCATACCGAAGGTCACTTTTGCAACACTGAAACTCTGGGCAGCAAGCCACATCTCTAGTATGGAAAGGCCTTGCAAGAAAGTACATTGCAACCTTGAATCTAAAGAGTCTAAATGACTACTCTAACTTAGGGGGACACTTGATTGTTAAGGTCTCACTGAGGCTGTAAACAACAGTGAGGTTGTCTTTAATAAGCCATTTTATTTTCTACTCCAGGATTAATATACTTCTCAGTGGGATATTTTCAAATTTCAGTCATGCTTGAATTTTAAAAGAAAAAATAATAACAAAAGAAGACATTCATGAAAATTTCCATTATATATTTATGAGTTAAAAGAATGTTGTATTCTATTCTATGTCTTCTAGAACATCTTTAGCATTAGAAAAATTCTGTATTTTGAAATCTTCCTACAAAGGCCATCTAAAAATATAATGTGAAATGAATTGTTGAAATAATTCTCAAGAACTGGGATAAAACTTTGGGTTATTCTGTGTAAAATATGTTTTGATGTGAACTACTCAAATAACAGCTTTGATTTCTTTTCTTTTTCTGGTAGTCCTGTAGTTAATCAGACCTACATCAGGGCTTCCGGCGCTACACGTGAAGGTCCTCATGTAAACTGTGAGTCCACAGCACAGTGGTGCTGCTTTGGGAGACCAGCGTCACTTGTACATTCAGAACAGTGATGGAGAGCTGGACCCCGGACCCTTGCTTACTCATGTCTGCAGTTATGAGCCGATTCCTAAAACTCAGTTTTCTAGATTATTGTTTCACTCTATCATTTGTTTTATTCCTGTGAGGCAGTGAAAGACACATTTGCTGAGCAGGGGCCAGGCTCCACTTGCTGGGGACAGTCAGGGGACAAGGCAGTTGAGGCCACCTCTGGAGCTCTGGGAGCCTGCAGCAGGCTGAAGACGCCATGCAGGAGGACTCAGAGATAGGAGTCCGCAGCTCCTCTCCACTGTGGTCTCTGAACCAGGGCTGGGCTGTGAGCAGGGCGACAAGGGTCACCTCTCCCCGCAGGCAGGGAGAAGCACAATCAGAGGCAGCCCTGTGTGGCCTCCATCCCCTAGTGCAGCGCTGCCTGGTTGGGGGCCATGAACCCCACTCAGCTACGGTTGACCTGCATCCCTTCCTTCATGACATGGCCTGGTAACCTGATGGCACAGTGGAACGGAGGGTTCCTCCCACCCTCTAGAAGTCCCTCTTTCTGGTGGTCCAACTTCTCTCTGTTCTTAAGAGTCCAGTTCCACTCCTGCTTCAACAGAAGCCGTTCCCCACACCAGGTTGCTGTGTGCTCTCTCTGGACATCTAAAGCCTTTTTCTGCAGTCCTCACCCGTAGAGACTGAGTCTCTCCTGAGGATAAAGCTTTAGAGGATGAGGGCCAGACACACGAGTGAGCAACATAGCTGACGATCGGGTTTATGTGAGCTCCACACGTGGTTTCCTTCAGGGTGTTGTGACACCACATTCCCTAATAATGCCAGTAAATTCATGTCTTAGAGAGTGTCATGCAGTGCACAGTACATTTAAAAAGGGAAGCTTCCTGCCGCTGAGATTGGGCTCGAATTCTCTGGAGGAATTCCCAAGGCACTCGTTTAGTCCAGACCTCTCACACAGACACTCGAGCAGCGGAAGCCCTTGACGCTGGCCTGGCCTGTACTTCGAGGCGTCTCCTACGGCTGTTATTTCTGTTAGCTCATCTCCAACTCGGGCCCTTCCACGAATGTGTTGGGAATCCGAGATGTGCCTGGTGACGGTGCCCCTCATCCTCACATGTGGTAAATTGTCACTCAGAGTCATGCTGTTTTAGTCCGTTGTGTCAGGTCATAGCTTAACTATTCAGGGGTGAAGCCGTAAAGGCAGTAGCAAAGGAACCAAAGGAGAGGTCCGTTAGCCACTGGTCTTGTGTGTGCGGAGAACTTCTGCATCTTTACTATGTTACAGGACTGGTGTTGAACTCCATCTCAGGGACCAGAGGAAGTCAAGTCTCTCCAGACTCCTGGCTGTGCATTGTCTCTACCCCTTTCTCGCAGAAGAGTCATGCCTGGGGAGGAGGCTGGGGACATGCTGGGCCTCCCTTCCTGTATGTCTTCCACAAGGGTGAAACTCAACTCAGAGTTTTAAGGGACAAGGAGAAAGACCCTTGAGGAGAAGCAGTCTGGTTGTTACTTGACTGTACCTCAAATAGAAATGCAAATTTGTTGAAAATTTCTTTGACAACAGATATTAGTTTCAAGGCATCTGAATCTTTCCTTCCCTAATACACTTAAAGTAATTGTTGATTTGCACATAGAAAGGAAAAGGAAATCTCTCCTGAGCTTTGACAAGAAGTCCCTCAGTGTGGCTGCAGGGACCAGCTGCAGCTGCCCTCTCACCTACTGGTCCTGCTGATGTGGCAGCTGTGTTGGGAGGAGCGAGGAGGGTGTCCACTTCACTATAAGATTCACATAGTGTCACCCCCAAGAGTCACTCCCAGCCCTCACGAAGCCATAAGCCTGAGCAGTCACCACCCATCAAGCACTTGGTACTGGAACACACGCTCCACCGGCTTCATCTGCGTGGGGCTGGTGTAGGGAAGTTCCATCCACCCAGAGGAAAGGGGAAGGCCCCTGATTTCATCTGCCACAGAGTTCGTCAGAGTCCAGGAGCCCACTGCCCCCTCACCTTCTCCACCAGGAGCTCCTCCCAGGTGGAGGAGGAAGTACTGGGGTGTGTGAAGGCAGCTGTCCGCCCGTGGTCAGTCAGCGTCCACCCTCTTTTCCGCCCCATGAGGAATGCACTTTGATGTGCACTAGCCATCCTAGCGGACCATTCCTTCTCCTGCTGGCCGATCATTCTTAGACCTGTGACCTTGGCAAGCTGCTTGGACTCCTGCGTGCTGACATCCTTTGAAAACTAGGTTCAACTATCATCTGGGTCTTGTTGTACAGATTCGCACCAGGCGCCCTGGGGAAGGCAGAACACAGGTTGTGCCCTGCAACACAGAGGCGGTTCTGCCAGTACCTGTGGACGGCCTCCTTTTTGGCACTGTTCTTTGTCCCAGGAGGGATCCCTCTGAGGCAGTGGTTGGAAATTTGGGGAAGCAATGTATTTCAAGGTTGTTAAAAAAATTCCTGTTATTATCCCCTGGAAGGAGAAAATCCACTCAGCAGGTTAGACACTGAGAGCCACTTCCATGCTGGTCCATCCCAGGAGCCGTGAGAGTGTTCGCCTCTCTATTAGCGCTGATGCCCTTGGGCACACTCCCCCGTAGCTACACCTGTGAGCGCTGGGCGAGCGTCCTCCTTGGGTTCCCTCTCCTGTTCCCACTCCCAGCCAGCGCCCCTTGGGGCTGCGGTAACGGCTCCTTCTTCAGGAACTCCCCTCCCACGCGACTTTCACCCCTGCACCTCCTGTGTGTCATGACCCCTGGATTTTAACCCACCTGCTGCTCAGGAGAGCAGGGTGCTGGCCCTCAGCGTTCCTCCGTCCTTCATCCACAGCTTTGGTAGTAAAGTCACACACTGAAGAACTCCGTTTGCTTTTCAATTACTTGTGATGAACTTATCCTAGAGTGCAAATCATTTTTAAAACAGGTATGCTTTTTTCTTCTTAAATAACTGCATAAATGTGCTTAGTGACTGACTTCTGTCAGTGCTGTGACCAGCATTGTGACTGCACCTGTGTTTTCTTCACACGTGGACAGACACTGAATCTCCTGGCTAGATCCAGGTGGAAACCAAGCACAGATAGCCGAGGGAGGTACACATTGAACTTCAAAAATGAGATGCTTCTAACTAGACTACCCATGCATCTTTTCTCAATTCCTTTAAGTCATTGACACAATTTCTACACACTCCATTTCCTGAGTAACTAGGAATGATAGCCCTTTCAATGTTAGGCCTTCTCCATGGTGAGCCTTTCTTTCAACGTATCTTTCTGGCACAATGAGTCAGTGTGAGTGAGGACAGGGATCCCTCCCTGTGAGGCTGCAGGTCACGGCCCCTGCCCACCCAGAGACTTTGTACCTTCATGGGCCACTTCTTTCCTCGGCTGCCACTTGTCTGTGGCGCAGGCAAACACCACGTTGGTTTGATATCATCAAGAGCTCTGGATAGAACCCCAAATTCAAATATAATTCTGATTCTTGTCTCTGCACAGATAAATCTCCCTCGTGCAGAAGAGCAGCAGCCTAGGATGAGTGCATGTGCTGTAGAGAGTGGCAGGCTTCGTCCCTGTCCTGAACACCAGCCCATCAGGAGCGCTGTGGGTGGGCACAGGCACCGTCCCCGCCTGGCGGCCCGCTGGCAGGAAGGACCTTCCTGTCCTCACACCCAGCCGCAGAAGCAGGCCCTCAGCAGCAGGGGCCCCAGGCTGATGAGATGCTTCTCCAAGTGATAGCTGATTCCTCGGTGCCCCTGCCCCTCGGCCGTTGTCCCTGGGCTGCAGTCCAACATCGGCGTCAGTAGCCCATGCCAAGAGCAACTGAAGGAGGGAGGAAGGGTGGCGCCCAGCACAGCCTCAGAGCTCAGAAATCCCACCTGTTCCAGACCCAACTTCCAAGTCCTCGCACCTTGTAGAACTTCTTCCAAGTGACTTATTTTGGTGTAATAGAAAAAACAATCTCTGAAACCTGTGATTGAATCTTGAATGTTCTTTTTCATTGACCTTCTTTTTCAGCTTGGGCTGTTCTTTTGATGGAGTCTTCCTGTACCCCCTTTTTCTTCAAGCTTCTTTTCTTCCCTCTCCTTCCCCTTCTTTCCCCCTGTGTGCTCCTGCCAGGACGCATCAGCATCTGTTAGTTTGCTGAAAGTCCCTGCTCTGTGCAGCTGCCTCAGCAGCCCCTGCCCCTGGCTCGTACTCCCGGCCACTCCCCCTTGGCCAGTTGAAATATCTCATGAATTCTGCACTATGTGGGTTTTAGAGAGCAGGTGCTTGTTTCTTTACTTTCTGATTCATTTTTCCTTACCTGTACAAACCTAAAACAGCCCTGGAAAATGCATAATGCTAATCTATAGCTATATAAGGAATAGAAGGAATGAATGAGGCAGGAGGATCACAACTCAGCAAGATGCTGTCTCAAAATAAGAGATAAAAACGAAATGCAGATGTGGCTCAGGGGTACAGCACCTCTGGGTTTGATTTATAGTCAAAAAAGGAAGGAAGGAAGGCAGGAAGGCAGGAAGGTAGGAAGGAAGGTAGGAAGGAAGGGAGGGAGGGAGGGAGGGAGGGAGGGATGTGAGCCGGGTCACCGGAGCAGACGCTGAAGCCCCTGTGCTCTGTGGCAGCCTCTTCCACTCTGACCCTGGCCTCTGTTGGCCACAGGGACAGTGACTCCACAGAACCAACCGAAACACCTAAGAAGGCACTCCTCAAATCGTCAAAGATCAGTAGTTGCATGAGCCTCTTTTGTGTCCAGCTCCTTAGGCGTCCACACCATCAGTAATTCTAGTGCTTTCTGTGCTCAATGCAAGTCAAACCAGCTGCACAGCTGTCTTTAAAGAATTCTGTCTTCAGCAGGTTCTTTTCAAACCATTGGCTACAGATCAAATAATTTTTAACTTTTTATTTAATTATATTCCTTTGCTTCCCCCCTTTCGGCAAAATATATATTTTTTGGATTAATACATAAGCTCAGGATTATCATGCAAGTTACGTAGGATGAGGTATTTTCTTGCATTTTATTAGTTTTAAACCTTAGTATTTCCGGAATGATTGAAATCTGTGACTTCTCCAACTTAACCATCGGCACTGAGCATCTCGGTCGTCCTGTAGGAAGCACACCTGTCTGTCACACTCACCGTTCCTGCAGTTAGACCCTGAGCAGAGTGGAGCAGAGCACCCGGGCCAGCTTGGGCTCATGCAATGTCACCCCTTCCATTGTCTGTGCAGGAACCAGGGACACAGATGAATCAAAATGTGGCCACCGCGACTCCTCATGGGCCCAGGAGCAGCAGCCGTCTTCTTCCTAAGCCGCCTCCTTCCTAAGCCGCCTCCTTCACCACTAAAATTCCGGGCCCACCACACAGCAATACATAGGGAGGCTTGGGAGGGGCAGAAGGAAGCAGAAGCCCAGGGTCCTGGGCCAGAAGGCTGGCACCAGGCCGGCTCCCAGGTGTGCTTCCCACACCTAGGGGTGAAGATACCATATTTCTCTGCATGATGTCACAGATTTCGTGGCCTTCTTTGATGTAAAAGAAAGTGGAATGAAATCATTATTTGGATATTAGCAAAAAAAAAAAAAAACAACCGTGCTGGCATTATTCAAAAATCATCACTAAACTGACTTTGGTGCAAGATTTGCATGCATAGAATACCCCGTAACATGCGTTAATGTTAATGTCGTGGCAGCAATTACAGAGCGGTTGTGACAGGTTGTTTGTAGGTGTTGTTCATTGTGCTGCCATTGATGGAGTGATGTATGCAAGCCTGTGCAGAGGGAAGCACCGGAAGAAGCAGTCTTCTCTTAGCAGATGACTCCGGCCAGCACAGCGTGCTACCACGAGGAGCCCGCCAGGTGACTTCGCAGACCGAGCACGGAGGGTCTGTGACCATTGAGCTCAACTTTGTGCCGCAGGGTGCTTTACATTTTACCCTAGAAACTCAACGGAAGGAAAATACGTTCAATGTATTTTTTTTAATTTATAAAAGTGAACTTATTATTCACAATTTTAACATTATTATTTTACTATTATTTGTAGTTGTCCATGTCTTATCACAATACAAGCCCCAGATTTGCTTTCCTTTTGTATTTCCAAGAATATTTTAGTTTCTTTTCTTAAGTTTCAAAAAATTACAAAAATGTGAAGATTTTCTAAGGAATTGCGCATCTCTCTTGATAAAATTATAGGCTAATTAGTGCAGTTATTATTCCGGAAGAAGATGAATAAATTGTATTTGGGAGAATTCAAATGATGAGTCTTGTGCCTAATCATAACCTGCAGAATCCTCACAAATCTTCAGAAAGGCTCTGAGTTAACCAGCATGTGCAGAGTACTCCTGACCATAGATTAAAAGAAGTAGGAAGGACTAGGCATACAAAGTGACGTGGTGGCAGAGAACAGAGGCGTGAGGAAGGACCTTGGTGAAGAATGATCTTGCTGCTATGCATTTACTATTTTAGCTTTAGGATTTAGAGCAACATTATGTCAGAGGGTTGCAGGATGTATGTGACAGTTTTTGAAAAAAGAAAAACACAAGAAATGAACTTGTGACATTTTCTGGTTCTTTTAAGTCATGCTCCTCTTTTAGCTGTGCTATCTATAACCATAACACACATCTGCTGTGCAAATCACTTAATAGTTTAAGGACCCATTGGAGAACGGCCATTTTCTGACTACTCTGTGGTCCTCACATTTGAACAGCCAGACTCAGATGCCTCCAAATGAGCCATCCTGACATATACACTGATCAAACTCCAGACACTTCTAGGCGTTTTTTTGTGAAGCCTAGTAGAGATTAGTTTTAGGACACAGAAGTTCTTAACTTTAAAACCCTGTCAGTAAGTTGCCTTCATTGCTCCTGGGACACTTTCTAGAAGAACACAGGATGAGTTTTCATGGGGTCACCTCTGCCCAGACAGGGGTCTCCCTAGTACTGACCCACCTTTCCCATTTCTCACCTTGGCCCTCGCTGAGCACCAGATATTCTCCCACCTACACCATCATCAGACCTTCCACAAACACACACACACACACACACGCACACACACACACACACACACCCCACAAGCTGTCCATATAAAGTGGTAGTACACATACACATACCACAAGTATGTGCATAGAACCTACTGCACAAACACCCTCAAACTACACTCACCATGTACATACCATGCAACACACATACACACAAAACTGTGTATTCACACTGTGAACTATACACCCCACGCATACACTATAGTCTACACACAATTATACACACATGGCAAACTACACACTCATAGATCTACCTATATCCCACACTTAGCACAAACCATACCTAGCTGACATGCCACACGTGTGCTACAGACTACACACAAATACCCCCATCTATACATGGCAGACATGAACTGCATACGCACACCTAAACTGTACACCGGCACACGCTGCAAACTCCACAAGCTATACTCACCACACCACCCAGTCAGAGACTACTTCCCTTCCCAACTCACAGAGAAATTAAAGTGCACTAGAAGCTCTCTTCTATTCTTTCTATAAATCACTTACATCTGCACCTTCTTCTCTTTTGTCCCTCTTCACAGCATGAAGAACAGAGGATGGGATGTGGTGTGGAAGGCCGTGTCCTATCTGGGGTCCCTTTACGCCTGGCCCCCTTGTTGTTGGACTCCAGGAGCACTGTGGAGGTCTCCGGCACACCCCTGCCCCAGGGTCGTGCGTTTCTGGGCCTCTGCCTAGGACACGGTCTTTCTGCTGCACCCTGTACTGTGTGTCTGCCTTTCCACAGGAAGTATCCTCCTGAGACTTCCTGCCGCCAAGTCATCCTATAATCTCAGGGTGCGCTCTAGCCAGATGCCCCCGCTGGCTCTTATTTCCCCAGTGTGAGCTCTAGCTGCTCCCAAGAGTGCACTACCAACCGTTACCAAGATCATCACACCACTGGTTTACAACACGACCCCATATTCTCTGGGCCTCAAACTAGGACAAGTCTGCTGATCCCACAAGCCCGCTGTGCCCAAAGGCTAGACACTTCACACGGACCAGACACTGGTTTTCTGCACACTGTCTCCTGAATAGCTGGCATGGCTGCCTATGTAATGCACAGGGCGTGTTCACACTAGTGCCCTTGCATCTGTGCAGCAGATGTGCCCTACAGCACCTCAACTGGGTGTGACAGGGGGTCAGTCATGGTTGGGGAGCAGTGCAGGCGGTGGTTGATGGTTGGTTTGGTGACCTTCCCGAGCTGAGCTGCGAGCCAGCCAGTCTCCCATGGACTTATCTTGTCTCAAAATACCTCCATCTTAGCAGATCAGCGTGTGTCCGAGCCATGCACTGCCCCGTGTGTTACGCTAGTGTGCCAGAGCCACACAAGAATCCTCAAGAGCCATGAGCAGAGTGCTGGTCGTGGTGACCTGTGAGGAAGCCTAGCCTGGCAGAGACCAGAGCTAGCAGACGGCACTCTGGTGAGCCTTGAGGAGCCAGCTCTGCCGCCTGCCCCACTCGGGGGACAGTGGGATCAGGCTGCGGCAGAGGTGCTGACCCCAACAGCAGTGTGCAGGGAGAGGTGGGGAGGGCTGAGCCAGTGTCCGCTGGTGAAAGAGCAAACTGAGGGACACTTGAGGGGAGCAGGCATGCCCCAAATCCCAGCTGAGGAGCTCCAGGGATATTTCGAGAGTCATGAAGAAATTACGGCACATTTTCCAAACAAGTGAAAAATGATTCCGTGGATTTTGTTTTTAGATCTGGAGATGCTGATGGGTTGGGATTCTGGAGGATGGAAGAGAGAAGGTGCTGGTCCAGCAACACTGCCCGTGGTGGTGGGGACCACTGGGGGTCCCGCAGTGAGAAGGGAGCGTGGAGATTTCCAACATGATACAAATGCACATGACCAGCATCTGGAGACATCCTGATGCCTGGAAGGGTTTGGAACTTGGCCAGGAAATGCGTGGTGGGCTGTATAACACACAGCAGGTCAGGAGCTGGCGGGTCGCATACAAAGGACACACGAAGTTGTGTTGGTGAGCAGAGACCCACGGGCGGGGCAGCTCACACACATGGCAGGGGAAGGAGTCCACCCACCTCTCTTCTGCTCAGCAGCTCCTTAAATTCAATGTTGAAGAGCTTTAGATTGGGACTGAGGCCAACAAGAAGTGGAGACAATACAGATGTTGATGATGAAAGACAAGAGCAGGATTCTTTCTTTGGGGTCTGTCGTTTGATGTCTGAAGTCAGGGAGGTTAATTCACGCAAAGAGCGTGGCCAGATGTGGCGAGGTCCTCTGGTCACACCCAGCTCTTCAGGCCCCATTCCATTCCAGGTTTCAACTGACCCTAGGGATCGTTCTCCATTTGCCCCACTAAATAACACAGAAGGATTTAAAACACAGAAGAGAAGATGGTTGCAGCAGGGCCCATGATCATAAAGAACCCTAAGCAATCTGAATGTCCACTGTCATACCTGGTTAAGATGGCGGTGGCGCATCCCCTGGCCATGAGGAGGGAATATCTGGGAGTGCTGTGTAGGGACGTGCAAATCGTTCTGCCGTGTTACCTGCTCAGAAGCTCCGTGGAGAGGAAAGCCTGCTCCTGTCAGAGAACATGTGCAGTGTGCAGGTGGGAAAGGCCGAGGTAAACACGCTGCTTCGTGGACAAGGTCGTGGTGGGAGCTGCTTCTCAGATTTCCAAAATCTGGATATTCTTTGCATGAAGCAAAATGTGAAATAGGTCGCTGTTACGGCCAGCGTCACCACTGTGGTTCAGTGTGGGAAGGTGGTGGTGCCCTCTGCAGGAGGCGGCTCTGGGAGGACACGCTCCTGGGGGTGGAGGTGTTAGCTCTGTCATGAAGCTTTCAGAAAAGCTCTGGAGTGGACTCCGTTGAAAGGTTAATTTTTCAGCCTGGCTTTCTCATTTTTCCCTAACCAAGGAAACGCCGAGACTGTCAAGTGTTCTTCGGAACTGTGCTGTCCTCGGGGACACTCGTGCCTACAAATGCACATTAATTTCACAGCGATTACTGCTGCCCAGTGGCTCACCTTCCTTCAGCTTAATAAATTGCGTCTTCACTTAAGCTGATGAAGTCCGCTAATCACTTGCTCTGACACGCATAGGTCTCAGATTGCAGACTGGGTCTGCCTTCCACCTCTGCCCTGCATGCTGTCTTCCTCATCCAGGGGCAGTTGCCGCTCAGATCCTCGGGGCTGGAGATGACCTATTTAGCTGTGCTCCAAAGTTCAGGCTCTTCCTTTTGGGGAAGTCTGTTCTTAAAATGATGTGATATCACTGGATTAAAACTAATTTTCAAAGTAGATTCCCATGGGTTTCTAGAACACGATGTTTAGAAGTTGTGTCCAGGAACTACGGAATCGATGGTGGCAGTTTGAAACTCATGCTCCTACCTTGAAAAGTGAGCCTAACACAGGGAATGCGCACATGCTCTGGGCCCAGAGAGTGAGCCCTGGCGCTACCTCCCTGCAGGCTGAGGAAGAGAGCCACCGCTGGCTTTGCTGTAAGACGCACCTCCCATCGGGGCAGGAGCTTTGACCTTCCCAGGTGATTAATGGAGTGAGGTCAAATAGGGTCCCAAGACAGGTTCAGTGGTCTGCTGAATGATAATCCGAACCAAGGTGTGTTTTAGCATGAAGCTGCTCGGTTACTGTCCTGTGCATTTATCCTTGGTGTCCAAGTGGTCTCTCTGATTCTCATTTTTTAAATACAAATGACAACTAGAGGAATATAATCCCATATATGAGGAAAAGTCATGCTCAAGGAATTTGGTGTGCTGCAAAACCCTGAATTTAGAAGAAAAATAACACTTGAGTGTGAGACAGGATTGGACCATCTCCTGGGTGGATGACCTGGAGTGGGTCACAGACCTTTTAGAACTCATATTCCACCTGCCAGCATGAACAGCTCTTTGTGATATTCAAATGGATGAGCCCAAGAAGCCAGTTTCACCTGTGCAATCAATAGCTTATATGATCTTTAGTACAGCCGACACTGCACACGACACTCATTCTTATCAGATCCTTAACTCAGCCTGCGAGGCCCAGCATCATTCAACTAAAACAGATTTAAATCTCATTTCCATCAAAACTGGGCAGTTCTCCCCAAGTGCACTTGGGAGCTTGAGTACTGGTGGCTTAGGTTTGCAAGGTCACAAGAGGAGTTCAGGGCTTCAGCCACATCTGCCTCTCCTCCTCCTTCCTTACGCCTTTGTGTTCTCTGGTGGACACAACCAGACACCGTGTTCAGGCCTCAGACACAGAGGAAGGAGAGAGCAAAGCAGCTGGGGCTTTCCTTTTCACTCAAAATGTGTAGCTGGTTCAGGCACTGTCTACTAGAATCCTCTTCATATCAGCAGTCCAGAAAGTTCCATAGGGTCACCCTCGCTCCTAGGATGAAAGGTCAAGTAGCTGTTTCTCCATGTCTTTGGTAAAATATGGATGTTGTGAGCTGCCTAAGGAAGTTGAAAACCAAGACTGAGTCGGCACAGAGACCTTAAGCAGCTTCTTACCCAGTGTGAACATAAGAGAATGGAGAAAAAATGCAGCAATACAGCTTTCAAAGTCTTTTAGTGATGCTAAGATTTTTAGTGATGCTAATTCTTACTGCCATAGTAACAAACTATGATTGAACAAATGGAATCACTTTTTCTATTTTATGTTATATTTAATGTTAGAAAATACAAATCTGAAATAGATGGTATCTATTCACTAAAGGGTTTGCTCATTTCTTAGTCTATAATATTCATGTCCTATGTTTCAGAGAAACTTTTAGGTCTTAGGATCACAGTATCTTCATTTTAATTCCCTTTAAGTTACTCAAAAATGTTCAACATAAAATACTGTATCATACCTACTTTTTAAAATTTTTTTTTTCCCTAAAAAGATAATCACAGCATCTAGTTTTCTTGGATTTTGTGTTCATTTGACACACACAGCACTGGATAGCAGGACACATTCCCATGTATCAAGTGAATCTACGTTTTCTGGAAAAATTTGCCTTATTTGCTGAAGGGAAGCAGCCCAGAGCCCATCAGTTCACCAGCTCCTACCTCCCAGTCCTGGAAATTAAGTGCACCCTTGGCCCCTTGGACTTACCGTCCAGCCTGCAGAAAAGATGATGTGCTCGCCCAGAGCACTAGGCCTGCGTTTGGCACTCTGTAAAGAACTGAGCTGTTTACTCAGAGGGGACATCTTTAAACCACGGCACACAGGACACAGGAGGTAGTGATGAATGCTTTTGATTGATGAGTTACAGATTTTGACCTTTGTTTTCCACAAAACCACGATGGCATAGACCAGGCTCCAGTCCTGAAGCAACACGGTGTGGTGAGAGAGAAGAGGGACTGGAGTCTCGCCCCCGCATACCAGCATGTGTCCTGGCTCGGTGGCCACGTTTCCACAGACTGCTTCATCTGCAGCCCTGCGATGACACTAGCTACATTCAGGGTTCCAAGGGACCGCATGTGTTAGGTCTGCAACTGCTGCCTGGTTAGCCCTCAACTCATTACCCGATGGCTTATTATTATTATTGGTATCAATTTCTACTTGACTAAGGAGTCAAGTAAAACTGTTCCTGGGGTGTCCCCTACCTAGTTCGCCTGACCGTACTCGTTAGCATGAGCTTTTCCTTCTCCTCCTCCTCCCTCCATGTTTCCCCACCTCTCCCTTGTCCTTAACCTCAGTATCTCCCGTGCATTTATTCAGAGCTTCGATATGAGCTACCACTTGAACTCTGCCTGGCAATTAACCTTAAGTTTTGTCATTGACAAAATAGCTTCCTTCCATATGATGCACCTGATAGACCCTTCTTCTACTCTGCTGCCCGTGTGTAGGAACAAGGCAGGGAGGTCCAGTAGCTGACAAGTCACTTTAATATACACTTTCAGGGTGGAACGTTATACCTCTGTAAGGTAAGCAGAAAAGAAACGCTCTGCGTGTCCTTTTTGCTCAGGTTTCTATCACAGAGAGCCCTCAAGTGAAGTCCCCTCACTCGCAGGTGGCAGAGCAGTCCCCAGGACAACCAGTGCTTCCCCCCAGCTGCACTGCCCTCCACACCAAACCTGCAGATCAGTGTCCACCAAGGAGACAACTCTAACAGCTGTCACCAGCAAGCAGCCACTTGTCACCATAGGGAAGTGCTTACCAGGTGACACGCACCCAGGTGTTGCCCATGTGGACCCGCTTCCGACATCGGCTTCAAGTCCTATGAGGCTGGGGAGGCACGGTACTCGAGGGCGGGGCCCACTGCTGGCAGGGCCTGGAGCCGAGTCTGGCGGCTGCAGGGCTGTGCGTGCTGACCTTGACAAGACAGCGGGAACCGTGCAGGTCACTCTGGCTATCCGAAAACCTCTGTGACATCTGAAGCATTTCAAATAAAATCCTGCTTGGGAGGGTAATTATTTTAAAAATACATTCTCTTACAGGCAGAAAAGTAATTTTTCTTATCAAATATTTTAAAATTAAGCATTTCAATCTTTTGCTCTGATTGCCAACGTTACCTGGCAAAAGTATTTCTTTTCTAAATTTCCTGTAACTTTTCTTTCTTTCTGATGAGCACAATCTTGTACCAATTCGTTTCACATGTTGTTTTTCTCTCCTTTGTCCCCTCCGTACCCTAAATCCTCAGAAACGGGGAGGACAGGACTAATGGCCCCAGTTTTATTTCCTACATTTCTTCTAATCTGCTTTTTAAATGGCAAATTTAACAAGTTTAGATCTGTTAAGTATCATTTTTAGTCACTGTTCTATTACACACACATATGCACAGAGTAAAATTTGTTTAAGTCCAAATATGATATTATACTAGTGCTTCTGAACTTAAATTTTTTTGTCATAAACACAATCTTCAAAGTATCTTCAGTAATTCCAAATTAAAAATGTCACCTTGACACCAGGTTTCTAGTTCATGGCGGCTAATGGGAAGCAAATACTTGTTTTAACCAGTGGCTGCAGATGTAAGTAGGAATAATGTAACACTGTAGATCTAAATTAAACTAGATGTCCTTCCGTGATGCTACCCTAGTGTTTTCGTTGTAGATGTACATGTGAGGACTTATTTGACATTTTTCACAAGAGTGGGTGTCTGGTATGGAAGCCCAGGAGTCAAAGAGGTTCTCATACAGTAAATATCAACACTACTCATGGAGGACTCGGGATGGAAAGGCAGCCGAGGGTAGGCTCTGGGGCGTGGAATGTTAACAACATCGCGATACCTTGCTAGTCGAGGTACACAGTTTTCATCATTATTGCAGACACAGGCACAGAGATTGGTACTATAGGTGTTTCACTTACTTAGAGCTGAGCTCCCAAACCCTGTCTCTCGTTTTCATCCATGTTCATTTTGAAGTGTTCCCAGAGTGCTTTCTCCCATCCTTATCTCAGGGTTCTGACCAGAAAGGGGGTGGGATTCATTTGCATTGATGTTCGAGTTGTTCACCCTAAAGTGAGTTATGGGTGGGAGGATGCAAGTGATAGATTCTGGCAGTTCTTTAAATTCTACATTCACTCTTTGGGTGCTTAATCTTGTGACCTCTTGCTTTCCTTTGCTAATAACATTTTCTCAACTAGATACTGTTTTCATCTTTCAAAAAGCTTTCTTCATTCATTAAAGTACATATAGGACAAACAACGATATATGCACTGGCATGTTTAGATGTCGACTTCAGTAAAATGCTTGCAGGAGGAGCCTTTGGAAGCAGTCGTACTCACAGCCTGGTGGTTTTTAACTACACTTGTGCAATGGAATGACTTTTCAACATAGGCAGGCCAAGCTCTAAGTAGAATGCAGAAAGAATAGCAGAAAGTAGTCAACTTGCTGCACTCTCCTCTGAACATTTGAAAACATGGGCTCATTCTCAGACTTTCTCCAGTTCGGGAGAATGTGCATCATCTAATACTTCAAAACATCCTTTCTATTAAAATTATGAGTTGACAATCTGAGAAAGACTGAATGGCGATAAAAGTGAGAGTCTGACAACGACCTCCATTCACTGAGTATGAATACTGGATAAGAATGTCAGCGATAGAGTTCTGTTTTCCTTTGGCTTCCTTTAACCGTTACTTGTTTTGGGTCAGAGAGGGAGCACAGCCCTGTGAGAAGCATAGCCTGAGGACCACGTATCATTTTGGAGATCCAGGTTAGAGAAGCTTTCTAATCCATATTCATCAATGTTGCACCTAGGTTGTAGGGATTTTTCATCATATAGCCTTGGTATAGTTTAAGGTATATACTGAATGGTTCCTAAATTTTTTAAATGTATTCATGACTATTGTATTGGCAATTCTTTTTACAAATTTATGTCACTGAAAATAAAAACCCATAATGTCTCCAGCACTCTGGCTAATCTCCCCAGCATCTCCATATACCTACTAAAATGTGCAGCTGCTCTTTCCCAGGTTTCCTTTCCCTGGATTGCTCTCTTTTGTACTATGACAGGCTGACTTTACGCCTCTGTATTCTCATCACTTCCGGCAGATTATTGTCCATTGTCATGCACTAGAATATAAATCCATGAAAGGAAGCATTTTCCTTTAATTAGAGGGTCTATGAAAAGATATACTGCCAGGTAGACTCCCTGTAAATACTTCAATTCATTAGCAATATTTTGCCTACATTTCCCACCATCATAAAGCCATTATTAAGGAATTTTTCCCAGAAACCCATTAGAATGGAAACTCCTGGGATAGGAGCCAATTCATGTCTGTCCTTACATTCATACCAAGTCAGAGGTCTCCCACATGCTAGTTAATTGGTGAATATTTTCTTAATAAATGAAGAAAATAAAATGGAAATTAAATCTATTTGCCTTTTATATGCAAAAATATATTTAATCTCTGAATTATGAATAGTGAATAATGCTTAACAGCAGAAACAGATAAACTGTCTCTTTAGGAAAACACATTAATTATTTAAACTTTTTAAATATTTCACCTTTGGCCATGAATCCAAATGCCAGGCTGTTTCACATTCTTGTCATAACCCTTCATTTTCAGTTATTATTATGCTTAGAAATAATGCATGTGATGCTCAAATATACATGCTAACTAGATGCAGCCAGTCCTCCAGATCTGCTGACTACATATTCACAGACTCAGCAAATAGCAGACTGAAACAATCCAGAAAAAAATAATCTGCCTGTACTAAAGACGTGCAGTCTGTCCTTACTTGCTGATATTCTCTAAACAACGCAATCGCACAGCATTTGTGTTTTTAGCGCCCTAGAGATGATTTAACAGCCACAGAGGATGAAGGAGCACAGGTTAGACTCACACACTGTCCTTTCACACAGGTCACTCAGGCTCTGCAGCTCTGGGCCGCCACGGAGTCCTGAAGCTATCCCCTTAGATAATGAGGGGCTCCCACTGATGTCCAGGGACTGCTGGATTCCTGGTGCCTGGAGGCATGAACTTCAGATCTAATCTTGACCAAGGCCTGAGAAGGTCCCCGGCCTATGTGAGTGGTAGGGGTGATTTGAGAAGAGGAACCGGGGCCACCCTGGGACTCACCTGAGCTGCCTTTCTCACTGCTTCCTTGTGAGATCTCGCTCCTTGCAAGTGTAAAGGCAGATCATGAAGCCTCCCTTAGGTGCTGTTAGAAGCAGCCAATTTCCTGTTTTATGACTTCCAGGACATGGACATGCTTTGTTCTTTGATAGGATGCAAAAGTGAAGCAGGCAGCAGAGAAGACTGGAACAGAGTACTGACCTGGGATAAGAGCTGAGGGAGAAAGGAATTTGGAGGGGGAGGGAGAAGTACCTCTAATTTTCCTCTCAAGATAGACACCAAACTATAAGGGGCTGAACTCTGGATAGGGGAGCTGTTGGTGGAATGATAAAAGTTCTAGTGAGACAGGAGGATCAAGTTCAAGAGAGGTGCTGTACCAGGAGGACTGTAGTCAGTGAGGACACCTGTTGAAGATATCTGAGAAAGAGGGCGTGGAGCCTTCTCACCACAAAAGTGATAAGTAGGTGAGACGACATAGATTAATGAGCCAGCTTTGGTCATTTCACAACGGACAATACTTCAGCATCGTGTGGTACGTGATGAATGCGTAAAATGTCATCCATCAATTTATGAAAACGGAAACAGAAAAGAAAAGAAGCTGGATTGGAGTAAAGTGCACTGACCTGGCAACATAGTGTGAGAGAAATATTCATCTGCGAGCAGAGGAGCGGGGTTGCGTGGCTGTGAGGCTCTTTACCCCACAGACGTTGGCAGCTTCAGCGGAGACGCAGGAGGACCAGCAAGTCCCCGGGCCCCTGGAGTATTGCAGGAGCATTAACGACTGCAACACTGTCCACAGGTGAGTGTGTTCTCCAGGTCCTTACTTACCCGTGTGGACCACAGGTCAGGAGTTTCAGAGAGTCGTGTGACTACAGTGAGAAAGTAGCTTTCTGCTTTATGTAAGAAAAGCATTAAAATAGACAGTCTTGTTAGAATATATTTTGACTTATTAGGGGAACATGAATAGAGAGCTCCTCTGCTCAGTCCAGGAAGCTTCCATCTGTGGTTACCGGACCTGCTCACTCGCGTTCATTCCCTCCCCAGTCAGGCAGCTTTGGGAAGTTACTTCCGTCTCTTCATCTGCACAGTGTAGGGAACGGTAGTGTCCAGGCAGCCTCACTGGGATCTTCTAAACCACCCAGGCCCTGGGTCCGTCAGCACCTGTCACATTCAGGATGGCCTCATCCCGTCAACCATCGCTGTTCTCACCAAAATTAGGACGAGCGAGAACTTCGGCACTCCTCGGAACGCTGCGTTTGTAGTCTGGTCTTGTCCTGAAGAATGGCAATGAGCTCAACAGGTGCCAAAGGACAGAAGCCAGAAGCTCACGCACGCACCTTCACCTGGGGCCCAGCCATTCTGCCCAGCTGCACTTTTCCCACCTCGTAGCATCTGCCATGCGGGGTGCGTTTGCTGTGAGGCCCGTCCAGCTGCAGGGCCAGGCCTTGTTCAGGAGGCGGACCTTGGTGCCAGGCACTCATGCTGCCTGTGGAGCTGCAGGACCAAACCTCTTCCTGTTCCAGACCGTCGCTTGGCAGCCAGGTGATGACGGCTGTGAGTCTGATCACCCTCAAAGATCCCCCCGGACACTGCCAGGTTAAAAAGGCCCCGTGTCAAAACGTGCAGAGGGCATTCATGGTGGGAAGAGCACCCAGGTGACATCAGTGGCAGCTCCCTCTGCCAAACATTCAGCCTCCAAGACATTACCACTGAGGAAAAAGTAGCACTGACTGCAGAATAGTTGAGGAAGACTTGTGTGTTTTGCTTATATCTTCTGTGCCTTGTGTGAACAAAACTGATCGATGATAAGAAAAATCAGCATCTTTTATGCCTGAAACCTCACTTTTGAGGGGTAGAATCTAAGACTGGGTAAGAAGAAGGCACTGTGAGGGATTCACCATGATCTGTTCCTCCGTCATGATGTGTCTGCAATCAAGAGGGGGCACTGCCATGCTACCTGGGGGCAACACAGCCCTGTGGCTCTCCTAATGTGCAAGTGCTGGCAAAGGAGTAGCAAGCCTGTCCTTTCTGTGATCAGTGTCACAGTCGGTTATGTCAGAAAGAAAACAATACTGAGCTAGACCCATAGATAGAAATGTCCACATGTTTGTATGATGTATTTGAAACAGTTTGACCCTAGCTTTGACTGATAATATAGGAGCTGTAGAATTTCTTGATAGATTTAGATGGGTTTATTAATAAGAAATTAATATCTACGTAAGTAATTTCAACATGTTACGTTTGTCCTTGACCTGACGGGTTTTTATTAGCTACTCCAAACTCTACCTTTCCTTCCCTGCCTCTCTCCGTACCTGGGAGAGTGGCCTTTGAGGACTGCTTCAGTGAGTGCCTCCTGCTCTGCTCCAGGTGCGCCCAGTTCATGGGCAGTGCTGAACCAACAGCAAGGTGTAGAGGGCATCGACACTGGGGCACTCAATGCTGAGCGCCTTCTGCATGCTTCTGCATGCTGCTTCATGCCAAGCCTCTGCCTCTGCTGAGGACAC
Source organism: Sciurus vulgaris (assembly GCF_902686455.1). Taxonomy (NCBI): domain Eukaryota; kingdom Metazoa; phylum Chordata; class Mammalia; order Rodentia; family Sciuridae; genus Sciurus; species Sciurus vulgaris. The sequence continues at coordinate 3,153,781 of NC_136465.1, read as the reverse complement.
AGCTCAGGCAGAGCAGCTAGCTTCCACAGTTCTTCTCCTCTCTCTTGTCCCCAGGGATCAGAAGGAAGCAGAGGGGCATGTGTTCTAGCTTCACAGTGCCATGTGTCCCTGTTGGTTTTCCTCAATCCTGTCCCTGCATTTGCATGATCAATAAATAGCATTTGGAGGGAAAATGGGCCCCTTCAATTAAGTCATTTGAGTCTTGCAAGAGTTATCTTTAGGGACCATGACTCAGAGAAAATGTTGTATTGCAACATCTTATTTTCATAATTATTTCAATCTCCCATATTATCAATTCGTAATCGTTGTAAAGAATCTTTGTGACGCTTTATAATAGAACAGACATCAGGTCATCTTTATAAGAAGATATCATTAATAGAACTATGAAAAGTGGCATTAAAATTCAACTTAAACAACAATGATGATGCTTCCTGATATGCCATTGACATTGTAGTATGAGAAAAACATGCTGAAGTTTCCTAGTGTCCAAAAGACTTTTTCCTTTATAGATCTGTACCCTTGTTCCACAGTAGGTTATTCAACTTCCATTTAATAATAATAAAAAAAATTCCTTAGAAAGTGGGAGAAAAGAACCCATGCAAATAAGCAAGAATATTCCTTCTAAAATCTGTGCCCTAACTTAGCTAACTTAAGTGGATCTGTGCATCTTTTGTTGTTGTTTTTGTGCTGTTTTTTGTTGTTTTTTTGCTTTTGGTTCGGATGGCCCAGCACACGAATGTCCCAGTCCTCTTGTGCAGCACAGGGACAAGTCTCCAAACCCCCACACTAACCAGGTGACACGGGACCCGCACAACAAACAGAAAAAGACAGTGGTATGTCCACAATGCCGAAGTCTTTCCTGTCCTGTTTTCCACAGGCAGCGAAGGTCCCATTTGATAGGAAGCATTTGCCCACCAGAAGGCCAGTCTCTGTAGGTGCACGTTTTAATGTCACCCAGGCAGTTATTCTACAAAGCACACACGCCTCATGTGAAATGTAAGAACAAGGTATTACTTTTCTCCTTGTATGTTACTTTAGCTCTTAAAAGTAGGTAATAGAACAGCCTTTACTTTTATCTCTCCACATGACTGAGGAGGCTGATTCATGAACTTCACCACCCAAAGACGGAGGAATTCTTTCCCCTCTATTCTCCTTATTGGGGCTATAATTTCAGAAAGAAACATGACTAGGAGAATAAAATATTTTATGTGAGATTTAATAGAAGTTTCCATGCAGGAGATGTTTTCTTTCGTAAATAGAAATGTATTGTATTTTGTAAAAAAAAAAAAAAATGTATAATCAAAGTCTGGAAGTTATTGGAATAAAAACAAAACTTCTGTCTTAGCTAATTTAAAGTCTGTCTTGCTTTAGAGGTTTAGTCTTGATCATGGAGATTTATTTTTTATGGTTATATGAAAAAAATGTATCCTGCAATTATATAACATATTACACTGAATTAAAGAGAAGTTTTATGTTTGTTATCCTCAGCTTTTAATTTTCTTGACTTTTAATCCTTATTTATCCCTTTAATTATTCATTTTTCCTCACTTAGCACTAGCATATATTCATGAGTATGTTATTATTTCAGAGTTTCCTTTAGAAATCCCAATAATGTATTTTATAGCAACACTAAAGAGAATTTGGATCATTCCCAAACCATATTAATTAAAGGAGACAAGGATTCCCATAGTAGAAGCATTTAAAGTTGTATTCTTATTACACAAAATGAAATAAGATATTTAATTATCATTCTGATCATAATGTTTTACATGAGGGTACCAAGTACTGCTTATTTTGACATATATATATTTAATGAATAAGCTGCTGACATGAAATGGTATCGCTCTTTTTCCCTCTTAGTTTTGGAGAGGAATGAATTAAAGTAGTGAGATATTGAATGGCTGGGACTATGCAGGACGGGCACCGTAGAGAGCTATGAGTCACAGGGGACACAGGAGAATTTGCACTTTGAAATTTTCCTTTATTCTCTAAACTAAAAACTGTGATTTTTTTTTTTTTCTGTAAGTGAAATCGGCAGAACAGAGTGGACACCCTGAATGAACCACAGATATGGAGACAGAGATGATGAGCATTGGCTACATCTTAAGCCCTTTATTTTGTAATCGAAGTTGGCACTTAAACCTGGGCTATCATTGTGAGAATGATTCTCCCAGGAAAGTATTCCCAACTGCAGGTTCGGTCAGCTCTCAAGGAACTGTGGAAAATATGGGAGACGGAAGTGCCGACCGTCAGCCGCCTTTCTTGACCTTTGCTGCTTCTTTCTTCTTCTCCTCCAGGAACTTAAGGAAGCACCTTTTCCCTCCCTCCGTCCCCACTTCCTCTCTCTCCCTTTCTCCTCTCTTTCACATTCTGCAAAGGACACTTTCTGTAGTCCTCAGAAATCCCTTTCTTTCTTTCCCTTGAACACCACGCCACAGGACAATAGTTACGCCTTATCTACAGTCTTGCTTTCTGTGGTTTCAATTATCTGCAGTCATCTGTGATCCAAAAATATTAGTGAAATTTTCCACTCATTGATAATTCATATGTTTTTAAACTGCTGGTCTAAATAATATACTAAAATCTCAGTTTGTCATGCTCTGTGCTACCTGGAACAGGAATCATCCCTTCGTCCAGTGTATCCACACTCTGTGCACTACCCTCCTCATAGCAGGAGAGAGAGGTTTCAAAGATAGAGATAAAGGCAGAGAGAGAGAGAGAGGGAGAGGGAGAGAAAGAGAGAGAGAAAGAGAGAGAGAGACCACATTTACACAACTTTCTTTAGGGTATATTGTTATAATCATTTTATTATTTTGTTATTCTACTGTGACTAATTCATAAATCCCACCTTATCATTGGTATGCATGCCCAGGAAAAGCATGGTGTGTAAATAGCTTGGTTCTCTCTGCAGTTGCAAACATCCAGCAGGGGCACTAGAACATGTTCAACATGAATAAGCGCTATAATCCTGAAGCTCAAACTCAGACCTTTCCCATCTTTCCAATCTTGTTCCTCCTGCACCTTCAGAATCATCTCCTCACATTCTGATATTGTGCAGATTCAAACAAGCAAGATTTGTGTACCTTGCTGCTAACATGGTACAGTTATTCCCACAAACATCTCTTCTAGCCATAAACTTACATACATGTTTGCAGGCACACACGTGCCTTGTGTTTGATGAATTCTTTCAAAGTCAACTCTCCAGGGCTTGAGCTGGAAGCATTTCCATGCCCCGCCCTGTCTAACTGTGGCACATTCCATTTCTCTGTGTGCTTATAGCAGATCTGCATGTACCCCTAAGTCTGGCCATACAGAACCGAGGGTTGTTAGTTTTATGTGTATGTGGTCACCCCTTTACGGGGCTTCTGCCTCTCATCCAGCTTACGTGTTCAAGGGATTCTCACGTGCAGCTCACTCCACACACTGCGATGGCTACGTTTAATCAGGACAACGTACACATACAGGTTTTCAAGGCAGCAGAGCTGGTAACTGGTGTCCGGATGTGACTTCATGAGTAAACCGGCCTTCCTAGGTCACACCCCTCGTGTACAAACACGGACACAACAGGTGATCAAGATGGCAACCACCATCTCCACTGTTCTCCTCCCATCTCACGGACTCCATCTGAAGAGGACAAGGGTTTTGGCTGACACAGAGACAGCACGGCTTCTGGAGTCACAGGAGCAGGGGTGCCTGCGGACAGGAAGCAACGACCAAATACCAGCTCAGATCTCAGCACAGGGTAGACAAGCGGGGACTGCAGCGTGAGATGGAGAGACGGTCAGGCCCCGCTGCTGGGTGGACAGAGTCAGGGCGAGCCTGAGGCCTAACGGTGCATCCCACTTACTCACTAACTGTCACACCCAGAGCATTCCTTGTCCAGCGGTATTTTAGGATGAGGGACACAACTATGGATTCCCTCCAGCCAAGACAGACAGCTTGACGGGAACCCACTCTGTGTACAGGGTAAACGTGGCTCACGACACAGGTGTGGTCAGTGTCTTGGAGATCATGTAGCCAGCTAGGAGGCTTGTTGCATGATGGCATTTAAAGTAGTTCAATGGATTACCTTACAGGCAGGAAGAGACTGCAAACAGGTCATGCTCCTGGTTCAAACACCCGAGGATGCACACTCCAGTCTGCATTAGATGGTCATGCAGAGAAGCCATGGGGATCCAGCAAAGGTGCTTTGACCACAGTGTTCCTGACTGGATGAGTAGAAGCCAAAGGTCCCACTGTTTCACTTGGTCATAAAGCACAGTTCTTTCCAGGCCACTGCTATTCACCAAGGAGCTGATCACTCGCAGTAGGCTTGAGAAGTCACATCCCATAGTCGTCTGACCTAAAATCAGTGTTGGCCAAGCCCCTGCTCATCACGGAGGGAGGCCTGCCGGGGAACCAGGTGACCCTGAGCATGCTCTGCCTTCCTTCTCCCTGGCTGGAAGGCCCACCTTCCCTTCGTCACCCTGTGGTTCTGAACTAATGCCCTCATCTGGGGGTTTCTGATGATGAGCGTGGTTCAAGAGAAGCACACGTACCCTTTCCCCAGAACAGGACCAGGCCACAGGCTCAGGTGGCATCACGCATGGAATATATACTGAAGGGACACACGTGGCTGCAAAGACTAATCTGATTATTTAGATAAGAATGAAATGCCACTTGATGCTGAAGCTTATCTGTTGTGTAATGGAACTGGATTGCACACAGGCATCTGAATTTTAACACAGTCACTCCTTGATATTCAAAAAATTCATGGAGTAATCATGCACAGCCTAAATACCTGCAAGTAAAAGGAAATTCTCTCAAAAGCAATCATGATAATAACCAGGGTACCCTACTCGCCAGGCGGGCATGGCTGTGTAAGTCACATCTCACCACGGGCAGGTCCCCATGTTCCCACTTGCAGATGAGGGAACTGCGGCACAGCCAGGCAAGGAGGTTTTGCCCAGGGTCTGGTAGCTGGTGAGTGGAGGGTCTGAAACTCAGCCTAGGGGGGTGAAGGCAGTTTGTCCTCTAACCTTGCTTACTTTCCACACAGCCTGGAGGCTGAAGTCTGCAGAAGTGGTTCAAAGGGGCACCACAGCAGAGAGGGAGCACAGTGCTCTGAGTCCCAGGCTCTCCTGCCTGCCCAGAGAGTGTCCTGGGAACGAGGGCCTCCAGAGGCCCCCGTCCACCCCCCAGAACCGTTGTTCTAAGTTCCATCATCCTCACCTGACTGGAGAAGGTCAAATATGTTGCTTAGGCCACCTGGTAGGGGTTGGCCTTGGTGTATACAACACATTCCCTGGATGAGAGGCTTTGCATCCAGACAGACTCAGGGCCAAAGCAATGAGGGGGAAGGACAGGTGTGGGGCAGGTGTCGCTGGGCAGTGGGCTTCCCTGGCAGCCTGTGCCTCTCATCGAAGGTGGCCTTATTCCTGACGGTGGTATCCAGATTTGCCGAGGTTCTTGGAGAAAATGATGCAAAAACGTTCAGAAGCTCGCGTGTCAGTGCAGCAGGCTGTTCACAGTGGTCCTAGGGAAGGTCGGAATTTTTAGGTGAATAAAGGCAGACTTTATTTTTGCTTCATTTCTGGAATTTTAATATAATAAAACATTCACACACTTTTTTTCAGTAAACTTTTTAAAAAATTGTTTCTAGGAAGCCTACAGTAAATTCATGAAAACCGTGTATCTGCTGTGCCTGTTCACCTCTCACTAGTTGCTGTGAGCCCTGAGGAAGACCTTTGTGTGCTTGGTGCCTCCGCTTCCTAAGCTGCCTGTTGGAGAATCTAGCTAGTATGCCTTCAGTTCTGTTAAGTGATTCTCCTTAGCTGAAAATATTGAGCAGAAAACCAGAAAAATACATTCATACAAAGTGGGAGGGAAAATGCAAAAGATAATTTGCATTTTGAAAGCCTGTACCCAAAATGAAAAGGATTTTTCCTTGTAATTAATTCAGTTTATGATGCATCTATACTTTTTAAATAGTGAGGATGTTTGCATTTGCATATGATAAGAATAAAGACTCAAATAGCTAAGAAATCAACAAAATCAGATGCAGGTCAGAGGTGGAGAATTTGCATTAGAATCATTCATCTAAACTTTGCAAAAAGATAGTGGATACCTTAAAACTAAATTTAGAAGAAAATCATCTTTGTAAATAATATTTCAAAAGATTTTCAACATACTTGAACTGAACTAGCAATTTAGTATTATTATCCATCATTATTGATAGGAATTTAAAAAGTCTACTAAAAGAAAGAATATCTCCATCAACAACAGTCTGTTTCTTCTTACCAGGCATTTTCCAAATGGAAATATAGTCGAAAGGACACCACAGGGGGGACTATTTTTTATTAGAAATTGTATAGAGAAATTTTTCTTTTATAAAATCTTTAAGTCCATATTTGAAATTAAAATGTTTACATTGCAAACAATGAACTGCAGTAAGTTCAAATATTAATGTAAAATATAATTATGATCTTCAGAAAATGAAATTGCTCATCAGACTCTAAGTGATTCTTTGTTGACTCTACCTGCCTGGCTCCACTGTGAAAAGTGATCACTACAGAAAGCTCTGAGGGTATCACCGTCTGAACATTCACCTCCACCGGTAATTAAAAGAGCTCAGATTATAAATGAGTTGTTACAATGCTGTGTCACAGTCGGCGCACTTCCAACACGCTCTGCAAATAAATGAAACTGAAAAGAAGAATGCACGCAATATCCTAACTTCTCTCTCTCCCCATTGTCATCGCCTAAGAGGAGCCCGTGTCGTTTATGGTACTGCGTTGAAAATGCATTAATGTCTCCACAAACACAAAAGTCAAAGCAGAGAGATTATGATGTCAAACTAAATAAAATAGGCCAAAGTTAGAGTATTCTTTTGCCCTTCGAAGATGGGCGATTGCTTAAAGAAGAGGATTCCTGGGCCGTCATGAGCCAGCCACTTTAAGAAAACTAAGAACAACTCCAAAACCTGGAGACAGAATGTAGCATCTTCAGATTCAACTCCCTTCCGCCATGTTGGAGGCATGACTTTGGACAGGAGACTTTGGGGCACTGCTTTGGTGAAGGACCACTGGCCGGTGAAGGTCTCCGGGCTCCTTTGGTTTGACGGTCTTCTCCTGTCTCCTCTTCCGGTGACCCCTGCCCTCTCCTTCCCTCCCACAGTACCCTTGAGGGCTTCCTAACACACTGAGCTCACACTTTAGGTAGCCAACTCTTCCACATTAATTTTCTAAAGCTCATTTTGCTCATATTTTTTCTAAAAGCAATTTGGATTTGTCAGGTGCTCTCTGTGGCCTACTGCCACCTATGGGCCAGTGGAGGACACATGGCAGGGGCACCCGTGGCCAGCTTTGGGCTGGTTTCTCTGTTGAGTCTTGAAATACACCCAGGGGACTGAGGGACTGAGCAGTCTTCGCAACTTTAATCAATTGAAACAAAAACCTATGCTTGTTTCATTATTATCAAATTTTAAAATGCACTTGGAAAAGCGTGGCTAAATGTATCTGTTTTATCAGTTGTAAATATGAAAACCAAATACCAAAAACGGTACCCTGTGAGTACAAAAAAATGTAAAATAAAGATCTCATTAATATTTTCATGTTGATTATATGTTCAAACACTATTCTGCAAGTAGTGAGTTAAATGCTATTGAAATTCACCTATTTCTTGTTGTTATCTTTTTTAAAAATGTGATATTTAGAAAATAATTCTATTGTGGCTCGTACCACATTGATACGGAAGAATGCTGGTCCTGACAAGACAGGCTTTGCCTTGTGGGAGCTGCTGCACAGGAAGTCTGACAGTTTATCTACAGTCATTATCAATACACGTCACCTAGCAACAGGACCCACTTTCTTAGCATAGCTGCAGTCTGAGGTCTTAATTGTATTTATATGCAAATGTAACCACTGTAAAAGAATGTGCTTGTGTATTTTAATTGTTTTCTGCTAAAATATGTAGGGCATAATAAAGTATTGATGTATAATGAATACACCTGCTCAAACTAGTTTATGTTCCCACTTACATTTCCATATTAAAGTTTGAATTCATTTTCAGATTCTTGGGTGCAGAGGAAAGTGACCTGTGTGTGTCTGTTCAATAGGTCTTTACTGGAATCTCTTTGGTTGGAGAATGCAGGAATATCTCCACTACCTCAAAAGACATGTTATTATGTTAGATCCTGCTTAAACTGCGAACACATCAAATATTGTGACACATGAAGTTAACTATAAATCAAAAGGTGCAAAGTAACCTTTGTGGGTCTACTCTTGTTTGAGAAATATCAACCTGTCCTAATCCCAAATTCTCCTTTTAAACATGTCTAAATAATGCAGACGAGAAAAAAGTCTAAGATCTTGGCAAAGTAATGAGAATGTGGAGAACCGCAGAACCTGCCCCCAGCCGGGCACCCCTGCCCCGGCCGATGCTGGTCTCCTGCTCTGAGGCCGGGCCGGCCGTGGCGGTAGCAGCCCACAGGCTGGGTGCAGGGTGAAGCGATGGTGGCCTTTGATGTGCGGGCACCCATGCGCCCTTCTGGTGATGTGTGTCTTCGCTTAATGAAAAATGCATGGGACCCACGCTGCGGACGCTGTCGGCATCTGTTACAGGCCGGCTCTCCTGACAGCACGCTGCTGCTGCTGCTGCCGGCTGGGGCTCGTCTTTTACCATCAAAGACGCGCGTCCTGGAGGCCCGGCCTTCTCCTCCACCTCACACCACAGCGCTCACTCCTCCCCCTCGGAAGCCCTGCCTGGAAAGTCGCCATGAATGGCAAGAGTGATGTGGGTATTCAAAGTGGCCTGAGCACAGTGGTGGCCCGGCCCGGGTTGTGTGGGCAGCCTCTCCTGCTGCAGGCCTTGGTTGAGGGCCGGCGGGGCCTGCCTGGGGAGTGGGCGCAGGAGGGACCCAGGCTGGAGTCACCGCCAGGGGGCCTTTCCCCAGGTGACAGACTCTGCGGGAGCTCCTGAAGTGTCTGCCTGCAGCCCCAAGGGACAGCAACACCACCAAGATTCCCACGGAGTGCTGCTGAGATCCCAAGGCGGGACTGCCGCTGTTCCAGGGTCTGCAGGCCACTGGCACCTGTCTTGTCCCGTGGGTGACTGTGTGTGCCGAATGTCTGAAGCAACTGTCCTTTCACACTAAGAGGGAGAGGTCAAAAGTGAGCTGGGGCTGTGCTTCACGTGCTTCCTGGTGTGTGAGGTGAGTGTGCGCTCCTGCTGGTGGGTCTTGCCTGAGGAGAGAGGAAGCCCCTGACTATTATGGGACACGTGGAATCATTTCACTTTACAACTAGTCTGAGAGTCTCAAAGGGTTGTGGGGTGGCGGGAACTGTTAAGAAAACGTGCGAATGTGTTCACGGGCAAGCCTGGCGTCTGCGGGAGCCCGGCCACCAGCTAAGGGAGGTGTGGCACCCCATCTCCTGCAAACAGTGCGAGGGGCTCAGCGGAGTGGCCCTGAGAGGAGGTGCCCCAGTCCTTCCTTTCCTGCAGTCTCGCTACCTTTGAAACTGGAATTCGAAGTCTTTCACCCCAAAAATAAACCAAGGACCAGTTAAAAAACACCAAGGAAGTCTGTCACGCGATTGCCACACAGGATTGCTCTACTGGTGTCTTACAACAAAGCCACATGAGGTGGACAAGAAGCTGCCATCTTCGTCACATGACTTTGGAAGACTTATGGGTGACAGACTGTTCAATAAGTTAATAAAAACTGCCCCATTCATGTTAAATCCACAGCTCGATATTTGATTCCTCATTCATCTATTGATTTTCTTTTTCTAAAAGTGGACATATATTATTTGACATAATCTTATTACATAACCACTACCAGAATACAGTTTTACTTTTCTAATTAAATTTTTCATATGTCTGTGGTGGCATTTCATTTAATCACAATTTGTGAGGAAATAAAATAGTCATATTTTATTTATTTTTGTTATAGAAAACATAGTTTAAATGTGCTTATTATTTTTCTTTTTTATTGATTTTTGATTCATTGTACACAAATGGGGTACAACTTTTATTACTCCGGTTGTACATGAAGTAGTGTCACAACGTATGTGTAATCATACATTTACAGAGGGTAATGATGTTTGTTTCATTCCATTATCTTTCCTTCCCTACCCCCCACCCCTCATTTCCCTCTATACAATCCATCCTTCCTCCATTCTTCCCTTACCCCATCCTGAGCTCTGTGATTTATTATCACCACTTATCAGAGAAATCATTTGGCCTTTGGTTTTTCGGGATTGGCTTATTTCACTTAGCACAATATTCTCCGACTCCATCCATGTAGCTGCAGATGCCATAATTTTATTCTTCTTTATGGCTGAATAATATTCCATTGTGTATATATACCACAGTTTCTTTATCCATTCATCTGTTGAAGGGCATCTAGGTTGGTTCCACAATCTAGCTGTTGTGAATTGAACTGCTATGAACATTGATTGGCTGCATCACTGTAGTTTGATGATTTTAAGTCCTTTGGGAATAGACCAAAGAGTGGAATAGCTACAGTTAATTTTGAGTCACATGTTGGCTATGATGAAGATTATACATCATTACTTTTTAACATGCTTGAACTTAAATTCCATTCTTTGAAATGAGACAGTTTTAATCACAATAAGTCATTGAACACTTATCTGGAGAGACATAAATAATGAAATGCAGTCTAAATTTGAGAATAGACTATCGGCTGGAGAAGCTAGGTAGATATAAAGAGAAACAACCTTCAGAACCCGTGTAGATGCACTCATTCACACCTGTGCAGGCAGAGCCGCCGGGGTGGTTGGTCATGGGAGCGCGCTGAGGCGCATGGGGGCCGTCCTCGTGTTTAAACGGCAGGCGCTCTAGGCAGGCTCTCTGCAGTTGGGCGGGAACGGTTGGGCAGAAGCACTGCTGGGGACTGTGGCCTGTGTCGTGGGTCAGCTGGCTCCACCTTTGGGCTGCAGTTCACGTGAGCTGTCAGGATGGAAGAGATGAAGTGAGAGGCTGGCGGGAGAGCCCTGAGCTGAGCAGCTCTTCCAAGTTCAGGAGGAGCAAGTGAGGAGACGGGCAAAGGTCCACATCCCCTGGAGCCTACGGCTTGCCTTCGGGATCCCAAGTTCATTTATTCAGGGTGCGGCTTCACTTCCTGAGAAACTGTGAGCTCAGTAGCACTGGATCTTCAGATAAAGAGAAGGTGTTACACACAGTGTTCAAACTAAACAACGGCTCCATAGAATAAAGGCTTATAAAGGAATCGTTTTTCAAAAAGTGGTTAAATCTTAGCACACACAGAGTTGTAAAATGGATAGTCTGAAGGATCTGGTAATTTTTTTAACTTTGCTCATTTTTCAGAGTCTTTAGAAGTTTTCTGATCGATTGATTGATTGCTTTTGTGGCACTAGGAATTGACCCCAGGGCCTTGCCTTCGCTCCTGCTAGCCAAAGCTGCACTCACAGGCCTTTTGAAGAATGTGTGTTGAGAGAGTCTCTCTAGGTCTCCCAGGCTGTCCCTGAACTCGCCAAACTCCTACCACAGTCTCCTGAGGAGCTGCGATTATAGAACCACCACCCACCCCCAGAATTTATCTGAGTTTTTAAAAAACTAGTTTGTATTTTCATTTGTCATCATATGAAAATATCCGCAGACTATTTTGAAATGAGCATGACATTACTTCTGTTTAATTAATCATGTTTTATCTTTAATACATTTAATATTTGCACTTATTCATGGGGTGTAGCATGATCATTCAATACATTCCTACAATGTGTAATGATCAAGTTAAGGTGATCAGCATTCTGTCTTCCTGAATTTTATCAATGCTATCTATCAGGAGCCTTCAAGCTCTTCTCTAGACATTTTGAAATATAATAGACTGTGGTAGGCCTCAGCTACCCTAATGAGCTTGAAATGTTGGAATGAGTCCCTTCTAAGTGTATTTTAGTATGCACAGTCCCTCTCCTCCCGGTCCCCTCCCTCCCCAATGGTCTTTCAGGGTTTTTTATTAATATGTAATAAACACATCTGTGGAATGACCAGTGACATATTCATACATAATGTATCCTAATTCTATCAAAATCCAAAATGATTCTAAATAGTTTTCTGATTAGGAAAATAACTCAGATTTATAATTTTAAGAGGAGATTTTGTTTCCAGTGAACAACACTGTTAATACTTTTCCATTTAAGTTTTTTTCTATATGTACTGATAAACAAAACACCCAACTATGCTCATTTTTTTAATTGGAATAACACTGTACAAGAAAAACTTTTGTCTATTTAAAATTGGATCAATACAATTTCCTTATATTGTTGAAAATTTTAACTATCACTTTAACCATTTATAATTCCATTTTTATGGGAAGCATTGCTCAAATAATCATCTATTTTGTATATTAATTTATTGTTTTCAATTAGAATTTGTGCTTTGTGGAACAAAATTAAAAATATAACAAGATGAGTTTCTTTGGTATGGAACCTTAAAATTGTCAGGGTTTACAGCATGTAAGCAACTGGACTTTGTGGATAAAGTATTTTTCACTGATAGGTACAAAATTAAACCCATAACCATTGTGAATAAAATCATGCTGAACAATATCTTCAGGAAAAGCTCCACGAGGCGTTTATCATGCCGGCCCAGTTGTGCACCGTAGAGTATTGCACGTGACTTTTTGCATTCTGAGGTTTAGAAATAGTTTTCCCCCCACTCACTCACATTTCATACACACTCGCACATTCTGGAAGTCACCTAATCTGGGACAGTGACAACGCCAGTGTAGGTTCTTTTAGAGACACCTTTCTACAATACAGTCTGTCCACGACTGTCATGTTAAATTCTAAATAAAGGCCACCATATTGCACACATAAGTCAACTTATTGTGCTCCTTTGCTGTCTCATTTAAAGCCCTGAAGATGGTTCCTTTAACCGAGCCATAGCCCTTCCTCCAGAGAACACAACACCTACGCTTCAATATTCTGATCTTTCTGCTTCTATTTCCAGTGAAATATAAAGAAGAGTTCTGTCACTTTAATTTCTTCCCCATATACTTAACAACATCAATAAAAAAGTAAGCCAAAGATGCAACTTAGAAACTAATGGGGAAAATCAGAGAAAACTGTGCATAAAACCTACTCTTTCATTGAATATCATCTGTTACCTTTATAAGGTCAAGGGCTTTTATTTGTTTATGTCTTACATCACTAATCTCATGGTTTTAAGAGGTTCTCAGAGCAGGTGGCTTTGTAGAGGCTGGTGGAAAGCCCATTAGCCATTTATGATTGGCATCTACCCCACACTGGCTGTAAGCAGGTGTGTTGATGCTATCGTCTACAAAATATGAATACAACCAACAAGTTCAGAGCAAGTCTTTCGGGAACAAAGCTTTTGGGTGCCTTAGTCTGGTGAAGATAAAGCAGTTGGATAGTTTTCAAAGCAAGACAGATTGATATAAATGTTGTTGAGGGGAGCAATATTTTTCCAGGTGATAAATGTTCCAGTACTCTCCAATGACCTGCTAACTAGGCAGTTGAGAAACAGAGGTGCAGGAGCCCTGTTCCCAGCATCTGATGCACCTTGCGACGCAGTGAATCAGATGCAGGTGAATGCAGACCAGGGTGACACATGGACTCTTGTTCCAGGTCAAACTGAGAGATGCTGAGAACAGGTCTTTCAGATACCCTCAGGCTTGCTGTTAGAACTTGTGAACTAAGGAGACAAGTATTCAAAACAGCTCTTTGCTTGGGTGTTTCAGTTAGTGACAATAAAACTGTGATTAGAATTGATCAGTGACACATATGTCACTTTTGGACACCAGGAAAACTTGGAGTGAATTGAGAATGTTTAAAATCCGCTTCATGCTCATCATTTAGAAAACTGAAATGTGAAAGAAGTGTGCCTGTTGTCCCCGCATGAACCGATGGGTGCCTTCCACCATCCGGATCTGTGTCACACCAGGCTAGCGCTGACCAGTTCAGGCTCTGGGTTGTGCTTGCAGTGCTTCATCTCTGGCTCTGCTTTGAAGAAAATGGGCACTAGGAGGGGTGGGTGTGACCTCTGCTCCAGTGTGGACAGAGATGTCTTAACACGTTCACTATCCTAAGTGAAGTGCACTGCTTGAAGCATCTGGGTTTAAAGTTGGGGCACAGGTTATAGAGGAGAAATGTGTGCGGTTATGGCCAGCAGCAAGACAAGGGTCTCTCCGGGCAACGGTGCAATTGAAGCCCTCCAAGGAGGGAAGTCGGGGGCTGAGGGTGGGGGTCGGTGCCATGCAGCCTCGTCTGTCCGTCCCTCCCTCCGTCCTCAGCAGCCATTCGAGGAGGCTGCCACTGTTAGTCTTGGCGATGCAGAAGCTAGAGGGACGGGCATGCCTGGGCTCTGCCTCTGCTTGGAACGCGCTCATGGCCTCTCCCAGGAATGACCCACCCCTTCTGAACTGACCCTCTTTATCAGGTTGACAGATAAAATACCAATGGAAATTTTTAAATTTGAATTTCCGGTGGAGAGTGAAAGGAAATACACCAACATTTCCCTTTTTGTGTAACTGAAAATTGAATGTTTTGAGTGTCCTCTCTTCATATTTGCTACATAAATCTCAGCAGAAGTCCATTAGGGCAATGATCAGAGCTTCCTTATGAAAGATAAAGAGTTTGGAGATTCAAATGTACAAGTAGACAAATAACCATCTGAGGAGTGCCCAGAACTTGCCATGTGAGATCCAAAAATGCATCCATTTTTCCAGTTTTCCCTAAATATTAATGAAATAGTGCTATTTTGTGACTTTTGTTATAAAAGGGGAAGAATTTTTTTCTTTTCTTTTTTTTTTTTGCTTCTCTACCAGGGATTGAACCCAGGGGTACTGAAACACTGAGTCACGTCCCCAGCCCATTTTTTATTTTTATTTTTTTACACCGAGACAGGGTCTCACAAACTTGCTTAAGGACTTGCAAAAGTTGCTGAAGCTGCCTTTGAACTTGCAATCCTGTCTCGCCTCCCACACCACTAGAATCATAGGTAGATGCTACTGTACTGCACGGGAAAAACTGATGTTCACATAGGTATAGTCCCGTGCACGTGTGAATTGACTCAGATATCCTCATTGCAGTTTTATAGATTTTTCTTGTAAGTACAAAGGACTTATTTCATGTTCAGTGCTATATCTTTCCCACCAGTGTATTTTTCACATCTTTAGTTCAAAGAAATGAGAATAAAAGTAAATGGCAATTTTTTTCTCTGTCATTCTTCTACATTTTTGTTTGCATGTTTTACACCATTCTTACAAATTAAAAAGATGGCAACACTATAATCACTGATTTTTTTAAAAAATTATCGTAGAAATCTAAGCTATGGTACCCAAAAGTTGCATTAAGTTTCTAATGTCACTTGATCTGTAATGAAAAAAAAAAAAATTCATTGGGAACTAATTCCATTTCTTATAAAGTGCTTGCATTTTATTTGGTCTCTGTGAAGATATAAGACTTCAAGTTCTTAAGAGATTTTATCACTCTCTCAGTCTCTCAATCATTGAACTGAATTAAAGTTAGTTTCATACTAATCTCTTTTCTTCACTGATAATTGATTATGGAATTACATATTGAAAACTTAATTTCACCCCCAAAGTTTTATACATGAATCTATAATAGTTCTGGTCACTGTTTTTTTTTTGTTTGTTTTTTTTTGTTTTTTTTTTTTTCTTTTTCTTTTTTCTTTTTTGGGTACAAGAGATTAAACTCAGGTCCATGAATGTGATAGCCAAGTGCTCTACCACTAAGATACATCCCCAGCCCTGAACTTACAATAGTTGTAAAGTGTTGAGAAGAATATAATCACTTGTGGAATAATTTATTTAAAACATATGCAGAAAATCCTGCCATCAAAAAGTAGGTTGCGAGTAAATAAATGGCATTAATTCAAAATAAATTCTTTGCAATAGCTATGGTTTATGTGTATTATTATTTTTTAATATTCTAATTCTGCATTGTTTAGATCTGAGCTCAGGAGCTCTTGGAAGTCTGGAGCTGGTGTTTTTTCTGATATCCAATGTGATGCATTAGGAGCTCTGGGAGGGGACACAGGGGACACGTGGTGTACACTTGCACCCAGGACCACAGAAGGAAGGCCGTGCGTGCTGTGTTCCCAGTCTGCCGTGAACAGTAACATCAGTACAGAAGACTCACCTGCCAGGCAGTCGGCAGAGGTGATAAGACAACAGTAACAACGAGGAACCAGCATCAGTTTTTGTATTTGTTGAAAGAATGATGCTTCTGAGTTTCAGCTGAGACTCTACACAAAGGGTTAATCTGCATTCTTTCAGCGTTTTAGAACTTGACCTTAAGGAGCTGAATTTTCTTATATGAGCAGTTAGCTGCCCCGCACTTGTTTTTGCCCCATAGAATCGTAGGCACAGTGTCCTCATAGATACAGGAATACTGTGGGTGAAATATTATTTACCTATGGCACATACAGATGGTGACAAAATGTCTTCTGCAGCAGGGAAAAATGAATTCGAGAAGTGAGGCTACTCCCCCAGTGTGGGTGTGACTCGCAGCTCTGTGGTCTTTCTGCAGGGTGGTCCCCTGTCTTTGCTCTGAGAAGACACCTAAGCCGTGCCAGCCCGGCTCTCGATGTAAACAGACATTCCCATCCGTGGTTGAGGCCCTGCTAACCTTTCAAAATAGTAGTGCGGTAGATTAACAGGTCACCATACCAACCCTGAAGTTTGTTGGAGCTGTCACCGCTTCTCAGAATAGTGATTTTGAATAACATGGACTGCACATCTTCAAAGTCCGACTTTGAGAAGTCCACTAAATAACTGTTTTTTTCTTTATTGTTTCAGAATATTATAAAAGGGAAGAAGTCTTAAAATACTGTTTTGATTTCTAAATCTTTAAGTAAATTGTTGAAATGTGGACCCTTGAGTTAGTGGTGGTTACTAAATATGTATGCTAATTAATGTGTAAGTGAATTGATACGTGTGCATGCAGCAATTTATACTTTAGGTTGAGGTTTATGTTATTTCTCTTTTGTTAAGTTCTATGAAAGAGCTAGTTCTCAGGAGTGGCAAGTGAGGTTTTTTACTTCTAACCTCTTTTCCAATGTTATTATAATGACAGCATTTTACTGAAGATCTCCTTTTGTTCTTATGATCTTGATTCAGGATTTTTCTATGGCAAATTTGAATTACAGCAAATTTTCCCCCAGTGAATTATAAAAGTGTTTACCACAATTTCAACTAGTTCATCTGAAAAAAAAAAAAAAAAAAAAAAAAAAAAACTAGATTTATGCTTTTAAGTTAGTTTTTTCTTGGGATTTTCCAGTTACAGTAAGCACTTGTCAAAAATTGAAAAACTGCCAGGCTCAGTGGCTCATGCCTGTAATCCCAGAGGCTGAGGCAGGAGGATCTCAAGTTCAAAGCCAGTTTCAGCAATGGCAAGCACTAAGCAAATCAGTGAGACCCTGTCTCTAAATAAAATACAAAATAGGGCTGGGGATGTGGCTCAGTGGTCGAGTGCCCCTGAGATCAATCCCCGGTACCACCCCCCAACAAAAAAATATAAGCGAAACACTATTTCTCAATCTTCTGGTAGTCAACGCCCCCAGTCCTGCCAGCGCACCCACAGCTTTGTGGTCTCAAAGTCCAGGGGGGCCCAAGGTCAAGCACGTGGTAATGCAACTATATATACTATTTTGAAGTCACAGAACCACAGGAGGAAGACACGGGAAATGAGGCCCAAGTCCATAGTGAGGATGATGCAGGGTCAGCTCCAGGCAGAAGTGGGGAGTAAGGAAAGCAGCCACCTTGATCCCTTCAAACTGCCGGGCCTGGGTCTGGGGCACACCCACTTCCTCTCTCCCCCGTTCCTCGCCAAGCAGACCTGCTCACGACAGGGCTCACCACCCCGGGGAGAGGAGGTGGCTCGTGGGGTTCGGAGCGCTGCTCCTCTCTGGGAGTCCTCTTTCCAACAGAGACGGGACCAGGAGCCCTGAGAACGGGGGCCTCTGCGGGGTGCAGGCATCGGTGAGCAAGCGGGTGGCCGACCCGTGCAGGCCGAGGGGGCACTTCCAGCAGGAGCCACGCCGCCTGGCTGGGCTCAGCAGGTGGAGGTGGAGACGGGCGACACAATCTCTGTGTTCAAATTATGGGAAAAAAGTGAAAACCTGATGCTTTTAATGTCAGCAAGAGCAACAGAACGCAGCTGAATTGGCACACCAGCCATGGTCCACAGGGAACAGGCTTAATTCTGGGTCAAAGCCGGTGAACAGGCCGTGGGGCCCAGGTGGCACCTGTCACAGCTGGACGCCACAAGGCAGAGGACAGTGGCCTGGGCAGCACCACGTGGAGCAGGAAGGCTCCGAGGGCCTTGCCTGGCACGCCTTGCCGGGGCACTGTGGCCAGGAAGAGCAGAGTCCCGAGTGTGGAAGGGTCAAGGCAAGTGTCTCCAAGGGAGAGGACAGAGAGGACGCACTGACGAAACCAAAGAGCCCCTTACAGGCGGCTCGACCAACAAGCCGCAGCGTAAAGAAGAGAAAAATGGTGACCGTCCTCTCTTCAGACCAAAATGGAGTAGTCATGAAAGGAACGAAGAAGGGAAGGGCCGGCGGCCTGCAGCTGGAGCCACTCCTCCGCACCCCTGGGGCCCGTCCCCATCTGCACCATCCCAGTCAAAACCGAGCCTCCGAAGTCGATTTGTCAAATATCGACCGGTTCTGCCACTCTGCTCCCAAACTTCTGTACGGTTCCTGCCGGACAAAACAACACCCAGATGCTGGTGGGATCCAGCGGGCCCAGTGCTCACCAGGCCTTTCTGGGGCCAAGGGCCTCGCACCGTCGTCTTCCCTAAACCCTTTGCCGCTCTTTCGTGGGCCAAGGGGCTTCCTTTTCCTGGAACATCCTTCCTCTGCCCTCCGTCTGCAAACAGTTCCAGGACGATCTCCAGCAACCCCGCAGTGGTTCCAGGGCTGCGTTGGCGTCAGTATTAAACTCCCAACCCCTGGACTGGGCATCTCCCAGGGCCAGGCACTGCTGGGTGCTCAGGTGAACTTGTTGCAGTGGGTTAGTTAGAAAGTGAACAGGAGGATTTGAACAGCTCCTGGGCGGTTGATAAACTCCACTGGCAAGCTCAAAATAATGCTTTCGTAAAACCGTATTTGCTTTTGGACTGGGCAATCTCTACGCTCAAGCAGGGAGTGGTATGTGGTAAAGCAACACGCCTCACGTAGGGTACAGCTGTGGGAGAGTCTGAGGCCCACTGTTGTATGTGAAGAGTATTTTAAAAAGAGAAATGGAGCAACCCTGCTGGGTGAGGGTCATGAGTGAGGGTCTTCTCAGAAATAGACAAAAGTTTCCTTCCCATATTCCACGAAGTCAGACAGTGTGCATGAGCTTTGGTCAAACCATTAGCAAACTTGAGAGAATCGACTCCATTCCAACAGCAGCACGCTCTGAAGAGCAGGGCTTGCGGAACACAGAACGTGAGAGGACACCTAGAGAAAATGTGACTGACCGTGCTCCCTGTGCCCTCGAAAAATAGATTGAAACATGCTCATTCAAATTCGGAGTAAATGAATTAAATGAAACAATAGCATGAAAATCTGGTGTTAAGAACTTCACTTCCCGAATGCGTGTGCACCGCGAACAGTCACCTCTGGAGCAGAGTGGTTTTGTCCAGGTCGCTGCCTTAGTAGAATCACTACCAGGCCCAGGTGAACATTCAGCATTGATTTGCCTGCCTAAACATTGCTTAATCCACAGACATTTTAAAGGACATTTAATTGAGCTTGGGCCTTCGATTGTGTTACTTGAACACGTTGAGCTTCACACGTGTGTCTGTCGTTTTGTGTGTTTGGGACGTAGCGTGCTTTTGGGCTTTGAGTGAACTTGGTGCACCTTCCCATGGCTACTTCCATAAAAGTTAGAATTGTTCTCTTCAGTGTTTCAAGTAAATGACATGCATCAAGTAAAAATGACTCTGCATGTCCTCTGGGTGTGATAAAATAGCTACAAGCCCCAGCAACCCCGCATTCGGGTGTACAGGTCCACTTCAGGCCAGGAACACCATTAGTGTACTGCCAGGACACTTGCTCGCTCCTGAGAGGACTAACAAAGTGTACTGACCCGGGAGGAGGATGTCGGCCAGCATAGTCCAGCTGACGCTGACATGGCCACTGTCACAGCTGGCTTCTGTGGAGGGCCCAGTTAGGATTCACAGTTAGGATTCCACTTTCCCCCCACCGCCTACCTTGTGGTTGCAAGGCCAGGAGACCCCTTTAGGGGTGTTGAACAGAGTCCACATTGTTTTCTCAAAAAGAACCTGGATTCAAATATACCATTAAGAGGCTTATCACTCTTGGAATTTGGACTTGGATCTTTTTGGTGACATGAATTTTTTTTGTGGGTTGCATAGATTCCAGTTACGAAAGTCATCTTCCAGAATAATGCCACATGGGTTCTCCTGGAAAGTCATCTTCCAGAATAATGCCACATGGGTTCTCCTGGAAAGTCATCTTCCAGAATAATGCCACATGGGTTCTCTTGGTTCCTCCATCACTTCCCCTCTCCCCCATCTAGATGATACACCAGAAATGTGGTCTGACTGTGAGTAAGGGACTCTTTCCATTTCTGGAATTAAAGTGCTGAGATGTATTCTCATTTTTAATATTTAACTTGGAAGCATAACCAACCACAACTAGTGTCGTTTACTTGTAAATAATGATGATCCACATACATTTGTGAAGATGACTAGTAATCAGAGCTAAAGTGCATGTAACTAGCGAGTTCAGGAATCAGTCTTTAATCTAGAACATGCATTCTGGTGCAGATCTGCTCTGGCAGCCTCCAGTGTCTTCACCTAAGGTGGGTCTGCAAAGGCAGGAGAGAGTAAGGAAGGGACCCTGAACGGAAGCTCGGCTGAGAGGAGGCAGGTTTAATATTTAATTTAAAAGTGCATCATGCTAACAAGCAAGGAAGCTCTCTTTACCATGGCAATGATGATTGCTATTTCTATCACAATTGGCAGTGCAGAGTGACTGGGGTCCAATTTATGATTTTTAAACTATGGAAACTTTTAATTTCATAAATACACACTCATACATGATCCAAGCCGTTTCCAATTCTTGGTAGAGTTTTGTCATGCTGTTCTCCTAGATTTCACAGGTCTCAAGTTCATTTCTAAGGCTCCGTTTAGATTCCTCAAGCTGTTGCAGGAGATTCTCCAGGATGTTCTATGTGGGCATTAGTCTGTACTAGAATACACTTTATTTTCTGAGTGAAATTTTTATTTAACTCATTTGTTTGTTTTTATCTATTATTGGTAATTGATTCCTTGTGTGTTCTGGAATTAGCAAATGTTTTGTCTCAACAAACTCTACTTCGTATCTCATTCTTTTACCTAAATGCATAGAAATAACTTTTGGAAAACCAAGTGGTGAAATCACATTAAAGAAACAGCACATTATTCCTGGATCATTAATAGGAGTGGCTTCTGTTTCATCATGAATGTGTATGCCCTGGTTTGGTAAAATCACACACTGTATAGTTATCTTCTTTCTCTTCTAAACATTTAATTTTAGTAAAGTATAAATATTATACATTGTTTAATGCTTTTTTGATTTCTATACTTATTTTTATATGAATATGTTGGACTAACATATTTCCAAATATTAAATTACATTTTTCATTTTTCAAATTATTATTATTTCAACTTTTACTGAGTCTATGTGCAATCATTTAAATAATTTGCAACTTTTAATCTAATTTTAAGAAAAATGGGCTTATATACATTTTTGACAATGTGTCCTTTAAGTTATAATATCAATGTTAGTTTATAAAATAAGAAGATTCAAAAGTAGATCCTGTCATTTTAGACTCAGTGGGAACATATATGGAACTACAGTTCACATATGTAACCATGTTTCCTTTAGGAAATCAATTTTCTGGAGAAGAAAATGAAGATAGAAAAGGTCAACCTTTAACATTTAGCAAATGCATCATCAGTTGTACATTTCTACCTGTGCTTCTTTTTTTTCCATAGATGGGTTCTACATAGTCCTTAGTTTTATATTTTTAATTTGTTCTTTTTAAACACACATAACAGTAGAGTCTGTTTTGGCATTTTACATACGTGCAGTAGACGTTATTCTAATCACGATCCCGTTCGTGTGGTCGTGCGTGATGTGGACTTTCGCTGGTCACGTATTCATACAAACATAGAGTGATACCTGATTCATTCCACTGTCTTTCTCTTCCCATTTCCCTCCTTCCCTTCATTCTCCTTTGTCTGATCCAGTCTGCTCTTTCCCCTCACACCCTTGTTTTGTATCAGCATTGGCATATCAGAGAGGACATTCGACCTCTGGTTTCAGGGATTGGCTTATTTCACTTAGTGGGATACTTTCCAAATCCATCCATTTACCAGCAAAAAGTCATAGTCATTCTTTTTTATGACTAAGTAATATTCCATTGTGTATATATACCACATTTTCTCTACCCATTCATCTGTTGAAGGGTACCTAGGTTGCTTCCATAGCTTAGCTTCTGTGAATTGAGATGCAATAAACTGATGTGGCTGTATCACTGCGCAGTATGCTGATTTTAAGTCTTTGGGGTAAAAACCGAGAAAGGGATAGCTGGGTCAAATGGTGGTTCCATTCCAAATTTTCTGAGGGATCTTCATACTGCTTTCCAGAGTGGCTGCACCAATTTGCAGTCACACCACCAATGTGTGAGTGTACCTTTTCCCCACATCCTTGCCAACGTTCATTGTTATTTACATGCTTGATAGTCGCCATTCTGACTGGAGTGAGATGGAATCTCAGTGTAGTTTTAATTTGCATTTCTCTAATTGCTTGAGATGTTGAACAGTTTTCCAAATATTTGTTGACCATTCATATTTCTTCCTCTGTAAAGTTCCTGTTCAGTTCCTTTGACCACTTATTGATTGGGTTATTTATTTGTTTCGGTTTTTATGTTTTTGGTGTTAAGTTTTTTGAGTTCTTTGTATATTCTGGAGATTAGTGCTCTATCTGAGGTGCAGGTAGAAAAGATTTTTCTCCCATTCCGTAGTCTCTCTCTATGTTCATTTTTTAAATTATTTTAAAGTGTTGATGTATCTTTGTTTATTCATTTATATGTGGGCTGAGACTTGAACCCAGTGCCTCACACATGCTAGGCAGGTGCTCTACCCGCTCTACCACTGAGCTACAACCCCAGGCCCTCTTTAAGGTCTTGACTGTTTCCTTGGCTGCGAAGAAGTTTTTCAGTTTGATGCCATCCCATTTATTGATTCTCGATTTTACTTTAGGGGTCTTGTTGAGGAATTTCATTCCTAAGCCAACATGATGGAGATTTGGGCCTACATTTTCTTCTAATAGGTCTCTGGTCTAATGCCTAGGTCCTTGATCCACTTTGAACTTAGTTTTGTGTAGGATAAGAAATAGGGATTAAATTTCATTCTGCTACACAAGGATTCCATTTTTCTCAGCACCATTTGTTGAAGAGGCTATCTTTTCTCCAATGTATGTTTATGGCACCTCTGTCTGGTGTAATATAACTGTATTGATGTGGTTTGTCTCTGGGTCTTCTATTCTGTACCATTGGTTTTCCTGTATGATTTGGTGCCAATACCATGCTATTTTTGTTACTATTGCTCTGTGTACAGTTTGAGGTCTGGTATTGTGATGCCTCCTGCTTTACTCTTCCTGCCCAGGATTGCTTTGGCTCTTCTGGGTCTCTTATTTTTCCAAATGAATTTCATGACTTCTTTTTCTATTTCTGTGAAGAACATCACTGGCATTTTAATAGGAATTGTATGAAATCTATATAGCAATTTTGGTAATAGGGCCATTTTGACAATATTAATTCTGCCTATCCAAGAACAAGGGAGATCTTTCCATCTTCTAACCTCTTCATCAATTTCTTTCTTTAGTGTTCTGTAGTTTTCAATGTAGAGTTCTTTCACCTCTTTTGTTAGTTTGATTCCCAAGTATTTTTCTTGCAGCTATTATTCATGGAATACTTTTCCTAATTTCTCTTTCACCTGATTTGTTATTGATGTATGGGAGCACAATTAATTATTGGGTGTTAATTTTATATCCTGTTATTTTGCTGAATTAATTCATGAGTTCTAGAACTCATGAATTGCTGGTGGAGTTTTTTTGGGTCTTCTAAATATATGATTATGTCATTGGTCAACAGGAATAATTTGACCCTTTCATTTCCTATTCGTAGTCCATTAATTTCTTTCTTTTGCCTAATTGCTCTGGCTAGAGTTTTAAGGACTACGTTGAATAGAAGTTGTAAGAGAGGACATCCCTGTCTTGTTCCAGTTTTTAAAGCGAATGCTTTCAAATTGTCTGTTTAGAATGATGTCGGTCTAGGTTTTAACACACGTAGCTTTTACAATGTTGCTGTATGTTCATACTATCCATAGTTTTTGTAGTGTTTTGAATGTGAATGTATACTATAGTTTGTCAAAATGCTTTTTCTGCGTCTATTGAAACAATCATGTGATTCTTGCTTTAAGTCTATTGATAGGGTGAATTCTATTTATTAATTTCTGTTTATTGAACCAATCTTGCATGACTGGGATGAAACTCACTTGATCATGTGTGTTACCTTTTAAATATTTTTTGTATGAGACTTGCCAGTATTAAGAATTTTTGCTTCTATGTTCATCAGGGATTTTGGTCTTGTGTTTTCTTTCCTTGATGTGTCTCTGCCTGGTTTTGGTATTAGGGTGATAACAGCTTTGTAGAGTGAGTTTAGAAAGTTTCCCTCCTTTTGTATTTCATGGAATAATTTGAGGAGGATTGGTGTTAGTTCTTCTTTGAAGGTCTGATAGAACTTGGCTGAGAATCCATCTGGTCCTAGGCTTTTCTTTGTTGGTAGACTTTTGATGGTGTTTTCAATTTCATTGCTTGAAATTGATCTGTGTAAATTTTCTATGTCCTCTTGATTCAATTTGGGTAGGTCATATGTCTCTAGAAATTTGTTGATGTCTTTGAGAGTCTCTATTTTTTTGGAGTATAAATTTTCAAAATAGTTTCTGATTGTCATCTGTATTCCAATAGTGTCCATGGTGATATATCGTTTGTATAAAGGATTTTTATAATTTGAATTTTTTCCCTCTTGGTTTGCTTGGCTAAGGGTTTATCAATTTTATTTGTTTTATCAAAGAACTAGCTTTTGTTTGCTTTGTTTTTTGTTGATCTTTTGAATATTTTTGTTTCAGTTTCATTGATTTCAGCTCTATTTTAATTATTTCCTGTATTTTACTGATTTTAGTGTTTTTTCTTCTTTTTCTAGGGTCGAGATATAATATTAGGCTATTTTGTTACTGTCTATTGTATCTAACCATCATTAATGTGATGGTGCAAACCATTATGGAATCAAATTATAGAGAACAAAATGAATTTATATCAATGTTTTCAAATTTGTCACTCACTATATCACAACTCTTGCTTATTTCCACTCCCCTCCACCTCAATCAGTTGGGTTTAAGAACTAGATATCTGGTTTCCCCTAAATAGAACTAGAAATTTACCAAGCATTCCTCTGATATTACATTTTATGTTGAAATGTTCCCATTTTATGGGACTCTCTTACTACTGTATTCATGAAGCATTCTGCTAGAAGCCTTCAGTTTGTTAAAAAATGCTGTTTTTTGTGTTTCGTTTTTGTTTTGTTTGTTGAGTGGTTTAGATAGAAAGTGTCTCAGTCAGTTCTGAAAGATACAGGCCAACGACTTTGCTGAGTGGGTCAGAAGGGTGGGCAGGTTTGGGATGACTTAGCACATGCCCAGGGTGGGCTCCAGCCCCTGAGCAGAGTCTTTCATGTGGAATTCTGTTTTGAATTTGCATAGGAATCTTTCTAGGGTATTCTGGGTATATCCAAATGGCTGACTTACGGGGACTGAGTGGCTTATACAGAGTCGACGTTTATGAAAGGCAGTATTACATTAGGAAACCTTATAAGCGCTGCACTGTCATCGTTAAGTTTTACCTGAATTACATAATTTGTAAGCTGCTTCTAATTCTGTCATATGGAGCCATAACTTCTGGAAGCCGAGTCATTCTTTCCAGTGATGTGCAGGGTGGAGCACTATTCTGTCACCCAAAGGATGGGCTCCTGCCACTTGCCCCAAATCCAGGGGACCACAGCACACTGTGCTGGGGAGACAAACCAGGTGGAGGGACAGCCACGTGCTCTGACTCCTGTGTAGAATCTGAAAAGTCTGCTCTCACAGCGGTCAGAGGTGGGCTGGTGCTTTCCAGAGACCAGGGCACTGGGCTAGGCAGTTGGCCCAGGCTGAGCAATAGCAGCTAGCTTGTGGTTGGACAGGAGCAGGGAGTTCATTCTATCTCATTACTACGATTGCTTTGTATATGGAATATATAAACCCAATACATATGTACGATTCAAAAAGCAATACATATAATGTTCTAATTTCACCCCTGTTTTTGGAATTGCCTACAAGAGTTTTGTAATTGTGATCCATTGATATTCAAGACCAGTTTTTCATTTGGCATTGAGGCTCAGCATGCTTTGGTCCTAGGAACCTTTGGTTCAAGGCAAATCTAGAGAACCTTCCCATCTGTACAGTGCACCAAGGGAACCGAGCCCGGCAGTCCAGTCTAGTTACCACACTGCCCTCACCTGCTCATCCAGATTAGCTATTGAGTCAGTCCAGTGGTGCAGCCTGTACTCCTAGCTACTCTGGAGGCTGAGGTGGGAGGATCACAACTCAAGGCTAGCCTTGGTGATTTAGTGAGGACATATCTCAAAATGAAATAATGATAGGGCTGAGGATATAGCTTGGTGGTAAAGTGCCCTGGGCTCAATCCCCAAATCCCCAGTACCCAAAACAAAACACACACAAAAAGATTAGCTGCTAATGTTTTTAAGCATTGCAAATTACAGGCATGACTTATTGCTGCTTCAGTTACATATTTTGCCCTGTCCCAAATTTGTGATTCCAAGTAGACACTTGGAAGTGGCACCCAAGTCCATTACTTATTCCAGTCTCTGTTTATCATCCTATGTCTGGAACTTCACTCATTCGTATGTGAGTAACGTTCTAGGGACATCAAGCCATGGGTTCTCCTACATCTGGGAAATTTACCTGCATCAGCTTGAAGGCACTGGCCACCATATTTTGGAGCTGACCATTTTGGTCAGTGTGGCCATGACATGCCAGGGTGGGAAAGCAGCGGCTATGAAACACTCACTGCTCTGCCCACGACCTTGGAGGAGGAACCCGTCTTCCAGAGTGAAAGGCTTGCTCATTCTTGAAAACCAAAATATGTAAAACACAGGTCCGTTGACCTTCAGGGGCAGTCAGTTTGTGTATAAGCCGGATCTCGGAGGCAGAATCATGCTCTGCACTTTCTACTTCATCCAGCTGGCCCGGGAGACGCTGGAACCTTCTGCTGCTCCCGTGCTGCGCTCCAGGAGGGGAGGCAAGCTCACTGTTCCCGGGAGAGCCAGCGTCCTCCTGCTGGACATGCGTTCCTGGGCAGCGGTAGACTTCTCCAGCAGGTTGTTCCCCGAGAAGCGGAGGCTCCACCACCGCCGCCGACTCCTGAGCTCCGCACGGGGTCACACCCGAGTGCAGGCTCCTGGTTCTTCATCCAGACGTCTTCGCGTTCATGTTCCAAGTCTGATGTCATCATCCTCATTTTTCAGATGAGGCTCAGAAGGATAATTAACTTTCCAAAGTTCATGGAGTCGTTCAGTGGAAACAATCAGGATTCAATTACAGGACTTGTGGGCCCCTTAGGCGATTATTTTTCTGTTATCCCAAATTGCTGTGGAGTCATAAACAAACACTGCATTTGCGAACCTGGAGAATTCGCACATCTAGGCTTGCTGTGAACATCCTAGTCAAACTACAGCCAATTTAATGTTTTTGAGTGCTATAAAATTTTTCTCTTTAAAACATGTATGATTTAGGTAAGCCAGTTACTGTTCAAGTGGTGTCAGGATTTTTATTTTAGTTATTTTAAATAGAAAACAAAAGAAAAAGAAAATCCAATATAATGTGAGTTTGCCAGTAAGACATTTCCTTAGCAAGGTTGATATCACAACTCAAAATACAAAGACCGTGTGAAGAGACAGTCTCCCTGGAGGGGCCCTGGCTCAGCACGGGGAGTGACCTGGCTGGGTGGGGTCCCACATCTGCCTCATGCTTCCCGATGAAGAAGTCAGAGTCCCCGACATCACGTGCCTGAGAAGGAGCTAATCATGCAGCAAACGCTTCAGGATTTGAATTAACTCCGAGGGAACAGCTGTATTTCAAATCTAAAAATGGCCCCACGCTACATGCTTCATCTGCCTCCGCTGGGTGCAAGTGAAATCAAAGCGGCTTTTCTATTTTTAGCCTGTTTCTCCTTGTTCACCAGAGCTCCAGGGAAAGAAGTCAGAGGCACACACTGGTGGGAGGAATGATCTCTACGTCCTGAGGGAGAAAGCCAGCTGCCCAGCAGGCAGAGGTCTTTAGACCAGGCAGCCCATACCTCCTGAAGGAGGCTTCCTTCCCAGGCCCGCCCTGACAACTTCCTCTTTTCCCCTCACCAAACGATCTAGATCCAGCACTGATCTTCTTGGAGACCCAGTTTCCTTGGATAAATATCAGTTCCTGTCCATTATTACTTCACTGCCTACTACTGTGATTGCAGTTTGGAGCTGCACACAGTCCTATTGACTTAAAAGACAGCCTCAACTAACATAAAAGTTACAAATCCTCTCCAATTTGCCCCTCTGGATATCTGGCAGGAGAGTTTTGTGTCCAGAGCGGAATTTTCCAGGGAGTAAGAGGATCTGCGGGGCCACAGGGAAAAGGGAAAGGAGGTGGAGCCCAGGAGGGCAGCTCATGGTGGAGGAAGGTCACGTGGGAATGTGCTGTCTGAAGTTAGTGTCCAGAGGCAGACTGGCTTGGGCTTTTACTTGGGGTTTAGGAATTTGGATCTGAGTGCCTTCCTTGCAGAGAACTCCAGATACCTCCCGGTGAAAGGCCAAAATCAAGTTTAAACACGGCTTTCCAGTAAAAGTAATAGCCAGGACAAGACATCATCTTTGCCTCTACTAGTGGAAAACAGAAATGACCCCTTCCTGCTTCTTTCTGGTTTGGGATTCCTCATACTGCTTGCACATATTGGGAATTCTAAAATAGAGAATTTAAAAGAGGGCCCAGTGCAAGTGTCCCTGGGCCACAACCATAACAACAGGGGAAGCCTCCCCAAGGCAAAGAGTCTCCACCAGTGCCTGTCCTTCACTCTCAGATCCCAACCAAGTGTGGTCAATCTGCAGAAATTCACCTAGGATATTTGAAGCAAGTAACCTTGAACAAGAATCTGTACCAACAGCACGGTGTGAACAAGGACTCTCTCCATAAAAAGACCACTCCGGCTAATGATTACTACCTCTAGAACTCAAAAACAAAAAAAAAAATACAAGGCCATTCTAAAGTGCAAAGATAACATATAATAAGAGGACTGGGCTCAGTGGTAGAGTGCTTGACTCACGTGAGGCACTGGGTTCCATCCTCAGCACCACATAAAAACAAATAAAATACAGATATCATGTCCATGTGCAGCTAAAAATATTTAGTGAAAAATACGTAATAAGAGAGGGGTGCTGTGGATTTAATAGCCTAGAATTTTATGCATTTGGGGAAATGATGGACTTCAGATGTCAACTTTTTTTTTTCTTATTGCTGTCATTCATCATCATTTTTGCTTTATGAGTTCCATTTCTGCTTCTGAATATATATATATATATATATATCTTCAGTTTTATTTATGTAGAAATTAGCACATAAAGTCATGCATATTTAAGGTGCACAGTGTGGTATGTTGGTATGTATAGAAATTGTGACGTGATCACCACAAACTGATTAGCATACCCATCGTCTCTCATCTCTACCATTACCATCCTTCAGAGTGTGGTGAGAACATTTAGGACCTACTCTGGATTGCAAGGCTGAAACACAGTGCCTCTGAGTGTAGCCACCACACGGTTAGTTCTCCAGAGCTCGTTGGTCTACGGCTGACTGTCGCACCCTGGACCAGCATCTCTCCAGCCACTTTCCTTATTTACTTTGCTTCCTTGAGGTTGACATTTTAAAATTCCAGGTGTAAGTGAGAGCATGCAGTATGTGTCTTCTGTGCCTGATATATTTCATCCTCCTGCAGAAACTTCAGGAAGTGCAGGAGAGGCAGTCCTCTCTTCTCCATCCTGCGAGCACCTGGGGTGAGCAACAGAGGGAGGGGAGGCAGCTTGGTTAGACTGTAACTTAATGCTGCCTGTTAAATTGTGTTGGGAACAGAATATGCAATTCCCAAGGCAACAGAGGGAAAGTACATTTAAGGGGAAAATCTAACAAAGACTGAATAAATATATAAAAAGCACAAAGAAGACTTATGATTAACAGTACATTGAAACATGGTGTCAAAATGTAGACTCATCATTCAAAAACAGCAAATGCTCTATTGGATTTTGTAAAAATGTAATTATATATTGTGTTTAAAAGGTATAAACCCTGAGAAATTTAAAGCCAAAATAGAAAAATATACCAGGCGAATACTAAATAAAACAAATATAATGTTCCCAGAATAATATCTAACAAGACAAAGTTCAAAACATCTTGATTAAACAGGATTATTTGGGTAGAAGAGAGTCATTACACGGAGTCATAAGGTCTGACTGCCCAGGAGAGGGATAGCTCTCAAGTCCTATTGATAACTTAACTTTGGTTATGTGAATCAAAAGTTGATAAAACTTTAAGAAGATATTGGTAAACTAATAATTAATATACAAAATTTATTGCAGCTTTTTAAAAAACTAAAAGATCAATACTAAAGAAATCACTATCAAAGAAATATCAATAGCATTAAATATAATTTAAAAAATTAAACATATGTTGTTGTAAAGAATGCTGTATTAGTTTTCTTTGTTTAAATGAGATCCAAGTACTTTGGCCTGGTGTTCACCGTTTGGCTAACATGCTTTACCATTATGTTTACTTAGTGTCTACTTTACAGAGAACATAACCCCACCCCACACTCAGTAAAGTATATTTTCATTATTGGTAGAATTTCCATTGTTAATTTGAAATATATAAATATTCCCTACATCAGAATAACAGTAAAAAACTAGGTTAAAAATATGAGCAGACAAATCATAAAAGAAGAAATTGATACACAACTGCCAAGCGAAAACCTTTCATTTCACAGGAACAAGTAGAATGGAAGTTAACAGCTTCCAAGGCACACTGCCCATGGCAGCTAGCTAGCAGGGGAAGGCGAAGGAGCCGGAGGGTAGCCAGCCCTGGCCAGGAGAATACCCAGTGGGTCACTCCTCCCCGTTGGATCTGGAGAACTGGCACAGTCAGAGAGTTGCTGATTCTGAAAATATCTGGTAAAATGAATAATGGTATACCCTCCTATCAGCACTACCATTTCAAGTATACATGCTAAAACAGTCTCCTTCAAGCATTAAGATGTTTAGTGATGTACCTGAAGTTCTATGTGTAATTATGAGAAAACAGGAACAACCTCACTTGATAAGGGAGATGGATAAAAGTTTGGCATTTTATAAAATAGAATACTATGAAGTAGCAAAAACCTAGTGACCCAGCGCTGCGAGTTTTAATGTGGGTATCAAAACATGACACTGAGGGTAGCGTGCCAAATAATGGATACATCTCATATATTATGTCTTTTTAAAACTGCAAATCATTCTGCATATTGCTAAGATATAGGTGTCAAAAAAATTACTAAAACATGCACTTTCATGATGAATACAGAATCCTGGATGGGTTTTGCCTGTAGGGTAAGAATGACTTTGTTTTGGGTGGCGACACCAATTGTATTTGCAATATCGTGAAGATTATTTTAAAAGTCATCCTGCATTGTACTCAGAGTATTATTTTGCAAACTTAAAAATTCAGTGAAAACTGTTTGAATTGTCAACTTTATTGAGTGCACACGCGGGCCATACATCTTGAATTTGAAAACTTACTTTGCAAGAAAGTATGAAGTGATTCGGGTGGCATCGGGATGCCAGGGAGACTTATCTTGAGGCCCTTCACATCCCCTTGCTTTGAGATCCTGAGCTCACCCACACTGAGACCTTCTCTGTCAGTGAGAGAGAAGGCAATCTTAAGAAATGGTTCCTTCACAGTGCCACCTGGGGACAGGGCCATGTGTGCAGACTGCGCTGGGCTGCCTCCCGCTCCTCAAGGCGGTGAAGTCCGCCCTGGTCTAAGGTGCAGCAGGCACGGTGGACGGCTGCAGGCCGAGGTGGGAGGAGCGCTGCGTGTACAGCTCCCTCTGATGTTATAAGCATGACCTTTCTAGGCCAGCCTTGTGCACAAATCACCATGCTGACCCCCAACAGGACCTCTGAATATTTGACAAGTCAACAGGTGTAACGGACATTTGTTTCTCAGGAAATCCCCAGGTTTTATGTTAAAGCTTCGTAAGCCTCACATATTGGAATGTCAAAGAAGTTTGCCCATAATTTAGTCCTAGAGAAGAGGGTAAAAGTGCATGGCATGACCTGGTAGAAGCGGGAACTTTCCATTACGTGTCTGTGAGGGATGGCGATTTGTTTCTGAGCCCCCTGTGCCGTCCGAGTTGGCTCTGAATTCTCAATCAGGCAAGACTCAGTATGTCATGGACTGGACATATGTGTGACCAGGTCCATGCACTGAGCCCTAGCCCCAGGGCGATGTGACTTGGGGTGAGGCCAGTGGAGGCTGCATGGCCAGGAAGCTGTGAGGTGATGGGACTGTGCCCAAGTAAGAACAGGCCCCAGAGTTCCTTTGCCCCCGCCTGCCACTGAGCGAGATCCCGACTTCAAGCTTCCAGAGCTGTGGAGACAAATTTCTGTTGTTTAATCCACTGGGCTACGGCAGCCAGAGCAGATGAAGATACTAATGATGGTGAAAAATGGTTTGTCTTCAACGTGAGCATGGATTCAAGACGGGCAACAGAGTGACCGTGCCCCAGAGCTTAATGATAGCAACAGTTAACATTTACTTCAAGTGTGCTCTGCGTGTGCACAGCCAGAGTTCCTTCACTGATCAGTGAGAAGGCCAAGGTGTGTGGCACAGTCCCCAGCAACAGTACACGAAGATTCGGAGTTTAGACCAAGCTCTACCCAAAAGGCCGTGTTTCCTCAAACCATGGCCCAAACTTTCTACCTAATTTTCTTATCCAGTATGAATGGATTTTATAAGTCTGTATTTCCTAATTTAAAAAAAAATGTAATTGAAAGCACTTTGTACATAACTGTATTCAAAAGGACTTAGAAATACTAAAATTGCCAGAAATATATGCAATCTTAAAACTATCAAAGAAAGAATTCTTAATCAATTTTTAAAGAGAGAAAAGTGCAAATCTGTGATTATACATGAGATGAAGAAAAATGGTAATATCTAATTTTCTAAAAGAGAAAATTAGTCAACCCTTGAATGGATGGTTAAAAATAGTTATCACTTAAAATTGTATTGTAAAATAATAAGCCATAACAGAAAGGGTACAGTAAGACTAGTATAATAAAATTAAAATACATGGCAGAATGATATTAGTCTCTTTCAATAAAACTTCTCATGCTTAAAAATGTAGTACCATAATTTATAACTCAAGGTCAAACTTTTAGTAATTTGCCCTAAGTTACAAATCTGGTAGGTATGACTCATAGTGTGGAGAGCCTGGTATTAAAAAGTTCTAAAAAGCAATGATCAATTTTAAAATGATGACACAGGCAGATTTCCTAGATGGCTCGGGACCAATGGCTTGCATCATCTGGAAATTACATCCCTCTTCCAGACCCACTACCTACAGCCTGTGATCGGAGGTCATTAGAGCTCGGAGAGAGCGGGAGCAGAGCTGGACTCTCTGAAGCCCTTCTCCCCGAGCACCTCTCCTTCCGACCTATTTCCCTGCAGATATTCCTCATCTTCTCTTTGTACTGCTTTAAATTTTGTAAAATCAAATGTTCCTGAAGACTAAATAGCAGCACCTTTTCCCTGCTTGCTCTGTATCTATATGCCAGAGTTTCCTCTAGAACTTGGAGCTTAATAAGCACTCATATCCATTCAGCCGTTACTGGGTGCTGGTGTGTTGTTTGGTACACGTGCTCTAAGAATAAAACCACATACCAATTCTAATCAAAGAACTAATAGGACATACACATAAATGCACGGTTATTACATAGACTAACATTCTGTAGTAAAAAAGATGGGAACACAGTATGAATTTTGAGAAAATGACCCAGTTTGCCTTGGGGTGTTGAGCACCTAAAGCTTTCTGGAGATGTCAGCTTTTCTGGGTCATGAAACTTAAGTGGGAAGGTGCTGGCTTCAGAGGAGGGTAGGCGGTGTGGCCGGGAATGTTTCCCAGCTAGCTGGTCCTTTCAGGAATGCCTGTGAACTACCTGTCAGGGTAAAGTTCCCTGCCGCCTTTCCCAGGGTCCTCTCCTTGGAGAACTTGCAGGAGTCGTGGGACTGGGTGTTGGTAGATAGCTAGCGACTGGGGACACGTGGTCGCACTGGAAGTGTGTTGTGGTGTCGGATCAAGGGAGCGTGCCTTGGCCTGTGGAAAGCAAGGAAAGCGCGAGTTTCCGCCGTACCTCCTCGTTCAGCTCTGCCAGAGTTCGCTCCAGACGCCCAGGCTTTGTTTTTTTTTAGTAACTAGGAATTGAAAACTATAATGTCAGCCTCTATTAAGTCAGAAGGCCAGTGGCCTTTGTACCTCCTGCTGGGAATGCCGTTTCCCATGGACGTCTGGGAGTGCGTGCCCACGCGGTGCTTCTAGGGACCAGCCCTAGAGGCGAGGTGAGGTGAGTGGGCTGAGCCAGCACACCAAGGTGAAGTCTGTGCCAGTGCACCTTCATCTTCAGAGCAGCCTCAGCCCCTCCACGTACAGAGAGAACGAGACCAAGGTGCTTTCTGCCTTCCGGATTACTCCTAAGTCCACACATTTCAACCTGATTGTTGGGGACCATCTTCTGTCCTTAAAAGAGTTTTAAGTAGACAGACCTCATATTAATACGTCCTCTCTGCCGGCATCAGTACATCGCTCTCCCTCCCCACTTTCAGTCACCTTCCCCGCCCCCCCACTCTGCTGCTTATTCCCTCCCCCTCCCCCTCCTCTGCAAACTCAGTCTCACTGTCTCTCCAGGACAAGGCACCTGTCCATTCAGCCATCTAAAGGAGAAAATGTCATAGTGCAGCTACCAGATTCTGGTGTCTAGAGAAACAGATGACCTCACTTGCTTTTGTGTTGGGATAAAGAGGCAACTTTGGAGTAACCTCTGATTAATTTGTTAGATACAAAATAGAATATTTATTTCATATTTATATTTTAACTTGGTCACAATATACTGTGTGTTGTTGCATGGGGTCCTTGATCCCTGTGGTAAGGTCTAACTTTCCATTATCCTTCCAAAGATGAGAGCTTTAAAGGAGGACTTCAAGACAAACCTGTCTTCCAAATTGTACGTTCTATCCCACCAAATAAATATGGTATTATGTAGACAGTGGGGGACGCTGGTAACACCTTACTAGGTTTTTAACAAGTCTTCCACGTTTCATGATTGTAGGGGGGAATCTCTTCTTGGTGGTTGTAAGTTTCATTTCTTGTAAGCGTGCTCACTTTCTCCCTGTTGTCCCCTCTCTGCTGGCTTTTTATGACACCACTCCATTCTTTTCACCTGATTTCTAGGGAGCCTTCAGAAAATTGGCAGGGAAAGTGCGAGTCCAGCTTCTCACCAGCACCTGCACACTGCTGGCTCCAATGTGTGTCCATAGCTAAAAATATGCTTGTCTTTAGCTGTGATTTAAGAGCCATCAGTGTCTGATCCACGCAGCCGCTGACACGCAGGGAGATGTGTCTGCAGGCCGCTCAGCCATGGTCCAGCCCGTTGTCTGGGTGGTGCTCGCTCTGCACGCAGGCAGCGCATCCTGTGGAGACTGACAGAGCGCTGGCGTATTTCAAATGTTTTTCCACCCAGTGCCGTTAAGCCTTTTAGCAGAAAGAAAGAAATCTTTGAGTCACTGACATATTTATATGACTTTACGGTTACATCTTTTCAAAGTTTCTTTGGATCTGCTCAAGGAAGGGAATTATGTAGGGAATGCAGTATTTACCGAGACCCAAGATTAGAAATGCTCACTAGAGTAGCATCTAGCACCGTGTGGACAGGCCTGCTTTACCCTTCTGACGGACCTGTGAACTATAATTCCACGTGTGTTCTTAAAGAAAACTGATTTTCCAGTCTAAACTCATGAAGTTAGCCCATGTGGGACGTTTGTAATTAGACCGAAATAGCAGAGTGGTCACAAGACGCACATGACCCACGTCTTGCCACGTTCCCTAGACAGGCAGTCCCTTGGCTCCTCAGCAGGCCCCACCCAGGGCTCCGGAAGCAGCCTTCCTCTGGGCACACTGCTGTCTTCATCTCTGGGGTAGCCCTTGCGATCTCACCTGAACTCCTAAGCTGGGCTGGGCCATTCCTTTTCTTAAATTTATGTTTGTTCCACTTAGTTACATGACTGTTACTAGCGGGGTTTTGTCCTTATTGGCTGTCTTAGTTCCTTTCTGCTGCTGTAACACAGAACCACACACAGGGTCTCTGATGAAGAGCAGCGTGCCATTGTGGAGAAGGAGACCTCGGGGTTAAGTCACCTGCATCTGGCAAGGACCTTCCTGCTGGAAGTCCGCGTCACCAGACGCTTCCCACTAAGCTCCCACCCCCACCCCTGCTGTCTCATTGGGGATCAAGTTACCAGTACGTGGACAGGGGCCACCCCAGCAGCAGTGCCTGACGCCTGCCACACTCCCGTCTCCGTTGTCTTGACCTCACCACGCACAGACTCACTTCCCCAGCACTGAGCTGCCTCTGCTCCAGAGGCTTGTCAAGCTTTGTCTTGCTGCTCCCACAGAAGGAGAGCTGAGGGCCTCAGGGCGACACAGCATGTCCCTAATGTGCTCCGCTGGACACGTCCTTGATGCCAATCCCGAAACAGGACTTCGAGGCAGACACTTAGGTCTGCTCTCCAAGGTTGTCCCTCTGGAGAGTCCCCTGCACCTTCAGGTAGGAGCCCCGCTAGGTAGCTCTGCACTAAATATGCAGCGCTCAGCTCTGCTCAAGTCGGGAGCGTCCCAGCTGGCTTTGCATGGAGCCCTTTCTCCTGAGCATTTGTTTTACATCCCGAAGCCGTGCTCTGGGCTGTAAGCTGCATGAGACATCTATAGCCCAGGGGCTCCCTTGGCCCTTCCCTTCAAGCAGGCAGATTTACTAGGTCCATCCATAACCTTAAGTGCAAAAGGCAAGATAATAAAACGAACACTATTTCCGTATCTCTTATCAGAAACTCCCCCAGCCCCATGGTGGCTCTGGCAACCTGGAGAACTCCCACTCTCCCAGGATCTCTTAGCCTTTCCCCCATAGCTTGTAACCAGGGGAAGGTGGAGAAGGCTCCAGCAACGGCAGTGAGCGCCAACACAAGGGAAGGCTCACAGAGCTTTATGGAGCGTTCATTCCATGTCACGCGTCTTGTAAGTCCACTGAACGTCCTGTTCGTAATGTGTGTATTCTGATTTCTTGTAGTAAAAGTAGTGTCCAGCTCTTAAGCATTTGCGAGTATCAAGCAGACGCCTTCCATATGTGTGTTCTAAATGGGACTTTTCTCCTCATACGTGTGGCTGCTGCATGCTGGTCACAGGGCAGTCTGGGACACCTTCCAGTTCCAGGTGGAGCCTGCCCTGCTGTGAGCATAAACACTCGTGTGGTCCCTGCAGGCTCTGAGCTGCACTGGGACAAAGAGGTAAGGTCACCTTTCAACTGGTGGAGGAAAGCAGGGAGCAGACGAGTGCGCACGCACATTGGGCAACATGCACGCACAGAAGGATTCACGTGCAGATTCCCAAGGGCCTGAGCAGAGGACGCTGGCCTGGGGATCAAGTCAAGGGGGGTCCCTGGACGGGCCAGCCTCTGCCTGCATGGAAACGGCTTGTCATGCGTCTCAGAGGCCCAGGTGTCAAAGCAACCTAATTTTCTAACTTCAAAACTGTCTTCTCACCGCACAATATTGGAAATGTGTAAATACAGTAATTTCCAAGAATAAAAACATACTCAAAAATTAAGCTCTTTTATTCAACTGATCACTACTGACTTGCAGAAGCCACAAATCTGTGTACATTAAAAAGAGTCAACTGACACTAAAGATTGACTGAGGCCCCATTCTGTCTTTTGAGCAGTCTCCCTACTGCCTTCCAAACTGGTGGTACTGATTTGCAGCCCTGGGAAAGGAAACACCTCATGACCAGCTATCCCCGGCCTGGTTATTTATCCACAAGAACTAAGATCAGCATACTATATGTGTATAGCAGCACAAGTCACAATAACCAAGTTATGAAACCAGCCAGGTGCCCCACAACAGATGAATGGATGAAGAAAATGTGGTACACATACGCAATGGAGTTGTACTCGGCCACAGAGAATTAAATTATGTAATTTGCCAGTAAATGGATAGAAGTAGAGAGAGGGCTGGGAAAGTGCTGTGAAGTGAAATCTAACAAATATGCTACGTCCACTGACAAACACGTCACCACCAACACAGTCTAGTGTGCAACTATCACACACTGATTAAAATAATAATAATAAGGAAGAAGGAAGTGAGTAGAGCTGATGATCCACAGGGAGAGGGCGGTCAAGGGAGGTGCAGGGAACCAGAGAGATCAAGTTGTGTCATGTGCAGGTACCAGCCGGGCACAGCGACCCCCACTATTTTGTAAAATTACAATGACTAATAAAACAAGTCATTACAAGAAAAAGTCCAGGAAGCATGAAAAGGGGTCAATTAAAACTAGCATCTTCAAAAATCAATAAAGAAAATCCAAGGAGGGAGAAACACAATAGGTCGAGGTAATTTTCAAAAGATGATGAAGACTTGAGTGGCATACGTATGGCATGTTAATGTAAGGGCGAAACGGTCCTCATTCTTCTCTCAAGATTCCTCCATAAGGAAGAAGAAAATGTACATGAATTTTGTATCATGATGTGCTGACAGTTATTAACCACCACAGGGGAGGCTGTGGCCTCACCTGCCTGCCAGCCAAGAGGTGGTTTTCTGTTTCTTTAGGCTCCTGATCAACAGGTAGATAAGACTTGTTCAAGGGGTCACTAAACATCTGTGCAACGTAAGAAAAAAGACCTTATGAAATAATGATTTAAATGCAGAGTACATAGCCATTTACTTGACACCTTCCCAGACTTTATTTCTGTGATTGTATAATATAGTGACACTTTACAAGAATATTTGTTATTGTTGTGAGAAATTATTAAAAGCCTTTCTTCTTTGAACACCTACAAGAAAAAAAGGAGCGAATGAACATGCACACAAAGCCCCGGGGCAGAGGCCCTTGGGGGAGGCTGCTGGGTCTCTGGAGGGAGCAGGGCCACCTGGGCCGCATGGCTCAGGTATTGCCCCTCTCCTAGCCCAAGGAGCTGGCTCCTGTATTCCCCGTCTGGACGTCGCCACCCTCAGCTGTCAGGGCCTCCTTCCTGCTCCACTAGTCTCTGTCTGGACACCCTGCCCGTGTGGAGGAGCTGGCCTGAGGGGGTGGGCTGATCTTCCCCATCCTTGCCTCCTGCCATTTCTCCCCTGACTCCACCTTCCGCAGAGCTGCCGTCCACCTTCTGACTTGCTCTTGGTAGCCATTCAGTAATATCCGGCACATAATTGGCATTCCATTAGTGTTTCCTGAACAACAAGTGAATTCTCCACTGAAACTAAAACGTTCCCATATTTTTCCGTACTACGAATATTATCCCCCATAAAGCTTCTTTAAAGAAAGGTTTGTGCTGGGGAAGGTGTTTGAAAACTTCTGAGGGTGAGGGGATTCATGTCTATATTCTGTTTTTTTCTTTTACTTTCTTTTTTTATTTTTTCTTCGTAACAGGGATTGAACCTATGGCTGCTCCTCTACTGAGCCACATCCGCAGCCCTCTTTATTTTTACTTTGAGACATGGTCTCACTAAGTTGCTCAGGGCTTTGATAAGTTGCTGAGGCTTGCCGGCCTCCTGCCTCAGCCTCCTGATCTGCTGTGACTATGGGCACGTGCCACAGTGCACAACTTCTAAATTCTTTTTTAATACCTTTGTTTAAAATTAAAATGCTCATTGTAATGTCCCTTGAATAGCAAAATTTCTTGACTCTTCTTCTTGACTCTGGTCTCTTCATTATTCAGTAATTTCCTATTGATGATATCTTCTTTTCTCACTTTTAACTTACTATTAGAAATAAACCTACTCTGATCTTGGCTTCTTGTGATTCACGCTAGTAAGTTCATGAATATTTGGTGTTAAATCCCAGGTGAATGTGCCTTAATCTACTACTCATTGTTTCAAGTCTCTTAAAAACTGGATTGATACACTTTTTTGCTTTCAATTTCCTCAGCTTTTGTAGAAATTTGTTACATAAACCTAGATGCATCATATTCGAAAAACAATTCTAAAGAATCATTATAAAGAAAATCCTCATGACACATTTTAAGTACAAATTGCGCTTTTTGAAATAGCATTCCAATTTTAAGAGACAAAGCAATCTTAGTTCCATACCAAGGACATCTGCATGATTTCCAAAGTGTAGCACAAAAGGAGACAGAGTACCCTCTGTTCACAGATGACCTGGATCTCAAGAGAGAGATGGCAGAGCACTGAACAACTTCAGGGCCTCTCTAAGACTGGATCAGGCCACACACCCATGGAACCCCATCTGCAGCCCTGGTCAGTTGTTTGATTAGAAAGGAAATTCAATTTGAGGGGCTGAGAAAATCATGAGCTAATGAAGCGTGTACAGAAAACGTGCCTTATAAGATGCCTTGTGACCAAGAAGTCATCGTGCGACCCTGGACGCTGTCGTATTTGCATGCTATGTTTGGTTAAGAAAATGGAAGATGGGAAAACAGTTGTGTCCAGAAAGAATAGGACTCACAGAGCTCTGGAGTCTTAGCCTCGTGTTATGGAAGGTCGGGAAGGTGGCTCAAGGCAGGTGGATTGGTGTCTGCATTCTGGATTTCCTGGGAAGAATCCTTGCGATGGTGCCCAGAAGCAAGGACATTACTTGTGACCGCTCGTTGCCTTGACTCACCAGCATCTGGCCTTGTGGCCTGGGCATGTCTGGTGGTCAGCCAAATGCAGAACCCTATAAGGAGTTCCTGTGATTTGCACTGGGTGTTTGGTGGTTGTGGTAGGCTCCCCAACTTGCTGTCCCTGATGCTTCCTGTTGTCCAGGAGGAAGGTGATGTCTCCAGAGAAGGTGGCTGTGCTCACTCTCCAGGCGTGGTCCCCCCTCCCTGCCCTCCCCGCACTCCCTCAGACAGGCTGGGGAGGCTGGGTCTCAGGCACCACCCACTTGGGATCCCCTTGCTCTGACCCAGAAGGCAGGGCTGCAGGTTTCCTGCTGACATCCTTCTGGGGTAAATTCTGATAAGAAAAAAATGTGTGCCCTTCTCTATAACTAGCTGAACTCTTCAGTCTTAAGCAACATCCCTGAAGTAACTGAGTTTCCTTGGAAGAGATGGATGAAAATAAGGACTGGCACTTACATCTGTTTGGGGAAAGCTTCTACCAGGTTTCAAGGTGCCTGTGGGAGTTTCAGTGCAGATCCTGGATGGGCATAGCTGGCATTTTCCTGTTCAACCCACAGTGAAGAGAGTTGCCTTGGTTTGGCTCAATCACATGCTTTGAGCTATTTTAAGAATATGCAAATATCCATGATCTTTGGGATTTTTTTCCTGGTTGGCAAGAATGTATAGAACCACTTTTCTGCTAACTTTGTGCACATTTTTATATTAAAAGGTATCGTAATTGACACAATTGTACATATTTACAGGGTACAGTATAGTAATCGATGAATATTTCTATCTCCTTAAGCATTTCTTACTCTCTGTGTGTTTGAATTTGGGTGATGAACATTCTGGATTTCAGCCTCAGATCTTACCAGCAGTTCTCCACTCAGAGAACCTCTGTTCTCCCAGTCTCCTTCAAAGTGCATTTAACACCGTCGTTCCTGAACTGTAGGTAAAGTTTTTATCATCTGACTTTTCACACCACATTACATATTGATCATTTTCCCAGGTTTTAAAAACCTTTTAACACATCAACTTTAATGACCATAATATTTCATCATAAGGCTCTACTATAATTTTTCTAATGACTTCACATATATTCAAATCTGATGGTTCCTAAAGGCTGCCCCCACTGCCTATGTAAATGAATAAATTATTATCTGTCCCTCCAGGCTGCATAGAGTGGGCACTGGCAGGGGGTCCCTTCCACCCTCTGGAGACCAGCCCATCTGGAACCACGCAGAAGCCCTATGCACAAATAGCCATCCAGTTGGTTTTAATCTTTGCTCACTATGCTGAGTCTTTCTTTAAAACAGCTTATTAGAAAGAGTGTAAATTATGGGTTAAAAGCATTTTAAGGCACTTAACAAATATTGAAAATTATTCTCCAGAAATTTGTGTTAATTTATGCTCACCACAATTGTTCTGTTGTAGCTGGAAGTTTGATGGTAGATTTTTATTATTTGTTCATTTGCTGGGGGAAAGTGTTTGCTTGTTTAATTTACAGCTCTTTTATTATGAGGGAGGTAGTCCAATTTCATGTTTATAATCACTTATAATTATAACATTATGAATTTTCTATTCTGCCCTTGACCCTAAAGCATTCAAATATCATGGCATTTTTGAAGACTGACAATTTTCTTATCTAAATTCCTTGAAAAAAATCACCATTTTCATTTCAATACTTTCTTATTCATCATTTTGAGAAGTATGTCTAATTTGGTAGAGTTATGATAATAAAGGGCTACGTAATTCTTAGTGTCACGAGGATTCACGCTGCTGTGGAAGTCCTGCCTGTTCGTGTAAGTTGATCTGTCCTTTCAGTTGGGACAAACAGGAGGTGTGCACAAAGGGGCAAATGAACTTCTCTCGTTCACCTTAAAACACTATTTGGCATTTAAATCACTTCGACACCTTAAGTGGTGCCTAGTCAATTGGTGGCAGCATGGATACCTCTGTGATGGATGACATCTCTATTTCTTGCATTCTATCTCATCTTTTCTCCCTTTGTCTCTCATTAAAAATCACTCCAAATCCCTTTTTTATCTGAATGGAATTAACACCACAATTTTTCATAGAATTTGACCCTGAACTTCGCCTCCTCTAGCCAGGGATGCTCCAGCCCTTGAGTTCTCCATGTCTGCTGGGGTGTGCTCTGGGCCACGGCTGGACCATGCTCAGGTGCAGCGTCCTGGGCTAGAGTTCCCACCCTGCGAGGACAGACATTCCACAGGGAAGACCTGGCCACATGAAGCGGGCCTCCCAGACGGAGAGGCTCTGGCCCAAACTAGAAAGCGCTGTGACGAAGAGTGACAAGGGCCACCCGGTAATAGAGCAGAAACCACAACCCTGAAGGCCTGACAGTCAAACAGGAGGACTGAGGATAACACAATTTAGGCAGAAATTCAAAAGAAGCAACTCCAAGGGTGGACACCGCTCACGGGAGCAGACTGAGAGGCCGCGTAGGTGGTGCACCCTGCATGACGGGAGTGACCCGCACCCTGAGAGCAGTGAAGGTCAGTAGCCTTGAGTAGGAAGTCCACACGGGGATCTGTTTGTCTGAGAGGCAGGCTGTGGTTCAGCGAAGTTTAACCCGTGGAGTCATCTGAGCTCTCCGGGGACAGCTGCCGGCCACCACAGGATCCCTTTGCATAGGGCACACTTCTGAGCAAAATCTCAGAATCTGCCATTTCAGAAGGAGCTGTAAACCACTCTGTGCTGTTGCTCTTGGTTACCTCCTCATGTGCCCAGTCCCCTAGGGCAGCACAGAGCACTGCCCCCTCCATCCACACACCTGGACCTGGAACTCTAGGTGAAGCATGGCTGCTCTCCATGGAGCAGGCAGCATGCACCTGGGACTGCCTGGACTTTTTCAGCATGCTGCCCATTGGTGACACACTGGTGACATCCCTGTCCCCAGGCACATGAGGGGGAAATTGTGCCAGGCAGGACCTGGGGAGGAGAGAGCAGTCCCTCACTTGGTTTCCGTGTTATGCATGTACCAGCACAGTGGCCTGGTGTGCAGCAGACACCCAGTTCCACCTGCATGGCATTCTATGAAACCCTCTGAGGTTTCAGGATGGGGTTTGCCAGACAGTTTAGATTGGGGCCAAATGACTGTACAACTTTCTCATTCCTCAAACCTTTGATAGCTCTTCAGTCCTCTGAGTTGAGCAACGTGCTGCGGGGAGTAGGTAGGCGATGCTGTTTGACCTCTGTGCATGTGGGCAGGACCTTCACTCCAACACAGTCCCAGGGACGGGCTTTAGAGACCTGCATGTCTCTCCAAGTGAGGGTGAGGATTACCCGGCACTATCACTATCGAGCTACACTCAAATGTGATGGTACGTAAACAGCCTCTTACCCTGGAAGAACTCCAGGAAGGAGTGATTCATGCGTATGTAAAGCTTCCCCTTTTAACACTGTTGAAGCATGTTTGAGTGTGAAATTCGGGAGCCATATTGCCTGTTTGGTTTCTGCTCCGTCACTGACTGGGTTGGCCTTGAGCAGATTACTTCATCCCACTATTTTAAGGTTTTCTGTAAAGCAGGCCTGTGCAGCCCCTCCCCAG
Organism: Sciurus vulgaris; assembly: GCF_902686455.1. Lineage (NCBI taxonomy): Eukaryota > Metazoa > Chordata > Mammalia > Rodentia > Sciuridae > Sciurus > Sciurus vulgaris. The sequence continues at coordinate 3,109,103 of NC_136465.1, read as the reverse complement.
GGGCTACTTTGAGGACTAAAGGCATTCAGAGCAGCACCATTTAGGCAGCTCTCAGTAGTTCTCACTATTATTAATTTTCCAGTATTTCACTGAAATACAACAATATTAAGATGGGCAGTGTTCCTGACAGCAGAGAGACACTGTTTAGGAAGGATATATGGATTTAATCTCCTTAATAAACCTCTTGAGTATACATCATTTTATTATTACTCCATTTCCTATAAAAGGAGAGGGAGTCTCAGATAGTGCTCTGTTGGAGCATCCTTCCATAATGACATAAGAAATCAGCCTTTCCTGTCCATATTTATCTCTTCATATGAGCACCTCCTCTGTGAAGCTCTTCAGCACTAAAGCGCAGAATGCAAAGTTTTGAAGTCCAGTCATGCTTTGCTCAACCATGGGGACATGTTGTGAGAACATGTGGGTACATCAGTGTGCTTACCCAAACCAAGAGGGCTCTGCTGTCACCAGATGAGGTGATCTTTGGGACCACCATCACACATGCAGTCTGTCCTGGACTGAAGCACCCTTTCATGGTTGGGCCTGTAATTATAGCACTGTAGCACAGCAGGGAGGGTGGAAGATGAAGTGGGGTCTGTTCTGCGTGCAGGGCAGAGGAACCCAGGTGAGAGAGGTGCAGAGGGGAGCCTGGTACTCAACGTGGACTTCTTCAAGACCTTGGAACTAAGTAGTACTGCGTCAATGGGGTACAGTCAAAAATACCTTAAGGGAGTCACAGTCCAGGGAAACACGCAAACCCACAGAAGTCAACAGCAACGCGAGGCAGTTCATGACCTGCAGCGTAATGCTCCACAACCTAAGAATGGTGAATGAAAACTTAGCTGTGTCACCTAGAGTCTTAATTCATGCCATTGCCAACTATGGTTACTAATGCTTCTCTTCCCTGTACTCAGGGAATTATAGCTGTGGGAAGCAGTGTGGACTTGACAATTTGGAAGCAGTTCAGCAAATGCCCACCTGGTCAATGGGACACACAGCATTTTTAATCCAACAGTCCTCAGGGACACAGGATTGTGGTCACTTTACAGATAGAGAAAAAGGTTAAGAGTTTCAATAAGCATGTCTGAATCCATTAATTTAACATGAATTTTAGATTAATTATTAAGTAAATAATTTAGATGCTAAGATTAAATTTGTGAACATACTCATTTTTAAAATTTTTCTAATAAATTGTTCCATAAATTGCATAATTATCTTAGCTTTTTGACCCAATTGCCTTACATACCTACTGGAGTCCGTAAATAAAGTCCACTTTACTTCATCTCCAGACCTTGCCACATTTCCCTGGGTGTGGGAGAGAAGTCCCCAGGCTGCACGGCAGGGGTGTCCCCTCTGGCACCCTTCCACATGGTGGCCACAACCTGCTGGTGTGACTTGTGTCCTGGACTCCTGGCTCTGCTTCCTCCACTCTGGTGTCTGCTAGAGTTTGGAGCACTGTGCCAAGGACAAATAAGGCCCTCCAGGGACGGCAGCAGGGTGGCTGTGAAACCCGATGCAGCTCTCGTGCTCCTGTTCTGACCCTGGTGCTCCGGCCCTGATGGCAGCGCTTGCTGATGACATATGGTGTTTATCATCAAGTCCCACCATCTGGGGCCATGCTCTGGGCCTACAGCACATGCAGGACAGAGAAGGGAAAAGGAAATATAAAATCAAAACAAGATCCATTAACCTCTTTGCTCAGAGTCGTTACTGCCAGTCAGTCGCTAGGTTGCTTCTCATTTGGCGTCAGTTTTGGCAGCCAGGTTAATTCCACGGTACACAGAGCCCAGCACCTCCGACTGCTGGCTCTCCTCTTGGTCATCAGCAAGAAGGAAGGGATGGCAGGATTTATTACTGCCAAGGGTCCTCAAGTTACAAAATCCAATCTTTAAAAGAAAAAGATGTAAAGAATTGAGGGGTTTTTGTTCCTCTTCTTACTCACTTTTGAGAACTTAAATATCACATGGTCATTAAAATGCCTCTTGAGAGAAATGAGAGAACATGGGGTCTGACTGATCCCTGGGGAAGGGCCCAGCGTACCTCATGTCCATGGCTGCCCATTAACCAATGTCCAGAGCAAGTCCTGCAAGGAAGGACTAGATAGACTGCTTTATGAAAAATAAATCCTGAACACTCCTTGTAAGTCAAGTGTGTTTGTGTGCAGTTACTCGGGATGTGCTTTTCCTCACAATCAAATCAGATGGTCCTTTTCAAGCCACCCGTGCCACATCACAGAGTGCTGGGCGTATTTGAGATTCAGGGCGTTCTATGTGTTAAGGATTTATTTTTGAAAAATATGAAGTACTGAAGAAATCAAAATACACATAGGTTTCTTTTTACCAGCACATTTTAATATGCGGATTTATAGCATTTATAGCAACAAGCAGAAACGAAGCTGTTTATTTGCACTCTTCCAACCTTGGTCCATTCCAGAGTTTCCATAAGGAGAGATGTGAACCTGAAAGACCACTCAGGGGCTCAGGGACATGAGACTGATACGGCTTAGCTGATGATCGAGTGAGAGGAAGCCCTGTTCTTGAAACCTGGGCAAGAGTCTGTCATGGATGGTTTGTGCTCCCCAGGAACCGACTCACTGAACGCTCCCCAAGCTGGTCCAGTGTGAGGCCACATGGAGGCGGAGGTTTGGGGAGGTAATCAGTGTTGGACAAGGTCATGAGGACTCCTGCTCATGATGGGACGATCCCACTTAGAAGAAGAGTCAACAGAAAGTTGGATTTCTATGTGCGTGTATGTAGGAGAGACCATGTGAGGACCCAGGGAGGAAGCAGGGAAGGCAGTGTCTATCTGCGAGCCAGGAATTGGCCTCACCAGATCCCAACATACCAGTACCAACATCTCTTTTAACTTCCAGAACAGTGAGAAATCAGTTCTGATTGTTTGAGACATGCCTCTTGTGTAATTGATTATATTAGCTTGAGAAGGCTGAAAGAGCCACTGTTCCCAGCTCAACCCGTGGCCGGGGTGCTAGACTAACTCCATCATGGTAACCACCAGACCCAGTTCTTTGGGTGCCTTTTAAGGAGCAGGTCCTTCTGATTCAGTTAAAGATCTGATGTCATATGGGCAACCAGGGCTCCAAAGGTAGGAGATGACACAACAGTAAGGAGACCCCGCTCCTCTCCTCTGGAGCCCTGCAAGGCTGGAGGGCAGTTCTGAGGTGGCCTGTGTACAAGTACGTTGCCCACAGAAACTGCCCATGGTGCTCCAAGCCTGGGCTCCCCACAGCGGGCTGTGCCTGCTGAGCATACACGTCCTCTTCCGTGGATGGAGCTCCAGGTTGTGGCAGCAGCCACTGTGGCCATGCACCCAGCCATCGACTTACCAGCAGGTGCATACGCAGCCCCCGTGATCTGCTTCCCAGGTCCCAGTCCAGATGCCAGACTGAAACCATGACAAGTGCAGAAATGCAAACAATTCTGTATGCAGGCCAGTAAGACACCAGTACTGAAGTCGCAGCCCACATGCAAACACGCAGGACTCTTGGGGCAGCAGCAGAGGCCACTGACGTCCAGTCCCTGCTGCAAAGGAAGGCAGGTCTTGGCACCCAGAGGGACGAGGACGGTTTGTTGCAAGGACAGCGTCATGAGACAGCTGCTGCCTGAGGCAGGACCAGGGCTGTGTTGCAGGTTCAGGCTGAGCACAGAGGCCCTCCCTCGCTGCAGGAGGCTGACATCACTAGGAATCTCCCCGAGACCCCTGCACGCGAGCCCTCTTGGCCACTCCTGGAGCCTCCACAGTCCTTCCCAGTTTTCCCTCCTGTCCACGTCATGCTCTCTTTCTGGAGTCTGCTTTCATCCTTAGAAGAACAAGTCCTGTCACCAGAATCCATGCGCCCACTTTGGTCCTCATGCCAGGGTCGATCACCGACGTGTGTTTCTCTGGTGGACCTTGGACTCTGACTTGCAGGAATCCCTCAGACAAAGTGCCATGGCCTCTTCACCCCTGGGCCCCCAGGGACTCACATAGAATGTGTGCTCAGGGATTTGAATTGCTTCTGCTGAGACTGAGTTACAGTGGCCACTTTGTGAATGACCCCCTTAAAGCCCTTTCCTTTAGGGGGCATTGTCCAGGCTGGCCCCACCAGTGCATCACTGTCTTCAGATGGAGGCCCTGTAGATGGCTGTGGGCATAGCCAGATACCCACAGAGCTTTGGGTATAGAATCCCGAAATTCTCCAGGACCCGGTTCTTTATATTCATCAACATAATAATTAGTCAACCTGGACTAATGAAGGGCTGAGAGGTGCCCAACAGCTGCCATTTTTCCACAGACACTGGGCATTTAAACAGGGGTCTTACACAGTGTCTCTATTATCATAAAGGATTAGTCTGCTCAGGGTGCAATGCTGAAACTCCAAGAGTAAGGTCGCTTACACGTGACAGATATGAGGTCAAAGCCAAGGAGCCGGCAGGCCCAGAGTCTGATGGGGCCTCCGCTCTGGCACACAGAGCGTGTCCTCTGGCTGTGCCCTGGTATGTGGAGGGGTCAGGAGCTCTCTTTGTCATAGGGGTGGCTCCCCATCTGTGAAGGCGCAGCCGGCGGGCTCTGGCTGTCTCCCCATGGCCACCTCTGCACACCGTCACAGGTACGTTCCGACATGTCAGTTTTGGGGTGTGCAAATGATAGGATGCAGCACTGAGTGCTGAGGAAGTCCAGTGACAGGAACTCCAAACCCTGTCGATAAAATACAAAAGAGGGGCTTTTAAGCTCTGTCTGCAAGATGTGGCTGGCGGAGATCGGACAGTCTGTTGACACATAGGCTGTTTTTTTTTTTTTTTTTTTTTTTTTTTTTTGTCACAATAGTGTTAACTTCAAAAAGAAAAAGAAGAAATGGGGGAAGCGCTATGTTTTCCATATGAATGTTGCTCCTTCTATTAAAATGCACGCCGTCGTTCTCGGGCTGGGCGGCTGCAGATTGGTGATGACATTTCCCAACTGCGTGGTTCAGTGCCAGTCCTCAGAACAATGAGCTTTGATAAACCTAGGGAGACACATCCTTAGGATGTCGATCTGCAGGTGCGTGTCCACAGCGTAGAACTTTTCTCCTCTTCCTGTTTCCTCCTCCTTTTCTTATGAATAACAAAATTGTGCTTGACTGCAAAAACTTCTTGGAACAAAGAATCCTCGTGAACTTTAATATCCTGTTCCTCTTGTCACCCCATCCAAGAATTTGCCCTCTGAAGGAGAAAAGGAGTGGCACAGCCTGCTGAGATTCAAGGACCTGGCACTCAGTCCTACCTGCCTCCAGCTGGGCCTGGTACCTGGTAGGAGCCGGGGAAGGTAATGCAGTTACTGTACATCACGGTGGACAAAGAGCCCTCCTTCCTGTCCTTCTCCCCTCCCCCAAATGCTGAACTAAAACCAGATTTTAAACAAGCTCTGCAGTGTTGAGTGAGAATTTCAGAAAAGAAGATCTAGTGATTAAATGCCCTTTCGGTCACTTCCTTGAGGACACGACATGATAGCTATAGAGCCTGAGATGTCCTCCAGAGTTTTCAATGGGTTTGGAGAAAAGCCTGGTCAACCATTCTTTATAGACACTATATATTTCAAGAGAAATATTTCTAATATTTTGAAATACTTTAAAATATTTAGAAAAAAAAATAAAAACCAGGGTTAAAACAACAAACAAACACCAAAGTGAAACTTTGGAAGCATCAGGAGCCTGATGGTGAGGCTAGATCACTTAGCCTCTCCTTCCTCCGACACCACACAGTGTTGGCTGCTGTCTCCTGGAAACATCACGTGTCATAGTTGGGGCCCAAAAAGTCGTTAGCTACTTAAGAAAGAAAACGAGAAATAAGACGTGATGAAAGAGAGAGAGCGACAGAGAAGAGAGGAAGAAGGAAGAGGGAGGAAGGCTGGCCTGTGACTCACGCTTGCACTTCTGTGGAACACAGGTAGCAGGACTGCGTATCTGATTGCTGTGGAGACGTCTGTGGACTTGCTAGGTGCTTTTCCTTGGTGAGCCGGTCTGTCAGGTAGAAACCCACTTGGGCTGAGACTGCGGTTGGGCCCACGTTGCTCAGTTCCTGTTGCCGACACCCCCACCTAACGTCGCACTCTGAAGCCTGAGCTTGCTTACGCTCCCCACAAATGCTGACTCCATCCTAAAACCAATGGCCAGGAGGGTCTGCAGGAAGTGGGGGGCTCCAGCTGAGCCTCTGAAGGGGTTGGAATGAAAATGTGTGGTAGTAGTAATGACAACACACAGAATGTTGTACTTGCACAGATTTGAGCAAAAATGCCGACTTTTATCGCGGTTTCTTTGGGGGAATGGGAGTGTGAGTGATTCTAGAGAAAGTACGATTTCTGCAATGTTCGACCTTGGATCTCCACACCTATAGCTTCTATCATGAATTGTGTGACAACTACGACGACCAACATGATTCCCCTCTCTTGCATGATCAACCCAAAGGCCAGGGGGCTGCAGGCCGCCATGGGTTGAACCTGTGACTCTGAGCTTCAGGCTGTGTCTGCAGCTCCGCCCCGGTGAGCAGGGGCTTCCTGCCGTCATGGTGCTAATGCCTCAGGAGGCCTGCAGCACAGGACAAGGAGCACCCGCCACCTCTCCTCACAGCTGTGCCCCTGTCCTGCTGTCACACACTCCCACAGTCGAAAATGGTGCTTCGTGGAGAAGCACCTCACCCTGGCTGAGCCTGGACAAAGGCTTTGCCTTTCTTCCCAGAAAACGGGCTAGATGGCTACTGCTCCATGGATGTGTGAAACGGAAGCCAAAAACTGGGAGTGCTGTCGAAACTGAATGATCTAGGCAGGTGTTTTTTCTGACTGGTAGAAAGAAAACAGGAGCTTCATAATAGAACACGATATTAAACTAGATGTAGCTTAAGCATTGATCTATCATTACCAACAAGAAAATCACATTGTGATGATGCAAAACAGCTTAAATAAGGAGTAAAAACTAAAGTGAAAGTTAAAAACAGGATAGAATTTATTTCAATAGCTTTTTCAAAATGGCTTTATTTCTATATTTATAGTCAAAAGTCTAGAGAAGTCACTGAATTTTTCATTAATAATTCATAATATTTATGGAGAAAATTATGAGTGTGGATTTGAAGATGAAAAACATCTTGGGATGTGACTGCAGTGAATACTAAGGACCTGTTTGATGGTTTAGACTTTATTGTCTAATAAAATTGAGCAAATATTCTCATCATACAAAGCACACTAACCATTCTATTCAGTTTGCACATAGTTTAATTTTAACAATTGTAGACTAGGATTTGATGATAAGTATTTTAAATCATAGGCATCAAAACTAGAAGTACCTTGGTTTGTATGTGTGATCCTTTATTATTGGTCTGATATTAGGCAGGTCACTTGAATTTACTGGGCTTAATTTTCCTTATCCATGCAATGGATAGATTGAAATCTAACTATCTAACTCATTACACAGCTTTAAGTGCTACATATGTCAATAAATACACATTAATTGCATAGCAACCAACACATTTGTTAAATTAGGATCTTAAAACAATCTGTCTAAGAGTATCAATTCTAAACTATTAGGTATTGTACTAGATAGTCATCATCCTCAATTACATAACTGCCTTTAGCAAAAGGAGGCTTTGCTCTCACTTAAAATCTATAGTTTGGGATAGAACATAAACAAACACACAGGATTGCATGATATTCTAACGTGTGAAATGTTGAACAGCATTAAGACAATTGGGGAACGTGCTATAGGTTCAGTGTTATCATAATGTAGACTGTAGGGTCTGAACAGACCCAATGGACAAACCCTGTGCCCTCTTGAATGTGCATCCTTGGGAGTGAAGAAAGGGAAGGCTTCGGGGACTTGCAGGGGGTCTCAAGGAGGGCGTGCTGCGCTGACGTGACAGAAGTGTGCTGCGTTGGTGGAGACATAGGAGTGGCTCGCTTTAAGCCAGGTGATGGGAATGGACTCCATTAGGAAGGGGCCTTGAAGCTGACCTGGAGGAGGAAAAAGGGCGCTTAGGGGAAGCTGGAGCCAGCCCTCGAGGCGGCAGAAGCAGCCACTGAGAGACCCAAGGTTGGGAGGGTGTTGGCACAGGGTGGTAGTGATCCTTTTCGTTTTGCCTTTGAGAAGGATGGCAGGCTGCGTGCTCGCACAGTGAGGGCCTGATGCATACAGAAGCACGGGCAGGGTCGGCTTCAGTGCACTGAGTGGTCTGTCCCTGGGTGGGAGTGTGGCCAGCAAGGGAGAGGAGGCGTGGCCGCAGGCCCAGCGTGCAGGCGGAGGGGAGTGCTCCTGTGACCTCTTCCAGGAGTCGGCCAGGCTGTCACAGCAAAGCAGGAGGAGAGAAGACAGGCCGGCAGCTCGGGGAGATTGGACTGTGGTGGGATCCAGGAAATGTCACTGCAGAACTACAAGTCCACTTGCTCTGGCACGGGGAAAGTGCGTGAGATGGTAACGTGTGCAGAACTTCCAGCAATTGGCTGCCAGCTTCCTCTGAGGTCTTGACCACCCACCGTCCTCGCTCCTCCCAGAGCGTGTGATTTCTGCTCTCTTCAGCTCTCACTCAGCACGGTTGTCTTCTGCTAGGCTCTGACGCACCTTCTGAAGGAGCCAGGTAGTGTCATCTCCTGGTGATGCCAGAGCTCTCCACCGCAGCCAGAACGCTGCATGCCCGGTGCTGGTGCTGGTGAAGGTGCAGCCTGTGGAGCACCCCACCACATTGATCTAGGCTCCCCAGGGCTCTCGGCCTGTCCCTGTCAGCTCCAGGCCAGCCCTTTACTGCAGCAGCAGGAACCCCTCTCCCAGCCTGAAGTCTGTGGGAACAGTGCTCCGTGGGCTCTGGAGGACTTGGAGACCCTCGAGGGGCCTTGGCTTTTCAGAGCTGGGACAGAAACAATCATTCTCGTCAGGCACAGGTGTCGTCTGCCAAAACAAAATCACAGCAAGTATCCACGAGCTGAGCAAAACGACCACACCACTGTGCCTCCCGTCGCCCCACCACCTTTCCCGGGGCCTCTGTCCCTCAGACTTCCCGTTTGACATGCACCACGCACTGTCCTGGCTCCACGGCACCCGCAGGAGCTTCTGCACTCTGGGCGCCCACATCCAGGGGGCCTTTGATGTGCGTGCTTGCTGAAGTCTTCGTCCTCAGGGCTGAGTGCTGGAAAGCTCCTTCACTGTTCTCCGGAGCTTCGCGACGGACATGGGGGAGACAGGGTGGAGGCTCAGGGAGATGGCATTTCAGAGGCCAGGAGGGCTGGCTGCAAGGGAGCCTCAAAGGCAGACTGAGTGGCTGCTGGTCACCAGCACCACCTGTGTGCCGTGTGCACACCTGGGCTGTCACTGAGGTGGACCGCTCTAGTGTGGTCCTCCAGCTCCCCAGCTGGAGGTGGAGCACCCTAAGCAACATGGAGACGGGCAAAGAGACAAGGTCTGAGCTTGGGTCAGCCCCGCCTGTGACACACTCTTCCTTGGTGCGCCGTCTTTCCCAGCAAAGGCCCCGGGCTTACGTCCTTGGTGACTTCACCTTCAGAGCCATTCATAGAGTGGACCCACATCCACCACACCTGTAGGAACAGGCATATTATCTATATTTGATAATTTTCAGAACTGTGCTTTTTAAGCTCATCCCAAAACAAAAACAGCAAACTTTTAAATACAAATGATTCTTTCTTATCCCCAAGTCAGAGACCAATGAAGCCCACATGGATTCTGCATTTCAGCAATGCAGCCTTACTGTTAGTACCAAAGGAATGGATATTTAAAAAACTGAATACAAGCCTGGTGTCATGTTTATCAGTTACCATGCACTCCAAAATTTTAAAAGAATTTACTTTTAGATTTAAACGATTATAGTGCTATTCTTTGTATAATGAAGCAATTGATGTTATAGCGTTTGGATGCAGAAAAATATGACTCTTATTATAAGCCACTAGTGTTTTTCATTTTATAGACTCAACGATTAAGCAAATTGTTTTGACTCATTATAGATTCTGTTACTACAATGTCCTTTCTGTAAAATTTCTAAATTGCAAATATTTATATTCTCTGCTGTTTGTGGACTGAATTAATTTTATATATATTTGTTTTTGTATCATTTTAGAAAGGATTGGAGTTGTATATATAAGGTTGTATCTTATGCAGAGAGGTACATTTTTAATAGATGGTGGATTCTTATTCTCCTCTGTATGTTGAAGACGTCTTATTCAGATACTCAAGTAAATTTAGAAGTACTAATTTGCTATTATCCTTTTTTTACTTTAGTTTGACTGAGTTTCTTGTGTGATGGGGAGGGGCCAGCAGAATAATCACCATTGCATTGTTAAGACTGAGATGCAAGTGATGAAAAATCAAAGCCCTCATGTTAGCAAGTATGTGTGCACATGCATGTGCACTTAAATATAAGTGTGCATGTGTGTGTGTGCAATTGTACATGTATGCCTTCATGTACATGTATGTGTTGTATGTGTTCAGTGTATTTAGGCATGGGTATCCACTTTCATGTGTGTTCACAGGTAGGTGTGCAAGCAGTCTTCTGTATGTGTGTGCATGTGCAGGCATGCATGTAACCTATGTGTGTGTGCACCTGTAATGCACTTGTACATGTGGGTGTGCACACGTATGCATTATGAGCATGTATGTCCACATATGTGTGCATACATGTGTGCACATGTATGCATATATGTGTACTCTGTATATGTGTGTGCACATTGTTTGTGTGTGTGTGTGTGTGTCCTTCACTTCTAACCCTTTAGTATCACCTGAGAGAAAACAAATGTCCATGGAAGAATTTTCTTAACAGTTAAGAGCTTCAATCCATCAAATTATTGTTCCACATGAAATTAAATTTTGAATAAATTTTATAAAAAATAAATTCCCTGACAATTAGAAGTATTTTCAGAGAATACAGGAATACACACAGGTAGAACTTGTATTCAGGTTTGTCCTCTCATGCTGTCTTTAATATTAGAACGCTGTCAATCAGCTTGAGCTTAAGTCCATGCTGAGTCAGTTTGTACAGACACACCAGATGAATTTGAGCCTTCTGAGCAACCGCCATCTTGTGGCAGTTTGTAATGATAACATTTTTGCCCAATACAGGGTAGCAAAATTTCCTTGGACATTGCCCCTTTTCTCCTTGTAATCATCAGATTATGGTGCAAAATAGACAGGAGGAAATACTTTCTGTATTGTTCCCTCCAAAAGTAAACATGGTTCTTACTAATGGTGCCTTATACATTAATGTAGAGGCAAATAAGAATAAATAAAAATGTGATGAGTTGATTTGTATGAATACTAAGCATTTCTTGCTTTATCATTATTTGAAACAGATGCTTAAAGTGGCCTTTCAGAGATGCTGGAAAGCTAGAAAGTTATGAACAACATGATGTGTGTTAAGCTACATCTTTTAGGTGGAATTTTAAAATACAATCAGTCCCTGTAAACTGATGATTTAGAAGAAATGTTTAACACATGATTAAATAATGAGTTGTTCCTATTTCAAAGGAAATTATGCCTTGCCTTTATTTCCTCTCTAATAGTGCCTCACTTGTTTTATAGTGCAGTGCCCTGAAATAGCATGCATCATTAATGGGTACAATGGAGTTTCCCTGACATAAATAAAGTGAATTTACAGGTCAATTTTAAAATCAACAAACATATACTCCTATAATTAGGGATATTATTTACACCCATTTTAACACTGCAAGGAGTTTGGACAGCGATGGGCAATCTACTGGGTAGAATGCACTGAGGGGGAAGGGCTATTGCAGCAATCTGCCCCATGCACTGGTGGTGAAGCCACAGGGAATTAGGTCCGTTGTGTCCGTGGGTGAGAGCCAGTCTGAGGTGAGGGTGGGCAAGGGTGACTGAGTTCCAGAGCACCAGGGTATTTCTCTTCCTGGGACCATCCGCAAAGTGAGATGGACTTGGCAGCCTTTGGTGACATGACACAGGAGGCCTACCGTGACCTCTCCTCAGTGGACTCTGATCACACCTCCAGAGAGATTTACTCGGTTTGATAAACACAACTTTCTGATGTTGAATGGGCACCAAAATGTGTGCCAGTCCCCAGTATTGGAAATGCACTTAATCCCACAGAGAGTTACCCTCACAGTGATGGAGTCAATCCAGAGTGTTAATGTTTTGCATATGCACACTGTACACCACCACCAGCTGATGCAGGAGTCTCCTTGAATAGGTTATGTGCATTCCTTTTATAATCCCCTTGGGATTGTAATTTGGATGAGAAGAATTTTAGTAAAGAGAGTCTTGAAAGTCATCAGAGCCTGGGGCACATAAGGCCACTAGCCTCTACCGTGGTAAGGGAAAAAGGATGTGTCCTGCAGTGGTATGTGCTTTGAAAATAGTGATGACCATTTGAATCTTCCACACGGGACTCTTAGGGACCTTTAAAATGCACACATTAACCTCAACAAGGGGAGAAAAAAGAGTTTTGCTGACTTACATGGCCCAGTAGCCCTTTAATTTACATCAGACTTAGTAACCTTTGACAGAAGTGTTCTGTGGATCAAATCTAGCTTTCTCACTTTCCAAGTAAGAAAAACAAAGAAGACCTAGAAGCTGAGTGACTTATCAAAGAGTGCACAGCCTCAGTTCTCTCTGCGTGTTTGACTGCCAATAAGTATCCTCTACAGTGCCCCAATGACATGCCAGAGCATTAGTGAATGCTCTTGTGTCTTGTGTCCTGCTGGTCAGCCAGCTTTCCTTGATGGGCATTAGCGAGCAGCTGTGTGGTGGAATGTGATCATGTGGTAGCTTTCCTAAGCGGCCCCTACAGCGAGACTATGACCTGGTTGACTATTAGCGCAGCAGTCCTCTATCCTCAGCAGCCACCCCTGTCCCACTCGCCTGAGAGGCAGCGGTGTTCACTGTGCTGATAGAGTGTAAGTCTACTTCACAGTCTCACCAACTGGTAGGTGAATTTCAAAGTGAAAGACACAGATACCCAGAGTGTCAGTCAATATAGTAAGGTATGCTATGAAACAGAAATGGCTTTCATGGCTGTTCCTGAGGGAGAGGTGATGTTTACTGATTCAGGTGACTCCTCTGGGTGTGTGGCAGCCCCTGATCTCCCAGCCTACATGGAGCATGTGCTCCTTCCTGCCAGTGCTCATGGCTACACCAGCAGGCAGAGGTCCGGCTGTGTCATGATGCATTATGCTGATGTTCAGTGGAGGTTCTGCCCACAGCTTGCTCTTGTCTATTTGCCTTAATTTCACTTCAAATTCTTAAAGCCCAAATTACTTTGTTAACAAAGATGGAGGTCCTTTTGAGGCTTAGATCATAAAATATTACGCATTTTTCTCTTGTTCATAGTTTTCTCTCTGAGTGTATTGAGTAGAAGGAAAGAAAGTGTGTCTGTTGTAGTTTTAGAGATTATCAGTGGTGAAAATAAGAGAAGCCTTATCAGTGAGTTGGAGGTTGAATATAACCTCCTCCGGGCAGAAAGAACTTTCCATCAACTCTTATCCCTTCAAGAACCTAGCAAAATAGATGCACTGCAACTGGATAGCTGTTGGCAAAAGTGTCATCTAATGCCACAAAGACTAAGAATTAAGTCTTTGTGATAGATCTTCCTGATTTGCCAGAGTGGCCCGGCCCTGGAAAAGCAGATTTTAAGTCATAGCAGTTAGTTTTTGTCTGCATTTTTGTGAGTTTTGTGTTTTCTTGGTTATTAGTAAGAATAATGCCATTTTCCTATTTTCCTACATCCTCAGAAGGGAGGTGTGGCCACCAACTAAGCACAACACCTTCATTTCATGCAACATAGTTCAGGCTTCTGTCCACAGTGAAATGGAGGCACTGATTCTCCCCCAGGATCCGCACATGACTCAGAATATAGATGTGAAAACCACAAGTTGATCATTGTCACTCTGTAGGGTTACAGGCCTCAGTCCCATTGCTAAGGGGGTTTGCAGTGTAGACACAGAGCCTACGCAGGTTTTCCTCTACTTGCTTCTTTGCAATTGTGAATTGGCTTGATCATTCTTTAATTGATGATTTTTCTGATTGACAATCCTTCCATATTGAAGAGAAGAAGGACTGATTGTTGCCAGGTGTCCTGTGGATGAGGTGTGGGACAGACCAGCACAGGATAGCAGGTCCATCTTGGGGGGAATTGCTGAGCAAAGAATTCCTGTGTTCTTCCTGTGTGCATGAGATTTCCTGTGAAAGGAGAGGTCTGGAGTCAGACATTCGGGATGCTGACTTTCTCTTAATTCCTATTTTTAAAAATTAATTTCGACTGTCAAATAATCGTTATATGTATTTATAGTGTACAGAGTGATGTTTTGATACATGTATGTGTTGTTAAGACATTCAGTCAAGCTAATTAAGATGTTCGTTATCTCACTGACTAATATTTTTGTGACAAGAATGTTAAAGAACTCTTCTTTAGGCAAGTTTGAAATATATTACACATTATTATTAACAGGGGTGAGCATACTACTTGACAGGCACAGAAAGACAAGTGCTGTGTGATCTCACCCATATGTGGGATCAAAAAGCTGACCTGTCAGAGAATCAGTAGAAAGGTGGCCACAAGGCTGGGGTGTGTGAGAGGAAGAAGGTGACAGGGAAGAGGAAGACAGTTCCCCTGGGGTTTCCTCTAAACTCAGTCTGGTCTTATCAGAGGCCTGGTCTGGACTGCCGCTCTGGATGGAAGCACTGAGTGTCCTCCAGCATGGGCCCAACAGTGTCTCCCTGGCAGGCAGGGGTGACTGGGAGGTGGCCTGGCCTTACCTGGGGTTCTCAGAGGACTTCCTCTCTGGGGTCCTGTTTTCACAGCTTCCAGGTACCCCCAGGGCCTGGGCTCAGGGTTCTCTCTGGGATCCAGGGCTGCTCATTGGCTTGCTTCTGAAACTCCCCAATAGCTGAGTCAGATTTCAGCATTGCCACTTCCCTAATTCTGCCTGTCTTGTCTGTTGACCAAGTGGCTTCTAGAGTTCCCTTGCTCTCAGGGCCACTCCTTCCCCTGTGTCCTTACGAGATGGGTGTTTTCAGCCTAGGAAGAGTTTTGTGGTAAGAAGCTTACGTAGAGCATATACTCAACATACCATACTTAATGATATGTCTCCAGAGCGGGTTTTAATAAGTATATGCTTTGTTGGAAGAATATGGGGGACGCAGGCTGGATCCAGGATGGAGTTTGGAACAGTGACCTGAGAGGTAGTAATGCCATTCTGTTCTTCAGGTTTTGCTCTTTGTATTGTAGTCACATTCCTCTCCTGCGAGTGAGCCGGTGACCTGGGATTGCTCTGTCCTGTCCACCTGTTCCCCTGTCTTCCAACACAGAATCCCGAGGGCTGCTTCTGAGATCTCCTCTCCATGCAGCAGCCTAAGAGTTGCTGATTCCACCTGCAAAGCCCTCCTCCAGCCCTGGCTTCCTCTCTCCACCCTGAGAAAAGCCACCTGTGTTTCTCACAGACACCACAACTGCTCACTGGTGTGGCTCCATTTTACACTTGGCACTAGCATAGCTTTCCTCAGAGCAAAGTGTCTGAAACACACCAAAACCCGTTTCCCACTCATTTCATACCATTCTATACATGTGATAATCCTCAGCATTGGGCAAGTCCAGGGACATGCACAGTGGCTCCTGGGACACTCAGGAGAGTCTTGGATAGGGAATTATGACCAGAAAATTATTGTTGCAGACTCTTTGATTCAGTAATTTTGTAAATAGTTTCCTGAGCCAGGGACAGTGCCAAATGCTAAGCTGAGGTTATCATGGAAGTGAATGCAATCACTCAGAGACGTGAACGCATTTGAGAAGAAAGAAGGGTCTAAGCTGGAAATGGAAAAAATATCCTTGTTGGTAAAGAGGAGATGAGGGAAGAGTGTCTCATAAAGGTTTTCACAGCACAAATGCTTCAGAGCTACAGCACCTGGTTGGGGACATATCCAGAGGCACTGGGTTTAAAGGAATGGATAAAGGCATTAAGGGAAGAGAGCACCTGTTCGCTGTGACCCTCTGACGGGAAATGAACAACTCGAGTAATTACTGGGCAACGTTCAATTGACATTAGACATTCAAGAAGGATAGATTTGATTATTATATGAAGAACCTTGATGACTTGCCTTGACTCAAAAATAGACAAATATGAGAGTTGGTTTAGGGAAATAAATTTGAAATTTAATGGAAAACATGTTATAAAAAGTAGAGATTCTTTCACAAGAAATAGAAAAATAGAGCTTAAAATATCCTACAATATGTATAATCAGAAAATAAGAGGTTACACCCATTTATATGTGATCTATCAAAATGTATAAATGCATTCTAATGTCATGTACAACAAATTGGAACAAACAAAAAATTAAGAAAAATTCACAAACACCAAAATAGGTGTATAATAGAAATGCTTTATTTGAATTGAGATACACTGAATCCACAGGAAATCACTAGAAACGAACAAAACCAAAATCACTAGAAGTGACCTAATAACCTAAGAATTCCCAGTGCAAGAAAACTTAATATAGATGTATTTCCATTTACCTATTTAAATTCAGAGAATGGAAATAGCCATTATAACATTACACACCCAGCAAAGTACCAGGTGGCCTGGCAGGGGCTCCAGGGTGGGCTCCATCCACAGAGCAGAGATCCCTGGGCTGACTCTCTCCAGTCTCAGGCAGCACCTGAGTCCTCCCCTTTCCCCTGATTCCCAACTCTTGTCCTTCACCATGGGGCAGCCTCACCTGAGACCTAGACGCCCCCATGTTCCCTAGAGCTGTGGGGTCTGGAGAGGGACTCGGGGGGCCCACCTGGTTGAGGAAGAAGTGTCCGTGCTGAGGGGACGCAGGTCCAGGCCCGAGCTGAGCTTGCTACTTGCTCTGACTGTGCAGGGTCCTGTGTGGCTCTGTACTGGAGACTTCTCCAGCTGGTAATTTTAAGTTACTCTTCTACCAGTTATCAACCACTCCCTAGGTGACCACGACTCATCACTAAAACCGACTGGCTTTTCCTTCCAGGTGTCACACGCAAGGGGACTCTCTGTTCCCGACACCCATGCCTAAGCTTTGGCACTGCTGCAGCCTTGGCTGGGCCCTGTGGGGGAAGGCAAGATGCCCAGGGCAGGGTCCTAGACCTGGAGGACTCGGGGATGCTGGCTCACACATGTGGGCCCTGCTGCAGGTGTGGGAGTCTGGGGTGTCCACAGCCCTGTGGTGTCATGGGTGACTCTCAAAGGACCGAGTGGATGTCCCAGGCAGAGGGGAAGGGATGGGCAGTGCAGGAGAGGAACAGGAAGGAGGCTGGAATGTCCGAAGGGGTGACAGCTGCTTATGTGTCTCACAAAAATGGGATCACCCCAAAAAAGCAGGTGACAGCCAGAGCAAGCAGAGCCGTGCATGCCAAGGAGAAGCACAGGGACCTCCCTCCTTCCTGTGTGGCACCTGGTGGGCACAGCTGCTGGGAAATCGGCTTTACGTGGGGGAGAGGGGCAGCTCGCTCGTGAGGCCCAGCCTGAGAAGCACAAGCAGAGGACCTGGCGTGAGCGGCTCCGGTGTGAGCTGGCCTCTTTCTTATGCCGCTTCCTCTCCCTTGCCTTAATCTAGCTTCTCAGGACTGAGGGCTTGGCTCTAACCGTGCCCCATACTGTGCTTCCTGAAACCTTAGTACTGGAGACAGCAGGGGAGCCCAGGAGGGGAGAGAAGGGCCTTGGACAGGATGCTGGAACTGCCACCTGGAAGGTCCTCCAAGCTCAGTAGTGTGTTGTGATCTTCAGAAATCTGAACTTTAAAATAAAACAAATTAATAAACTAATGCCTTTCTAACAAATTTTCCCTCCCCGCTTGACCCAAACTTACGTGAGTAACACCTGTGTTGCGTGTTGTGTGTAAATATTCCGGGGGAAGCCCTGCTCTGTGGTCATCAGAGCAGCACAGAGGACCTAGTGCTCTCTGAGGAAAACTCTGTCTGCAGAAACTTGCCTTCTTCACTCAGTGTGAAAATTCAAGAAACATCGATCCCTTTTTGGTGCCTTTGCCTGAATCTGTCAACACACTTGCACCAAATTTTGCAGGAAAAATTGTCCTGTATAACTGGGCAGCAGAGTGGCGGGGGATGAGGTACTCCTCAGAGCAAAGGGCAGGGTGGGGAGTGAGCTCGTGAGAAGGGCCACCCACAGCCACAGCTGGCACGGCCTTTGTGCCCCACACACAGGGTCCCTGTTGGAGCCTGTTCGGGATGCTCTGCGTCTCCTGGGTCAGCACCCTGAGAACTGAGACCTATTCACGAGTTAGCAATAGAAGCGTTGTTGTTAGGTGGCTGGCTGCACGGCTTTCTCTGAGGCAGCTTGGAAGAAAGCATGAAACCGAAACAGAATCGCGCAGACTTTCTCTCTCATCCTGACAGAGTAGGTCCTGTGCCCCTGTCTCATGTGAAGTGTGTGTGTTTGTGTTCAAGTGATCCACAAAGAAAATTTTATTTGGACTTGGTGGTCATAGTGTTTTCTTTAAAATTAGTTTCTATTTTATGCTTCTATAAAGGTTATGCTGTGTGTCACACCAACTAGTCAAACTGTGGCAGGTATGTGAATTACAGTTCCCTATGATGGACTCAGGGTGTGTGTGAACCTGCACTCACAGGCATGCATGCATGCATCACAGGCATGCACACATATGCACACAAATGCATGAATACACATATATGAAAACACATGCTCGGTTGATGTTCCATTAAAACTCTAATGCAGTAAGCATGTACTTACTTTCACATTCTAAAAGAGCAAGGCTTTTTGCATTTTAGTGCATTGATTTTATCTCTGTTTCTGAAGCCCTGTCATATGACAGTGTTCTAAGTACACTATAAGGAGTGGCCCTCTAAAAGGGAGGATGACAGTCAGAAGCAGACTGCAAACTGGTGGCTGGGCAGTCTCATGGTCAGGTGTTCCTTGGACACTTGTTTTGCAGGTGGGGGTATCAGGGATTGAACTAAGAGGCACTTGACCACTGAGCCACATCCCCAGCCCTATTTTATATTTTATCTAGAGACAAGGTCTCACTGGGTTGTACAGTGCCTTGCTTTTGCTGAGGCTGGCTTTGAACTTGTAATCCTCCTGCCTCAGCCTCCTAAGCAGCTGGGATCACAGGCTTGTTCCACCATGCCCAGCTCCTTGGACACTTGGACACTGGATCTAGACCCAGTTCAGAGCTTTGCTTTTTCTCCCCACGTGCCCTGGCCAATGCTGTTGGTCAAATACCCTGTGGCTTAACAGACTGATATTTTTCAACCAAAAGCTGAAAAAGGCCCAATCTTGCCTGAAAATGGTCAAAGTCTCCCCAGTGGTAGGAGAAACCAACTAAACAACAAAAATAACCAAAGAAAGGCCTCCTTTCCACAAGGTGGCTCCCAGCGCTCTTGCTATTGGCACCCTAGGGCTGCCAAGATGGTTGGTTCTGCAGAGGCCTTTCCAGACTCTGCAGGAATTACTTC
Source organism: Sciurus vulgaris (assembly GCF_902686455.1). Taxonomy (NCBI): domain Eukaryota; kingdom Metazoa; phylum Chordata; class Mammalia; order Rodentia; family Sciuridae; genus Sciurus; species Sciurus vulgaris. The sequence goes on along the minus strand of NC_136465.1, from coordinate 3,089,667 downwards.
TGTCTCTGGCCCTCCCCCTGGTGAAGGGTGTCCTGCATTCAGATCCCTCTCAGGGAAGCTTTTGGTCTCTGATGGACCCTGCCCCAGGAATGGAAAGACCTGGGAATGGCCTCTTCCCGCTGTGAGCACTGCTCAGCATGGTTGCTGATTTAAAATTCAACAACAACAAGGAAACTGGAATTCAGTTTTCCTTTCAAGTTGTAGGTGAGGAGGCATTAATGGCTTCTTTCTAGCCACGCTGCCTGGGGCGCTCCAATGCTAAGGCTCACCACGTTATATGCCCTACACTTCCCATTCTGGCAATTCAGCAGCTCCCAGGCGCCTGTCCTCACAGTGAAGCTGTTCATCGGACTTGAACGTGAGTTTCCAGGGGAGGAGCTTCTTGGCACATGTCTCTGGAGAAGCTTCCAGACTTGCAAATCTGGAGCAGTGCCGTGAGGTGTGCAGGCCTGATGGAGGGCAAGCTGTGAGGGGCGCTGTTGCCACAGGACAGCTGGTGACGTCCGGCTCACCTTCCCAGCTCTGATCTCCTTGTTTGCTCTGTATCCTGGTGAGAGCTTTTCCAGATGTTTTTGAGGATTCCATGCCTGACTGAGTGAGGGATCTATACTCTTTCCTGGGAGACAGGACAGCTCAAAGTGGCCTTAGATTGGGTCTTCAGTCAGAAACCCACTTTTTAAGCACAGGAGAGCAAAGGCACTGGAGGCAGTGTGTCTTGGAGGGCAGCACTGGGACCTCGGCTGGTGGGATCTGGGAAGAAGCATCCTCCATCTGTCTCAGCCACTGAAGCCTTGTCTTCTGCTTCCTGTGGGATGACAGGCTGGATCTGAGAAGTTCCTCAAATGTCTGTCTAGGAACGGGACTGTGTCTATGGTGAGGCTTTTGACCAGCCAGTGAGAAACAGGGGAATGTGATAGGTGCTTCCTAACTTCTAATATCCAGATGTTTTACTAGCTGACATTAAGTACTTCTGCTCTTAGATTCTTTTTTGTTCTTTGACAAAATGACAGCAATAGCAGACGGTATCATTGTTCAGATAACTACTAACTATTAACTAAATCAGGCCCTGATTCATTTTTGCTTGAGTTTTAGAAAAAAAAAATATATATTTTCAAAATCTGTAATCTCTAGAGTCTCTAATCTAAATATTCTCTAAGTCCTGTCCAACTCCCAGTCAGGAAAAAAAAAAAAAAAAAATGCTGAGCACATTCTTCATTTTCTGGAATGGTAACATCATTAGCATCCCAACATGGAAAGCATACCTTCCACACCTGATGGAGATTTTCTGCTTGAAGTCTCTTAACTCGGAGTTTTCAAGTAAATTGTAGACAAGCTTTGGATGCTAAGACGCTAGGTCTGCATACAGTTCTAAAGTAATCTTCCTCTGTGTCAGCTAGTCAGCAAAAGATGCAGAAGCAATTAAGATATAAACAGCTGAGAGAGAGAGAGAGAGAGAGAGAGAATAAGAATGAAGAATACGTAAGCAGGGAGATGCTGAGGACCCTGCACGTCCTCTGACAGCCCAGCTTGTGTTTATTAACGCCTGTGCTTCCTTGTAATCGAGCAGGAATTCTATCCAGACCCACTTAGCATACAACTGCACAAGGCACAGTCTCCGCTATAAAATGGAAGGCCTACTCTAATGAGCTTTCTAAAATGGGGATAGAGTTGACTTTATTCCTCTTTGTTCTAATAGTGTGTTGATGTCAGGAGGGTTTTCTGCAGATAAGAGTTTTTATTTAAAAGTGAGCCGTGCTTTCTTACCCTCAACGGCTCCCACAGTAAAATCATCACCTGAGTCCAGAAGGATGGGAGTAGAGCTCGAAGGGAATAGTGAGAAGAGGTGACTTCTAAGGCTCTTGGTCAACCCCACCTGCAGGGCCACTTGCTGGGTGTGCAGCTTGCTGACAACCTGCTTCCAAGCTCAGGGCCCTGCCATGCCCACAGAGAGGAAGGTGGTCTGTGTCAGCTGCTCCTATGAGTGACTCACAGACGACTTTCCACCCTGTTAGCTAAGGGTCCTTCCACCCAAGTTGGCTAGACATTCCTTTGAAATCCTCAAATTCTGCAAATGATAAAAACTTAAAAAAAATCACATTCAGACCTACAGTTAATTTTTTCAGGTATGTTGAAAACTCTCTGAGAATTGTTATGTGTTTGGTCATTTGATGACACATAGTTTAATGACATTGATTTAGGTGGAATACTTCATATGAACTGCATTACTTTAAAGACAAACAAATTAAAAGAAGGTTAAATAAATTTGATATAGTGATGATGGGTAAAAAGAGAAGCAAAAGAAAACCCAATCGTTTGGATTTCTTTCATTTTTTTTATCTGACATACCTATATATATGTATACATATATATACACACACACACACACACACACACACACACACACACACACACACACACACACATACACAAATGGTTCCATATAACTTAATGATTAGATCACAACCTTCAGGAGTATATATGAGCAAACAGAATTTCCATATGGAATGAATGGTTACATATGGACGTGAATCTTTTAAGGAAGGAAAAGTGTTCATATTTTAAATATTTTTGAAAATTGTATTTTGACAGGGTGCTTTTTGTTTGTTTATAATGGCTACTCCCTGCAGAGAGCCTTCCAGGCAGGAGGAAAGTCCAAAGAGTCCTCCGACATTTAGTTTATTCCAAGTGAACCCTTTCTTGCAAGAAAATCTTATCTGGAGGCTGATAAGGCAGTTATGTTTGGAAGCATTTCTTTCATTAGCTATGTTACCTTTGCAAATGTGAAATAGGTAAGAGTCTGGATACCATGCAGATAAGCCCCTGAGTGCTTGCTAATTGAATTTGAATGATCTTTAATAGCTCAATATGTTAAAGATTTACTGATTTTTACTGTTTTAAGCTACCCAAAAAAGTTAAGGCTACAACCAAACAAGCAAATGAAGTGGAAAATTGGTCCCATTCAGATAAGCATTTTTTTTTTCTGGGCTACTTAAATATTTAATGGGTTATTATTTAATTAGGTATTGATTTTTTTTACTCTAAATCTTTTAAAAATTGGCCTTGTATTTAGTTTTCTACTTGTGCATTCACAAAATTTGAAGATGAACTTGTATTTACACTAGGAAATAACAAAAAAATAACTCACTGTATACTGCTGGCAGTTCAAAGTTAAAAACTTCATCTCTCTTAAAATGATCGAGATCAGTAGACTCTGCAGTGTTCAAGTAGGTAAAAATAAATAGGTAAATAGAAGGAAGGAAGGCCAGTAAGCAAAGGGAGATGAACTGGGGAAAAGGAGGTCGGGAAGAGGAGGCACTGGGGCCTGAAACGGGGCACGTTACAGTCCAGGCATGCGTGATTCTGTCCAACGAAAGCAACTGTTCTCTGTACCTGTGATGTACTAAGCAGAGAGTCAGAAGACGGGGGAAATTAGGCTTTAATGCCTTAGTTGTTATCATGCATCTTATTTTTCACATGCAGGGTACTAACCTTAACATGTAATAAGGCAGCTGAAGTTGAGAACAAAGACTAAAAAATACCCCAACCAACAACAAAGGTGTGATGGTCCTGTAACAGTGGGTGGGGCGAGGGGCACAGAGGGTGAGGGGCCTGCCTGCGCGGGCAGGTGGCCGGAAGAGCTTTCCCAAGGAGGCGTGGAAATGAGCCCAGCCGTCCTGAGAGGCAGTCTGGGAGTAGGGGAGGACAGGTGTGCCCGTGAGTGTGCAGGCAGGAGACCCCACTGCTCCTGGTGCCTGGAGAGGGGGCAAGCCAGTGAGCAGGGGAAGGCAGGTTCTGACGAGGACGGTGCTCCCTCCTCAAAGGGACCTCAGACTGTCATCAAACCCAAGTGACCCAGAGGGTCTCAAGCAGCAGAATGACAGGTCACTTGTCCTGCTGGAGAAAGGAAGGCAAGAAGCCTCCCGCTGGGGCACAGGAGAGCGGCCACCACACCAGGAAGGGACCCAGCAGAGGTCCTTCCATTTTGCCAATCTTTGCAAATGTCTTTCTAAAAGCATTGGGAAACCTTAGAAAGGTGAGGGGTGCGTGTGTGCGCACATGTGTGTGTATCTTTAGATAGACAAATACCTGGAAAGAGCAAATTTGGGCTCCGGGACATTTTTTTTTTCTTTAAGATAGAAAACTTGAACATGCATATCTGGGGATGTGACTCAGTGATAGAGCACTTCCCAGCAGGCATCAGCTCCTAAGTTTGACCCCCAGTACTGAAAAAAAGAAAAAGAACGAAAAACACAGAAAACTTGAACCCGTGTCCCTGTTGTCATGGGAGGGCAGGGCTGGAGAGGGGTGCAAAGGAGAGGAATAGGAAGTCCAAGAGGAGAGAGCAGGAGAGGTGCTGGCGTCCCACCACCTGGCACTTGGAGCTTCCTCCCGTGGGGTCCTCTGCTCCCAGTGGTACCTCCCATAAGGCTGACTTCTCACCTGGCTCATTTACAAGGCAGACATGCAAGGGAATTTAAGAAATCTGCCACTTCTGCGACTTCAAGTGGATCCTTAATGCTCCCATTACTTCGCAGCCAGATACCAGAGTAAACAGCTGTAAATCAGAGGGCTTTCTCCACGTTCGTTCTGTGACCTCCACGGTGTGGTCTTCCTCGGAACACTGCCTCCACGCTCTTAAGTACTTAGTTCCGGCATCTTTCTCGTGGTTTCTCGACAAGTCGTGATCCTTGGCATAATTGGGTTTACATCATTTCACTGCATACTGTGGCCTTGGTTTTAATACTGCCTATTTTTTTCCTTAACATTGTTTTTGATAAGAAAAGGAAAATAGAATGAGTCAAATCAATGTGAGACTGAAGTTTAAAATATAATCAGCTCTTGCAGTTCATCTTAAATTAATAAACGACTGAAGGCAAATAAATGGAAACATCATTTATCAGCTTTGTATAGTCATAGGAAATCTGAAAAAAATTGTATAATAGAGTTTTAATAATAAGCAACTCAATTCCTTGGAAAAATGCAATTAATTCTGGAAAAGATTCATAGCAGACCAACTTTACTCTTACTTCTTCTCGTCCTTTCCTTCCTGCCTCCTCTTTGCTTGTGTTCGCTGTGTCTTTGACTGAAAAGCAATTATAACCAGAACCCATGGCCTGGAAATGAATAAGATGCATTGGTGCCCCACCGCTGTATTTATTTTAATTTCTGTCCCTCACCACCTCTGCCCGTGGGTCGGCTACATAGAACCATGTACAGGGCAGGCGTGTGAGTTCCTGAATGCTGACCTCGCACTTTGTGGGTGTGAGGCCACCTGCGTGTCCACCACTGTAATTGAGACTGAACTCAGCTGCCTGCAACACTGCGATGCTTTCTATTCCTAGATTCTTAGGTTTTATGTTCTTCTCCGATAGTTCATGCTCAGTTGAGTGTCATCTAAAGATCAATTCCTGCAAGTGGGAAAAATCAGACTAACTCTGATCAATTCCTGCAAGTGGGAAAAATCAGACTAACTCCGTCAACAAGACTATGGTTCTTGCTCAGGTTGGCCACATAACTCCCCAGCTAGGAATTAAATTATCAGTAGCATTCGTGGACTTGAGATTGCATCTATTTCAACCTAATTATTTTGGCCTTTAGTATTGTCAATTCTAACGACTTGCTGGTTCAAAATAACTTGAAGAGTTATGTGATTCATCAATTTTTTATTATTTATGCATTCATCATTAAAAGCTCGACGCCAACACGTGAATGCTTAATAACATGTATGCTAGGGCGTAGACACTTCCATGAAGCCCAATTGTTAATAATTTTAAGAAATGTGAAGGATTAGATACTGGGTTTAAAACAATAAGAAAACAATTCAATCAGCTACTTTAAATTTTAGATGTAGTTCAAATTCCAAAATAACCGCAAAGCTTGGGTGGGGGAAACTTGATGCTAACGTGCTGCAGGTGGGCGGTCCCCCGCAGCTGCCTCTGGTGTGCAGTCCTGGTGGTGCTTGGTGCTTGCTCCTCGCGGGCTCCTCGGGTACTTTGGGTCTGTCTCGTTTGGCAATCTTCCATTTTTCACGGCACAGAGGAATTATTTTATTTTTACCATTTGGAATATTTTAGAGCTTTTTAGAAAATTTAAAACATACTTTATTGCTCTGGGGTTAATAGTAGCCTTCTTGCAAATCTAAAGAAACAACAACAAAAACATAGTTTACACATACTTGGAAGTGCTGTATATTATGATTGTATTTTTATATGCTGAACCATTTTAAAGGATGATTTTTACAAACCAATGGTTTATTTTCATATAAAGTATTGTGTCTTTTATGTTTTCATTTGGGAGAGTAATTGTTCTGACTTTTACAAAATCTTAGCTTTTGAAACCTGGAAATATATTGAAATTAAAATATTTACTTCTATAATCACAAACAAAAATACTAAAAATTGGGAACCATTGGAAAATCCTGCAAATAGCCAACTACCTTGTTTTCTTGTTTGTTTGTTTGTTTGTTTTTGTGTGTGTGTATGTTGGTACTAGGGATTGAACCAAGATGCTGTACCACTGAGCTACATCCCTTGCTTTCTTTTAATTTTTATTTTATTTATTTATTTGTTTTGGGACAGGGTCTCACTATGTTGCTCAGGCTGAACTTGTGATCCTCCTGCCTCCACCTCATAAATTGCCAGGATTATAGACATGTGCTACCATGCCTGGCCTCATCTATCTTTTATAAAAAGTTAGTGTTTCTTTCAAAATATTTTGAAACACCAATTTTTATGAATTTATTTGCACACATTATGAATCACAGCAAGAAAAAATGGCTGACGCCTACCCTTCCTCTGCCCTGCTTTATTTCTCCTGGTCACTCACCATTCTGGGGAGGACGACATGTATTCCAGAGAGAACTTAGGACTGGGTGGGCAGGGAGGAGACTGCGTTCACTGAAGAGCCAAACAGAAAATGCCACACGTAGACTGGCCACAAAAATGGACGGCTGGGGAAGAGAAAGCAGGAAGCTACTTGGGCATCAGAAGAGAAACCCAGGACCGACTTCCTGGGGCGTTGGTGGCATGCAAGGCCGCTTCAGTCTCTGCATGCTCCTCTGCCCTGGCATGCCAACGAGCCCTGGGACACCTACCCAGGCAGTTGTTCCCCCAGGCCTGGAACAGCCGTTCGTGCCACAGAGGCCAAGGGGCCGGCACCATCTGAGGGGGCACAGCTACCTGGGACCCCTGGGGCGTCTGGAGGTCCTCGTGGGGGAGCCGCTTGCTGTGTGGGCCTCAGAGCAAGCTAACTGGGGTTTGTTGGCAATCTCACGGTTGATTTGCCCTCACCTCACTTCCTCCCTGAATCTCCTTAAAGCTCTGTCACTTTCCTCATCCATCAAAAGGAAAAAAACAGTTACCTCAATGTGGTTTTCTGGAGAGTTAAATTTCATTTATAAGAATAATCAGACAAGTAACAAACACTTAATGAATATTGGTTTGGTGACATTACAAAGAAATTAAGCACAAGCCAAGGCTAAAATAAGTTTTTTTTTTATAGCTTCGCCTAACGAAATTTATCTTAATCACTTATTCCTTATTTTAGAATGTCAGACTAAATAACAATGAAGAGTACTTTTAAAGGGGCTATTTTCAAAGCTAGATGAGCAGCAGATACATTAAACATTGTGACTAATATTTGACACAGGATTTTTATCAAGTAGAAATGTGAGACGAGTATACGGCTGCATTCTTTCATCTAGTATTCTCTTCAAGAACAATTTCAGCCCAGAGTTGGGATAAAAGCACACATGGCTAGTCATGCTTCCTTTACAGAATGTACCTCAGGACGTCCACTAGTAAACTCGGCAGTGCTAGCAGGAAGGGACTTAGGGGAGAACCCTCCTAGAGTGAACGAGGAAGGTCTTTCTGTGGAGTGCTTGCTACCCACTGTGACCCCCTGAAGGCTGGGCCCGCCCCAGGAAGCGCATCACAGCACCCTGCAGCCCAGAAGCAGGACCTATGGACAAGTGAACTGGGCTCATCTCCCACCTGAGCAGTGTCCACAGGCTTGGGGCTTCTTGAAGGAGAGGTGATGTTAGAATCAGATCAGAGATAAAGATTTTCTCTTTCCTAATTTTTAAAAAGATGAGGGAGTGATATTTTATCAGTTGGCTCGTTTTAGAACTAGGAAATAAAAAAGGAATTCTGGGAAAGCAAAACAAGCACCTGTGAATTAAGTTTTTTCTTATCTCAGCACTAATGGACATTAGGGAAAAGAGGCGGGAGGGAACACTGTTGAAGGAGTCTTGAAATCTGGTGTCTCAGGCGTGCAGCCCCAGGAGGCTCAGCCCGTGAGAGTCAGCCAAGTCCCAACCACAGAGTGTGTGGACTCCCCACTGGACACCCAATGCCCCTGCAGGTGCGCCCGCCCGCGCACAGATTTCCAGCCAGCTGCGCTTTACTCCTGGGTCTCAGTGCTGTGTGGACCTCCAGCCTCCTGCCCAGCTCTGAGGCACAGAGGCTCTGATTTACTGCACTCCTACCTCTGCTTGAGAACCTGTCCTCCATTGTAGAAGAGAGGCACAGGCTTCCCTCTGGCTGTGTCACCACGGCTTAGTGGCTTAGAAACACATTTTCACTTTACTTCTCTGTAGCCTAAAAGTCCAGCACAGGTGTGCCTGGGCCACACTGGCGCTGCCCTTACACCTGTGGGACAGGTGAGGGCCCTAGGCTGCGTTCCTGGCTTCTTGCCATCTTCCTGGGTGCCCCCGGCCCTTCCACAGCTGCAGAGCCAGCAGCCTTGTCCCTGAAGGCTGTGGTCCTCCACACCCTGTCTCCACGCACAGCTGGGAGAGTCTCTGACTCTAGGAACCCGTGTGCGGATGCTGATGCTGAGCCCATGTAGGCCAGCACAAGCTCCCTGCCTCTGGCTCCCTGACGCTCATGCCTGCCCTGTCCTTGGGGCCAGGTGACTCACCACATAAGGGTGCCAGCTTGGGCGTCTCCTGTGCCCCGTCTGCAGTGCCCAGCCTGCTCTCCTTGGGTGCACACAGGCGTTCCCAAGCCGGGAGGCCTCCTCAGCCCGCCCTCTGTGCATGGCTCCGTCCAGCTTACATTTGCCGTCTTCATGGGTGTTCCTCGGTGCTGAGTCCTCGCTATTTCTACTTCTAGGTGTCCTTTCCCCACAGGACACAGGCCACAGTCATCCAGTACCTACGTCTTGCTTGGGTGGCACTGCTCATTTTCCTGCAAGGGCTCCACAGTAGATCTGAGTCTGCTTCACTCCAGAGCCAGCGCCCTGCATCCCCATGGTGCAAAGTAGGCAATTGTCGCAGTCTGTAACAAAATACCGGAGGAAGTTCTACAGGACAGAAATGTGTTTCTTGCAGCTCCGTAGGCTGGGAAGTCCAAGGCATGGAACCAACCTCAGCTCCGCCTCTGGTGAGGGCCCTGTGCTGTGTGCTGGTGAAGCAGAGGACCTCACATGCAGACACAGAGCAAGCATGCTGTCTCAGGACATTGTGTCCCTGTGCACAGAGCCACTAATGCCATCATGTGGGCCCCACACCACATCGCAGCTCACCCCCCACCTCCCCAGGGCCTCCACCTCCTAATGTCATTAACACACAACTTTAGGGACCAAGTCTCCAGGGCACGACTTCCAGAAGTCATAGCCAAACAAGAGCAGGAGTAAAAAGAAGCAAACCATTTAAAAATAATTACAGGAGTGATTTAAACACAAAAATATTTTTTGTATTGACCAAAGTATTTTTTAAGACTTATTTCCTTAATATTTTCCTTAAGTAAAAATGTAAAATGTATTATTGAATACCTAGTTAAATCTCTATCAGTAAAATAATTAAAAATGTCTACGACTTTTACATTCTTCTAGTGAGAAAGTCTCAGAATTAACTGAAAAAAGAAAAAAAATAAGCCTAGAGTAAGACATTAAAATGCCATATTGTAAGTGAGCTCTTGGAAAACAAATAGGCAGATGCTTCATTTTCCAAAGCACATTCAGTAAAATGAACAAAAACCTAACTATATTGTGGCAAAAAAACACACTTCCTTGGACAGCCACATCTCATTTTTCTGTGTCATTGTAAGAGTAATAATGCTCAGACAGCTGGTCAGCCCATCAGCACTGCAAATGGCTGATTGAAATGTTTTCTCCAGGAAAAAAAAAAATAACAAACACCAGAAGCAAACTTTACACTTAAACTGAGAAGCAAGTGAGGCAAGCCCATCGGCCGCGGCACTTGGACCGGCTCGTCTCCTTGCTTCTTGGGCAGAGTGCAATCAGCAAGATGCACAGGAAGTTTTTCTCCACCTCCAAGTATTTACGGTTGGCTTAAATAAACACTACTGAGTGAGGCAGAGGACGGTAGTGGTCTTCCTGTAATTTCCACGCAGCACGGTCATCTCTGACAATTGGGCACAGCTGAGAGCCTTTCTGTTGGAAGCATCGAGAAAGGGGACGGTGGTGGTGGGGACGAGGGGCACACAGGCTGCCCTGCAGAGGTTGGGATCGTCCACGTGTGCCATCCCGCTTCTTAGCCCTGCAGTTGTGGAGTGAGTGAGCGTGGGGGGCGGGGAGGGGGGGTGGAAATCAGAGGAAAAACTAAGGGATTAAAATGGCTGGCTAGAGGTCAGTGATGGAAGCTCCTTGACATTCGCACTTCAGTTTTGTTCCACAGCTGGAGCATATTGCTGCACTTTTTGGAACTTATTACTATAAGGAGAATAGTAACCAGTGTTCGCTTATGTACTAAAGTGAACCGTCTCTGCACCCGCAGCTCGGCTCACTCCTAACAGCAGTCATTTCAGCTGTGGCAGAAGGTCTGTAATGTGCACTTGTGTAAAGTCACTTGTGCTCCAAGAGGCCAAGCAGGGGCCCAAGGTCTGAGAGGCAGAAGGTAGGGGACCAAATTTTGATTCCTCCCTCTTTGACTGTGAAATATAATGATGCCTTATGAACAGAGCATCTGGGTCTAAAAGGCACTATGGAGAAAGAGGAAATAAATACAGTAACCTATCAAAATTTAATTACAGAGATGAAAAAACACAAATGCAATACCTTTAACTAGCTTAGCTTTTCTTAAAAAATTATAAATATACAAGGTTGGTATGAGAGATATTTTTATTAATATGAATTCTAAAGACATACTTTTTTTTTTTTTTTTTTTTTTTTTTTTTTTCCAGAATAATCTTTAAGATTCAGCTTCCTCACTTAAACTGTAAGGATGTGCAGCACAGGGTTGTATGGCTCCTTTTAGCTCCAATCTGATTGGGTTTTGTGTGCTTTACTTACATTGTGTGCCTTTAAAACTTGGTGCTTTTTGCATGTTATTTTAAGCACAACAAATCGAAAACACAGATGTGGTGTGATCAGAGGAGAATCATCATCAGTGGATTGAATAGGGGGATTGTTAGGGAATGCCAGCCAGAGTTTCGTCAGGAGCATAATATCAAATTCCATCCTGTTCAGGTGGCTGGAGAGGAGTTTGTGATTTCAGACACAATGTGAAGGAAGTCAAGCTCACTGCGATGCCGAGTCCTCAGATACAGCCTCACCAGACACTTATAACGATGAGGGCGGGGTGCACAGACTGGTGACGGGCTGGAGTTCCAGGGCACCTCTTGACAGTCTCAGGAAGCCCAAAGCCCTGGAGCTCACTGCTCACATGTCTCTTGCAGCAAATTACAGGAACCACATTTGGCTCCAAAATTAATGTTTCCCTTGCCTGAAGGCCTGAAGTTTTGTCACATGAAGCCATTGTAAGAGAGAATCTTTCCTTCTCTCTTTTTTTTTTTTTTTTTCTTTTTTTTTGGGGGGGATAAGGAGAGTTCTCTAGTTCAAACCTACAAAATTCATCCAATTTTCCATCCAAATAGCTTGTCATACTTGAGTCTTGAATTTGTGAAAATATTTTAAGAGGATCAAAGTACCTGATCCCTAAGAAATAGCATTGGATTAGTAAGGTTCATCCATTGAACATGAATTGTACTCTTGATTTCTTCTTGGAAGCCAAGCATCAGGCTTTGTGGGAGAATCCAGATGAGGGCCCTGTCCACCCTCCAGTACCTGTGAGGCAGCAGGCATATTCAGTAGTGATGGAGCCCACATTTGAATGACAGTGGACACTTCAGGACATATCCCCATTTGCCTTTGTTAATTAGATTTTTTCAGGAAGCTGAGGTACAATAGAATTCTAGAACTTGGCAGCCAAAGCCCACAGGAGAACCCTATTCTTTCACTCTAATGTGCTACATCCATCTGCATTAAAACATGGATGCATTTCAGAAGAGACTTCAGATACAGATCTCAAGCTATGAAATGCCATCCCATAATGGTTCCTGTATCAAGGACTGCAGAGGAACTCTGTAAACTTAACCTTTCCTCTCTTATTAGGTCAACTGTGGCCTCAGTGCATTTTGACACTGCTGTGTTTTATCCTCAGGGTCTCTGAGTGTAGGCTTATGTCAAGCCGAGCTAGCTACTTCCTGTGTGCAGTCTCAGGTCAACATGTGACCCCTGGACAAGGAGAACCTGGGAAGTGTGGTACCCGTGCCACATTCTCCTCACTGGTTGGTGGTAGAGCTGGTGCTTGCTCTTCTCTGGCTGTCCCTGACTGGTGGTCTTTCCATCCCCACCACACACACGACTCACTGTAACTTTGTGGGAGAGAGTTCACTATGAATTAGGGCACAAAAGTCAATTCTATTTTCTTGAAACATGTCTCTGGGAGGAAATGGAAAACAACACTGTGTAAAAGAGATATATAGACACACGGGAACCACAAACCCTAAGTAGAAGGGGCTTTAGTTAACGTATCAGGAGAGGATGTGAGTGATAGTGCTGTGGCTAGTTCTTCCAAGATGCCATTTTAACTTCTTAAATGTATGTTAAATGCATGCAAAAAGCACAGATTACAAAAAAAGGAAATTATATTGAAATACACTAGTACCTGAGCATCTAGACTGAGGTGCCCTCATGGGGCAGGACTCGGCCCCTGGGCTGGCAGTGCCTCTGTGGAGGCTCCTTCACCTCCAGTCATCGTTTGAGACAATGCAAGCATGTCTTCAGGACTCATGATCTGACATCTCTTGGAACTCCCTTCCTCTGTGTGCCAAGAAGAACTGAATGCAGATATTTCACCCTCACGATGGTCTGTGTCCCCCACCTTCTGCAGCATCCCAGAGGGCTGCCAGCATGTTTCACCCACCGTTGCAAAGTCCAGACATCAGCTGGAAGATTAGTGCTTATGGATAGGTGGACGGGTGAGGGGATGGGTGGATGCTGAGGGTAATCCAGCGAAACAGAACCAATAGCAATGAGACACACATGCGCATCCATGTGTCAGCTGGTGGTCTGGTGTGAGGGTTGCTTCTTCCTAGAGTCAGCCTTGCGCTTGGCTGCGGCCTTCAACTAATTGTATGTGGCCCACTCAGGCTGGGGAGGGAATCTGCTTGACTCAGTTTACCAGTTTAAACACTAATCTCATCCCAAACACTCTCAGAGAAGCACTAAGGATAATATTTCACCCAATGGCTGGGCACTCCAGGAGCCTGATGAGTTGTTGAGTAATTAACTAACATAGGTATACCAATGCATAGTTCTTCTCAACTAAAAATGCCATTAGCTTGAGTGAAATTGTTTGGAAATGACTCTGGATTCATAATGGTCTCACTGAAAGACCAAGGGCTTTTATATGTTTTTTTGACTGAACGTATGTAAAGAGAACTTTGTCCTATTCTGTTTGGGATCTGCGTGACACCACACCACTTTCTTCACCCTCATGTTATATTTATCACAGCAAAAGTTCTCAGTGAACAATTGTTAATTTAAGCAGAAAAACAAATATCTTCACAATGAAAAATAGGAAGCTGGGAATAAATATTGCAGGGGAGTTGACGTCCAAAGAACAAGTGCATCTTAGCACTTGGACAAAACTTAGGAACCTCAGAAAGTGCAGGAAAGATCATAGAAGCCACCCAGTGTGTTCTGGAAACATGCGGCATGAGGGACAAGGCCTCCTAGTGTGCCCAAGCGTGCCCCTGTCCTTGGAGCCTGTGAAGAGGTCACTCATATGGCAGAAGAAGACTGCGGATGTGACTAAGGACCTGAGCATGCAGACTGCCCTGGCTCCTTGGTAGCACCAATCCAACCACAGAGCTTGGAAAGCTGAAGTAGGAGGCAGAAGAAGGGGTCAGAGGGAGGCTGCCTGAGGGCTTGGCCCTCCCCCACTGGCCTTGAAGGTGAAGGGAGCGGAGGCAGAGCCTCGTCTTCTGAGCACACCAAGCTGGGTCGCACCAGCAAATGCACCAGTACAGGGTGTGTTCAGCCAGGAGCCTCCGCAACGGACCCCCTACCCTCGCAGGCACTGAGGTCTAGCCAGGCCTGTGTTGGACTTCTGGCCTAGGGGACTGACACCTAGTGAATGGGTGCTCCTTGAAGCTGCTATGTTTGCAGCAATTTTTTAAATGGAAGCAATAGAAAAAGTATTAGCCTGCATGATAAATTGCTATAAACCGAGTGGTTTGTAACAGCATGCTCCTGGTGGGGGCTCAGCGGCCTTGCAGGTGCCCTCCCCACGTCTTGCACGGCCGCAGTGGAGGCGTTGGCTGTACGTCCCTCACCAGGAGAGTCCTCTGGGGAAGAGTCCCCTTGAAAGCTTGTTCAGGCCCCCAGGGTCGCTTCCAATTTGGGCCCTGCTGCGTGAAGCCACAGGAGAGTCTGGTTGCAGTGGACAAGACGAAGTCCTACCTAACGTAGCACAGGCGTGGGAGGGACACCTCGTCACCCGCACCGTGTCTGTTGGTGAGGAGCCAGTCACGGTGTTTTCTCACGCTGGGAAACAGAAGGCTATCCAAGGTGAACACCAACCAGGGGAGGACCACAGGGGGCATGGAGGGCCCATCCCCACACTGCTCTTTTCTGGATCATGACATGATTGTATTTCAGTGCCTAAAATATTTCACAATGTTTAAAAATGTCCTTAAAATATAAATTTGTTATGATAATTTCTGAACCCATTCTGTAGCTTTTACATTTTTGCTTTTTAAGAGCATTTAAAATATTATCAAATAGTATCAACTGAAGTCCAAGTTATGAATGCAAAGTATTTAATTTATTATCCGTCACAGGTCAGGTCTACACACATTTAAGGGGAAAAAACTGAAGTGGGAACAAACAAAAAACAAAAAACATTTTCTGCTTCAAAATGCCTAAGATGCTCTTTATTTCTAGTTTCATGGGAGAAATTCCAGGTCTAATATCTGGGAATTGCTTTCCAATTTTAAAATTGTAAATAATAAATAAATTCACAATATGAAGAGATAGAAAATTCCCAGATGAAAGGAAGCTAGATATGCAATTCCTGTGCTCATTTTTAACCAGGGACCAGTTCCCTGGTCCACTGTGGTCTCCTTTTCATTTAGAGCTAGCAGTTTGAAGTCTTTATATGATCAACGAAAGTGGATCTGATGCATGGATGACCTTGAAGATCTTGAAACAACTCTGTTTCCTTTATTTTTTTTTTCTTGTTTCTTTCTCTCTGGATGACCCACATTGACCGACCTCTTTAAGATACTTGAGAATGTGTTAAAAAATATCCCTATTTAGATAATGAAATCTGTTAAGTATTATTTGAAGTTCTTTGACAAATGACTTGTGCTGTAGGTCACATTTTTACATTTTATTCAATTTTTCCATTTTTCACGAGAGAAAATCTAGGAGATTTAAGATGACTTTGTTAGCAAATTAATGCCAAAGGGAAAACAAAAGAAGATGGCATTCTTCCTATTTCCTGCCACTGAAATGATAATAAAAATTGCTATAGACGCTTCCTGGCTCTATCAGTATTATAACCCCATCCATTAGTATGCTGATAAGGCCCTATTGAAATTCAGGCCTGTGACCTTTTCTACTGTCAGATGCTTTACAACCTATCTGATGTGCCTGTCATTTTGTGGCTGAAGCTGACATGTACAGTGAAGTCTGAGGTTTCAAGTTATTGGGACAGCTCTGAAGATATTTCACTTATTGCTTAATCAGAACTTCTATATTCACTCTATTTCCTGGTTTTTATTGGTGCACTATAACTGCACATTCACTCTTCATCCAGTGAAGGAGCAGCAATCCTGGCTAGATGAAACTGAGGATCAGTGTCAGATATGAAACATACCCTCTTAATATATGGTGTTTTAGGTATTTTACTCAATTATGATTAGGATATAGCTTCTGTGGGCCACCATGGCATTTAGAGTAGGAGCAAGATGGTAATAAAAATTTTTCTACATGAAAGTTACTAGAATTTTCATGCCATATATTAAAAAATCACAATCATGCTATAACAAATGTGTAGTAATTGTAGAACATTTGATTTGGAAAGATGGGAATGAGATTTAGTTGCAGCCCCATCTCCCAGAATCACGCATGGCATTTTTTCTTGTCCCTGGCTGCGTGGATGTGACCCATTGAATGGAACAACACCTGTGCTGAAGCATGAACTGAGCGCTCCAGACGGCATCCACCCACTCCTCTCCTCTAACTTAGCGTCCCACTACGTCAAACCTGTCCAACTCCGTAACTAGTTGCTCACACCCAGTTATTAAAACCCTCGTTCTGGACAGGTTCTGTTCCAGGCTCCTGCAAATGTCGACTGCCCACTTCTGACACTGTCCCACGCTTGGCTCTCACCTGTTGTCTCACCTGTTTGGCAGTCCATCCTAACTTCCTTCACTGCTGAGGGGTGGGAAGGAGGCGCAGATGAGTCTGGGTGAGGACATGCCGTGATGTGGTGGCCATGGGCAACAGGCCTGTCTCCCTTGAGTCTGCCCCAGCTGGGTCCCTCAGCTGATGCCCTCGTGCCTGGTTGTGAGGCAACACCCCCTCTCCGTGGGCTACTGGGCTCCCCTTCCTAACAGAGATGCCTGTGGGCTTACGTGTGGCACGCTCCCCAGTGGGCCTGTCATGGCAGCACGTTAGTTCCTCAGAGGCCTGAGGCACCTCACTCTCTGCCTCCTCCTTCAGTTTGCCCGTGGCCTTTTGAGATCAGGACTCCTCAGTCAGACCTCTTGGGGGACTCCAGCAAGACTTATGCTACAGCCGCCTTCCTTAACGCCTGTTCCACCCATGGAAACTGACCTGCTCGGGGACAGTGAAAGAGCCAAGAGCGACGAGCATGTGGAAGTGGAAGGAGCCCTCTGAGCCTGTGCACACTTACCTAGCGGTGCGCATAGAGACGCCGTCCTGGAACGTGCCTTCAGAGAGCCCCTTGCACTACGGCCTTGATGACGCTTTACACAGAAACCTGGTTATACCTGTTTATGCATTAGTGCCAGGTACGCCAAGCCATGTGACTGCTCGCAACCCCGCTTTAACCTCCAAACAGCAAGGCAACACGCGTGCTCGTGGTAACTTTTCAGAAGCATTTAGGGCACACGTCACTACTCAAAGCATGTGTTTCAGATTAGGTACGTACGTGCATTCTGCGGGCTCACTATATTCTGAGGTGGGTCTGGGTTCTAATGGTGTGACGGTGTTCGGTTTGCAGGGTGCAGTAGCCCACAGGAGGAGCATTAGGCACAGAACAAACTCTCACATGAACTGAGCGTGGCTCAAAGGTGGGAGTGAGAGAAGGAAGTTCCAAAAGGATAAGGCAGGAATGGGCGTGCTGGCTTTGGGCTGTCTGCCTTTAGTGATACCCGAGCGCAGTGAGCCTGCAATCACATGGAAACCCTAGAAGACCGAGCGGGCAGGAACCCCAGCAGTGCACCCAGATGCCAGAAACCACGTGCCCACACAGGCGCGACCAGTGGTTGGACGGGTTGGTTACCTCCAAGCCTGCTGATTCAACATCCCTCTCACTTGGATCCAGCCAACACCTCTCCACAGTGACTCACAGGTGCTCAGAGCAGTGACAAGCTGGAGAAGACGAAGTGCCCACCAGATGTGCCGGCCCACAGGACTGGCCCCGCTGCTGAGGCAGGGTACTGTCTGAAAGCACTCAGTTCCAGAGTTGCTGGCATTCACCTGAAGTTACCGGGGGAAGGCACGGTCCACATGGACACCAACAGATGTCCCAAGGACAACCAGTAAGGAGGGCAAGGGGACAGTCCCTGGAGCAGACGCCTGGACACTTGCTGGGGCCATGTCATGAAGCCCTGGATCCCAGGCTGCTCCAGAACGGCATCCTTCACAGAGCTAACTGCGTTTGATCCCTCTCAGCCTCCTGTGCGGCTTCAGTATTCTTTCTGAAGTCCTTGTGTGGCGGTGACGGTTGCCCACCTGCCTTTCTGGTTTGCGCCCATGTGCAGTGGTTATGGAGATGGAGGGGCAAATGCCCCCACAGTGCGGGAACAGGAAGTGGCCAAGTGCACGTTTCCCCTGGAGCCTCAGGTGCTCCCCGCGGCCTTGTGCGGTTGGATGGTACACATGTCCTGTTGCGCAGCTCATCTTTGAGTCTGCGCCAGTCTCATTGCTGAAGTATAGAGGCCAACTCTTGATCTTGCTGATTCACATCCCAATCATTTGATAGAACCTGAAGTTCAGTTCAACCTTAACCACAAAGTGAACTGAACTGCCATTTACAAAAAAAAAAAAAAAAAAAAAAAAAGGCCTTTTCAATTTTATGTAGAGGGAGACTATATGTTTTACAAAAGCACACAAAACTGAAATCAACCTAATGAATTTTTTATATGGTGTTTCATTTTATGTCAATTTACCTTGTAGTTTTATTTCAAAATGGAAAGATCGAGTGGCTGAGCTGCAGCAGCTCATGGATGAGGAGCGAGATCTTTCCAGCAGTGGGGCAGGCGAGGTGCCTGTGCCCCAGGCAGTCCTGCCCACCGGGTGGCGCCAGGGAGGAGCAGTGCTCTCCCTCTGCTCAGTTGGCTCTCCCCACTGCTACCATGTTGGTTAACTGAGTGGTAAGGAGAGCGCTCCCTGGCCCCTGGCCGTGTGGCTCACTGAACCATGCGGTCCTCCATTATTAACCCCTGGAACTTCTGTTCCACGTGACAAGGAGCAAGGGAGTTCCTTCCTGTTAAACTTGTATCTGCATGTGAGATCATGGTTTTGATTTATTTTTTATTTAAAAAAATTTTTTAATTTGTTCTAATTAGTCATACATGACCAAGAATGTGTTTATACTTTTTGTAGATCATGCATAAATGGAGTGTGATTTTTCATCTTTCTGATTGTACATATTGCAGGATCACCTGGGTCATGCAGTCATACATGTACACAAGGTAATAATGTGTGCTTCACTCTACTGTCATTCCTAGCTCCATCCCCCTCCCCTCCCTTCACTCCCCTCTACCGAATATAAAGTAACTCTATTCTTCCCTATCCATCCCCCTATTGTGAATTAGCTTCTGCATATCAGGGAAAACATTTGGCCTTTGGTTTTTCGGGTTTGACTTATTTCACTTAGCACAATATTCTCCAACTCCATTCATTTACCAGCAAATGCCATAATTTCATTCTTTTTTAAAGCAGAGTAACATTCCATCATATATATGTATGTGCATATATATATAAATATATATATGTATACACTTATGTATTTATATATACACATACCACATTTTCTTTATTCATTCATCTGTTAAAGGACACCTAGGTTGGTTCCATAGTTTAGTTATTGTGAATTGGACTTCTATAAACATTGATGTGGCTATGTCATTGTAGTATACTGATTTTAAGTCCTTTGGCTATAAACCAAGGAATGGAATAACTGGATCAAATGGTGGTTCTATTTGAAGTTTTCTGAGGAATCTCCACACTGCTTTCCATAATGGTTGCACCATTTTGCATTCCCACCAGCAATGTATGAATGTACCTTTTTCCCCACATCCTCACCGACATTTATTGTTGCTTGTATTCTTGATAATTGCCATTCTGATTGAAGTGAGATGAAATCTTAGTTTTGATTTTCATTTCTCTAATTGCTAGAGATTTTGAACATTTTTTCACATATTTGTTGATCAATTGTATCTCTTCTGTGAAGTGTTTGTTCAGTTCCTTAGCCCATTTATTGATTTTTTTTTTTCATGTTAGGCTTTTGAGTTCTTTATATGTCCTAGAGATCAATCCTTTATCTGAGGTATATATGGTAAAGATTTTCTCCCAATTTATAGGCTCTTTCTTCACACTATTTATTGTTTCTTTTGCTGAGAAGATGCTTTTTCAGTTCAAATCCATCCCATTTATTGATTCTTGATTTAACTACTTGTGCTTTCGGGGTCTGGTGAAGGAAGTCAGGTTCTAGGTCAACCTGGTGAAGATCTGGGCCTACATTTTCTCCTAGGAGGGGCAGGTCTCTGTTCTAGTGCCTGAGTCTTTGATTCACTTTGAGTTGAGTTTCATGCAGGGTGAGAGAGGTTTGATTTCATTTTGTGACATGTGGCTTTCCATTTTTTTATCGATTTTTATTTTTAATCGTGTTCTTGTTTTCTTATCTCACAGCGTGTTCTGTTCGTTGCAGACTGTGCTAGCCCAGGCAGCCCACACAGATGGGAGTTAACTCACTCCGTGTCTTGACCGCTAGTTCAAGTAGCTATGGTTTTATAGGTAGTGAAGCAGGCCCGGGGAACTTAGCCCACAGTGATGCTATGTGACAGAGACAGGTTTAAATAAAGCTGAACTGGCCCCAGGTTATCTAGCTCCCTGCCATTGCACTGTGCTGTCTCTTTAGAGAAAACATCAACTACTTCTTGAAAGTGAGATTTACGTTGCTTAAGTCCATATCATGTGTCTCGTAAGCTTTAATATTTCAAAATCTGTGCTCTTTAAATTGCTTCTACCTTAATATATGGCAATGTGATTACATTTTCTTTAGGTCCCAACTTAATTTCCATTATTTAATGAAGTATTAATTAGGGTAGGAATGAAAAGTCACAGTCAGACATTAGTGCATCAAAATCCCTTCCATTATAAGTTAGGGTTCAGGTCATCAGCAGACGGGTCTGCCTGGGGAGGATGGCAGCTTGGCCACTAACCTCGGAAGGTAAAGGCTTCCTATCCAGGGGCAGGTAGACCTGGCTCTTTCTGAATCACTTCAACTGACACAAGACATTCACAGGTGGCTCCCATGAGAGAGGTGATGGCCGCCATGGCACTCTACCTGGTGTGGGTCTGTGCAGTGTGTCCAGTGCAGCACCGTCTCCTTCGTGAGAGCAGTACGATCCTGCTCTTCCGGCCCTACAGGCACCCTTGTTTCCTGGCCACTTAGGTGAAGTCCCTGTCCCACCATTTGTGTTTCCAAAGCCCAGCCCGCACTGGGAAACCCTTGAGCCGCTCACAGTCTCTCCTGGTAAAAGGACGTGGCAAGGCACTTTCTGTAGGTGGACAGTGGCAGTCTCACGCAGCAGGGCGCCACACGTAAGCACACCTGCAGAGGTCCACGGGCACTTTCTCTGACCTCAGAGAAAGTGAGACTCACAGTTTTGAGCCCAAAAAGATAGTTCCACGAAACAGAAATGGGAGCTTCTTGTGAACTTTCCTGAACACGTGGTCAACACTAAGGGTCACGACAAAGCCTGAGTGCCGGGGGTTTTCTCAATGGAAATGTGCCCTACAGGCAGCCCCTCACCATGTGGCTGCGACATCGGGTGAGCCACGTGGGCAGAGACCCACAGCTGGTGCCCCTCCACTGGGTCATCAGGCATCGGAGGGCGTGGGCCCACTGTCCAACTGATGCAGCAACAAGCTCACCGGCCCTCCTGTGCTCCTGGCCGCCCCTACCCGCTCCGAATTCTCCTCTACAGTCTCTTTATCTTCCCTTTCATGAAAATATGCAGGAGTTTTCCCTGTAAACATTATTTAAATATTGATGATTTGTGACATTTTTATTTTATAGAGGTCCAAATCTTTGGAAAGAGTTTATTTGAAAGGTTTTTTTTTTTTTTTTTTTTTTTTTTTTTGATGAGAAACAACAGAAATCCTATTTATAGAAACTTTTTTTTTTTTTTTTTTTTTGCTACTGGGGATTGAACCCAGGGTGCTTAACCACTGTCATATTTTTTAAATTTTGGAACAGGACCTCACTAAGTTGCTTGGGGCCTCACTAAGCTGAGGCTGGCGTTGAACTCTCCAGTCTCTGCCTCAGCCTCCCAAGCTGCTGGAATTAAAGGAATGCACACCACACCCAGGCTATTCAAAGAATCTTAAACTTGCCTCGGACTGTAGGGGAGATCAAGTCAAAGTCTCTACCTAATTGTGCCTAAATTACTAAAATGGCCTCACATATACTATTTGCAAGTAAACTCTCATGGCAATAATAGTTAATATTAAGAATCGCTTTCAAAGTGAAGTCTGTCATGTTCTATTTCCAACTTGTATTTTCAAACTGATCCAAGGTCGTATACCAATGGGCTCCAGGCTAGCTGTTGCCGGGTGTAGGCAGCTCCATGTGTGCACCTCCGCATGTGGACACAGAAAGCAGGGTGGGAGATGACAAGAGCTGTGGCCATTCTCAGAAGTCAAGGGCAAGCAGCTCTAAAAGTCTGCCTTTTCTCTGGGTCATCAGAGTCAAGTTTCATAGCCTTTAAAAATCATCCTTTACTGCCAAAGTCATCTTTAAGAGAATTTATGCAATTTAAATATTTTAAGATTCATGCACGTAACACCCTAAAATGTACATTTTCATGAAACGCTGTGCTCCCTGCTAGCAGGCACCTTTCAGTTTGCTTTACCTCCTTTATGTGACCAGAATGAAGTTTGCACTACCTTATATTTTGTTTGTTTCAATACGTTGGCGTAGCAGGAGATAAAATGCATGGGACTGAAAACCAGCTGCAGAGCCCCGCTCCTCCTGCAATGAGAATGTGCTCACCTGATTGACAGGGGCACTGCTGCTGTGTGGTCCTGCACCACGAGGCTGGAAGCTCAGACTGACTGAGAAGCAGAGTGGGCAGGGCTCCTGAGAGTGTTGTCGAAATCCCCCACACACACCCACACACACCCACACACCCACACACACCCCACACACCCCACGCACACACCAACCAAACACACACACACACACGTACACACACACACCAACCAAACACACACACACACTTACACAGACACACACACACACACACACACACACACACACTCGTCACTTCTGCTTATTCTACTTCTGTGACAGTATATTACATCTCTGTGTGCTCAGTTGTGGTTCACAAACTCACACCAGTGGGAACAAACTTCTAAAATCTCCTTAATGCTTGTATTTTCCAGCTAAGATAGCTTGCCCCCCAGCATTTCCTCCTATTGCTATGAATGGAGGAACACAAATATTACCTAAATGTCACTTTTAAATCTCTAATATAAGCACGCATTGGGTTAAAGTGTTAACTTTCCTCTGAATCAACTTTAAAAATGTCCCAAAATATTGCAAAATAACTTACTTTTAACCATAACTGAATAAATGTGCAAAGAAACATCACAGAATTCTTCATAATTATAATATTTAGTATTTACAGCTTTATTTTATAGTTGTGGACTAACACATACGTGGAGATCAATGTGGTCATTTGAAGTCCTGTGGAAGAAAAGTTTCCTCTTAATACAAACAGATTTCCTGATTTTGTCGGATTGAACCATGGCCCCCTGTAACTATGGGCGCTCCTGGACCCCTGGAAGGCAGAGGGAGGGGCATACTTGGTGTCAGCAGCCCTAAGACCCTTCCTATTTATTCTTCCTTCCTTTATATTTTTCTACTGCTGAAAAGTTACTAGTTTTTAAAGTGCATGATTTAAATTCATGCTTATTTTTTTTAACTAGCATCCCCATTTTACAAGTTGGAAAACTGGACTCTGAGAACCTTCTCCCAGAATGCCAGGTGACAGGTCTGGGTCAGAGTGAATGCATTCGGCATAGGGTTTGGATGCAGCTTGTGGGTGAGGCACCAAACACACCCCAGTCTTGGACATTAGCCTGTCTTGTAATTTAACAATTTTCTCTCCACTCCAATGGCTGCAGCAAGTAAGTTCTGTCACCCTGAGAGAATGTTCCATGCTCAGACACCTGAGCTGCTTGTCAAGTATGACAGTCGGGTGTGCCCTTTCAGAAGGTCATCTGGTCTGTCAATAGCCACATTGGCAGGTCCCTGGGTAGTGTGCCTCTGAACTTTTATTTATAAAATGTTATTAAAATACATGCGCAATTGTGGATTCTACTCTAGAGTTGGAACCGAAAGTGCTGAGGGGCTTCCAAACCAGCTCCACTCTTAGGGTCTATAAATAATAAAGCCATAGTCTTTGAATGTGAGAGTTGTGGGGACTGCCCACTAAGGATCTAGGGACCCTCTGGGCTTCACACACTGTGCCTGCCGCTCATCTGCACATCCCCACCTGCAGCATCTATTGGAGGAGATGACTGTCCTAAAGACGGGATCCCTTTTACACACTGACCTATGCATGCTTCCAAATTATCCTTTCTTGGGGCACATCTGTGGCTGTTCACGTTGAAAGCTGTGTGCCTTTCCTATGGGCAAGTCTTTTAGATCATAAGTGCAGTCTTTTCCCAAATCAAACAGCTTGGGAGACCAAATACTTTTGATCAATGTGCAGGTTAAATAATCAGTGTGTGTGATTCTCTTTTGTCCAATTTTTATGAGTGGAAGGGTGTTTTGTGATTCACTAAATGGTCACTGTGTTCTTGGAACTGTATAGTGTATTATGCTATTTTAAAAATTTTTTTTTCTTGCATGTCATTTTTTAATGATCACTGTGGGCACCATTCCAACTTCTTTAAAAGCAGGGTGCCACTGAGTCTTCATAGTCAGCCTAGGACACGACTGTTGTTACACCAATTCAGGATGTGGTGTTTGAGACAGGCTTAATAATTAGCCTAGGACTGTGAGCCGCAGCGAGTGGCAGCCAGAATTCAAGGGCAAGGAACCTGGCTCCCAGCCTGGGTGCTAACTCACAGGCCATGTGAGGCCTGGGGCCTCTTTCTAAAAAGTATAACCCTCCTAATCCAATCAGCTGCTCCACCTGCATCTTTCCCTACTTTCCTCATGTGCTGCCAGGTATTGATGATGGAGAAAGCTGGTTTTCACTAAGTAGTACTCCAGTGTGCAGGACTCAGTGCTGGACTAATCGAATGTTGAGAAGTTAAGCATTAATTCCTATCACCTGGAACAAATTTAAATACGCATGTGTCCAGCACTAAAACAGCTAGTTGTCTTCACTTGTGAATATACTCCCAGGCAGATTCATAAGACTTACATGACACAGCGATGCTACAGGTGACTGTGCTGATTCTCCTTGTTAGACGTTTATAGAGTTCCTCCATCTGTGCAAATCTAGTTGATATTTCTAAATGGCATTTTGAGGGACAGAGTGAGTAAGACTGCAGTGTAGGCAAGCAACTGCAGAAATGCCGTCCTCATTCACGCTAATCCCATCTGCTTGCCCTCTTCCTCTGTGCTGTCCTGGGCTCCGGGCTTCACCTTCTCCCTCCCTGCTCCCCAGTGGGGTGTAGGCTTCCTGGTCCCGGGTGCTGGCTGCCACAACTCCTGGAAGGTAGACCAGGTGCCCCATGTAAGAAAACCGTCATGGGAAGACGTACTCTCAGGATGTGTAAAAAGGCTCTTTCTAAAAGGTCACTTCTCAGCGCTCAATTCTTCTAAGCTTTTCTATTCACAAGAAAATTACAAGGAAATTTAAAATGTGTTTAGGAAGTTTACAGATTGGGAAAGACTAAATAACATAAATGGAATTTTATTCACTTAGACCTTTGAGTTTAAGGAGTGTCAGCTCTAGCAGGCCCCACGGAAAATGAACCAGGGAAGTCCAAGCCTGAGAAGACCAAGGGCCGTGTCTCACCCTCAGTGGGTCTCATCTGGGCTGTATTCTACTTAAAAGTAGAAAAGAACTTTTAAAATAAATAAAATTATCTCTGTGTCCTCGAAAGCACTCTCGTCAACACAGTGTGTGAATGTGGTCTGAGTGACGTTGGTGGTGACTGATGTGAACGTCTACAGCCCAGGGTACTTCCTCATTCCTTGTAGTAGCTCTTTATTTGATTTGGGCTTCCTTGTACCTTTCTTTAATAGCCGGTGTCTTTATTGGCTAATTGAGATTCTATTAGAGGTTCTCAATTACACTTCCCCACTCAAACATGCACTTTTAGACTCTGGGTTTGATATTTATTTATATCTCAATAATTTGGATGACATTCATACTTGCATGTTTGAACTTGACCATATCCCTCATCTAATCTACCTATGAGATTGCATCAATAAGGAAAAAGCTTGATGTTTTGTTATTTATATAGCTGTTTGGTTTCATATATTCAGTTTATAATGTCAAGATAATAGGGCATTCATCTTGTATGTTTCAGCCATCTTTTACTGGACCTGAAGAGAGAGAGAGAGAGAGGGAGGGGGAGAGGGAGAAAGGAAGAAAAAGAAAGAATATGAATGAATGAATGAATGAATGAATGAATGAATCCCTTTTGGCTCCTTTCTTTCTCATGAGCACATATCATTGAGTTTAAAAAAAGCAAGGATTTATTTAACTCATATCCCCAGTCAGACATTATGCTAATGCTATATATCATTTAATTATTAACATAACCTTTCTGGGGTACATATTTTATTGGCCCATTATGTAGGTTGGCTGAGAAAACACAACATGTATTGATTCTCTCAGTAAATATGTACAGATTCTATGCTTTGGGCCAGGCATGCATTAGAAACTCTGGGGAAGTTCAAGAATAAATTTACTTCAATCAAGCCCAAACACACAACTTCATGCCTCCTGTTAACAGTCAATGAAGACAGTAATTTGATAGGTTCCCTTTGTTATTTATTAATTCAAAAGTCAACTGATATCAAAATGCAGAGCCTAATTAATACCAGGAAATTAATATGTCTATTTTGTTGCTTCTATGTTGTTGCCTTCATTCTGCTCTATTTTCCTGATATATTTGACATGTAGAATTGCAAAACTATTCGAGGAGGCTAAAAATACATAAAATAATAAATCAATCAATGTGTTTATATCATGAGGACATTCAAAGCCCCACCTGGCCATCTGCCTGTTTCTAAGGCGAGCTGAGAGCCGGGGGGGGGGGGGGGGTCTTGCCCTCCTCCAGGTCACTCCCAGCAGGCATGAGAACAGCTCTGCTTGCCCCCAAGGTCAGCTGCCATGGGTAGGAAATGGCAGTCAGGAACCAGAGTGACTGAGGTGCCACAGAGGACAGAGAGCAGCAGAGTGAGCTGCCAAGAAGGAGCAGAGGGAGAAGAGGAGGCGCGAGGGAAAGCTTCTCCAGTGGAGCAATGGAGAAAGTAAAAAGGAGGAAGAGGCTGTGAGCACAGATTGCTGCCCGCTTCCAATCTTTAAGAAGTGAAGTTAGCACACAGTACTGACAGCTAGGTGGATGTCAGCTAGACGCCATGTGCGCAGATGGTGGCCGTGAAGCAGGTCCCCCAGGCTGGATGCAGCACACTCACCACGCAGCAGGGCTGGCTCCTGGTAACCCAGGGGGGTTGAAAAGTATGAGGACATGCAGATACGTACAGCCGAGGAAAGCAGGCTGCTGAGTGGCATTGTGTAGGTGTGAGGAGAAGACAGCACGCCCGAAGGGGCTGGCAACACCATGCTGGGGGTCTCCCTGTGATGGCGTGGCTGGTGAGAGCTGCAGCCCGCTGCTGCCCAGCATCACCCAGGAAGACAGAACCCATGTGCACAGCCTGGAGAAGATCCTACCGCAGATTCCACTCCGCGCATATCACTTTTGCACTATGGCAACAACAGAATCATCCTGAGTGCCGCTGCTGTCAGTCAAGCAGCGTCCATCCATGCTCTGGAGGTGGCTGTGGTCTCCCCATCTCTCTGCGAGGAAGCAGAGAGAGATCGGGTGCAGGAGCCAGGGATGATATAATCCCCAAGGGCGTGCCCCCGGCAAACTACTTCCTCCAGCTCTGTGATATCTGCCTATAGTTACCATCCATGAATCCATTCACACTGTTAATCCTTCAAATGGATCAGCCCACCAGTCAGTCAGGTCACATCTCACATGATTTAATCATGTCACCTCTGAATATTCCTGCATCTTCTCACACATGGACTTTTGGGGGACACCTCATCCAACCCCAAACATTCCATGTCTTGCCCCTCCAAATCTCACACACCTCCGACTATGCAAAAGACATCTTGTGGACTCCCAAGAGTCCCCCTAGCCCTAAGAGTTCCAGCACTGCCCCAAAGTCCAAGTCTAGAATCTCATCTGAGGCTCAGGATGAGCTCTTGGCTGATCACCAGCCTTCTGAGGGCAGAGCACCTTGGAGAAGCTGTCTGATGAACCAGCCCCACACCCGTGGATGAGCTCCTGAGAGTGGGTTCTCCACGTGGGTATGTCTCCGTCCGCCAGAGGCTGCTCAGACACAGAGGGCCCCTGGTTTGATGCAGAGTCTAAAATGTTGCATTTCTAAAATGTTCCCAGGTGGTGCTGATGCTGGCAGCCCAGGGATTCTCCATGGGTATCCATCTCCTGAGCCAGACCACTGGCTGCAGCTGGGGAGGACCACACAGAAGGGAAGCACCTGGATATAAGCTATGCAGAGTCCCTTTGCCCTGTGGTGACAGTGGGCCCAGTTTGCTCCCTTCTCTCCCTGTGCATGCATCACCCTGTTACGTTATCCTGATAATCATGATATAAATGACTTCCCATCCTCCATTTTACCTATCACTTTTACAATTATTTTTCCATGTAGCAGATCTTTGGCAATGAAATTTTCTTGGGTGAAGGTGCTATACTTAGGTGGACTTCTGTATGATTAGACTTGTCTGACTTGAAACTTGTTCCTATCAGAAATGATGCTGGAATCATCACCTGATCATTTTATGATGTTTACCCTCCTGAAATCCTTTCCAGACAGGTCTCTATGCTGTTTCATAACATTCACACCTATTCATTTGGTGTCTACCATTTGTCTCCTTGTAGTGTATTAGAATCAACATATATTTATGATACTGGATGCCTTTTGTCATCTACAATAAGTGTTAATTAAACATATTTCATTGAATAACAAAAATATTCTTTAAATAGAAAATAAAAAGGTCAGAGTCAAGCCCAGAACTGTTAAAAAGTAATCAGGAAAATGTGGCAAAGATAACTTTAGTCTAAACAATAGAAGATTCACTGTCCTAAGGATGTAACCCCGCAGTGGAGGTAATTAAATATAAATGGTTTTATTTAATTGGATGACATTGTGAGATCACCTTAGTGACTTGAGCTCAATTTCTCTCCAGTAAGAAGTAATTAAAAATCACTTTTCAACAGTGATCTTTCTTGATGGTCAAGGTCTTATACTATTCCTCAGATAATATTATTCTTGGCAGAATCTATCTATGAAAGAACAAAGTAAAAGTCAGTGAAAGGTGCCCAGGGTTCACTTGAAAAGGAATATAATGTACCTACAGCAGCAAGGAGTGAGGGGTAGGGTTCCAGCCCCATGAGCATCTCAAAGAGGCATCGCTAACGAGTTAGAGACGCGTTTTAAAGGGGTGCCAGCAGGTGCGTACAAATGTCCCCGTGCAGCTGGGACGCATCGGGCTCACTGTCATCAGCGTCCAGTCTGATAGCCTGGGGGCGTGTGGATTGTGAGGCGCGCTGCCCAGCTTCGCTCTGCTTCCTTTCTCTTCTTGCCCGCCCTCACGGTGGGCTTGTGGTCGTGGGTTCTTTCAGCATACTAGATGGCCCTCTTTTCTACCATCCTGCCTTCTCACCTGGCGGGGTCAGTCTAAATTATTATAAACATGTCTGCAGGAGTCCTGTGACGCCAGGAGACCCCACACCCTGTGGCTGTTCCTTGGTACCCACAGGAGATTGGGTTGAGGTTCCTAGTACGTAGCAACATCTGTGGGTGCTCGAGCCTCGTGCATAGAACAGGCTGGCGCTGCATCTCCTCTGTGCCGCCTTCTGAGCTCGTGCAACTCTCTCTAGGTCCATGGTAACACCTAGAATGATGTCGATGCTCTAAGTAGTGGTCAGCCTGTGTTCTTTAGGGAGTCGTCATGATGGAAATCTCCCCAACCGGGTAGGACAGACGCAGCCCTGGAGGCCCCGCTGCACTGGAGGAGCCAGTGGTGAACGCGTGTCGAGGTGCCTGCAGTCCTGGGTGGCAGGGCTTCCGAGGTCAGCGTGTGCCTGCCCTCAGGGTCCAGTCCCGCGCTCAGGTCGCAGAAATTCACATTTGACTTTTGGGAATTGACTAGAGTTTTGTGTTTTTAAATTTTCAATCTGTCATTGGTTGAATCTATGGATGCAGAACCCACAAATTTGGAGTGGCAGTTGTATTTTTACAAACATCTTTTGCAGGAGGGATGTGGGAGTGATTTATTACATATACCGACAATTCCTTGAAGACTTAATAACCTCCTAGGCCTACTGCAAATACAACAGGAAGCCACGGCCAAGGGACACAGACATCGTGGGCGGCAGTTCTTTTCCTCCCATTGGAAGATGGGAGGCCCCAACATGTGACCTGTGCCCCTGAAACCTCAGGTTAACCTGCAGAACAGGACCTCCAATATCTTGTGGTGTGGCAGGTGAAACAAAAGTGATGGAAGTGCAGCCTATCTCCTGCTAACGGCTTGCTTCCTGTAACACTAGGTGTCCTGACAGCACAGGGTCCATTTGGGTGTGCTCTCTCTAGGTGGCGCCTAAGTCTGTTCCTGCATTGAAGTGTGGACCAGCCATGCTCCTTCTTCAAGACACAGCTGCAGTCCCAGTTTTGCCACTCTCCTCCCTTGCCCCTCAGTTCTGATTGGCTCAGGAGTAGATGAGTGGCCCAGGTCTGAACCAATGCGCTCAGGGCATTCTCTCCTCCCCGTGAGACTGGTCCATGGATGGGTACAGCAGGTCCCCAGCTTCCCAACGTAGAATGCCAGTGACTTTTGTCTTCTTCAGGTAGAAGAATCTTTGACAGACTTGGAAACATGATCTTTGAGTCCTAGAACTGTGACTACCATTTTGAAACCATGTGAAGAGAGCATTTGCAAGAAGAAAGGAAGAATCTAGAAATCTGGCTGATGCCTGAAATCCATTTTACCACTAACCCACCATTCTGTGGGTGAATACATGTTACGTGAGTTCAGGTTCAGATGAATTACTTGTTTAGTAGAGTCCTGAATGGAGGAATTCAGAAATTCTCTTACTACAATTGTCAGAGTTGAGACTTCAGCCACTCCCCATCCGTGGTTTCCTGAAGGGATGCTGCCCTCCGGCAGCGTGCGGGTCTGCAGAGTTTGAACAGTCAGTGTTTAAAAACAAAACAAAAAAATCAGGGTGAGGAGGAGGAATAGGGAGGGTTTATTTGCAAAGACTATTTTGTTGGGATTTCTGTTCTCTTCTGTTTACATACTTGCTTGGTGTTCAAACAAGGGACCCCAAACGTGGCAGCAGGAATGGCGTGTGGAACATCCATCTAGTGTAGCATCCTTACTCCCTGCCTCAGTTACCAAAGAAACCTCTGATGCAGGCCTGCCAGGCCCAGACTCTGTGGCATGCATTCCTGGTCACCAGCCATGATGACATTGGGGACCCAGAAGCTTTGTGCTTTCTTCCATTTGCTTCTCAAGCGCCAGGTGTGTGTGGCTCAGCTTCCATGGCTCACTAGGTGGGTCTGTGTGCGCAGTGCGCACACTGGTGTGTGCTCAAAGAGGACTGCCGGGGGTCTGATTTGTACTTCTGGAAGACCGAGTGGGCTGCCTGGCAGCTTTCCGTGGGACGTGAGTGCTCCTGGGGCAAGGGTGACATTTATGACCACTTTTGCATTTTTGTTGTTATTGAGTTTAGACAAACTGCTTTGGAAAGGGAAGTCTCATACAGGTTTTAGGTCTTCCTCTCTAGGTTTCAGGTGCTTGCAACGGGACTGCGGACTCCACCATTTACCTTCTCTGAACACACCTGTGTGTGAGCCTAGGGCTGAGGTGGGAGTGCTTCAACCATGACCCTGTTTTAATGCAGAAAACAATGACTGGTTTCTATTAATCGTATACAGACCTTACTACTTAAAAAAAAAAAAAAAAGGTCATTAGTGCTTCTCAACTTCTAGGAAGCACTAGATTCAATAAAATTCAGTCTACACATTCATATCGTTAGTTAAGTGATGATTTCTTCTCTTTTTTTTTCTTACAAAGAACAAGAGAATAACATTTTCTTTCATCCATCAAAACACTTCCTGGTCAACAAGCACACTGCAGTAGTACTTCCTGCCCAGCAGTCTCCATGATCAATGGGTTAAATAAAACACTCCTAAGCATCTGTCTCTTTCTCTGTTAAACTAAGCAATCTGGTTAGTTTTTCCAGACCATACAGAATTTCCACTTAATTTTGAAATTCAGATTGAGAGTAGGTTTTTTTCATTTAGGATAAATATCTTTTGTTCATTTTAGGATAAATATCTTCCAAATATGAAGATAAGTTGTTGCTTTTCTGAAATTCACATTTAATTGACTACCTGTATTTCTGTTTCCTAAATCTCCCAATTTGATATCTGTTCATGGAATAGTTGCTTCCTCCATTGTGATTCTGACAACAGAAACCAGAAGTAAGATGGGAGTTAGTTATTGCTGTTTAACAAGTTACCCTTAGTCTTACCTTCTGAAATGAACAAACTTCTTTTTTTATTTCATAATCTCTGTTGGTCAGGAATCTGAGATGCCTGAGCTAGATGTCTGCAGTCTCAGGGTCCCTTTGGAAGTCACGGTTAACCTGCTATGGGACTGAATCACAAAGTGTGGTTCTTGGGACTCACTTCTGCACTCACGCACCTGACGTTGACGTCCTGTATTCCCTTCCCACAGGGACATCTATGAAGGGCTGAGACACAGGAGTCGACTTCCCCCACAGAAAATGATGCAAGAGAGAGGCAGAAGCCAAAGTCTTTAGAAATCTGAAAAGTGATATAACATCTCATTGGCCACATTCTGATTAGTAGACGTAAGGCACTAGATTAAGCCCATGTGAAGAGCAGAGGGTTATGGATGGCCATCAGTCCCATGATGTGGGGATCAGTGGTGTCAACTAAGCTGCTCTTTACTATCGGTGGGGTTCTAGATGAACAGATCTTTCTTTCTACTACAACCAAAGCAGAAATAGCCACAGGATATTGTTGATCCTTGAGCCTTTCCCTCATTCAACTGGGACCTGCATTACAACTGTGCTGTCTAATATGGAAGCTGTGAGTCACTTTGGCTGCTTAGATTTTCTCTGTCACACCAGCCGTATTTCACTAGCCACCCACATGTGTCCAGTAGTTACTGCATGGCCTAGAGTACAGAACACTGTGGACATTTCTTGTCCACAATGTGGATCTCAACCCTCTCAGCTCACTAGAGCATTTTATTTTAGATGGAACACCATGTTTCAAATTTAAAAGGCACATACACATATTTTAATGCCATCCTTTAAATATTAGGTGGTTGCTTGCTCAGCTTCTAAAATTATTTGCAAGATAGACTTGTTAGCCTTCTCCTGAAAAGAGGCATTTTAAGTGATGCATATGCCTTTTATTTGAAAATATTATCTGTATCTTCAGTGGTATTAGGTAGTGATATTCTAATGAAGGATGATGATTATTACATTATACAGAGAAGAGTACAAAATCCAGTGTATCAGAAGAAACATAATTTATGTAAAAACATGCAGACAATTGCATTCAAGTATTTGATGTAAGTAATGAGAGAATCACACATAATAGGCATTTTTTATTAAACTGAGATTTAGTTGATTTGTCTTATGAATGAAGTTACTCAAGCAAATTGGATTGTGAGCCAAGAAAAAATAAAGAGATGGAAATTCAGAAGCTTGGCACATAAATATCAGGACAAACAAACTTAGCTGTAAATATTCTACCAATTTATCCACATAGGAAAGAATAGGCAGATTTGGGTTTGTATAATGAAACTCTTGAGAATCTTTCTCCAAGGAATTTTGTAATTGTTGGCATGTATTATTCTGTATCTGTTATGCTTCAGATGTGACATGTCCCCAAAAGCTCCTGTGTTAATGCAGGAAGTGAAATGATTAGATTATGATAGCTAATCTATCCATCCTAGTTGGAATGGGCTGACGGTAGGCAGCTAGGGCATAGTTGGAGGAGGCGTGTCCCTGGGAGTGTATTCTAGAAGGGGGCATCTTTCCTGTGACCCCTCTTTCTTGGCTTCACAGCCACCAAGCACAGAGCTGCTTCTACTCGCCACACCCTTTCAACCTTCTGCCATGGTGCACTGTCTCCATTCCAAAGCAATGGAACCAGCCAACCATGAAATGAACCTCTGCAACCACAAACCAAAATAAACTTCTCCTCTCCTCACTTGTTCTTGCTGGGTATTTTGGTCACAGCAACAAAAAGCTAACACAATATCCAATATATATTGAGCACTTGTTATATGCCAGCTAAAGTAACTATGAGGTTAAAAAAAAAAAAAACTCATCAAATGTGGATCTGTTCTTATTGATCACCTAGTTAAGAAGTATAGAAAATTCATGCCTGAAATAATTACATTGTAAAGTAGAAAGTGGTCAGTATGGCACAACCTTTGTGTCATATGCTGTAGGACTTCAGATTGAAAACAATTTCAAGGGCATATGCCAGTAATCCCAGGGACTCCAGAGGCTGTGGCAGGAGATTCTCAAGTTCTAAGCCAAGTTCTAGGCCCTAAGCAACTTAGTAAGACCCTGTCTCAAAATAAAGAATAAAAAGGGATAGGGATGTCGATCAGTGGTTAAGCACCCCCAGTTTAAATCTCTGATACCAAAAATAATAATAGTAATCATTTCAAGGAAAGCAAGGAGTGTTTTTCACTGCTCTAATCCCTAACTGAAAGAGACTGACATGTGTCTTGCATCAATAAATGTCATGTGAATGAATGAGTCAACACAACTGCAGGAACCAGTGCAGGGTAGAGCAGGTAGATTTGATGCAGAGCTATGGAAATGACAGCCCACAGGCTGTTGGGTGCAGGTCCTGCTTGTGTGCAGACTCCGTGTGCACACAGGTCCGTGTGCGAGGACTCCGTAGCTGTGTGGATGGCGCTTATGCCATGAGACTGGTCACAGTCACCAGGAGAGCGCGGGGAGCAAATAAAGCGGATTCAGGAGGAAGCCAAAGGCCTGCAATGTTAAGAGATGGGAGGAAAGAAATCACCAGCGAAGAAGAGGGAGAGCCAGAGGCCCGTGGGGCGGGAGGGCAGTGGGAAGGGTGCGGGGCAAGGCCAAGAGCGGCGGACTGTGCCAAAGGCGAAGGACACACAGAGGGCCAAGAGTGACGGCGGGGTGAGCAGGTGCCCTCCCTCACCTGGACCAAAGCCGCTGCAATGCAGCTGTGGGGCCAGAGAATGGCAGCAAACCAAAGGAGGACTGGGTTCTGCTGGAAAGGCAGAGGGGCTGAGCTGAGGAGGACAGGAGGTCACAGGGTGTTTGCCTTTCATTTTCTTGAGGTGAAATAAATAACACCATTTTAACATCAAATCATGGGAACGGAGCACCAGAAGGAGAAAGGATCTGGCTCGCCTGGGGTCGGCTGTGTCTCCGCTGATAACTCCATTGTCCCCCGTTGTACATTACAGTCAGGCCTTAGAATGGTGATTGTCTATCATTTAAACTAGTGATGCGTGTGTGTGTGTGTGTGTGTGTGTGTGTGTGTATAGATAGATGGAGAGAGAGTGAGTGAGAGATAGGCATGGATACATCTCCCATTACTTAGCCTGTTCAATCTTCCCAGCAGGCTGATGGCTTCTCTAGCTCCATGTGTCCCTTTCCTGTCATTCACATATCCCTATACAGTTGAATATTTGCTGTTACTTTCTGTAGCAAACAGGATTTTATATAAATCAGAGACATTTATGCAAGTCTTAGAGAATGTTGTATGCGTAATTTTCTACCACAGCCTCTCAACATTTTAATTAAAATTAAATAGAATTTAGTTTTTCAATCACAGTAGCCTTATTTCACCTGCTTCACAGCAACAGTAAGCACAACTTTGTCATTTTGGTAGAACTGTGTCATACTTTAATTATTAACAAATTAGCACCAGATAAGAGGTGCTGTAGTTGCTCATTAGGTGTGGTTTTTAAAGACCTATTCTGAAAAAGAGAATGTAGGATATCTTGTAATAATTTTCTTCATTGCATATATGTTGAAATGATAATCTTGATAGACTGGATTAAATAAAATAGATCATAAAATAAACTTTCCCTTTCTGCATTTGCTTTTTGAGGTGCTATGGTTTGGATGTGGGGTGTCCCCCAAACCCTCACATGTGAGACAATGCAGGAAGGTTCAGAGGAGAAGTGATTGGGTCGTAAGAGTCTTAACCCAAGCAGTGAGTTGATTCCCGATGGGATTAGCTGAAGCGGTGGGGTGTGGCTGGAGGAGGTGGGAACTGGGGCGTGGCTGGGGGCATGTGCTTTGTATCTGGAGAGCGGAGCCCTCTCTGCATCCTGATGATACAGCTGCTTCACTACCACCCTCTTCCGCCAGCCTCCTGTGGACTAAGACCTGAAACCGTGAGCCCCGATAAACGTTTCCTCCTTTGAAACTGTTCTGGTCAGATCTCTCTGACAGCGGTGAAAGAGGCGGCTGACACACCAGGGAAGACTACGAATTTAAATACCGCCCTGGGCTCAGCTGTCTTTGCACTGAACGGCACTGCCGGTGGCCCCCTCATTGACAATGTGGTTAGTGGAAGATCTGGAACCCAGGTGGGAAAGAATGAACGGGCACGTGAGCAAGACAAAAGGGGAGAACAGGCGCCCTGAGTGGGATGGCAGACTGTTTGCGGTCCTCACGACTAAGAACCTGGAGGACAGGGACCTGCATTCGGTGACCTGTGGTGGGGAAGGGAGCCGCTGTCACCACAGCCTGGACTCCTACCTCCTGTGTGACCTGGAAGAGGATGACATGCACATGGTCGTGCTTCTCATCAAAGCGACACTCACAGTTTATGCAAACATTTTTCTTCTAGTGAGACCTGCTTTCAAGCAGTTTCTCTGCAGGCTGTCTACACCCTCATGCCGCCTTTCTAGGAGGGAAGTAAGGGCACAGCAGAATTTGATCGAGGATTTCAACAGCTGGGGTTTTGCATCCATGATCTTTGCTTTTGAAGGGCAGGGCTGACCCTGTGGGGAGCTCATCTCGGCCTGCTTGATGTTGGTACCCAAGCTAAGGTGTCCTGCTAGGGCTGGGGAAGGAGAGGCTGCTCCTGACTGCAGAGCCCACGCTTCCAGCACCACCTCAGCCTAGGTGCCCACGTGCCGCCCTGTCTGTGAAGCCATCTCTGAGGAGAAGCAAGCGTCGGGGACAAAAGTGTCCAGGGACAGAAACACTTCGTAAGACCGAGAATGCTCAGTTCAGTGCTCAACGGAGCCTCTTCTTCAGGAGTGTGAACTGTTATCACACTACTTTTTTGGGGGGTAGGTACCAAGGATTGAACTCAGGGACACTCGACCTCTGAGCCTCATCCCAGCCCTATTTTGTACCTTATTTAGAGACAGGGACTCGCTGAGTTCTTAGCGCCCTACTTTTGTTTGTTTGTTTGTTTGTGGTGGGGCTGGGATTGAACCCATCAACGCTCGTGCATGCAACGCTTGCATTCATTCCATCAACTGAGCCATCTCCCCAGTCCCAGGGCCTCGCTTTGGCTGAAGCTGAACTTCAACTGGCCTGGCTCCCTAACACTTCTGATATTTGACGTTTCTTCTACCTCTCCAGCATTTTAGAAATTTGTATCCTAATTAGAATAATCTACATTCCATGATTGTATAAATATATCAAAATAGATTCTACTGTCATGTGTAACTAAAAGGACCAATAAAAAGGTGGGGGTCTTAGAAAAATGCTGGGGAATGAAATCTGCCAAATTATGCTATGCCCATGTAGGAATCCCAGACACACACACAGACACATGCTATGATGCAGTAATTAATGATAATAATAATCATGGAAGGAGATCAGTAGAGTAGAGCAAGCACCTAGGTGAAGGGAAGGTACGGGGTAATGATATTGATCAAATTAAGTGTATATGAGAATATGGCAAAGTCAATCTCAATATTATTTATAATCATAAAACAATGAAAAAGGGAGTGTATTATAATTAGAAACATCAAATAATTAAAATGCAAATAATTAAAGGCATATAAACAGAAAGCAACTTAAAAGTATTACTATTTCAAAACCCTTTGAAGAAATTTTTTCTTCTTTCTTATTCTTTCCTTCCTCCCTATTGCCCTGCATCCCTCCTTCTTTTCTCACTCCTTCCTTCCTTCCCTCTCTTCTTCCTTCCCTCTTGCATTTTCCCCCCACATGGTGCTGGGATTGAACACAGGGACTGGAGTGTGCTGGACAAGTGCCCCACAGCCGAGCTACTGGCCAGGTCCAGAGGACTGTGGCTTGCTTGCCCCATGGTGCTGGTGTCTAGGTTTAGTTCAGGGCTGCTGGAGAGGGTCCAGGCTGCCTCTGAGGAGGTCAGGGCTCTTGGCTCTTGGCAGAGCTCTGGGTGGGCTGTTTCAGAGTCCACGCGCCCCCTGCAGGCTCCTGGACGCACCTGTGTGGTGTGTGGCTGTGGCTTGGGAAGACATATTTAGAAGCTTCTGCTGTCCCTATCATTTTTATCCATTAGTCGAGATTTATTTTATTCGAAATTGTTTTATTTTTATAACTTCTCTCAAACATATCAAATATATTAGTCATTTCTTAACATTTATTTTTGCCCTCGTAAAAATGCTTTGTTAATTCATTTACACCATATGATAGTTTTAATGCTTACATTTCTAAAATATCATGGCTATTATATAATCTAAAATTACTTTTACAGTGTTTAATACTTCATAACTGCTGCATCGCTAGCAATGTGCTGTCCATGAAGGACAGAAGGACAGGGCGTTTACTGTTACTAGGCTGATTTGCTTTTGCATATTTGTAAATATTTCTCAACCCCACACCTATCCCTTCAAAAAACAAAGACAGACAAAAAGTCTGGGAAACCTACATAACAGATGAGGGTCGCCCAGCTAGCGTAGCTGACCCGGCTGGATTCCATCTGCGGTCCGGCTGCACCGCACTGAACAGCAGCTTGAAGTCAGTGGTGGGCAGGGCCGGGTGCAAAAAGTAACCCTGGGCGCTGGCGGCCGTGCGGCCGCGCCCCGAGCTCTGCACCCCGTGTGGGTGGCCTCCCGCGGGGTGAGGGAGCTCCGCGCTTCCGCCTGGAGACGATTTTACCGCTTCTAGACTCTGGCTGTTCGACCAGGCCCTGTCATTTCGCCCCACTTGCGCGCGTCGGTGACCAGCGCAGGCCGTGAAATGCCTGGGCGCAGGCGGCTTCTGTCTGGGTGAAGTTGGCGCCAGTCACCTGCAGCCCCGAACACGGTCTCACACGAGCGAGCGTTCCTCTCTGTGGCACTGGGGATCGAGCCCCGGGGCGCTTTCCTTTTGAGCTCTGCCCCAGCCCTGTTGATTTTTTGTTTTGAGATAGAGTCTGGCTCAGTTGCTGGGACTGGCCTCAAACGTGCCATCCTGGAGTTGAGATACTAGC
The DNA here is from genome assembly GCF_902686455.1 of Sciurus vulgaris. Classification (NCBI taxonomy): domain Eukaryota; kingdom Metazoa; phylum Chordata; class Mammalia; order Rodentia; family Sciuridae; genus Sciurus; species Sciurus vulgaris. The sequence continues at coordinate 3,050,180 of NC_136465.1, read as the reverse complement.
GGGCACCACCACTCAGCGCAGAATGCCTGCATGTGGTTTAGAGGGATAAAAGCGCCAACAGGGCTGGGCGGTAGCTTAGTGGTGGAGGCTTGCCTGGCAGGTAGGAGGCACTGGGTTCGAGCCTCAACACCTCATGTGATAGATAAGTAAAACAGGTATTGTGTCCATCTACAAATAAAAAAAAAAAATTAAAAAGAGCAAAACAAAGCAAGCAGACAGTTCACGCATTGGAGTGGCCCGAATCTGGAGCACTGCTGAAGTCAAAGGCTAGTGAGAAGGTGGAGCCACAGGAGCCCATGGGCACTGCTGGGGGCCTGAAAAATGCTGCAGCCAGCTTGCAGGCAACTGGCAGAGTCCTAACAAGCTGAGCACGTTCCCAGGCTCGGTGTCGGAGATTGATGTCCACACAAAACTCTGCACAAAGCTCCATTCATGTTTTCCCAAGTCCGGAAGCACCCAAGATGTTCTTCAGCAGGTGCCTGGGTGCACTGGGCATGTCACACAGTGGGGTGGTAACCAGAGCTACAGTGGCAGGAGCTGGCAAGCTGTGGAAAGACAGAGGGAATCTAAGCGCATATTCCTAAGTGAAGGAGGTCAACTGGGAAGCGGCATGCTGGAGAATCCCAGCTTGCGACATTCTGGAAGAGGCCAAGCTGTGGAGACAGCAGAGAATCAGAGGTGGCTGGCCCCTGGGAAGGGGAAATGGATAAATGCATTTTTAGGGCAGAAAATATATTCTAGATGAGACTCTAATGATGGACACATTTCATTATATATTCCTCCAAACCCAAAGAAGATACAGCACCAAAAGGGAACCCTACTGTAAACTAGTCTCTGGGTGATGGGGGCCAGTAGTTGCTGCCAATGTAAGCAAAGCAGGCTCCGGTGCTAGATGCTGAGCAGGCTGAGCCTGCGTGTGGCTGGTGGGGCAGAAGGCACATGGGAAAACCTCTGTACCTTCCCCTCAACTTTGCAGTGAACCCAAACCACTCTCAAAATCTGTTAAAGAAATCAAAGTAACAGAAGTATAATAAATTTAAAATATCCAAATTCAGTGTTGGAACAATGTTGTTAAATTTCAAAAAGCAAATCCATTCATCAAATAGAATTAAAATTTTTATTGTCTTGAATTCACTGTTATTTCCCCTATTAATGCATGATCAATTACACTGTATTTTTCATGATTTAACATCTACATAATACTGAAAACATTTGAAGATCAAAATTTATTTACAAAAGTAAGACTTTTTGTCATAGCAATGTGAATCATTTAAACTTTGCTGAGTTTTATTTAGCAAACTTTATTATTGGAAAATCTGCTGCACTTAATTGCCAAATGTTTCTTAAATGAATACTGGTAAAGTAACAATTAAAAGACACATATGGAATTTTGGAAAGAAAATTTACTCAAAGCAGGCACTGAAACTAATTATGATGTCTTCACTGTTAGTTTATTTAGATTCATTTGCCATGTATTACTTCGGTGGTTAAGTGTTGCCTTAATGCTTACTTGTTCATCAAGGTTGACATTAAAGAAAATTGCTTACTTGAGAAAAGTCGCATGCAAATATAGAATGGTTAGTCAAACTGCACAATGCACCATAAAGAAGTTACTTTGAGAGGCACGTGGTGCACTATACTCTGAATATTTAAACAAAAGGGATGAAAACTGATGAAGTTTTGATGTAGTGAACCATTTTAAAATCTTCTCAGAGAAAGGTCAGAGGATTAAATTCTAGGAAAAAGGGAAAACCAATGATACGTCTTGTGATATATATATGTAGAAATGGCAGCGTGCATGAGCACTGTCTAATCCGGTTGCTTGAGGCGGAGTCCAGATTTACTCAGTGGCAGGAGCCCAGTCCTTACTGTGACCTGCAGTTTTCTGCTCCATTGTAATAATGTTTCCGGTGGTTGTTTACATTGGAAGAAGCATGTTAAAATGTTCACACTGTAAATTTAGGGTCTCAAGAGGGCGAGATCAGCATGTATACCTAAAGGGGTCTCCTCCAGAGATGCTGGAGCATGGAGGACAGTGGGCAGCAGAGCTGAATGTGACCGCCCAGCCTGAGATCAGGCCTTTTGCTTTTAGCTCAAGAACTGCATGGCCTTGAGCAAGATATTCAACTTTTTTTTCCCATTTGTTTTCTGTTCTGAAAAATTAAGGAGGAATGACAAGGTTACCTCTAAGATGCCTCCTAATTTTGTGGCTGAAAGTCTACATTTTGACAGTCAAAGAGACCTGGATTTAAGTCCTAATTCTGTCACTTGCTGTTACGTATCAGTTACGTGTGCCTTGCAAGTTATGTAACTTTCTCAGGGTCCTCTCTAAATGCTGATAATAATAGTGCCAACTCTATAGGCTGTTGATAGTATTAAATGAGGTATAATAAGTAGTACGTCTCAAGTAGTTCAACTCTCTGAACTTAAATGTCCCCAAAGGTTGTTTGGCATTACATTTCCTTGGGATCTGGAATTACTCCATTCTCAAGAAGTGCTGGGATTGGACAAAAATGGGAAGAAGAAAGACAAAAATTGATGTATTCTACGAACTGTCCAACACCTTAATTTTCTTGTTATTTGCAAAGAATTGTTTAGGAGATCTTGCAGGACACTTGCTGTGTGCAATGGCACTGTGACAGTGAGTTGTCTCTTCTGCAGAAGGCATCTGCAGGATGATCTTCCCAGGGCTGTGTTTGAAACAGTATAAAAACTAAGAGTTCCTTTTGTCCTTGCCTAACCTTTAGCCCAGACCACCACAGAGGTCAAATGAAACCTCCATCAGAACAAGATGAAGTTCAGGATCACACTGTAGAAAATGCTTGCAGTTCACAAGAAAGGGTGAAGGGGCCACGTGTGGAGGGTGTGCTGGTGGCTACAGCTGGGCTGCAACCCGCCTCCTGCAAAACTGGCAGTGTGGTCTGCATCGGTCTTAAAACCGCGTTTACTTCCCACAGGACATAAGCTTTTCCTACTTTCACTTAACGGTTTGGGCCTTGTGGAGACACAGGGCCTTCACTTAATTTCTCATGTAAATATATCCCTTATTCTGATCTCCATTCTTGAGTTCGCAGTTTTGAATACTTAGGTCAACTTCATATAACCTCACATTTCCAAAGGTGGCCACAAGTCTCAGTTTCCCTCTTAGATTCAACGTGAGAATTGGCACACCTGTTGATGTGTCCTTTCCTAAATTTGTCACCTTCTAAAAATCAGATTTCCTTACATTTGTGAGAAATTTGAGTTCAGAAAATACAATTATCCAACTTTGTGCTAGAGAAAAGTTGAACTTGTTTTTACTGAAATCTTAGTTTCAACTAAATCTTAATCTTGAAAATTTTAAACTTGAACTTATTAATTAAAATTTGAAAAGAACATCCTTCCTTGGGACAGTAATAGTGATGCTACTTCAGCAGTTTCATTCTGTTAGGTATACACAAAGTGACTACTAAATGCGAGCCCCATGTTTACATCACTTCAGAGCAGTGCTGATCAGGAGAAGCGTGGAGACCATAAATTTGCAGAGCCCTTGGAAGCTGTCACTGGAAAGGAGAGGCATTTCCAAAGCCGTCCACTCCCTGGCCACAATTAAAATGCTGGTAAAAACAAAGTTTCTGCTGTCACTTAAGGGGTGCCCCAGGGATCCAGGGACTGCTGTGAATCACCGGGCACCCCACACAATGAAGCGCTCTGGGCGGCAGGAGCTGCGGGGAGTCCTAGTGCCAGAGCCAGGTGATCGCCATGCTCTGATAAACCTGAGCCGGCCTGATTCCTGTTCTGTTCAGTTCTGGAGTCTCCAGAGCACAGGAGAGTAACTGGGACACTGGGTTCCTGGCTCCATTAGGCTTCTTGATGATCATCAGCAGAGTGTGGAGGCTCAGTGAGCAGACTGAACAATCCCAGAGTGCCCAGGCTGCTCATTCCTCAAAAGCTTATCCCCGCAGCAACTGGGGACAGAGAGGAGTAAGTGAGTCTTTTTTTTTTTTTTTTTTTTTTCCTCTTCATTTTGTACCATTAAGAAGATTCCATTTACTTTGTGACCTGTGTGTTATCCTTTATGGCTCTTTGTATACAATTTAGGAGAAAGACTGATCATCACAGAAGCTGATTGAAAGGGATTTTTTTGTTGTTGTGAATTGATGAAGTAGAACACTCTTGATTAGAAATTTGCTTAAAAATGCTTCATGTTATTTTGACTGTGTCAAATTAAATTATCTAGCCAAAAATGTTAAAAAGCCAGATTTTGTATTATCTGGAAAATGCCAGATATTACAGAGATAAGAACATTCATTATAAGCTGTGCTTTATTAATTTTTTAACCATTTATTTTGCATTTAAGACTGATGTCCTCCCTCCTTGCCTAGAAGATAATAATGCACATTAGTCATATTTTCATTAACAAACAAATTTCCTGGCAGAAAGAGGCATGTTTTGATTAAAATTGAAAACGATGAGGTTCCTAGCAGAGGGCAGAGGTGGGAGGAGGCAGCTAACCCAGGGAGACCGGAGAGGCTGGTTCCATGGTAAAGTCCTGGATCAGTCCTGGCAGTTCATATGCAGAGCCCAGGCTTGGCCCCGTGTCTACCTTTACCTGCCCCAGTCACCTAGCTCCAGGAAACCCTGCACAAAGGACCCTGTCCTTCAAATCAGGGCGCATGCAGGCCCTGCCTCGTCTCACCTACAGCATGAGGGCAGTGTGAGTGTGCTCATGGTGACCGGGATATTGAAGAGGGCGCCTGCAAAACCTGAAGACGGGCCAGGCACCAGGAAATTCCACAGGAGTGTGAGTCTCAGGGCAGAATCAGTGTTGCAGAAACAAAACCTTCAGCGGTGCTTCTGGGGAGGAATAGTACAGTCCCCTCAATTTCCAATACAGATCTCACTTTGATCTTAAGCAGACTTTGGATTTAGGAAAATGCACTACTTCAACAAGCATTAGGTTGGCACCTATCAATAACCTGTAAGTATGTCTCATTGCCTCCTTCCCTTTCGTACTGCTTACTTTCTCTTTAAGTGACATGGGTATCTTGTGTGCATATTATTCCTAGAGTCATAGATGCAAGACCACGCATGGTCTGCCTTACCCTTTATGAGTGGGAGCCCCAGGTTATTGATTACTTCAGCACAGGTAGCACACAATCGTGCCTCCTTATGCTGTGAGTCCCTCCTGCACAGCCCGGCTAGCTGCATGAGGGTCTTTGTGCTGGCCATTCCCTTCAAACAGATAAGAAGTGCCAGTCTCGAAAGCATGGGCCACGCCATCCTTTCCGCTCCAGTAAGAGGCACAGATGGACAGCCCATTGTGGCCGTTATTACCGGCCACCATTGTTTTCAGAGACTATAAAAGTCAACGGCATGTTCTTATTACCCTGGATATTACTTTCCCTGAGCAGATGTGGAATCCTAGGCGACAGATCTCATATCACTGGTGAAATTTACATAGCCCGCCCTCAGGGGAACAGCTTGAGCCACCAGATTCCTGACTCTGTGGTATTTCCAGTGTTTCTTCCATTTTACTTATTACCTGCTTATAAAAACAAGGACAACAACAACAACAAAACCCACAGGAAGTTGAAAATGTTGCAGTTCACAGTTGGAAAGCCGTCACTGAATTCTACCTTCTCAGTGATTTGCTGTCAGAAGATGCGCAAACGCTCTAAGAAGAGGGTCAACAATACCTCCCTTCCAGTTCAGACGGTGGCATTTGAGATGAAGTGTGGTACCAGGAGGCGGAAAATCCACAGTGTGCAGCCAATGCGTGCATCTGGCCTTCGGTCCTGGGACTTTCAGAGGCCAGCGTGTGAAAGCTGAGAGTCCTTCACAAAGGTCTAGGAGCCCAGGGCCACCACTGCAAAAGCAGGCCCAGTGCAGCTTCCTCTGCTCCCGCGGTTCCAGCATCGATGGGAGTGGGGTTCCAGGCAGGGGCTTCATGACAGAGTACAGGATGCCAGCTGCCTGGTGAGGGGAGGCAAGAAGCAGAGGGAAGCCATCACAGGGCAGTGGTGACGGGCTCCGTGGGGCCTGTGTGTGCTGAGACGGCTGCTGAGGAGGGGCGGCCCGTGCCCTGCGGCTCCACGGCTTTGAGTGAAGACACAAGGAGACTGGGAAGCACAGCGGCAGAGCCACCTCCAGTGGCTGCCTGGTGAGCAGTTCTCACGGGTGGCAGGCTGGATGAGCTGGGAAACGGAAGCCAGGCGGCTCCCGAAGGCTGGCTCCAGGACAGAGGGAGCCACAGACACAAGCAGCACCAGAGGGAGAGGGCTGGGCCGAGGGCACTCACCTCACACACAGACACAGACACACACATGCTTGTACACACACAAATAGACGCACACGTGCACGCACATGCTTGTACACACACAAACACAGACACACAAACACAGATGCACACGTGCTTGTACACACACAAACACAGACATACACGTGCACGCACATGCTTGTACACACAGATGCACACGGGCACACACATGCTTGTCACACATGCTTGTACACACTCAGACGCACACATGCACACACATGCTTGTACACACAGAGACGCACATGCGCACACCCATGCTTATACACACACACAGACACACATGTGCACACACATGCTTACACACACAGATGCACACGTGCATGCACTTGCTTGTACACACACAGACACATACATGCACACACATCTTGTACACACACACGTGCATGCACATGCTTGCACACACACAAACACAGACACATGCATGCACACACATGCTTGCACACAGATGCACACATACACACATGCTTGTACACACAGACGCACATATGCACACACACGCTTGTACGCACACACACAGGTGCACACAGATGCTTGTACACACAGAGACACGTGCATGCACATGCTTGCACACACACAGACACACATGCACACACACTTGCTTGTACACATACAGACACATATGTGCACACACGTGCTTGCACACACACAAATACACAGATGCACACGTGCTTGTAAACACACAAACACAGATGTACACATGCACACACATGCTTGTACACACACACAAGCCATTCCTTAATTCCCACGGGGCATGGTCTCCAAGACCCTCCCGTGGGTGCCCAACTCCAGTATGCCCAAGTCTCAAAACACTGCACAGTATTTGCGTCCGACCTAAGGACATCCTCCCACATGCTTGCAGTCAAACTCAGTCCAGGCACAGTTGTTTCCCGGACACTTCTGATCTGTGATGGGTTGGAGCCACAGATAGGGACCCTGGCATACAGGGCCAACTCTGTGTGTGAGTGTGTGTGTGTGTGTGCACGCGTGTGCACATGAGTGGATGTGGGGATGCATGCATGCTGTGTGTATGAATATTACTGAATGGAAACACTGGCAAACCACATAGCTTTCCTCAGGTGACTTTGTGGGTTTTGCAAAGTCAGGAAAGGGGTCCTGCTTATTTCATCAATGTCAGGATCAATGTCATGCTGTCACCCCCAACCTCCTTTAAGGCCACGTCTTGTTGATTACACATTCAAAGTCAAGTCACACCCCTTACAAACTAGCAGTGCGAAGTTTTAAGGTGCTGAGAAGTTGTAGTAAGTGATAGGCCTTTGTCACAAATATATTTATTCATTTTATCACATTGGGAAAATATTATGTCTTAGACTTTGAGGAGGAAATAATATATAAACTTTTATGTAGAATTGTAGGATAATGATAATAATAATTTGATGCCAATCAATGTATGAACAATTTATATGTATACTTTATGTGTATATATGTGCATGCATATTTGAATATGTGCATATATATTTATATATATTTAAAGGATTGTTAGAGATTAGTACACATACATTCTTGTTCATGTATCTGTATGATTCCTGTATACATTCAATTAAAGATGCTGATTTTCAGCTAGAAGGAGACCGTTTTCTTGCCTACACTGCTTGTTTTTTGATGTCAGAGGGAATTTTCCCTGTAAGATGAGAATGATCTTAAAGGTCTATGGTCTGTTTTAGTCTCCAAAGACATAAAAGCTAGCTTAGCTTCATTCTGCCTGTTAAACAACAATGCACACTTATTGTATGCATTTTTCCATGAAGATTTCAGTATATTTACATGTCAATCTGGATATTGGAGAAGTTTCTGTCAAAGAGAGAAATTTAAAGAGTCTAATGAAGTCACCGAGCTAACATGCTGATGTGCTGAAATGACCTCCTGGCAAGCCACAGGCTGAATGATGATGGCCACTTGCCTCCCTGGTCAGTTCCTGTAGGTAGAACCCATCCATCAGCAGAGGTGTGGGGCCTCCCTGCCTCCGGATGCTCCTGTCTGTAACAAGAGGGAAGTCCTTGGAAATCAGTTGGTCAATGTTATATATAAATAGGCAGTAGCATTTCAAATGATCTTTCTGCATGGGAGATAAATATTGGTGGAAGAAGTTGTGTACATCAAAAAATCCTGAACCAAGAAGGTTATTTGGGGATTCTTAACACAGTTTGGGCACAAATTTAGTCATGTGAACTAATGCAAATTAGGTCTTCTTCACCTAGAAAATACAGATAGTGGTAATGATGCTACACATTCTGACAACGAGTAAGAGAGACCCCACATTGCTCAGCTTGAAGCATGGAGAAACACCCCTTACGAGCATCACTTCTGAATTCCCGTAAAATGGTCTGAGGGAACTGCACACTGAAGATTGCCTCCCAAGACTTCCACGTGGCTATAATATGATCCATAACATGTTCGCTAAATTATAAAGAAATCATCCAGAATCTAATCGCTACTTAAATGTCTCAAAAATTTTTACTTATGACTTTTATCTTTAAGGATATTTTTCTTGGTCACAGGAATCTAGCAACTGAATTTCTGATGGTAAATTGAATTTAATACCTTAAGGTAAATTGCAGCGTCAATTGCAGGATCTATGACAAAGAAAAGCATTTGAAGTGTGTGTGTAGCCCAAAGCAGCCTGGGCATTCTACCCGCATACAAAGCATCACGGCATTTATACTGGGTTTTACCGGGTGAGAATGAGGGAGCGGGGGGATTGCTCCTGAAATCCTGGCTTTCCAAGGAATACTCCTCTCTCACATTTGGGCAAATAGGGGTGCAGGTGCCTGCGTGATCAGGGGTGCAGTTTGCCTGCTTCTGCGCTGCCTCCCCTGGCTTTGGCAGAAAGCTCTGCTGCCATCCTGTTGCTCCCCATGGGACCCAGTTTCCCCTCCATCATTCTCCAAAATGATTTCTAACTATGTCTGCGTTTTGAAAACGAAAGCTTTTCCTGGAAATTTGCAAATAGCGGAGCATAATTAAAGCACAAGAGAGGGAAGTTGTTAAGTGATCTTGTTTTCACTTACTAGGTGTTTCTCATAGTAGGACATTTTTTACTATTTACAAGCCATTTTGCTCGAATGATTTCAGTAATTCCTTTCTCCTCCCAGCCTGTTTGCACACATGCAGCCATGAAGCTGGAGTTATTTTTTGTAGGTGAAGCAGGTTGATTTTCAATCTCCTCTTAATCCATGTTCTGGATCTACTTTGGCATACCCCAGTGTTCCTAAAGAAAACATTAGCCATTCCATAGACTCACGCTAACGATCAAGGAAACAGAAAAAGATTGGGACTGCAACTAATACTTGTTTTCCTCCTTTTCTTGTTTTAACTATACCCTGGGTACAAATTCTTCAGCCGGATGATGTTTTTTCCATTATACTAAAAGGAACAGAAAGAAATTCTGCCTTCTAGACAATCTCTCTGTTGTGAAGAATTCTTCTAGCTGGGTCTCTAAGCCCCAGTAAAACGCATTAAAGTTGTCCAAAGTCTGCAGAGCAGAGATAAGAGCATCAACATTTCCTCCCAAGGCAGCTGGGCAGCGAGAGCTGCAGAGACTGAACAGGAAAGTCGTCAGGTGAGATGTTGGAGCTGCCCTTCCTAACAGGGTCTGAGGGGCGCAGAGACTTCCAGAGCCTGGTGAGGGAGTCCAGGGGTGTCACACACAGTGGACATGGACAGCAGCGGTGGCCTTTGCCAGGACCAGCCCTGCTTCTGAGGACAGATGCTTCTGGGCACACTTGGCCCATTCTCCAGCCCAGGGGCCTCAACCCCTTCCTTGGGCTCTCAAAACATGCTCCCTTAAAAATCAGCTTGACCTACCTGAGCTTCTTCACCCTCAGCAACACATTCCCTTCAAATACAGTGCTGAAGGCACTTTAAACCACTCCATTAGCCTTTCTGACTTCTCTCTGAAGGGGTTGAACTTTGCTTACCACATTGCAGAATCTCTTCTTGTTTGCAACTTAACAAAACACCAAGAGGTAGATTACGGATCATTAGAGTGGACCTTGGTCAGCTTAAAAAACAATCATTACACTTTTAATTTCTAAAGAGAGTGAATCAATTAAATGGGCATTTCAATATCAAATTCTCAGCTGACCTTCCCTTAAGTAGCTACCAGGTATTCCGCAAAGCCTGGCTGGAGGCTAAGGGCTCTTGCTTTCTGCAGCATAGAAATTATTTTGGTAGACAGTCGGCATCACTAAACATTTTGTCAGTAACCCTCTGAGCAGAGAGTTTAGATGACCCACATCCACAAGGACCAATCGCTCACTTCCCTTTCAGCATGGATCTCATTTAGAATTTGATTTGGACCCAGGCAGGGCTAGAAAATAATTTTTGTTTCTATTAAAATAATAGCTCCCTGACTTCACAGTCCACATTCCATATAGAGTAACCTTTTCAAATATATTTGAAGCTTTGTTTTTCTTTGCACTTCTAAGAAATACCATTCAGCCTTTGTTCAGAGCTATTGAAGTTATTTCCTATCACATATTATTTTTATTAGAACAAACTAAACCTGTATAGGAATGTAAATTACATTGAATCTTTTAAAAATTCTCCACATATTTGTAAAAGTTTATCTTTATGTTTTCTTTTAAGAATATGAAAGGTTCCTATCAAGTAGAATTCTTCCTATTGGTTCCTTTATTTGTGGTTCTGGGAACTGAGTCCAGGATCTCCTGTGTGCTAGGCTAGCACTTAAGCACTGAGCTGCACCCCAGCCCCAAGAAGAACTTTTTGTGTGGGCAGCAGCTCAGCAGGGATGAATCATGTCTAGAAATGGAATGTGTACTGTGTCTGTGTGATGTGGCCCGGTGGGACTACAGCGAACTGAACTCTGTATCCTCTGACATTCATATCTTGAAATTCTAGCCCCACAGTGGTGGTGTTGGGAGGAGGGACCTTGGAGGTGCTGAGGTTGTGAGGGTGCAGCCCTGGAGGTGGGGCTGGTGCCCATTGACCTCTTCTCTGCACCCCATGTGGGCACAAGGCAAAGCACCCTGCAGACTGGGAGCATGCTGACCTGGTTCTTCTCAGCTCCACAGCAGCCAGCCAAGCATGTGTCCTTCAAGGGCCAGGCGAGGGCGCGAGAGCGCAGCTCCAGCTGAGCGCAGGCACTGCACGCATCTCACTGTTGAACACCCAGCTCGGGCCAAACACACTATCCAAGTGATTTTCAGGAGAAAAAAAAGCCCGGTGGGCTCCAGCTATTCAGTTTGTTACCACGAAGGGCACAGAAAAGAGTGCTGGGAGACATTTCGGGGGTAAGGTCCTCTCTCTCACAGGACGGGCCCTGTTGCCCTTGCGTTCTTATCTGTGTGCTTTGGAGCCTGAGCTGCAGGAGTAACTGAGGTCACAGGACAGCTCATGTGCAGCCCTGATTGGAGAGATCAGTCACACCCTCGGGACCAGAGAAGTCTTTCTGGCAAGTGCCTGCATGCCTGGCTTTGAAAACCTGGCTCCGCTAGCCAATGCGCAGCTTGCCCAGGTCTTGACATGTGAGATGGTCATGACCTTTGACTGAATGACGACATGATGCTGCTCAGTATCTCAAAAGAACAGCAGCATCTGCAGACAGCCAGCACTCGCAGCGCCTGCCATGTTGCCTACCCTGGGGTGGGCAGACTAAGGAACCCATATTAGGGGAGAGAGTAGAAACAGACACTTGCTAGGGGCACCGTGGGCAGAGATGGGTTCAGGAGGGAGAGCTTTAAGCACTGGAAGTAATAGGAACTAGGCAGACGGAGATAGGCGTGAAGGAGAAGGGAGAGCCAGGAAACTCCTGATCTGATGGCACTGGAGTCTGGAGGAGAAGGCGGGGTCCCAGGGTGGCCTCTGAGAGTGGGCAGTGATGTGGGCCAGGCTTTGACTTTCCGAACTTCACATCACTGGGCAAGTGACCTGGCTTCCTGAGACTTCAGCACCTTGGTATAAAAGGTCAACGAAGTGATGGCGGTCCTTGACTCCTGCAGTTGCAGCGCTCTCGCGGGACAGCTCTGGCCCGCGGCTGGCCTCTGAAGGCTGTGCGGGAGCAGGGGAGACATCGAAGCTACCCTTGCCACTGCACAGTGACCCTGCGGCAGTCCTGCAGCTTCTGCTGCGCCAGGCTCACGGATGTTTGAGGGCGCCTGGGCCTTGAACAGTCTGGTTGGCTACCTGCATTTTCACCTGCCAACCCTTTCGCCATGGTGGCTGAAGCGTCCTAGACTTCCAGATGGAGACTTGAGTGTACGCTCTGTGGGGAATTCCTCCCAAAGCCTTTTACAACTTGTACATTTTCTTCCTCCAAAATTAAGAACCAAAAGTTCTCATCAAGAGAACATTGGCGGGCTAGCTCTGAGCTTCTGTGAGACCCATCATCCTTGGACCAACGATGATGCCGTTGATTCCCTTCTCAGCAGGGATTGACTGGTCCTCATGACTTTGCCATATCTGAACTGTCCTGTCTGCACCACATAATCACGTTCTGATATAAGTTGCTAACTTACTTCAAGTTTTCTATTTATAAAGCATTTAAAGATATTTCAAAGAGGACAAGTAGACATAGAAGGGAATTCTTACTAAGAGAAGTTAGAGATTGTGCTTTCAAAATCTAAAGTCACTCTCCTATGTGATCTTAGAAATGGTTTCAAAGGCCTCCTGATTCACACTGCTCACTGACTGGACTGAAAGCTTGAGGGTTTGTTCCTGTTTAAACTGCCCTGTGTCACAGTGGCCCCCCACTCAGGCTGACTGGGCACCTCTGCCCATGTGTGGTTTGGAGGTGCTACTCTTCTGGACCACCTGCCAAATCTATTCGCCTTCCCCTGGTCCCACAGCATCCCCAGGACACTTAAAGGAGGTCAGAGAAGAGGTCCCCGGCCCTCCTCCACCATGTTAAAGTCCACAGCCTCTGGGCACAGAGATATTTATGACATCTCAACAAAAAGCAGCTCAGAATAGCAAGTGACAGACTCCCCAGGGGAAGAGTCACGTGCTCGTGTCTGAAGAGTGGATATGAATCTAGAGGAGACCTTAGTCTCACCATCTTTGTCCATCTTGGCTGCTCTAGAACAGTCTTTCTCCCTTGAAATGGGGGTGCATTTCAGGACTCCTGGTGCATGCCCAACCGTGAAGGTACTGCATCTTATATCTGTGATTTTCCCATACATACATCCCTATGATGAAGTTTAATTTATAAATTAGGCAGAGTAAGAGTTTTATAACAATGACTAACAATAAAATTGAACAACATATGTAACTATATGCTATCATAAAAGCTATGCAAATGCCGTCTCTATTGAAAAAGACTATATCTTCCAACATTGGTTGACCCCCTGATAATTGAAACCATAGAGAGCAAAACTGAAGATAAAGAAGAGCATAACTGAGCAGCTGAGCAGCTGTGCAGCTGACACCTGCCAGCTCACACTTAGTCCTGGTGGTTGACGGTCCAAGATCAACCTGCAGGCAGCTAACCAGGGCCTCTTGCATCATTAAATGGGGGAAGGCAGCAGAGAAGCAAGAGGTTTGTCCTGCCACCGTCCCACTCAGGAGGGTGGAGCCCTGATGATGTAATACACTCTTAAAAGTTCTACCAATTAATACAGTGATGATGTCAATTAAATTTCACCATGAGTTGGGGAGGGACAAATATTCACACTAGGGTACTCATATACCACTTGGAACTAGAGAAATCTTACTTTTCACTGGAGACTTGTATTGACAAAACAGAAAAGAAGTTATAAAGGCACATAGTCATCAAAAAATGACAGGAAAAAAATGAGAAAAGAGAATAAAAAACACCAAGCTATCTTTTTGTGGGACTGGCTGTATCCTCAGCCCCTCATCAGGAGTTACAAGTTAAGGCTGTTGAGAACAAAAAATTTTATAAATTTTAATTTAGCAGACCGTGACATTTTTGATCAGTTTAACCAGCCTTAACTATGAGCCAGGAGTAAAATAAATCTCTTCTGATGAAGCGAATTTACCAAAGACATGTGAGGCCTCAGTCTGGCTTCTGCTTGATTAAACTGGGCTGTCGCAGAACAACATTTGGTCAGTCACTTGTGGCAGCCCTGGAAGGAAATTTGAAGAACTAGAAATGAGAACTGGTACCACAGCGTGCAGCTACTGCTAGGGAAAACCTTCCTGGATTGCAGGAGGGCGAAGAGGAGGGCCAGGCAGAGTGGGTACAATCATAGTCTCTCTTCCTAGACAGAGCAGTCTCCTGAGGCAGCGATTACCACAGAAGGTCGCTTCGGCTCCACGTCTTCCTGACTGATAGATGAGGATATTGTAGAACTCAGCAGCTTCCTTGCCTCCATTTGCCTTGTGATGGATTCAGGATTTGACATTAGCTCCTGATTCGAAAGCTCTTTTCAACCACTTTAAAACTGTTTAAGCATCCTGTGTTTTTCTGTCCATGATGAAATTACCAACACATGTCCTCAAAATCATTTTTTCTTCCTTTTTTGAGGATTTATCAGCTACTAATCATATTAGAAAATGATATTAGAAGCAACATAGCAATTTTAAAAGGCTCATTCTTCCATTTTAGACATTGTATAATAAATAGAAGGCTTTGCTTAAGCCACTTTTGCATTAATAAAGTGATTGGCATGTTCGATGTAATCTCACACCACAGTGGGTCTGACCACTGGGAATGCCTTAACCCAAGCCATCCAATTAAGTGCAAAAGAGCCATAGCAGATTCGGCCAGTGTTTTCTCCCCTTCGTTTAGAATTAACTGAAGAGCCAATGCCACTAAGATTGATATTTGAAAAAATATGCTTATAATAAAAATGGTAATTTTACTGTCTGAAAATGTTTCTAAATTTAGAATCCATGTAGAACAACTCCTTTTTCACCAGCTTGTGAATGTAGCAAATAACAAAGTAGATTAATCTCAGAGGGATAAGAGGAAGCTGGTTCTGTCATGGTTGTAGACAGAAATATTGACTCAAAGAGGATTGTTCTCTCAGGAGCCTGATGTTTACCTGCAGGTGAACATGGTCACTTCCTGGAAGGGGATTTCAAGGTACTAAAGATAGATTCTTTACCAGCAAAAGCATTGCCTGACACCAAAGACGCAACGACAGCAGTGCCTCATTATTAAATGAAGCATTGTTGTGACATGACTGGTTACGAGAAAAATAACCATTGGTCTGGCAATGATCTTAAGTCATCATGATGTCATCCATCACCAGCCTATCTTACAAACATTCTCCTAACAAACTTCGCTTTAATCCTTGGAGAATGTTCCAGATTGGAGTTATTTTTGTTTTCTGTACTACAAATTTTTGCACAGAAGTTGAGAAGAGTGTACTGCCCTGGTTTCTATATGGATTAAACACCATGCTGTTATTTTGGGGTGCATGACAAATGTCACACATCAAAAAGTCCTTACCTTGTTGTCTTCCCCCTTGTAGGGTTGGCACTGCCAATACCTAAATGGCGTTTCTAATCATGATAAATGCTGCATTGAATTTTAAGTTTGGAATTGCAAAATAGAGATCTCAGTAGCTTTCATTCGTGTGTTGTCAACAGTATGAACTAAATTGCTGTTTCTGTTTTTAATTGGAGGATCATAAAATTAGAATTGCCTGCTATATAACATTCATTTTATGCAATTTCTGAAGGAAGTTAGAGATTTGGGGAATTTTTTGAAAACTTGTGAAATAAGACATAAACACAGTAGAGGGATAATTTCCACTCTACTTCTTCCCGGAATTGCCACACGCTAAGTCCGTGCGGGTCTCTTAACTGCCTTGTTCCTACATCTATGAAGATGCATACCGTAGCTCACAGGGTCGTTGGGACACATCATGGACAGAAACTCCTCTAAAAGTCAGGGCTATCTTTGTGGTCCGTTCATTTAGACACGTCTTTTTTTTTCCCCTAATATTCTTGGAGGACAGAGCTTTATAAACAAATGCCTTACTCTGCAAAATGGTCATTTGAGTCCCCTTAGTTTTCATTTTGGAATTCACGTTTTGCTCCTCCCTGGAGACCTCTGGACTTTGGAGATCAGTGTTGTCTTTGGTGTTTTATAAATGTGAGTCTTCCCAG
The DNA here is from genome assembly GCF_902686455.1 of Sciurus vulgaris. Lineage (NCBI taxonomy): Eukaryota > Metazoa > Chordata > Mammalia > Rodentia > Sciuridae > Sciurus > Sciurus vulgaris. The sequence goes on along the minus strand of NC_136465.1, from coordinate 3,033,826 downwards.
TGTGCTGGAGTAGATCAGGAGCAAGGACGCAACTCTGGAAACTGAGAGACGCACTGCGTCACACCGTCGAACTGCGGTGGAGGACAGGCGGGGCACAGGGGAGGCAGGGAGAGGGAGGAGGCCACTCCCTCTGGCCCCGAGTCCCTCTGGGGCTGTCCAGCACCCTTCCTTTCCCTGGTGCACTTCTTCCTGGTAGCCCTCTCCTCCTCCTGGCCTTCCCGCCCCTACCCCTTGATTTCCCCTCAGCGAACAGGGATTAAGCTCTGCCCTGCAGATAATGCAGGATGGGAGGGAAGGGGATGCGACTTCCCTTCCCCGCCTGCCATCCCAGGTCCCTGCAGGGAAGCCCCAGGCATGTCCAGACAAGGCTGCTGTGGATCAGGACTGTAGTAGGTGAAGCGTGAATGACAGAGGACCCCACTCTGGCCCATGGGGGTGTGGGGGACACACAGCTTGCTGGCTTCAGCCAGGCAGGGCTACCAGGGGTGTTTGGAAGAGCCCTGGGCTTTGGAGACTGATGAGGAGACTGCAGTGGCCAAAGCACAGGACCCACGGGGGATAGTGACATCTCAATGTTCATGCTACTTGACTGACTGGAAACACTTGGTGGTCTTGACCTGTGATTTCTCTCTCCCCTTTATTTTGTACACATATATTTACATATAGGTAGATGGATAAATAGGTAGGTAATGTTTCAAGTTCCTAAGTGGTTCCAGTTCATTCCCTCTGACTACTCTGACTCACCTCAAGCTGGTTTTCTGTTTACCTGTTGCACCCTGGAATTCCTCAGAGGCAGATCCTTGGCTTTTTGTGGGTTTGGTTGTTTTGTGTCATTTTATACAGTCTGGACAGGGCTCCTCTTCCAAGCCAGACGGCCTGTTGCCTTCCTCCCTCAGCACAGCCCTGGAACCATGCACCCAGGGGTTGGTGTACCACCTGCCTGGTCCCAGACTCCACCATGGAGGGCATCAAGACTCTCTCCTGCCCTGCCACCAGGTCCACCGTTAGTATTGCTTTTCCCTTGACAGCCGCATCTGTCCTTCCAGGTGCAGACTCTGAAATCTCGGGTGGTTGTGGACAGGCTCTCTCCGTACCCCACCCCTTTCCTCCTTTGCGGGGCAGCCTCCTCTCCATTACCAGTCTGTAGTGTCTCCCATGGGTTCTGCCCTCTCATCCTGACTCCTGCACAGTCACACCCTGTCCTCCAGCTGCCCTTTGCAAACCCTGCCGACAGCTGATTACAAAACGCAAAATGATTCTCTTCTCCTGTGGAACTCATTCCATGGCTGTTCATGATTTCCAGACCCAAGATCCAAAGCCTGAGTGTGGCCTTGGAGGTCCTGCCTGTCTTTACCCTGCCACACTGTCCCTTCCCACTGCAGGCCACTCAGTATGACTCTGGTGCACACGGTCCAGTTGCCAGAGCTTGTGCTGCTCCATCCACCCCTTGGCCTGCTGTCTTTTCTGTGTGTGTGCGTGTGCGTGTGTGCATGTGTGTGTGTGTGCGCATGCATGAGGTGCTGGGGATTGAGCCCAGGGCCTTGCACATGTGAGGTGAGTACTCTACCAACTGAGTTACGTCCCCAGCCCTTGGCCTGTCATCTTAATCCCCAGGTGCGTCTCAGCTCAGAGATCTTGCTCAAATAGTCCCCACGTCACACTCTTAGTGCTTAGGCACACGTCTTCACCTCCTGACCCTTAAAGTCTGTGTTCTTTTGCACCAGTTCACAGTTGCTCTTGCCACTAACCATGAGCTTGTCAAGGAAGCCATTGCTCACCACTGTGTCTTGTCTAGATGTGAGGCTCCATCTAGCTCCTGAGGCCTTCCTTGACTTACCTGGGCATGTTTTTAAGGATGAATTGTTTTCGCTGGTTCTATCACTAATCCAGCTCGTCTTTTGACAGACAGGATTTTTAAGCCTCAAACCCAAGAAAGCAAAACCAAAAAAAACAAAAACAAAAAAAAACAAAACAAAACAAAACAAAAAAAAAAAAACCAGAGCGTCAGCTAAGATCCCGCGCAGGCCGAGTCTTGAGACCGCGCATTAGCTGTGGTCAGCCTCCCCTCCAGCCACCCCTGCCGTTCTTACCTCCAGTCGTGCCACCAGGAGCATCAACCAGCAGAACCCTGGGCTCCGCACACCCTCTCGCCCGTCACCCGTTGCTTCCTGGTCCCTCCCCTGCTCCTGGGATGGGTCCTTCTGGTCCCGCCTTCCGACCCGAAGAACCTCCACAGGTCTTTCCCCACCTGACCGCGGAGCATCGCCGCCCTTTCCCTTCCCTCTCAGGGAGTTCAACCCCAGGTCAGTTCTGCAATCTGCTTCCGGTGCTCGCCGTCCCTGTCAGGGGGAGCAGAGGGGAAGGAACCCCGCAGCCATGCCGTTCACTGTCACTATCAGTCCATCATTTCAGCTCCGCCCTCCTGGGGACCACGCACTCCTTTGCTCCTCGCCGCCACACGCTCTCCTGCAGTCGGAAGAGCAGACGGACAGGACTTCCGAGGCCCCTCTGCCCTCGAGCCTCCCCTGACCCCATCCTGTCCCTCTGTCTAACCTGTGTTCTGCCCTGCGGTCACCTGAGCTGGAGAAGGACCCGTGCCCCCGCCAGCCCCGCCCCGCCCCAGCTGAGTCTCCACCTTCTTCACGGTGGCAGCACTCCTGTCCCGTCCTCCCAGGGACCAGGCGCCCATCCAGAGAAACCGACCCCGTCACGCATGGCCTGAGTGCAGCAACTTCTACAGCTCAGATCTGACCACTTGGTTGCTCAGCTCAGGTCCCCTCTGGGAAGTCCCCCCAGGAAGTCCCCTGAAGCTGTCCTGCCGAGCTGTCCCTTCTCATCTCCCCGCGTGCAGCCTGGATCTTCCTGCTGAACCCCTCCTGCTGCGAGCGCGCCTGTGGCTTGCGTCTCTACGCTGGGGCCTGTGCAGTGCCCTTCCCTGCCCGTCACCCGTGTGGCCTGTGCAGTGCCCTTCCCCTGCCTGTCACTCCGTGGGGCCCTATGCGGTGCCCTTCCCTGCTCTTCACTCCGTGGGGCCTGTGCAGTGCCCTTCCCTGCCTGTCACCCCGTGGGACCCTGTGCAGTGCCCTTCCCTGTCTGTCACCCCATGGGACCCTGTGCAGTGCCCTTCCCTGCCTGTCACCCCGTGGAGCCTGTGCAGTGCCCTCCCCTGCCCGTCACTCCATGGGACCCTGTGCTGTGCCCTCCCCTGCCTGTCACTCCATGGGACCCTGTGCGGTGCCCTTCCCTGCCTGTCACTCAGTGGGACCCTGTGCGGTTCCCTCCCCTGTTCTTCATTCCGTGGGACCCTGTGTGGTGCCCTCCCCTGCCTGTCACTCAGTGGGACCCTGTGCAGTGCCCTTCCCTGCCCGTCACTCCATGGAACCCTGTACTGTGCCCTCCCCTGTCTGTCACTCCATGGGACCCTGTGCTGTGCCCTCCCCTGTTCTTCATTCCATGGGACCCTGTGCGGTGCCCTCCCCTGCCTGTCACTCAGTGGGACCCTGTGTGGTACCCTCCCCTGCCTGTCACTCCATGGGACCCTGTGCTGTGCCCTCCCCTGCCTGTCACTCAGTGGGACCCTGTGCGGTGCCCTCCCCTGCTCTTCACCCCGTGGGGCCCTGTGTGGTGCACTTCCCCTGCCTGTCACTCCATGGGACCCTGTGCTGTGCCCTCCCCTGCCTGTCACTCAGTGGGACCCTGTGTAGTGCCCTCCCCTGCTCTTCACCCCGTGGGGCCCTGTGTGGTGCACTTCCCCTGCTCGTCACCCTGTGGGGCCTTGTGCAATGTCCACTCATGCTTAATATGCAGCTCTGGGAGCCACTGTGAATCCTCACACTGGATGGATCCCACATTTTGGATCGCACAGCCTGAATGCAGATTGCTCACTCTGCCAGTGTACACATGGAGACCACCATCTCCTCCAGTGCCACCGCTGTGTCCCACTCGTTTCCTCCTCCTAGCGCTCAGTCCAGTGATGCTCACTTAAAAGGTGCACACACAATACTACGACACTGCTATCTTGTCAACAATGTTGTGACATTCATAATAAACTCAGACAATACATACAAAAACAGCTAAGACGAATGGAGCTGCTTATGCACCAGTGTACACATATTGACTGAATTCGTCTTCAAAGCCTGGCCAGCCACTTTCACTTTTCCATGAGCGTGTTGGAACGGGGAGGGTTTAAGGAGCTTGGTCACGTCTTGCAGCTAGCAAGCAGTGCAGGCGGGACTCAGACCACAGCCGTCCCTACACTAGCAGATGTGTCCCTGGCTGGCGAACCCTCTGCTGCCTTGTTTGCCTGACTCAGTGTGTTTCCCAGTCTGGACCACACCCCCACGTGCCTTCTGCACACCTCTCACCACCCATGTGCCGTGAAGTCTGGCATCACTGTGTGTCGGAAATCTGTGTTGCCATTATCAACAAAGGACGCTTGTTGAACAGGAGTCAGTTCTTTCTACTAAATGACTATTAATTCACAACTTAGTGACTTCTCTATAGAATTGTCTCAGGAATAAAGATCCAGTTCTAAGATGAAAGACAATATTTAGAGCGTATTCAAGAGAAGCAGGTGGTTTATTTCTTTCCCTCAAATTTAGTGGACACTCAAAATGAATGAATAGGGAGTCCATTATAATTTGGGTTTGGAAAAACATGAAGAATCCTTTACAAAGTCAACCTTAGAGGTTTTACTAATTTAATTTCTGAGAATCTGGGATCTGATCCAGAGGAGTTCATTCTTAAATGTAATAGCCATCGATTTCCTCAAGTACTCTCTCCTTGAATTTTGTATATTTTTGCACAGTGCAAGGGAGCACATTGGGGTAACTGTCCCTGTGGTTTCAGTTTCAATAGAATGCAAGGAGAAGACTTGTGTCCCAGCACGAGACACTGTGAAGCAGACCAGAGACCAGCGTCCCAACCCCCACGGTTCTTTGTTGCAGCCCCCTGCGTGATGGTCAGCCAGGGAGACTGTGTTATAAACACTGTTTGCTGTCATTTGGTTTACTAGCAGACTCAGAGAGAACACCCGTTGTTTAGAGTTTTTTTAAAAACTAACAACAAAAGACACCCAAAAGGAAAAATAACACTAAATAAGATTTGATGCAATGTAAATGGAAAAGGAATTAAGTATAAGACTCAGAGAATCCTTGAGATATTTAGAAAAGGATAATTTTATACAAAATACAAAATCATGCAAGACAGTATCTTTGTCAGTGTGATCAACAATCTTGCAGATCTACGAGTTTTTTCCTCAAGATGAAATTGAGGCATCTTTCTAATAACGTGATTTGTTAATATTTATTCCCTTATTCAATTTTATTTCTTGTATTCTAATTGACTCCAATGCATTGGTCTTGGAGTCTCTGAAAAAAAAACTAGTGCCAGCAGCATCTGATAGCTGTGCCCTGCCAGTGCAGGAGAGGCAGCTCTTCCCCGAAGGCCACCTTTGCGCTAGTCCCTGTGTCAACAGTGTGTTTCATTCCATCCTTTCCCGCAGTGAATGACTTTCGATCTCTTCCCCATTCTTCCTGATCTGTTTAGCATAAGAAGCCCAACATTCTCTTTTGACGTGTCACAGTTAGCTGGAAAGGTTGGTCGTGCTGTCATTGGGTGTCCATTTCCACTGGAGTTAGACTCTGCGTGCTTCTCTCACAGCCAGCCCTGAGAACTAGTCAAAGATGCCTCTGTCCGGACGAGGCTGGGCTAATGCTTCTGAGGAGAGGGATCCTAGAACCTGTCACAACATCTGTCAGGGGTCAACTATTTTCTGTTCCACCTTTTCAAAATTCTCTCAAAATAAGTGGATACCTAAGGATACTAGCATTGAAAGTCAGAGTTCCAAAGGTCAACTAATCAAATGACTAGATGAACTCGTGAACCATGGAGGATTGGTGCAGGTGTACAGTAGAAGTCATTTTTGGCTTAATGCTGGCATTGCTCCATGCTTTAATCCCCGGATTGGGGTAATGTATGGCTGAAACTGTTCCTTTGTCATGCCCCTCTGCTACAAAGTTAATAACCCCTGGTAGCATTCCTCAAACTCGGGTTTCAGAACCTCCTTACATTCTTAAAGACTTAGCACTATGAACTAATGATGATAAACCTCCAAAAATTCACATGCACATATTTCAGTGGGTATTGGACTGATGGCTACATAACTTACTGTGTAGTCTCTGAAAACTCACTGCACAGCCGTGAGAGGGGAGTTAAAGAGGTGAAAGAGCCATCTTGGGATTCTTAGGGACATATATGTTGACCTCATATACCCCTGGAATCTGCTGAAATTAGGGGTATTTTCCCTTTTTTGCTCGGCGTCATTCGAGACCAGGTTTACTGGAGATTTAGTGGACCTTCATGAGTGCCTCTGCATATGTGCTTTGCTAACATGCAGAGGCTACTTTGTAAAGTAATGCCTGCTCACAACCAATTTTATGTTATTTACTTCAAGTGACTATCAGTTAGTGTATAGGTAGTCACTTTCTTTCCTCCTCTGATGAACACGGGCTTATCACTGAAGATCAAAATACTGATAAAACCTGGAAGCCAAAAAAAAAGGTCCATTATGTCTGAATGTTCTCAAAGTGCAGTTTCCCAAGGCCTGCTCAGTAGTTCACCTCTAAATTTGGACCCGTTTTTTCATTCACACAGCTTTGTTTTTTGGTTTTACATTTATATCCTTTCTAAGAAAATAAAAATCTAAAATTATTCTGAGGATTCTTTGAAGAGTTCTTATTGTGCATTTGCTGAGTCAACTCAATGTTTCCTCTGTCCCCAGAGGGACGTTTGAAATTGTGCTCTATTTTTGACCAAGATTTTTAGAATATGCATTGAATCATGATGAATTGACTCTTACTCCCACCATATTTAATTCAGAAATAGTAAAAAGATAATTTTAAGGAAGACAAATATATTTTAAAGTCCTTATTCCAGAATACCCCAAGTAATTTCAGTTTCTTTGACTGATTTTCTTTTTCTTTTTCTTTTTTTGGCTCATATGGTAGTTTTATTGTTAATTTCTAGAGGAACTTCCATACTGTTTTCTATAATGACCACACTAATTTACATTGCCACAAATAATATGCAAATGTTTCCTTTTCTCTACATCTTTTCCAGCACTTCTTTTTTAAAATTTTTTTATTTGTTCTAATCAGTTGTACATGACAGTAGAATGCATTTATACAATTTGATAGATCATACATAAGTGGAGTGCACTCTCTGATTATGAATGTACATGTTGCACGATCACATCAGTCATGCAGTCATATATGTACATGAGCTACTAATGTCTGTTTCACTCTACTGTCCTTAATCTCTAGTTATGGGTATGTTGTATAAAGTTAATTATTGACTATATATTGATGACTACTACTAACCAGTTCTTCCTTAGTCTGTGAACAGCTACTGTTTAAAAAATAATAATGATGAGTAAGGAATATTAATATTGTCTGGTCTAGTGAGCAAATATCAAAATATTGGGATTCCTTCTTCCTAGATCACCAAAAATATCTCCCAGCTGTTACCAGTACAAATCGTATCATGCACTAGTATAGAATGATGTCATCATCTTCATATTTATTCTAGAGGCTTCTATTCCCTGGAGGTTGTGCAGTTGTGTTTGCATCCCTGCACAACTGCTGGCATAAGGAAGGCTTCCATTGCTCATCTCGCCTCTCCTGGGGATTTCCCACTAGATCCCTCACACCAGGTGAGGGGTGGAAGGGACGCTGAGCAATGACCATAAAGCAGGCTGTCCCTCTGCTCCTGCTGATTTGGTGCCGAACAATCTCAGCTGGTGAAATCATAGTGCAGAACTCTTGGCAGGAGCGTTCCAGGACAGTGGGGAAGTGTTACCCACCGAGTTTCAGAGTCCTCGCCACCCTTATCGGGTATTTATTCTCGATTTTTAAGCAAATGACTGTTGTCAAAATCTTTTCTTCCTCATATTGTTAGATATTCTTCATATTCTGCATTTTTGTGAACAGGGTGTAAACTTTCTAAAATTTAATTCGAACATATATTCTCTTTATTCTACTCATTTATCTGTCATTAGTATTTACACAAATTACTTCTCTATTCTTAGACACACATGGTGTCTTTCTGAATTAATCATACAGAACATCAACATTTTCTCAGTTACCATTTTTATTTTAAAATGACAACAGATGAAGTGGACAGTCCAAGTTGGTAGGAATGCTCATCAGGATCGTCTTGACTTAGAAAAGTGGAATATTTATTTAACTCAGAATGAATGCCAAAACTTTGCTGGAAAGAATGACGAGCTATGGATAATGTATGCTACTGCACAAAAGGCCTTATTTATTGTCACTTTTGCATTTTAAAATTATGTCCAGGAAAGGAGGAATACATAGTAAAATGTATTATATTACCCATGTTCCTGCTAAAGTGAAAATGAATCAATAGCCTTTTGCTCCTTTAAATAATAATAGTTTCTGTGGATAAGCATCATTTTCACACACTGTCTTGGAAATAAACACAAAGACCAGATTTATTTTACAAGAAATACATAAAAAGGTCATTTATATTCTCCCTAGTGTCTTGCCCAATCTGATTTTACCTTCAGAGAATAAACATTGCCTTTGGATGAAATCTCCATAACCTAGCAGCCTTACATGCCAGCAAAGGACATGACTGTCCTCTGCGTGAAATCCAGGACCTGCTATGGCTGCGTGAAGGGCAGGCAGCGGGCGCGGTGGGTGCTGCTCAGAGTGCCCGAGCCAAGCTCTGGGCCTCTACCTGCATCTGAAGAACCTGTGAGGACTTTCTTCTCTCACTTACTCTATAGAAAGTGTAACTGGCTGAAAGTGTAACTTTTCTGGCTAAAAGTGTGTCCTTTTTAACAGCTGCAGTGTTAGTTCTGATTCCTTTTTTCTGAAAAGAGATACTGTGAATGAAAATCTATCTCCTTTATCCTCTTAAATTTCATTTATGCAGAAACTGTACCTTTTCTCATGTGCACAGCTGATCGTTAGGGTTTTGATCATAGATCAAAATGATCAATTTATGAGAAAATATTTTTCTACAGTTTAAAGAAGAAATAAATGCGCATTAAAATGAAGTTTAATGAAGACCCCAAGTAAAAACTACATGGCCATAAATTTTGTTTCCAAAGCTTCAGGGCTGAAGTGTCAGGACAGCTGGAGGAGGGACAGGAAGGAGTACCCATGGATGTGCTCAGAACCTGTCTGGAGGGAAGTGGCAGGGCACCAGCAAGATGGCAGGCCCTGGCACACACAGCAGTGCGGGTTGCCTCCCACTCTCTCTGCACCCATCTACCTGCCAGGCTCCGCCTCTCCACACCACGGAACCTGAGGCCCTTCCTGTGAGTCCTCTGATCTCACAGTCCCTGGTCGCTTGCCTGGGATCTCCTCCTTGTCAGAAGCCATGAAGGGCCGACACTGGCTCCCCTCTGCATACTCCTTAGCAATCCCAAGGTGGAAGACGAGTCCCTAGTCTCAGGCCAAGTGCTGGCGACCACTGCGTGTGGCTGCCGTATAGCACCTGCAGCTGCGCAGAGGCTCTCCCAGAAGATGACCTGGGGGAAGCTGGGAGCTTGAGCAGAGGAGTGTGAAGAGAAAGAGAGTTGGGGACAAAGAGGCAGAGCCACCAGAAGCACCTCCAGCAGCAAAGACAAGGCTCACCTCGGGGAGCCATCCATTCCAGGTGAGCCATGATTACAAAGGAAGCCCTTCCCAGCACAGCTGGGGCAGCGCTGCACGGGGACAGGACAGTCGTACTGATGTGAGGGTCCAGGGCAGGTCCCGCGTGTGGGAGGTGCTCCTCCAGGAGGAACCAAGTAGTGCCCTGAAGGTTCTCAAAGGAGCAGCCAGGAGGTGAGCTCCTTTGTCCCAGAACAGCCCTGGGAGCAGGGGAGCAGGGCTTTTCCACGAGGGGTGAACTGGAAAGCTCCTGGCATGGCGGGTGGCTCAGATTTCCATCACGGCTCTTTCCTGGCGCCATCCCTTGCCACATCTTCATTCAGAGTCTAGGATGCTATTTGCCGCCCAGTGAAAATTCTACTATGTTTCCACGTCTTTCTTCCTTGAGGTCTGGCCTTTGTGTTTAAATGACCTTGGGCCTCTCAGATCAGTCCTCACAGGCCACTCCTTCCTGGGCCTCTCCTAGCCCTGGACAGCACATCCACTCTGCGGGGCACAGCTGCCCTGTCCTTCAGGAACCTCGTCCTCGGGGCTCTGGTGGCCAAGGTGTGCCAGACAACTACCTCCTCTGCAGCTAGGACCCAGTGCTGATCTTGGGTTGGTGTGACTGAGCCCCTCAGTGACCAGTTCCAGGACGGCCACCACTCCTGCCGCACTGCAAGCCTCTGGCTCCAGGACACAGCATTCCTGCCCGAGCCCTGTCCACTGCCCTGGCACTTACTGGTGTCACAGCCTCTCCAGGATAGACTAGTTAGCTGAGCAGCTCAGGTGGGGGCTGCGCGAGTTCAAGTCCCACCCCACCACTTCCTGCAAGCGCCTGGCTGTCCTGCTCTGCCACCTGCTTCCCGGGCTTGTAGTGACCATCACGAGTTAACATGTGAAGCTTAGCAGTGGGTGGTGCTGGTGGGGCAGCGTCTGCTCTACTAGGGTCCCTGCGGGCTGGGTGGTACTGGTGGGGGCAGCGTCTGCTCTATCAGTGTCCCTGCGGGCTGGACAGGGCTGGTCCTGGCAGAGGCACTGGCGATGGTGACTGTGGCGTGGGAAAGGGGAGGCGCCATCCGTGGGGAAGCGTGAGCTGACTGAAAGCCCCAGGATTCCCGGGATTCCAAGGCTGAGGTGGGCGAGGGCAGTTGTAGGATTTTTTCCCCCCAGTGCTTGGTTAACTAAGTGTAGCTGCAGAAAAGGGGACGAGAGAGCTGGTTCGATATTTGAGGTCTGGGATCTTCTCCAGGCAGGTGAAGCTGAAGCTCAGAGGGCAGGCAGCGTCGGTGTCAGGTGGGAGGAGGCCCCAGTGCAAGGCCTAGGGAGGATGCGGAAGGACACAAGGCAGCCTGGGGGTGAGGGAGCGCTAGAAACTGCCCCCACCACTCTGCACTTGATCCCTGGCCTTGATTCCTGGCCGGGCCAGGCAGCCTCCCGGAGACCCCAGCCACTTGAAAGGTTCTCAAGTTTTGAGATGAAGCTCGATTCCCTGCCTCTGCTAGCAGGTGAGACTGGAGTTCCTGTGCTTCTGCCGGCGGGCGAGGTCTGCGTCAGGTGCGGGTCCTGCAGAGAAGTTGTCGGGCGCTCAGGGCGAGCCATGCCCCAGAGTTGCAGCAGCCGCCTGCAGCAGCACCCGGAAGCTCTCCAACCTGTCCTCCTGTAGCCAAGGGAGGGAGGCAACTCAGCCTCTGCTGGTCCAGTGTTCTTTTCTCATCTTCCTCTGGGCACCGATGAGTCACTGCCTATATTCCAGTTTCATTGCCATTATCAGTGCCTCAGGGTTTTTAATAGTTAAATACAGAAACATTTCTTTCTCTGGCTGACGATTCTCAGCACCCACCGCCGAGCAGCAGGTCTCTGTGAATCGTTACTCTCTGGTGCCGGCCACAGTGTGGGTCTCCAGAATGCTAGAACTTGCCAGGAGTTTCCCTAATCGGGCCCCTACTCTGAGTTTGTTCAGGGATCGACATTCTTTCTTTGGACCAAGTTTCCATTCTCTGCGAACTGTGTTACAGGAACCGTGTTTGAGGAAAGAGGAGCTCAACCCACATGGCTTCTTGATGTGAGGGGGTGACTCTCCCTCGTACCCTTAGGAGCTCCCACCTGGAGAGAGTGCCGTGACCATTCCTGGAACATGCCAAGGCGCAGAGCAGACTCCAACCCCTTGCTCTGTCTGCGCTTGCTCTGGTTGTGGGAGGCCGCCTGACCACCTCTGTGCTGATGAGCCCTGGTTCTGTGGTGCTCTGCCTTCAGAAGGCTTGACAGAGCAGGACTGCTGAAACATGCGTGGAACCTGGCGGGCTTCCTGGCTCTTTCAGCGAGTGCACTGAACTGACTACCTCGGTTTCTCTATGACTGCCTTGAAACTTCCTTCTTCAAATGGGAGTTTTTAGGGTTTAATATGATAACTTAGGTGAACAGGCTGGCAAATTGCAGGTACTTGGTGTACAGTGCTTCCTCTCTCTACTTCTTGTGTTAAAAATGCCATAATCTTCTATCATCGGAGCTGTCTTACAACCAGCAGATCTATAAGTAACCAGATCTCAAGCAGCGTAATGCGTCAAACCAACACATGTTCTTACTGCACTGAAGCTACGGAGGTCTATCCAACAAGGTCTGAGAGTTGGCAGGAATTTGACCAAGTCTGAATTCCAGAAAAGGCTTGTACTTGCAGGATTACATATAACAGAAATCCCTGATATCCTGCATTCGAAAGTATTACGCCTGTATCATTATTTATGCACATCTACTTTTATGAACATATTTTGAAAGGAACACTTAGACCCACAATGAAATAAATGATTTTATATTTTAAATTGTTTTCAATGATTAAAGTATTTTAATAGTTCAATATAGTGTATAGGCATTATCAAATTAAATTCTAGTTTACTAGTCATTTGATAGAGCACTCAGCTGTGTGCTCGATGAGCTTGCATTCCAGGGTGATCTTAATGCTTAAACGCCTTGGGCAAAAAGAGCATTCCAGAGAAATCAAGATTTAAAAAAAAAAAAATTCTACCTAAACATGGGAACTAAATTAGAATATGGAAATGACTGATGTACTATATACTATAGTAGTTATATTTCATTCAAATACTCTTATACTCACTTCCATTGACTTCTTGACTGAAGTGTATATGATAAAAATACTCCTTGCTTAGTTTCTTTTCTTTTTTTATTGTAAACAAATGGGATACATGTTGATTCTCTGTTTGTACATGGAGTAAAGGCGTACCATTTGTGTAATCATAAATTTACATAGGGTAATGTTGTTTGATTCATTCTGTTATTTTTCCCTTCCCCCCACCCCTCTTTTCCCTCTATACAGTCCTTCCTTCCTCCATTCTTGCCCTCCTCCCTAACTCTAACCCCTAACACTAACCCCTCCTACCTCCAATTATGTGTCATCATCCACTTATCAGCGAGATCATTCGTCCTTTGGTTTTTTGAGATTGGCTTATCTCACTTACATGATATTCTCCAATTTCATCCATTTGCCTGCAAATGCCATAATTTTATCATTCTTTATGGCTGAGCAATATTCCATTGTATATATATATACCACAGTTTCTTTATCCATTCGTCAATTGAAGGGCATCTAGGTTGGTTCTACAATCTGGCTATTGTGAATTGAGCAGCTATGAACATTGATGTGGCTGTATCTCTGTAGTATGCTGATTTTAAGTCCTTTGGGTATAGGCCGAGGAGTGGGATAGCTGGGTCAAATGGTAGGTCCATTCCAAGTTTTCTAAGGAATCTCCACACTGCTTTCCAGAGTGGCTGCACTAATTTGCAGCCCCACCAGCAATATATGAGTGCACCTTTCTCCCCACATCCTCTCCAACACTTGTTGCTTGTGTTCTTGATAATCGCCATTCTAATTGGGGTGAGATGGAATCTTAGTGTAGTTTTGATTTGCATTTCTCTTATTACTAGAGATGTTGAACATTTTTTCATATGTTTGTTGATTGCTTGTAGATCTTCTTCTGTGAAGTATCTGTTCATTTCCTTAGCCCATTTGTTGATTGGGTTATTTGTATTCTTGGTGTAGAGGTTTTGAGTTCTTTATAGATTCTGGAGATTAGTGCTCTATCTGAAGTATGATTGGCAAAGATTTTCTCCCACTCTGTAGGCTCTTTCTTGTAGGTCCAGATCTTCAACATGTCGGCTTAGGACCAGACTTCCTTAACAGGACTCCCATAGCACAAGAAATAAAAGCAAGAATCAATAACTGGGATAGATTCAAACTAAAAAGCTTTCTCCCAGCAAAGGAAACTATTAGCAATGCAAAGAAAGAGCTTAGTTTCTTTTTGAATTTTCCACTTTTTAAAAAAACTGGGTATTTATGCATATTATTGTTTTCTTTTTTGAGAAAAGTTTTATTACACTGTAGATGTTTGCTTCATATCTGTTAACCAATCTGTCAAGGTTATAATTACTATTTACTGAGTAGAAGGAGCATAACTAGCACCAAACATAGCACTGGACACCACCCGCCCCCAATGTGGTGAGGGTGTGAGTCTTGCAATTAAAGATCCATCAACACCCAACCCCTGGGGCAGAAATGAGACTCTCCTGGATCACAGGACTATTAAGCTAGCACATCAATGAAGCCCATAAAAAGTTTCAAAATTCAAGGACACTTTGCCTGCTTATGAAAAGTACTTAACTATGCACATTTTTGGAATCAAATTCCTAAATAGAACCACAGGTTTGTTTGAAAGCTTCATATTCTCCTTTTGATTAAAGGGTACTAAACAAGTCAATCTGGAAATCATTGATCCCCATATTCTTCTTCTACCATTTTATAAAGTGTTAATGGGCCAGGATGAAACCTAAAGAAAGAGGAACAAACCATATGGATTAACAGCTGGGCAGGTTTAAGTTCAGCATGAGTTTAGTACAATGGAAGATCTGCCTTTACTTAATCAAATGTATAATAATTAAAATTGAAGTACCACAAAATATGTAGTATAAAGAGGAAAATTTTTCTTTACCCCATCCAAATTCTCTCTATTCCCCACAGGTCATCTTAATCAAGAACTTTATTTTATGAACCCTTCCACATCTTTCTGTTTAAATATATGTACAGGAAATACATGCAGCATTTTTAAAATAAAAAATTATACTATGCAATATTTTATTAGTCAGATCAGACACTATCCCCAAATACCATGGGTTGGGTGGATTAAAAAGCATAGAGGCATTGCTTATGGAACTGCAGGCTGGAAGTCTGAGATCAGGTGTCAATAGCATGGGTTATGGTAAGAGCCCTCTCATCCTGCTTTGCAGAAGGCAACTTCCTGTGTCTTCACATAGCAGAGAGCAAGCTGTTTCTTCCTCTTCTTATAAAAACACTAATTCCATCAAAGTATCCCAGAACTGTAACCTCTTATGATCAACTAATGTAGATTTAGGTTGTTTCTAGTTTCCTTCCACTACTAAAACATGATTCCATGCACACAGCCCACAGACCCCTCTTCATGTGTGAACTTGTCTGGAGGCGGTGTGTTAGTCAACTTTTCACTGCTGTGATCAAAATCCTGTCACAAACCACTCAAAGGAGCAAAGGTTTATTTTGGCTCATAGCTTCAGAGGTTCAATCTGTGGTTCGCCTGGGGTGAGGCAGAACATGATGGCAGAAGGGTACGGTAGAGGAAAGCTCTTCAGCTAATGGCAGCCAGGAAGTAGAGAGAGAAAAAGTACAGAAATAGCCAGGGACAAGGGGCACACGCTCATATAGGGTAAGGGCTTTTCCCAGTGTCCTGCTTCCTCCATTCTTGCCCCACCTGCCTGTAGCTTTCATCTTCCCCCAATGCTTCATTCTGTCAAGTGGATTAATCCATTCATGAAGTCATGATCCAATCACTTCTCTAAACCCCTCCTGTGGACTTGTTGCATTGGGACCAAGTCTTGAACACATAAGCTTCTGGGGGACATTCCAGAACCAAGCCAAAACAGGGTGTGTTCCAGAAATTGAACAGTTGGAACAAGTATTTGCTATGACCCCGAAATCTGCAAGTTACCATTAATTGCTGACTTAAATGCACAAACACTCCCCTGTCCGTCACACTGGGAGTCCAGGAAGGGCTGTTTCTGTCAGTTCTGTGAACTCACACACACGCAAGCTTTATAATGTGGCTGATCTGATGGCCATTGTGTCCCCTCATTGCAAGTTGCTTTCCCTGACTGTCAACACGATTGAACAGAACGGTTCTGCCCACCTGGTCCCCATGTCTGATCCTATCTTCTATACCCATCTTCCTCTCATTTTGTTTCTCTGACTCTTAAAGACTATTTTTTCTCTAGTGCTAAATGATCTTCCTCCATTTCCTCTTGTGATATTTGGCATGTCCCTAACCCTCCATCTGCCATCTGGAAAGTGTGATGTCCTAACTGGGTGTTCTCGGATCTGCACGTGGAGCCTCAAATGCTGTGCGCGTTCCTGTGGGCCGGTGGTCCACGTAAGTGCTTGGCTACCAGGCTTACTCCTTCTGAGACTCCTGACAAAGTCACCGGGTAGGAAAGACCAGCCTCAGGGCTCTCGGCTGTCTATTTGGCACCTGCAAGTGTGAGGCTTGCGGCACTGTGACACGCCTCCCCTTAGCTGGAAATCTTTGTAGAAAATAGCTCTTACCATCATTTATTATGACTGCTATTAGCTGTTGCAATCACTGGGCATTATAATAGGCTGCCAAGAGAGCTGGGGAGGGAGATGATTTATGACACACCTGATGTGTCATTTATTAGGACTATCACAACCCTGGAATTATAGCAGGCTGCCCTCGTTTTGTTTACCTTGTGGTGAGCAGAGCTGAGGCTTGGGAGCTCTGTGTCTCGTTTCCTGGTGCTTTGAAACAGGAGTCGATGGGCGCATGGTCCATGCAGGCAGGAATACAGAACGGGGGAACCCATCAGCCAGCCTGGGTGCCACGTCCAGTAGTTCCTGTGGACTATAGAAGTGAAAGGAAGCCAGACAGAAACAGCCAGAAAAGAGGGAGGTTCTGAATGCACCACACTTTAGATAAAGGATTTCCTACAATTCAGCGGAGTCTCTATCTCCCTCCTCCTCCTATGTTGGGTGGCAGGAATAATAAGGCACAGGAGCAGAAGAGACACAGAAGTTGTTCTAGAGAGCTGCTGGAGATGTCCAAGTCATAAAAGGAGATGTTTCCAGCTTCGGTGCTTACCAAGCACAATCAGTAGAGCAACACTGTTGGTTGATTCTTAGTCCGTGGGAGAAGCTACGGATGTTACATGTCTACAGTAATTCACTCTCTGATGTTGAAGGCTCATATCCTTCAGGAAAAACCACTGTTGATTTAGGTTTTTCCTTTTCCCTTTTTTAGTTGAGTACTTTTAGGACAGCAGATGAACTGAGCAGAACATAGAGAGATCCCAGCCCCTTCTGCCCAACACAAGCACATGTGTCACAGCAAGGAATCACCCCAATGTGCCATTGCTGGCCAGAGCAGAGGGACTGCGGGCAGTGCTAGACACACTGTGGGTTTGCACTGACTTGTAACGGCATGTGCCAACCAAGCCCGCTGCCCTGAAGCCCTCTGCCCTCCACCTGTTCACCTAGCCCTTCCTCACCCTGCCAATCACTGCCCTGCTTATCTGTGTTCCTTCTCTAGAAGGTCGGGCAGTTGCAGCCTGTTCAGACGGGCTGCTTCACAGTCCTCTGCCTGGAAGTTCCCTCTGCAGCTTTCCCTGAGTCGGTAGCTCACCTGTCCTGAGTACGGAATGATATCCCTTTTCTGAATGAGCCACGTTTCTCTCTGCGTGCACCCCTCTGAAGCCCTTTGGCCACCACTATGGTGCACCTTGTGCAAATGAGCAGGGATGGGCCTGTGGGAACTCCCAGGGCATTTATAGAAACCCGAGGATTGGAATAGGACATGAAGGACCCCTTACTGCTCCTCCCAGGCCTGGGCCTCTGTCCAGCCCTGCCCCTGCCACTCTCAAGCTCCCATTGATGTGTGCGCCCCGTGGTTTCTTTCGTTTCTGTTTTTCTGAAACTAGCTCTAAGACTGAATTATGAACCTTTGCATAGATCTAAGTAGATTTTTATATTCTTTATGTAATTTAAAAATTTGGTATGAACGAAATAGCACAGTCTGCATGCAGCGTCAGAGAGGCAGGGTCCTGCTCTCGGACTCCAGTGTTGTTCCTTCCCAAGGGTTGGATGAAAACAGCGTTCTCAAAGTCCTTTTCTTCGGATGACTTTCCTGTCAGAATTGGCTCTCCATCAGACTTCGCCAGTCTATGTGAAAACCAAGCCAAGCGATGATAATGGGAAAACAAACACTTAGAACCAACTCCTGAAGACAAACATGAGGCCAAAGCAAACAATGAAATTGACAACAGGGAATCCTCTCGGCTTGGAATCAGCAGAGCACCAGCGAAGGCTGAGCGAAGCCAAGTGTTTCGCAAGGCACTCGGAAAGGTCTCGCCTGTGCCAATGGCTGTCGCAGGTCCTGAGACAGACGGGAAGCATGCGGACCCCCAGCGGGTTGTTCCGGGGTGTCTGTGTCACCTGGCCTGGATACACTCAGACTCCCTTTTAGAAGGAAATTCTGATACCCAGTCATGTGTAAAATGAGTGGTCTAAACACCTGCATCCCCTCACACTGCATCTTTAACATAACACAGTGGGTAAATAAAATATCAGCACTAAGAACATAAATGTCTCCTGCTATCTTTAACAAAGAAAAATTAACTTAGAAGCAAAACACTAAAATAAAATATTTCGGCTGGCGTTGACACTAGCTATTGGTACTAGCCTGTAATATGTGAGGCCCTGGGTTCAATCCCCAGCTTTGTGAAAAATAAAAATCAGAGTAATAATAATAATAAAATAACTATACATGTTTTATTTAAAGCATCTCATAAATCAGTTTTTCAAACCCTAAATTCAGGAACCCATAGAGTGGTTGGGGGCAGGGAGAACCCATAAGTAATATTTTTGTGTAGGTTTTTAGGGAGAAAGTACAAGGTTTTCATGTAATTTTCTTGGCATTTTCTCACAAAAGTGTTTAATAGTTCGACATATATAAAAATCAGAAATGACAGATCTTTGGTACTGTCAGCACCCTGGAATATGTGTGCAGGGATCTGCCCCTTTGCCTGGCTAGCTGGGCTCCCAGCAGATGGAAGAGACCTTTCCACAGCTGAAGTCAGAGGCAGAAAGATCCTCAAGTTCATCTTCAGCCATACCATCCTGAACACACCCCATCCTGTCTGAAAGATCCATGGCTCCTGGCAATGGTGGAAAAATGAAAGTACTTACCCTGGACCATCGTCTTGCTCCTGATGGGGCCCAGCTTTCCCCTCACTTTGCCTGAATATGAGGTCACTTCTCTGAGTACTGAGCCGCCCTTTAGCTAAGTGATCCTGAAGGACCCACTCCTGTGCCTGCCACACCCACCATGAATCCCATACCCCTTGCTACCACACCACCATCTGTGAAATAGCCCTTGACAGCTCGTCTTAGTCATTTCACTTAATGCGGGGAGTTTTGTCTGGTCCTTACTGGAATGTTCTGTACAGTATTATCCCCTAGATTATCTCATTTAATTTTCTTTAACCAGATTGTCTGGAAAGGAAACTTACTATCATAAAAATGAGGTTTAAAACAATGAAGTATAATTTCCTTTGTCCTCCCTTTTTTTCTGCACCTACTCTGTCTTATATAGTTATATTAAAACCTGTTTGGTTTATTCCATTAGTCCAAGAACACAGAACTCAACCTTCTTGTATTATATGACAGTTTACAAAAAAAAAGTCTAAAGGGTTTTCTTAGCTACATATGCATGGGATTATTTTGAAAAATACTTGATGATATCAGAAAGCAAGCATTTGTCATTTTCACAACAGCATTGCCAAGAGCTTTTAATTCCAAGAACCTACAAGAATGGTCCCTGACATCGACTGCGAAGCCTGCTGATTGTTGGCTCCTGATCCAGTGAATGACCTCTGCCAGTGTTCCCACTGAGTCACCCACAACAGATATAGTTTCCAAAAGTAGAGTTGCAAGTTTAAGGGTGCAATTCTAAATGCCCAGGTAGAAGAAACTTTGATCGTAACTGCTTTTACTTCCTGATGGTTCACTACGCGATGTGCTCGGTGAGACTACGAATCACCATTTCATACATGAAAATGATAGCTCAGGATCAGGAATTTATTTGAAATCATTCCCAAATTACATACAAAGGGGTGATTTCTAAAGGTGATGAAATTCCTCTTGCGCAATTTCTTAAGGTTTCAGGCCTTTCCATCGACATGGCAAGATCCTTCCCTCTGTGCCAGGCCTCTGCGGCCTGGGCCTTGCAGCCTGGGCTCCATGCTTCGGAATCGAGCCTCCCACCTCCTGAGGAGCTGCCTGGAAGGAGCACAGTGGCAGTTGTACATGGGAGTTCTCCCTGTCCTTTGTGGATTCTCCAACTAACTGCTCCAAAGGGGCACAGAATTTTGCAGAAACATGTCAAGACAACATATTAAGGCATCTGAGGGGACCTGTGGGCTGGATGCCAAGAAGTGGCCCTGGTAGAAATGCAAAGGGACAGCTGTGAGCAGATGATGAGCCACGGACAGCAGGGTTGAACATGGGCAATTTAAGTCGGTAATTAGTGCTGCACTTACAGAGCCTTCGCTTGTCGCTAACTCAGGTGCTTTTAAAGAGGAGCCCTTCACGTTTAAATGAGGAAGGGCACAGCAGGTGACATGCTGTGTGAGGGTCAAGAGCAATTCTGGATGAGAATATATTTCCCAAGGAGATCTTGCATAGCAGCAGAGCCACCAGCCAGCACCCAATTTCTGCAAACAGGAGTCCATAGATTTCCCAAAGGTGATTTGACAGCATTTGAAGCAATTGAACACACAGCAATTGGATCTTCAATTTATATTGGCAATTTTAGACGAGCTTGATTCATTTTCTCTGGAGTCTGTTACAACCTAATAGAAACTCCTTTTCCTTTTCTCCTTCCTCCTGTTTCTTCTGTCTTTACCCGACTCTCTAACTTCCTAGCCACTGCTACTTGTTCTTCAGCCCTCAGTCTCCAGGAAGCAGGACTCTGAGGAAAGTGATATGCTTTTAAATTTATATTTAGGAAACAAAAAGTGAACAGTTAAGTTTACTCCCATTGGGAGCATGTGTGCCTTGCCTCCTATTCTTCGAAGCCAGCATCAGATTATGGGTCAGTTGCCAACAGCAGGTGGTGGGGAGCCATGCGCAGTCTTGGGACGCTGCAGTGACTATCACTTTAATCACAGCATCTTAGAGCGTGTGCTGCCCAGGCTCCCTGTCATGTTGGACACGGATGATGGATTGCTGCTTCAAATGAGCTTTCAGTGGGTGCTCATTGTACATGCAGTTTGAGTCTGTGATATCCCTCAGCTGTTCATAAAATGGTTGCTCATAATTAGAAGTCAGCAGGTGCTATTTGGTAGCTTTAAAATTAGCCCAGATATCGATCAACTCTGTATACACACAACTTTCAGGTGTTTGAAATACCCATTTCGCTCGTAATCATGATCCTGGACTTCAAGCGAGTCCTAACAATTAGATGAGCATGAAGGCACTTGGTGCTGTGTAGCAGGTGATATTTGTGCAGAGGGGATTTAATCCTATACAGGTGGTTTTTGTAAGGAGCTTTATTTCTGAACAAAAATCCTCGTGGTGTTTGGAAGTTCCAAGTAAAGCGGTACCACATGTTGGAAAACCCAGAACTTTAAGTCAGCCAGGACAAGTTTGCACTTTGGTGCCAGCTATTTCCAGCTCCGTAATAGTGCACAATTTACCCTTCTCTTTGATGCCTTTATTTTCTGTAAATTGAGTATAATGACAGGGCACTTAGGAGGATTGGTTGAGATTGTGTGTGATATACTTCGTACTGTGCTTGATTATTATTCATCATTTACATTATTGTTGCCAGCGTGTTCAAGTTGTGATCCATATGGATGCCCTACCTGCAGATGCACATCAAGGCCTGCGACAGCTCTTGCAGAATTGTTGCTCTTGTTATTGGTATAAAAAGCCCATCTGATGAGCCCCCAGCCTAGAAGTGTCCAAATAAACCCAAGAAGCACACCCATTTGCTGTTACCCCTTATAAATACTCGTGACTATCTGAACTGAAGAACTGGAGAACAGCTGTTCTGCTTCCTCGGATTTGGTTGGTGCCTATTGGATGGGAACCCAGCTCTCCAAGTGAGTAGCCCTAGGCAAGGGAGCTGTGCACCAAGAGACAGGAGGAGCCAGCCTGCAGGTCGCTGTGTGTATGACTCACACTGGGTTTGAAGGCTGGATATGGAGGAAAGCGTAAAATGTCTTATTATTTCCCATAATGAATATCTTTTGAATCATATTTTGGATATATTTGGACAAATATAATATGTTAGTTAAGTCAAGTTCATCTTTTTACTCTTTAAATGTGCTTTCTCTAAAATTTTAAATTTCAGAGGTGGCTCACATTCTGTTCTTACTGTACAGGGTTAGTAGAAAGCAAAATAGAAAGATTGCATTATTTTCACATGTTGAAATCCACAGAATTTGAAACACCATTGAAATTATTTGCATAGGATTTTCCAGAGCATTTATGCAGTAGTCCAATCTAATACTAAATACACACACACACACACACACACACACACACACACACACACACAGCCCCAGATCACTCCTTTTAGAATCCAAAGCATCTCCAACCTCCTTTCTCCCTGGCAGAAGTACACACGTTAAAACTTTTGGATCCTCCTGTTCAGTAGTTCCTGGCTCTCTCCCCACCCTGGAGCCGTCCATGGATGTCCACTTGACTGGGGAAGGTGAAGGCCTGCCTCACCTTCTTCAATCCAGCTGGCATGCTCCAGCCTACAAGACTTTTCTTCAGCTCTTCCTCTTACCTGTTACTCCTAAAACCTGGCCTCCCTACCTGGATGCAGTGGAGGTATTGGCATACCCCCAAAATATGGTCTGCTCCCCAGCATTTCCTTGCATTTGGGAGGGCCCATGACCATTTCAATGGGGCAGGTCTCTTCTAGGAAGGAGGCCAGAGAAACCCACATGCACCTAAGCAGCCCCTTTCTGCTGGGGTGCCAGGAGCCTCAGAGTCTGGGGTTTCCGCTGAGAGGATGCCGGAGCAACTGCAGGAAAACCCGCTTCCGTGTATTGAGTGGTAGCATGAGGGAGAAGTGAGCCCCAGTGTTCTGGGACCCAGGGATTCGCGGCTGATTTTGCCAGGGCACCAACTGGCTTGGCTCCGTGAGAGATGTCAGCCAGGAGTCCGATGAGAGCTGCATTTTACCTGCTGTCCTGAACCTCCTGATCCGCTGTGGAATTCTGTCCCCTTCACCACCTTCTAAGGAAACTTCGAGACACTCCCGAGACACTGCTGGGACACTCACTTGTCATGTGTGTTCATTTCGTCTCTCGATGCCCCTGCGAACCCAAGCTCCCTGAGGTCCAGAGCAGCCCCAATCCGTGGGGGCAAGGGCTTATGGAGTGAATCAGTGCATAAGCAGTGGGTCCAACCAATGTCCATGCTGTTTCCCCAAAGTGTTTTCCTACATAACAGTTTCTAAGTTTTACGCTTGAAATGCACAGAAACTCACTAGGAAAAACATATTTCAAAAGTATTAGACAATTAAGTTAAAGTTGCAAAGCACAGAATGAAGCTAAAATTCGAATCCCCACCTTCACATGGAATGCAGCCCTGGATGGATAGTTAGGGTCCCCGGGATGCTATTCAAAGGGTTTTCGCCCGGGGCATCTCCCTCTGGTTGCACTTCACCCATGTGGTGTGATCTGAGGGGCAGCCACACATCATCAGTGATTAAGTGCCCCGGCCCCAGGCTGCAAGCCCAGGAAGCACCGCTTGCTGTCTTGCTTTCAATTTCATTGCCATCCTTATTCGAAATTAGGCCCTTAGCATTTCTGTAATGTAGTTTTTAGTTGAATGGCTCTTTTTTTTTTTCATGTGAAAGTGTTCTGTTATGATCAAATTGACAGGATCACGGCAACTAGAGCAAACATGGTTAAACCACACCACGGCTCTGTAACTCTCAGTCACTGTGGTGTGGATCTTAAAGGAGGCAAAGAAAAATGTACCTGAAAACGTGAGGCTCAGCATCCAGAAGCCTTGATCTCCAGGACACATTTGCAGTCATTCTTCACAAAGGTCAGCAGACAACCAGCAGCGCCCGGAACCTCGCGGCCGGATGTCACTCTACCCAGGCTGCCAGGGGCTGGCGGCTCCCTGCGCTTTGACGTGACTCCTTCTGCTGTGCATCGCTAATTCAGATGTCAGCCATTAGCTGGAAAGTGGCTCGTTAGGGAAGTTTGGGACTTGGGAGTGAGAGGTGACCACCTCAGGAAGGAGTGATATGGCGTTAGTCCTCTGGTCTCTCTTTCGAAGCAAGTTACTTTTACAGCATGGGAAGCATTGGCCTCATCATGATGGTTAACTGAACGTTCTCTTCGGTTTCATGTCCAGTTGTCAGACAGAAGTACAAGACGCCTGAAGAAATTAAAAGGTCATCAAGGCTATGCAAGGTTTAAATTAAAATACCAAAATATGGGCCAGAAAATAATTTTGATCCTAGTATCAAACTCCTATGGTTACAGAAAGTTTTACACATGCCATATTGATATTTTCTTCATAAGCAGGTAGAAACAATTGTGAGACCCTCTTTGTTCAGAGGAAGAAACTCAAATTTAGAAAGAGTAAAGAATTCTGCCAATGACTCCTAGAGAGACATCAGAGAGCTGGAAGTCAAAACCAAGTTTGCACTGCTAGAGAATACATGTTGATGCCTGTATATATACATGCTTGTGTTCAGGACTGAACACAGGGCTTTGTATATTCTAAATATGTATATTTTAATTTATTTATTAATAGTTTTGGGGATTGAACCAAGGGCCTCAGATAAAAAAACACTCAACCACTGAACGACATCTCCACCCCCTTTTTATTTTTTATTTTGAAGCAGGCTCAAATTAAGATACCCAAACTGAACTTGAACTTGGGATTCTCCTGCCTCAGCCTCCAGAGTAGCTGAGATTGCAGGTATGCACCAGGGGATCAGTTGTATATTTTTATTTTTTTGTTTGAAAATGTTGCTGCTACTTGGCTCTGTGCTGGTTGACCCTCACAGGCTTGCCCAGGTGACAGAATGGTGGTTACTGCTTCTAACACTGAAGTCCCCTGTATGGACCTGCTGGGAGCTCATGCCCGGAGGCTGTGACCACCTGTCATCATTTCTGACCAGCAGAACCTATTGACAATGTCAGAGAGTAAAAAATTTAGAATGCAAATATTGCTTGCAGACTATGCACCTGCTAACATGGTCAGCAGATTTGTCAATCATTTCTAAAATCAGTCAATGGATCCCACAGTCCTCACTCTGCAGCAGTAGGGATTCTGAGCAGTAAGCCAGCTCCTTCCTGATCCCAGCAGGGTTTGAAGGAAGGTAGAATAGCCACGCTGAAGGAGAAAACTCATCTCCTGTTGTTGTAAACCTGTTAGAATCAAAAGATCTGTTTACTCTGTCAAATAGGTAGTAGACATATTTTAGCAGGATATCACCAGTAAATGTCCTGAATATTGGAGTGCTTTAAATTTTGTACAAAGAAAGAAAGAAAGAAATCCCAGTGGCCGGCTGCTGGCTAAGGACGGAAGGCACGTGAGTGGACGTGAGTTATTTTAGAGTGGATGCTTCCAGGCCTGGGAGCCAGCCTCCTGTGAGGAGCTGACATTTCAGTGGTCAGAAGTCCCCTGCTGCCACTGACTGTTCAAAGAATGCTGTCCCTCAACTGACAGATTTGATATCAGCCTGAAATTGACCAAAGACTTTCTTAAATGCATTACGACAGCACCAGGGGAATCATTCTGACGCAGGGTCAACCACACGAAATCACCAATGTCAAATCTCTACTATAGAAGAAAAGAAGAAAAAGTAGTTCTATATTTGGTTTAAAATTAACAGAAAACACTAAGGCTACAATGTTGCTGATTTTCCTTAAAATGTATAAATTATATCTAGAAGTCTAAGATTATAGATGGGCAAGGAGCACTCATTCTAAATTCAAAAAGAAAGCTATGTGGTTAATACAGAAAAAGGAAAGCAAGAAGCCATTTAGGCTCTGAGGTTATTTTTGTTTAATTAGGTGTATAAGGATAATATTCTAAGAAAAATACAGCAGGGGTGAAACTTTCTAATTTTAGGCTAACTCGGAATGTCTCGTATCTGAAGACAGCAGTGGCCCAGCTGTGAGGAGGTGGCTGGTAGGGATGGCTGATTCAAGTGTCCTCCCTGTTCTCCCTGCTCAGCTGGAAGGGCTACTAGCCAGTTTCCAAGGAGCGACTGCAGGCCATTAGGGAGGAGAATGACCCCTGACAGCCTGACGGCAGTAACAGCTGCAATTTTCAGATCTAATGCGGAAGGTGTGCAGAGGGAGTGATTCTGCGTCCACTCTGAACTTACTGCTGTGCCCAGGACTGCTGTCCTCAGCAGGCACTTCCCTCCCTCACCAGCCCAGGTCACTTTGCTCTTCTGGAAAGTGGTTCGATGACTCAGTCATTAGGTGCCCATCACTTTCAAATATTCAAAGGGCTGTTTGAAAAGACTTTCGGCATGACCCAAGGCACCATAGAAGGTCTTCCTACATTCGGACCAGAATATTTTCCAAAAGTACTTTTATAAAATTAAGAAACCCTCAACCCATCCATTTTTTTTTTTTTTTTTTTTTTTTTTTTTTTTTTTTTTTTTTGGCGGTGCTGGGGATTAGAATTTTTAGTCGTGTTTCCTAGTCTGTGGATTCGCTGATGTCAGACTGGGAAGGCCCAACCTCACAGCAGCAGAGCAGCAGAAGGTCAGACCCACAGCCACCAGACTGAAGCAAGCGTGCTCCTCTTGTTGGAGCTGCAGTCAACTGCAATGCTGCTGAGGTCCTTCTGGCTCTGCTGTCTTGTGTTGTACAGAGAAAGGTCTCCAGTGTGGCACCTTAGAGGAACACCACAGAGATGGGCTGGGTAAGCCTGAGGGCAGGCCGGAGATAACCCTGGGCATGCTCACATGGATACTGCACATGGATGTGTAAAGACAGCTCGGTAGATGCACCAGAGGGAGGCTCTTGTATTGCCCGCCAAGTCTGTTACAATATGCTGTTGCATGATCAGTCTGTGAGTCAGGAGATCTTCTTCCTTGCTCTGGTGTCCTCTCTTGCCTCCTCTGTCTGCATCCTTCTATAACAGCGGGGCTTCCTTGGGATGAGAGACTGTGTAGACATTGCTGCTCAGATTTCAGTGCAGTGCTGTGGAATAACTGAGGATTTTGTATTTAAATTTACTAATTTCTATTCTTATGTGAAGACTCTTGTGGATAAAGGGAAGTTTTCTAAATTATTGTTTTAATCTGAGACTCTAGCTCTTACAACATATACTTGCTTTCAGTTTTTTGGGCAACATCCTCTAAATGCAAGATTGGATGGCTTTATTTATGCACCACCCACAGCTCCCTAGGACATTGGTATGAGAAGTTGTCATGAGAAAAACAAACTCCCGGTGTGAATGACAGTTTAAAGCATCTTCAGAATGATGGACATCCTCATCCCCATCATTACCATGGAAACTATGTATTTTGAGTTTTCACTGCCTACCACACTATGCTATTCCCTTTCCACATTCTCTCATTTGATCTTTCAGCAATTCTGTGAGATAAAATTCTTAGTCCATTTTACAGTTGATGAGTCTAAGCTGCACCAGGTTAGGAAGCTTTTGGAAAGCCAAGCACACAAGAATTGGCTGCTTCTTCACTGGGTCACAAGATAGATGCCTGAGCAGGAGTCGGGTAGTGTGGGGAGGTGAGGTGGGGGTGAGCGTTACTAGGAATAAGTCGTTCAGTTTCCCTTTATTCAGTATTTCTCTTGGAAAAAAATACTAAGACAAGAAGCAGAGATTAAAGCAGAGATTACACTGTGCTGCGTGCCCACCACATGCCTTGGGATGCCAGGCACTACATATAATCTTACTTGATCCTCACCCAAGGCTGAGGTCAGCATACAGGAAACCAAAGAAGGGAGAGTGACTGGTTTCCCCAGAGTGAGAAAGCAGAAGTGGATGTCTGGATCAATCCAGCTGGGGCTGCTCACTCTACTGCATTTCCTCTCACAGTGTCATGAACCAAGAATGCATAGAAATGGACAGCGTGGATTAGATGAATGTTCTTGGAGTTAAAAGGAGAAAATGTCCTCTCTCCTTCGGTTTTCTCAGGACAGCTCCTTTGGCAGGAGCCTGCCTCAGTTGGTGCTTGAGGAATAAGTAGAGCTTGGGTCGATGGAGGATAGGATAGCCAGGCTCGAAGAGAGTGAGGTGCCCCCAAAACCAAGCACAGAACACAGGCTGACGCACGAGAGTGTGTTGGCGAGGCCTGGGACATGTTCTGTGCTGTGTGACACCTGGAGAGAATGACAACCCAGTTTAGGGAAAGTTAAATCATACAGAAAAAGGCAATAGGATCAACACTATTGTGAGATGTGCCATTGCTGGTAGGGTGTTAGGAAGAGCTTGTTAGTTCAGAGTTCCTTGCATTTTGTTCTGAAATCCCCTTGTACCGGAAACCCATGGTATTTATGTAATATAATTTAGATTCCATTCAAAGTGGTGATATGAATTAGCGTTGAAATGAGCTCCATTCTGAAGCTGGAAAAACACCAGTATTCTAAATTTTAATGGTCTTATACAAAAATCTGATTAGTGAAAGGAAATCCTTAATTCAGTCTTTGTTGTTGAGACTTTTCATTCGACAGGAAATTTGAGTGGCAGCGGCTCTGAGTGCCTGGACAGATCATGTGACGCACATGGGAGTCCCTCTTTAAGGGCTCAGTCCCATGGGATTCACGAGGCTGTCGCAGGAGGACCCCTGCTGAGTCAGATGTTTACCTTCAAATTATGCGTCTTTTCTTTCCCCCCACTTTGAAGGGATGAACTCTCATGGGCAAGGATCAAAGTTAACACACCTAGTTAAGTAGCACATTGTATGCAATACAATAGTGTAAGGCAGCTTTCAGTCATGATGAAACTCGCGATTGTGTACATGCGTAAACTGGACAAGTGCTGAGCTCGTTTTTTGTCAAATATTAATCTTAACAGTGATGTTCTTGCTTCCTTCCAAGGACTCCAGTCTCCAGACTCAGCAGAGGGTGTGTGTTAAGGTCCTGGTAACGGGACCCTTGAGTGACTGAGTTTGGACTGCACCTTGAATCCTGTTAGGCTGGATGGTCTCTTGGCATGCTTCTCTGTTGAGGCAGGTTGAGGGCACCAGAGTGGGCCGTCTGACGATCAGGGCACCCAAGCCTTTCTTGCGCGGCACTGATGATTGCAGTGCCTTCTGATAGGGCGGCTTACCTGGTATTCATCTATACCACCTCCACACGTGTCGCGGTGTGTGACCAAGCAGCACCTGTGTGTGAGGAGCACTCCTCACGGTGTTTCATAAGGGGAGCCAACAGAGGCAAATCCCCAGGGGCTGCTCCAGCACCCCTCCATTTTAAAGGGTAGCACTCGGACCATAATGCAGTTCTTAATTTCACATTCTGTGGCACTACAAGATTGAAATCATCGTCTTCCAAATCATTGATCCATTCAATCAACAATTACTTATAGAGCACATACTTACGCCATGGGATATGATGGAAAGCATGACAGGAAGGCATGGTGCACAGCGACGGCTCCATTTCAGAGGGGTGGGGGCAGGCACTGCTTCTTACAACTGTCAGCAGCAGAACTCACAGGTAATGTCTCACTCAGTTAAGAAAAGATGAAGTGTTGCAGAGATGATTTCAAACATTTCATCTCAGCCCCTCCTTTTGGATGGACCCAGCTCAGTTCTTTCAGAGCTGGGTTGCTTCTCTGTCAGTCATAGGCTGGAGACCACTGAGACTGTTTCTGCAGGATGGTTGCTCATTGGATGACCTACGCTTTTATCTGAAAGTCCTAGCAAGATTTTTAAAGTGTCCTAATTTTAAACGATCAAATTATATATACAAACATGCAAATTCATCTCTGTTGGATGATGAGGGATATGAGCCCTTTGTAGAGGATTAAGAAGTCTAGGTTTTCATTTTGAATCACTGACTTCTTAAGATTGGAGTCCATCTTGGTTCCTCCAGAGATTTTCACATTTAGACTTGTGACACAGCTGATCTGCTTTTTTCCCTCCTCTCTTCACTGTGTGAAGATGCCACGGGCATCCTCTGGGATGGGTCTGGAAGCTCCATGAGCAAATCCAGGCTAGTCCTACTCTGGGGTTACCCTAGTCTGAAGGCAAATGTGTCTGTGGATTGGGTGACACCCCCAAGGCCTGTTCTCTGTCACTCAGCTGCCAAAGGAACGCCATACAAGAGGAACAGGAGCTTACTGTATGAAGGGTTCATTTCAGTGGTTCCATTTTGAAAAGAAACAATTGCCCTCTGGGTCAGCAGCCTCATCGACTTTGATGGGGAGAGCTGGCCTGGGCATTTTGAAGGAACCACCCCAGTCAACCTGTCACTCCTTACTATGTCTCTGACAGCCGTTGGGTTTGGTTGAGAAATGTTTTGTTTTCTTTTTTTAATGCATGGTAATTTCAGGAATCACAAACTCAAATCCTTCAAAACAAATAATGTCCATTTTAATGTTCCTACTCTTACTTATTGTGGCTTACCCTTAAACATTCATTGCTCCTAAACAGGTTCAAGTACAAAAGCAAACATGCAAACAAACAAACAT
This sequence comes from Sciurus vulgaris, assembly GCF_902686455.1. Lineage (NCBI taxonomy): Eukaryota > Metazoa > Chordata > Mammalia > Rodentia > Sciuridae > Sciurus > Sciurus vulgaris. The sequence continues at coordinate 3,003,397 of NC_136465.1, read as the reverse complement.
ACACACAGCAGTGAAGACTGGACTCCATCTCAGGATGTCCTCTTCACAGAGCTACCAGTACGTCTCGGGAGAGGCCAGTGCAGGCGCCTGCCTGCGGTTTCTGTCACCATCTGATTCTGAAGCGGCCCCTCATTGTTGAGCGCACATGCTGCTCAGCACATGCACTTTGTTTCTTAGATGCTTCCAAATGCATTCATTTTCAATACTTTGAGTTTTCTTTTCTTTGATACCAGTGGGTAACATTTTTGTCTTCAAATTTCAGAAATAAGAAATACATACCAAAGATTTGTACTGAAAAGGACAGTGATCATAGCTGTTGTTCATTTGAATTTCAGTTTCAGCAACAAACATCCAAATGATACAGAAAGTAGCTGATGCCGGAAAATATCACGTCATCTCCACTGGAATCAATAACTGAAAGATGACGATGGAAAGAGAAAGATGGGCCTGAGCTAAGAGACACGAAGTCGCAGCCAAGCTTTCCGCGTCACTCTGGCAGAACACACCCTGTCACCTGGCCCCACATCTCGCTGATGTTGTCCATCCCTGCCACGGCCGTCCCTTTCCCGTGCACTTGGATTAATGCATGACCTCCTTGAGTCACAGGTGGACTCTCATGATGCCATTCTGAAGTTTTGTCCATGGAGTCTCTTCTTCCAACACACCTGTACCTTCTGTCATACTAAGGACTTTATTTCTCATCTTCCCAACACAGTTCAAAGCTTGAGCGCCTCCTAGGAGTGAGCATACTCTTCAGTCTGTCCTCAGCCCTCATTTAACATGGCCCTGAACTCATGCAAGCACCTCCATGTTTACTTCCCACTGGGCTTTCCCTGGAGCCTGGCCCTTTGTATCTAGCACTCCCCGTGCCTTCGTGTGCCTTGGATTGTACCGTATCTATTCTGCTGGACGCATGCTGTTGCCTGGCTCTCTCAGTGAGCCTCCTGGGCTGTGCTGTGTGAAATGCATGTGTCGTGGTGGCGCCCACCCGATGCATCCCCGGACATGAACCTCCCTCTGAGCTGCGCTGGCACAGGAGGCACCTAATCGGTGTTTCCCGTGGGTGTCTCACGGGATCTCCAAGATCAGACAGTGAGTGGACCCTCAGATTTGGTTCCCTCCCCCCTCCTTGCTGTCAGGACCAGACACCTTGGATTCCTCTTCTGCCTCACACCTCACAGCAAGTCCACCCACCTCTGGGTGCTTCTCACAGAGGATCCCAATCCACCATGCCCTTCCCTCTCCATGTGGCCCAAGTCCAGGTCACAACCTGCTTTGACCGAGTGGTGCTGGAGGCTAAAGATCCGTCTTCATCCTCCCTTTCTGCCACCTGGCGTATGGCTGCTGGCTGACCAAGAACTGCCTCGGCTTGGGTGGACAGGGCAGCAGAGCATCAGGAGCTCCAGGAGGGCTGCCTGCACAGTGGGCCCAAGGTGTGGGCTGCTGACTTCCAGCTGGCCATCCCGAGATCAGCTGCACCCTGTCCACAGGGTGACCTCCGCCCAGCCCCTGCCTCGGCCTCCTTCTCTCTCACTTCTAAAACACCCTTCACTTCTTCCTCGAGTCACACTTGGCTTGAATTCAGTTTTTAAGTAGAAATTTGAAGTACACTCTATTCTGCCACCCTTTTTTTGCCTTTTATATGAAATAGAAAGTTCTAACAATTTGAACAATTCCAAAGTAGAATTCTCTGAATGTGAGCTAACATAGAATCTAAGTAACTGTGATTTAATATCATGTATACATTCATGGGTTGCACCAAAGTTGGATGCATCTGTTGACTTTTAAATACAATTCGTGTTTCTAAACAGCAAACATAAATATAAACTAAGCTTGCATCTCCTCTCTACCATTCGTATTTACCTCACGGAAATTAAAGTGGTTAATTTAAATTGTGTAGGATAAATAATTATTTTTTCACTGTAAATGTGATTTTAGTTTAATTAGCAAATATTATGTAAATATATGTAAATTATGCCTTAAATATTTACATAATGTAAATTTTAAAATTCTTCTGTTTACTGTTAATATAACCTGGACAACAGTCAGTGTGGTCTGGCATAATTTATGGACTGGGGATTTAGGCACAAGGGCATTTTGAGTTAATTATGTGGTTAAAATATTCAAAATAGAACTCTTTGATACCATACAGCTCCAGCCACATCCAAATGCGCAAGTGTTTACAGCGTTTCCCAGGTGGTCCTGTCTTTGAGTAACATCCCACTCTCCCCGCAAGCTACTCCCCATATGGAGCAAAGCCCCGGAGAGGAAGAGCGAAGAATTAAGTGTGTACAGGACAGCCTGTGGTTTGGAAAGGTCAGAAGTATTACAAAGTCCACTTTTGGGTAATTATCCAAGCACCAAACTGCTCTGATCAAAACAAGTGAAAAATAGTGGACTATTTTTAAAAAATCAATGAAATATATAAGAAGACAAAATCTCCTTTTAGGAAAATAGAGAATTTTAAAAGTTGCCAAAAATCATTTCTTTCAAAAGTCAGATGAAGGAAACAGTCAGTCGCTGGGGTAAGTACCTAGTGCTAAAGTCTGGATCTTACAGATGCTCCTAGTATGGGCCACTCTCCACAACCACCCTGCCCACCCTACCCTGCCGTGCTCCCTTGTCTACGGTCCGCATCGAGAAAGGCGATCACCTTTCCTTTTTCTGTCCCCTTTCTTTCTGTGGCACTGGGAATTAAACCCAGGGCTTCATGCTTGCTGGGCCAGAGCTCCACCACCGAGGTAAACCCTCAGCCCTGACAGTCACGTATCTTTCAACTAATTTTTCAAACTTCTACTTGTTTTATATATATATACTTGTTAAAACAGAAGAACCTAGGTTCACTTATCATTTTATCAAAGACAACAGGTAGGAAAGACATGCAATTCGATTCTCTTCTATGCAATCAGGAAATTCAAGGAGGCCCTCCTGTATGGAGAAGGAGCCCCAGGGGTTGGCATGTCCCCACTTCCCCAGCGAGTGCAGACACCTGCAGGGAGAAACCAAGAGAAGAGGCGTCTTGGATTTGCCGTGCCCTGTTAAATGGAACAAATTAAGGAAATTTTTGGCAGTTTCTCCTTTCACTAGAATTACCTTGAACAGCTCTCAGGAAGTATCTCCTCATGCATAATGGATTTTGAAATTGTCCTCTGGTGGAGTTTACATAGTGCTTTCTCTAAGGGAAATTAGAATCATATCAATCCTACGATTCTAAGAATGACAAGCGATGAAGAAAGAACTTTCCCCACCTTGATAAATATGTTGAATATTATTATATCAGAGAAACTTTGTGTTTTTTAGTTGTATAATATGTTTTTTTTAATATTTTTCAAGTTTGCGTGAAACCCTTTCCGCATGGCCACCTTCAAATGCAGAACTGGGGGCAGTGCATATTGAAAACCAATGCAGCTCTTACAATACGAAGTGTCAGTAGTTAAGCTTCTATGGTTCATGTCTCCCTTTGCCAAATGTCCCCCAGTATTTTTGCCCAACTTGCGACCACTAAGGGAAGTATTCCACGCTAAATGCAGAGCACAGCGTGCACAGCCAGCACCCCCAGCGGGCTCTGAACCTCCACCGGCTCTTGTGAAGTTCTGCACCTTAGCTCACCAGAGGGCTCCTTCTGGAGCTGTGGTCCTTCTGTGATGTGACCGCTGAGGAGTCATGCTACCCACTGATAGGCACAACCCTTGTCCTCCTTGGAGTGTCCGATATTAATGCCCATAGTGACGGAGTCATCTTCCAGCACTGCAGAATACAGCCAAAAGCTTCAAAAATGCTCTTTGTTTTTATAATAGGGAGCAAAATTCCAAATAATAACTTGAGTGAAAGTAAAGATTCAGAAATGCATTAAAAGTTTTGTGAGTGTGGTGGGCGCTCGACTCTGGAGGCTGAGGCAGGGGGATCACAAGTGTGAAGCCAGCCTCAAAATTTTAAAAATAATAAAAAAGGCCTGGGATGTGGGGATGTGGTTCACTGGTAAAGTGCCTCTGCGTTCAATCCCCAGTACCAAGGGAAACAAAAAAGAAAAATTTACAAGTACTTTTCAAACTCAATAGTAAAAACATTCTAACTACAACAAAAATTCACTCATTCAAAATGGATTCAAAACTTTGTGAAATTCCAGTTCCTTATTTTGACTTACTCTTTTGCTTCAAAACTAATTTGCATCTTCATGGTCTGTTCTCAAGATTGCTCTGCATTCTGTGCTGAGCGACGTGGGAGGTGGTGTCTGCCGGAGCAGTAGCTGTGCACCTCTTCTCCAGTTAGCTACGTTTTGTCATTCTTTACCTGACCCACAGCTGTTCCTTCCTGCTGGGCAGGCTGATCACATCAAAGGAGAGGTACTGAGGCCAGGGAGGTGGCTTTACTCTACACACTGGTTCAATAAGGAGAGAGGGCTCTTGTCCAAAATCATCCTCTCCTGCGGGCCAGCAAGGATTTTTTTTTTTAAGATTCAAGCATTTATTTAAATATGTCATAAAATTATAAAATCATGGAGTATTTATTTATCCATATCCAATATACATTGTTCCATGTTTCAGAACTCAGATAATACTTACATGAAAATGTCATTCTTTATGTGTTGAGATACATCTTTCTTTTTTACTCAATAATACATTATTCAGATTAATCAATGTTGATGCATTTTTTTTTCTTTTTCCTTTTCTGTTTTTTTTTTTTTTTTTTTTTTATTATTTTAACAGAGAGGTTTAGGGAAGTGGGAGCAAAGGATGCAGAGAATATCAAGAAAGCTTTAAGCGCTGGACCACAGGCTTCATGAGGGCCTGCAGTCTCTGGTTAATGCTATCCCAACTCCCGAGGTTTCTGAGACTCAAACATTTTTTGTGACATTGGCAGGCAACCTGATTCCTGCTGCCTGTGCCCATGATCTCAAGACACTTTGAGACTGAGTCTGGGTCAGCTGTCTGCTAGGCCTGGCCAACTTTCTCCGTGTGCAATTAACACTGCTACACTCCTGCTGCAAACGCGTGCTCCCAGCCAGCAAGCATATAGCAGTGAATTACAACCCACTGCCTAATGCTTTTTCAAATATGATATGATGGTTTAATTTGAAAGAAATCAACTTAAAACTGTACTAGGAACTGTCAGAGATAAAACGAGTGATTCTTGTATCAGACTTTAGACCCAGGGCTATATCTGTGAAGATCTCAGAATTACAAAAGACAGGAATCCAGGAACCCAAGTGGTGATCGAGGCTTTCCTAGAGGCAGCGTTGGTTATTTCGAACCGTTTGTTTGTTTAATATCTCAAAGCCTTCTTATTTTGTCCTTGACAAAACTAAACACATCCAATCAAGACCTAGGTGTTAATTAAAAAAAGAAAGGTGGAAAATGTGACACTTAGCAATTTATTTTTAATGCATAATAGATAACGACTCATGTTGTAAGTTTTCCCTTAAAAACAACATTACCTAGTTGATTTAGGTTTCCCTGATTAGAGCATGAACTTCTTGACAACAGGTCTTATATGACAATGTTTCAAAATGAGTCTACAGTACTTTTTAAGGCAGTAAGTACTTTGTAACTCAGTCAACAGTGGAGGTCACATTCAATGCCAGCCTTTCTTGCCTATATCCTATCAATAATGTGCTTCCAGGGAAAAGCACAGCAGCAGGTGTATGCCAACACACTTTACTCCCCAGACATCGCCATGTTCTCCCAGGATCAGCGCCAACACCTTTCCTCTCAACCGTGCCAACAGAGTAGGTTCAAGACTCAGGCCCTCTGAAGTTCAGCAAAATGCTGGAGAAGGAGGCAGAAGAGTCAAAGCAGATTAGGGGGCATGACTGTGCTTAACAAAAATACTCCCTGGTTTATCAAACCCAAGTTTATCAGTAACAGTTACAAAAGTCTTGGAGCAGCTTTCTTTTTCTTTTAATTATTTTTTTTAAATTTTTACGGACTGCATTTTGATTTACTACAAAAATGGGGTACATCTTTTCATCTCTATGGTTGTGCACGATGTAGATTCACACCATTTGTGTAAGAATACATGTACATAGGGTAATATTGTCTGTCGCAGTCCAACATCTTTCATATCCCCTCCCTCTCATTTCCCTCTACGCAATCTAAAGTTCCTCCATTCTTCTCTCACTCCTATCATGTATCATCATCCACTTACCAGGAAAACCATTCAGACTTTAGTTCTTTGGGACTGGCTTATTTCACTTAGCGTGATGTTCTCCGTTCCATCCATGGGAGCCACTTTCTTCACTGAGCATGTCTACGTGTTGAGCAATGTGCTCATCCAGTGCCAAGCTCCCTTAGCTAGTCCGCTGAATGTGCAGTGCAAGTCTTGAGGGCATTGGACTTTTGAGAGAGCAAGTACAATAGCTAGATAATGCAAATGAGAATTCTAAGTTGAAGCAAGTCAAATTACCATGAAGTTTGACTATCTAAAAGGTGTCACTGTTTTCCATGGTTTAACATTTTAAAATGTTGATGGGATGAGAAATGAATGAAAGACAGTGTGTGACCTCCAGCCCTGTAACACTTCCCTCCATCCTTCCCCTGCTGAGAATGACTTCCTGCTGACCCCCACCCAGCCCTTTTCCTTCCCTTGCCTATAGTGAACAGAGAAGCATCCAGCCTTTGACAGACACCACAAAGGGCTTAGCAGGAAACACGTACCCATGTCTTTACCAAGCTTTTAGTGCAAGGGGGTCAGTCAGGCAGATTATCAGACCCACGCTGACCAACCTGAAAGCCACAGTCCTCTTCACCCAGGTCTCAGCAATCCACAGGGGTTTCACCTGATGATGGAGTTTCCTGGGTCCTACCTGGGAGTATGCTGAGAGGGGTCCTGATTTTGAAATTTTATTTTGCTTTCAAATGAGGTGTAAGCCTTAGGGAATCATGCCTCAGGAAAGGGGCCACTGCTATCCTGCTTTAGGACTGTTTGTGACCCTGAGCTAGTCACACCCTCCAGGGGTATTCACTACCACATCTGTTCACAAAGATGCACCAGAAGACAGGTGCAAAATTTGCAGCTTAAGCTTCCATTATTTGGGTAAGAATTACTCAACTTGTCAGTCATTTTCTTCTGAAAGTTAAACATAGTTAGCCACTCCTTCCTGTGACGCTGCCCAGGACAGTCAGGAGGCACGGAAGCAGCGCGTGCTCTCCCCGGGCCACCATGCACATCTGCTCTTGTCTTCCATGATGTCTGGAAAAGAGCTTCCTTAGTCCTCGATTCTTTGTTACTTTAAGCTTTTACGTGTAAATAAGTATAGATTCATGCACAGTTGTAAGAAGTGACACGGAGCCCCAGGTCCCTTGCCCCATGGAAACCTGTGCAGAACTGGAGTGCCCTGTCACACAGGGAACGCTGACGCCCAAAGAGGGAAGGGACCCTCCTTCCCTGCAGGGACCCCTCGGGTACACTTGACAGGTGTGCCCACACTCCTCCGGCCCCTTCCCACCAACTCCAGAGCACCCACAGTGGGTCCTCCTTTGACCATCCTTTCCACAACACAGGCCTGAAACTGCAGGGCAGCACTGCAGTGTGACCTCAGCTCGGACAGCACCTCATCTGGGTGTCCGTGTTTCTCCCTGGGGACTTTCCACTTGAGCGGCATCCAAGTTGCCTGCAGAGGCTTGTTCAGCTTATTAAGGCTACAGAAGAATGAACTGGATGAAAGTTTTATTAGTAAAGAGTTGGAGTATCAGTAGGTTTTGAAACATTTCAGTAATTGAGGATCATTTTCTAAGTTGTCAAAATATAGAAGGGCAATTCCTTGGGGCTTTTTGGATGAGTCCCCTGGGTCTGCCGGATTCCTTCAGGCTTCATTAGAATTCCTTCCCAGACCAGGAGCTTCTGTTCCATGGTCAGGTTACGGCCAGTGCTGGGCCAGGCTGCTGGCCCACGTCATCCTCCTGGGCCGGGGCCGTGCTCGGGTGTCCCTGAGTGGGCCTCTCAGGTAGCAGCATTGCCACCTCAGGGTTGCTCAGGTGGTCCAGCTACTGTCCTGGCATCTGTTTGAAGCCTGTCACTCAGGGACGTTTCAGCAGGCAGACGGAGCTGCCGCCAGGAGCCGCTGCCCTGGGGTCCACCCTCTCTCCACAGCTCCTTTCCTGGTGGGCACTCGGGCTTTCTCTTGCTTTCTTTTCAGAATTTGTGTTGGGCCATGATCCCAGCTCTTCTGAGGTTGTGGAGAGCTGTCTTGCAGCCTGGGCCCGATGCCCACCAGGCCTGGAAAGCAAAGCTGCCTGGAGGCGCTGCTGGGGGATCGATGGCAGATGGCTTCTCAGCTGCTCCTGCTAATTAATGCTGCTTTCACAAGAGCTACCACTCCGGTCTGCTAATGTCGTGACTGTGTCCGTGTTCAGGATTGCATCCTGCAGGGCCTCTTTTATTTTATCTCTCCCTCAAATGTGCGCTGAGCACCTGGGCTCCTCCATACTCACGAATTGTCCCTCGGCTCAAGACAGGACTGCAAACGTGGGAGGCTGATGGAGACTGCTTTCAGATGACACGGCGAGGAAGCAGGTGTCATCGAAAGGGTCGAGGAGAAGATGTGGTTAATGCTTGGAACTTTAAAAAATAACCTTATGTTGGTTAAAATCGTAGACTATATAGTCTTCCTTTTTTTGACCAACGACTTTTTATTCATTTTTTTTCCCATGAGAGTTTAAGATTAAGAAAGCTTTTTAGCTTTTCTGCTTTCATTCACTTTTGAGATCAAGGACTGTTGATCTACAGCATAAAACTAAATGAAGAGTTAGGGAAAGCATCCCCAAAGCATGGAGATCCTTTCTCTTCCAATGACATTTTCCTCTCTTCGTGACAACGGAATCTGTGGTTCCCCTTCAGTGACCCAGTCTGCCAGCTTTCCTTGTGAGCGCCCGGGTCTGCTGGCTGCTCGTGGAGGACTTGCGCCATGGTTTCTGTGCCCACAGTGGACAGTGGTCTGGAAACGTATGGGTTGTTTTCTTCTTTAAGTTTTTGTGACATCTTTGACAGGTTTTGTTGTCAAAATTACATCAGTAGCATTGAAGAAGCTGGAGAATCTTTTCCCTTTCTCTCTTTTCTAAAAGATTTGGGGGGACAATGGTTTGTTTTGTTTTTTGTTTGTTTTCCTCCTTAAATATTTGACAGAATTTTCCAGTGAAACCATCTGGACCTATTGTCTCAGTTTTAGGAAGGTTTTTAATAGTAATCTTCAATTTCTCTCAGAGACGTGGACGTATCTAGATGTTCTGTTTCATCTTGTGTCAGTACTTGGTAGGTTGTAATTTTCTGGGGCTTTGGCCAGTTCATCTAAGCTGTCCTAGTTTTAGGGAAAGCGGTAATCACAGCATTCCCTAGGCTGTCTTGGATGCCTCAGGATCTGCAGGTCGTCTGGCATTCCGAGTATTGCTCTCTGTCTTTTTCTTGATCAGTCTAGCTAATGTTTTATCAATTGATCTTCCCAAAGAAATGCCTTTTGGCTTTTTAATTTTCCCTACAATTTGTCTTTTAAGAATTATTTTCTAAACATGTTGATTAATTTATTCCATCTCTTATTTGGATTTAATTTTTTATTCTTTCCCATTCACTTCCAGAGGCACAATCTTAGCTAACTGATATTACTTCCTTTTTATAATTTAAGCCTAAAGATACATATTTCTACATAAGCATTAGTTTAAATGAATTTCACCCATTCTGATATGTTCCAGTCTTATAATCATCCAGTTTGACTTCCTCTCTCTCCTTGTGATTGTTTCTTTTATTGATTGTGTATTTAGCAGTGCTCTGTTTTTCCCAATAGTTGAGCCTTTCTAAAACTGCTATTTTCACGTATCCCTGACTGTGGTTAGGGTGTGGTCTTCAGATGCGCATCTTCTCCACGTCTTGAGACTCATCTCATGACCTTGCATGATGCTGGGGAGTGTTCTCCTTTCCTCCTGAGATGGCTTTGGTTGCTACAGATGTTGTGTGGGGGGTTCAGTGACAGTCAGGCAGTGTGATTCTAACCTCACTGGGCCTTCAGGTGTTTGGCAGGTGTCTCTGGTACAGAGGCCAGAAGCAGAAAGCCAGGCCCATGTCTGTCCTCTCACACTTTCTGAGTTCTGCACTCTGTCACATCCTGGCTAGCTGCTTATGCCCCACAGTTGGTGCCCAGGTTGCAGGAGAGTTGTTGGCAGGATGCAGGGTGAGGACACCCGCTCCTGGATGGATGCTTTGCCTGGCTGTTGACCAGAGGCTTAGCTGCTTTGGGGCTGTCAGCAGAGGCCTGGGTTCCTCATTCTGTGCAGCATGCATCAGGGCTCTGAGTGTGCTCTTGAGTGAGTCCACAGGTGCAGAGGGTGGTCCCAGGGAGCAGGGAGGAAGGCACAGTCTGTATGACGCATGTGCAGAAATCGCTGCATCATTCACAAGGTGCCCTTTAGCCAGGTCAGACCTGACTGTGTGGGAGTGCACTTGCGTATGAGGAGAGAGACTTGTTGGCACTTTCTTTCAAACAAGCTATGACATTTTCTGCCTTTGTCCATTCCTATTGCTGTAACAAAATGCCTGAGTCCTGATCATTTATAATTACAGAAATGTGAAACTGGGAGGTCCCAGGCTGAGGTGCCCACAGATTTGGTGTCTGGCGAGGCTCCCCTGCTGCCAGGTTGGCATCTTGCTGCTAGATCCTCCAGAAAGAATAAATGTTGGGTCCTCACATGGCAGAAGGGATGGAAGAGCAACACAGAGATGATGCTGGGCATCGGCTCTTCCCTAAGGGCATGAGCTGAATTCACGAGGGTGAGACCTCATAGTCTGTCATGTCCTAAAGGTCCCACTGCTTAATGCTGTCAGGTTGAGTCTTAGTCCCAACAGGAGTCTTGGAGGGACACAGAAATGCAAACCAGAGCAGTGTCTTTGCTGTTTTCATCTAGTCATCTTGTCAAGTGCATAGAAAGGTATGTGCTAACTTTCCAGATGTGCATCACATCACAACTTAAAGCCACACCTTTTACGTGAATGTGGATCGGTGTTTCTCTCTCCTCTGGTGCACACACAATGGCACCTTCGAAAGCAGATATCCATTCCCACCAATTCTGTAGCACCTGGGTCCCAGCACTCCTGCTGGATGTGGGTTCCTAAACTTCATAAACGATCAGCACAGTGCTTCATGACTTCCCGGGGCAACGCTGTCTTCCCGAGGCCCTGGGAATGAGAACAGGCCACTTGATCATTCCTCTCTTTTGCTGATGAAATGTTGAAAGCCAGAAAGCTTGGAGTACTTGGTGTCCTTCAAGTAGGGAGCAGATGTGCTGGACACTGGCTCAGGCGGGAGACCCTCATGAAATTATAGTCAGCAACACAGCCAAACAAGCAGACAAATGGTCAAAAGCTGTTGAACCGAGAGTGGTCAGTATGCTTAAAAGATTTGCCTGACTCTTGAAAGATGAGCCATTGGGTGTGGGGTGCACTGCTTTCATAAAATAGCTATGATTATCTTAATCTTTGATTCCTTTGTCGATGTCTTCTTATATTTGAATGAATATAATTAGGCACCTGGGACATAATAAACAAAGTATCTATCTTTAAAAGTTTTAAATTGTGTTTAATTGTCAGATGGAATATCTCTGGTTATTTACCATATGTTTCTGAATTCAGAAATTTGAAGGTGATTTTGCAGAAACACAAATTATGAAAGATTGCATTCAGAATTGTTATTGATAGACTTTCAAAAATATTTTTGAAAAAAAAATGAACACAAAGGTGAGCAAAGTTATTAAATCAGGATGGAAAGAACAAATTATTTAATAGAGTGCCATGGGTTTCACTTAGGAATGGCAGATTTACTGGACTGAAATGGTTTTGCACCTGTCACAAATCAATCTGGAAAAGGATGCAGACACCCTCCTGGAGAAGCTGGAGAGACACACGTGAGGGGTGTGGCCTTGCTTCTAGGAGCCAGCCTCCCTGCTCCTACCTGACCTCGCATCTGCTCTGAATTGCACGGTGAATAATGAATTCACGGTGCCTGCCTCTCTCCAGAGATGTTCCCCTTCGCCTGGATGAGCTCTTTTATAAATGAAAAGCCTGTATTGCAATAAACAGCTGCTGTGATTACCAGGGAACATAAAACCCTCTCTTGTTCTCTGTCATATAACTGAGGGTAGATTGAGGATCACCCCCCCTGATTTATGTTATTTTATTTTACCATTTTTTTTAGTAGGCTAGTTTTTCAGGCAGCCAAGCCATAAAGCTCTCTAGAAAGAAGAGTATCCAAGAGATCAGGACATTTGGGCCTCGCAAGAGAGCAAGTGCTTCTGGAATGTTAGAGGTCATACTTCTTGTATGAGAGACTGGCCCCAAAGTTAAGAAGGAGCAGGAAAAAGTCATACACATAAGAGTCACTGTGCTTTGAAGTTGTGAAATAAGTGCTTACTTTTTAGTTTACCTGGCCCTTTGTGTATTATACTGCAAACTTAGTTCACCTGTTAGAAACATAAACCAAATTTTGGACACCCATCAAAAACAAAAATCCTTTAAGATTCATCAAATATCCATTCACTAAAAATGCCCCAGATAGTGATGCTGGTAAAAAGCTGCCCAGGGTGGTGCAGGGAAGCTGAGCTTTGAACCAAGCAGGCGGGTCATGCAGGGCACAGAGAGGACACTCCTGGCTTCACGCTGACCAGCTGGACAGGCACACACACCATACTTACCTGGGCAACCCTCCAACTCAGTCACCATTATTTTGCAGGTTGTCGTGAATAAAACATGCAACACTGCCCAGAATATTCAGGCAATTCGTGAAGGCTGATTCATTGGCAAGAGGCAGAGCCAGGGCATGCACCCTCGCCCTCAGCTCCAACACCTGTGCTTGACCACAGACTGATTTCTCCCTGATGCCGTGAGCCCTGGGGGAGCTCCCCACAGCCTCTCATTTCCTTGTCCTGCTGGTTCTCTTCTTTGTACTTTTGTTCTATTAGCAAATTAGCATTCATCACATTTATCTTTGTAAATTATGCATGGAAAGACCATTGCCAAACGCAAAGACAAAGAAAGGGATTGCATGTATATGATCCTGAGAAACAATTCTCTGAGGAGTTCTGAATTTTTCCATAACCGTTAGTTCTAAGAAAAACCAGAAGCCGATAGCAAAAACATACTTTGAAGACTTCATAAATCAAGTCTCTCTGGCTTACGTAATATGCCGTGGTTGGCTTCCTTGACTTCCGTATTCCAAACCCTACTTATTGACACTGACCCCCAGTCAGTCACGTTCGGCAGGAGCTGGGATTGATAGGGACTGTAGAACAGCAGGCACAATAAGCAAGGGTCAATTGAGAGCTGGAACCGTACCGTGTCCTAAGCTAATACTGGTGACCAATGGCGAAGGGCCAGCAAGAAAGGCGGAAAGGAGAGGAAGACAGTGGCCTCACTGTGCCTTTGCTTCATTTCCTGAAGACAAATTGGTGGGCAAAATAATTTTGCTATTCTTTTAATGAGAAACATATTTGAAAAGGAATATATTTCTTCTCTTAAAAAAGTCACTGCTTTATAGTATTATTTAAAACTAGAAACCTTGCCATTTTGAACAATAGGCATGGTGTCTTATCTTACAGTAGCCACCAAGACACAGAAATCCATTTGACCCAGGCCACAAAAGAAAACTTATATTTTCATGTATGATAAAGTCTCGTTTGCCTCTGCTCTCTGTGGCTGTTCTGATTTCTTTGTATCAGTGTTGAACCTGAAACTCTCTAAGCTGTGACTTTATCACAGTTGAGCAACAAGCCAACAGTACAGTGGGATCTTACAGTGTCTGTGTCAGGGTGGTCTTCTTCATTCTATGCGAAAGCAAGAGGCATCTACAGTCACTGAACGTTAACCAAGGGGAGGATATTTGGATGTTGGTATAAAAACTTGAGTAGATACTCTCTTCTTTTAAAAGTACCCAAGCAACTATTGGTGAGCTTCCTCTTTGATAGAACAGAGTGATTGATGATCACATATTGAAATAAGCCACATCCTTGCTCAAGGTCAGGGTTCAAGTTACTTCATGAATCTGGCTCCTCTATACCTACATCAAGATAGGAAATGTCTACCCTTGGAGCATAAGATCAGTCAGTCATGTTTCCAGTGTACAAAATCCTCGAAGTCTGCAGAGAATAAGGTTGCCCTCAAGTTACTTATGCCTTACGAGCAACATGTGGACCATAATGAGATCTTAGTGACTGCTTTGTGCATGCGTGGGAAAACGTGGTGGGCTGATGACCCTCTGGTACCTGTAGACACCTACTATGTGGATTGGGACACCTTTGTTAGATCCCTCATCATCTCTGCTGTGTGAGAGACTCAACAGTGGGATCCTGCCTCACCCCATAGACACTGAAATTGTGAAGATTTCACCTGCCACTAGGTAGCTGATTAAAAGAACCACAATGAGCAGTTGAAAGAGAGATGCTGTTACCACCAAGGGTCTAGAAAGGAGCACAGTAGAGCTCAGCGGTCCTTGTCTTGCCTGGGACTGCATCCTGAGTCCACAGGCCTGGAGGGAGAGGGATCAGAGGAGAGTCTGTGCTGACCCACCTGAGAACCATCCACACCTGACTTCCCTGACCGTGGAGGATTTCCATCATTCTAGAAAACTCTCTGAGGGTGCGCATGGTGATGGGGCAGCAGAGGCAGAGGCAGGGTCAGCTCTCCAGTCCCGGAGGGGGTGTAAGAAGTCCGCGCTGCCTGCTCTCGGTTCTCCCTGGTGCCGCCGTCACCGAGTCGATGAAGAGTAGAGTCACTGATTGCGTTAGTGGCTCTTCATCACCGCAAGAACCTTCACTGGACCATGAAGACGGCCGAGGGCAAGTGAGGCTATTATGGGAATAAACTGCAGGAATCCACCAGAGAGCCCGGCACTTAGGTCTGTGCAGCACCTTAAGTAACTCCCAACGAGGAGATCGGTAATGCTGCCCCTAATAAAATGCACTTAGTTTAAGTAAACTACTCACTAAACCTACTCGGCACCAGGCTTGCAGATGGCCCCTTTGTTCGCGTGACTGCACTGATAATCTGCCTGCACTGTGATGGCCCAGCTCAGAAGAATGGAACTGCGCGTGGTGCTGTACATTCCCTTCTGAGCTGGAGTTAAAATAGACACCATGAGACCGAGTGACGCTTGGTCGCCAGCGTTGTGGCAGGTAGATTGATCCAAGGGTGTGGCCCCGTTCATCCCACTCAGTCTGCTGGTGGCATGTGCCTAACACATTCCTGTACCTCCCATGCCACAGGCAGTATCTACTCATCCCATTCTTCTGACCAGTAGGGACATGTGTCCATCGCCTAGACCATCAGCTTGTTTTCAGTAAACACTCTGCCTTTCTCTCTTATAAAACCCAACTGGATACACATGGCCTCAAGCCCCTATTGTCTGTAACACTGGAAATGCATGTTGCTGGTCCCTCCTCTGAACTGACTGCTAGAAACCAGCTGCCTGACATAAGGACACTGTGGCTTTGACATTCTGCAAGATAGTGAGGCCTTCAACACAGTGAAGCCTGGACATTTGTATAGCTCTAAAGCAATCCAGACTAATAAATACAAACATTTCCTATGCGCAGGAAGTATTGCAGCTTATTTCTGTAAAATATAGTTGGACATTCATGTGAAATGTAAAGAAACTAAAAAACACTATTTCACACCTGAAAGTTTAAGTTAAAATTTGATATTAAACTCATCACATGGCAGAGTCAGATCTGAATAAACTGAAATGTAAGAAGAAAATTGAAAGAACAAAAAAAAATGCAGCTGAGGTTTGAAATAGTCAGCATTGGGAATGTGCAAGCTGATTTTAAAATCATTCCAGCGCCTTCCCATGCAAATTGTTTGGAGATTTTTCTCTCTGACATGTGGGCACTTCTTACCAACATACTTTTTCCTACTCCCTACTGGTGGATTGCATTTCTTGAAATAGCTCTCCTTTTTCCAACTGAGTGATCGAAGAGGAACCAGAGCCAGGGACACAGATGCAGGGCGTCTAGGGTTAGGTGAAACGTTTCATGAGGGTGGCAAGGTCTGCAGGAAGGACCTTGTTCAAAAGGATGCAATTACCAATCAGGAACAGGGAGAGCGATATCTAGGCTCCGTTCCGTTCGTGCCCCTGAAAACTCCCATGGAACAGAGTGAGGGTAATTTTCGGAATAGGCTGGAAAGCGTGTGTGGTGAGCTTCAGTTTTGGGAACTGGGAGTAAAAGACAAGTTGAGATGGTATGAAGGATTCAACTTTGTGACTCAGAGGTGAGAAGATCAATAAGCCTGCACCACACTGCCCAGACACAGTGACCAGGGAGCGATGACTGACCATTGGTCCAACTCACAGAGAAGGAGCTGGGCAAGGCAGTTGTGGTTCAGAGGCCATGGGCTTTGTTTTTATGAGCGATTTCCATGGAGCCGTGGACAGGTGAGCTGTGAAGGTGAACTGCTGGTGAGACCGAGTCCGGGCACACTTGGAGGGGAAGAGCTAGCAGAGGTAACTAGGTATTTCTAGTTATCATCAAGACTTGGAAGCTTCGAACGCACTTCCCTGAGAGTGCTGTGAATTCCAGTGACTTCACACAAGAGCGGCTAGCCCGGATTCCTACTAGAGGTGTCTGTGGATTCCTGGAGTGGGCAGAGGTGTTTGCAGAGCTCAAGTCTGACTCGGACCTCTCTTGGGGCCAGTGGTCACCCACTGTATGCAAATGGACAAACCTTTAGCTTTCATTTGCTGCCTTGGGTCCATCCTTACCTGAAGTGGGGCTTAAGGCACACACTGTGTTGGACCAATGTGTATTGAGTGTTAAATGCTCCATACTGCACGGTACAGAATCATCTCGGCCTGGACTTGTCCTGCTGTTGGCTGGGGAGGGGTCTCTAAATTCATGCTGGTGTCAGCTGGAATGAATCCTTTATTGTGATGCTATGATTCAGAAGAACGTTATCACCAAGATGTAAGACTTTTCACTGAATAGAAGTTAAAATGGTATCTCATTTCCTGTCAGACCTCGAACCGGACCACCAACATCTCAGCCAATGAGAAGAACGGCCCTGCTTTGGCTGGGAAGCAAGCAGAGAAGCAGGGCTGGTTTTGTACGAGAGTTCCTGTTCTGACCTAGCGGGTATTCAGGGTGGGCCAAGAAAGCTCTCCCTAGGCTGGGTGGGGTGTGGAGAGCCAGAGTAGGTAGTGGCAAATGGCAGAGAACAGAGGAATGTCTGTGGAGCAGGCTGGGTAGGGCCGTGCCGGGGAACAGCCTGGCATCAGGAGGCAGGCACCGGTCCGCGTGTGACCACCAGGGTATGACTCCTCTTCTTTTGGCTCTTTGTGATTTGGGGGTTTCTTTCTAACAATATTCATTCACATGTACTTATACTTTTTATGATTAATTTAAAAACATTGTATTTAGCTTACTAACAAAACCACTGTGTACAACAAATGAGAAGTCTGCAGTGCTTCCCTGTCCGTAACTGACTGCCATTGAAACAGCCCACTCCACTCACCAGGGAAAACATCAGTGATAAAATCTAGAACTTTGGAGTGAATGAACACTAACTTATTTCCTTGGACTATATAAAGTGACAGAGTACTTGGGAAGAGGCACTTTTATATTCATGCCCTAGAGCAGATCAAACTAGAGAAATAACTTGAATTCCTGGGAAGAGGCCCCTTGCTCATCTACCTGGGGCCCCACCAAGGGAGGAACCTGCACTTTGCAACCTCAGGGGGCAGCAGACAAGATGGAGACACTCATCCAGGCAAAGGGAAAGAGGGTGCAGACCATGTCCATGATTGACAGCTTGAGATCCCTAACTCAACCCACTGCCTTCAAACTTCTCGCAGATGGAGGCAAGTCCCTGGCACCTGCAAGCTACACTGTAAGAACACCTAGACTCCACCATTCAGAGTGAGGAACGGCCGAGCCACTCTGCAGCATTTTACCAATGACATACATTCTCCAGGAGACATGTGATGGGTTCAGCTATCAATGCTGTGAAATCCATTCTTCACTTTTTTTTGAAAGGCGGGGGTACCGGCTATTGAGCCCAGGGGCAGTCAACCACTAAGCCACATCCCCAGCCCTATGTTGTATCTTATTTAGAGACAGGGTCTCATTGAGTTGCTTAACAACTTGTCATTGCTAAGGCTGGCTTTGAACTCATGATCCTCCTGCCTCAGCCTCCCAAGCTGCTGGGATTACAGGCATGAGCCACCATGTCTCATTATTCTTCACTTGTTTTCACCTATAATGAAAATTCATTTGCATTAGTAAAATGTTATCAACCATATGACATGTTTTGGTATTAAAAATAGTAGAGATTTTGTTTTTCTTCTTTAGCATAAAAAAGATATTTCAGTGCTTCGTTCTGAAACCTCCATACCTATGTTTTGTACACAGATGCACGCATGTCAGCAATTCCTCTTTATTTTGTAGTGCTATCTTAATGCTATCATTTTTACTATTCTTTATATTTAAATGACAAATACTGGTATTCCATATAATTTCTATGTCTTCCATGTGCCACAGGGAAGGACTCTGAGTTTGGCAGTTTTGTCCTGTTATTTTCCATTGTTTCTTCCCTACTGAGGAGTAAGTGCAGGGTGCCGATCATTCTGAAAGCCCCTTAGAGTCCCTGGAGCAGCGTTCTCCACATTCTTCCTGGGGTTACGTGGAGAGGACAGCGGGTTTCATCCCCTTTTACAGAGTTTACATCCCACTGAGGAAGACAGGTCAAACGGTCACACAAAACATACGGAGCTGAGAAGAGCAGCTTTTGGGAAGAGGGACAGCGGCCGTTTGGGAGCAGGGCAGAGGTCTGTGTCCCCCGGGAGGGACTGAAGTGCAGGCAGTTCAGCCATGCAGTCAAGCAGATGGCCCCACCCCCAGTGACAGCCACAGAGATCCACTGTGCAAGCAAGCATCCTTCTATTTAGTCCAGGGATTAAGTGACCTGACTCTTCGGAATTGTAACCTTCCCTTGTCAATGAAGAGACTCATATTATCGCATTAAAACTGGTTCTGCTTGTGTGGGGGACAGCGGTTTGAAATGGTTTTTAGTTGAAGAACTATGTCAGATCCTTTAGCTTCCCCCCTGTATACTTATAATATATTCCCAAATATCACATTTTCTAAAGGACCAAATTTTAGATTTGCGTAATGGAACATAAACAGGTTGTGGACAAATGCCTTTCCAGAAGGTAAATAATTATATGCAAAATATGTTCCCTCTTGATGGGATGGCTATTGGAAGTTTTGCTGTGGTTTATTAACCAAATGCACGTTTTCTATCCAGATGCTGAATTTTGTTAATCTCTATTTTTGAAGCATTCTCCATCATAGCTGGGTTCCTTTTGACAGTCATACATGCAGGGAACTTGATTTACTCCACTTCAGTTCCGTCTCCCCGCTTTCCTGCCATTCCTCCCTCCCCATTCTCCTTCCCCTTTTCTACTGGTCTTCCTTTCACTCACTTGCTTATTTATTTTCTATTCTTTTTTTAAATATTTTTAAGCTATTGACAGACCTTTATTTATTCATTTATTTATATGTGGTGCTGAGAATTGAACCAGGTGGAATGCTTATTTATTTTCGACTGGTGCATTCCACCTGGTGTATTTATGTGTGCGCACAGCAGGGTTTTGTTGAATTCCTTAACATTCCTCCCCTTTCCCTTCCTGTCCCTCCTTCTTGGTCTCCCTCTCCTACTCCACCAATCTTCTATATCTTTACGATATCTAATCCCCTTAACCTGTATCTTTAATTTTTTTTGATAGCTTAGAGGCCTCAGTGTCATGGATTTCTCCAAAACCCACTTTGATTTGTTTTTGCGGGACAAAAGCTTTAATTAATGTGGCATAACAACAGAAGCAACTGGACCATATAAGGTCCTTGTGGGCATGACTTAGTTAAAATTTATTTAAGCTGATTAATGAATTATATTACAAAATTTCTAGTACATATAGATGCTATAACAAAACTAAGTTTGCAAAAGTAGAAACTATAAATTATATTCCTTAAAATCTCCAGCACCAATTGCAAACATTTGCTGCCAAGACTGATCAAAGGAGGCAACCATCAAAACACTTCTTATAGATTTTAGATCTCTTCAAATATTTGTATTTGAATTTGTGTTTGTATTTCAGATTTCAGGTTGACTCAATTACTAAATTTACATCATTTTAAAATCTCAAGTACTAAAGCAATTTCAAACCAGTTAATACTGAAATACATAATTTAATAGGGTTTTTGTTCAAATTCCTTTTCAAGAGTACAAATTCCTGAAATGGAAATAGGACTGTTGTATATCCTCACACCAACATGTGCATAATTAGCAACCTATTTAGAAGTGATCTCAATCTCACTATGCAGCAGAGAATGGTTTCCCAAGGGAAACTCATTATAGCTCTGCTCCTTTTGCTTCATTTCTGTGGACAGTGGACAGTGGACATCTGGACCCCTCCTACTGTGGGAGTCACGGTGTGCCTTTCTCTGTGCTGTCTGCATCTGTGAAAGATCAGATGAGGACAGCCAGGGACAGAGGAGAAAATAGACCATGTGAAGCAGTTACACAGAATAACAAATAGTTCCCCAAATTTCTGTAGCTTCTTCTAAATTTACTCTCCTTAGCGTCATTAAGTATGACCTTGGTCTTACGTGATTGAGAACTGTCAATGTTCATGACTTTCCACTTCTTATTGCCTCGCCAGATTTACTGACTGTTCTTTCAAGTCTAATTTTGGCCTGTGTTTACATTCTCATCACTTAATGTATCTATTTCTTTCACTTTTAAAAATAATTGTTCTGAGCTTTCTTTGAAGTATTCACTCTCAACTTCTTCTAGAGGTGAAAGCACCCACACGTTCAGGTCGTACTCATTACAGGCTAAGGAAGGTAACAGGAAACAGGGCATCATGGGTCATGAAGAGAAAAGGAGACCTCATGTGACAACTAAAATTAGCCAGACCCCTGAAGAAACGCACAAGCCACAGTGCTGCAGGTCTGTGTCAACCGGACTAGTTCCACTAGGAAGGCATCATGTTTATTTCCAACTTATCAATTGTTGTAGTGGAAAATAGGGTCTGGAGCTGCCTGTAATCCTGGGTTTTACTCTGAGAATTTCCACGGCTGCCAGGCTCATGTGCAGGGAACTTGAAAAGGATTCACAGGAGCAAGGTAAAGTCCCAACACCTGGTTGGCACCTGAGGTTCCAGTTCACAGTATTGGCATTATTCCCAGAAACATCCAATGGAAGACGCCCGCTTAACCATGTGGTTGCTGCATTCAAAACAGACACAGGAAACAGGAACACCTCAGCCTACGGGTTCACTTCTTCTAACCTTAGAAATTAAGCAAGGGATGTGAAGTCAAACTGCAATAGTCCGGTTCACAGTTTTCAGCAATTTTTTTTTTTTTCACTACGAATTTGAAATAACAAAAGCTATTTCCCAAAGTACTAAGAATTGAAATGACGAGATTAAGTAACATGCTTGGCACACAATGAAAACTAAGCTGGCTAACTTTTCTTTATTCTTGAAAACTAAAGGTTGTATGTTTGTCAGGAACAAGTAAATAGGTTCTGAGGACAAAGCAAAATATTTTTCCTGAAAGTAGGACTCAGTAAGGTCAGATAAACTTCTACTGGACTGGATCTTTTCAAATGCAATTGTGTATGAAATTTAAAAATAAATAAATGAGATAGAAAAAGCACACCGATAGCCCTGGGAAGTTTTAAAGCCAACGGCGGGTTCTGGGCACATGGAGCAGCCTGCGGGGGTCCCCATGTTGGCAGGGCTCCGGGGAGGTGCCGCACCCACACTGTGTCCCCAGCACAGCTCCCTCACACCACCCGCCTTCCTGCTGAACATCAGCACCACAGCCTCTAGAGATGGAGGGAATCCCCAAAAGGAGAGGCTCAGAGTGCAAAGCCCCAGACACGGTTCTCCATCCTGCCCAGGATTTTGACTGACTCTCGTGTATGTGAGCAGATTCGAAATAGAAGAACCAAAGTGTAAGAACGGAGCTGAGACTGGGTTTGCCCCAAGAGGTGACGTTTCCAGAATGATTCCAACCAGGTGAATTCCCTGGTTGAACACATAAATAATCCCCCTAACAGATTACCAAAACCACATCAATGGAACAGCGAAACCCCCCAAATTCACCAAAGAACATAACAGAATCCAGAATCTCCAGAAAGATGGCATTAACCATTCCAGAAAATGAAACAGTCACCTGATTAGATTTTAAAGGGGAAAATACTAGTTTTTAAGTCAGTTTAAAAAAAAAAGTGAAAAAAAAGGCAATGTAGAGCAATCTTGATATGACCCAGATATTGGTATTTGTGATGACTGATACAGTTAGGCTAAAAGAAATAAAGGAAGGAATGCTCTTGATAGAAAAAAAAAAAAAAACAAACTTAGAAATCTCATTAAAGAAATAGGGACCATATAATGAGCATGAAAAGAAAATTCACATTTTAAAGAAATATCACATATAAAATTTTAAAAGCTAATAAATTTATTGATAGGGCTAAACAGTGAGAATGATATAAGTCACTGAGTTTGAAATTGGCCAATAGAAATTACTCAAGAAAAATAAGAGTAAAGAGTTATAATAATAGAGCATAAGGTTCCTGTGGGGCAATATCAGAATATCTAGCAGGGGGCTAATCTGCATTCCGGAAGAAGAAGAGACAGAATAAGGCAGAAAGTAGCCATGAAGTAACAATGGCAGGATGCGGAAGGACACAAGGCAGCCTGGGGGTGAGGGAGCGCTAGAAACTGCCCCCACCACTCTGCACTTGATCCCTGGCCTTGATTCCTGGCCGGGCCAGGCAGCCTCCCGGAGACCCCAGCCACTTGAAAGGTTCTCAAGTTTTGAGATGAAGCTCGATTCCCTGCCTCTGCTAGCAGGTGAGACTGGAGTTCCTGTGCTTCTGCCGGCGGGCGAGGTCTGCGTCAGGTGCGGGTCCTGCAGAGAAGTTGTCGGGCGCTCAGGGCGAGCCATGCCCCAGAGTTGCAGCAGCCGCCTGCAGCAGCACCCGGAAGCTCTCCAACCTGTCCTCCTGTAGCCAAGGGAGGGAGGCAACTCAGCCTCTGCTGGTCCAGTGTTCTTTTCTCATCTTCCTCTGGGCACCGATGAGTCACTGCCTATATTCCAGTTTCATTGCCATTATCAGTGCCTCAGTTTTTAATAGTTAAATACAGAAACATTTCTGTCTCTGGCTGACGATTCTCAGCCCACCGCCGAGCAGCAGGTCTCTGTGAATCGTTACTCTCTGGTGCCGGCCACAGTGTGGGTCTCCAGAATGCTAGAACTTGCCAGGAGTTTCCCTAATCGGGCCCCTACTCTGAGTTTGTTCAGGGATCGACATTCTTTCTTTGGACCAAGTTTCCATTCTCTGCGAACTGTGTTACAGGAACCGTGTTTGAGGAAAGAGGAGCTCAACCCACATGGCTTCTTGTGAGGGGGTGACTCTCCCTCGTACCCTTAGGAGCTCCCACCTGGAGAGAGTGCCGTGACCATTCCTGGAACATGCCAAGGCGCAGAGCAGACTCCAACCCCTTGCTCTGTCTGCGCTTGCTCTGGTTGTGGGAGGCCGCCTGACCACCTCTGTGCTGATGAGCCCTGGTTCTGTGGTGCTCTGCCTTCAGAAGGTTGACAGAGCAGGACTGCTGAAACATGCGTGGAACCTGGCGGGCTTCCTGGCTCTTTCAGCGAGTGCACTGAACTGACTACCTCGGTTTCTCTATGACTGCTTGAAACTTCCTTCTTCAAATGGGAGTTTTTAGGGTTTAATATGATAACTTAGGTGAACAGGCTGGCAAATTGCAGGTACTTGGTGTACAGTGCTTCCTCTCTCTACTTCTTGTGTTAAAAATGCCATAATCTTCTATCATCGGAGCTGTCTTACAACCAGCAGATCTATAAGTAACCAGATCTCAAGCAGCGTAATGCGTCAAACCAACACATGTTCTTACTGCACTGAAGCTACGGAGGTCTATCCACAAGGTCTGAGAGTTGGCAGGAATTTGACCAAGTCTGAATTCCAGAAAAGGTTGTACTTGCAGGATTACATATAACAGAAATCCCTGATATCCTGCATTCGAAAGTATTACGCCTATATCATTATTTATGCACATCTACTTTTATGAACATATTTTGAAAGGAACACTTAGACCCACAATGAAATAAATGATTTTATATTTTAAATTGTTTTCAATGATTAAAGTATTTAATAGTTCAATATAGTGTATAGGCATTATCAAATTAAATTCTAGTTTACTAGTCATTTGATAGAGCACTCAGCTGTGTGCTCGATGAGCTTGCATTCCAGGGTGATCTTAATGCTTAAACGCCTTGGGCAAAAAGAGCATTCCAGAGAAATCAAGATTTAAAAAAAAAAAAATTCTACCTAAACATGGGAACTAAATTAGAATATGGAAATGACTGATGTACTATATACTATAGTATTTATATTCATTCAAATACTCTTATACTCACTTCCATTGACTTCTTGACTGAAGTGTATATGATAAAAATACTCCTTGCTTAGTTTCTTTTCTTTTTTTATTGTAAACAAATGGGATACATGTTGATTCTCTGTTTGTACATGGAGTAAAGGTACCATTTGTGTAATCATAAATTTACATAGGGTAATGTTGTTTGATTCATTCTGTTATTTTTTCCCTTCCCCCCACCCCTCTTTTCCCTCTATACAGTCCTTCCTTCCTCCATTCTTGCCCTCCTCCCTAACTCTAACCCCTAACACTAACCCCTCCTACCTCCAATGTGTCATCATCCACTTATCAGCGAGATCATTCGTCCTTTGGTTTTTGAGATTGGCTTATCTCACTTACATGATATTCTCCAATTTCATCCATTTGCCTGCAAATGCCATAATTTTATCATTCTTTATGGCTGAGCAATATTCCATTGTATATATATACCACAGTTTCTTTATCCATTCGTCAATTGAAGGGCATCTAGGTTGGTTCTACAATCTGGCTATTGTGAATTGAGCAGCTATGAACATTGATGTGGCTGTATCTCTGTAGTATGCTGATTTTAAGTCCTTTGGGTATAGGCCGAGGAGTGGGATAGCTGGGTCAAATGGTAGGTCCATTCCAAGTTTTCTAAGGAATCTCCACACTGCTTTCCAGAGTGGCTGCACTAATTTGCAGCCCCACCAGCAATATATGAGTGCACCTTTCTCCCCACATCCTCTCCAACACTTGTTGCTTGTGTTCTTGATAATCGCCATTCTAATTGGGGTGAGATGGAATCTTAGTGTAGTTTTGATTTGCATTCTCTTATTACTAGAGATGTTGAACATTTTTTCATATGTTTGTTGATTGCTTGTAGATCTTCTTCTGTGAAGTATCTGTTCATTTCCTTAGCCCATTTGTTGATTGGGTTATTTGTATTCTTGGTGTAGAGTTTTTTGAGTTCTTTATAGATTCTGGAGATTAGTGCTCTATCTGAAGTATGATTGGCAAAGATTTTCTCCCACTCTGTAGGCTCTTTCTTGTAGGTCCAGATCTTCAACATGTCGGCTTAGGACCAGACTTCCTTAACAGGACTCCCATAGCACAAGAAATAAAAGCAAGAATCAATAACTGGGATAGATTCAAACTAAAAAGCTTTCTCCCAGCAAAGGAAACTATTAGCAATGCAAAGAAAGAGCTTAGTTTCTTTTTGAATTTTCCACTTTTTAAAAAACTGGGTATTTATGCATATTATTGTTTTCTTTTTTGAGAAAAGTTTTATTACACTGTAGATGTTTGCTTCATATCTGTTAACCAATCTGTCAAGGTTATAATTACTATTTACTGAGTAGAAGGAGCATAACTAGCACCAAACATAGCACTGGACACCACCCGCCCCCAATGTGGTGAGGGTGTGAGTCTTGCAATTAAAGATCCATCAACACCCAACCCCTGGGGCAGAAATGAGACTCTCTGGATCACAGGACTATTAAGCTAGCACATCAATGAAGCCCATAAAAAGTTTCAAAATTCAAGGACACTTTGCCTGCTTATGAAAAGTACTTAACTATGCACATTTTTGGAATCAAATTCCTAAATAGAACCACAGGTTTGTTTGAAAGCTTCATATTCTCCTTTTGATTAAAGGGTACTAAACAAGTCAATCTGGAAATCATTGATCCCCATATTCTTCTTCTACCATTTTATAAAGTGTTAATGGGCCAGGATGAAACCTAAAGAAAGAGGAACAAACCATATGGATTAACAGCTGGGCAGGTTTAAGTTCAGCATGAGTTTAGTACAATGGAAGATCTGCCTTTACTTAATCAAATGTATAATAATTAAAATTGAAGTACACAAAATATGTAGTATAAAGAGGAAAATTTTTCTTTACCCCATCCAAATTCTCTCTATTCCCCACAGGTCATCTTAATCAAGAACTTTATTTTATGAACCCTTCCACATCTTTCTGTTTAAATATATGTACAGGAAATACATGCAGCATTTTTAAAATAAAAAATTATACTATGCAATATTTTATTAGTCAGATCAGACACTATCCCCAAATACCATGGGTTGGGTGGATTAAAAAGCATAGAGGCATTGCTTATGGAACTGCAGGCTGGAAGTCTGAGATCAGGTGTCAATAGCATGGGTTATGGTAAGAGCCCTCTCATCCTGCTTTGCAGAAGGCAACTTCCTGTGTCTTCACATAGCAGAGAGCAAGCTGTTTCTTCCTCTTCTTATAAAAACACTAATTCCATCAAAGTATCCCAGAACTGTAACCTCTTATGATCAACTAATGTAGATTTAGGTTGTTTCTAGTTTCCTTCCACTACTAAAACATGATTCCATGCACACAGCCCACAGACCCCTCTTCATGTGTGAACTTGTCTGGAGGCGGTGTGTTAGTCAACTTTTCACTGCTGTGATCAAAATCCTGTCACAAACCACTCAAAGGAGCAAAGGTTTATTTTGGCTCATAGCTTCAGAGGTTCAATCTGTGGTTCGCCTGGGGTGAGGCAGAACATGATGGCAGAAGGGTACGGTAGAGGAAAGCTCTTCAGCTAATGGCAGCCAGGAAGTAGAGAGAGAAAAAGTACAGAAATAGCCAGGGACAAGGGGCACACGCTCATATAGGGTAAGGGCTTTTCCCAGTGTCCTGCTTCCTCCATTCTTGCCCCACCTGCCTGTAGCTTTCATCTTCCCCCAATGCTTCATTCTGTCAAGTGGATTAATCCATTCATGAAGTCATGATCCAATCACTTCTCTAAACCCCTCCTGTGGACTTGTTGCATTGGGACCAAGTCTTGAACACATAAGCTTCTGGGGGACATTCCAGAACCAAGCCAAAACAGGGTGTGTTCCAGAAATTGAACAGTTGGAACAAGTATTGCTATGACCCCGAAATCTGCAAGTTACCATTAATTGCTGACTTAAATGCACAAACACTCCCCTGTCCGTCACACTGGGAGTCCAGGAAGGGCTGTTTCTGTCTGTCAGTTCTGTGAACTCACACACACGCAAGCTTTATAATGTGGCTGATCTGATGGCCATTGTGTCCCCTCATTGCAAGTTGCTTTCCCTGACTGTCAACACGATTGAACAGAACGGTTCTGCCCACCTGGTCCCCATGTCTGATCCTATCTTCTATACCCATCTTCCTCTCATTTTGTTTCTCTGACTCTTAAAGACTATTTTTTCTCTAGTGCTAAATGATCTTCCTCCATTTCCTCTTGTGATATTTGGCATGTCCCTAACCCTCCATCTGCCATCTGGAAAGTGTGATGTCCTAACTGGGTGTTCTCGGATCTGCACGTGGAGCCTCAAATGCTGTGCGCGTTCCTGTGGGCCGGTGGTCCACGTAAGTGCTTGGCTACCAGGCTTACTCCTTCTGAGACTCCTGACAAAGTCACCGGGTAGGAAAGACCAGCCTCAGGGCTCTCGGCTGTCTATTTGGCACCTGCAAGTGTGAGGCTTGCGGCACTGTGACACGCCTCCCCTTAGCTGGAAATCTTTGTAGAAAATAGCTCTTACCATCATTTATTATGACTGCTATTAGCTGTTGCAATCACTGGGCATTATAATAGGCTGCCAAGAGAGCTGGGGAGGGAGATGATTTATGACACACCTGATGTGTCATTTATTAGGACTATCACAACCCTGGAATTATAGCAGGCTGCCCTCGTTTTGTTTACCTTGTGGTGAGCAGAGCTGAGGCTTGGGAGCTCTGTGTCTCGTTTCCTGGTGCTTTGAAACAGGAGTCGATGGGCGCATGGTCCATGCAGGCAGGAATACAGAACGGGGGAACCCATCAGCCAGCCTGGGTGCCACGTCCAGTAGTTCCTGTGGACTATAGAAGTGAAAGGAAGCCAGACAAACAGCCAGAAAAGAGGGAGGTTCTGAATGCACCCACTTTAGATAAAGGATTTCCTACAATTCAGCGGAGTCTCTATCTCCCTCCTCCTCCTATGTTGGGTGGCAGGAATAATAAGGCACAGGAGCAGAAGAGACACAGAAGTTGTTCTAGAGAGCTGCTGGAGATGTCCAAGTCATAAAAGGAGATGTTTCCAGCTTCGGTGCTTACCAAGCACAATCAGTAGAGCAACACTGTTGGTTGATTCTTAGTCCGTGGGAGAAGCTACGGATGTTACATGTCTACAGTAATTCACTCTCTGATGTTGAAGGCTCATATCCTTCAGGAAAAACCACTGTTGATTTAGGTTTTTCCTTTTCCTTTTTTAGTTGAGTACTTTTAGGACAGCAGATGAACTGAGCAGAACATAGAGAGATCCCAGCCCCTTCTGCCCAACACAAGCACATGTGTCACAGCAAGGAATCACCCCAATGTGCCATTGCTGGCCAGAGCAGAGGGACTGCGGGCAGTGCTAGACACACTGTGGGTTTGCACTGACTTGTAACGGCATGTGCCAACCAAGCCGCTGCCCTGAAGCCCTCTGCCCTCCACCTGTTCACCTAGCCCTTCCTCACCCTGCCAATCACTGCCCTGCTTATCTGTGTTCCTTCTCTAGAAGGTCGGGCAGTTGCAGCCTGTTCAGACGGGCTGCTTCACAGTCCTCTGCCTGGAAGTTCCCTCTGCAGCTTTCCCTGAGTCGGTAGCTCACCTGTCCTGAGTAGAATGATATCCCTTTTCTGAATGAGCCACGTTTCTCTCTGCGTGCACCCCTCTGAAGCCCTTTGGCCACCACTATGGTGCACCTTGTGCAAATGAGCAGGGATGGGCCTGTGGGAACTCCCAGGGCATTTATAGAAACCCGAGGATTGGAATAGGACATGAAGGACCCCTTACTGCTCCTCCCAGGCCTGGGCCTCTGTCCAGCCCTGCCCCTGCCACTCTCAAGCTCCCATTGATGTGTGCCCCGTGGTTTCTTTCGTTTCTGTTTTTCTGAAACTAGCTCTAAGACTGAATTATGAACCTTTGCATAGATCTAAGTAGATTTTTATATTCTTTATGTAATTTAAAAATTTGGTATGAACGAAATAGCACAGTCTGCATGCAGCGTCAGAGAGGCAGGGTCCTGCTCTCGGACTCCAGTGTTGTTCCCAAGGGTTGGATGAAAACAGCGTTCTCAAAGTCCTTTTCTTCGGATGACTTTCCTGTCAGAATTGGCTCTCCATCAGACTTCGCCAGTCTATGTGAAAACCAAGCCAAGCGATGATAATGGGAAAACAAACACTTAGAACCAACTCCTGAAGACAAACATGAGGCCAAAGCAAACAATGAAATTGACAACAGGGAATCCTCTCGGCTTGGAATCAGCAGAGCACCAGCGAAGGCTGAGCGAAGCCAAGTGTTTCGCAAGGCACTCGGAAAGGTCTCGCCTGTGCCGATGGCTGTCGCAGGTCCTGAGACAGACGGGAAGCATGCGGACCCCCAGCGGGTTGTTCCGGGGTGTCTGTGTCACCTGGCCTGGATACACTCAGACTCCCTTTTAGAAGGAAATTCTGATACCCAGTCATGTGTAAAATGGTGGTCTAAACACCTGCATCCCCTCACACTGCATCTTTAACATAACACAGTGGGTAAATAAAATATCAGCACTAAGAACATAAATGTCTCCTGCTATCTTTAACAAAGAAAAATTAACTTAGAAGCAAAACACTAAAATAAAATATTTCGGCTGGCGTTGACACTAGCTATTGGTACTAGCCTGTAATATGTGAGGCCCTGGGTTCAATCCCCAGCTTTGTGAAAAAAAAAATCAGAGTAATAATAATAATAAAATAACTATACATGTTTTATTTAAAGCATCTCATAAATCAGTTTTTCAAACCCTAAATTCAGGAACCCATAGAGTGGTTGGGGGCAGGGAGAACCCATAAGTATTTTTGTGTAGGTTTTTAGGGAGAAAGTACAAGGTTTTCATGTAATTTTCTTGGCATTTTCTCACAAAAGTGTTTAATAGTTCGACATATATAAAAATCAGAAATGACAGATCTTTGGTACTGTCAGCACCCTGGAATATGTGTGCAGGGATCTGCCCCTTTGCCTGGCTAGCTGGGCTCCCAGCAGATGAAGAGACCTTTCCACAGCTGAAGTCAGAGGCAGAAAGATCCTCAAGTTCATCTTCAGCCATACCATCCTGAACACACCCCATCCTGTCTGAAAGATCCATGGCTCCTGGCAATGGTGGAAAAATGAAAGTACTTACCCTGGACCATCGTCTTGCTCCTGATGGGGCCCAGCTTTCCCCTCACTTTGCCTGAATATGAGGTCACTTCTCTGAGTACTGAGCCGCCCTTTAGCTAAGTGATCCGGAAGGACCCACTCCTGTGCCTGCCACAACCCACCATGATCCCATACCCCTTGCTACCACACCACCATCTGTGAAATAGCCCTTGACAGCTCGTCTTAGTCATTTCACTTAATGCGGGGAGTTTTGTCTGGTCCTTACTGGAATGTTCTGTACAGTATTATCCCCTAGATTATCTCATTTAATTTTCTTTAACCAGATTGTCTGGAAAGGAAACTTACTATCATAAAAATGAGGTTTAAAACAAGAAGTATAATTTCCTTTGTCCTCCCTTTTTTTCTGCACCTACTCTGTCTTATATAGTTATATTAAAACCTGTTTGGTTTATTCCATTAGTCCAAGAACACAGAAACTCAACCTTCTTGTATTATATGACAGTTTACAAAAAAAAAGTCCTAAAGGGTTTTCTTAGCTACATATGCATGGGATTATTTTGAAAAATACTTGATGATATCAGAAAGCAAGCATTTGTCATTTTCACAACAGCATTGCCAGAGCTTTTAATTCCAAGAACCTACAAGATGGTCCCTGACATCGACTGCGAAGCCTGCCTGATTGTTGGCTCCTGATCCAGTGAATGACCTCTGCCAGGGTTCCCACTGAGTCACCCACAACAGATATAGTTTCCAAAAGTAGAGTTGCAAAGTTTAAGGGTTGCAATTCTAAATGCCCAGGTAGAAGAAACTTTGATCGTAACTGCTTTTACTTCCTGATGGTTCACTACGCGATGTGCTCGGTGAGACTACGAATCACCATTTCATACATGAAAATGATAGCTCAGGATCAGGAATTTATTTTGAAATCATTCCCAAATTACATACAAAAGGGGTGATTTCTAAAGGTGATGAAATTCCTCTTGCGCAATTTCTTAAGGTTTTCAGGCCTTTCCATCGGACATGGCAAGATCCTTCCCTCTGTGCCAGGCCTCTGCGGCCTGGGCCTTGCAGGCTGGGTCCATGCTTCGGAATCGAGCCTCCCACCTCCTGAGGAGCTGCCTGGAAGGAGCACAGTGGCAGTTGTACATGGGAGTTCTCCCTGTCCTTTGTGGATTCTCCAACTAACTGCTCCAAAGGGGCACAGAATTTTGCAGAAACATGTCAAGACAAACATATTAAGGCATCTGAGGGGACCCTGTGGGCTGGATGCCAAGAAGTGGCCCTGGTAGAAATGCAAAGGGACAGCTGTGAGCAGATGATGAGCCACGGACAGCAGGGTTTGAACATGGGCAATTTAAGTCGGTAATTAGTGCTGCACTTACAGAGCCTTCGCTTGTCGCTACTCAGGTGCTTTTAAAGAGGAGCCCTTCACGTTTAAATGAGGAAGGGCACAGCAGGTGACATGCTGTGTGAGGGTCAAGAGCAATTCTGGATGAGATATATTTCCCAAGGAGATCTTGCATAGCAGCAGAGCCACCAGCCAGCACCCAATTTCTGCAAAACAGGAGTCCTAGATTTCCCAAAGGTGATTTGAACAGCATTTGAAGCAATTGAACACACAGCAATTGGATCTTCAATTTATATTGGCAATTTTAGACGGCTTGATTCATTTCTCTGGAGTCCTGTTACAACCTAATAGAAACTCCTTTTCCTTTTCTCCTTCCTCCTGTTTCTTCTGTCTTTACCCGACTCTCTAACTTCCTAGCCACTGCTACTTGTTCTTCAGCCCTCAGTCTCCAGGAAGCAGGACTCTGAGGAAAGTTGATATGCTTTTAAATTTATATTTAGGAAACAAAAAGTGAACAGTTAAGTTTACTCCCATTGGGAGCATGTGTGCCTTGCCTCCTATTCTTCGAAGCCAGCATCAGATTATGGGTCAGTTGCCAACAGCAGGTGGTGGGGAGCCATGCCAGTCTTGGGACGCTGCAGTGACTATCACTTTAATCACAGCATCTTAGAGCGTGTGCTGCCCAGGCTCCCTGTCATGTTGGACACGGATGATGGATTGCTGCTTCAAATGAGCTTTCAGTGGGTGCTCATTGTACATGCAGTTTGAGTCTGTGATATCCCTCAGCTGTTCTAAAATGGTTGCTCATAATTAGAAGTCAGCAGGTGCTATTTGGTAGCTTTAAAATTAGCCCAGATATCGATCAACTCTGTATACACACAACTTCAGGTGTTTGAAATACCATTTCGCTCGTAATCATGATCCTGGACTTCAAGCGAGTCCTAACAATTAGATGAGCATGAAGGCACTTGGTGCTGTGTAGCAGGTGATATTTGTGCAGAGGGGATTTAATCCTATACAGGTGGTTTTTGTAAGGAGCTTTATTTCTGAACAAAATCCTCGTGGTGTTTGGAAGTTCCAAGTAAAGCGGTACCACATGTTGGAAAACCCAGAACTTTAAGTCAGCCAGGACAAGTTTGCACTTTGGTGCCAGCTATTTCCAGCTCCGTAATAGTGCACAATTTACCCTTCTCTTTGATGCCTTTATTTTCTGTAAATTGAGTATAATGACAGGGCACTTAGGAGGATTGGTTGAGATTGTGTGTGATATACTTCGTACTGTGCTTGATTATTATTCATCATTTACATTATTGTTGCCAGCGTGTTCAAGTTGTGATCCATATGGATGCCCTACCTGCAGATGCACATCAAGGCCTGCGACAGCTCTTGCAGAATTGTTGCTCTGGTTATTGGTATAAAAAGCCCATCTGATGAGCCCCCAGCCTAGAAGTGTCCAATAAACCCAAGAAGCACACCCATTTGCTGTTACCCCTTATAAATACTCGTGACTATCTGAACTGAAGAACTGGAGAACAGCTGTTCTGCTTCCTCGGATTTGGTTGGTGCCTATTGGATGGGAACCCAGCTCTCCAAGTGAGTAGCCCTAGGCAAGGGAGCTGTGCACCAGAGACAGGAGGAGCCAGCCTGCAGGTCGCTGTGTGTATGACTCACACTGGGTTTGAAGGCTGGATATGGAGGAAAGCGTAAAATGTCTTATTATTTCCCATAATGAATATCTTTTGAATCATATTTGGATATATTTGGACAAATATAATATGTTAGTTAAGTCAAGTTCATCTTTTTACTCTTTAAATGTGCTTTCTCTAAAATTTTAAATTTCAGAGGTGGCTCACATTCTGTTTCTTACTGTACAGGGTTAGTAGAAAGCAAAATAGAAAGATTGCATTATTTTCACATGTTGAAATCCACAGAATTTGAAACACCATTGAAATTATTTGCATAGGATTTTCCAGAGCATTTATGCAGTAGTCCAATCTAATACTAAATACACACACACACACACACACACACACACACACACACACACACAGCCCCAGATCACTCCTTTTAGAATCCAAAGCATCTCCAACCTCCTTTCTCCCTGGCAGAAGTACACACGTTAAAACTTTTGGATCCTCCTGTTCAGTAGTTCCTGGCTCTCTCCCCACCCTGGAGCCGTCCATGGATGTCCACTTGACTGGGGAAGGTGAAGGCCTGCCTCACCTTCTTCAATCCAGCTGGCATGCTCCAGCCTACAAGACTTTTCTTCAGCTCTTCCTCTTACCTGTTACTCCTAAAACCTGGCCTCCCTACCTGGATGCAGTGGAGGTATTGGCATACCCCCAAAATATGGTCTGCTCCCCAGCATTTCCTTGCATTTGGGAGGGCCCATGACCATTTCAATGGGGCAGGTCTCTTCTAGGAAGGAGGCCAGAGAAACCCACATGCACCTAAGCAGCCCCTTTCTGCTGGGGTGCCAGGAGCCTCAGAGTCTGGGGTTTCCGCTGAGAGGATGCCGGAGCAACTGCAGGAAAACCCGCTTCCGTGTATTGAGTGGTAGCATGAGGGAGAAGTGAGCCCCAGTGTTCTGGGACCCAGGGATTCGCGGCTGATTTTGCCAGGGCACCAACTGGCTTGGCTCCGTGAGAGATGTCAGCCAGGAGTCCGATGAGAGCTGCATTTTACCTGCTGTCCTGAACCTCCTGATCCGCTGTGGAATTCTGTCCCCTTCACCACCTTCTAAGGAAACTTCGAGACACTCCCGAGACACTGCTGGGACACTCACTTGTCATGTGTGTTCATTTCGTCTCTCGATGCCCCTGCGAACCCAAGCTCCCTGAGGTCCAGAGCAGCCCCAATCCGTGGGGGCAAGGGCTTATGGAGTGAATCAGTGCATAAGCAGTGGGTCCAACCAATGTCCATGCTGTTTCCCCAAAGTGTTTTCCTACATAACAGTTTCTAAGTTTTACGCTTGAAATGCACAGAAACTCACTAGGAAAAACATATTTCAAAAGTATTAGAC
Organism: Sciurus vulgaris; assembly: GCF_902686455.1. NCBI lineage: Eukaryota > Metazoa > Chordata > Mammalia > Rodentia > Sciuridae > Sciurus > Sciurus vulgaris. Next base: position 2,968,416 of record NC_136465.1, on the reverse strand, counting down.
AATTAAGTTAAAGTTGCAAAGCACAGAATGAAGCTAAAATTCGAATCCCCACCTTCACATGGAATGCAGCCCTGGATGGATAGTTAGGGTCCCCGGGATGCTATTCAAAGGGTTTTCGCCCGGGGCATCTCCCTCTGGTTGCACTTCACCCATGTGGTGTGATCTGAGGGGCAGCCACACATCATCAGTGATTAAGTGCCCCGGCCCCAGGCTGCAAGCCCAGGAAGCACCGCTTGCTGTCTTGCTTTCAATTTCATTGCCATCCTTATTCGAAATTAGGCCCTTAGCATTTCTGTAATGTAGTTTTTAGTTGAATGGCTCTTTTTTTTTTTCATGTGAAAGTGTTCTGTTATGATCAAATTGACAGGATCACGGCAACTAGAGCAAACATGGTTAAACCACACCACGGCTCTGTAACTCTCAGTCACTGTGGTGTGGATCTTAAAGGAGGCAAAGAAAAATGTACCTGAAAACGTGAGGCTCAGCATCCAGAAGCCTTGATCTCCAGGACACATTTGCAGTCATTCTTCACAAAGGTCAGCAGACAACCAGCAGCGCCCGGAACCTCGCGGCCGGATGTCACTCTACCCAGGCTGCCAGGGGCTGGCGGCTCCCTGCGCTTTGACGTGACTCCTTCTGCTGTGCATCGCTAATTCAGATGTCAGCCATTAGCTGGAAAGTGGCTCGTTAGGGAAGTTTGGGACTTGGGAGTGAGAGGTGACCACCTCAGGAAGGAGTGATATGGCGTTAGTCCTCTGGTCTCTCTTTCGAAGCAAGTTACTTTTACAGCATGGGAAGCATTGGCCTCATCATGATGGTTAACTGAACGTTCTCTTCGGTTTCATGTCCAGTTGTCAGACAGAAGTACAAGACGCCTGAAGAAATTAAAAGGTCATCAAGGCTATGCAAGGTTTAAATTAAAATACCAAAATATGGGCCAGAAAATAATTTGATCCTAGTATCAAACTCCTATGGTTACAGAAAGTTTTACACATGCCATATTGATATTTTCTTCATAAGCAGGTAGAAACAATTGTGAGACCCTCTTTGTTCAGAGGAAGAAACTCAAATTTAGAAAGAGTAAAGAATTCTGCCAATGACTCCTAGAGAGACATCAGAGAGCTGGAAGTCAAAACCAAGTTTGCACTGCTAGAGAATACATGTTGATGCCTGTATATATACATGCTTGTGTTCAGGACTGAACACAGGGCTTTGTATATTCTAAATATGTATATTTTAATTTATTTATTAATAGTTTTGGGGATTGAACCAAGGGCCTCAGATAAAAAAACACTCAACCACTGAACGACATCTCCACCCCCTTTTTATTTTTTATTTTGAAGCAGGCTCAAATTAAGATACCCAAACTGAACTTGAACTTGGGATTCTCCTGCCTCAGCCTCCAGAGTAGCTGAGATTGCAGGTATGCACCAGGGGATCAGTTGTATATTTTTATTTTTTTGTTTGAAAATGTTGCTGCTACTTGGCTCTGTGCTGGTTGACCCTCACAGGCTTGCCCAGGTGACAGAATGGTGGTTACTGCTTCTAACACTGAAGTCCCCTGTATGGACCTGCTGGGAGCTCATGCCCGGAGGCTGTGACCACCTGTCATCATTTCTGACCAGCAGAACCTATTGACAATGTCAGAGAGTAAAAAATTTAGAATGCAAATATTGCTTGCAGACTATGCACCTGCTAACATGGTCAGCAGATTTGTCAATCATTTCTAAAATCAGTCAATGGATCCCACAGTCCTCACTCTGCAGCAGTAGGGATTCTGAGCAGTAAGCCAGCTCCTTCCTGATCCCAGCAGGGTTTGAAGGAAGGTAGAATAGCCACGCTGAAGGAGAAAACTCATCTCCTGTTGTTGTAAACCTGTTAGAATCAAAAAGATCTGTTTTACTCTGTCAAATAGGTAGTAGACATATTTTAGCAGGATATCACCAGTAAATGTCCTGAATATTGGAGTGCTTTAAATTTTGTACAAAGAAAGAAAGAAAGAAATCCCAGTGGCCGGCTGCTGGCTAAGGACGGAAGGCACGTGAGTGGACGTGAGTTATTTTAGAGTGGATGCTTCCAGGCCTGGGAGCCAGCCTCCTGTGAGGAGCTGACATTTCAGTGGTCAGAAGTCCCCTGCTGCCACTGACTGTTCAAAGAATGCTGTCCCTCAACTGACAGATTTGATATCAGCCTGAAATTGACCAAAGACTTTCTTAAATGCATTACGACAGCACCAGGGGAATCATTCTGACGCAGGGTCAACCACACGAAATCACCAATGTCAAATCTCTACTATAGAAGAAAAGAAGAAAAAGTAGTTCTATATTTTGGTTTAAAATTAACAGAAAACACTAAGGCTACAATGTTGCTGATTTTCCTTAAAATGTATAAATTATATCTAGAAGTCTAAGATTATAGATGGGCAAGGAGCACTCATTCTAAATTCAAAAAGAAAGCTATGTGGTTAATACAGAAAAAGGAAAGCAAGAAGCCATTTAGGCTCTGAGGTTATTTTTGTTTAATTAGGTGTATAAGGATAATATTCTAAGAAAAATACAGCAGGGGTGAAACTTTCTAATTTTAGGCTAACTCGGAATGTCTCGTATCTGAAGACAGCAGTGGCCCAGCTGTGAGGAGGTGGCTGGTAGGGATGGCTGATTCAAGTGTCCTCCCTGTTCTCCCTGCTCAGCTGGAAGGGCTACTAGCCAGTTTCCAAGGAGCGACTGCAGGCCATTAGGGAGGAGAATGACCCCTGACAGCCTGACGGCAGTAACAGCTGCAATTTTCAGATCTAATGCGGAAGGTGTGCAGAGGGAGTGATTCTGCGTCCACTCTGAACTTACTGCTGTGCCCAGGACTGCTGTCCTCAGCAGGCACTTCCCTCCCTCACCAGCCCAGGTCACTTTGCTCTTCTGGAAAGTGGTTCGATGACTCAGTCATTAGGTGCCCATCACTTTCAAATATTCAAAGGGCTGTTTGAAAAGACTTTCGGCATGACCCAAGGCACCATAGAAGGTCTTCCTACATTCAGGACCAGAATATTTTCCAAAAGTACTTTTATAAAATTAAGAAACCCTCAACCCATCCATTTTTTTTTTTTTTTTTTTTTTTTTTTTTTTTTTTTTTTTTGGCGGTGCTGGGGATTAGAATTTTTAGTCGTGTTTCCTAGTCTGTGGATTCGCTGATGTCAGACTGGGAAGGCCCAACCTCACAGCAGCAGAGCAGCAGAAGGTCAGACCCACAGCCACCAGACTGAAGCAAGCGTGCTCCTCTTGTTGGAGCTGCAGTCAACTGCAATGCTGCTGAGGTCCTTCTGGCTCTGCTGTCTTGTGTTGTACAGAGAAAGGTCTCCAGTGTGGCACCTTAGAGGAACACCACAGAGATGGGCTGGGTAAGCCTGAGGGCAGGGCCGGAGAAACCCTGGGCATGCTCACATGGATACTGCACATGGATGTGTAAAGACAGCTCGGTAGATGCACCAGAGGGAGGCTCTTGTATTGCCCGCCAAGTCTGTTACAATATGCTGTTGCATGATCAGTCTGTGAGTCAGGAGATCTTCTTCCTTGCTCTGGTGTCCTCTCTTGCCTCCTCTGTCTGCATCCTTCTATAACAGCGGGGCTTCCTTGGGATGAGAGACTGTGTAGACATTGCTGCTCAGATTTCAGTGCAGTGCTGTGGAATAACTGAGGATTTTGTATTTAAATTTACTAATTTCTATTCTTATGTGAAGACTCTTGTGGATAAAGGGAAGTTTTCTAAATTATTGTTTTAATCTGAGACTCTAGCTCTTACAACATATACTTGCTTTCAGTTTTTTGGCAACATCCTCTAAATGCAAGATTGGATGGCTTTATTTATGCACCACCCACAGCTCCCTAGGACATTGGTATGAGAAGTTGTCATGAGAAAAACAAACTCCCGGTGTGAATGACAGTTAAAGCATCTTCAGAATGATGGACATCCTCATCCCCATCATTACCATGGAAACTATGTATTTTGAGTTTTCACTGCCTACCACACTATGCTATTCCCTTTCCACATTCTCTCATTTGATCTTTCAGCAATTCTGTGAGATAAAATTCTTAGTCCATTTTACAGTTGATGAGTCTAAGCTGCACCAGGTTAGGAAGCTTTTGGAAAGCCAAGCACACAAGAATTGGCTGCTTCTTCACTGGGTCACAAGATAGATGCCTGAGCAGGAGTCGGGTAGTGTGGGGAGGTGAGTGGGGGTGAGCGTTACTAGGAATAAGTCGTTCAGTTTCCCTTTATTCAGTATTTCTCTTGGAAAAAAATACTAAGACAAGAAGCAGAGATTAAAGCAGAGATTACACTGTGCTGCGTGCCCACCACATGCCTTGGGATGCCAGGCACTACATATAATCTTACTTGATCCTCACCCAAGGCTGAGGTCAGCATACAGGAAAACCAAAGAAGGGAGAGTGACTGGTTTCCCCAGAGTGAGAAAGCAGGAAGTGGATGTCTGGATCAATCCAGCTGGGGCTGCTCACTCTACTGCATTTCCTCTCACAGTGTCATGAACCAAGAATGCATAGAAATGGACAGCGTGGATTAGATGAATGTTCTTGGAGTTAAAAGGAGAAAATGTCCTCTCTCCTTCGGTTTTCTCAGGACAGCTCCTTTGGCAGGAGCCTGCCTCAGTTGGTGCTTGAGGAATAAGTAGAGCTTGGGTCGATGGAGGATAGCCAGGCTCGAAGAGAGTGAGGTGCCCCCAAAACCAAGCACAGAACACAGGCTGACGCACGAGAGTGTGTTGGCGAGGCCTGGGACATGTTCTGTGCTGTGTGACCCTGGAGAGAATGACAACCCAGTTTAGGGAAAGTTAAATCATACAGAAAAAGGCAATAGGATCAACACTATTGTGAGATGTGCCATTGCTGGTAGGGTGTTAGGAAGAGCTTGTTAGTTCAGAGTTCCTTGCATTTTGTTCTGAAATCCCCTTGTACCGGAAACCCATTGTATTTATTGTAATATAATTAGATTCCATTCAAAGTGTGTGTATGGAATTACGTTGAAATGAGCTCCATTCTGAAGCTGGAAAACACAGTATTCTAATTTTTAATGGTCTTATACAAAAATCTGATTAGTGAAAGGAAATCTTAATTCAGTCTTTGTTGTTGAGACTTTTCATTCGACAGGAAATTTGAGTGGACGCTCTGAGTGCCTGGACAGAATCATGTGACCACATGGGAGTCCCTCTTTAAGGGCTCAGTCCCATGGGATTCACGAGCTGTCGCAGGAGGAACCCCTGCTGAGTCAGATGTTACCTTCAAATTATGCTTCTTTTCTTTCCACTTTGAAGGGATGAACTCTCATGGGCAAGGACAAAGTTACACACCAGTTAATAGCACATTGTATGCAATACAATATGTAAGGCAGCTTTTCAGTCATGATGAAACTCTCGATTGTGTACATGCGGAACTGACAAGTGCTGAGCTCGTTTTTGTCAAATATTAATCTTACAGTGAATGTTCTTGCTTCCTTCCAAGGACTCCAGTCTCCAGAACTCAGCAGAGGGTGTGTGTTAAGGTCCTGGTAACGGGACCCTTGAGTGACTGAGTTTGACTGCACCTTGAATCCTGTTAGGCTGGATGGTCTCTTGGCATCTTCTCTGTTGAGGCAGGTTGAGGGCACCAGAGTGGGCCGTCTGACGATCAGGGCACCCAAGCCTTTCTTGCGCGGCACTGATGATTGCAGTGCCTTCTGATAGGGCGGCTTACCTGGTATTCATCTATACACCTCCACACGTGTCGCGGGTGTGACCCAAGCAGCACCTGTGTGTGAGGAGCACTCCTCACGGTGTTTCATAAGGGAGCCAACAGAGGCAAATACCCAGGGCTGCTCCAGCACCCCTCATTTTAAAGGGTAGCACTCGGACCATAATGCAGTTCTTTAATTTCACATTCTGTGCACTACAAGATTGAAATCATCGTCTTCCAAATCATTGATCCATTCAATCAACAATTACTTATAGAGCACATACTACGCCATGGGATATGATGGAAAGCATGACAGGAAGGCATGGTGCACAGCGACGGCTCCATTTCAGAGGGGTGGGGCAGCACTGCTTCTTACCAACTGTCAGCAGCAGAACTCACAGGTAATGTCTCACTCAGTTAAGAAAAGATGAAGTGTGCAGAGATGATTTCAAACATTTCATCTCAGCCCCTCCTTTTGGATGGACCCAGCTCAGTTCTTTCAGAGCTGGGTTGCTTCCTCTGTCAGTCATAGGCTGGAGACCACTGAGACTGTTTCTGCAGGATGGTTGTCATTGGATGACCTACGCTTTTATCTGAAAGTCCTAGCAAGATTTTTAAAGTGTCCTAATTTTAAACGATCAAATTATATAATACAAACATGCAAATTCATCTCTGTTGGATGATGAGGGATATTGAGCCCTTTGTAGAGGATATTAGAAGTCTAGGTTTTCATTTTGAATCACTGACTTCTTAAGATTGGAGTCCATCTTGGTTCCTCCAGAGATTTTCACATTTAGACTGGACACAGCTGATCTGCTTTTTCCCTCCTCTCTTCACTGTGTGAAGATGCCACGGGCATCCTCTGGGATGGGTCTGGAAGCTCCATGAGCAAATCCAGGCTAGTCCTACTCTGGGGTTACCCTAGTCTGAAGGCAAATGTGTCTGTGGATTGGGTGACACCCCCAAGGCCTGTTCTCTGTCACTCAGCTGCCAAAGGAACGCCATACAAGAGGAACAGGAGCTTACTGTATGAAGGGTTTCATTTCAGTGGTTCCATTTTGAAAAGAAACAATTGCCCTCTGGGTCAGCAGCCTCATCGACTTTGAGGGAGACTGGCCTGGGCATTTGAAGGAACCACCCAGTCAACCTGTCACTCCTTACTATGTCTCTGACAGCCGTTGGGTTTGGTTGAGAAATGTTTTGTTTTCTTTTTTTTAATGCATGGTAATTTCAGGAATCACAAACTCAAATCCTTCAAAACAAATAATGTCCATTTAATGTTCCTACTCTTACTTATTGTGGCTTACCCTTAAACATTCATTGCTCCTAAACAGGTTCAAGTACAAAAGCAAACATGCAAACAAACAAACATACACACAGCAGTGAAGACTGGACTCCATCTCAGGATGTCCTCTTCACAGAGCTACCAGTACGTCTCGGGAGAGGCCAGTGCAGGCGCCTGCCTGCGGTTTCTGTCACCATCTGATTCTGAAGCGGCCCCTCATTGTTGAGCGCACATGCTGCTCAGCACATGCACTTTTGTTTCTTAGATGCTTCCAAATGCATTCATTTTCAATACTTTGAGTTTTCTTTTCTTTGATACCAGTGGTAACATTTTTGTCTTCAAATTTCAGAAAATAGAAATACATACCAAAGATTTGTACTGAAAAGGACAGTGATCATAGCTTTGTTCATTTGAATTTTCAGTTTCAGCAACAAACATCCAAATGATACAGAAAGTAGCTGATGCCGGAAAATATCACGTCCATCCCACTGGAATCAATAACTGAAAGAATGACCATGGAAAGAGAAAGATGGGCCTGAGCTAAGAGACACGAAGTCGCAGCCAAGCTTTCCGCGTCACTCTGGCAGAACACACCCTGTCACCTGGCCCCCACATCTCGCCTGATGTTGTCCATCCCTGCCACGGCCGTCCCTTTCCCGTGCACTTGGATTAATGCATGACCTCCTTGAGTCACAGGTGGACTCTCATGATGCCATTCTGAAGTTTTGTCCATGGAGTCTCTTCTTCCAACACACCTGTACCTTCTGTCATACTAAGGACTTTATTTCTCATCTTCCCAACACAGTTCAAAGCTTGAGCGCCTCCTAGGAGTGAGCATACTCTTCAGTCTGTCCCCAGCCCTCATTTAACATGGTCCCTGAACTCATGCAAGCACCTCCATGTTTACTTCCCACTGGGCTTTCCCTGGAGCCTGGCCCTGTGTATTCAGCACTCCCCGTGCCTTCGTGTGCCTTGGATGTACCGTCTTATTCTTGCTGGACGCATGCTGTTGCCTGGCTCTCTCAGTGAGCCTCCTGGGCTGTGCTGTGAAATGCATGTGTCGTGGTGGCCGCCACCCGATGCATCCCCGGACATGAACCTCCCTCTGAGCTGCGCTGGCACAGGAGGCACATAATCGGTGTTTCCCGTGGGTGTCTCACGGGATCTCCAAGATCAGACAGTGAGTGGACCCTCAGATTTGGTTCCCTCCCCCCTCCTTGCTGTCAGGACCAGACACCTTGGATTCCTCTTCTGCCTCACACCTCACAGCAAGTCCACCCACCTCTGGGTGCTTCTCACAGAGGATCCCAATCCACCATGCCCTTCCCTCTCCATGTGGCCCAAGTCCAGGTCACAACCTGCTTTGACCGAGTGGTGCTGGAGGCTAAAGATCCGTCTCCTCCTCCCTTTCTGCCACCCTGGCGTATGGCTGCTGGCTGACCAAGAACTGCCTGGCTTGGGTGGACAGGGCAGCAGAGCATCAGGAGCTCCAGGAGGGCTGCCTGCACAGTGGGCCCAAGGTGTGGGCTGCTGACTTCCAGCTGGCCATCCCGAGCATCAGCTGCACCCTGTCCACAGGGTGACCTCCGCCCAGCCCCTGCCTCGGCCTCCTTCTCTCTCACTTCTAAAACACCTTCACTTCTTCCTCTGAGTCACACTTGGCTTGAATTCAGTTTTTAAGTAGAAATTTGAAGTACACTCATATTCTGCCACCCTTTTTTGCCTTTTTATATGAAATAGAAAGTTCTAACAATTTGAACAATTCCAAAGTAGAATTCTCTGAATCGTGAGCTAACATAGAATCTAAGTAACTGTGATTTAATATCATGTATCACATTCATGGGTTGCACCAAAGTTGGATGCATCTGTTGACTTTAAATACTAATTCGTGTTTCTAAACAGCAAACAATAAATATAAACTAAGCTTGCATTCTCCTTCTACCATTCGTATTTACCTCACGGAAATTAAAAGTGGTTAATTTAAATTGTGTAGGATAAATAATTATTTTTTCATGTAAATGTGATTTTAGTTTAATTAGCAAATATTATGTAAATATATGTAAATTATGCCTTAAATATTTACATAATGTAAAATTTAAAATTTTCTGTTTACTTGTTAATATAAACCTGGAAACAGTCAGTGTGGCTTGCATAATTTATGACTGGGGATTTTAGGCACAAGGGCATTTGAGTTAATTATGTGGTTAAAATATTCAAAATAGAACTCTTTGATACCATACAGCTCCAGCCACATACAAATGCGAAAGTGTTTACAGCGTTTCCAGGTGGTCCTGTCTTTGAGTAAATCCCACTCTCCCCGCAAGCTACTCCCCATATGGAGAAAGCCACGATAGGAAGAGAGAAGAATTAAGTGTGTACAGACAGCCTGTGGTTTGGAAAGGTCAGAAGTATTTACAAAGTCCACTTTGGGTAATTATCCAAGCACCAAACTGCTCTGATCAAAACAAGTGAAAAATAGTGGACTATTTTTAAAAAAATCAATGAAATAATATAAGAAGACAAAACTCCCTTTTAGGAAAATAGAGAATTTTAAAAGTTGCAAAAATCATTTTCAAAAGTCAGATGAAGGAAAAAGTCAGTCGCTGGGGTAAGTACCTAGTGCTAAAGTCTGGATCTTACAGATGCTCCAGTATGGGCCATCTCCACACCACCCTGCCCACCCTACCTGCCGTGCTCCCTTGTCTACGGTCAGCATCGAGAAAGGCGATCACCTTTCCTTTTTCTGTCCCCTTTCTTTCTGTGGCACTGGGAATTAAACCCAGGGCTTCATGCTTGCTGGGCCAGAGCTCCACCACCGAGGTAAACCCTCAGCCCTGACAGTCACGTATCTTTCAACTAATTTTTCAAACTTCTACTTGTTATATATATATATATACTTGTTAAAACAGAAGAACCTAGGTTCACTTATCATTTTATCAAAGACAACAGGTAGGAAAGACATGCAATTCGATTCTCTTCTATGCAATCAGGAAATTCAAGGAGGCCCTCCTGTATGGAGAAGGAGCCCCAGGGGTTGGCATGTCCCCACTTCCCCAGCGAGTGCAGACACCTGCAGGGAGAAACCAAGAGAAGAGGCGTCTTGGATTTGCCGTGCCCTGTTAAATGGAACAAATTAAGGAAATTTTTGGCAGTTTCTCCTTTCACTAGAATTACCTTGAACAGCTCTCAGGAAGTATCTTCTCATGCATAATGGATTTTGAAATTGTCCTCTGGTGGAGTTTACATAGTGCTTTCTCTAAGGGAAATTAGAATCATATCAATCCTACGATTCTAAGAATGACAAGCGATGAAGAAAGAACTTTCCCCACCTTGATAAATATGTTGAATATTATTATATCAGAGAAACTTTGTGTTTTTTAGTTGTATAATATGTTTTTTTAATATTTTCAAGTTTGCGTGAATCCCTTTCCTGCATGGCACCTTCAAATGCAGAACTGGGGGCAGTGCATATTGTAAAACCAATGCAGCTCTTACAATACGAAGTGTCAGTAGTTAAGATTCTATGGTTCATGTCTCCATTGCCAAATGGTCTCCCCCAGTATTTTTGCCCAACTTGCGACCACAAGGGAAGTATTCCACGCTAAATGCAGAGCACACGTGCACAGGCCAGCACCCCAGCGGGGCCTGAACCTCCACCGGCTCTTGTGAAGTTCTGCACCTTAGCTCACCAGAGGGCTCCTTCTGGAGCTGTGGTCCTTCTGTGATGTGACCGCTGAGGAGTCATGCTACCCACTGATAGGCACAACCCTTGTCCTCCTTGGAGTGTCCGATATTAATGCCCATAGTGACGGAGTCATCTTCCAGCACTGCAGAATACAGCCAAAAGCTTCAAAAATGCTCTTTGTTTTTATAATAGGGAGCAAAATTCCAAATAATAACTTGAGTGAAAGTAAAGATTCAGAAATGCATTAAAAGTTTTGTGAGTGTGGTGGGGCGCTCGACTCTGGAGGCTGAGGCAGGGGGATCACAAGTGTGAAGCCAGCCTCAAAATTTTAAAAATAATAAAAAAGGCCTGGGGATGTGGGGATGTGGTTCACTGGTAAAGTGCCTCTGCGTTCAATCCCCAGTACCAAGGGAAAAAAAAAAAAAAAATTTACAAGTACTTTTCAAACTCAATAGTAAAAACATTCTAACTACAACAAAAATTCACTCATTCAAAATGGATTCAAAACTTTGTGAAATTCCAGTTCCTTATTTTGACTTACTCTTTTGCTTCAAAACTAATTTGCATCTTCATGGTCTGTTCTCAAGATTGCTCTGCATTCTGTGCTGAGTGACGTGGGACGTGGTGTCTGCCGGAGCAGTAGCTGTGCACCTCTTCTCCAGTTAGCTACGTTTTGTCATTCTTTACCTGACCCACAGCTGTTCCTTCCTGCTGGGCAGGCTGATCACATCAAAGGAGAGGTACTGAGGCCAGGGAGGTGGCTTTACTCTACACACTGGTTCAATAAGGAGAGAGGGCTCTTGTCCAAAATCATCCTCTCCTGCGGGCCAGCAAGGATTTTTTTTTTTAAGATTCAAGCATTTATTTAAATATGTCATAAAATTATAAAATCATGGAGTATTTATTTATCCATATCCAATATACATTGTTCCATGTTTCAGAACTCAGATAATACTTACATGAAAATGTCATTCTTTATGTGTTGAGATACATCTTTCTTTTTTACTCAATAATACATTATTCAGATTAATCAATGTTGATGCATTTTTTTTTCTTTTTCTTTTTCTGTTTTTTTTTTTTTTTTTTTTTTTTAATTATTTTAACAGAGAGGTTTAGGGAAGTGGGAGCAAAGGATGCAGAGAATATCAAGAAAGCTTTAAGCGCTGGACCACAGGCTTCATGAGGGCCTGCAGTCTCTGGTTAATGCTATCCCAACTCCCGAGGTTTCTGAGACTCAAACATTTTTTGTGACATTGGCAGGCAACCTGATTCCTGCTGCCTGTGCCCATGATCTCAAGACACTTTGAGACTGAGTCTGGGTCAGCTGTCTGCTAGGCCTGGCCAACTTTCTCCGTGTGCAATTAACACTGCTACACTCCTGCTGCAAACGCGTGCTCCCAGCCAGCAAGCATATAGCAGTGAATTACAACCCACTGCCTAATGCTTTTTCAAATATGATATGATGGTTTAATTTGAAAGAAATCAACTTAAAACTGTACTAGGAACTGTCAGAGATAAAACGAGTGATTCTTGTATCAGACTTTAGACCCAGGGCTATATCTGTGAAGATCTCAGAATTACAAAAGACAGGAATCCAGGAACCCAAGTGGTGATCGAGGCTTTCCTAGAGGCAGCGTTGGTTATTTCGAACCGTTTGTTTGTTTAATATCTCAAAGCCTTCTTATTTTTGTCCTTGACAAAACTAAACACATCCAATCAAGACCTAGGTGTTAATTAAAAAGAAGAAAAGGTGGAAAATGTGACACTTAGCAATTTATTTTTAATGCATAATAGATAACGACTCATGTTGTAAGTTTTCCCTTAAAAACAACATTACCTAGTTGATTTAGGTTTCCCTGATTAGAGCATGAACTTCTTGACAACAGGTCTTATATGACAATGTTTCAAAATGAGTCTACAGTACTTTTTAAGGCAGTAAGTACTTGTAACTCAGTCAACAGTGGAGGTCACATTCAATGCCAGCCTTTCTTGCCTATATCCTATCAATAATGTGCTTCCAGGGAAAGCACAGCAGCAGGTGTATGCCAACACACTTTACTCCCCAGACATCGCCATGTTCTCCCAGGATCAGCGCCAACACCTTTCCTCTCAACCGTGCCAACAGAGTAGGTTCAAGACTCAGGCCCTCTGAAGTTCAGCAAAATGCTGGAGGAAGGAGGCAGAAGAGTCAAAGCAGATTAGGGGGCATGACTGTGCTTAACAAAAATACTCCCTGGTTTATCAAACCCAAGTTTATCAGTAACAGTTACAAAAGTCTTGGAGCAGCTTTCTTTTTCTTTTAATTATTTTTTTTTAATTTTTACGGACTGCATTTTGATTTACTACAAAAATGGGGTACATCTTTTCATCTCTATGGTTGTGCACGATGTAGATTCACACCATTTGTGTAAGAATACATGTACATAGGGTAATATTGTCTGTCGCAGTCCAACATCTTTCATATCCCCTCCCTCTCATTTCCCTCTACGCAATCTAAAGTTCCTCCATTCTTCTCTCACTCCTATCATGTATCATCATCCACTTACCAGGAAAACCATTCAGACTTTAGTTCTTTGGGACTGGCTTATTTCACTTAGCGTGATGTTCTCCGTTCCATCCATGGGAGCCACTTTCTTCACTGAGCATGTCTACGTGTTGAGCAATGTGCTCATCCAGTGCCAAGCTCCCTTAGCTAGTCCGCTGAATGTGCAGTGCAAGTCTTGAGGGCATTGGACTTTTGAGAGAGCAAGTACAATAGCTAGATAATGCAAATGAGAATTCTAAGTTGAAGCAAGTCAAATTACCATGAAGTTTGACTATCTAAAAGGTGTCACTGTTTTCCATGGTTTAACATTTTAAAATGTTGATGGGATGAGAAATGAATGAAAGACAGTGTGTGACCTCCAGCCCTGTAACACTTCCCTCCATCCTTCCCACCTGCTGAGAATGACTTCCTGCTGACCCCCACCCAGCCCTTTTCCTTCCCTTGCCTATAGTGAACAGAGAAGCATCCAGCCTTTGACAGACACCACAAAGGGCTTAGCAGGAAACACGTACCCATGTCTTTACCAAGCTTTTAGTGCAAGGGGGTCAGTCAGGCAGATTATCAGACCCACGCTGACCAACCTGAAAGCCACAGTCCTCTTCACCCAGGTCTCAGCAATCCACAGGGGTTTCACCTGATGATGGAGTTTCCTGGGTCCTACCTGGGAGTATGCTGAGAGGGGTCCTGATTTTGAAATTTTATTTTGCTTTCAAATGAGGTTGTAAGCCTTAGGGAATCATGCCTCAGGAAAGGGGCCACTGCTATCCTGCTTTAGGACTGTTTGTGACCCTGAGCTAGTCACACCCTCCAGGGGTATTCACTACCACATCTGTTCACAAAGATGCACCAGAAGACAGGTGCAAAATTTGCAGCTTAAGCTTCCATTATTTGGGTAAGAATTACTCAACTTGTCAGTCATTTTCTTCTGAAAGTTAAACATAGTTAGCCACTCCTTCCTGTGACGCTGCCCAGGACAGTCAGGAGGCACGGAAGCAGCGCGTGCTCTCCCCGGGCCACCATGCACATCTGCTCTTGTCTTCCATGATGTCTGGAAAAGAGCTTCCTTAGTCCTCGATTCTTTGTTACTTTAAGCTTTTACGTGTAAATAAGTATAGATTCATGCACAGTTGTAAGAAGTGACACGGAGCCCCAGGTCCCTTGCCCCATGGAAACCTGTGCAGAACTGGAGTGCCCTGTCACACAGGGAACGCTGACGCCCAAAGAGGGAAGGGACCCTCCTTCCCTGCAGGGACCCCTCGGGTACACTTGACAGGTGTGCCCACACTCCTCCGGCCCCTTCCCACCAACTCCAGAGCACCCACAGTGGGTCCTCCTTTGACCATCCTTTCCACAACACAGGCCTGAAACTGCAGGGCAGCACTGCAGTGTGACCTCAGCTCGGACAGCACCTCATCTGGGTGTCCGTGTTTCTCCCTGGGGACTTTCCACTTGAGCGGCATCCAAGTTGCCTGCAGAGGCTTTGTTCAGCTTATTAAGGCTACAGAAGAATGAACTGGATGAAAGTTTTATTAGTAAAGAGTTGGAGTATCAGTAGGTTTTGAAACATTTCAGTAATTGAGGATCATTTTCTAAGTTGTCAAAATATAGAAGGGCAATTCCTTGGGGCTTTTTGGATGAGTCCCCTGGGTCTGCCGGATTCCTTCAGGCTTCATTAGAATTCCTTCCCAGACCAGGAGCTTCTGTTTCCATGGTCAGGTTACGGCCAGTGCTGGGCCAGGCTGCTGGCCCACGTCATCCTCCTGGGCCGGGGCCGTGCTCGGGTGTCCCTGAGTGGGCCTCTCAGGTAGCAGCATTGCCACCTCAGGGTTGCTCAGGTGGTCCAGCTACTGTCCTGGCATCTGTTTGAAGCCTGTCACTCAGGGACGTTTCAGCAGGCAGACGGAGCTGCCGCCAGGAGCCGCTGCCCTGGGGGTCCACCCTCTCTCCACAGCTCCTTTCCTGGTGGGCACTCGGGCTTTCTCTTGCTTTCTTTTCAGAATTTGTGTTGGGCCATGATCCCAGCTCTTCTGAGGTTGTGGAGAGCTGTCTTGCAGCCTGGGCCCGATGCCCACCAGGCCTGGAAAGCAAAGCTGCCTGGAGGCGCTGCTGGGGGATCGATGGCAGAGGGCTTCTCAGCTGCTCCTGCTAATTAATGCTGCTTTCACAAGAGCTACCACTCCGGTCTGCTAATGTCGTGACTGTGTCCGTGTTCAGGATTTGCATCCTGCAGGGCCTCTTTTATTTTATCTCTCCCTCAAATGTGCGCTGAGCACCTGGGCTCCTCCATACTCACGAATTGTCCCTCGGCTCAAGACAGGACTGCAAACGTGGGAGGCTGATGGAGACTGCTTTCAGATGACACGGCGAGGAAGCAGGTGTCATCGAAAGGGTCGAGGAGAAGATGTGGTTAATGCTTGGAACTTTAAAAAATAACCTTATGTTGGTTAAAATCGTAGACTATATAGTCTTCCTTTTTTTGACCAACGACTTTTTATTCATTTTTTTTCCCATGAGAGTTTAAGATTAAGAAAGCTTTTTAGCTTTTCTGCTTTCATTCACTTTTGAGATCAAGGACTGTTGATCTACAGCATAAAACTAAATGAAGAGTTAGGGAAAGCATCCCCAAAGCATGGAGATCCTTTCTCTTCCAATGACATTTTCCTCTCTTCGTGACAACGGAATCTGTGGTTCCCCTTCAGCGACCCAGTCTGCCGGCTTTCCTTGTGAGCGCCCGGGTCTGCTGGCTGCTCGTGGAGGACTTGCGCCATGGTTTCTGTGCCCACAGTGGACAGTGGTCTGGAAACGTATGGGTTGTTTTCTTCTTTAAGTTTTTGTGACATCTTTGACAGGTTTTGTTGTCAAAATTACATCAGTAGCATTGAAGAAGCTGGAGAATCTTTTCCCTTTCTCTCTTTTCTAAAAGATTTGGGGGGACAATGGTTTGTTTTGTTTTTTGTTTGTTTTCCTCCTTAAATATTTGACAGAATTTTCCAGTGAAACCATCTGGACCTATTGTCTCAGTTTTAGGAAGGTTTTTTAATAGTAATCTTCAATTTCTCTCAGAGACGTGGACGTATCTAGATGTTCTGTTTCATCTTGTGTCAGTACTTGGTAGGTTGTAATTTTCTGGGGCTTTGGCCAGTTCATCTAAGCTGTCCTAGTTTTAGGGAAAGCGGTAATCACAGCATTCCCTAGGCTGTCTTGGATGCCTCAGGATCTGCAGGTCGTCTGGCATTCCGAGTATTGCTCTCTGTCTTTTTCTTGATCAGTCTAGCTAATGTTTTATCAATTGATCTTCCCAAAGAAATGCCTTTTGGCTTTTTAATTTTCCCTACAATTTGTCTTTTAAGAATTATTTTCTAAACATGTTGATTAATTTATTCCATCTCTTATTTGGATTTAATTTTTTATTCTTTCCCATTCACTTCCAGAGGCACAATCTTAGCTAACTGATATTACTTTCTTTTTATAATTTAAGCCTAAAGATACATATTTCTACATAAGCATTAGTTTAAATGAATTTCACCCATTCTGATATGTTCCAGTCTTATAATCATCCAGTTTGACTTCCTCTCTCTCCTTGTGATTGTTTCTTTTATTGATTGTGTATTTAGCAGTGCTCTGTTTTTCCCAATAGTTGAGCCTTTCTAAAACTGCTATTTTCACGTATCCCTGACTGTGGTTAGGGTGTGGTCTTCAGATGCGCATCTTCTCCACGTCTTGAGACTCATCTCATGACCTTGCATGATGCTGGGGAGTGTTCTCCTTTCCTCCTGAGATGGCTTTGGTTGCTACAGATGTTGTGTGGGGGGTTCAGTGACAGTCAGGCAGTGTGATTCTAACCTCACTGGGCCTTCAGGTGTTTGGCAGGTGTCTCTGGTACAGAGGCCAGAAGCAGAAAGCCAGGCCCATGTCTGTCCTCTCACACTTTCTGAGTTCTGCACTCTGTCACATCCTGGCTAGCTGCTTATGCCCCACAGTTGGTGCCCAGGTTGCAGGAGAGTTGTTGGCAGGATGCAGGGTGAGGACACCCGCTCCTGGATGGATGCTTTGCCTGGCTGTTGACCAGAGGCTTAGCTGCTTTGGGGCTGTCAGCAGAGGCCTGGGTTCCTCATTCTGTGCAGCATGCATCAGGGCTCTGAGTGTGCTCTTGAGTGAGTCCACAGGTGCAGAGGGTGGTCCCAGGGAGCAGGGAGGAAGGCACAGTCTGTATGACGCATGTGCAGAAATCGCTGCATCATTCACAAGGTGCCCTTTAGCCAGGTCAGACCTGACTGTGTGGGAGTGCACTTGCGTATGAGGAGAGAGACTTGTTGGCACTTTCTTTCAAACAAGCTATGACATTTTCTGCCTTTGTCCATTCCTATTGCTGTAACAAAATGCCTGAGTCCTGATCATTTATAATTACAGAAATGTGAAACTGGGAGGTCCCAGGCTGAGGTGCCCACAGATTTGGTGTCTGGCGAGGCTCCCCTGCTGCCAGGTTGGCATCTTGCTGCTAGATCCTCCAGAAAGAATAAATGTTGGGTCCTCACATGGCAGAAGGGATGGAAGAGCAACACAGAGATGATGCTGGGCATCGGCTCTTCCCTAAGGGCATGAGCTGAATTCACGAGGGTGAGACCTCATAGTCTGTCATGTCCTAAAGGTCCCACTGCTTAATGCTGTCAGGTTGAGTCTTAGTCCCAACAGGAGTCTTGGAGGGACACAGAAATGCAAACCAGAGCAGTGTCTTTGCTGTTTTCATCTAGTCATCTTGTCAAGTGCATAGAAAGGTATGTGCTAACTTTCCAGATGTGCATCACATCACAACTTAAAGCCACACCTTTTACGTGAATGTGGATCGGTGTTTCTCTCTCCTCTGGTGCACACACAATGGCACCTTCGAAAGCAGATATCCATTCCCACCAATTCTGTAGCACCTGGGTCCCAGCACTCCTGCTGGATGTGGGTTCCTAAACTTCATAAACGATCAGCACAGTGCTTCATGACTTCCCGGGGCAACGCTGTCTTCCCGAGGCCCTGGGAATGAGAACAGGCCACTTGATCATTCCTCTCTTTTGCTGATGAAATGTTGAAAGCCAGAAAGCTTGGAGTACTTGGTGTCCTTCAAGTAGGGAGCAGATGTGCTGGACACTGGCTCAGGCGGGAGACCCTCATGAAATTATAGTCAGCAACACAGCCAAACAAGCAGACAAATGGTCAAAAGCTGTTGAACCGAGAGTGGTCAGTATGCTTAAAAGATTTGCCTGACTCTTGAAAGATGAGCCATTGGGTGTGGGGTGCACTGCTTTCATAAAATAGCTATGATTATCTTAATCTTTGATTCCTTTGTCGATGTCTTCTTATATTTGAATGAATATAATTAGGCACCTGGGACATAATAAACAAAGTATCTATCTTTAAAAGTTTTAAATTGTGTTTAATTGTCAGATGGAATATCTCTGGTTATTTACCATATGTTTCTGAATTCAGAAATTTGAAGGTGATTTTGCAGAAACACAAATTATGAAAGATTGCATTCAGAATTGTTATTGATAGACTTTCAAAAAATATTTTTGAAAAAAAAATGAACACAAAGGTGAGCAAAGTTATTAAATCAGGATGGAAAGAACAAATTATTTAATAGAGTGCCATGGGTTTCACTTAGGAATGGCAGATTTACTGGAGTGAAATGGTTTTGCACCTGTCACAAATCAATCTGGAAAAGGATGCAGACACCCTCCTGGAGAAGCTGGAGAGACACACAGTGAGGGGTGTGGCCTTGCTTCTAGGAGCCAGCCTCCCTGCTCCTACCTGACCTCGCATCTGCTCTGAATTGCACGGTGAATAATGAATTCACGGTGCCTGCCTCTCTCCAGAGATGTTCCCCTTCGCCTGGATGAGCTCTTTTATAAATGAAAAGCCTGTATTGCAATAAACAGCTGCTGTGATTACCAGGGAACATAAAACCCTCTCTTGTTCTCTGTCATATAACTGAGGGTAGATTGAGGATCACCCCCGCCTGATTTATGTTATTTTATTTTACCATTTTTTTTAGTAGGCTAGTTTTTCAGGCAGCCAAGCCATAAAGCTCTCTAGAAAGAAGAGTATCCAAGAGATCAGGACATTTGGGCCTCGCAAGAGAGCAAGTGCTTCTGGAATGTTAGAGGTCATACTTCTTGTATGAGAGACTGGCCCCAAAGTTAAGAAGGAGCAGGAAAAAGTCATACACATAAGAGTCACTGTGCTTTGAAGTTGTGAAATAAGTGCTTACTTTTTAGTTTACCTGGCCCTTTGTGTATTATACTGCAAACTTAGTTCACCTGTTAGAAACATAAACCAAATTTTGGACACCCATCAAAAACAAAAATCCTTTAAGATTCATCAAATATCCATTCACTAAAAATGCCCCAGATAGTGATGCTGGTAAAAAGCTGCCCAGGGTGGTGCAGGGAAGCTGAGCTTTGAACCAAGCAGGCGGGTCATGCAGGGCACAGAGAGGACACTCCTGGCTTCACGCTGACCAGCTGGACAGGCACACACACCATACTTACCTGGGCAACCCTCCAACTCAGTCACCATTATTTTGCAGGTTGTCGTGAATAAAACATGCAACACTGCCCAGAATATTCAGGCAATTCGTGAAGGCTGATTCATTGGCAAGAGGCAGAGCCAGGGCATGCACCCTCGCCCTCAGCTCCAACACCTGTGCTTGACCACAGACTGATTTCTCCCTGATGCCGTGAGCCCTGGGGGAGCTCCCCACAGCCTCTCATTTCCTTGTCCTGCTGGTTCTCTTCTTTGTACTTTTGTTCTATTAGCAAATTAGCATTCATCACATTTATCTTTGTAAATTATGCATGGAAAGACCATTGCCAAACGCAAAGACAAAGAAAGGGATTGCATGTATATGATCCTGAGAAACAATTCTCTGAGTTCTGAATTTTTCCATAACCGTTAGTTCTAAGAAAAACCAGAAGCCGATAGCAAAAACATACTTTGAAGACTTCATAAATCAAGTCTCTCTGGCTTACGTAATATGCCGTGGTTGGCTTCCTTGACTTCCGTATTCCAAACCCTACTTATTGACACTGACCCCCAGTCAGTCACGTTCGGCAGGAGCTGGGATTGATAGGGACTGTAGAACAGCAGGCACAATAAGCAAGGGTCAATTGAGAGCTGGAACCGTACCGTGTCCTAAGCTAATACTGGTGACCAATGGCGAAGGGCCAGCAAGAAAGGCGGAAAGGAGAGGAAGACAGTGGCCTCACTGTGCCTTTGCTTCATTTCCTGAAGACAAATTGGTGGGCAAAATAATTTTGCTATTCTTTTAATGAGAAACATATTTGAAAAGGAATATATTTCTTCTCTTAAAAAAGTCACTGCTTTATAGCATTATTTAAAACTAGAAACACCTTGCCATTTTGAACAATAGGCATGGTGTCTTATCTTACAGTAGCCACCAAGACACAGAAATCCATTTGACCCAGGCCACAAAAGAAAACTTATATTTTCATGTATGATAAAGTCTCGTTTGCCTCTGCTCTCTGTGGCTGTTCTGATTTCTTTGTATCAGTGTTGAACCTGAAACTCTCTAAGCTGTGACTTTATCACAGTTGAGCAACAAGCCAACAGTACAGTGGGATCTTACAGTGTCTGTGTCAGGGTGGTCTTCTTCATTCTACGCGAAAGCAAGAGGCATCTACAGTCACTGAACGTTAACCAAGGGGAGGATATTTGGATGTTGGTATAAAAACTTGAGTAGATACTCTCTTCTTTTAAAAGTACCCAAGCAACTATTGGTGAGCTTCCTCTTTGATAGAACAGAGTGATTGATGATCACATATTGAAATAAGCCACATCCTTGCTCAAGGTCAGGGTTCAAGTTACTTCATGAATCTGGCTCCTCTATACCTACATCAAGATAGGAAATGTCTACCCTTGGAGCATAAGATCAGTCAGTCATGTTTCCAGTGTACAAAATCCTCGAAGTCTGCAGAGAATAAGGTTGCCCTCAAGTTACTTATGCCTTACGAGCAACATGTGGACCATAATGAGATCTTAGTGACTGCTTGTGCATGCGTGGGAAAACGTGGTGGGCTGATGACCCTCTGGTACCTGTAGACACCTACTATGTGGATTGGGACACCTTTGCTTAGATCCCTCATCATCTCTGCTGTGTGAGAGACTCAACAGTGGGATCCTGCCTCACCCCATAGACACTGAAATTGTGAAGATTTCACCTGCCACTAGGTAGCTGATTAAAAGCGAACCACAATGAGCAGTTGAAAGAGAGACGCTGTTACCACCAAGGGTCTAGAAAGGAGCACAGTAGAGCTCAGCGGTCCTTGTCTTGCCTGGGACTGCATCCTGAGTCCACAGGCCTGGAGGGAGAGGGATCAGAGGAGAGTCTGTGCTGACCCACCTGAGAACCATCCACACCTGACTTCCCTGACCGTGGAGGATTTCCATCATTCTAGAAAACTCTCTGAGGGTGCGCATGGTGATGGGGCAGCAGAGGCAGAGGCAGGGTCAGCTCTCCAGTCCCGGAGGGGGTGGCTAAGAAGTCCGCGCTGCCTGCTCTCGGTTCTCCCTGGTGCCGCCGTCACCGAGTCGATGAAGAGTAGAGTCACTGATTGCGTTAGTGGCTCTTCATCACCGCAAGAACCTTCACTGGACCATGAAGACGGCCGAGGGCAAGTGAGGCTATTATGGGAATAAACTGCAGGAATCCACCAGAGAGCCCGGCACTTAGGTCTGTGCAGCACCTTAAGTAACTCCCAACGAGGAGATCGGTAATGCTGCCCCTAATAAAATGCACTTAGTTTAAGTAAACTACTCACTAAACCTACTCGGCACCAGGCTTGCAGATGGCCCCTTTGTTCGTGTGACTGCACTGATAATCTGCCTGCACTGTGATGGCCCAGCTCAGAAGAATAGAACTGCGCGTGGTGCTGTACATTCCCTTCTGAGCTGGAGTTAAAATAGACACCATGAGACCGAGTGACGCTTGGTCGCCAGCGTTGTGGCAGGTAGATTGATCCAAGGGTGTGGCCCCGTTCATCCCACTCAGTCTGCTGGTGGCATGTGCCTAACACATTCCTGTACCTCCCATGCCACAGGCAGTATCTACTCATCCCATTCTTCTGACCAGTAGGGACATGTGTCCATCGCCTAGACCATCAGCTTGTTTTCAGTAAACACTCTGCCTTTCTCTCTTATAAAACCCAACTGGATACACATGGCCTCAAGCCCCTATTGTCTGTAACACTGGAAATGCATGTTGCTGGTCCCTCCTCTGAACTGACTGCTAGAAACCAGCTGCCTGACATAAGGACACTGTGGCTTTGACATTCTGCAAGATAGTGAGGCCTTCAACACAGTGAAGCCTGGACATTTGTATAGCTCTAAAGCAATCCAGACTAATAAATACAAACATTTCCTATGCGCAGGAAGTATTGCAGCTTATTTCTGTAAAATATAGTTGGACATTCATGTGAAATGTAGAAAGAAACTAAAAAACACTATTTCACACCTGAAAGTTTAAGTTAAAATTTGATATTAAACTCATCACATGGCAGAGTCAGATCTGAATAAACTGAAATGTGTAAGAAGAAAATTGAAAGAACAAAAAAAAAATGCAGCTGAGGTTTGAAATAGTCAGCATTGGGAATGTGCAAGCTGATTTTAAAATCATTCCAGCGCCTTCCCATGCAAATTGTTTGGAGATTTTTCTCTCTGACATGTGGGCACTTCTTACCAACATACTTTTTCCTACTCCCTACTGGTGGATTGCATTTCTTGAAATAGCTCTCCTTTTTCCAACTGAGTGATCGAAGAGGAACCAGAGCCAGGGACACAGATGCAGGGCGTCTAGGGTTAGGTGAAACGTTTCATGAGGGTGGCAAGGTCTGCAGGAAGGACCTTGTTCAAAAGGATGCAATTACCAATCAGGAACAGGGAGAGCGATATCTAGGCTCCGTTCCGTTCGTGCCCCTGAAAACTCCCATGGAACAGAGTGAGGGTAATTTTCGGAATAGGCTGGAAAGCGTGTGTGGTGAGCTTCAGTTTTGGGAACTGGGAGTAAAAGACAAGTTGAGATGGTATGAAGGATTCAACTTTGTGACTCAGAGGTGAGAAGATCAATAAGCCTGCACCACACTGCCCAGACACAGTGACCAGGGAGCGATGACTGACCATTGGTCCAACTCACAGAGAAGGAGCTGGGCAAGGCAGTTGTGGTTCAGAGGCCATGGGCTTTGTTTTTATGAGCGATTTCCATGGAGCCGTGGACAGGTGAGCTGTGAAGGTGAACTGCTGGTGAGACCGAGTCCGGGCACACTTGGAGGGGAAGAGCTAGCAGAGGTAACTAGGTATTTCTAGTTATCATCAAGACTTGGAAGCTTCGAACGCACTTCCCTGAGAGTGCTGTGAATTCCAGTGACTTCACACAAGAGCGGCTAGCCCGGATTCCTACTAGAGGTGTCTGTGGATTCCTGGAGTGGGCAGAGGTGTTTGCAGAGCTCAAGTCTGACTCGGACCTCTCTTGGGGCCAGTGGTCACCCACTGTATGCAAATGGACAAACCTTTAGCTTTCATTTGCTGCCTTGGGTCCATCCTTACCTGAAGTGGGGCTTAAGGCACACACTGTGTTGGACCAATGTGTATTGAGTGTTAAATGCTCCATACTGCACGGTACAGAATCATCTCGGCCTGGACTTGTCCTGCTGTTGGCTGGGGAGGGGTCTCTAAATTCATGCTGGTGTCAGCTGGAATGAATCCTTTATTGTGATGCTATGATTCAGAAGAACGTTATCACCAAGATGTAAGACTTTTCACTGAATAGAAGTTAAAATGGTATCTCATTTCCTGTCAGACCTCGAACCGGACCACCAACATCTCAGCCAATGAGAAGAACGGCCCTGCTTTGGCTGGGAAGCAAAGCAGAGAAGCAGGGCTGGTTTTGTACGAGAGTTCCTGTTCTGACCTAGCGGGTATTCAGGGTGGGCCAAGAAAGCTCTCCCTAGGCTGGGTGGGGTGTGGAGAGCCAGAGTAGGTAGTGGCAAATGGCAGAGAACAGAGGACGATGTCTGTGGAGCAGGCTGGGTAGGGCCGTGCCGGGGAACAGCCTGGCATCAGGAGGCAGGCACCGGTCCGCGTGTGACCACCAGGGTATGACTCCTCTTCTTTTGGCTCTTTGTGATTTGGGGGTTTCTTTCTAACAATATTCATTCACATGTACTTATACTTTTTATGATTAATTTAAAAACATTGTATTTAGCTTACTAACAAAACCACTGTGTACAACAAATGAGAAGTCTGCAGTGCTTCCCTGTCCGTAACTGACTGCCATTGAAACAGCCCACTCCACTCACCAGGGAAAACATCAGTGATAAAATCTAGAACTTTGGAGTGAATGAACACTAACTTATTTCCTTGGACTATATAAAGTGACAGAGTACTTGGGAAGAGGCACTTTTATATTCATGCCCTAGAGCAGATCAAACTAGAGAAATAACTTGAATTCCTGGGAAGAGGCCCCTTGCTCATCTACCTGGGGCCCCACCAAGGGAGGAACCTGCACTTTGCAACCTCAGGGGGCAGCAGACAAGATGGAGACACTCATCCAGGCAAAGGGAAAGAGGGTGCAGACCATGTCCATGATTGACAGCTTGAGATCCCTAACTCAACCCACTGCCTTCAAACTTCTCGCAGATGGAGGCAAGTCCCTGGCACCTGCAAGCTACACTGTAAGAACACCTAGACTCCACCATTCAGAGTGAGGAACGGCCGAGCCACTCTGCAGCATTTTACCAATGACATACATTCTCCAGGAGACATGTGATGGGTTCAGCTATCAATGCTGTGAAATCCATTCTTCACTTTTTTTTGAAAGGCGGGGGTACCGGCTATTGAGCCCAGGGGCAGTCAACCACTAAGCCACATCCCCAGCCCTATGTTGTATCTTATTTAGAGACAGGGTCTCATTGAGTTGCTTAACAACTTGTCATTGCTAAGGCTGGCTTTGAACTCATGATCCTCCTGCCTCAGCCTCCCAAGCTGCTGGGATTACAGGCATGAGCCACCATGTCTCATTATTCTTCACTTGTTTTCACCTATAATGAAAATTCATTTGCATTAGTAAAATGTTATCAACCATATGACATGTTTTGGTATTAAAAATAGTAGAGATTTTGTTTTTCTTCTTTAGCATAAAAAAGATATTTCAGTGCTTCGTTCTGAAACCTCCATACCTATGTTTTGTACACAGATGCACGCATGTCAGCAATTCCTCTTTATTTTGTAGTGCTATCTTAATGCTATCATTTTTACTATTCTTTATATTTAAATGACAAATACTGGTATTCCATATAATTTCTATGTCTTCCATGTGCCACAGGGAAGGACTCTGAGTTTGGCAGTTTTGTCCTGTTATTTTCCATTGTTTCTTCCCTACTGAGGAGTAAGTGCAGGGTGCCGATCATTCTGAAAGCCCCTTAGAGTCCCTGGAGCAGCGTTCTCCACATTCTTCCTGGGGTTACGTGGAGAGGACAGCGGGTTTCATCCCCTTTTACAGAGTTTACATCCCACTGAGGAAGACAGGTCAAACGGTCACACAAAACATACGGAGCTGAGAAGAGCAGCTTTTGGGAAGAGGGACAGCGGCCGTTTGGGAGCAGGGCAGAGGGTCTGTGTCCCCCGGGAGGGACTGAAGTGCAGGCAGTTCAGCCATGCAGTCAAGCAGATGGCCCCACCCCCAGTGACAGCCACAGAGATCCACTGTGCAAGCAAGCATCCTTCTATTTAGTCCAGGGATTAAGTGACCTGACTCTTCGGAATTGTAACCTTCCCTTGTCAATGAAGAGACTCATATTATCGCATTAAAACTGGTTCTGCTTGTGTGGGGGACAGCGGTTTGAAATGGTTTTTAGTTGAAGAACTATGTCAGATCCTTTAGCTTCCCCCCTGTATACTTATAATATATTCCCAAATATCACATTTTCTAAAGGACCAAATTTTAGATTTGCGTAATGGAACATAAACAGGTTGTGGACAAATGCCTTTCCAGAAGGTAAATAATTATATGCAAAATATGTTCCCTCTTGATGGGATGGCTATTGGAAGTTTTGCTGTGGTTTATTAACCAAATGCACGTTTTCTATCCAGATGCTGAATTTTGTTAATCTCTATTTTTGAAGCATTCTCCATCATAGCTGGGTTCCTTTTGACAGTCATACATGCAGGGAACTTGATTTACTCCACTTCAGTTCCGTCTCCCCGCTTTCCTGCCATTCCTCCCTCCCCATTCTCCTTCCCCTTTTCTACTGGTCTTCCTTTCACTCACTTGCTTATTTATTTTCTATTCTTTTTTTAAATATTTTTAAGCTATTGACAGACCTTTATTTATTCATTTATTTATATGTGGTGCTGAGAATTGAACCAGGTGGAATGCTTATTTATTTTCGACTGGTGCATTCCACCTGGTGTATTTATGTGTGCGCACAGCAGGGTTTTGTTGAATTCCTTAACATTCCTCCCCTTTCCCTTCCTGTCCCTCCTTCTTGGTCTCCCTCTCCTACTCCACCAATCTTCTATATCTTTACGATATCTAATCCCCTTAACCTGTATCTTTAATTTTTTTTGATAGCTTAGAGGCCTCAGTGTCATGGATTTCTCCAAAACCCACTTTGATTTGTTTTTGCGGGACAAAAGCTTTAATTAATGTGGCATAACAACAGAAGCAACTGGACCATATAAGGTCCTTGTGGGCATGACTTAGTTAAAATTTATTTAAGCTGATTAATGAATTATATTACAAAATTTCTAGTACATATAGATGCTATAACAAAACTAAGTTTGCAAAAGTAGAAACTATAAATTATATTCCTTAAAATCTCCAGCACCAATTGCAAACATTTGCTGCCAAGACTGATCAAAGGAGGCAACCATCAAAACACTTCTTATAGATTTTAGATCTCTTCAAATATTTGTATTTGAATTTGTGTTTGTATTTCAGATTTCAGGTTGACTCAATTACTAAATTTACATCATTTTAAAATCTCAAGTACTAAAGCAATTTCAAACCAGTTAATACTGAAATACATAATTTAATAGGGTTTTTGTTCAAATTCCTTTTCAAGAGTACAAATTCCTGAAATGGAAAATAGGACTGTTGTATATCCTCACACCAACATGTGCATAATTAGCAACCTATTTAGAAGTGATCTCAATCTCACTATGCAGCAGAGAATGGTTTCCCAAGGGAAACTCATTATAGCTCTGCTCCTTTTGCTTCATTTCTGTGGACAGTGGACAGTGGACATCTGGACCCCTCCTACTGTGGGAGTCACGGTGTGCCTTTCTCTGTGCTGTCTGCATCTGTGAAAGATCAGATGAGGACAGCCAGGGACAGAGGAGAAAATAGACCATGTGAAGCAGTTACACAGAATAACAAATAGTTCCCCAAATTTCTGTAGCTTCTTCTAAATTTACTCTCCTTAGCGTCATTAAGTATGACCTTGGTCTTACGTGATTGAGAACTGTCAATGTTCATGACTTTCCACTTCTTATTGCCTCGCCAGATTTACTGACTGTTCTTTCAAGTCTAATTTTGGCCTGTGTTTACATTCTCATCACTTAATGTATCTATTTCTTTCACTTTTAAAAATAATTGTTCTGAGCTTTCTTTGAAGTATTCACTCTCAACTTCTTCTAGAGGTGAAAGCACCCACACGTTCAGGTCGTACTCATTACAGGCTAAGGAAGGTAACAGGAAACAGGGCATCATGGGTCATGAAGAGAAAAGGAGACCTCATGTGACAACTAAAATTAGCCAGACCCCTGAAGAAACGCACAAGCCACAGTGCTGCAGGTCTGTGTCAACCGGACTAGTTCCACTAGGAAGGCATCATGTTTATTTCCAACTTATCAATTGTTGTAGTGGAAAATAGGGTCTGGAGCTGCCTGTAATCCTGGGTTTTACTCTGAGAATTTCCACGGCTGCCAGGCTCATGTGCAGGGAACTTGAAAAGGATTCACAGGAGCAAGGTAAAGTCCCAACACCTGGTTGGCACCTGAGGTTCCAGTTCACAGTATTGGCATTATTCCCAGAAACATCCAATGGAAGACGCCCGCTTAACCATGTGGTTGCTGCATTCAAAACAGACACAGGAAACAGGAACACCTCAGCCTACGGGTTCACTTCTTCTAACCTTAGAAATTAAGCAAGGGATGTGAAGTCAAACTGCAATAGTCCGGTTCACAGTTTTCAGCAATGTTTTTTTTTTTCACTACGAATTTGAAATAACAAAAGCTATTTCCCAAAGTACTAAGAATTGAAATGACGAGATTAAGTAACATGCTTGGCACACAATGAAAACTAAACTGGCTAACTTTTCTTTATTCTTGAAAACTAAAGGTTGTATGTTTGTTAGGAACAAGTAAATAGGTTCTGAGGACAAAGCAAAATATTTTTCCTGAAAGTAGGACTCAGTAAGGTCAGATAAACTTCTACTGGACTGGATCCTTTTCAAATGCAATTTGTGTATGAAATTTAAAAATAAATAAATGAGATAGAAAAAGCACACCGATAGCCCTGGGAAGTTTTAAAGCCAACGGCGGGTTCTGGGCACATGGAGCAGCCTGCGGGGGTCCCCATGTTGGCAGGGCTCCGGGGAGGTGCCGCACCCACACTGTGTCCCCAGCACAGCTCCCTCACACCACCCGCCTTCCTGCTGAACATCAGCACCACAGCCTCTAGAGATGGAGGGAATCCCCAAAAGGAGAGGCTCAGAGTGCAAAGCCCCAGACACGGTTCTCCATCCTGCCCAGGATTTTGACTGACTCTCGTGTATGTGAGCAGATTCGAAATAGAAGAACCAAAGTGTAAGAACGGAGCTGAGACTGGGTTTGCCCCAAGAGGTGACGTTTCCAGAATGATTCCAACCAGGTGAATTCCCTGGTTAAACACATAAATAATCCCCCTAACAGATTACCAAAACCACATCAATGGAACAGCGAAACCCCCCAAATTCACCAAAGAACATAACAGAATCCAGAATCTCCAGAAAGATGGCATTAACCATTCCAGAAAATGAAACAGTCACCTGATTAGATTTTAAAGGGGAAAATACTAGTTTTAAGTCAGTTTAAAAAAAAAAGTGAAAAAAAAGGCAATGTAGAGCAATCTTGATGTGACCCAGATATTGGTTTTATGTGATGACTGATACAGTTAGGCTAAAAGAAATAAAGGAAGGAATGCTCTTGATAGAAAAAAAAAAAAAAAACTTAGAAATCTCATTAAAGAAATAGGGACCATATAATGAGCATGAAAAGAAAATTCACATTTTAAAGAAATATCACATATAAAATTTTAAAAGCTAATAAATTTATTGATAGGGCTAAACAGTGAGAATGATATAAGTCACTGAGTTTGAAATTGGCCAATAGAAATTACTCAAGAAAAATAAGAGTAAAGAGTTATAATAAATAGAGCATAAGGTTCCTGTGGGGCAATATCAGAATATCTAGCAGGGGGCTAATCTGCATTCCGGAAGAAGAAGAGACAGAATAAGGCAGAAAGTAGCCATGAAGTAACAATGGCTGAAATTTCCCAAATTTGGCAAAACAAAACAGAAAAAAACAAATCAACTTTAGAGATTCCACAGGCTTAGGCAACTTCAGAAGGATAACTACAAAGAAACCACACCTGCACTCATAAGCACAGGGCAGACAAAGAGACAGCCTGGAGAGCAGCCAGAGACAAAATGACATGTTACCTACAAGGATCATGGATTTAAACCATACTGACTGGAGAGAAGATCATGGCGTCCCTCATGGAACCACATCTGTTAGTGCTGAGGGTGAAGCGAAAGGAAAGCGCCTGTCCACCCAGACCCTCATCACCTGAACCACCCTCCACCACGGGTAGGAAACACAGAGAGAGCACGGCAAGCCTGAAATGCTAAGTAATCTTCAGGCTCCAGGGAAGTGGCAGGAGGGAGAAGCTTGGATCTTTAGGTAGGAGGAAGAGCACTGTAAATGGTGAATACCTTGTTAAAAGTCAAACTTCTTTCCTCAGCTTCTCATGTCAGAGGTGTTAAGAAAATGTCACAGCATTGATTTTGAGATCTGAAATGCATGTAACTGCGCTGCATGCGTGTATGTAAAATATGTGTGTACACGTGAACCTGCAGCAGAGCATGAATACACAAAGGAGGTGGGAATGGACTTATACAGTCGCATTCTTCATACATTTTAAAATAAAATTATCAATAGTTACTCCAAGGTGGTTGAAAAATCTAGGATGTTTATTGTAATTCCTAGAAAAAAGAGGGAGCTGTAGAAATACTGAGAAAAATATAGATAAAAGACCAATATATTAAGTAAAATGTAATCTGGAAAAATTTGTACAATCTGAAAAGAAGGCAGGAAAGAAAAAACAGAGCAACAGAACCAGGGACAAAAAGACAAACAGTAAATCACTTCCAGAAGCAGTGGACAAGGCACCGGTAGGAGCCCAGGAAGCAGGCTTCGCAGAGGTCTCCCCTGCAGCACACAACGGCATCTTAAGGAAGCGTCCACCTGCGGGAATGCTAGTATAAAGAGGACTTAGAAGGTTCTTAGCCTGAGGAGCTTAGAGTAGTGGAAAGAGACAGGAGCGCAGGATGGTCAGCAGAATGCTTCAGCCCCCCATCGGGTTCTGCTTTCCACAGTTCCAGTTGCCTCTTGTCACCTGTGGTCAGAAGGTATTCATGGAAAATTCTGGAAACAATTCTTGAGTTTTAAATTGTTCAATGTTCTGAGCAATATAATGAAGACTTGTGCCTTGTGCTGATGTGGTCAGCTGCTACTGTCCATTCCACCTGCCACTGGGCATAGAATAGCTACCGTGGTCATCAGATCCACTCTCCAATTCTGTCGTGCTTCTGTACAAGGAACCCTTACTTTTCCTGCTGGCAATTTGGACATGTAAAAGGGAGCTGTTAAGTGCTTGCTTTAAGTGAAATGGTGAGTTTTCAACATAAGAGGAAAGGGAAAAATTGTATGTTCTGAGGCTATGAAGCTCCACAGTAAGATGGATGCTTCAGGTAGACAGGCCCAGGGCTGGCACTGCCTGCAGGCCCAGCACACCCAGCATTAGGAGGACCTTGGAACTGTGTCCTGTGGGTAAGAGGTCCTGCCTCAGTACCAGCAGTGCAGAGTGCAGCAGAGTCTCTGAGCTACAGCAGCCAGGACCTTGCTTAGATGGGGACAGCACCCAAGGTGCGCCTGCCTTATCAGGTTCCCGTGAACAGGAGCTGGGGAGGGTTGGGAAATTAGAGGAAGCCATCGTTGTCAGCAAACTCCAGGCTCTGGAGGTACACCTAGCTAGTCAGAGATGAGGACCTGTGACAGTCAGAACTCTGATTTCATCAATTCTATACAGGCTTATTGGGGGAATCTCAGAAAACATAAACGATTCCTGTAAAGCTGGAGATAAGCATTAGAACTGTGTTTACTTCCTTCCAATGTATTAAACTGCCTGTAAAAATAGTGGATCTTAAGGCCTATTTATATGTGAGTCTTACATCACTTATTTTTGTTTCTGAAGAATCCACAGTAACTCTGTGTAGATCTTAGATGCCTTCTCTTCTGGGAGAGATTTTACATCCAGGTCTCAGAGGGGGCAGCCTACACCTACTGGTCCTGGGGTGTGTCTCTGCAGTCTCCCAGGGACAACATTCTACCATTTTCCTGAGTATGCAAAATGGAGTCTATTACACATTACAAGAAGATTTATTTTAAGAAAAGCTGGATTGTTCATAGAAGGAGATAATCCGAGAGAAAATAAGGGAATATACTTATTTTCCCGAATCATTCAGTATTTGATTAAAGGAGAAAACTTATTTTATAAATCTTAAGAAACCAATTCTCAACAAAACTATAATCTTTTGTTGGTTTATTGTAGATATTTTATTATGTATATAATTCAACATATAAGCTTTAGTACAATATTATGTGCACCCCTGATACCATGAATTCATATCACCATTTTATGATGCAATTCTCTAATCTGTACAGAAAACCATTATTTTATGGTGAAGAATTATATAGTGCAGGAATATTTCTTCTTCTATCTCTAATGAATTTTTTAGGTGACATCTTAGAGTGGGAATCATTCTTATTTCTTCTGTGTTTGTTTTTATGGATTCACAATTACTCTGAAATTCTAAGTTCATGTGGGTAATATTTGTGTGCAAAATTCATCACAAGTGTCTGATATCAGAGGCCCCATGGCTCCTGCGGGTGCCTCACTGGCTGCTGTACTTGATTCGGTAGCAGTGGACCCATCTTGTTTCTGGAACAGTGCTTTGTGTTAGGATGCGTCCCCATGAGAGGATTCGTTCTAAAGTGTAAGTTGAATTTTCTGTTGTCCTTACTTTACATTCCTCTGTCTCCGATCCCCATGACAGAGTAGAAGCCATCCTCCCTCAGTGTCACGAAGGTCCTGGTCCTGCCCACCCCTGTCCCTGTGTCCTCCCCACACTCTCACTCCCCAAGCTCTTCCCAGCTCCAGTAACCACGGAACCATTTCCTCTGTTCCTTCCTTTGCTCTGCTTGGAAGACGTTGCGGGTTCCTTCTACCCTGGTCTCCAGAAAACCCTCTGTGAATGTGGAGAGCCTGCTCTGGCTCCAAGAAGAGTCACCCCACATCCGTTGTTAATCTTTCTCTCTACAGGGGAGAGTTCACGCAATCAAGAGCTCAAAAAGATAGCATGAAGCTTTATCAAAATTGTGTGCTATCTAGTGTAGAAAATTTAGTATTCCACAGAACGCATTAGATGATGTTATGCACTTATTCACATGGTAGGTTCATGGTGGATGAATAAGTGAGTGGGCAAGTTAACTAATAAAATGATTCAGGGAATTTCAAATTGATTATTAAAGTAGATTTGGGTAGAAAAATAATACTTCTTAGACTACTGAAAATTTTCCAGAGAACTTACTACTGTTAAGATGGTTAATACTGTTAAGATAGTTATTCTGGCATTACCTATATGTAATCTTCCCCGACAGAAATATTTTAAAACACTTTCAATAAATTTAAACATTTTAAATTAAAATTCTAATTTATCTAGAGAAAAAGAAACAAATGTAAAATTAAATAACAGTATTAAATTCTCTGAGAAATATCTGCTAATCTAAGAAATATTTTTCTATCTAAAACTACTTTATAATCAATTTGAAATTCACTGAATTATACTTTCCTTAAAAATCTTACTTAAATAAAATTTAGTATGCAGAGATTTCAAAAAAATTCTTCTTGGTTGGGATTCTTAGTTTTCCTAATTTCTTCTCTTAAACATTTTACTTCAAGTAGAAAGAATAAAAATGAAATTCATTGTCTCAGGAGAGTATTTCACCAGAACCTTAGACTCCTGCTGTTTACATGAAGGGACCCTGTGGAAACCGGTCCAAAGAAAAGTTGGGATCCTGCTTCTGTTTTCCTAGGCCTGGACTGCTAAATCCCAACCCCAGAATGGTCCTTGAACTCCATCAAACACAAAGTCAGGATTTCATGCTGTCTCACTTCTTCTCAGTTGGGAAGTAACTTTAGCTTATGTTAATGCATTGCATCCTAAGGGTATTTATGAAACACAAATGACATTTGCTGTCATCTTAAAATAGAATGGCCATTGAGTTGGGCACGGTGGCATATACCTGTAATCCCCAGGACTTGAGAGGCTGAGGCAGGAGAATCACAAGTTCAAGGCCAGCCTCTGCTATTTAGAGAGATACTGGCTCAAAAATTAAAAGGTCTGGGAAGTATCTCCGTGGTAGAGTGCCCCTGGATTCAATACCCAGTACCATAAATAAATAAACACAATGCTATTGTAGTTATGCTTATTGTTTGAAGCTCTGTGTCAAATCAATAGGGTCATCATATGCATGTGTATACATGTATGTACATGAACTATTTCCTTCTTGCGGCATAGACAGTGCTTGAATTACTTCTTGCCACTTTCTCCATTTGCTTGAATTTTGGGTCAACTTTTCCATCTTTACCCTTCCTTCCATCAAAACATACTGTCATCCCCGGACAGAGTGGCACATGCCTATAATCCCAGTGGCTTGGAGGTTGAGACAGGAGAATTGTGAGTTCAAAGCTAACCTCAGCAAAAAGCAAGATGCTAAGCAACTCAGTGTGAGCCTGTCTCTAAATAAAATACAAAAGAGGGCTGGGGACGTGGCTCAGTGGTTAAGTGCTCCTGCGTTCAACCCTGGTACCTCCTCATATAAATATATACATAATCAACTATTTTCAGGTTAGAAATATTCTTTATTTGATGAGCACAAACTAACTGTCAAAGAATTGTTGATGTTTGTTAATGTAGTACATTTTCCTTCTGAGCTTAGCATACTAGAAAAAGATAATCACCACCTAATAGAAAAGATATTTTAATAGTAAAGTATCAGACAGCTAAACGTGGGCATACATTCAGTTTGTTGTCTGACATGTGACTGGATTAATCAGTGTCTAGACCATGTATTTGACAAATATTAGTGGCGAGTTATCATGTGCGAGGTACTCTGCTGTGTTCTGTGCAGGTACGGGGACATGTCAAAGACCCGCTTCCCTCGGCGGAATCTGCAAGGATACGACGTGGCAGAATTCAGAACTCCTCCAAAGCCACAGACCATTAAGATGTAGATGACAGGGGCAGCCCAGGTGCGGGGGACACTGGGCAAAGGAAGGCAGGCTACCCCTAGGACAGGTCGGTGTGGACAAGCAGAAGCAGCAGGGCCATGCCCCAGGCAGCACAGGCTGGCGCTAAGGCTCGGGCTGAAACCCAGACTGCCCAGTCTCTGCACTAGCGAGCCAGCGCTCTCTGCCTCTATCTGGCCTCCTTAGGACTCTGGGGCCTGGACCAGGAAACTCAGTGGAAGTCACCAGGCAGAGAGAGAGGCTCCCCAGGTGAGTGGCCAGCGTCTCAACCTCGAGACCAGGTTGGCGTTTCTTCTCCCAGACACAGGAGGACAATGGCTTGCCAATCAGTCCTTTCTAATTCTGGTCTGTCCTTGTCTGCTTTGTTTCCTATGCCTCCTCTTTCTTATGGAAGGCGGTGAAGGGGGAATGTTCCTGCATTTTTTAAATATATTCTGGAGAAGATTAGCCCTGAAGGAATCCAGTTATTTTCTAGAATTCCTATTTGCTTTCCTTCCCCAAATGTTTAGCACTCCTGTGGTTTTTGACGGAGACTTTTCTTTCCTCAGCTAGGAATATTGCTAATTTCACAGTAAGTGGGGGTCTGCGCCCTGGTCTCCAACGTGGACTATGGCAGGTCCTCCTTCCTGGATGTTTCCTTCTGCTGGGGCTCAGGGACACTTTTGGGATGACCTCATCCCTGCCCAGTGGGGGCTTGAGGCAGCTGTCCCAGAGCCCAGAGCAGGAAGAGCTGCTGTAGCAAGGCTGGAGGTCTGGCCCGGCCCTTTGTTCACTTGCTAAGCAGGATAAGCAGGGTGCCCAGGCCTCAGCACCAACCATCGTGACAGGTGGGACTGTGGGGCTGCTTCCCTGGACTCCATCCTGAATGTCCCCTCACAGAGCACTGCGGCCAAGGGCCTCATTTACCTGAAGGAAGACGAGCAGCTCCTCTGCAGGGGACCCTGGGTGCAGCTGCGGTCAGGCCCCCCGAGGCCCTTGTAAGAGATTAGGCACCTTCAGTGCAGTACGGGTGACATTCTCACTCAGGCCCTTCGGTTATTCCCTCACGCTTTCGCCAAACTGAAAAATGTTAAGTGTTCGGGGCCATCAACTCTTAATGCCTATCCCGACCTGACAGACAGCAGCCATGTCCTGGGGAGACGCGGGGGCAAGGGCCTTGAGGAACATGGAGGATGCTCCCAGCAGGTGTCCTTGGAGTCCCTTGCCTGTCACAGGGGCTTCCAATGGCTGCACCACGGGCGTGTTCTATGGAAAAGCGCCGGCCAAAAGCAACTTAAAACGAAGGAAATCTCAAAGCACTCTAGGCATCGAGGACTTCAAAATCTTTACTATTTTCATGTTTTGGAAGATCATCAGCAGTATTTTGAGTACATTTTAATAATTCTGGAGATTTTTGAACCCTGAAAAATTTGTACAACTTGATGCAAACTGAGCAGAGTGTGTGAGCACGTAGCCTTATGCACACTGCAAACCGGAGGCTGGAGGAGAGGCCTGTCCTTGCTCCCAGGAGGATGGCGGCTGTGAGGAGACCACACAGGGCGCTCTGCGGCTGCAGGACATGGCGGGAGGAAGGGGAGCACGGGAGCAAGAGCCCAGTGTGGGCGGCAGCGTTTCAGGGAACCGTGCTGCTCAGAGCCGGGACAGGGGTAAGGGTTTGCTGGGTGGTGAGGGTGTGGGAGGGGAGTGTGGGGATAGGGGACACTGCAGGACACAGGAGCCCGGGGCCTGCTGCTCAGAAATAGCAATTTGCAATAGAGTGGAGGTAGGGACAGCCCCCCACCCGGGAGGGTGCCTGGGCACATGGAGCAAAGCCAGTCCTAAGGGTCTCTCAGCTTTCCCTCTGCAGGAGAGAGAGAGAGGGAGAGGGGGAAGGGAGAGAGGGAGGGGGACAGGGAAGGAGAGAGGAGCAGAGAGAGGAAGAGAGGAAGAAAGAGAAGAGAGAGAGAGAGAGGCCGACAGGGAGAGAGAGGGAGGGGGAGAGAGAGGGAGGGGGAGAGAGGGGGAAGAGAGGAAGAGAGAAGAGGGAGGGGGAGAGGGAGTCACTATTGCACCTTCTTATCTTTCACACTCATGACAATCAGCTCTGTATTAAATGCAGAAATGATGACGTTCTTCTGCCGTCAGTGCCTGTGGGCTTCCGGGTCCGACTTGTGGCCCTCAGTGGGGCATCACGTTCCCATCCCACCTGTTTCTGTCTGGTACTTCCTGGCTCTGTTGTGACTGGGTGGAGGGTGGCTCGTCACCTGCGTCCTTGTGCAGGACCTGGTGTTTCCCCTGGCTGTGAAAGCTGAAGGGACAAAGTCAAACTCCACTCCTATTCATTCCTACAAGAGGGGACGTGCTCTCAGATGCTCAGATGAGGCCTTTCTAAAAGAGTCATGTTGAAGTGAGCGAAAGTAAACAGCAGATACTGCATGTAGTTTAAGAATAAAAGCCACTTCTCATCTCTAGCTCCCTGGACCATTCCTGATGTGTGACCTCTAGTCCAAAGGCTGTCTGCTGGAGTAATGCAGCTCAGAGTGACAGCCCTGTCCCGGGTGGAGGCCACCCTGGTGTCAGGAAACACGGGGGCACATTGTGAGTCCCGACAGAAGTTTGTTCAGTGAACGCTTCCTGGCAAGTGTGTTGTTCAATATTAGTACCGTGGCACATGCAGCGTTACATTGTCTTTCTTCTGAGGGACTCATATATGTGACATGTGACAGGCGTTGGTCTAAGGACTTTACAAATACTACCTCATTGAATCGTCTATTTGGGTTACGATATGCCCTAATATATATGGTTCAGTAGTGGATCCCATTAAAATTTTTAAGGACATATGTTGGCACTGTGTGTACAGGTTCTCAGTGACCTGCTCCTGGGGTACACGTGGGGCATCTGCTCCCTGCTTTTTCATCTGGGTGAATGTCGCTGGCAGCTTTTTACATAGTTGTCAGTTTCTATAAGGACCAAATGTAGCACTTTGGTCCACAGAACTGTGAACACATGTTGTGGCCCTGTCTGGGAGGCCTGAACACCTGCAGCCCATGAAAGGTTGATGGCCAGGATGCCCCTGGGCCTGGGCTCTGTGGTGCTGGCCATCCAGACCCTGCCTGTGGGTGTTGGGTGTTAGTCCTTGGCTCTGCCTCCCCGGCTTCACACGGGAGGCTGCACTTCTGTGCACAACCACTGAACCTGAATCTAATAAGCCCATTTCTCCAGCTTTACGGTCAGGGCCAGGATGCACCAGGTGAAACCTGTAGACACTGGGCTTCAGGAAGTGGCCGTGGTCGATAGCATTGATGTCACTGCCTCCGGTGATCTAAAACTCATTTTCCTGTGCTGAATGGTCCATTTGTTGGTAGTGTGTGTGTTTCCATGGAGAACCCGACTCTGAGGAAACATCTAGAGTCTTTATCTACACCTAGTTGACCTCCCTGCCTCTCGCTGCACAGGAGAAAGCCACTGAGGAATGAAGTATTGCCTGCTGCTCTGGCCCTGGAGCACACAACTCCAGGACACGAGACACTTTCCTCCTGCCATGTCTGCATTCCTTGCAGTATTTATCACGCCTTTGCTCTGGGAAAACTAGACTAGCAAATCTTCCCAGCAGCCGGAATGTGTCCCTCACCTCCGCATTTGGCAACTTGTGCAACCTCGGGCCTCAGTACGTGGCTCCTCCCTCCTGAGTGCCTGGCACCTGGGGTCCTTCCTGCAGGGCTGTTCCCAGGCCGCAGGGCAGCCAGCGGGAGTTTCCTAGTCCCCTTGTCTGTGTGCTCACCCTTGACCTTCAAGTCCCAGAGGACACAGCAGGGGCTTTTCATCCCCTGAGATGCTCAGTGATGGGGAGGGTTCTTTATTAGTGAATCATTGACTTGCAGATTAACTTTGCCAGCACACTGTGGGGGAAACTGACATTCAAATACACGCAGCATATATTTCTTCTAAAAGGAAGCATCGTAAAATAAATCCAGCTGGCAAAGAGACGCTCAGCAGAGCTCCCCTTTTCAGACTCTGTACTGTGGTGAGTCGGTCTGTCTAGTAATTAATTAAGGAAGGAACAGGGATACGGCAATGGGTACTTTAAAAGGACTCCTGGCACGGTCATGGAGTGGGCTGCCCATCCTGGTTCTGCCTCTAGGAACCTGCTGAGCAGGTGCTAGCCCGCCTCTCTCAGAGCTCAGGGACCCTGATCTGTCACCTTTCTTTGCCTCAGCTGACCCTATCCCTCCTTCACTTATTTAACTTTATTCCAACATTTTTTGCGGTCTCTCAGGGTGTTTCTTACATCCTTAGGGATCTGCAGGTTCCTCCCCCATAAGCTGGTACAATCAGCCTGCACTTCCTTAATTTCTTTTTAAACTCCTCTGGCTTGTTTTTGTCCCTGGGAGTTTTCCATGCTTCCAGACGGAGGTCTCCTCCCTGCTGTCCGGCTAGGCTCACCTGTGAAGTCAGCTTCCCACACTTGTGTGTCACTTGAGCAGCTCCTAAGCAGGCGCCTGCCTTCCTAGAAGCACCTTGGGGTGAAGTGCTTGGGGACTCCTGCATCCTCCGTGGGAGGGAGGGAGGGGAGTGAGGGAGGAGCTTCCTGAAACGACCCTGCCTGCATTTCACGTTGATAAAGCCACACAGGTGGAAACAACAACCAAAGTAGGTGGCACTTTGCACATCCTCAGTTGATCCCAGTGGGGCTCCGGGAAGAAATTCCCATCTTTACTCTCAGTTACATCCCAGGGACGTGCTGTGCTGTCTGTTTCCATGACACCATCCAAGAGCATTTCTGTGATGGCTTTCTGTCAGGCATCAAAAATGCCGAGAGCTGTGCTTCCTTCTGTCTGACTAGTTACCATGTGATCCATGATCCAGCCTTTCCGACCTGGGTCAGCGTCCTGTCCCTGCCTCTGTAGGCAGGTTCCCGAGAGGTGCTGAGTAGGTGGCAGGGATGCTCCCCAGGGACAGTGGGTCCAGCAGGGCCCTCCCACCCACCATCGAGGTCAGATCTAGGACCTCGAGGAAACTGGACTGGCTGCCTGGTTTCTCACCCCCTGTTCAGCTCTGCTGAGACCCCTCCCTGTTCTCCTGGAACCTCAGGGCCTTCCTTTCAGAGAATCAGTTAAAACAGAGGTCCATGTTTGAGTTACGCTTTCACAGAAGGAAATCTGTGTGGATTAGAGTTTCATGTGAAGGAACCTTCCAGAAGTGGAAAATATGGGTCGAGGGTGTGTACATTTGGATGTTATTTTCATATTTTTATTTACAAGCTTAAATATCAATTCTTTATTCATCACTTGCAACTAAGAGATAATTTCAGTATACTTACATAAGCTGGTATAGTTAAAAGAAATCATCACTCTTTTTAAATCAATCCCACAGTTTCTCCATTGTCGGTCATTTGAGAAACAAATAAGATTCACTGAATAATTCTTCCTGAAGATTCTTATGCATTAAGACCTATATCCAAGCCAATCTGTTGTAAATGAGGCCACATTTTCATTCTCAATTAATACAGAGATTTAAAAAATTTAATTTCATTATTTTGCTGACCTCTGTAATTACACTAAATTATTTCAATTTTATTATTTTCAATTAAAATTTTATATTCATTACAGTTAGTTATGTTATTAAATATGAACTGATTCTCACTTATTTATATGAAGTATTTTATGTATTTCATATAATTTATGGACATTTTTCTTTTCGCAACATTTCTAATTTTGAATTAGTGAGATTAGACTATGCACAGGCCAATCAAAGGGTTGGTCATTGTCAAATTTATAATAATTATGAAGATAAGTTTTTTTTTAATCTAAGGAAAATTTTTAGGAGAAACATTGTCTCTCTGAAGAAAAACCATGATAAGTATTTAACTTTCGCTCCATGGAGCCAAACAATCCTATTTTCTAAAAGCATTCAACCATTAAAAAGGAAGTTGTATATTTTAGCTAATTGAATCTATATGAAGAATTCATTCTTCAAGATGCTTTAAGGTGGGTGAGCTACGTTCGTGTTGTTATCCAGCACAAAACAAAGTCAAATTCAGTGCTGATGATCTTGGTGCTGCGGGGTCTAGTAGATCCATCCCTGGTGTAAAATGTTCCCACGTGCACGCGCCCTGACTCACACATTGTGTGCTGTTGAAAGTGGTCCCAATGGAGGCTCCAGATGTCTCTGTACTTCAAGTGTTTCATGGCACATGCCAGAATTTCGGCGTGGGGCACGCTGGGAAGTGTTCTGCACATTCAGCTCTCTTCCAGACACCAGGCTGCAGGAGATACGTAGGTGGTGCTGGTCTTCCATTTCTGTGACTCTCGTTTAAGGTAAAGGCATATTAAATCCTCGGAGAATGACAGTCGTGGGATTTCCAAATGTTTATTTTGCTCTGCGCATGTTTTTGAGTCCACATTTACTCAGTCAACGTCCTGTGAGATGCTGCGTTAGGATCTAGTCACTACATATGTGATTTACATTCTGGCAGGAAAATTAGTT
This sequence comes from Sciurus vulgaris, assembly GCF_902686455.1. Lineage (NCBI taxonomy): Eukaryota > Metazoa > Chordata > Mammalia > Rodentia > Sciuridae > Sciurus > Sciurus vulgaris. The sequence goes on along the minus strand of NC_136465.1, from coordinate 2,927,028 downwards.
TCTTATACATTCAAAATTGAAGTACTCTGTGAAAGGCGACCAGGCCCCCAAGACTCAAAACCCGTAAGTGTTCAGTGATTGAGTTAGAGCAATGACTGAACGCAGCAAACACAAGGCCCAGAGGGGCTTGAGCTGGAAGGAGCTTCTGGTCTTCCATGCCACAGTGTTGCAGGGAGTTCAGCTCAAGCACCACCCCCTGGAGCGGAGCGGATGAGAAGGTAGACCAGCAGTCTCAGCCCCAGCACTCCAGAGGGGAGGTCAGAGGGAGAAAGGGAAAGGCCGGCCAGCCGTCTTCATGTCCCCTTACCTCCTGCCTCTTAGCTTCCCCACCTGTCCACCCAGCTTCAGGCTGAGATCAAGTGATTCTCTGAAAGCTCAGGTACTCACTGAAAAGGTGGCAGTTGCAGCGGGAGTTTACCCCCCGAGAAAAAGGAAGAAAGTAGAGAATGCCTGGCTGTGGAGCCCACTAGCAGCCCTTCCCAGGGAGTGCGCCCTCCAGGCTCTTCTTGACGTGCTCACCAGTTGGAGCTCAGGATAATAGGGAATGAACAGGTGCACGCTGAGTAAATAACTCCCCTAAATTACCCCTTCTCGTACTTACAGCAGCCATCAGGCCTCATCAATAATTCACCCAACCCATTAGTAAAAGCTATAGGGCATTTCTGTGAAAATTAAGGCCTATGCTTTCCTGGTTTACCCCCTAATATAAGCACCCCCCCGCCCCCGTCTCCAAACGAGTGCAAGAAGCCCTGGCTCCTCCTTCCTACCGCACAGGGACAGTCCCTGGGATTTGGCTGGCTAACTTACTTTGATGATGATTCCATTTATGAGACTTCAGACAAGACAAATCCAACCTGTACTGATAAATCAGTGGGGAAGGGGACCCGTCTGGGATGCACAGTAAACCATTTGGAGGATGAAAGTGTTTGGCATTTTGATTGTGGTGGTGGTTTTGAGGGTGTGCCCATTTGTATAAGCCTTGAGCGTCCGTCTGGCCTCAGGAGGCTCCCCTTGAGGAGGGGAGGCCGAGCACCTCCCGGACACAGCAACAGTGCCCACCCTGTCTGCAGAGCTGAGCTGGAGCAAGGCTGAAGCAGGTGGGCTGGATGTGTGACACCTGGGCGTGGGTGATCCTGAGCAGTGTGGGAGGTGGAGCCCTCTCTCTGGAAGGTCCACCACTCTACATCCTGATCACTTGCTGCCTGGGGTGCTCTTTGAATGGCACGTGTACAGGCTTCGGAGATGAGAAGGCAGCCCAGCTGTCTTCCCTGATGGTCCAGCAGACCAGCACTGGCTCCCTAACCTGCACCCCTCCCTTCTGCCCTTCACGTGGTCACTCAGTGCTCCTCTTAGGGCTGAGTAAGCAAGGACAGTTTCCCAGCTATGCTTTCTGACTTCAAGGAGAAGCGGGCTCAGCGTATTTGCACCACCTGCTTCCTCTGAAGCTTGTGGAGGGCCTTCACGGCCGGCTCCAGTGCACCTGTGCCAGCCCAGGGCCTGCAGGAGCGCCCAGTGCCTCCTGGCTCCTCCAGACCTCCATGCTTTCCCTGCACAGCCGCATAAGCCCCGTAAGGAAGCTCTCAGGAGCCCTTGGAGCCACAGGCAAGAAAGCAGAGCTTGGTGGGACTCTGGAGTGGCTGACTGCTCCATAGCCCACTGGCCCTCTGTCCAGCATGACTATAAGGTAGGAAGCTGTACTGTCCCTCGGCTATGAACCATCCGGTGTGTTCCAGAATGCCCCACACCCCTGCCAGGAAGGGGCCTTCTTTGTAAAGTGGGTGCCCTGCTCCAGCGTGTTCCTGATGGTATGCAGGCCCAGGAAAGGCTCAGTCTGGGGTACTGACACTTCTGGCTGGGCTGTGAACTCGGAGCCCAATAAGATGCAGCTCGAGTCTGGAATCGATTGCCTTGGGAAAGGCAGGAGCGGCTTAACCCTGAAGAAGCTTCCAGTCGCTGGTGCTGTGGCCAGAAGCAGAGCCACAGAGGCGGAATGCGGCTCACTTTCAAGCCTCTAATAGGCCTGCCTGGGGCTCGCCATCGGATCTTTCACTTCACGGGGCCTTTCCTGGCGATGCCACCAGCAGCACGGACAGCAGCCGGTGCTCAACACCAGCTCCCAGCACCCCACGCGGAGCCGCGGGGCGCATCCTCAGCTTGTGCTCATAAACACCCGGGTCACGGGCACTCCCTGGCCAGAGCCCTAGGCACGCGCAGGGAATGGTGGGGACTAGGTAAGAGGGCCACTCAAGAAGACACTGAGGGATTCCAACGCAGAGGCGGATCGGTGGGCTCTGCGGTGAATTCCAAGACTAAAATCCTCAGACACAAGGGTGAGAGCAAAGTCACGGGATTTATTAGAGCAACGGAAAGCAGAGCTCCAGAACGGGGAGGGGTCCCCAGGGGGTACGCTCACAGGTGTCTGTTGTCTGGGGTTTGTACGGGCTTGAATGTCCCTGCAGGTGAAGGCTGGGATATAGGATTTAGAAAGGGGGCCAGGCAACTCTAGTTCGTCTTCCTCAGCATATCTGGAGGAAAGTTGTTTCTAACCTTAGTCAGCCAGGGCAGAGCCAGGGTCTGTCGGCACAGGAGGCAAGGCCTTCTGCAGTTGGTTGTCTTAAGGACCTGCCCTTGTGGGTAGGACCAGCTGCGTCAGAAATTGATTTCCCAGTTCCTCCTCCTCAGAGACCCTTTTCCTGGCTGCCTGTGGGTGATCTGTCTGTCTCCTATTCCCACCTCTGATAACAGGGGAATGACCGCTCAGGCTGCGGCTTGCTGATAAGGAGCTTTGGCCTCTGCAGTCAGAGACTCCTCTCTCTGGGGCCTACCTAAGGGCCTTGGGAGAAGTTAGGAGGCAGCCTCATGGAGGATAGGATCCATGATCAGATCATGGATGAATAGATCTGGGTGTCTCGCATATCAGGGCTGTCCAGAGGTATGTGGTAGTGACTGGCAGGTGACTGGACAGGGTGTGCCTGGAGTAGGGATCATGCTGGGAAAACAAACAATACAGCAATGTATTATTTTTCATAAACAATGAGCACAAATTAGTGTTATCTGCCAGCCTCTGGAGACCAGGAATATAGTAACTTACTAGAGAGAGCATCAGGTGTGGTCTGACAAGTCATTTTTTTGTGAATGGAGGTCACTTGAGACTTCAGAAACATCAACATTGTTAAAAACGTATACACAACATTTAATTTTTATAATGCCATAGTTGTCCCCTTGAGCTATGGAATGTCATCTGATTTCTGTAAAGTGGCTTTTTATTGGCATTACCTGTGTTAGCTGAAGGGTCCCTTTACACATGTCTCTCAGAACTCTCTTGGGAAAGTCAGTTATGGCTTTTATGAGCCACCTGACGTCTTTTGGACCCACCTGAGGGACAAATGACAGAGCTAGATAATCATACCAATGAAAAACAAATTGGATTTACCTATGTAGGAGGGTAAGAAAACAGGCAGGTCTCAAATTTACTTAGAACAAACTTGTGGCTCTGGTACTGTGTTTGTGGCCCTTTCTTTGTGACCCCCAGTGCTACGTACTGTGGGAGGACCGACACAGTGCACATCTCAAGTTACTGTGAAAGAGCTGTTGTCTTTTTTTTTTTTTTCCTTTTAAACGTTCACATATGACTCTGCTTTGGCTATGCTCTCCTGCTGGGTGTTCAAGACCAAGCTGGTCAAACTGGCCTTCATGCTGCCCGCTGTTAGAGTCAGCTGAAGTGCCGCAGGAATCACTCTCAGGAACTTGCGAGAAGCATCTCGGCCCATGTAGCTTTTCCTCTACCAGCTGTGCCATCTGCCAGGCTGGGTCAGGGTCTTGCTGACCCATGCGGCTTTCCTTGGAAGTGTCAGGGACAATAGCGAGGTTCTGACCTGGTTTGTGGGTCAGTAGAAATGGGAAGAGGGTGAATGCGGAAAGGGTCACAGGTGGGGGATCTGTAGGACTTAGTTGTTTGGTTATTCACGTGTGGGTTTAAGGTGGGGAAATGCTTGAAAAGAATACAAACGTTTGGACCTAGATGACTCTGGAAGTCCTTTCAGTGTTCAGTATTTTTCCATATTTTAGTGCATATTGATTTTACAGAGTAGTGGGTTTCATGTGGCCATATTGGCACAGGCATAGAACATTTTGATCATTTCCATCCCCATTACCTACTCTTACATCCTCTCAGCCCACCCCACCCACTTCCTTCTCTCTAGTGGTCCCCCTTTTGGATTCGTGCCATCTTCCCCCCACCCCAGGTTCCATTTATGAAAGAAAATGTGGTATCTATCTTCCTGAGTTTGGCCTATTTTGCTTAACATAACAGTCTCCAGTCCAGCCATCCTGCACGTGATGTGATTTTGTTCTTTGTGGGTCTCTGTTCTTCATGGTACTCCATTGTGTACGTAAGCCACATTTCCTTTGGCCATTCATGTGTTGAACAGCACCTTGGCTGGTTCCACCGTTTGGCTATTGTGGATCGTGCTACAATAGACATTGGTGTGACGGATCTCTAGAGTATGTGGCCTTTAATCATTTCAGACATACACTGAGGAACAAGGTACTGGTCACACAGTGGCTCCATTTTTAGACTTTGAGGGACTCCACACGGAATTCCACGGAGGCTGTACTAGTCTACAGTCCCACCATGAGAGTCGCATCCTCACCAGAATGCACTTTTATTTGTGTTTTTGATAACTGCCATTCTAACTGGGTGAGATGGAACTCAATGAAGTTTTGAATTGTACTTCCCTGGTGATTATATATGTTAAATTTTTTTTTTCATATAAAGTATTGGCCAGTTGTACTTCTTTTGGAAAAATATCTGTTTAGTTCATTTGGAGACTTTCTAAGAAAATAAATGGGTTGAATTAGTTTTGGATATGTGAGAATGGAAGAGACTATGAATTCTATTGGGATAAATACTCAAAATCCAGATGGATTTGCCAGCAGATTGCTGTGAGAAAGGTTTAGACTTCCAGAGGAGTGAGTGATGAAACTCATCAGAGGCGGGTAGCAGATGAAAGGGTTTTAGAATAACAGAAACTTGAGTTGCTTTTGGAGGAATGCAGCGAGGGCAGGTGAGAGGTGACGTGGGGAGGAGCAATAAGTTGAAGTTCCCCAGCCTGGAAGAGAGTTCCCCAGCAGAGAGAGGCTGTTAAATGGGGGCTCACCTGCCTCCACATCAGCCTTCAGAAGGCCACAGGATCTACAGGCTTGTTACTGAGAGGATGACCTTACGTCCACCACATGGCGAGTCTTCAAGCTGGGAAAACTCTGAAAGGTTCAGCCCCCCACTCCTCACCCGCTTGTGAAGCCCTGGGGTACATGTTCCTCCGTGCCCACCCTCACTCTACAAGGGAAGCCTCAGCTCACTTCTCCACTCCACTGGAAGTGTTAGCTACCCTGGGTAGAGACCTGCCTCATGGCCAATGCCAGTCAGCATGCCAGGGCGCAAGAGTATAGATGTGCTCTGGCCCCCAGTGGCAGGACCTAAGCAGGACAGCCACTCTGTATGCGGCTTGGGCAGAGCTGTCCTGTCCTTCCTACATAGTTCTTTCCTTTCTTGGGTCCTTTGGAAATTTCAAATTATTGGTTATGCAAAACTTGCAACCTAAAACTTTGGGGGAGAAATCAGGTCCATATAGGTCTTTAAAACAGCAAGAAATGTTTTTTTCTCCAACAAAATATAGGCTCAACATCCCTGATCAGCAGAAAGCAGTTACACAAGATTGATACTTCGCCAGCGAGCCCACAGATTAAGGAGGATAAAACCTCTCAGGAATGAGGCAGGATAAAAAAGGGAAAAGGCCTGATTCCCCAACCACGTTTTCATCCTTTAGGAAGAAGCTAGTTCAGATCTATTTCTATCACATGGTTCCTTTAAATCATGAAAGGAACTCTCCGTACAGCATTCCCGGGCACAGAAAGCTGGGCTCTCACCACTGGGAGGGGCCATTCTGAGCGCCTGCCCAGAAGCCACCCGCATACGGGTGCAGGCCACCCGGTGGGTGTGCCTATACTTCACTCTCACTTCCGCCAGGAGCCAGACTGGGACCTCGCCATATTAGGGGTCTGGATTCAGTCCTACACTTCAGAGCTCTCCCTGGCCACTTCTGCTCACAGCTCCTATTGGAGTGTGTGTCACCATGTGTCCTGAGCCTTGGAACCACAGGCTGACAGGGCTGGTAGAGGGGGACATGCCCGCCCTCACCCAGTGAGCAGATTCAGAGACCTGGGTTTGGGCTCTGGAGCTCCTCAGATCCTTTTTTAGAATTTATTTACTTACTACCATGATGCAGTGATGAGCAAGATCTTTATCATGCTGAGAGCAAAGACCCGCTGATTAGCGGACAGATGGCTTTTTCTGTGGAGACCTGTTCAGCATTCTCACCAGTGAAATCGCTGCCTAGACGTGGGGAGAACCGTCGCCCTCGGTGTCTTCCAGCCCACCTTCTCAAATTTCAAGTGTTGAGGCTAGCAGACCAGATCTGGAGACAGGCTGAGCAGCAGCCAGCCTACACTGTGTCCCATCCCAGTAAAAGGTACTGGAGTCCCAGAGTGACTGGGAGAACCCCACTTGAGTCATTCGGAACCCCGAAGTGGACTTGCAGGGATAGACCCTCTACAGGCTACATAAAAACGGCATGGGTATGGGTGCATGGCGTACTTCCTCTGCATGTTTTAAGTGCTCAAAAACGAGCGTTATTCTCTGCTTGTTTGCTAAGTGGCTGACAGGTCCCATGTTTGGGTAATTCTCTGGTGACGGGTGCCCATCACTCCTGTGACACAGGTTCCTCTCGCCAACAGCAGCTCCATTCCTTTACCTTTCTTTGATCACCTCTTGCCTTTCTGCCAATTTTTAAATAAATTGGCCTTTGCCACTACATAAGAGATTATCCCATCCCCCTTGTGAGCAGACTTTCCTCCAGCGCCTTTGATGCATCCCAGAGTCACTTGGAATTTCTGGGAAAATTTGGAGCCGCTTGCTTGCAATAACCAATTGTTGTTTGAATCACTTTTCTTTGCTCATTCAAAATTGCATTTTGTGCAAGGTCGCGAAGATTCAAACTAACATAATAGTGCATCATTTTAAATTTGTGGAGCACTGTAAATTCTGCCAAAGCCTTTCAACCTTGCGGACCCATTTAACTAAATTATGCTATGGGATTGGATCTGCCCTCCAGGATCATGCCCAAAATGAAAGCAACTGCCTCATCTGGTTTTACTAGGTCGTGTTTTGATTTTTGTTTCTTGTTTGACTCTTAGAAACTCGATGGGCTTCGTGCCAGCTTTGTTAGACTGGAGCAGCCCGGATGCTGGGCTGCTCCCCCTGGCTTTGTGTGCAGGAGCTCTGCACTCAGCACGGACTCGCAGCGGGCATCCCCTGCCCTCTCTTCTTTCTTCTCCTTCCCCCTTGTTCTGCCTTTCAGTAAGGTTGCCGTAACCCAGGGAAGGGTACTTCAGAACAAAGCAAGGGTACTTCCAGCTCGTGCTGGGTGAGGTTTCTGTCCTGTACCCTCTCAGCTGATGCCAAGTTACTTCCACGCCCCTGCGACAGAAGATCCCACGGAGTCTGGATCCTCACCACCCTGTGGGTGCAGGTCCCCTCGAGGGGAAAAGGCAGGTTTGCGTTCAGCATGATAGTACTAGGAGTCCCCTTGGGGGTCCAGGATGTTCCTAAAAAGTTAAGAATTGGTATCCAAATAAAGATGGCAGGTTGCCTTTTTGGGAGCTGAGAATTTTACATACAGCCAGTGCTTTAGTGCCTTGATGCTGTGTCTGAGGGCTGCCCTGTCCAGGCAGCAGCCCACATCCAATGACCAGAGCCAGTAGGACAGGAAGGCTGTGGCTATTTGAGAGACCAGCGTTCCCTCTGAGGCGACTGTGGCCTCTGTCAGGCTGTACGGTGGCTCACCTTCCTTCTCTGCTGTCCCTGCTGGCATCCCTGCCCCATGCTGCTCTCCCTCCTTCACTTCACAACTGAGGCAGCCAGCTTCCCAGGGAAACAGCTCTCTGCACCCACCTCACGGGAAGAGAAACCGAGAGGTGGATTAAACCATGCTTGAGTGACTCCGTTCATCAGCGAAGAGCCCAGTCAAAGGCAGTCTCCTGATCTCCCAGCTGTCCACCTCCTCCAGAGGAGATGCTGCTCAGGGGTGGACTGGTAGTTAGGTCACCTCAAGCCCCTTTTGTGGGCAAGAATTTTAGTGGTTGGAATATTAAGAAAGTAGACGAAAGTTGTCTTCAGCTTGTGTGAAGAAAGTTCCCTGTAAAGAAAATGGTAAGCAAAATGACATTTCAATTCATTTTTAAAGCCTGTATTGGTTTTCAAAAGTATTTTATCCAATTTCCGTTTCCTCTTTACATTTTTCATTCTGCAAAGGTTTGAGGAAGAGGTCAGAAGTTACAAACATTCACAACAGCAGCTAAGGCACAGCATTACTGGCAGGCTCAGGTAACGGGATGCAGGACAGAAACATAGGGGTCCCAACTGCTTGGTTGCTTGGGTTTCCCCTGCTAAACTATCACCAGAGTATTTTCTCCTAATGCTGCACTTGCTTCTATAAGCGTTTCACTTTCAGTGACATCAGTACAAACACTGAGGATGCACACGGTGGAAGTAGTCCAGTAACCAGAGAAGGGGCTTGGCCCTGCTGTCCCACCCAGCACCTCAACCTCTCTGGCTCCATCTTTAACATGAAATTGAACACAATGCCTGTGGGTGAGAGAGCACAGATGTGGTTTTTTTGACAAAGAAACTCAGCAAGTGGTCGATGATATTATTTTTAAGATGATCAAGGCTCTAATTTGGAAAGAAACTGAAATCAAGGTGTGCGGGAGCCGACAGGGTACCTGTCATGTAGTTCAGAAATCCAAGAGGTGCTTCACAGTTCCAGCTCGGCATCCCACTGCCTCTTGGCCTTCATGGTGGCTGGCCAGCCGCACACGCTGCAGGATCCTCAGGACCCCGTGCCTGCACTAGGGCTGCTCCTTCCAAAGCATCGAGTCTTCGAGTCTCCATGTTGCGTTGGAGCTGTTGTGGCTGAGTGGAGGTCCGGCCTCTCATCTGTCAGTGTGTTTGTGAGTGTGAGCTTTGTCCACAAGCTCTTCTTGCTGACACAGCTCCTTCTGAGGATGCCCTTGGACTCCCTGGCCTGTCAGCTGTCCCCAGACTGTGAGCCATCCTGAGAACAGCATCCGTGGCAGTCTGAGCACAGCTAAGCTCTGGAATGTAAAGAGAACTTCTCAGGAGCAGGGCCACGGGAAACGCTTGACATTGTTAAATAGCCTTATTGAGGAATACCACCTGCTCCTGGCTTCATTCCTGCTTTTTTACAGTTTTTTTTTTTTTTTTCTTTTTGGGCTCTGTTTTCCTACTGTTTCATGGTGGAAACAGGTAATTTGGGCCCTTTCTTTCATAATATGAACATCTGAATCTTCAGCTAAGCGAGACTTCTGAGGCTTCCCGTAGACTTGACATCATGCCCTCTTATCACTTTCCTCTGGTTCAACTGACTTCTAGCATCCTTGACATCTAACGTCTGCTGTGGCCATTAATTAGTCTGAAGTGGACTGAAGAGGCCACTCAGGCCTTCTGTGTGCCCACCACCTTCAGTCCACCTGTGCCGTCGGTGGCTGAGAGCAGCCTGGAGCTTGGGTCTGCCTGCTTCTCCCAGTGGCTCTGTCAGGGTTTGCTGCTTTTCAACTCTGAATGACCGATTCACCCTTCTGTGCTTAGACCATCGTCATCCCTGGCAGTGTCTTTGCCTGGACCCTCTGTGGGGACATGGACACAGCCCTGGGAGCGCTCTGTCCTTCGTGGAAGTGGGGCCTGTCTCCTCCCACTGTTCGTACTCTTATATCTGAAATGCTTTTCTTGCAGGCAGCCTAGGATTGTTCTTTATCCAATGTGATCACCTTCGCATTTAAACTTCGGTAATTATCTCATTTGCACATCATGTGATTATTGATACAGTTGGATTTAATTGTATCATCAGGCTGTTTGCTTTGTGTTCTTTCTCTGTTTATGTTTTCCTTTGAGTTCAGTGAGTACTTTTTTATGATTCCCTTTTGTCCTCCTTGCTAGTTGTTTCGTATATTTCTGGCTTTGTGATCTTAGTGGCACTTCAGGACTTTGGTGCACATCTTCACCTTATCACTGTCTACTCTGATACTTGGCTGCTGCTTCATTTTATTCTCATTTTTGATTGACTGGTTTCTCACTGTGGATTAATTTTCTTCTTTCTGTGCTTGGTAATTATTTTTGGATGTCAGGTGTTAGAAACTCATTTGGAAGGGTGCTGAATATTTTTGTTTGCCCAAAGCTATTCCTGAGCATTTTTTAGTTGTGAATATATTTTTTGGAAGAGTTTGATCCTTGCAGATACTGCTTATGAAGACTGAATGAGGGTGAGGCATTGGGGGTGCTGCTTCTTCCTCAGTGGTAACTTCTGATTTGCCCTCTTACTTCAGTGTCATAGTCATTACGTCTAGAGTAAGTCCAGTAGTGTTTGGTGTGGAAAAGGCCAGGTAATCCTCACTCTAGTTTGGTGAAGCTCAGTCAAGGTGTTCCTTTAACGTGAAGACATACGGCTCTGAGGATCAGCTAAGTGAAGTCAAAATCTAAGACAATGCAATCCTTTCATGACTTGCGCTAGGGAATGCACTTCAGGGCTGTGCTGCTGATCTTTGCCTCACTCTAACATAATGCCTGAGACAAGCAACTTATAAGGAAGAGAGGTCTGTCAGAGGTTGTAATCCAGGGCCACTTAACCCAGCAGCTTGGGGTGTGTAGCAGCACAGGACTTGAAGTCATTTTTCATGGTCAAAATAACATTGCACTCTAATCTTTTTGGCATTAATAATATATATAAATGTTGTTATACACATGCACACATTTGTACATTAGTGATGTGTACATGTATACATGTTTCATTTGCATAAATACTTAATTTACTTCATTAAATTCAATTTGGAAGATACCAAGGTATAAAATAATTAAAACAATTATATGCAATATTCAAATAAACAGTTCTATCCTTTTAGTAGTAACACTTCAGTGATATGAAAGTTTCTATTGTATCATTAGTTGACTTTATTAAATCTTTCTTTTGGCTTCTTTAAAAAATAAAAATAAAAAATAACCTTGCAGGGGGCATGTCCTCGTCCCATCCAGCGCCTGTTGAAATCTGGACTTCAGACCCACTTGCCAGCTGGTCCTTCCGCCTGTGTTCTCTCTGGGCACTGTCTGTCCTGTAACCGTTTCCCTGTTACACAGGTTTGCAGAAAGAACTGGAAACAAATTCACAGAAGCCACATAAGAGTTCTGACCTCATCTCTACAGGGGGAAATACCCCCATTCTCCCAAGTCTGGTATCCCTGTTTCTGTATCAAAGAAAGCTGCTTCAAGAGCTGCAGATTGAATGGCTTCATTTAATTTTATTTTCTCTATTATCTCTTTTGGTGCTGCCAACAATTTCCTAAGAATGACATTTTATTACCATGCTCACAGAGACTCTGGATGCCGCTATGCGAATCCTAACACCAACAACAAGAATGGTCTGTCCCTGAAAAGTTACTCAGCCTCTGTCTCCAGTTCTCTCAATAAAAAGGGGATTATAGTAGTAGTGTGCCATATGCCACTTAGAACAGAACCTAGCACATAGTGTCTTGTATAAGTTTCAATTATTATAATGAAGTAGAGTTAATATGTCAAATAAAAAAACTCAGCTGCCTTTCTCCATTACATCCCATGTTAATAACTATGCTACATTATTATTTTTTAAGTTGATATGGGGATTGAACCCAGGGCACTCAACCACTGAGCCACATCCCCAGCCCTTTTTTATATTTTATTTGGAGATGGAGTTTTGCTGAGTTACTTAGCATCTCTCTAAACTGCTGAGGCTGGCTTTGAACTCCACATCCTCCTGCCTCAGCCTCCCCAGCCGCTGGGATTCCAGGCGTGCTCCTCCGCGCCCGGCCTATGCTGAATTTCAAGGACTATCTGGATTCTGATGTCCTTCTATTTTTCTAATTTTACTCTTTGGGACTGGGTACGAGGTGAGCTTGCACACTTTAACCTGCGTTCTTCTCTCCACATCTGCAGGAACTTTAGAATATGAAAGAACAGAGTGAGGTCCTGGCGGAGTGCATGCAGTGGCCCCGCCTCTTCCACCAGCTGTTCTCTCGCATTATCTGGTTCAGTTTCACAACAAACCGAGGCCTTTTCCAGGCCTGGTACCTGAGGCTTGGTAATTCGTCCAGTGTCACGCAGCCACCAGCCTGCCTGGCCCCTCCGTGGATGCCTGTGGCTCCCGGCAGCTCCCTGTGCTGTGTGATCGCTAGGAAACACCTGCCCCAGCTGTTTCCCCACACAGAAAGTATCTTCTTTTCTGCTGTGGCCCAAGTTCCTCTGCTCCGCCAGGTGGTGTGCGTGGCGAGGCTCACTCTTCCCTTGGTGCTCCGCCCAGCTCCTCTCACTGCTGCTGGCCTGGGGCACGGGCACCTCTGCACTGTCCCCTGGCTGCACAGGGGACTGGGAGGCAGAGGCACTGAGCACTGCTCCTGTCCTCACCGCTTCTTGTTCCACTGATGGGCCATGATCCAGCGTCTGGAGGAGAATAGATCAGGTTTCAGGATTTGAAACCCTGGTTTTTAAACCCTGAAAACAACAGAGCAAGATTATTCTGATCTTCCCACAGCGGCAGGAGGGTGAGGGGTGAAGAATTTTCCCTGGCCCACAGTCCACAGGCAAGCATTTCTGAGATGGAGGGTTCACCTTTGCACTGTCCTGTGCCACCTGGGGATTTGAGGTTTATCTCCTCAAGCTAAGGGAGGCTGGCAAAGGGCACAGTGTAAACAAGCCTTCCCTGCAGGGGCCCTGGGGACCGTTTCCACACCAGTGTACCTAATGAAATTTCATTGATTGTACACATGCTGCTAAAAATGCCACTGCTCCTTTGGTGAATTTCAGACTTCTTTCTGGAGCCTTCTGTCCCATTTAGTAATGAATATTAATGCTGTGTTTTATTGTACTATCGTGTTTTCAATTTTCTTTTGGAAAGGGATTTAATGTGACATCCATTTAATCATTTAAACAGTTGGGTTAAAGGTTTGATGTGATAGCCCAATTAAGTCACTGAATTGTGACCATATGTACTTGCCAAATCAAAATCGCTATGGAGGGAGTTTTCGTGAGCATAATTAGGATGACAGCCCATGTCTGCAGCCCTGGTGTAAACTTGGCTCAGCCAGGTCTGGTGGAAACCTGCCATGGGAGGTAGAGATTCTTTCCCAGAGCTCCTTACAAGAAAACCCTTCATGCTACCAAATGTGAGCTCAGCGCAGAATTCCCGTCACCTAAAGAAGGATTTCTTTCTTGAAGCATCCATGGGGAAGAGCTGACATTGCTCAAAGAAGGATTAGAGACAATTAAAAGTAGGTTCAAGTCAATTTGACACATTTACTAAATACTCAGGGTGTGCTCTTATGAGACACAAGGGGACATGCACTGTCTTCAGGGGAACTGGTTAAAAAACAAAACAACAACAAAAAACAGTTAAAATGAAATTGGCAGAAATGCAATTAGGATGAATTTCCTAGATTTTAAGTAAGTTTCTCTCTTCCACTAGATTTCTAAATTTTAGCAGTTTTTATGTATCTGAGCTTAAGTATTTGAATAGAATTATCACACCTTTTTTTTACAATTTCATAAATTTTTATGAAATTGATGGTCTTAGAATACGAGCATTTTTGCTCCTTTTTGTTGTTTGCAACTGGAAGTAAATTTTATAACTCATCTTCAGTTATACCTGATTACTTATTGATATTATTTATGCTGAAATTTAAATGAAAAAATTTTCAAGATGTAGTTGTTTAAAAAAATCCTCAGTCCCTAACCCATAAATTTTTAACTTTGTGCTACCAACCAATGACTTTAAATATTAAAAGATAGTTTTTAATTACTCTAAGCTATTTTTTTAGATGTCCTCACACCCTGCTGTCAGCAGTGGCACATGCCTGTACATACAGGGAGGCTGAGTCAGCAGGATTGGTCATTTGAAGCCAGAATGGGCAATTAGTGACCCTATCTCAAAATAAAAAATTAAGATTAAAAGGGCTTTGAGTGTGATTCAGTGGTAGATGGCCGTTGGTTCAATCTCCAGTACTGAAAAATAAAATGTTATGTTCAGTTTAAGGCTCTGATGTCTGTCTGCATTTTTTACCAAATGTGGGGACAATGTGATTTGAAGTTATACGCTATCAGCTGATTCTTGTTTCCAATATGATATTTTTGTCAACTGTTTTGGAAACACTTGATTTTTTCCAACTCCCATCAAGATTATGAGCTATATAAATCTTAGTTGTTGCACAGGCTATGAGAACATATGCTCTGTATTTCATTAGAGATTTATTATTTAGTTGAACCAACACACATTTAGCCAACGCCTGCTGAGGGTGGACCACCATTCCTGACCAGGAAGCAGGAGCACCCCAGGCTGGAGCCGGATGAGGTCGGCAGGAGGTGCTCAGCCAGGCCCAGCTCTACCTCATGAGAGGGGCAGAGAGAGCAGGTGTGCAGAGACCTTGGGGTCTCCTTGGCCTTCACGTCTTACCCTGTGACTGTGTGCTGGTTAGGAAGTGTTGTCAGTGAGCCAAAGAGCGATGAGAACGGAGACTAGTGCCATTCTACTCTCCTGCAGCCTTTCCTTTGAGAACGGGGTCCCACCTTGCAAAGCCTGGGAGTCTGACATGTGCCGTTTGCGTCCTACTGTAGCTAAGTGTCAGGAAGGTGAGGTGAACGCACCATCTCAGGACAAGGACAAAAGTGGAAGCCGCACAGTGATCTGAGACGCCCTGGAAATGGTCTCCCTCGCAGCCCCGTAGATCCCCTCTTGGACAGGAAGCCCGACTATTCTAGGCTGGGTTCTCAGGGTCCAGTCAGCTACAGCCACTGGGCCATTGGAAACAGGATGTCAATTATGGAAACAGCACATGCTCCAGGTTCTCTGTCTTCTTTTTGACAGTGACTCCATTCAGCACTTGCACTGATTTTCCCTATTAAAACGATCTTCCCTACTTTGCTATTGAGTGGAAGAAGCTGTTTTTTCTCAGTCGTAGGGGCTTGCTCTGCTGACACGTCAGAGCCACTTCAGGAGACCCCTTTGTTCATTAATGCTTTCCCCCAGTGATGCGTTTCAGTTCGTTTCCACCCCTGGGAACACTGACAGTCCAGGATGGGCATTCTACATCTGGCCATGTTGCTGCATAGTCACGTCCACGTGGCCACCCATGTGGCCCTTCCAGCTCCCCGGGGCACTACTGTGTCTACTGCTGTGGAATCGTAGAACGTGGGTTTTCCTGTAAAATAGACAATTAGGGAACCCATGTCAGAGTCCATTTCAAAGCATTTTCTTGCTGTTCTCCGCGGTAAAATGGGTAAGAACGCTGTGCAGGCTGCCCTTAGTCTTTAGAATGGGTCGTTCTCACTTTCCATTTGTGAGAGCGACTGCAGTTTCGTGAGCAGGTGCACAAGCATCTGGTAGATTCACACCCAGACTCTTGTCTTTCTGGAGGCAGTTTACCTGGGCACAGCTAACAGAAACAATGGCACCTGCACAGGGGGAGGAAGCTTCCTCTAGGGACGAGAACAGCTGGCCTTGTCTTTCTAGCCTGGCTTGGTTCCTTAGCATGGGACCTTCAGTACTCGCCTGACTTCGTGGCTGAGGCTGAGGAGGGCTCCCTTGAGCCAGCAGAACAGGTGTTCCTCCCCGGCTGGTGGACACCTCAGCTGCTGTGAGAGGCCTGCAGGTGCAGGCCTCCTCCGCTCACCGCCATCTTCTGCTTTGGACATGGGCCAGCAGTGGGATGGTTGGATCCTCTGGAAGTTCAGGTTTTGGGTCTTGTGGAACTTTGCGCTGCTCTCCGTAATGGCCCTACTGGTTCACATTGCCAGCAGCCATGTCTAAGGGCTCCTCATATTGGCGAACTCATCAGCATCCCCTTCTCTGGGGCCTGGGGCGGCATCTCCTTGTGGCTGCATGTGTGTTGCCCTGGTGATTGGTGATGTTGAGCACATTCTCATGGATTTGTTTCCCTTTTAATGTTTTCCTTGGAGAGGTGTCTGTTCAGATCATTTGCCCATTTTTAAATTGGGTATTTGTTTGTTTGTTTTGATTTAAAATTGTTTGATTTTCTTAAATAGTGAATCTTGCAGAATTAGAGGGTAGAATGAACAGTCATTGTCAGAGCCTGTACAAAGGTTCAGTTGGTTAGGAGGAATAACTTGCAATGTTCTATAGCACTGACAGAGTCACTGTGATTGACAGCAGTGCTCATGTGCTTCAAAATGGCTAGCTGAGGGAAGAGTGGATGTGGAATTAAATATAGAATATACTTTTTTTTTTTGGTACTGGGGTTTGAACCCAGGAGTAACAAACTAGTGAGCCATATCCCTAACCTCTTTTCATTTTTTATTTTGATACAGGGTCTTGGTAAGCTGCTTAGGGCCTTACCCTTGAACTTGTTAAGGTTGACCTTGAACTTGTGCTCCTCCTGCCTCAGGCTCCCAAGCTACTGGGATTAGAGGCATGCACCAATGTGCCTGCTTAGAACATACTTTTCTAAACAGACAACACAGTTGCTTGTAGCCTTTACTGAACTAATTTGATTTTCTGAACATACTTTTGTAGACTCTTTTCAGAAATTGCTTTTGAACAACGAGTGCTGGGCATTACTTGATTATGTAAATAGAAATCCATAATCATGTCAATAATATTTAAAAACCTAGCTACTAATATTGTTCTCTAAGTTTTTCTTCATAGCTAAGTTTGGACTTAAGTCATTTTGATAAGAAATAAAAATACATAAGCTTCTTAACTCCTTTGAATACTCTATAGCACAGTTACTAATTTACTGATGATATGCTCAATTTAAACCAGCAACATGAGACAGTCAGCAATCCTGCATGTCATCCATTCTGTCCACTGATGTGTGAATTCAGTCCAAAAGCCTGAGCTTTGACCACGGAATGAGAGCTTGTAGGTCAGGTCTCCAGGCAGCTGATGGGGTTGAGCCTCCGACAGATGAAAAGTAATGTTAGAAAAGAAGAGAATCCAGGCCCTGCTTTGGAAGTGCAGATGAACGCAGTGCTTGTGTTGTCAATGGAGGAGTTAATGCTCCCCCTGGGGGGGTCAGAGGCTGCAGGGGTGCAGAGCCCAGGCCTGGCTTCCACCATTGACAGGTTTTCATGTGATGAAGGAAGCTTCAGTTTAGTCCCCCGGAGGCTTTGATCCCTCAGACACAACAGTGTCTGGGGCTGTGCATCAGGCACCGACCCGTCCTGCGGTGCTTTCTTGCCATGCTTCTTAGGCCTTTCCCCCGACCTTGGAGTCCTCCGCGTTCTCTGGCTGTTAAGTGCATGAGCACGTGACCCAGACCTCATCTGCATCACCGAACCCAGGCACAATTGTGTTTTTGCTTTTAATGATATGGATTTATTTATATTTTTAAAAATGGTTTTAAAAATACTATTATGCAGATAATCTAAAACCTGACAACATTTTCTATTTAGATTTTAGGCACAATTCAAAATTGTTTTCTGTGCTAAAGTTTTGATCATTTGAATAGTTCAAAAGTGGGGCCTAGGCTGTGATTTGAAGGGATCTCGATAGAAGAATTATTTCTCACTTTTGTTTCTTTTCTCCTTCCACTAGTTTTACCTAGCCACACCTGTGGACATCCTGGGGAAATACTGAAGGGCGTTCTCCACGGCACAAGGTTCAACATAGGAGATAAGATCCGATACAGCTGCCTCTCCGGCTACATCCTGGAAGGTCACGCGGTCCTGACCTGCATTGTCAGCCCAGGGAATGGCGCCTCCTGGGACTTCCCGGCTCCTTTCTGCAGAGGTAATGTCCATTAAGCACGTGTCTGTGAAGTGGAGTGGGCGGAGAGAATGGCTCTGGACCTGAGCGCAATAAGTTCCCACCGAGGGGGGCGGGGCCTGCAGAGGCCAGCCTGGCATTTCCACGAGCCACCAGATGTTCCATGTAGGAATCCGCGGCTAGGACCCGATGAGCCACCAGCAAGCACGTGCCACGTTGTTATGTCCCAAGTTCCAAAGTTTCCTTCGTTCCATTTCCCAGACTTTCTGCTCTTCTTCCTGTGGCTCCCTTTGGTGTTTTATTATTTTATGCATGTTTATGTCCTTCTTGATCTGATGATTCTGTTCATCTTTTTCTCATTAAAAATGGAAAACACCCCTTGATAATTAAACTTTATCTTTCAAGGACTCTTTCGGCACTCTTCAGCTTTGAAATAAAGTGATCATAAATGAATGCACTATTGCAAATGTCCATTGCTCTCCTAGGCTATAAAGTTAGTGACTTTCCTGAATCTCTGAAATTCTTACCTTTCTGATGAAATCATTTAATTTTTTCAATCTTTATAAGAGCATCTTCAAGCTCTTGCATTTTGACTTTCTTAAGAAAACCCATCTCATGAGTCAAAACTAAAATACAGCTCACATTTTTTAGAATTTTTTCTTCTTTTTCTTTTCCTTTTTCTATTGCCCAGGGACTGAACCCTGGGGTGTTAGGCCACGGAGCCACATCCCTAACTCTTTTCATTTTTTTGCTATCTTGAGACAGGGTCTCACTAAGTTCCTTAGGGCCTCGCTAACTTGCTGAGGCTGGCCTTGAACTTACAATCCTCCTGCCTTAGCCTCCCAAGTCGCTGGGACTACGGGTGTGTATCACCATGCCTGGCTATTGAGGTTTTAATAAAATGCCCAAAAGTGTCTTGAGTGCTTCTGTGGATCATGCCACTTAGTTCTCACGACTACCCACTGACACTGACTTAGCAGGTAAAGCAGCAGAAGCCTGATTTTTGGAAGGTACCAGGGACAGTGTGTGTTGAGGTGGGATTCCCAAATCTGGCTTTTAATTCATGCTTGTGACTTTGCCAACACATGGCCCCAGGTGTGTGTCATTGTGCGACATTATATCACTCTCATGAGTGTGCTTTTGTTTTGTCCTGTGCTAGGTAATGAACATTTGCTCTTTCATTTTTTCCCTGTTAAATGTGACCTTTTCAAGAGCTCTCCGTGGTGCTGAAAATTTTTTCCTGGCTTGTTACAATGGACACCGGCTAGTCTGTGCTGGTCACTGGTTATGGGTCAGGCATTATCTTGTCATGCTTACGGTTGCCCAGTAAGGGTGCTATTGAGGATTCATTCGGTAGGTGGAGAATTGGAGAGGAAGATGAGAAAGGTGGCTGGCTACGGCTTCCTGCAAGGCCTCAGCCTTGGGATCGGGCATGTTGGGATCATCCCTTTCTCCAGAAACCCTTGAGGATGTGCACTGACTCCCCAAGGCCCTTATCCCTCCTGAAGTGTCCTTTCCTCTGCATGCTCCTAAACTCCTTCCCACCCCTCCTGATTTTCATTATTTTCTCTTTCCATCGTCAACACGGTGGTATCCTCACAACCTGGACCTGTTCCCATGCTTCTCCATGGACTCATCTCCAGGGATCCCTCCCGTTGGAGGGCACTGCCAGCTGAGTGCCCCGGACCCACCCCTCCTCTTCTTGCTTCTTTCCATGGCTGCCTCCAGTAGGTCCACTTCATCTGGAGATGGTGCTGCTTTGGCACTGAGGCCTACGTGCTCAGGTCCCCTGTAGAGCCGCCCCTGGTCTTCCGTCTCTCCTTGGTGTACCTCGCTTCCCGCTCTTGCCCGGCTGTTGCAGTTAGGTTTCCTTCTCACTGGCCCTGCTCAAAATTGAATAAGCTCCACGTCTAGACTCTCAATCCCACATCATGCTCTGCTTCAGATCAGTCTCCCCAGGCAGAAGGCATCACATCCTTTATCTCTCAACCAGTCCCCCTCAGTGACTCGACAAGAAGAAGCTGCAGACCTTTCAACTTGGCTCGCAGTGTGCTCCATGACCTGGTCTCAGCTGAAGACTGCAGCCTCATCTGTGGGTGAACACAAGGCTCCCCTGCTCCCATGCAGTGCTCTGTGGGGGGCCTCTGCAGGCTTCTGAGAACCTGGCTCCTGCCCCCTGCCCTTAGCTTGGTACCTGTCTTTGTGGGAATGTGGCCGGTGGAGCCCATGAGATCCACACAGTAGCTTTCCCCCGAGGCTGTGGACCCCCACATCGCTCGCTCCTGGCTCCGGTTTGGCACTTCTGGTCCCCACTTCATCCTTCCATCTCAACAGTCGTGCATCCCATGAATCCGTTGAATCTAAACTTAAGTCCAATTTGTTATGCATTTTCACTGTCATTCCTTTAATTGCTTAAAGAAAAGCAATTGTCTCTGGCATTTATTTTGTCACGAGGTTATATGTCAATGTCTTAATGATGTTTGGTCAACTAGTTTGTAAGCACCCCAGATATCAGATGGCACCATTGAAACTGTACCTTTGGTTTCTTTTGAATGAAGACTCATCCTCAGTCACGGGTGTTGACCAGGTTGTGTATGTAACACCTTCTTTTCGCTCACATTTCCTCAGTAATCCTTTTTTTCCCTCCTTTTCACTGAAGGGTCTTTACTAATTCCACAATTACATACCTTATAAAGTCAAAGTTGAATTAGTCTGCCAATCATCTTTCCTACTCTTTCACCAGTTTTATTAAATCCCAACTGCATCAAGATTCTTTGGTCATACATATTTACTTCTGTGTTACAGATTAATACATTTATACTAAAATACTAAAGTTTTGTCTTTTCCAATACTTGGCCTAGTAAGGATACCAAGGGAGTTAAATAAAATAATGTGAAAGACACAACAGTATCTTATTGATCTGGATAACTGGATCACAAAAATATCAATGATCTAATTCTTGTAAATGTGTAGATGTGGCATTATCTGGGAAAGACATGAATGGATTTCAGCAGTGTGGGGTGAGATGATTCTAAAAATGAAACCACCTTCCTTTCTGCTTCCCAAAGTTATTTAGTTCCAGGAATTGCTAGAGGGTTGCCCTTGACAGTGTTACTGACAGAGACTCCAGTGTGTCCACTCAGTGACATTTGTCCATTCACTTTTCTTTCCAATGGGTGTTGTTTAACCTGAACAGTGTCACCTAAGTGCATGCACCACCTATAGAATCACGTAAAGCTCTCCAGAGAAAAGTGACATGACCGTCTATTTAATATGGGTAGTACCTAATGAAGCGTGAGGTCAACCAGCTGTCCCTGAAACTGTCCCCAGAACAGGAAACCAGCATGGCCCCCACGCCAGTGCTGAGCAAGATCTGGGATGCCCTCTCTGGAGGAGAGTCCTGCCACTATCCTGGGGGTCCTGGTCCTCACCTGAGGTTTCCGTCTCCCACTTAACTGTACCCCATCAATCCCACTGCTGGCCACAGTCCTTCAGAGGGTCCTTCACCTCATGTAGGTGAAGTCCAGACGCAAGGCCTCATGGGCAGGGACTCCACACCATTGGTGGAGGCTGCCTACAGGTGGTGGGTCAGCAGTGGTGCCAGCCCCCAGCACTGTGATGACTTTTGAGCTCACAGTCAGTCGGGGACGCAAGGCGCACTCAGAGGTCTGGAGTCAGGAGCGTGTTTCCATGTCCTGGTGGGCCCTTTCTCTTGGGAAGTGCCCATTCAGATGCCCTGTCCATTCCCATGGCCTCCTCCTCATCACTGTCATCTGCCACGAGTCCTTCAGGCTTCTTGTGTTTTGGATGTCAGTCCTTGTAACGGGCAGGGTCTGCGAGTCCTTTCCCTGTGTGCGGTCCATCTCTCCACCTTGTGGGTGTCCGTTCTGCCCTGCAGACCCTTCTGGGTTTGAGGTAGCCCCAGGCGCCTACTTTTGTTCCCATCAGCTATGGTTTTGTGGTCTTTTCTGGATCTTGGCTGCTCTCACAATAAAGTCCTGCCCTGGGTTCTGCCTAAACACATACACGTAAGATAAATATTCACCTCAATGTTTCAAAACACAGTCACCATTTTGTCACAGTTTTAGGGAACAAAGGGTGTGGCAGCTATTCTGACTTTTTTAGAGTTGACTAATTTTATCCATCTCAGGACAGTTGTGTTTTCTTGGAGGAGTGAAGAGTAATCAGCAGGCCAACTGCTGCTAAGTGAAGAGCCAGCAGCAGTATCAGGGATGCCTTTAATAAAACCTGCTAAATAATGCATGCCCAGGCTTCATTTAGAGTCATCAAAGCTGTGAATCCCTTTAATTGATAAACCTCACATAATGTGATTGCAAATGACAATGTCACTTGCTAGCATTTTAGGAAATGTCAGTCAAAGATTTCAAATTGCAGATGTTCTGCTGCCGGTGATGAAGGGGTGGGAAGACTAGGGCGACAGAGCCGGAGGGGAGGAATACTTATGCCTTTATGGGGGCCTATAAATTCTTTGATACTTGAAGTACAGCTGTGTTCTACCATCTACGTTGCAGAAGTCACCGTGTAAGATGGATCTTCAGTGATCTGTCAGGCTGGGGCCAAGCAACAGGAAGGATGAGTCCTTTAGTCAGCTCTTCATACTGCGAAGACCTGAGGAGGACTCAGTGGAGGGAACGTTTGGGGCTCACATTTCAGAGTTCTCAGTCTATAGGAGCCTCCTGCATTCCTCAGGGCCTGAGGCGAGGCAGAACATGATGGCAAAAGCATGTGGTGGAGGACAGTGACGGGGGACATGGCAGAGAGAGAGCTCTGCACCACAAAGACAGAATACAGACCCCAAGGCACACTCCCAAGAACCCTCCTCTTCCGGCCACACCCCACCTGCCTACCGGTGCCACCCAGTTAATCCCTGTCCGTAGATTAATGTGCTGATTAGATCGCAGCTCTTGCTGATTAGAACCCAGTCATCTCACCTCTGAACTCTCTTGTGTCGTCACACACGTGAGCTTTGCGGGGACACCTCACATCTCCACCATAGCATTTCATTCTGGCTGGGACCAAGCAACGCAAAGGATCAGCAAATGGGGCGTGCTCTTGTAGGGAACCTGGCTTTAAAGGAAGTCTGAGTGGTTTCAGACTAATTATAAACAGGTTTCTTTCATACTGTGCAAAATCTCCTATGTAAATCTTGCCAAAACAGAACAAAAAAAAAAAACTAACCATGGGAAATGTACCCGCACTAGGTAGCAGTCAGCCTGGTCTCAGGTTCCACATCTTCTCTAGGCTACGGCTTTCTGCTGAGCACCATGTCTATATGACCTGTTTAAACACAATCCTGTGCAACTTTAGAAATTACTCATCAGCGCCTCTGCAGGTGTTTTTCACCTTGTGGGTCACTTCATAGTACTTTTCCATTACTGTTTCAGCCATATTAGGCTGAAAGCTTTGAGGGGAGTGTTTGCATGCCAAGGTAACTGTGTGCATGGTGACAGGCAGCGACACAGTGTCCAGCAGCGGACACTGCCTCTCCAATTCAGCTTCATCACATGCTAACTGGCAAGGCATGGGCAAGCTCTTTGCTTGCAAAGCCTCAGGTTCTGCAGCCCTGAAATTGAGCTGATACTACTTTCAGCCTCAGAACTGGTCAAGATGAAAGGACTCCAAGTGCTCAGTTGATGGCTCTTGGTGTTCTAGTACCACCATTCTAGAGCTGGAGTGGAGAGAGTGGACCGCACAGGATGACTCCAATCACATAGCATATTTCGCTCACGTCCTCCTCCATGAGATTAGAGTTACATCACAAACGTTCCAATTTCAATTGGCAAAATTTTATTCTCAGTCTTACTGCTAATTATTAGTTATCTCTCCCATAATTAAACATAATGAGTGCTTCCAATGTTTACTTCTGCACGTAATGCTATCAGTGTCTCTGTACAGATAGTGTTGCTTTGTTTCTTCTGTTTAATTATTTCCTAAGGATAGAATTCCAGGGATGTTATTTATGTTTTGTAAATTTACAAAGCAAATTTCAAATTCTATAATAATTTTCATGATAATTATTCTAAGTTTTGATATTAGCATTTCTTTTTAATTCGCTCAGAGTTTGTTGACACTAAAATTATACCAAAAGTTTAATTGATTTTTAATTTCTACTATGGGCTGTAAAAATGGCCCCAGTGAAGATGGTGAGGTCAGATTGCCCAAGGAAATTGAAGTAGCATCTCTAGGCGTCATTAAGGGTCGATACAGGATTATGACCATGGATTAGAGTTAGATCCATCAGTGTGTTTACTGTTGGTTTTATTCCTCCATGTTCACTGCATGGGAGAAAGAGGGGTCCTGGCTCAGAGTTGGATCTGAGGCATCTTCCTGTGTTCTCCTCATCAGAGTCAGGTGATGCTGAAGGCAGGAGATAAGTAAATGATGGCATGAAGCTCAGGATGGCAAGTGAGAAAGGAGAACCCTGAATCCATGCCCTGGAAGTGCACCAGTGGGGGTCTGAGGCGGGACCTGCTGACTGTGGGGAATCATCATGTACCAGCTGAAGGACATCTGGGAGATGCTGGTGATGGGTAGGCGAGTTGGGCTGTTGGGAGAGTGGACAAGTGAGCTGAGAGGCTCACTCTTCAAAGGATCACCTGCGTTGACTTTGAAATCAGCCAGAGTTAGATGAAGTTTTGGGAGAAAAACATTGGAAAATATGGCAGTGAGCCAGGTGCTCCAATGCTCCAGGGCTTCCTGTAGAAATTTACAGGCAAGGACGAGAGAGTCAGGGTTTGCTCAGGCCTGGGTACTTCAGGGAGGAAAGAAACAGTCAAGTGGAAGTGGCCGTTTCAGGCGTGGTGGTGGGCACGGGGCCCGCCTGTGGACCTGCTGTGGGGGGGCTGTGGTGTAAGCCCCTGGCCCTCCAGAGGACCTGGAAGACCTGGCTTCCTCACCTAGACGGCCTGGTTGTTACTAGAGGAAGGAGAGCTGTCTGGCAAGTCAGTGAGTGGGGTTCCAGAGGACTGAGTGGAGGGTTTCAAGAGCTTGGGCGGGGTGGCATTAGGAGGTTAAGAAAACGTAACGCACAGGTATTTGAGGGTACGAGGCTGGGGTAATGGGGTCCCAGGAGACCAGGGCTTCTTGTAGTGACTGTAATAAACAGGGATGAGGATAAGCAAGGGTGATTTCCTGAGTCTCAGGAGTAAACGAGGTGAGTCGTGAGGACAGGACCAAGGGGGTGGGGTGAGGTGGGCTGTCCATGTCTTGAGCCCCTTTCATGCCAGTCTCAAGAGGAGAGGGATCCTGGGGAAGGTGGCTGCATGCTGACCACCACCTTCCAGTGGAGGCCTGCAAAGGGACATCTTACCCAAAGCAGCCAATATTTAAAATATCTGCTCAAAAGATATTTTATTTAGTCAGTATAAAATGACCACCATGTGCCAAATTGAAATAGGTAACAATGGCTATTTTCATTGAGGGGTTCATGTTTTCACTGTTATAAGATTTTTACAATTATTAATTCACTTAACTGTCACAACAACCCAAGGATGGATGCCATTGTATTTCTGTTTTCTATAGAAAACCAAACTGAGGCACACAGAAAGTTACAGCTTTCCACAAGAGCCACCAACCTAAGTGTCAAACTTTGATTCAAACCCAGACAGTCTGATTTTCGAGTTTTTGCTGGTACACTCAATTTAGGGGAAGAATGTTAAATAATATCTCCTGGTATTACAAGTTGAACATTATATTGAATATATGTATTTCTGACTTCTTTCCCTGATATTTTCCCTGCGGTTGCTAAAATTGACCTGAGACTGTGCATCTAATTATATAACCTGCATTTTATAAATTTAGAGCTATAACTTAGAAATTCACTGAAGCAATATTGTGGGTGCTTGGTAAACACATTGGATGATCATACATATGGACACATCCTGCCTTATTTAATGATTTATCTGTCGTTGTGTATGTGGGTGGTTTCAATTTTTCATGACAGATATGGAAAAGTTATGTTTCTAAATAATGTTTTATTCTGTATTTTGAATTATGTCTGTAAGATGAATTCCTAGCAAAACTTATTCTCAGGCAAGGAATGTATTTTAAAGTTGAGAATAAAACTTTTTAAAAGTTTGAAATTCCTCGAGGGGAAGTACAAATCAGTGCACTTTGATTTCTGCTTATGTTTAGAATTACGCTCCCCACTTACAGAACTCAGCAGTTTCAAATACATCTTTTATTAAAAATCTTATCTTCTTCTTGGATTAACTCAAAGGCATCCAGACTTCTTGTAGCTGTTACAACCTTTTCTTCAGATGCAAGATTTTTATCAAAATCCAACGTGGGAAGCACTTTCAGAAACAGTGTCGTGAGAGCGGCCTCTGGTGTGGGAGTCTAGCTGCAGACCAGACTGGCCTGCTGCCTACTGCTGCCAGCTCTTCCCCATGGAAATCCTGGGAGCAGCTTTAGATGCCAAACAAAGTGACTTGATATTGACATCCATCGTTCATGTAGAAATATCCGTCAATATAACTTCCTTCTCTCCAAGAACATGGGAGGTCCTAACACCTTCCACTGCCTTCAATGTCTTTCTTCCAGGGCTGGGCAGTTTTATCTCCTTAATTAGACTTATTCCCAAGTTTTATTTTTAAGGTTATTGTGCATCGGGTAGATTTCTTGATTTCTTTCTCAGCAGATTCATTATTAGAGTACAGGAAACTGTTGGTTTATGAATGTTGAGCATGCATCTTGCTAATTTGCTGAATTCATTCTTCAGCTCTAGAAGTCTTCTGGGCTCTTCTAGATATAAGATCATGTCATCAGCAGAGATAACCTGACTTCTTTTCCTGTTTGTGTCCCTTCAATTTCCTGCTCTTGCCTGATTGCTCTGGATAGGGTTTCCCATGTTGAATAGGAGTGTTGAGAGAGAGCATCCTCAATCAGGAATGTCTTCTTCCTGATTTTACAGGAAATGCTTTCAGGTTTTCTCCAGGAACTATGATGTTGGCTTCAGGTCTGTCACATGTAGCCTTTACAATATTGAGGTCAGTTCCTTCTACCCTTAGTTTCTCCAGTGCTTTAACATGAGTGGGTGCTGGATTTTATGAAAGACCCTTTTCACATCTGTTGCAATAATCATGATTCTTATCTTTAACTCTATTTAAGTGGTAAATTACATGTATTGATTTGCATATGTTGAACCACCTTGTGTCCCTGGCATGAAACCCTCTTTATCATCGTGTACTATCATCTTGATATGCTTTTGAATGAGGTTTGCTAATATTTCATTAAGAACTTTTATATCTCTTCATCAGGGATATTGGTCTGTAGTGTTCCTTCCTCCGT
This sequence comes from Sciurus vulgaris, assembly GCF_902686455.1. Classification (NCBI taxonomy): domain Eukaryota; kingdom Metazoa; phylum Chordata; class Mammalia; order Rodentia; family Sciuridae; genus Sciurus; species Sciurus vulgaris. The sequence continues at coordinate 2,899,843 of NC_136465.1, read as the reverse complement.
GTGTGTTTATCTGGTTTTGGTATCAGGATGATCCTGGCTTCATTAAATGTATTGAGAGTGTTTCTGGAATATCATGGAATAATTTGAACAAGACAGGTGTTAGTTCTTCTTTAAAAATATGGTAGAACTCAGCCGAGAATCCATCTGGTTCTGGACTTTTCTTGGTTGAAAGTCTTTTAATTGCTGTTTCAATTTTACTGCTTGGTATTGGTCTGTTTACATTTTCAATATCCTCATGGTTCAATTTGGTTGAACCAAATAGGTCACAGGTGTCTAGAAGTTTGTTAATATATTCTAGACTTTCTAGTTTACTGGAATATCAATTTTCAAGTTTCTGACAATCCTTTGCTTCTTATCTTCTGGATTTTCTAGTTTATTAGAGTGTAATTTTCAACAGAGTTTCTATCAATCCTTTGTTTCAGAATTGTCTGTGATAATGTATCTTTTTTCATCACTAATTGTGTTTAACATTGCTGAAACAAAAGTAATAAAAAAACTACCCTAAAATTTTTTTGGAAGAATAAGAAACCCAGAATAGTCAAAGAAATTCTAAGCAAGAAGAATTTTACTGGAGGCATCACAATCCTCAATCTCAAATGTACTACAGAACTATAGTAACAAAAATAATATGGTGTTGACACCAAAACAGACTTGAAGACCAATGGAATGGAAGACACTGAACAAACCCACAAACTTACACTCATCTAATAGTTGACAAAGGTACCCAAAATAAATGTCAGAGAAAAGACAGTTTTTTAAACAAATGGTGCTTGGAAAAGTGGATATTCACATGTCAAAGAACAAAACTAGATCCCTATCTCCCTCCCTGTACGTAAGTCAAATGAAAATGGACCAAAGAGCCAGGAACCAGACCAGAATCTTTGTGTGCTGGACAAAATCACAGGACCAACACTCCATCCTGTTGGTAAAGGCAGTTGCTTTTCCAGGGTGATTTAGTTCCTCTCAGTAGTGTTCGTGTATACTTTATTTAATGCAAGCTTCTAAGTTTTCATTAGATGGTTAACAATGGAACTCTAAATAACTCTTTCTGTTTTCCTGAGACTTTCTCATAATTATTTTTGTTTATGTGTGGCTGCGGACCAATTTGTTTTCTGTCTGCTCTGACTTCATCTCCTGAATCTCCCTTCTCCCATGATGAGTGTATAAAACCACAGACAGTAAGCTCTGCTACTTGCGGCTGGGCTACCTGTCAGAACCAGCACCACAAAGCAAACACTCAAACACAGCCTCCATAGGTCACTCAACCATCAGTTTCTTCTTGATGATTTTTTCTGGACAAAATATAATATTACTAAGAGAATTGCTGTGTAACTTATAGACTTCTCGTTTTAAATGTCACACTTGAGCAAGCAGCTTTCTGTGGTGGGATTAGCTGCTGCCCTACTTCTGTTCTAGATGGGGAATGGTGTGGGACATGCCCAGCCCCAGGGGTGGACCTTTTCAGGGTAAAGTGACTGAACGGGGCTTGATGTGGCTGACTATAGGGTCTGCATGCCATTGAGTGAAAGGAAGAGTGAAGGGTAAAGGAAGCTGTGCCCCAGGCTGCCTTCTGGAGATGGGCTATGGGACACAGAGCCTTGGGTCCCCTGTTCTGCACTGGCCAGCACTCAGAAGAGGCCATGCTAGGAGGTGAGCCTGACTGAGGTGAGCCAGGGGCGACTTCTGCAGAGACCTGGAGGTGCTGGGGGAAGCCTGGTAGGCAGGAGGGCAGGTGCAGAGGTCCGGGAGCAGGGTGGGTGGCTGTAGGACCAGCCAGGCCTCCTGGGGCGGATCGCTAGCTGTACTCTGAGTGTGGTGTGGGCGTTAGCGGTTGGGAACAGAATGTGCTAAGCTTCAAGCTACGTTTTTAAAGGGTCGCTTTAGCCGATCTGAGGGGAAGGGATTGTAGAGGGTAAGGAAAGCAGAAAGACCAGTTACCCCTGGTCTGCCTACGCACCTGTGTGTCCTCACCGTACCTGCACGTGTGCCACGTATGTGTGGACACCACGGGTGACTGCGCATGCAGGGAAGGCCATCAGCCATCTGTCCGACGGATGAGTCCAGCGGACACTCATGAGAGGGGTACGCAGGCGCGGGAAGACATGCACCGCATGACCCCCAGGTGGAGTCCAAAGGAGTCCAAGTTCTAGAAGCAGAGAGGACGGCGGCTGCCGGAGCTCTGGGCCTGGGGAGGAGCACCCAGCAGAGAGCCTGGCCTGGGCTAAGAGGCGGCAGCACCAGGGGCCGGCGCACCGCTCAGGGGCCGTGGTCCAGGACCCGCACCGTGAGCTCGCGTCCGCCCGGGAGCCCGTCTCCCCAGCGTCCCCGTCTGCGCTGGCCCACCTGCGGCCTTGCGAGGTGACGTGCCCCATGGAGCACACGAGCGCACGAGGCTGTGCGAGGTGTCGCCCGTGCAGGCACACGCACGCGCACACGCACGCACCTGGCCATCAGCAGGTGGGCCACCGGATGAGACCCTGCCTGGAGCAGACCTCTCCAGGGGCCCACTGAGAGAACCAGCCGAGGCTGCTCGGCAGCCTCAGCCCCTGCTGCCTGTCAGCCCTGGCTCCCACCACCACAGCTCAGAGGCCCTGCAGGAGAGCTGAGTGCAGGCTGCAGGTGCTGTCTGAGCAGGTCAGGTTCCCAGGGAAGCCTGCCGCTGCGGCTTCACTGTGCAGTGTCCACACCCCAGTCCAGGGCTGGCCGTGGGGCTCTGAGTTACCACAGGTGCCCAGCATGCAGGCCAGGGCTCCACCGCGCCCGGTGGCAGGAGAGGGGAGGTACACACAGGGCCGTGTGCACATGCACACGTGCATGTATGTACACACACACATGCATATATGTACATACACACATACATATATACATACACACAGATCCATATCACAATGCCATCTTAAGCATGTGTGACATTTTTGTCAATTAGACCTCAGTAAAACTGAGAATGAGATCAATTTCTTCATCTTAAACACAGCCCTGTGTGTGCATGTGCACTCTGAAGCTTGCGACTAGTGTTAAGCAATGTTTGGCAAAGGTCTGTGGCCTTGATTTCCCTAAGTCCAGGTTATCATCCCTAGAAGTAAAACTCATGTGGAACTGTTAAGTGACATATTTGTGTTTAATATTTATAGATAATTAGAAGTGTTTACAACAACATGTTTTGCATTCTTGCTAGTTTTTCTATAAAAGGCCAGCCTGCTTGTGAAATTAATCTCAGAAATTACAAACATTTCTGTCTGAAAATACAATGTCATATAAAAATTTTAATGTATATCTACCACACATTTTTTTTATCAGAATTATAATCCTAGGGTTAGATATGCTAAATAAAAGTAACTACCATTAAGCTAATATAACTGTACAAATGTTTTTGTCTTCAAAAAGAGAAAGTAGTGTAGCTTAGAGAATTTTATAGCTTTTTCCAAAATAAGTTCATTTACCTGTGTTTGTTTTTATGAAAAACAATTGAGTAATGTGTACCAAATATGAGAACATTTTCAAATATTGTTCCATTTACTCTAATTCCTTCAAATTGCTTGATGCAAATAGATTAAGGGAAGACACCAGTATGTCATCCCTTTGCCTTAACAAATTTAAATGAGCCAAATATCTAGTCATCAATTGCTCATCTTGGCTCAAAGAGCAGTGCGCCACCTTTGGGCAGGACTTCTCTGCCTCCTGCTCACAGGCTGGGGCTGAAGGGACCCAGTGGGAGGGGAGGAGCCTCAGGAAGCGCGGACAGTCCGGGTGTCTGCAGGCGCGCCCAGGCGCCACAGCTGTGGGAATTTTGCTCAGTCCTGGGCAGGGGCAGGATGCTGTGGAGCCTGCTGTGCAGTTGAGGACAGCACCTTCAGCAAAGCCTGTGGCCAGCATGTCAGTGCTGCCCGGGTTCAGGGCCTGGACCGCCCACACTCATTATTTATGTCACTAACTTTACAGTTTCAGTGGACACATAAAAGTGTAGACATTGTACATGTTGGGGGGCTACCATGTGATGTTATCATACACGTGTGCAGTGTTTGATGCTTAGATTGGGTCAAACACATTTATCTGCTCAAATTTTTATCATTGCTCTTTGGTGAAAGCATTTAAGCCCTTCCTTCAGATTTTTTAAATACTCAGGGTGGTATCCATATCTTCAGCTGTCCTACCATGCAGGAACCACCAGAGTGGCTTGCTCCTGTCCCACCATAACTCAGTGCCCTCTGCTCAGCTTCCCCTCCCCTGCACACTCCCTGCACCCTCTCTCCCACTAGTGCCCCTTCCCAGCTACTGATAACAACCATCCTTCTCTTGACTTCTGGGGATCAACATTTTCAGATTTCACTTATGAATGAGACCATGTGGTAGGTGTCAGAGAGCCTAGATTATTTCACTCAGCATAATCATCTCTGGTTCCATCCATGTTGTCACAGATGACAGGTTTTCATTATTTTTGATGGCTAAGTAGTATTCCATTGAACACATACATGTTCCCACCAGGGGCAGGAGCAGAGTATCTATCTACCAGATTCTACCCTCCATGGGTGTTGACTGTTCATGAGCACTGAGTCCCAGTGCTCTGTCATGGCCCTGGTGCTGCAGACATGGGGAGAGGCCTCAAGGAGAGGCATGGGCAGGCATGCACCACAGGGCAGATGGCAATTATACACTGAATGGGGGCCCTTAGAACATGCTCTACTGTGGAGATGGAAGGCTTCCATTTCTGCCCAGCAAAGACTTGATCACTTAGTGATATTTTGGAGGAATGCAATATACCATCATTAGCCAAAGACAAGTTCACAGCTGAATATGATTTCAAAAATCAATGAATTCAAGTAAAATAATGTAAAATATGTTTTAAAAACTGTATTGCATTACTTGTGTTAACTTACAGATCTGAAAACCTAAAAATGAAGCAATTTATTTAAGAAATATTGTGTTCATCAGAAAGAGTACGTAACCCTTCCTCAAATTCAGTTCTATGTGTAGATGTGTAAACTGCTCCAGTTAGAAAACAAAAACCTTTGCAAAGCGAGTGAGGAAATCAAGAATCAGGAAATTCTGTCCTAAACGTATTTGCAGCACCATTGGTTTCTAGGCAGTCGGGGTCTGTGCCAAGGAGAGCTTCCTGTGCCTAAGCTTTTGGCCCAATTAAGGTCACGGAGCATGTTTGTGCATTTGTTTTTTATGATTAATACTCAGAGAAGTTGGCAACCAGATTACCTTATCTTTTTTAGTTTTTTAGTGTTTTGCATTACTCACTACTGTACTGGGGCTTCTCTGTCTTGGACCCTCATCTCCCTTTACATTTTACTTTAGGATGAGGTTTCCTAAGTTGCTGAGGCTGGCCTTGAACTTGAGTCCTCCACCTCCTTCTCCAGAGCTGCTGAGACTCCAGGCCTGCACCACACGACTCGGGTCCATCAGATTATCTTAATGGTGTTCTGCCATATTTCTTGCGCCAACTCTAGAGAGAATGTCAATACCTGCCATACATTCAGCCTGGTGTCATTCTAACCATAACTCACTTAAAAATATTCTATGGGTGTTAAAAATCTCTATCAAAGGAAACGATCGTGCCTGTAGGTTTGGGAGAAATGTATTTTTCTCTCTGCCATCTTTTCTTTTTATTTTCTCTTCTCTCTTCTCTATGTCATCTACTTCTCTCCCAAGAAATCCACCACGGACTTGTGCCACTGGGCCGCTCTTTCACGGGGTTCCGTCCCACCCCAAGTCAGCAGGGTGCTTTGTCTCTGGTCCTCTGGACTTCTCATTCTTCAAGGGAAGTCCAACAAAGATACCAATCCTACCACCTGAGCTCCTTGGATTCAGAGGGTCCAAGTGCTTTATGTGAAAGTGGCCAGGAGAGTACTTAGCTCAACATTGCTCATTTTAAGATGGAAGGAAGATGACTGGGTGGGAGGCAAGGCCCTTCAGTGGGGGATCTGAGCAGGACCTCAGGTTCCTGTGGGAAGCTGCCGTGGACTGTCTGTACTCAGTGCTGTGCACTGCTTGCCAAGTGATGTGATATTGGCTCTCTGGTTGAGGTACTGAGATGTTTTTCTAGAAGAATCCAGTTAGGCTTCTTATTGCACACACTCCTGCTCTATGTTTCTACTATACTATAACATAAATTAGTCCACATCAAAGCCTTTTAGATCATAAACCCAGCTTCAGCTCAAAGTTTACCATTGCAAAAATTCAGAATGCATCGATATCAGTACTTTTCCCTGCTAAAACGTTTTAAAGGGGCTTGTTTGCCAACAGGTTGAATTATAAAGCAATTATACAGCCTTAAGATAATACCAGCTCATCATCCAGGAATAGTATTGGATTCTGAAACTGTTATATCCATTCATCAAGGACATTTTATTTCCTTACATAATAAAAGTATTACTAGTTATTTGGCATCTGTTCTTGCACTGACATGACCTGACTTTGCGACCATAGAATGAAATCAGAGGGAAGAGTAAAGTCTAGGTATTCAGTAATAGGATAGTGGGTGTTCATGAGCACATATGTATATGTGGCGCATTCATGCATGAAAAATTATAGAACTGTAGAGAAATGTAAGATATACAATTAACGAGTCAATGTGATCCTGTGCACCCCAGCCCCCTATGAAGGTATTCATATTTAAGTTCCAAGATGACAGAACACGGTGCTCCCCACTCTGGGTCTCAAATGTGTCTCACCCTCATCCTAACCCAAGGAGTCCCGTTTTCTACTCTTGCACAAGATGACATTCGTTAGGACTGTCAGTGGAACTGGGCTGGAAGAGGTCCCTATTCAGATCCCCCTCACTTAGGCTGAGGCCGGCTGTCACTGACCGAGGCAGGTTTCGCAGAGGTGCGCCCTGTGCCGCACCCTGAGTAGTGGTGTTTTCTCTCTGCCCTGTGCCTGCAGCCGAAGGAGCCTGCGGGGGAACTTTGAGGGGGACGAGCAGTTCCATCTCCAGCCCCCACTTCCCCTCGGAGTACGGGAACAACGCGGACTGCACCTGGACCATCCTGGCCGAGCCGGGGGACACCATCGCGCTGGTCTTCACGGACTTCCAGCTGGAGGAGGGGTACGATTTCCTGGAGATCAGCGGGACAGAGGCGCCGTCCATATGGTAAGTCCTGACGGCATCCGCCCGGTGCGTGGTAGGCTCGTGCAGCTGCTTTGATTGGACAGGCGCTGGTCACCTTTGCTGTTTGATGGCTAAAACGTCTCCTTTACTGTATCATCTCCTTTAAAAGTGCCTGAGAGGTTTCTGGGTGGATATGGAGAGGTGGCAAAGCTGCTGGTAACTGGACTCACTGTGTTCGTCTTTCTTTGCCTTCAAAGCCACTCAGATGGCCCAGCGGGGGGACCAAGGCAGGTGAGGGTTTGGTCTGGAACAGATTCAGTGTGAACAGATGCTCTAGACCGTGGAGCGTCTTGCTTCCTGTGACAAAGCGGTAGCAGCTCATCAAGGAGGCAGTTTCCTCCCTGGACATGGAGTGCCGGTCAGGGTACCATCTCTGAGGAGGACCTGTGGCCGCCAGAGTCTCAGGCAAACCATGTTAATGTTAATGCTAACCAAGGAAAGGTATCCAGCTGCCGGCAATGGATCAGCCCTCGGGTGAGTGCGCGAGTGAGAGGTCTAGCCAGCTGCCGTGTGTTTGGGTACTGGGGCGGCATCCGGGCCGCTGTGGCTGCTCAGGGGGGCAGCTCCCTGCAGCCCGAGCACTTGCTGGGAGTGGAAGGCTTCTGACGGTGTGTTTCAGTTTTAAGTTCTGCATCACTTTGAGACTGCTTTGGTCATCTACTCCAGGTGGTGGACTGTGAGCAACCTGGGGGTGATTGGATCGAGACCTCAGCCCGACACGGGCAAGGTCACCTTCCAGGCATAGGCAGATGAAGGAATGGAGTGAGGCACTGCACACGTTCCTGGGCGCGCATGTTCATCTCAGCACAGAGATTCGGGGGTACAGAGGCCAAACATGGAGCACACTGTAAATAAGACAGCCCGTTTTAGACCAGTTGTTGAAATTGAGTTGAGTTTTACTCAATTTTCCAAAACTAAAGAACAAAGTAGAGATTCTGTATTCATGGATAAATCCTTTCTTCCTTGAGTTTATTGTAGTTATGTTAAATATTATTCCAATAAGAGAAAGAAAAAATTCAAATAGGCCTCTGTGACACTTGTCTTGCATTTTCTTCAGCTGGAACGATACTTTCAGAGCAGTAAGGATTCGCCCATTTGTTAATCTTACACAAATCTTAACTTTGAACACTCAAGTATTTGTTGCGATTGTTTGCATTTTGCAGTGTTCAACAGCAGTTAGTAGAAACACACCCTGAGCCAGGAGCCCTGGGCCACCTAGGTTCTATCCTGGTGTCTGCCGTGGACACTCCTGTGCCTTTGTACAAGGCAGGGGCTGTGTTAAAAAATCATCTTCCAAACCTCATTAATGCAGCACCCCTTGAGTGCCTCACGTCTGCTGGTCATTGTGAGAGACTCAGGTGACCATCACTTTGTTTTTTTTTTTTTTTTTCAAATAATCACTGAAGTAGAACATATGTGGTGACTAATGCTCAGAAATTTCATGGTTCACCTGAAGAACTGTGACGATTTCTAGAGAGATCAGGTGTTGACGGTGGCCTTGCTGCCTGAGTTGCAGAGGCATAAGGAAGTGAGGGTCCGCGACGGCTTTTGCCAAGCAAGCTTGGTGGACGTGAGGAGGGAACCCCAGGACGCAGACAGACGTCACGCTCGGCGTCTGAAATGAAACCGCGATGCCCAGGCTGTCTGCCCGGGCGTGACCAGGAGCCTGGAAGGCCCTGCCCTCGCTGGTTCACTCACGGGAGAGCTGACTTCCGAGTCAGCGAAGCCCCACCACCGGGTTTGTTTTGCTCAGATGGAAACCAGGAGTCAGAGGGCGTGGCTGTGCTTGGTTTGGCATTTCCTCCTTGGTCCAGTGAGTCCCCTCCTCTGCTGGCTCTGCCTCCACCCCTGAATGACCGCATGGTAGGTTCAAGGAGAGAACATGGTCTGGGGGAGCTGGAAGCAGGTTCTGCCTGCAGTGTCAGGAGACCCGTGGCCCCTGGGCCAGGAGCAGTGACAGCGGTCACTGAAGGAGAGTGCGGCCTGTCAGACCCTGGGGATGGCTGCTATCTTCTCCTGCCTGCTTTCCGTCTGGAGGACACTTTCCAGCTCCCTGGACTCTGCAGGTCTTCTCCAGAGAGCCAGTGGGAAGGTCCTCAGTAGGCCCTCCGACCCCGCGTGCTCTCTGCTCTGACACGTTCTGCTGGTGGTCGGCCTAACGAGTTCCCTTTGAATGGCAAACCTGGGCTCCTACATGTGTTCCTAGTGACCCCAGTTTTCCTGTCCACTGGGCGCAGAAGCCTGCAGGCTGCCCTCCTTGTTATGACTCCTACTGCTTCCGTCTGCTGTCTTGGGAGAAGACACTGAGAAGCACAGAGGGCCGGAGATGGTGTGGCAGAATCTGGCTCCAGCCATGTTTCTGGCCTCTGTAGCTCAGTCCTCTCCTGCATAGTCCAGGTCTGCTGTGTGTCCCTCTCAGGGCAGGATGGTCTCTTGAGCCTTGGACAGGTTGGCACGGGTGACTGGAAACCGAGGAACAGCAGCGCTCACTTGATACCTCTCAGGGAGGCAGTGAGGCCAGGCCGTCTGGCTGTTGTGCTTGCCCACTTGACCTCTTGGTGACATCAGTGCTTGCCAGTATTCACATTGCTTTACAGGGGACTGCCTCTAGGGCGCGCTCATCGTACGATTGCTTTTCAATGGAGGCTAAGCAGGAAAAGATGACTTTCCTACAAAACCAACCGTCAAGACCTGTAGGGGCACATTTGAAATAAAAAGCAGCACCGTTTGGAGCACCTTTTTCAAGATTCAGACAAACGCACGTAATATGGCTTATCTTAAAGAAACGGTTATTTTACCAAGATTTCAGTGGTAGTCTCTGAAATATTCAGTGGTTCAAATGGGCATATTTTAAAAAGAAGTACCCATCCTTAAAATGCAATAAAAGTATGAAGAAGCACCATGGGTGGGTGCGATCCTTCTCCAGCAAGGTCACCTTGCGGAGATGACAGTGTGGTGTGAATGGCGGGTGGAGTGAGAGGTCACACGTGCAATTTTCCAATAATCTGTTTTTAAAAGACAGAATATACAACAAGGGCACTCTACGAAGAAGCTACTTGGAAAATTGTTTACAACAGTAATAGGATTAGCTTTATTTTTGTTAAATGTAGAATGAAGTTACCAATTCAGCTATGTTTTGTCAGTTGCCATGGCTACAGTGAAGCAGGCTAAATGTGGCAGATGATGTCATGTGCCAGAGTCATCTGCGTGTTCAGTGTGGAGCCCTGAGTGATTGAAACCTAGTCACCTCTGGGTGTATTGATCAGACTGTTTTTTTTTTTTTTTAAACTAATCAGATTTTATTTCTATACAGGTTGGCTTCCTGTCAATAGTATAACAAAAGCTGGTATTTCTAATTCAATTTGTGACCAGGTCTAGTAATTACGGTTTTTTCCTGCAATTAAAAGACATGTAGCAGCAAAGCTATCCAAGCACTCTTTTAGTTTGCTGTTTTTTTTTTTTTTTCTTCCTGAAGTAAATTGATGGTGTAGCTTATAGCTGGTAACTCTAGAAATATCAAGAAGAATGAAAATTGATTTTATTTCTGAGTTAGCTACTATGGCTTCTAAATTAAGACAGGATGGTTTAAGGGATTAGGGCTGTATTGTCTTGGCAGGAAACAAGTGAGGGAACATTTGCTCCTTTAAAATATGCACTTCTGTGACAAGAACTAATATGTCCACCCTCTGTGACTGGAGCATAGGCAAGGGACACAGGAAGGGAAAGAGGAAGAGTAAACGCATTTGAAAAGGGTCCTGAACACACTTGTGGCATCGGCCTCCAGTCATCCAGACAGAGTGCAATGCCTTAGCCTTCGATCCCAGGCCTTGCTGAGCAGGCCCCGGAGCCTCTCCCTCGGGCCTCACCCCTGCATCCCCTCAACAGGCCCTGGAGCCTCTCCATTGTACTGGGTGCTTGTATTTCCGCAGCCTCCCCCTCAAGCCTCCTCATCCTGTGTCCCCCTTCAGCCTGACCACACAGGTCCATTTTCGTGTCCACACAGCACCGGCCTGTGTCCCTGTGCTTCTGTTCAGCTGTAGCCCTGGGTCCAGGAGTTGACTGAAATAGCTCGGCCTTAGAGGAACACTAGGTGGCTGAACCCTGGGTGTAGACAAGAGGAAAGAGGTTGTAGAATCTCCTTCCTTCAAAGCGTCTGAGACTGTTCCTGGGATTTTTTGAGACTGAAGTTTTCTTGCACTGGCCTGTACCACCCCTCTCTTTGCCTTGCTGGACTGGGCACAGTTCACTTAACGGGACAGAAGGGCTTGGTATCTGCACTTTATTTTGTCCCCATTAACCTGATGGTTTCCCTGTTAAAGCTGTGTAATCAGAGACTAGCTGAGGCCAAAACCAAGCTTCAGAGGAGCTGGAGAGGCTGAGAGAGTCTCAAGAAGGGCCAGTCCCCACCTTCAATGATGCTGCCAAGCGTCCCCAATTGGCAGCAGGCATGGAGTCCACTTCCTTTCTGATGAGGGAGATTATGGAGGCACACTGTGAGAGGTAGACTCCTTTAAATCCTTCCTTCCATCAGTTACACCAAGCCCAGCACTTTCAGCTGCTTACCATGAACTTAATGGAGGATGGGTGGCCCTCAGCCTAGTGTGATGGCCACAGTGTGACTGCTGACCAGCAGGCCACTGCCTGTGCAGGCTCCCGCTGACCTGTGAGGCCCCTTTCCCTTCCAGAGTGCAGAGGTCCATCTGGAGACCTAAGTGGCCTCTAGTTCCTCTTGGCCTCTCCTGAGCTGTCTCTGTTGGCAGCGTTGCTTTGTCCTCTGACCTTGACCTACCTCATGTCAGCATCTCAATCTTGCTATGTTTTTTTGAAAAGAAAGAATTAGTAACAACCCTCAGTAATCTGGAGGAGACCATATAGCAGCATCCTAATACCATCTACTGAAGGCACTAGGGTTGCTTTACAGTTTCTGGTGTAGATTTGAGTTCGGGAATCTTACTCCACCAGCCTACTGCTAAGTATACACCACAGCATTTTCCTTTATGGAAGTGACCAAGCAAGTGCAAGAAACCAATATTATGTAGATGCACACAAGTGCATCAGCTTTTCCTCTTCTTTAGACTCTGCACCCTTGCTAGACATCTAAGGACAGTTAATACATTATTGTCACTTTGTCCTAAACTCTTCTTTTAACCAAAATATAATTTTCTCAAGAGTTTTGAGAGGTAATATCCACCAAGGATTTGCTAAATCTCAGGCAAATGTAAACAATATCCACTGCCCTTGGAGACTATTCTGTACACTCCCCAGGGGAGAAAAATGGGCCTCAAAGAGGTGAAGTTTGGCCCTCACGGCTCGCAAGGGGCAGAGAGGCTTTGAGCAGAGGACTGTCCTCCTGCCCCTCCTCCTGCATGACCCCAGAGCTCAGCAGACAATGAAGGGAAGTACTTCCCAGAAAGGGAGGCCTCCACCTGGTGGGTGACCCTGCCCGCACCCATCACAGGGCTCCCACAGTGGAGCAGATTTCCAGCAACCACCCTACACAGCAGCTTCCAGGGGATGCTTCAGCCACCGAGCAGTGAAGCCTCCTGGCTGTGAAGCTGTACCCCCAGGCGATTTTACCAACCACCCCTGAAATGCACCCTCTGTGCAGCAGCACTGAGGTCCAGCTGGAGGGCAGAGAAGGCAGCAAGCAGTCCAGGTCACTGCCAGGTGCGCAGGGGGGCTTCCTGTCCTCAGGTCTCCTGCCTGTGTGTGGTGCGCGTCATCTGTGGGCGTTGGGAGTCTCAGTCTGCGCTGAGTCATCCACAGTCTGCATTGAGCCCGGCTCTCCATGTCTTCACAAATGCCTGAAATACGGTAGCCATTCATCTTAGATATCCACAGGCTTAATAAGATGGGGGAGTTAAAAATGGAGACCTTAAATGGTATTTGGACAGTAGGAGTCTACGTCATTTGTTGCGTGGTGGGTGCCATGAATAAAATGCAAGGTACCCTGGCACACCCTAAAAGTGGTCAGAATGAGGGGTAGCAAAGGAAAATGTGGTATCCCTGGTCCTGAGTTGGGATGCATGGGAAAGACGGTCATGCCCAGGAGAGCCAGAGTCTTGGTCAGTGCCGCCCCGAGGCAGGTGCGGGAGCTGCACCTGCTGTGATTGCTCACTCGCCTTGTGATACTCCTGCTACTTACTCTCATCTTGTTGAGAAATATATTATCTATAAATCATTTATGTTGCAGGTAATAAAAAAAAATCCCCTCTTATGGATTGGAATGTATTTCCCCAAATTCACAATATCGATCTTTGGTTGGCATTTCTCTGTCATTCTATGTGTGGTCCTTCATCCATAAAATAACATAAAACGCAATTAAATTAACACTGTTGAATAAATTGGCCTGCTGAAAACACACTGCCTCTTAAAAGGTGTATTGGCCAACTACACATCAGCCAGTCTCAGGTATGGGTCTCTAACCCATTTATTCTCAAAATCAGCCAGTCTGTCACTCATGATGTTCCTATTGTACATATTGGTATCTTATTATAAAGTTTTTCTCTAAGCCCTGATATCTCATTTCTCTCTTTCTTCTGAAAGTCTTCGCCATTTCGTGGAGGACTGGTTAGGAGAAGAAGGTCATTGTGCATTTTCCTGCCTGGGTTCCTGGCTGGTGGCACAGGCCTGGAGCCCCGACAGGCCGTGGCCGTGGATGGTGGCCTCAAACGCCGAGGCCTCCCGTCTCCCCACTGTGCTAGATCAAACGCCTCAGTTCTTCTGACTTGAGTCTCTTTAGGGAGCTGTGCTGCCAGTTCTTAATGAATACATATTGTGTATCAGGAAGATTTTCATCTTAACGAATTATAGATTTCAGAATAGATAGCACCTGCAAAAACCCTTTGCCCCCTTTATGGTCTGGACAAGAGAACTGCACTCCCAGTCTATCAGGGGACAGGTCCCAGGACACTCAGCTGACTGGACAAGAGGGGGTTTTCAGACTTGGTTCCGGAACTGTTCTGCTGTAGTACAAGGTGCTTCTGCCCTCCTGGCTCTGCCAGGTAACCCTCCGTCTTCCCTCCCTCCATCTGGGGCAGTAGCTGAGCCACACTGCTCACTCAGACCTGCGGTGGGTCGGACTTGGGCTCCAGCCCTGGGTGTGCACCTGTGAGGCTGCGGCCCAGGGCTGGTGTGCTGCCCAGGTGCCTTCTGCCACACAGGTGGCGGTGAGGGTCAGGGTGAGGCAGGGCAGGGACGCAGGCAAGGCCCTTGGCACCGGCCTGCACCTGGCCACGGGCCTGTCACTCTGAGCAGCAGCACATAGCAGTACAGACTCTGCCCGGAACACACAGCCATCCTGGGAAGAAACACCATGAGGAAATTGTTTTGAACTGGCATTTAGTTTCAAAAGTCTGTGTTTGGCAAGTAACCTTTAAATGTTTAGAATTATATAAACATTCCTACTTGTAGGCTGGGATTTTTTCTCTTTCTTTCTTTCTGTTTTTTTTTTTTTTTTTTTTTTTTTTTTTTTTTTTTTTTTTGAGATAGGGTCTCACTGCATTGCTGAGTCTGGCCTCGAATTGGTGATCCTCCTTTCTCATCCTCTGGTCACTGAGATCATTGCATGTGCCACTCTGACCTGTTAGGCTGGACTTTCAAAGCATGTTTTATTTCACCTACGCACTTGTGTGAAGATATGAAGCATAGGGTTCATACCACTTTAAAACTGAAAACCTAAATGCTGGACTTTGTTTTGGGGCCATATAATTGAGCATAGTAAATAATTTTTATATTAAGAGATATTGTCAGGTACACCACAGCTTCGTGAATAAAATCCAGAGTGACATACAAGCTTAGCTCATTATATTACAGAAAGCGTGACACTTAGTATAAGGCAAATGTGGAAGTGGCAGGATTTATTCCAAAGGGTACACGGTGCCCCTCGGCGTCCACAGGCATTGGGGCCCAGGGTCCTGCAAACACCAAACTCCCAGAAGCTGAAGTTCATCATATGAAATGGCTTTGAGATTTCACATACCCTGTGACCCTCCACCCGTGTACTTTAAATCAGCTTGAGATCTGTGCTTACGATATGTAATTCAGGCAAAAGCTACAATCATTGCATACTGCATTTGTAAGGGAATAATTACCAAAAAAACCCTGTACATGTTCCGCATAGGTAGTTTTTTCTTCTGAGTGTCCCTGGCCTGTGGTGTTTTTGGTCTGTGATGTGTGGACACACAGGGCTGACCACATTTGTCTACTTACTGTGTAACTCAACCCTTAGCCTGTGTGGGACCACCTGGGACTTTTCTTCAAATGCAGCATGTGACCCTGTGGTTCTGGAGTGGGTCCCTGAGATGCCCTCTGACCAGCGTCCAGGGGATAAGGGTGCTCCAATGCTCTGGACCAGGCTTGGCCCAGAGAGGGGCTAGAAGGCCTTTGGGTAGCAGTGATAATTGACAGTAGTAGGACTAAAACCATTAGTAGTTACTAATAAGTTCAAGTTTCCTTGAAAAGTGAATACCATTTCAGTAATTATGCTTTTCAGAATTTACACGAACTTTTTGGCCTTCATTTAGAGATATCTCCTAACATTATCAGTGAGATGCTGGGCATAATGGAGCTGTTCCAGAAAGATCTGGTGTGTTGAGTTCCAAATGTGGCCTTCACAGGGTGGCCTGGGTCTCACTGCTCAGAGATTCTGATTTAATCAGCCGCACCAGCTCTAGACGGGGGCAGTCACAGAGGATGAGAGGGAGAGTGGAAAGGGAAAGAAGAGATCACAGCGTCTTCTCCAGAGCTGAGCTGCATTAGCAGGTCCCTGTCCACTGATGGCTGTGTGATGCAAACACCATCCTGAGAGCTCTTTCCAAGAAGGGAGTCGAGAAGTCAGACAGTCAAGAAGTCAGACGAGGGCCTTGGCCACAGGTTCTCCGTGCAGTGGAAGGCTGACCGTTGGGTGGGACCCGAAAGGCCAGGTAGAAGCTGCGGCGAGTGGACTTGTCCATGAGACAGTTCACTCTGGGCAGGGTGTGGACTGTGGCCTGTGGGTGTGATACACTGGGCTGCTGCCTGGTATAGCCACTGCCCGAGCTGGGCCCTGCCACTCAGTCCGTTTGCACTTGGTGGTGGCTGATGCCCACTTGTGATTTCTCCTCTCTGTGTTCCTGATCCGATTTCTCTGTTGGGTTGGCCTCTCTTCTGTCTTGTCAGCAAAGTCCTTATCCTCGCACCTCAGTTGGGGTTGTAAAAAGAGTCCTGGTCCCGAAGTTGGAGCTGTGCCCCTCCCCTTGTGGCTGACCTTTAGTTAGGTAAAATTCCAGGGTCTGGACTTTCCATCCATAAACTCAGGTTGATGAGACTTTTCTTGCTGGGTGAAGATTAGAAGAGAGTTGAGAGAACGCCTTCACGCCAGGTGTGGAGATGGCCGCAGACTGTGTCCCTGAGTCGTCAGCAGGTCTGCAGTGAAGGTGGCACATCAGCAGCGCAGGTGCCAAGATGCCAGCAGCGTTCAGAGGTGGGTGGATAAACTCCCTGTGAGGTGGTCACAGAATATTTCACCCCAAAAATAGGGATTGGACTAATCCCTGAGGGGATCCCACACAGGCAGGGAAAGTGCGTGTGGGTGCTGCAGCCTGGCACGCGTGGAATGAAGAGAGCAGGTGTGGGAAGATGCAAGCTGCGCCACCCTGGCCTGAGAGGAAGCGGCTCCCGGCGGGGCAGGACAGGGAAGTAGCCGGGACAGTTAGGAGGTGGGCTCTGGAAGGACGCCCACATACCGCCATTGGTTCTGAGAACGAGCGCCTCACATCTCCTGGCGAAAACCAAGCAGGGCTTCTGGAAAACGCGGGTGCTTCAGGCGGGGTGTTGGGGGCACTGTGGAAGGTAGCCAGCTGCTCCTACGAGCAGGACGTGCAGCCTGGACAGGGCCCTGGTGAGCACCGCCAGGGGGACGGGGAAGCTCCCACCTGGACACTGGCCTCGGGTCGCAGTGGCCGTGCAGAGAGGGTTCGGCTTTGTCCCTGCACTGGGCGCCTGCCCAGCCTTCAGGGGTCCGGGACCTTGGCTGCAGGGTGAGACTGGGGAAGCCTGTGCGTGCTGGGGTGGGTCTCAGAACCAGGGCCCTGCCAGAGGCTAGGGGAGAGCACCCAGAAAACCTGGATGCTGCTGGCTCGCAGGAGGGTAAAGCTCTTCTTTTCCCTTCAAACTAGTCCCGTCCCTGCGGTCACAGGGCACAGACGGTGGGTAGTGGAAGGCTCTGTGGTGCTCCTAGCGCAGTGGACCCAACCCCAGCTGAGGCTCCTGCCCTTGACTTCCAGATCCCTTGATTTTGGAGTGGGTCTAGGTGTAAGGATGTGGGAAAACAATCAGAATTTCTAGGACGAGCTGAAGGGAGAGGGGTCTGACCTCCTCTGGACTTGAACCATAACAAGAAGAACTGTTAGGCTAAAGTTAAACAAAAAACAAAAAAAGTTTAATTTATGCAAAGTGATTTACCATGTCCATTGCCAGAGAGCATAAGTTGAGAAAGAAAAAGCATTTGATGGTCACATGGTCACATAAACCCTGCACGGGGTCTCAGGGAGAGGCAGTGACCGGTTCCCGGAGGCATGAGGAGAATCCCGAGACAGACCCGGGGTGCTATGTCTGGTGTAGAGCAAGGTCATGTCCGTGCAGTGGGACTGTGGTCACACACAAGGAGAAGCCTACGTGACAACAGTGTGCAGCACGTTAACTGCTGTGGCATCTGTAAGGAGACAGCAGCAGTGAGTCCAGGCTGTGAAGAGTGTGCGAGGGAGGAGGTAGGTGTGTGCTCACTCTCCACGGAAGGAGAAACATAGTGGACTGTGCAGCCCTGAGGAACAGAGACAGAAACGCATGCCTAAAAATAGTTTGTCCTCAGCAAATGGTGACATGGCGACTTGGGGGGGATGTAATTTATCAAAGTCCCACTTAGTTCTGTGCTGGTGGGACAAGGGCCTGCTTGTCTTGTGGTTGCTTGTGCCTGATTTGCAGAGAGCCTGCCCCACGTGGTCAGGGTGTGCAAGTGGGGTCTGGTGGTTGGCTGGGCTGAGTAGTCTGGACCTGTGCACTGTAAAGCTGCAACTGCTGTCCATCAGAAGGCGCCATCATGCCCTGTGGGGAAATCCAGCCATAGGCATCCCGGGGAGGAGGGAAGCAGAGAGTGACATTATATTAGGTAGAGGGAGAAAAGGGAGGGGAAGGGGAATGAGTGCAATCAACACTGTGACCACAGCTTAGAAACAGCATGTGATGCGAAGAGCAGAGGAAAGAACACAGAAAAGACAGAGACTGGGAGGGACTGTGTTCAGCCGAGGCCCAGCATCTTCCCTCTTCAGCTTCCACACACCTGCTGTCCTGGTGGCCCGACCCCTACACAGAGGAGGTACAGGTGCCACACACCTGCTGTTCTGGTGGCCCGACCCCTACACAGATGAGGTACAGTGTTGGGGGGAGCATCTAGATACTGGAGGCCATTTACACTGCTAGAGATTCCAGCGAATCGCTGGAATCTTCGCTGGAGAGGAGCCAGCGAAGCGACCTGTATGTGGGACCCTGCTCCACCTAAGAGTAGTCAGCCATGTTGGACTTCTCACCCTTTGAGACCCATTTCTTTGTCTGCAAAGTGATTATAATGAAAACAAGTTTTCAAGGCAGTGGTGAGAAGGAGGCAGGGGTGCTGACGGCCTCTGGGGTCTTTGCAGGGTAGAGTGGCATGTGTTAGTGTTGTTACCCATGAGCCTCAGCTGTTGTCCTCTCTCCATCCTCCATCCCCAGCTCCTCCCTCCTCCAGCGTCTTTCAGACGTCCCCTGCTTCCACAGCCTCTCCTGAGCTTCTCAGATGTCCCAGCTTCTTTGTTGGATCTGGTCAATCAGGACACACCTTGCCACAAATAATTTATGTGGTCTTACAGTCTTTTTCTCCTCAGCAGTATTACTTTTTGTAAAATTTTTAAAATTTTATTTGTTTTAATTAGTTCTACATGACAGTAGAATGCATTTTGATAAATCATACATAAATGGAGTGTACCCTCTCATCTTTCTGATTGTACATATTTCAGGATCACATGGGTCATGCAGTCATACATGTACACGAGGTAATATTGTCTGTTTCATTCTACTTCCAGCCCCCAGCCCCTTGTCCTCCCTTCACTCCCCTCTACCTAATATAAAGTAACTCTGTTCTTCCCTATCCCCCCACCTTATTGTGAATTAGCATCTGCATATCAGAGAAAACATTCAGCCTTTGCTTTTTGGATTTGGCTTATTTTACTTAACATGGTATTCTCCAACTCCATTCATTTACCAGAAAATGTCAGAATTTCATTCTTCTTTAAAATTGAGTACTAGACCATCGTGGGTATGTGTGTGTGTGTGTATTTGTGTGTGTGTGTATGTGTGTGTGTGTGTGTACGTGTGTGTGAGTGTATATATACACACGTGTGTGTGTGTATATATGTGTGTATGTGTATATATATATATATATATATATATATATTCCTCATTTTCTTTATCCATTCATCTATTGAAGGACACCTAGGTTGATTCCATAGTTTAGCTATTGTGAATTGAGCAGCTGTGAACATTGATGTGGTTGCATCACTATTAATTTTAAGTCCTTTGGATATAAACCGAGGAGTAGGATAACTGAGTCAAAAGGTGGGTCCATTCCAAGTTTTCTGAGGAATATTCATGCTGCTTTCTATAATGGTTGCACCAATTTGCAGCAGTCCCACCAGCAATGTATGAGTGCACCTTTTTCCCCACATCCATGCCGACATTTATTGTTGCTTGTATTCTTGATGATTTCCATTCTGATGGGAGTGAGGTGGAATTTCAGAGTAGTTTTGATTTGCATTTCTCTAACTGCTAGATATAGTGAACATTTTTTCATATATTTGTTAATCAATTGTATTACTTCTGTGAAGTGTCTGTCCAGTCCTTAGCCCATTTATTGATTGGGTTATTTGTCGTTTTGGTGTTTTTTGAGTTCTTTATATAGTCTACAGATTAATGCTTTAACTGAGGTGCATGTAGTAAATATTTTTCTCCCAGCCCATAGGCTCTCTCTTCACATTATTGATTGTTTCTTTTGCTGAGAACAAGCTTTTTAGTTTGAATCCATCCCATTTATTGATTCTCGATTTAACTTCTTGTGCTTTAGGAGCCTTGTTAAGGAAGTCAGGTCCTAGGCCGACATGGTGAAGATTTGTGCCTGCTTTTTCTTCTATTAGGTGCAGGATCTCAGTTTTAGTGCCTAAATCTTTGATCCACAGTGAGTTTTGTACATGGTGAGAGATAAGGGTTTAATTTCATCCTGTTACATGTGGCTATCCATTTTCCCTGCATGATTTGTTATAAAGGCTGTCCTTTCTCCAGTGAATGTTTTTGGTGCCTTTGTCTAGTATGATATACCTGTATTTATATGGGTTTGTCTCTGTGTCTTCTATTAGGTACCATTGTTCTCCATGTCTGTTTTGGTACCAATTCCATGCTGTTTTTATTACTATAGCTCTTAATATAGTTTGAGGTCTGGTATTGTGATGCCTCCTGCTTCACTCTTCTTGCTAAGGATTGCTTTGGCTATTCTGGGTCTCTTATTTTTCCAAATGAATTTCATGATTGCTTTCTCTAGTTCTGTGAATAACATCATTGGGATTTTAATAGGAATTTCATTAAATTTGTATAACGCTTTTGGTAGTATGGCCATTTTGACCATATTAATTCATATTCAGAGCATGGGAGGTCTTTCCATATTTTTAAGTCTTCTTTCTTTAGTGTTCCATAGTTTTCATTGTAGAGATCTTTCACTTCTTTTGTTAGATTGATTCCAAAGTTGTTGTTTTTTTTTTTTTTTTTTTGAGGCAATTATGAATAGGGTAGTGTTCATTTCTCTTTTAGTGGATTCATTATTGATGTATAGGAATGGGTTTGATTTATGGGAATTGATTTTATATCCTTCTACTTTGCCAAATTCACTTATTAGTTCTAGAAGACTTTTGGTGGAATTTTTTGTATCTTCTAAATATAGATTTATATCACAAATAGTGACAACTTGAGTTCTTATTTACCTATTTGTATCCCTTTAATTTCTTTCTTCTCTCTAATTTCTCTGGCTAGAGTTTCAAGGACAGTGTTTGATAAAACTGGTGAACAAGGCATCTGTGTCTTGTTAGAGATTTTAGAGGGAATGCTTTCAATTTTTCTCCATTTAGAATGATGTTGGCCTTGGGTTTAGTATATATGGCTTTTACAATGTTGAGGTATGTTCCTACTATTCCCAGTTTTTCTAGAGTTTTCAACATGAAGGGGTGCTGTATTTTGTCAAATGCTTTTTCTGCCTCTATTGAGATGATCATGTGACTCTTGTGTTTAAGTCTGTTGATGTGGTGAATTCCGTTTACTGGTTTCCGTACGTTGAACCAACCCTGCATTCCTGGGAGGAACCTCAGCAGTGTTGCTTACTGCTCAGTGTACTTCTCAACGGATGAACTTCTAAACAGTCTGCAGATAGCTTGTGATGAGTCAGTTCTTTGCTCCCATGGAGGACGTAACAGCAGTGGTACTAACAAGAAGCCAGGTCCAGCACTGCTGTGATGCGGCCACCTTCAGCCCACTGAGCGGCCCCACCCTGAGGCGGGTCTGCGGTCTTCCTCCACAGTGTTCGCTGAGGAAGCTGAGGTGCGGCGTGGCGAGAATTGCTCAGTCCCACGTGGCTCAGGCACCCAGCCTGGGCCTCGGCCCAGCACTGGGACTTTCAGCCCAGGTCCTGGTGACCCTGGTGGGCCACCCACTGAAGACCACCCCAGAGTACAGAAGGCAACCTCTGTGGAGAGTGCCCATCACCCTGCTGGCCCACTGCAAGGCTCCAAGACTCCTCCTCTTGACCTTGCAGTGCCAGGCAGGTGGGGACAGGGCTCCCTGTGATGTGTTTACCGAATGCACGTGGAGTGAACTGCCCGTCTTTCTCTGGTCCTCTCTTAGAAGACTATGTTAGATATTTAACATGCAGTCTGGGGACAATACCAGTCTAATTCATCACATTTAAAATGAAAAATTTACATCCTGTTATGGAACATTGTGTTGAAAGATAGACACTTGCATGTCTTTGGTGGAAAGAAATTTCTGGATCCAGGATCCTTGTGGTACATTGTACATTCAGGACACCATCTGTCTGAGGGTCTCTTGACAAGCCCGCCAGCCTTATGCAAATAGTAGCAGCTGGCATGGACTTGCAGGGTGGGCACGTTCAGCTGTGGGACTTCCCAGGTCACCTGTGGCAGTTTGACTGGAGGGGTCCTGAACGTGGTACTTGCAGGCACTGTGATGAGCGGGAGCTCATGCCTTTAGGAAAACCCAGAAATTTCAGGGATGTTCTGGGGCACCTGTGGGGCTTCAGCCTGAGGAGGGACTCCATCATCACTCCCTCATCTGCAAGGACCCGTGCAGTGGCTGGTGCTGCCAGCCCGGCCTGGGGACCAAGAACTGCGGCCCCTCGGTTGATGTGAGACCCCTGAAGTGTGGTGAGGGGTTCAGGACCTCAGGGACCTCCACTCCTGTCACATGGTCTCATTGAAGGGAAACCTGGAAAAGGGAGAAGACACTGAATTCTCCAGACTTTCAAAAGGATGGACAGTAAATCCCATGTGCCTTCATTAGATGAAGAGAAGACCGGGCAGCCCAGACAGCTGAGAAAAGTAAAGCATCCTTGGGGCATAAAAGCCAAAATAAATTAGCTGGAGGAGGAGAAGTGTGCCATCACTAATTCAAGTGGAAAACCAGAGCCAGGAATCAAAACTGTACAGGCAAAGGACAAGCAGAGGGGGTAGAGCCACCTGAAAATCACGGGGCCACACTGCTTTAGTCGAGGCTGGAGACAAAACAATTCCCTGATCTTAGCACAGGAGATAGGGCTGCATGATACCAAAAATACATCAGCAATATACGTTACCCTGCATTAAGTCTGCAGCCCAGGAAAGTCCTCCCTCTTCCTGATATGCATCATTACAGGGGCAAAGCTAGCAGGAGGAGTAGCCCAGCACACGTCTATCCCCTCATGATCAGTTCTTGCCTATGCCAAAGGTTGCTAATAGAACTCATGCGATGATTGACACTTAATTATATTAGAAAAACTTTATAAAGTACTGTGTAGAAAGGAATTCTGTTTTCTAGAAAATAGAAAAGTATTTAATTGGGAATAGAAGATGTTACTAGACATAGAAAGGTAGTCAGTTTTGAATGGAAGATGTTGGTTGTTTTGGTGAACCTGTTGTTTGAAATAACCACACCGGCCAGGTGCCACACGGTTGGGATCCCTGGGCTGCTCTGCCCCAGGTGTGATGTGTGGGCCCTGGCAGTGTGGGACGTGCCTGCGGGTCACTGTCCACAGTGTTGAAGGCAGATGGCCTATTACAGCATGTCTCTCTGTTGACGAGGTTGATTTGCAGCTTCTTGCAACATTAGCAGCCTTTAAAATGGAGGTATTTTCTCAAACTGCCTGTAGTCAGCTTGGGCTGCCTTAATAGATTGCTATAGACTGGGTGGCTTAAACACAGACAGGTCTCACTGTCCCAGAGGAGGCTGGGGATCAGAATTAAGTGGGGTACCCAGCACCTCAGGAGGATTCTCTCCCTGGTCCAGGGCCCATGCCTTCTTTGATTAGAAATGCATCCTGGTGACCTGTCTCATAGGGTCACCAGTCCCAACGTGGCCCCCTCTCATAACCTCATCTAACCCTATTACTTTCCCAAGACCCCACCTCTCAAGACCTCACTCTGGGGGCTGTGGTTTCAGCATATGACTTTAGGAGGGACACAAATGTTCAGACCATATGAGTCACCCTCTCATGCCTCATGATAGCCATCCAATCAGCAATGCCTGTCTGGCACCTCCACTACCACATCCAGAGCAAATTGGATCACATTGCAGCCTGCTCCCGGAAGAGCAGGTGCCCTAACCTTCCTGGCCTAAACCCCCCCATATGCTGTTGAGAACTCACTGCACTGTGTCTCAAGGTGCTTGTACCTGACCAGCATGGTCAAACAGGAGGAGGGCCAGGCAACTTGCCTCCGTGTGCCAAAGAGCCACGCAAATGCACCGGATGTGGCTGGGGTCCTGCTGGGTACATCTGTGGGGCCTTCCTATGGCCCAGGTGCTGCGTGATCTCTTTTTATTTTTCTCAGCTTCTAATTGTTGTAAAGCACTAGCTTCTGGGAGGCAGTTTAAACAACAGCAGGACCTGTGGCTAGCAATCAAGTGCTTACGCTGACATTAATTCCCCATCCACTCCTGTTCCTGTGCCACACATTCTTCATTAGGGCTGATGGGAGCGCAGGGAAGAGATCAGGAGGGGGGACCTCTGTAAACCATGGAAGCATCCAGAAGGGGGCTGCTTCCCTGTTGGAGCATTGCACAGAGACACATGGACGCAGCATGCACAGACGCGTCCCTTACACCCAAAGCAGAGTTCGGTGAGTGGTAATTAGAGCCCAGCTGGGCAGGAGTGAGTCCAGCCCCAGCGTGAGAGCCAGCCAGCCCTCTTCATTCCATCACTCCTGCGGCCGGAGGCCAAGGAGGCGCTCTGGTTCCAGACCCTTTGCCAGCTTCGCATATGCGTGTCCCAGCTTCGTTTTAGAGTGGGTTGAGATGTGGAAGTCACACACTCAGGCTCCTCACGGTGACGCCTTGCTTGTAGGTAGGCGTCACGAGAATGGATAGAAAGAACGTGAGCTGAATAACCATGAATTGTGAATATTTCATCAGTGAGAGTAAAAATCATACGTGCTTAAAACACAAGACCCTGCAGGACGCAGGGCAGGAGTGGTGGGGTGGAGGTGGGGCGTGGGCCTGGGGGGCCGGGCTGCCTGTCCAGGGTCCGCGGCCTGCTGGCTCCAGGCCCAGGCTCCCTGGAGTGCTGCCAGTGCCTCTGAGGGCAGCGGGCCCCCCACACGGCTGACTCTGCAGTGGACAGGGGCTTCTCCTGAGGCCCAGGCTTGCTGGCCTGGAGGAGCCTCTGAGGACGTGCTCAGCGCCTGGATGGTGGAGCTGGCAGGCGCGAGGATCAGCTCATGCTGCAGGTAGCAGGGCTCTCCAGGGTCTGCTGTGGGATGAGCAGCTGCAGGCAGGCACCACAGCAGCTCCCAGGCCCTCATGTGGGTGAAATGAGACCTGAGATCAGTAGCATTCTCTAGGTTTTAGAACTTATTCATAATCTGTGTTATGGATTATTTCCAGTAACTCTTAAAACACGCAAAATAATATAAAGAATTTAAAAACATACGAAAAGAGCAAATTACTTAACATAACTACAGATTAAAAGAATGATCAAGACAAAGGTTTAATTTTTTTAATTTCCAGGCATCTATGGTAAGAAGAAAAAGCTGGCAATTTACCACCCTCTCATTAGCAGACACGAGAAGCTTCCAAATTTCTCTCGACAGATTTTTTTCTAACCACTAAATTTGAAAATAAAATTTAAGCTGAGGCTTTATGCCAGAGCCACAAAGTAATAAAAATGTTTGATGCTCTGAACATCAGAATGCCTTCTTGTAAAAGAAAACGACCCGTGAGTTTTCCTCAAGGTAATTGTTTTTGAGTCAAGCTCATGCCATCCAAAACAATTCAGAGAGGATGTGAAAACACACCTGCAATCGCAACAGCAAACACCAAGTCATAACCTACCCTCACCCTGGGGTCTGCCTGCAGCGAGTTCATTCCCATCTCCTCTTTAGGGCTGCATGGGCTACGGCAGGACAGGGCTGTGTCCAGAACAGGAGGGGACTGTCTGTCTTCAGGGACCCCTGGGGTAGTTGGACCTGCGTAGGAAATGCATGTCATGGTTGGAGGATGTAATAAGTATCACGTGGAATGCTGTGAAGACTAGCCAGTGGCCATCTCAGAGGAATTAAAGTAGCTCTTCAGTGTGGGAGGTCAGAACATTTTTAATCATGAAAGCTTCGTCTGAGGATTTCAAAATGCAGACATTAGGAGAAAGGAAAGAGGCTAAACCCAAATGGAGACGGCTGAGGACAAGTCGGCAGTGACCCCGCAACCCACTCCTGGGAGGCCTGCCCTCTCAGGCACATTCTGGCCCAGACCTCCCTGGTCCTGCTTGTTCTGGGTGAGGTGTGAAGTGTCAGGCCGGGTACTATTGTAAGTATCTGGCCACATGTGAATGGTTTTCAAGCAAATGTCACAGAGCGCTCAAGTTTTGAAAGGCCCGGTTCAGACAGAAGCGAGGCAGGGTGCATCCGTGGAGAGACACCCTGGGCTCCCGGTGGGCTCAGTGGGGACGCAGCTCTCACTCAGACCCCCGCCCTGCAGGGAGACCCCTACATAGGATCATCTCTATGGAAACAACTTGAACCTGAATGAGCTTCGTGTGTCAATTTTCTGGAAGTTTAAGATTGTTCGCACTGGTCTCTTATGAGGCCCTGTTGCAGTTTTTGGTAAGTTTTATTTTTTGCCACAAAATCAGTTTGGGTATATAAAGTGGGTAATGAAGGCCAAACCCTGAGTTAATGACATTTTAATCTTGGCAATGTAAGTGCAGCTGTAAACACGATGCGTATGTATGACAAGTGTTATTCCCCAGTAATATGCGGCTGTGACATAAGACCAGACTCTAGGAGGAAAGACTATCTTCAAACCAGGAGGTGTAAATTAAGGCTGCTTTCTACCAAGGATGCAGAGTGAGGGCTTCACAGTCAGACCGCCCAGGGCCCGTGCCAAACTCCTAGCAAGGCCGTCCGTGCAGCCCAGCCCTTTCCCTCTTCTCTCTGGGATCATCTTCTTTGGCCATATTTATTGCTGAATTCTTTCCATTTCCATTTTTACCTGCTTTTTCTAGATCTGCACTCTGACATCCTAAGTTTACAAGAAAATACCTACAAATTATGCTGAAATAGGTAAATCACAGCAGAAAGGCAGTGTTTCAAGTAGTGAGAAAGGAGGAGGCTGGAGAGGCGTAAGGAACAGGCAGGGGAAGGGATGTGTCCACTCCATCTAGAAAATGTTGGTTTTAGAATGCTGTAGGTATGTCCCTCTGTGAAGGAGAAAGGGCATAAGCTGCTAGATCTTAAGGGTCAGAAATGAATATTCCATTGATGGGTCTGAGGGTGGCACTGACATCTGCCATGGCCCAGGTGCCAGCTCTCCAGGTTCAGCTACATGCACACCCGGCCAGCAGACCCTGCGCTCCCAGTTCCTCTCCAAGCCAGAGAGGAGTGGGCAGTGCCACCCTCTGCTGGGCACTTGGTGGCGTAGGCCCAGCTTGTACGCTCACTCTCTGGGGTCCGAGTCTTGCCCCCCAGTTCAGGATTCCAACACGGAGTGTGCAGGCTGACGGTCCTTGAATACACCAAGGATCTGCAGGTGACCTAGTGCCTCTGTCCTAGACCATAGGGGGAAGCCGAAGCACTGAGCTGCTTTTACGGGAGTACTCCAAGGACTCGAGGAAGCCATGCAGAACGGAGTGCAAACGCCTACGCTGGTCATAGACACACAGGCACCTTCACTTGGTGTGTACACTAACTCACACGCAACTGCTTAGCTGACACATTTCAGTGGAAATAAAAACTTAGCTGCAATAGTTGCCAAATTGAATTTTTTGTTTTCAGTGAGACAACTGAAGGGGTGAGGAGATGTGAGGACATGCACAATCCCTGGAGTTTGTTGTTTCCTTAATTCACAGAGTACCTGGGCAAGCATCTGCAAATTGCACGATGCCTTCCTACTCTACATATTAGTCCTAAAGGTCGTGCCGGGCACCTAGTCCTGTAGACAGAGATCTGAACCGTCACCTTACACGTGATCGCGTGAGGTTGTGTAGTGGACGCGGGTGGGATTTGCAGTCTGCAGAGACTGGAGATCGGGCGTCTGGGGAGCGATGCCAGTGGCATGCTCTCGTGTCATTCCTGCCCACCTTAGCAGACGCTGCCCATGTGACGGGGCAGCCCTGGGACCTGGCAGGCCGGGGTCGGGGGCTTCTGCAGGGGCCCTTGGGAAGGGGCACACACGTCACCTGGGAGGTGCATGACCACCGTGGGGCCCGTTATTGTCTTTCAGACGAGCTCCTGGGAGGGACTTCCACACAGGTTTGTGGGCATTCAGAGAGCTAGCAGACACGAAGTCCAGGGGCAGAGCCACTCAGGATGCCGCCAGCCCAGATCACCTGCGGAGGGGTGGGGCAAGGCCAGGGTCCAGTGCTGTCAGGATGGCCTTTCACCATGTCCTGCCCTGTGCGATCAGCTCTCGAAGACCAAGATAGTGCTCTGGTCAGTGGGACCTGGGAGAGCACATTTCAACTGTGCCCAAGAAATACCAGGGACTGCTTTAAGGCCGTCTCTCTTCTAGACCCCAGAGACAGCCAGATTAATAACAAGAGGGGAAAGCTCTCCAAGCTGTGTTTCACACTAGTGGAAGGACACACAGTGTGAGACTAACCTGATCATCTTCTTTGGGATTGTAATATTTACCTTCAGTTTTAGAAATTAAGGAAGCATCAACTGTATGAGAAAAAAGAAATGAGTTGATCTGACAAGTAAACAATCTAAAAAGATATTCAGAATAATTTAAAATTATTTAAATATTCATGAAACCAATACATAAGCAATTAAAAATAAACACAACTTATATCTTATTCAGAATCTTAGTTCATGCATCATTGCTGAAGAATCCCACTCTAAAGTTAATAGATTTTCTCCATTTGGTTCTCACCAGTTCCAGACAAAGAAAGCTAGCATATGAAATGTAGATTTTTATCTGTGCACATTGAATGAACCTCTCTTGCATTATCATTTTCAATTTAAAAAATGAATAGATAAAAAATGGAAAAAAAAATAAGTTTTGTGAAGGGATGCATTCACTCATTTGAAACTAATGAAAGCCTGATATTTTATTGTTGAAGTGCTAAAGAAAACAGTAACTACAAATTATATGTGAGCAATAAATTTTAAATGAAAGTATATACATGTTCATTAAAAATGAATGGTCAATCTGGACACAAAGCTCATGACTGTAATCCAGTGGCTCAGAAGGTTGACAGAAGGATTGCAAGTTCAAAGTCAGCCTAAGTAACTCAGGCCTTAAGGAACACGGTAACACCCTGTCTCAAAATTTTTAAAATGACCTTAAAAGAGCCAGGATGTGGTCAGTGGTTAAGTGCTAAGCACCCCTGGTTCAATCCCTAGTAACAAAACAAAGAAGTGTCAAAGGATACTTTTTTCTTTGGACCCTGTTGCGGTGAGTCCTCTTGTGTTTCAGACTCTGTGGAAGTCAGGTGGCGACCACGGCCTCGGCCTTGGTCCTCCTCCAGATGCTGCCCGAGGACTCAGCACTTCCCTCATGGAGCCATTTCCCAGGGCCAGCTGTGTGGCCTCTTCTCACCAAGGCCCACGTTATGGGGGCGCTGGGAGGAGCCTTCCCAGCAGCAGCTGCTGGATGGAGTGTCTGGTGCTACTTCACAGAGCAAGAATCATGCTCCTGTTGTTTACTCATGTTTCATGATTACATTTTTATAGGGATCATGAATGGATTCCAATTAATGGTTAGAAAAATCAATGCCCAATTTAACGCATATCTCATAAATGAAGGGGACATTATTATATTGCCATAAATGTCCATAAATATCCAAGTGGTCCAAAATTATACTGTGCATCAAAGGGGAAAGAAGCAAAGTAGAATTCCACCAACAGGGTTTCTCATGCAGCTGTTTTCACATAATAACACTGATAAATGATGAAGCAAAAGATACCGAGTACACAGTCGTCTGTCGACAAATTCATAACTGGATGGAGATTGGCGGGCTTCCTCCGTGTGGGGAATGTGGTTGTAGGAGTCACTGTGGCTGGTATTCCGGACTCCCTGCGTAGGTCTCACCCAAAGGTAGCTGGGCAGAACTCACTCTTGGGAGGAAGAAAGGCAAAGAACAGGACTCAGGGGCAGAGACCACCCATCAGCCTCCTCAGAAATGCCATCACGGATCCATCAGCCGATTGCCTGATTTCACCTTGCTTCTGCCAATCACAGTTTTTCATGGTGACCTTGCAAAGCACGTGGTAGGTCCACCCTAATAGACCCATATTATGATGTCTAATCTTCATGAAGAGTCTATGAGGCAGCCTCACTCCACATAAAGTCTGCCTACAGGTGGATCCTGTGGTTCCTGGATGACCCTTTGCCAAGTCCCAAGTTTTGGCCATTGCTCCATAAACTGTTGGAAATAGTTGCAAGTTCCTCTCCTTGACAGTACTCCTTTAAACAAGAGAATAATTTAATGAATTGGTGGTTTCTTGGCTGTTTGTTACTCTAATTTTGGTTCTCCTGCTAATAGACTTTCTGGATATTAATCAATATGTTCCTCCATACAGCTATCTAGCTCTCAAGAACGGCCATTCATTCACAAATTCAGTTCTAATTATGCCACGCTTTGGCAGTGTATCTGTCAAACATGCATAGTAATTTTCACATCATTAAAACTAGCTCTAAGCTTAAAAACAATTGGGCAAAAAGATATATATTTGTTAAATAAAATTTAAAATAGTTTAAGATACATATTTCATTTTAAATGTTACAAAGTTGAGCATTAATCTTTTAGGTAGAGAAATCCTGGGTTTCTCACAGGTTCTGGTTGGGATTTTTTCTTTCTAATTGAGAAAATTTCTCATAGTGTAATAGCTAAAATTGGGATATATTATTTTTGAACAACTTCATCTGGCACCAACTGATTTTATGTCTCCACTCCAGTGAGATTTGCCATCTCATGGAGTCTTCAATGGCTGCTGATAGATGAATGGACGGCTCATGTGTTACCTGTGTCTCTTAGTTGTTTCCAAACCACTGGAAACAGTTCTTTCATGAGGTAATTATTGAATCTTTCTATGAGCAGGGATTATTATTGTTACAGAAAGAAATACATGAATTGTCACTAATTTTGAAGTCAATATTTAAATAATTTGCAAAAAGTAAGTGATTACTATAACATTTTATTTTTATTATCCAATCTTTTTATCATATTGTAATAAGTGCACACTGTTATTTGCACAAGCTATTTTGAATATCCTGGTATGAGTGAAAATAAAAGATAAATATTTAATTTCCCTACTCTTTTGAAAACTACATATTTGATCCCATTTCTTTCAACTAATCAGACAAATAATGTTTGAGGGACAAGAGAAATGAAAAAGTCAAAGCATATTTGATTCAAATTTAAAAGTCAAAGAAAAATAATTATTGTCATTATTTGTGATATAAAAAGAGATCTTCTATAAGACTTGGCTTTGGCCTTTCAGATAGTACTAGAGCGTGCATGGTTTGTGTGTGTGTGTGTGTGTGTGTGTGTGTGTGTGTGTGTGTGGTGTGTATGTGTGGGTGCCCACGCACACACACCTGTATACCCACGTGCACACCACATGCACGAAACTATCTGTGAGTACGTAGAGTTCAGGGTTATTTTCCGGAAGTGGCTCCTGCATCTCAGGGCACACTGGCTGGTTGTATGTGGACACAGCATTCCTGACCTCAGAAAGGTGGGTCCTCCTTGCCAGGGCCAAAGCCACTGTGAGACACTCAGGTAATGAAACCAAAGCATCAGGAAGCAAGGCAATGATGGATTTTCCCTTTCATTTTTATTACTTTTTAAAAATCGTAGAACAGGAAGAGAACTTAGTAGTTTTTAGAAAGGGGTTTATGAGGTGTTTCCCTGAGTTCCCACCTGGCTATCAGCAGCCTCGCAAGTACGAGAAGGCTCAGTGCGTGCATCGCCCACCCGTACCAAAAGCCTCCCAGCGAATATTGAGATACGAGAAAGAGAACTCACAAACCTGCTCAGACTCAACCTGTTTCCTCTTAAGTATTGGGAACAACTTTCATGTGAATTTTAATTAGTTGTTTTATTTCACTGATTTCCTAATTTGCCTCCCTTTTTTATATTTTAGTGGTATTTTTCGTTTGTTATCATACAAAATAATGAGATAATAAGTCAAGTATAAGTTTGAATCTCCAAAACTATTTCTGTATGCTATTTTGAAAGAGTTTACCCAAATATTAAATGAGATTCTAGGAAAAGGTGACAATATTAGAAAACTAGAATTCTAAGGTAAGGCTGTGTTGATAACTTGTTTAACTTGTGCTTAAAAATAATAATACTTGGTCAATATTATTTAATTCTAGTTGTTTTTCCTTCCTTCAGAAAGTGATAGAAAATCACCTGTATGGAAACTTAGAGGGAACTCATAAGCCTAGTATTTCAAATGATTCCTACACCAGATACATAGTTATTCAACATTTAATTCCACATTGCATTGAGAAATGTCCTTTTAATTAATTTAAGAAAAGGCATGTGCTTTGGTGGCATGTGAAACAGCCATTCATTCCATCCCAAGAACCGGCCTCAGGAGAAGGAGTGTAATGCGGTGTCCCTCTCTGAGCTTCGGCTGTGTTCTCTTTATTATGGAACAGTGTTGTCCTGAGGGTCATATGAGGAAATACGAGGAAAAGTACCCCAAGAGGAAGATATTCTAGAGAATTATGCTATTGTGTTTTAAATTTTTTAATGAGTTTGATTGCATCGTATTTAAAATTCAGTGCTAAATTTGGGAGTTCCGATTCACCAGACAGATTATTCAAAGTTCTAAACTTGCAATTGGATTGGTATAAAGGGGCAAAAGAGTCTTGAAAAGATCTATGACAGATGAGCAGGCAAAGCAGTCATTTGCATTTCAGAACGTGGCTGCGCAGAACACATCTGAGGCCCCAGCTGCAGCCCAGGGAGGCGCATGCTAGGCCTGCGGGGGTGAGGGGAATATCAATCAGTGGCAGCTCCAGATGCAACAGGCAGAGCGTGGACACGGAGGCTGAGGCCTGCTCTGCACAGGAACAGGAAACCCAGTGTTGCCTCCCTTCACTGTGCCAGAGCAGCATCAATGGAGTATTTAGCAGCGAGTTCAGAAGCACTTTCTGCGGCCTTTCAGGGGGTGTCCAGCGCGGGCTCCCTGGGTTGCACCAGGATTGCTTGCAACTTGCTGAGCTGAGACGCGTCTCACGTGTGGGGTGTAAATACACCTTTTACTAGAGGTTCCTGAGCTGGAGAATTCCGAGTGCTCCCGGCCGTCCTGAGATTTCCTTCTCTCTGGTGTTCACAATTCTGTGGTGTCCATAGCAACATTCAATTGCAAAATGCCAAAATCTGGCTTCAGGGGCTAAGGTAGTACTCTGTCATCCTTAATATCAGCAATTATAAACTTACTTGCAGATTTTTGATTGTTTGTTTTTTGTCATAAGCACAGAGACAAGCGTTTCCCATGGTCATGTCCTTGTGACAATAAAATCCATGTTCCCAATCACCCTTGGCTCAGGTTCCCAGCTCGGTCAGAAGAACAAAAGGAGCCACTTGTGAAATCTCTGGCTGGTTCTGGCTTCTTTGTCTTAACTCTTGTGTCCTTACAAGGAATATTGCAAAGATGTTCAACTTTTATACTCTGGTCTTTTCCCTCAGTGAGATTGGGAGGTTCTCCTGGGCACGGGTTTATTCTGCAGACTTAAACCCACTGCTTGCGTAACCACAAAAGGTCTCATAAAGGCAGCTGTTTATATCACAGCCCATTTCCATCTCTCAAGACAGCTCACTCCCAAGTGACAAACATCGGAGCTGCATGTGACCCCGGCTGCTTAGTGACTCTCACCGTGAGCACAGCAAATACTGGTGAGCAGCTTCTCCTGCATGGGAGCCCTGGCGAGGCCCTGAGGGGAGAAGGAGGGGTTGCTGCTCCATTGTTCCTGCGAGTCACCCAGAGCTCAGCATTCGAATTTCCGTGGCTGCGTAGCAATCCCTTCAGATGTGCGCTTGCCTTAGAGATCTGCTTTCTCCTGGGAGATGTCAGCTTTCTTCTTCAGTGAATCAAAATGGTAATGCTCCGAATTCCTTGGTGGCAGCTTCGGATGTTACTTGATTGTCAGTTCTTTGGCTGATACCCTGACAATGCCCATGGGTGGCACTGGAGCTGAGGACGTTTCTGATTTCAAAATGCGGGAGTGCTGTCTTAGTCCTTGACTTAATCTCGACCCATTTCCAGCACCGTGAGTGTCCTCAGACATGTCTGCTACAGGGACATCCTCCCAACTTCTCCAGATGCCCATGGCGCTTGGATGGACTTGGGTGGCTGTAGCCAGAGACCTCCAGGGCTGGCAGCAGGGACAGTGGAGACGACAGTCTGTCTTGTGGAAGCTTCCGGGGAGTTGAGATGAGAAAACCCCACACACCAGTTTAAGAGTTTGGGGATTTATGATTTGAATCATTTGGCAATTTGCTTAAAGGACAAGAGTGCAGGAACCAGACGAGCAGGTGTCTCCAGCTCCCGGGTGCTCCCCTGCTCCTGTCCGCCTCCTGCTCACACTCTGCTCTGTGTATAAAGCTGCATCCATAGTTCGCAGATGTGTTATGTGTGTAGGATCTACTTGAACCAGGTCCTGAGTACCGGTGGGTACTACTTGCTCTGTGTTATGTTTCCCCTTTCTTCCTAGTTGTCTTTCTTCCTTGGAACTGCAGAGTTCTGACCACCCTTGTCTTCAAGGCTTATGACAGATCATGACATAGATGCAATTGTTGTTGCCATTTTGCAGAAATTTCCCCAGGTTCAATGACTGAACCAGGAAAGAAACACTCTGCATAGGGAGCAGGGCACTGCACCCCGCTGAGTCCCAGGCTGGTGGCACGGAGGTGCCGTGAGCTGGGCAGCAAGCCTTTCTCATTGAGGGCTCCCAGGCTCTGCCACCAACGCTCTTTTAATCTCGACTCATTTATTCATTTCTAATATCGTCCTTTTGTATTGGGTTCTGAATGAAGAGGAAAGATAGGTTTCAATACCCTGAAAATTGGAAACAAACTCTTGCATGTGAGCTATGTGACTAGTTCTTGAAAGAAAAGATGACATGTGATCGAGGCAGTGAGTACGTCAGTGTTCTGGCTCTTCTGTGGTCCCGCCCACCTTGGCATGTGAGTCTGGGCCATGCTGTGTGCATGCACACTACGCAGGCCCACGCTGGCCCAGGGCTTGTCCGAGCAGCAGAGCGTGGTTACAGTTCTGCATAAGAAGGGACTTCTCCTTAGGGAATGTCCAGGCTGAAAATCCCTGTTCTGTCAGCAATTGTTAAATCTGTCTTAAGATCTGAAGGATGGCATCAGCAGTAGGTTGGTCAGTGAGTTATCTTGACCTGCCCTCCACTAAAGAGCTGCTCAGGGCAAGAGGCCTTCTGTTGGCTGGGATGGGTCCCCTGCTGAACTGGCTGGGGCGGTGGCAGCACTTGGTTTGCAGGCTGACCGGCGCCCAGAGGGCTCCTCCAGGGGTGGCATGGCAGCCCTCTGACCAGGCCATGCTGCAGGGTCCACAGCTGGAGAGAAAACACATTCCCAAGAACCTGCAGTAAGCTCTTGGTCCAGAAGAGGGGCTGCTCCCCTGACCCCTGGTCTTCCTTCCTCCACGGATACGTGTGCCCAGGCAGACCTGTCACAGACGAAGAACGTTCCTTGGCACTTCAGCCTGAAGACGGCTGTTCTCCTGCCTTGTTGGACCAGCTCGTTCTCAGCTTCCTATATTCACCTCGCTTTTGGAGTTGAGCCATGTGTTTATTCACAAGGACGGTAGTAGTACTGAAACGGAGAGAAACACGAGACCGTGGCGCGCAGGAGAGAACTCCCGCCCCGCAGCTGTCCAGCCTGGCTGCGGGTGTGTGCGGGTCCCATCCGCTCCTGTTTCCCTATTTTCTTGCTAATTCTCCCTCAAAGTGAGTAAGGCCACTCAGCAGCTTTCCACTGTTCTTCCCTTCGCGAAGGGCCAGGGTGAGGAAGTCAGGGCCAGGAGTGACTCAGCCTGCGGAGACGTGTGCAGGCCGCACACACAGAGGAGGAGGAGGAAGACAGGAGGGAAGTGGGAAGACCAGGCTGGAGAAACACCTGAGGAAGAGGAGGCCGGGCAGTGCAGAGACTCAGCTTGGAGTTGGAGAGAGGAACGGGTTTACCCGACGAGACGGGAAACAGGCTTCACCCACTCTCCCTGAGAAGGCGTCGCCTTGGTAGCCGCCGCCTGACTCCCTTCGCCAGCGCCACTGCCCCGCGAGGCCTTGCAGACGCTCCTCAGCCCCGTGCCCTAGGAGTCTCCGTCCACTCCCCCAGGGTCTGATGGGGACTGAAATTACCTCTCGAGCATTAAGTCCAACTTCTAGATTCAGAGCAGTGGCTTTTCCTTCACCTGAGAACGTGACCCCTGGTTCATGGTATGCTGCTCAGACTAGAGTCTGTGTAGAGTTGATCAAAATAGGAAATAAGTTATTACTTGGGATTAATTCCCAGAGCTACCAATCAGTGTGCGTGCGTGTGCACAGGCTGCTGGCAGGCTGCACGCTGGGTGGACAAATACCAGAAGACACGACATGTGGTCTTTGCCCTCCAAGACCTGGTAGGCTAATTGAAAAAATAATGAATATGGGTAACGCAGGCCAAGCCCGGCAACCAGGGCTTACAGAGGAAACACAGGCAAGAGAAGAACCTGAAAGACTCCACATGAGTCTCCCTCTGGAACTCATTCTTCTATTCCTCCTCGTACGCTAAAGCAGAGACGGGGGAAAATCAAGTTTGTTCCGAAGTCTCCAGAATTGGATGTTTATAAACCTGGGAGGGCAGATGACGGACAGCTCCTCTCTTCCGCCCTCCTCCCTCATGCATCCCTGAGCCTCCTGCCCTGGCATCGCTGTGCAGGGCCGGGTACACTCCGAGAGCCCTCTAGCTGGCGAGGGGGCACCTGGCATAGTTCACGAGGCGACACCCTCCACCTCCCCTTCTGTGTCGCCCGTTAGCTGAGATCCTATAACAAAATGAGCAGTTTTCTCCCTGGTGACCGGTGCGTCTCAGGGAATCCTACCAGCAGCGCCCCCACTGCTCCTCTGTTGCCGTCAGGGAAGCCACGTCCACGGCAGTGCATTCACATAACACGCACACGCACACGGAGTCGCTCACAGGTACGACCTGTGTCATCCTGGGGGCATTGCCTCCCTGGTGGCGTTGGGGAACCCATGCTCAGAGACCCAAATCGCCAGCTCCAGGGAGTGGACCACGGCCGGGGCGAGTCCTCAGCTCCGTGGTCAGGAGCAGCAGCGCGGCCGGGCCTCTCTTCTCCCTTCCCTCGCTGCCCTTCCTTGGGGACTCCTGCAGGTGAAAAACAGCCCAGGAAGATTTTAGTGATAAACCCACAACCGGGTGGCATCGGGGGCTCATCTGCTGAGCCAGCCCTGCACTGGTGACCGCTTCACCCAGGTCCTCTCTCTTGAGTTTGGAAAAGGTTTAGTAAGAGGCCATCATCCATTGTCCACGAGGAAAGCATGGCCCAGAGGGTCTGTTCTAACTGGCCGAGAACTGCACCAAGGGGGAAACTGGAATAGCAAAGAGATACACGAATTCGATGTTGCCTAGCTTTGTTTAAGTATGGATAAGATACAAGAACACTCACTTTTTAAGTACAAATGCAGTAGTAAACTACAATAACCATATCTTATTCAATTTGTGGGCTTAACAATCTCAGCAAATAATTGTTGAATAAACTTATCTACATGATCCAAGATAGTTTGCAAGTGCATTCAAATAGACTTTAATTTCATTACTAATGGTCAGTTTTAAAATAAAAACTCAACTTCAATATCAAAATTTAAATAACACTTTCCCTGCAAAATAACCAGAACAATTCTTCTTGGGATATGAGTGACTAGGAGACTCAGCCAGGAGGGCTTCTGCAGTGCACAGATTTCTTGGCACTCACTCCTTCCTACCTAGACTGGAGGAGCAGGGCTGCAGAAATGGAGCTGGAGGTCCTGGTGGGAAGGAGCTGCCTCTCTCCTCCAAGGAAGCCTGGAATAGATCGGGGTTGCCCTGGAGAACAGGTTGGAGTTAAAGCAAATGCATTTGAGATTAACCTGTGCAAATACTATGATAAGTCGCTGTACAACTTATGACTTAGTGGTACAATTTAGCTAATGCCACTAGTTTGCAGCCTGTGAGCTGTAAGGCTCAAAGGGAGTATATTGGCAGAATGTATTATTTAGTCAATTACTCTGATTTATATATTCTTTTAAAAAATGGATGATTTTAATGTTTATTTGTTACAATGGAAATTGCTTGTCACCCTCTTCTGAGAATTTATGCATAACTTCTTTTCTGAAAGCAGGTTATTTTTACTGTTGACAAAAAAGTTATTCAAGCAAGCACCCCATACTGTGCTATTAATGAAAATAATTTATGCAGAGCAAGAAGGTTCTTTGTACATTCTGTAATTTTTCTAGTCATTCTGTTTGACTAAGGACTTTTAAATTCAAGAAACTTCTAAGAGGGAGAAATCTGGGGATGGAATGAACAAGAAATTCTTCTATGGATCAATTAACATGAATACCTTCATTCCTTAAACTACAGTTATAAGTCTTTCTGAAAAATAGTTTTTAATGTAGTTTTCTTGTCAAAATATAAAGTGTTTAGGTTGTTAAATCTACATCAAACCATTTTAGTCA
The DNA here is from genome assembly GCF_902686455.1 of Sciurus vulgaris. Taxonomy (NCBI): domain Eukaryota; kingdom Metazoa; phylum Chordata; class Mammalia; order Rodentia; family Sciuridae; genus Sciurus; species Sciurus vulgaris. The sequence goes on along the minus strand of NC_136465.1, from coordinate 2,861,217 downwards.
TATAGCTTCCAGTCTAGGAAGAGGTCTACTTATACCTAGTTCCATACACACAAACATATGTGTGTATGCACACACATGTAATATTTAAAAATTAATCAGTATCATGTGCAACTTAATTTAAACTGAAACTTATTTTGTTTACTTAGTATGCCTTAATCTTTTAAACTGAAATATTTTGAATTTAAAGTATTAAAATAGAAAACTTCTTAAATTTTAAAAAGTGAACACAAAAATTTCCTTGGCACAATTTTAAGTTTTGAAGCATTTGCCTTAGGTTAAAGTGAGAAGTCTGAGATATTTCAAGCTAATTAGGAGCCTGGGAGTATAGGATGGAATGCTGTTAGTGAAAATAGTACCACATCAGTACCAAGCATGCTCATTTACTGAACCTAGCTGAGTAAAGGCCTTTGCTGTGATATCTCATTATCCATCCATCCATTCATTCATTCAGCTAATAATTATTAACACTGTAGAGTGCTCAAAAAAATGAGCAAAATGTTTTGGGGAAAATAAACCTAATGACAAATAAAATCAAACACCAGCTTCAAATATTTTGCAGCCTAATACTTGCTAAGTAAGGGAATTTGCTTCTCTCATCACAGCATGTAAAGTCTAAAATGAAATTCATTGTCCTCAATGTATAAATAATTATGGAAGTGGAAGTGCGAATGTCACCCCCTCGGAGCTCCCCCAGGCAGGAGCCGAGGGACAGTTCCGTGGATCCCCACCAGGCTGCACCACCCACCACCTCTGATCACACCTCATCACTCACTGCAGGCGACACCACGCCCCTGCCCTGTGCACCGAGTCTCAGCACTCCCCTGCGTGAGGACCACTGCCCAGCCCTCCTCTGCTTACATCGGCGGCTCTGCACTGCCAGCGTGGGATCACGACCTCGCATGTCACTCAGCGCAGTCCATTGCTGCTGAAGTAACTTCCGTTCACCCTCCCCATCCCCGGGGAGCAGCACCCAGAGGGGTCAGGCTCTCTCCTGCTCCTCCTGGTGGGAGGAGATGGAGCCAACAGTGCGTCCACACACGGCAAGACAGAGTATTCTTTCTCACACAGGACACCTGGGATCCGTGTCTGGGGACCCGCAGCCACTGGAACAAAGTCCTTCTTGTTTCAACGAGTGTGATGATTCTACAGCAGAAGACTCTGCCGATGACTGGAACGGACTGAGTCAAAGAATCCTTGGCAGACAAATCCCTCTCTCAGGGTGGCTGTTCATTGAACCTAAGTCAAAGGGCAGGAGGTTCACCTTGTGGCCACTGTGGCCTTGCTGCAGAAAGGAGACAGTCCTGCCTGACTCTGGCCCAAGCTCAAGTGAGTCAGAGGAGGAACTTTCCATGGGTCTCCTCAGCTACCCGGGAACTCCAGGGAAGGGATATGAAGATGACAAAGCCACACACATCTTTGTGACATTAAGCGGCACTGCTTTTGGATAAATCTTTTGAGAAGAAAAAAAAATGTGTCATTTGAGTACAAAAATACACAACCCTATTTGTTGTTTAGCCATGACCAAAGAAATTGTAAAGCATTACTGTTGTGTGCGTAAAGAGGACTAGCCCTGTCATGGGCAAGCCATGCCATTAACAGAGGTCAGACACATCCTGTCTTTCCACAGTGTCCTTTTATTGAATAACAACACATTCAGAGGCTGCACCACATCCAGCAGTGGCAATTCACTGAGTACTTGTGGGTCACCTGATGCTCATGTGCTGGGCAGTCACCAGTTCCTTTATTCCAATCTTAATTACTAATATCTGTAACACTCAAGTCACAATCCTACTTCACACATTGATATTTATAGGTCACATAAAGGCTAAGAAAGGGTGAAGCAGCCATTGGGTTACAGGACTCTGTGTAGAAAACACAGGGAGAGAGCAGATAGGAAAGGGAAGAGTCATTGTGGGTGGTCAGATAAAGATTTTCAATCTGTGGAGCAGACTTATGGAGGGTAGGGGCCAGGAGAGGGCAATTTCAGAGTGTCAGCTTGGGGTGGACACTGTGTCTTAGGAGCAGGAGAGGCTGTACTGAGCTGAAACTCAGGGTCAGAAGGTTTATTGCTGTAGCTGTTGTCCTGGGCAAGTCTTGTGATGTGTGACCAGATGCCAGGGTGAGTGTGCTGCCACATTATCTGGGGGGCTCTCCTCTTATGGGTCTTAGGTGAGGGGGTTGCATCTGGTGAGGTTGATAAGCACCTGTGGCCAATGTTTCTGATATGATTTGAATGCACATGTATTCAGGTGCTCCTAATTTAGTTTGATAATTGGCATGAAAAAGTTATTTATCAAATTGCACTTTATGGTTATATCAGGCAAATGAGGGTGGTTTATTAAAATGAGGGTTATTTGCACAAACAAGGTGTGGAGTCATTCTACCTTGGTACTGGGACTCAAATGGAGTAAATCAGGGCAAACTACTGCTTTATAAAATGAGAAACTTGGGTTAGGCACGCCCTGAGAACTGCTGTTCCACACACTATGGATTCACTCAGGGCAGGCACAGCCTGAGAGCTTCTGTTCTACACACCATGGATTCACTCAGGGCAGCTCAGCCTGAGAGCTGCTGTTCTACACACCATGGAGTCACTCAGGACAAGCTCAGCCTGAGAGCCGCTGTTCTACACACCATGGAGTCACTCAGGGCAGGCATAGCATGAGAACTGCTTTCTGTACACCATGAAATACAGCCTGAGGACTGCTGTTCCACACACCATGGGGTCACTCAGGGCAGGCACAGCCTGAGAGCTACTGTTCTACACACCATGGAGTCACTCAGGGCCGGCTCAGCCTGAGAGCTGCTGTTCTACACCATGGAGTCACCAGGGCAGGCACAGCCTGAGAGCTGCTGTTCTACACCATGGAGTCACCAGGGCAGGCTCAGCCTGAGAGCTGCTGTTGCACACCATGGAGTCACTCAGGGCAGGCACAGCCTGAGAGCTGCTGTTCTACACCATGGATTCACTAGGGCAGGCTCAGCCTGAGAGCTGCTGTTCTGCACACCATGGAGTCACTAGGACAGGCACAGCCTGAGAGCTGCTGTTCTACACCATGGAGTCTCTCAGGGCAGGCACAGCCTGAGAGCTGCTGTTCCACACACCATGCCGTCAGGGCAGATATAGCCTCTTCTCCACCATCTCAGTTTCTCCCGATGGTGTTGCAGCTGAGGGTGTTTGCAGGGAACATCTACAGCCCACCTCCTCACAGGTGAGGATGCTCATGCTGAGCAAGAGCAGGGAGCACCGTTTCTGTGCCCAGCAGTGCTCCCACCGCATCACTGCTGCCTCTGTGAGGTTTGTTTGTTTTGTTTTTTATTTATTATAAGCCCCTCCCACAGAGCATGTATTGCAACAGTGCCTGAGTGAACTCTGACCTCACAGCAGTGTCGTTGACATCGTCAATGGAATTGCTTCCCGGGACAGATCTATTAGTGTTCTCACAATGTACAGCCAAGGTTTTCATGACCCTGGCATGTTGGGGTAGACTTTTTAAATGTCATTTTTTGGTGTCAAAATAACCATCTTGAGTGCATGGATCTTCCTGCTTGCTTTACAGGGTTTTTCCCGTCTTCGGCTCTGAGTTTCACTTGAGCTCATTGCCCTATATGCTCTTACAGCGTCCTTAGTTGCTAGGGCTTAGGCAGCACTGGGCATGGGTGGTTGAAATCCTCCAGAGGAGGAAAACACAGCTGTTCTGTCTCCACAAAGAGAAGAGTCGACCCTCCACCAAGGCCCAGGCCTGCAGTCAACGCAGCCGTGGTGAGTGCTTGCTCCGTGGCTGGGTGGCAGGGACATGTTAGGTGAGCAGGGTCGGGGCGTGTGCATCTGACCTGTACCTGCCACCTAGAAACTGCTCACCTGGTCACTCGAACAAGCCCTGCCAAGGTCTTGCCTCAGGTGGCAGCGTTCATGTAAACACCTGTCTTCTTGGACAAACAACTCTGAGACCACAATTCTCCTATAAATATAGAAACACGCTCCCCCAAAAACTTAGGAAACACTAAGTGTTATTCTCAAATAATTATAAAAATTAAAAATAAACACTCTCCCTTACTAAAATGTCTCCCACAGATCAAAAGTAAGGCTATTTGGATTGTTCTTGCTGCAGTTGTGATCTAAAGATTATTTGGGTGGCTATCCATTTGGCAACTCTAGTGAATATCTGCAAACCTGAGCATATTAACTCGCTTTCAAAGACACACAGAATGATAATTAATCTTTTAAAATAAATATTCTATTTAGCATAGTATTTTAATGTTATTAAACCTCTTATGATTGAAGAATTTATTTTTACCATATGCTATTATCAGAGATGAGAAAGAGACAAAGATATTGAAAATCTTAATCAAATTCTGAGGGAGAAATATTGTGCACTTCTCAATAATGAATCACTAAATGACAGGAGAAATACTGACTCTTTAACTCCAATTAGGAAAACAATGTGGCATGTCCTGCAGAACCTCTCTTGATGGTGGTTGGATATTTCATGTGACATTGCTACCAGCAAGCGGAGTGCTTGCACTGAGACTTCATCACGATGAGGAACACCTCCAAGTGGGCGCCACCTTGGCTGGCCGGCACCTGCCCTGAGGCCCTGCCGGGGAAGCTGCAGGTGAGCTCTGCTCTCACCCAGACCCTGGGCAGCATGGCTGCCTGGCCAAGGAGCCCTGTTCTCGCTGCAGTTCCACCCTTTGCACAGACTGACCAAAGCACAGCTTTTCCTACTGGAAACCATTGGATTGAGGAATTGAGGTTTTTATTATTATGACTTTTGCTTACCATCAAGGGTGATGGACACATATTTCTTTGATTACGCTACTTAAGGTTTTAGGAACTGAGTAGGAACTGAATCCACTGAAGGTCCTCTATGGACGTTTTCTAGCTGATTGATTCCATAAGGATAGAGACTGAATGCAGTCCTCAAAAACTCAGGAGAGCGCAGAAATGCCCACATTTATCACTGCTGTGGGTGGCGTCGTGAGGCAAGAAAACAGCATGGAGATAAGAAACGAGGGATAAACATGTCTTTTCTATATGATGTGGTAACTGTTGTGGATTTTAAAAAAATGTATACAAAAGCCACAAGAAGATCAAGTAGAATAACAATGTTGCCTGGTCAAAGGTCACAGTTAAAATCAGTACCATCAGTGAGCAATCTAAGATAAAATTTCAAAAATTATTATGTCACTTAAAGGATTAAAATATGAAGTATTTAGGGATAAATACCTCAAAATATGTACAGGACCACAGGCTGAAACTGTACAATGTAGCTCAGAAAAAGTATAAGAATCTAAAAGGGAAAGGAAAGAAAAGGAGAGAAGCACTAGCCCATGGTCCAGGAGACTCAGTATTTTTCAAAAGATGTCAATGTTACTGAACTGTAGATGGTGTGCAGAATCAACAGGTTTCCAATGCAGAACCCTGCAGGCTTATTTAATTTTTATCTTGTAAAAATCGGCATCCTGATTATAAAATTTATATGAAATGACAGGTAGTCTGGAATAGTCCAAGTGATTTTTAAAAAGAACGCTTTTGGAGGAGTTGCATGGCATGATTTGAAGTCTTTCTGTTGAGCCAAAGTAACCCAGGTGGTGTGGGATTGCTCAGGGGAGCAGTGGAGACTGTTTGGAGATCGGACAACACGAGGCAAAGAGATTTCTGGACAGCAACGTGAGACGGCCCAGCAGGGAAAGAGGCTCTTCCCCCACTGCACACAGGAACCGGAGACTGACCTGGAAGCCCTGCTAGGAGCCCGCTTCATTCAGCTTTGCCACAGTTGGAACTTAAAGTAGCTCAGGGAAGTTGCTCCACCTCGGACCTGCTTGGTTAGGAATCTTACTTGATGGGCCATCAGAGAAGGTGCACAGGAGCAGTCTCTCGCTCTGGTGGACACTGCCATGGGGCTGACCGAGTGAAGGGGAGCCTGCAGGCAGGGAGCCCTGGGGCAGGGGGAGCCCGACCAGTGAGCAGTGGGTAGACCCAGGAGTGATCACAGAATGGCAGCTGTGAGCAGAAGGATCCTCAGCTGCAGTGGCGTGTCTCCTGCGTGCCAGCGGGGGCCATCTGCCTAACAGTCTCTAGAGTAATGACCTCCTGCAGGCAGGACTCACCCTGTACATGACTTCAGAGGTGAGCTGGAGGGAGGAGCCACCTCGCTTCTGCCTGTCTCTTGCTTTTCCCTTTGTGCCCTCGGGAAAGGAGGTTGAGACCGAGGTCAGCGATGGACCACAGAGGTTCCCCCAAGTCGAATGACTGTGTTAGGCCTACTTACTCCAAGGACTATCCCGAACATTAGTTTGCTAAGAGTGAGATTGATTTTGAATTATTTTAACGGGGTTTTAAATTTGCCTTGTCTCTCAGAGTTCTATCAACAGTTTTCACTATTATCAATAAAATTTTGACATATGAAAAATGCAGAGGATTAATTATGAAAATATTTAAAAAGATCCAGGCTTGAGACTCTTACAATCATTTACGAGGTACTGTTCCTTAAGAAATATTTTTAAAAATCTTTCATTTCAACTATACAAGTTTATTTTCTTTATAAAAAGTTTTGTGAACATCCTCACTATGCCCATAGTATTTTTAAAAATGTAGGTTACGTTAATCTCTTGTTCTGTTAGTGATCATTTCATTTTACCTGTCTGATGCGGAACTTTTGGTTAAGGCTGTACACAGCTGTTATCGTTAAGGACAGTTTTCTAAAGCAAGTCTTATCTCTTGACCTTCTATCAAGGTCAAATCGTCGAACACCATTCTCTGAATCTGCTATCACTTATCAAGGCTTCGTTCAGTGATTGTCTGCGATAGGTCACCTGCTTTCTGATTCTGAAATCAGACCTTCAGAAAAGGAGGGACTGGGATGGGGGAGCACATGGCTTCCCAGAAACCTGGCACTGCACATCTGGGCTGCGGGTGGGCAGCGCCAGGCCAGGAAGGACCACCCAGTGACCACAGTGAGGTGGAGAGCAAGAATGTGGGCGAGGGGTGCCAAGACCAGACTGTGGGACAAGGTGGGGAGCTGAACCCAAATCCGCAGTCTTGGGTGTGGCTGATGTGGAGGACTAGTTGTATGTGATGAATTTGGGGAGAGGGAAACAAAACAGATAATAATTAAGAGTATGTTCCTGTAAAGGGGATTTTTTTTTTTTTAATTTGTCAGAGACACTGCTCTGGGCATCTTCTACCCAGATCTTTGAGCTTTTCATCCCATCCTGAAAAGAACCCCACAATTTTATAGGATAAAATCTGTTAGTTAATTTGTTGACATACCTGAAAATTCACACACGGATATTTTAAGTTGTTGTTTCAGAATGCTTGATGGTGTGATTGAAATTCAGACTCAGTCTAAGACCAAGGTTAAAGTGCAGTGACGATACAAGAACTTACAGGGAAAAAAAGAAAACCCAAAACCAGAAAGAGTTCTCCATCTGTTGACTGCAGAGAAACTTCACCCACTCACTGAACTGGCAATTCTCTGCCTTGGGCAGGAGCACATCCGATTTTGTCACAAAACTATTCTTGGTAAATAAAGCATTATGCAAAAGTTAATTGTCCAGGGAATAGAGACACAGATTTGATTTTTCTTGTCTTCCTTTCTTGGAAAGAGACAAATAATTTTTAAAAAAAGATTTTATGAGACTCTTTAAATTTTTCAGTTTCAAACGATTTCATACTTAAGTGTTTGTATAAATGGTACAGATCTATGCACCTTCACTAAGATTTCCAATGCAAATATTTTACTATATTTGCTCTTTCTTTTTCTCAATATATTTTCCTGAAAGATTTGAAAGTAAAACCAAGGATGTCTTCTTTCATAAGCACAGCATAATTAGAAAAATCAGGATGTTGACTGATTCCCTGCCTTGGCCTGGTCTGCAGACCCCATCCTCACAAGGCAGGTGTGTGCAGATGGCTCTTCTGGTCCCCACTCCAGCGAGCATCAGAGTTGAGTTACAGCCTTCCTTTCGTTGCCCTTGGAAGGTCCTGCTGTTCTTCCATAACTTTTGCACTTCAGAAGAGTCCAGGGCGTTTGCACAGGCTGCCCCCAAGTTTCCTCCTGGTTATGCTTATTTCTTGGCAGAAATGCCTGGCATTGTCCTTGTGTCCTCTTAGTTCACTCCAGCAGGAGGCTAGGTGAGGCTGGCCCACCAATGGCGATGGTAAATGGATCTCTTGGCTATTTGGTGTCTGCTGGGTATTTCAACTGGAAAGTCACTCTTTGTCTTTTTATAAGTAGTAACTGTTTCATTAAGAGGTTCCTCGAGTTGATGTAAATACCCATTTCCCATCATATAGTCACCCTCTGGTTTTAGCATCCACTGATAAATTCTGTCAGGGGCAAATACTGAGGAATTGTTTTCTCAAAAACAATTTCTATTCATTCAGGCATAACTTTGTCAAGTATCTGACATCTTCCAACAAAGTAGATTTACTTGAATCTTAGAATACCTGCCTTTCTATTTCTGTAGTTATCAAAGGAATAAAAGCTTCTCTATACTTTATGTAATAAAGCAAGGATGTGTCTCAAAACTCTCCCTGTACAAAAAAAAAGTGAACTGTTTTTATCTTTATGATTTTTATGCATTTGGTGCCAAATTTTATGTATGTTATAGCTTAAATTCCTAAAGGAATAGTGCTTTTGAGAGGAGGATGCGAGAAGCATCTACCAGACAGGAGAGGGACCCTCACCTGTCTATGGATGACGAAGGCATTGTTGCAAAAATGCAAGTTGAGTTCCTAGAGGTTAATTTAGAAACTGTGGCTCAAAGACAAACAGGACAGTTAAAAACTGAAATTCTAGATATCTGGAAGAGTGCAGTTGATCAAAGTTTCAGTACTTGTGCACAGAGGCCCAGACCAGCAGCTTCCTGTCAGAGACTGATGCATACCTGGTCGGGTGCCAGCATGTCAACCTGCTGGTTCATGATGATTCCTCTCTCTGCATACAGAGCTGGACGGTCCTACTTATGGATCGGCCAGAAGTTAATTTTGCCTTGCTTGGACTTTTTCCTAATGCTCTCTAATTCTCGTGGTCAGAACAGGACACAGGCCCCTCATACCAGTGTGTGCATGACACCCTGCTTATTATCTGTTTCAGCAACGTGGTACAGTGAGGACCCTGACTCGGCCCTTGAAGCTTCCTGCAAACTGGTGTCATAGTTTAATAAAACCAAATGAAACATCACTACTGTACATTTCTCACATCTTAACTGGAGATTCCCCTGGCAGCGCTGCAGTGAATCGACTCCATTGTGGTGGATTTACCAGGGCTTTATGAAGGGTGGGTGTCAGTTAAGTCTTATTTTGGTACAAAGCAAATTCAGAGTAAGACAAATGTAATGAAATTCTTCTATTACCCCAAATACGGATGATTCAACTTTGAAGTCACATCTCCAGACCCCTTGAATGCAGTGTGTGGAGCGCTGTGGCGCAGGGTGAGGACGCGACTCCTTGTGCTGTGGTGGCACCTGTCTCCATCAGCTTCCAGCCTGCTCTGCACTGAAGAGCTCGGGCTGGACACCGAGGGGGGACTTCAATCAGGGGGATGTAGCGCTGTTCTACTGCAGGCAAAATGGAGGACAGTTATCAAAACAGTCCTAAATAACACTCAGGAAATGCCGCTACATCCCAGTCAGATCTCATGCGCTCACAGCTGAAGGCCAGTTGTGATTTTGTTCCCATCTTCACGAATTGGCAGGTGCCTCCCGTTAACAGCACTGTGGGGTCACCGCCCGGAGCCCCGCTTCTGGGAGAAGCAGCAGTCGCCTTCCAGTACATCGAGATCAGATGCCTTGGTTTTTTTGTCACCTTCACTGCCACACAGTGTCCAGGAACTTTCTTATTCCAAGGACAGAAATATTTTACTATTAGATAGACAGAAATATTTAGTCTCGAAACTTTTGAGAAAAAAAAAAAACTGCTTGAAAATAGTGATGAGTGTTCATATACTGTCTGAAAGAAGAATTATAGTTGAATAACACAGTCCACAGCATCTGGTTAAAGTAATAGTTTTGAGAAATAATAATTCAGAAAGTCAGACTCAATCTAAATGTCTCAGTAAAACATATGCTACCTTTTAAAAATGGATGTTGCTATGACCCTTATTTTTATTTTTAATTTGTTCTGATTAGTTACACATGACAGTAGAATGCATTTCGATACATCATACATAAATGAGTATGACTGCTCTCTCTTCTGGCTGTACATGCTGCAGAGTCACACAGGTCATGTAACCATATGTGCACATGGGCGATGACGTCTGATTCGTTCTGTTATCATGGTGCCTTTATTCTAAGATGCTGTGGCATTATCACAGGTGTCCCTGAAAACCTGAGGACACACTGGGAACATTTGCACATGGCCAGCAGTGCTGGGGTCTCCTTGTGTGCCTCCATCTGTGCACACGTGTGTGCATTCACACATCGCTTTCCACAGTCACACACACCCACCCAGGTGCAAAACTGATATTTTTCTGAATGTCCTGAAAATGTTGTTTTGAATATGGGGTTTTTTACCCCATATTACAAATATTTCCTTGTTAACTATGTTTCAACATGATTTTTCAAAGACCAATTTCCATGTTTTACAGACTTTTTTCTCATATAGTTACCAACAGAATTTCTATATTAAAATATTTAAAATATTAAAATTACATGTGATTTTGTCACCCTGAAATTATCATTAGTACTTTGGAGTCTGCTTTCTAGTGCTGTTTTCCATATGTAAGATGTATTTTCCCCCCCTATTTAATCACTTTTTTAACACTCATATCATGAAATGTTTCACATTTAAAACACACTGCAAGATAAAAACTAGTGAAGAAACAGAATGAAAACCAACTGAAGTCATGTCATCTTACCTCAAAAAACAAAGCAGGGATGCCTTCTGCATCTGTAGGTGGTTAGCATTTGGTCTGCGAAGGCACACAGGTCCAGATTTTACTCTAAACCACAGACTTTAGGAGTCTTTAACATGAACTCCTTTGGTCTTGGGCTCTCTTGCACAGTCCATCACTCACAAACCAAATTAGACTGGCTTATTCTCCAAATGGCAAGAACTATTTTTCAGTGATTCAATAAACTCTCTACAGTTTATGCCTCCGAGGAGACTGATTTGTTCTGACAGACTGTCAGCTCAATATTTACTCTATTAGAATAAAAATGCTCTTCACTATCAATATGAAATTCCAGCCCACCCACCCTACCCCCTCACATCCCTGGCCAGGGCTGTTGTTTTTAGGAGTCATTGAATACTAAAGTCTTGGAGAACAACAGTGCATTAAATGTGCAGGTATACAGTTGTCACCTTTAATAATTCTGGTCTTCCAAAAAATTTTACTCCATGGAAGACAAAGATGTTGGTTGCCTATCCTTCTGGGTTTCTGTGAAGAGTCGTGCTGGAACAGAGCACTTCATTCTGTACCACTCACTTCCTACAGTGCATCGAGATGAAGGAATGACTTTTGTCATGTAGGTACCTGTGGTGGAGCAGCAGACGGAGCTGCAGGCTTACCGGAAACCTCTGCTCCTGTGGGCCCAGTAATGAGGGGAGCAGCCCGCCCCGGGGGCCTCGGTGGTTTCCAGGTGGCCACTGAGCACCCAGAGACAGGTCCACAGCGTCAGTCATCTGAAATCATTCCCCGGGGAGCCCGGACCTAAGGGTCATCAGCCCTGCCCTCCAAAGCCCTGCCCTGCCCGCTGGGCCACCACAGAGGTCCTCAAGCTGGCGCCTCCGCCAGAGCCCAGGTGAACAGGGCCTCCTGCTGTCGGAGTTCAACACACCTGCTTTGACTCTTGCTTACGTTGACTTATGCGCTTTTCCTCCCCAACACACAAGTTATTTAGAGACATTTGCTATAAGTTTTTTCTTTCTTTTTTTTTTTTTTTTTTTAATGCTAGGAAGGCCAACTATGTCCTCTATAAATTTAGTTTTTCCAAATAGTAAAGCTTTGTAAACAGGCTTGTCAGCAATTTGATGGCAAAATTATAAAAACCCAAAGTAGACAGGCAAGTTCATGTCTTACAGCCACTAACCCAGTTACTAGAAATGAATATCCATTTTCACTTAACTTTTGATGTGTTTCACACTTTTAAAAAACTCTATGTACAGTGACATTATTTCATCCTCAGAATGTATTTGGGAATTGATTAGAGAGGTATTTTTATCAACTTTTGTATTTAAGGACTGAGATTTATAGTTGGCAGTTTGAAATTGGGATTATGTTATTTAACAAGGTCAAGCTAAATTACTATATAACTAGAGAGTAGAACTGAGATGTACTGAAGTTTTATGACTCTTTAAATTGTAAAGTTTTCTGTGCAAGCTATAATTCAAGGAGTGTTCAATGAGAGACTCCCATTACACAAACCCCAACAAGGATCAATTGGATCTTCAGCAGTAATGTCATGCATGATGTCATAATATAGAAACTATTATTAAGTCCAGGTGAGAAGTCTGTGGGTTTTAGTTTATGTGAAGATCGATCAAATTGGATAACCAAGAGTAATTAGTATAACTAACACATGTTTTATGTGACTGGGGTTATACATGCTGTACCTCTGAGAACCTTTTGCATATTAATTCTGTTATCCTACTTGACAGTTTCAATTTTATCTATTGATATATGATATGAGAACTTTCTTGAGGGTAATATATATTTTGCTTCTTAAAGTCTAAATACTGTCACAAAGAACTGTGATCAGGAGGGTTACTTCAAATGTTGATTATAGTGTCAGGGTAATGGACAACAGAAGAGACCAGGTTTGGGAGTTCAAACCCTGGTTTCATTTGACAATTGGTGCCACTTGAGTCCAAATCTAAGGACATTTTAGTAAGTGCTACTTGCATCCGCCTTCACTGTTCCAGTCATGATCTTCTTCTTCACAAACTCACATGCCTGCTGACTGTTTAACCCAGAACAGTTGCTGAGTCTGACAGGACATGGGCTGCCTGCCCCCTGCCTGGGGTCAGGACGTTCAGTTGCCATGATGAGCGTGTGGCAAAGACAGCACTGATTTGGTTCTGGCTTTGATAGATCTTTGGTTTTTGAAAATACTCGTGATTGAAAGGACACTCATGTATTTTAGAAATTTTGGAATCTTCCTCCACCAACCACTACCACCTATATTCATTACTGATTTCAGTGATTGCAAGATGAAAGATCATGGCATGACTAAGCGTGCATCTCTTTCTCCCTTTATTGATATGTTAACTTGAAATGACTCTCACACCCCCACGGGCCCTGGGTGCAGGGTCAATCAATGAAGAACCACTGTTGGATCATTTTGACCAGGCTCCTCAGGGATTAGGCAGGATTCTCAAAGAATTAAGACCCAGTTCCACTGGGGTTCATTTAAGTATCTGTATGGATATGAGGGATTCTTCATTTTGAAGTCTATAGTTGTATTAAATCTACATCTTTAGTTTTCAAAACACTCTTTAAAAAATATAAAACAATTTGTGTCATTTTAGACCCTATGTATAGTGAAGTACCTCCTATTCTCTGTGATTTTGCATGTCTGGGGAGGACAGTTGTCCTGCTGCATCCCTAGGGGATTGGTTGTAGGACCCCAAAAGCATGAAAATCTGCACTTCAGGGTCCTTTATGCAAAACAGTGTCCATTTTGCAAATAACCTACACACATCCTCCTGAACACATGAAATCATCTCTATTTGGCATATAGAGTAATGCTATGTAAATTGGTGGCATGCTGTGTTCTTTAGACTAATGAGAAGAAACGTGTGTGCACCATCATTACAGACTGGGGAGCTTCGGTCCACCCGTGGCTGCAGCCTAGCCCTGGAGCCCGCAGGCACCGAGTCCCTGGCATGTGCACATTTGTGCATTGTCAGTCCGAGCTTCGAGCTCCGGTATCAGAGGCCACAGCACATTTCTCCCTGTGATTCCGCCCACATTTGCCAGGTGGCCTACAGAGGTGTTGGATGAGGCTTTGCTAGAGGTGGAAGGTGGCTCAGAGCTTGCACGTCTATTTGTTTAACTATTCCGCATGTAGACCTTAAACATGAAAATGAAACACACTTGATAGGGAAATACATATACCCTGAGCAAATCACAAATTATTTTTCCTTGCTTTATGACTTTTCAACATAATATGGCATATAAAAGGAACACAGATCAGATGCCTAACATTCTGAAAAATAATAAACTCTTCCTGAAATCTCTTGGGCCTTGGAAGTAACAACTCATACCCACAGCTTTTCTTTTTTTTCTCAAAGATTCTACATACCATCCTGAGTGACAGAACATCATACCGCCTGATCTCAGGTTACACTACAGAGCGTAACCACAAAAGCAGCATGGTACTGGCACCAAAATTGTCACCAGGACCCATGGAATACATAGAAAGCATAGAGATAAACCCACAAACTTACAGTCGTCTGATACTTGACAAAGGTGCCGAAAATACACGTTGAAGAAAAGACAGTCTGTTTGACAAACGATGCTGAGAGAACTGGATGTCCACATGTACACAAAAGAAATGAGGTCCATCTCTCTCACCCCGCCCAAAAGTCAGCTCAAAGTAATCAAACTTTGGACTCAGGAATTAGCCCAAAATGTTACAACTGCTAAATGAATACTTAGTGTCACACTCCATCGTATTGGTGCCAGCACTGACTTCCTCAGCAAGACTCCTGGAGCGCAAGAAATAAAACCAAGAATGAAGAAGTGGGATGATAACATCGAACTGTAAAGTCCCTCCACAGCAAAGGAACGAGTCGCCGCGTGAAGAAAGCACCTACAACACGGAGAGACTCTTGGCCAGCTGCTCCCCTGACACGGGGTTAATATCCAGAATAAATAAAGGACTCAGAGACTCACACACACAGATGACTCGATCAATAAATGGATGAGAACCAAACAGACACTTCCCCAAAGAAATACGAATGGTCAACAAATACATGAAAAAACGCTCAAGATTCCTAGCAATCAGGGAACTGCAAATCAGAACTACACTAAGATTTTTGTCTCATTCCAGTTACAATGGCAGTTATCAAGGATATAAATGGTAGTAAGTGCTGGTGAGGAGGCGGGGAAAAAGGCGCACTCATATATTGTTGGTGGAGTTGCCGATGAATACAACCACTATAGAAAAAGAGTATAGAGATTTCTCAAAAAAGTAGGAATGGAACCACCATATGACTCAGCTGTCCCATTCCTTGGTATTTGTCCTAAAGAACTAAAACCCGCATATTATAGAGATACAGACACTTCAATGTTTACAGCCGCAATACCCAAATTATTGAACCAGCCGAAATGCCTGTCAACTGATGAGTGTACCAAGAAAATGTGGTATTTATACACAACAGAGTTTTACTCAGTCATAAAGAAGAATGAAATAACGACATTTGCTGATAAATGGATAGAACTGGAGAATGTCAGGCTGAGGGAAATAAGCCAGACTCAGAAACTCAAGGGTTGGATGTTTCCTCTCATGTGGCAGCTCGAGCAAAGCAAGGGAAAGAAGGAGGGAGGAGCAGAAGAGTAGAGGGAGATCAGGAGGGAGCAGGGATGGGAGGACCAGAAGAGTAGAGGGAGATCAGGAGGGAGCAGGGATGGGAGGACCAGAAGAGTAGAGGGAGATCAGGAGGGAGCAGGGATGGGAAGGGGGAATGCGGACCGATGTAATACCGTCCTGCTACGCGCATGCGTGATCGTATCACGGGAGATACCCCTCTACGTGTACGTGTAAGTACAAATAAAACATGAATGAATGAAAGAGTGAAAGATGAGTGGAGGAAGAATGGGGGAGGATGGGAGACAGACAAAAGAGCCCCTATACCTAGGAATTTTCTGAATTTATGCTGGAACTCTCATCTCTTCTCTAAGGTATCTAATTTTTTCTCCCTTTAAGAAGACACTAACTTTTCTATATCCTCTTGATTCAGTTTGGGTAGGTATATGTCTCTAGAAAATTTGTTGATGTCTTTAAGATTTTCTATTTCATTGGAGTATAGATTTTCAAAGTAGTTTCTGATTATCATCTCATTTCAGTGGTGTCCCTGGTGATATTTCTTTTCTTAATATGAATTACAGTAATTTGGGTTTTCTTTCACTTTTTCTTTATTAGCTTGGTTAAGCTTTTGCCAATTTTGTATATTTTTTCGAAGAACCAAATTTTTGCTTTGTTGATTTTTCTTTCAATTTCTTTTTTGTTTCAATTTCCTTAATTTTGGCTCTGATTGTAATGATTTCCTGTCTTCTGCTTTTGGCGTTGTTTTGTTCTTCTTATTCTAGGGCTTTGATATGTAAGCTTAGGTTATTTATTTGGTGATTTTCTGTTCTTTTAATGAATGAGCTCAATCCAATGAGCTTTCCTCTTAGAACTACCTTCACAGTGTCCCAGAGATTTTGATTTGCTATGTTATGTCACTATTGATGTAGTATGCATCACAGTACCAGACCTTAAATTAAACTACAGAGCTGTAGTAACCAAAACAGCATGGTACTGGCACCAAAACAGACTTGGAGACCAATGGTACAGAACAGAAGACACAGAGACACCCTTATAAATACAGTTATCTCATACTAGACACAGGCACCATAAACACACATTGGAGAAAGATAGCCTCTACTACAAATAGTGTTGGGAAAACTGGAAATCCATATGAGGCAGAATGAAATTAAACCCCTATCTCTCACCATGCACAAAACTCAACTCAAAATGGATCAAGGACCTAGGCATTAGACCCTGGACCTAATAAGTAGGCCCACATCTCCATCATGTTGGTTTAGGAACCAAATTCCTCAACAGGATTCCTAAAGCACAAATAAGTAAAATCAAGAATTAATAAATAATACAGTATCAAACTAAAAAGCTTCTTCATAGCAAAGGAAACAAGAACATGAAGAGAGAGCTGAAGAGAGAGCCTACAGAATGGGAGAAAATCTTTGCCACCCGCACCTCAGAGCACTAATCTCCAGGACATACAAAGAACTCAAAGACGTAACACCAAAACCCAAATAACCCAATTAATAAATGGGCAAAGGAACTGAACGACCACTCCACAGAAGAAGAAATATGATCGGTCAACAAATACATGGAAAAATGTTCAATATCTCTAGCAATTAGAGAAATGCAAATCAAAACTACACTGAGATTCCAGCTCACTCCACTCAGAATGGCAGTTATCAAGTACACAAATAACAGTACATGTTGGCAAGGACGTGGGGAGAAAGTACTCTCATCCACTGCTGGTAGGAGAGCAAATCCGTGCAACCACTATGGAAAGCAGTGTGGAGAGTCCTCAGAAAACTTGCAATGGCACCACCTTTTCATCCAGTTAGCTCATTCCTCAGTTTATAACCAAAGGACTTAAAATTGGCATACGACAGTGGCACAGCCACATGTTTATAGTACCTCAATTCACAATAGCTATGGAACCAACCTAGGTGTCCTTCAACAGATGAATGGATACAAAAAAACGTGCTATATATACACAATGTCATATTACTCAACTATAAAAAAGAATGAAATTATGGCATTTGTGGGAAAATGTATGGAACTAGAGAATATCATGCCAAGTGAAATACGCTATTCCCAAAAACCCAAAGGCCGACTATTTTCTCTGATATGTGGATGCTAACCCACAACAAGGGAGGGTGGGGAGGGGAAGAATAGAGTCCATTGGATTAGACAGAAGGGAGTCGGGAGGGGTAATAGGAAGGACAGTAGAATTAATCCAGCATCACTCTCCTAGCTGTGTATTTGAATGCACGACCAGGGTAACTCCACGTCATGTACAACCACAAGAATGGGATCCTAATTAGAATAAGTTATCATCCATGTGTGTATAATATGCTAAACTACATTCTGCTGTCATCTATATATAAAAAGAACAAATAAAATTTAAATTTTTTAAGAAGGTAGTGGTTGGAGGGGTATGGGGAGTAGATGCAGATGGAAAATTATTCCTCATTCTTCTCTCACATAGGTACCGACAAGTTCTGATATATACAAGTATTCATAATACCAAAAGGAGGAACTAAACTGAAATGCCTCCTGAAATAGTTTCAATGGTTCAAAGGTTTAATAATAGCCTCAGTTTTCAGACAAATATACTTTAAACGTGAATAAAGCAAAACATTTTAGCTGAATCAATTTAGCATGCACTGTAATTCATGTTTCATTGGCTGCTTAACTAGCTTTTGGGGGAAATAAGAGATTAAGGATGTTTTAAACCAGAGGCGTGTTTTAGGTATATTCATTGTCTTCCTATGCAAAATACAAATCCATAAACCAGATGTGTGTTAGGAAGAAATTGTTTTTTCTTGATAATGAGTGTTTTTTAAAAAAAATATTTGTCCTGTTCTATGAGTAAATATTTACAAAGTCTCAAAATATTAGAAAGCATACCAAATAAATGAATACATATACATTTTTAAGAGTTTCTTTATGAGAGGTGTGTTCTCATTGAACTAAAAATTTTTAAAAGTTCAACCCACAAAATAGGGAATTCATACAATAAAAGTATAAAATAAGAAAGTAAATAATTTTTTAGTGTCTGCCCTTGAAGTGGCACCTCTAACTCACTATCTTTGCCCTTAGTGGTTTATTAGGTACCATGGATTTCTGTAGGTAATGGACCTGGAGACCCCTGAGTGATGGTTTCCTAGGTCGCTGGACAGGTTTTGTGAAGATTCCCAAGCATCATGGGAAACACTGACATGCACTGTGGGTAAAATATGACATTGCAGATTTTTAACCAGTCACACTGCTAAACAGATCACCGTGTGTTGGATTTTGTGCATCTTGATTGATTTAACAGGGTGGCCATCTGCTGCCTTCCCTAGACTGAGCATGAAGACCCTACATATCTACGTCATATTGCCCAGTTTACACTGGGTTTTGAGAACCAGACCCCATTAGCAATGTCCCCATGGAAGGCGCAGGTTGCAGACAGAGGGAGGTGCCACCTGTCTTTGTTTCTTGCGCTGCAGGGTAAGTGCAGTCTCTAGCACAAGTCCAACCACGCAGCAGACTCTGGAGAGACCCCAGCCCTGCTCTCCAGAAGGAGGTTCCTGCCTGCTCTTGCTGCTGTGGTCCAGCTCCAGCTGTAGCCGTAATGATGCTGCAGTGTGACTTCCGTGCTCTACTCTGGTGCTGTCCTCAGTGTGAAAGCTATTTTAATAGACATGCCCTGGATTTGGCTAATTCGAAAAGACCTATTTACATGGAGTCCCAGCATCTGATGAAATTAGGACTGATGTCATGAAATGACAGTGATCTCAAGGCCCCACTTCCACTTCTAAGTCTATATATACTATTTCGATCATTTTGAAGAGTCCTTTTCAGATATGTAGCCTAGCTGGATTTTGAGGTTTCCATCTTCCCTTTTCTTTCCCTACAATTGATGCAAACAGAAACCACCTCTTCCTTTGCATCTCTGCATGAAAGACCCTCTTGGGTCTGCTTCCCAGACAGCAATGCTAATAAACAATCCAGCCAACCCCAAACAGCAGAGGCTGGTCCAGCAGGTAGTCAGTCATACTCGGGAGTAAGATGTGTTGATGTGCTGCTGCCCAGTAAGGTCACAATAGATAATGGCAATAGAATGCATATTCCAGAAAACCAGAGGGTCTTGAGAGTGTCCCCTAATGGCAATGTGTGCAGAGGCGCGCCTCGTCTGACTCCAAGACGGCACCATGTACACATGTATCAAAACATCACCCGATGCTCCGTAACTATACACAGGTTTATGCTTTTGTGTTTCACAGAAGAAGTTTTTTAAATGATAAAATTGAAAAGAAAAAAATAATAGTATTTTCCACCCACTTTTGTTGCCTCTCACCTTTTGCTGCTCCTTTTCCATCTTGGGTGACATGGTGCATCGTGTTGGTGTGCGGCGAACCCAGCTCTGTGCCTGTGGGTGCCCCAGGAGGCTGCACGGTGCAGGTGGAGAGTGGGGTCCAGTGCGCTCACTGCAGTTCACTCTCACGGAAGGCTCTGATGAACTCAGCAGTTCTTGGCTTTTAAAAGTGTAGGACTGACTCTGCTAGTGCCCCTGCCACCTTCTGTTCCCCACGCTTCAGAGGGAGAGAGGGCGCACTATGTCCAGTGCCCAGACATTGATGCCAGAAGGGGCGCTGCACAGGCGGGAGGCCAGCTGCACTGTCCCCACACCTTGGCCCCTCAGGCTGCCACACCTACATGTTGATCTTCTTGTCACCTTGACTAATCCATATCCTTCTGATCTTCTCTGTTCTTAATTGAAATGTTGACTTCCAATAGTGAAATCTACAGATAGCTCATCTGTCTCCCTTCCTGTTTTCTTATACTTTTCTAGATATAAATCAGTGCCAATCAATTAGGGATCTAAAGAAAAATTGGAAGCTGCAATTGTCCATTAATCATTAACAATAATATTTTAAAATCCGATTTAAAAATTTTTGTTTAAACAAGCTAAAAATAATTTAGCAGACAGTGTAAAAACACTGACAGTTTGATGTAAGTTTTGAGTTAGGCTTTAAATATCGTATTAAAGAAGTACCACACCTTTAATGTGACGGTCTGGAAATGTCTTGCTCAGCCACACTGCCGCCCATGGTCTGGAAGCATCCATTTGTGCCTGGGTTTTGCATATACGTGGCGCTCACGTGCTCACACATGCCTTGTACTCACAAGTTCTCAGGCACGTGCTTGTAAGCAGGTACACGGCCTCCACTGGGGACAGGCTGGCCATGGGTCACACATCTCCTTCTAGTGTTTTAGCTGGTGGGCAGGAACCGACGATATTCTGCGACTTCGGCGTTTTTTACGGGGCTCTGATCCCGTGAGGTCAGACGGGCACGCCGGGTGTCTGGCAGGCCAAGGCTGACACGGCACCAGGCCTTTCCCCGCCCTCGGGATGGCGGCCGGGTGACCTCCGGGGCTTCCCGGCTCCCTTCGTGCTTTCCCACTTGTTGAACTGGAGCGAGAAGGTTCAACTTTATTCACTTTAAGTTGGTGGAAATAAAGGCCCTAATAATTTATGCCTTCAGAATCTTAAAATAACCTCATGTTTTATTTACAATGATCTCCATTGTTCTCAGATTATAAAGCACAGACGCACTGAAATGACAATGAATGCTAAATTCCCTCCTTAAAAAACAACTAAAACAAAGCAAAAAATGTACTTTAAAAGATGTTAATTAGATTTGACCTCAATTGCATTTTTAATGTGTTTCACATAAAATTACAGGTCAGCTAATAGTAATAATTTGCCTTACATAAAATGACATACTTTAAATAACTGATAAATTAATTAGAAATTAATGTTAGAATAAGCAACTATTAAATTAGAAAAAGAAAATCATCTTTGTAAGCAAATGAAAAGCAGAAATTAGTGTAGAATATAATCAACATAATGCGGCATAATGATTGTTCACTCACTCGACAAATATTTACCCCACCGTAGCTGCTGGAGGAGTGACAGAAAGAGCAGAAAGCTGTGCCACCTCTTGGAGCTGCGTGCTCATAGGGAAGCAAAGAGTAAGTCGGGAACACAGAGCATCAGAGCAACAGGGAAGCATGGCAGAAGGGGCTGGGTGATCTCAGGATTAAACAGGAAGGACGTTCGTCTGTGTTGTGATCAGAGTAAAGTCACAGATGCACTGAGGACACGCACAGCACACCCGCCACCCCACATGCAGATAGTTGGGTTGCCAGGGAGGGAAATCAGGTGACGAGGGGTCGGAGATGGGAGGAAAATTTCTGCTGCACACCTTCTGTGCCTTTTAAATCATGTAGGTTGAGCAGATACGTGCGTTTAAAATGCAAATGAAATTTAAGAGAGAAAAGGATCGTTAAGGCGGCCTGGACAGCTTCCAGGGCCCCACTACCTTCTGGCCGTTTTCTCTTGAGCATGGTCCAGGTTTAAGCCTAGGTTTGCATTCCCAACACTTTTTGGCGGGCTGACCCATGCCTAGCATGGGACAAACGGTTTGTCACTTGAGTCTCTAATTAGACTAGGATGGCTGTGATTAACATGAGCACAGCTTCTCTGTTCCGAGTCCCCTCTTCAGTCATTGCCATGGGCTGCGGGCCTCCCTGGCGTATTCTGGTTGCTTGTAACGGAGGTGCCAGAGTGTAGCAGCCGAGCCTTCAGTTACCGCCTCGCAGTTACCGCCTCGGGTTTGCACGTCGGGGACTGGGAGGAGGCTGTGCTGTGGGGCTGAGCCTCAGCGCCTTTCTCGGGCGGCCATTCTGGTGCCGGGGTCTGCTTCCCAGCTCCAGGAGCCTCTTCCTGAGCTCTGCCTGGGACTGCCACACACCCAGCCCGAGTGTCCCAGAAAAGCAGGCAGAGAGAAACACAAGACTGTCTGGACCCTGTGTGAGCAAGGTGGAGCCAGGGTCCTGCCATCACCTCGGGCCTCATCTCAGCAGTGACCCATCCTTTCTGCCCTGTTCCCTTCTCTGCGAGGGGGTGGGGACGTTCAGTCCACCTTCAGAGGAAGGTGGTGACACAGGAAGGGGCAGCACCGGTGCTCGTCACGGGAGGTGCTGACCATGCCCTCATGGTGCCCGCCAGCTGCCCAGGCCTCCTGCCTTTGGATTGGTTTGGTGGTGTAGCACTCAGCCTTGGGCCCCTCGCTCTTTCTCTTTTCTGCTCTATTCTTCTTCCCACTCCTCACTCTTTGCTGATTAAAGAAGGAACACTGTGTCTCATTTAGAAACAAAGCCAAGTGGAGGTCGGGGCAAGCTGGTGATAGCAGGTCCCACGCTCACACCTCCAGAAACAGATTCAAGCACCACTGACAGATGAGAAGGCTGCGGGGAGTCCTGGAGCTCCCAGCACCTCTGTGCAGTAAGGCTACAAGGCAGACGCTGAAGAGGGCGCCCCACGCTCCGCACACGGCCATCCTCCCAGGAGCACAGCCCATGAGGCCCGCACTGGGGAGAGGGATAGTGGGAGCCCTGGCTTTCCAGCCTGTAGGACGCTGCACCAAAGGCACCCAGAACACCATAGGACTCTTCATGGCTGAATCATCTGGGGGCAGCCAGGAGCAGGGGACAGAGAGAGGCACAGGGCTTACTGTTTCTCAATGTGGCCATGGGCCCACTGGCTGCCTGCAGGCTCCACCAGTACCCAGGCATGACCGGGCTCTATGGAGACCCCTCCATCTAGCTGACGAGCATTCCCAGCACTCTCCCTCTGTGGCTAGTACCCCGCAGCCCACAGAGGGCACAAGGGACCCTCTGCAGGCAGCAGGCAGCTCCCCTGTGCTGCAGGAGTGGCTCACCTTGCACACTTAGGGGCAGGGACCCTGGAGAGGAAAGCGAGGCTGTGATCCCTGGGAAGGGAAGATCTCAGCAGTAAGTCTGGCTTCCTGGGACTGAGAGAGGGTGGGGAAGAAGTAGGATGGCAGAGAGTTGCACGTGACTGAAGTAAAGTCGCTGTCAGCATGAGATTGCTGTTCATTCTAAGATGTTTTACATAAGCCTTATGGCAACTGCAAGAAAAAACTCCAGTAAACACAAAACAAAGGAAGCAAGACACAAAAGTCTTCAGATATCAAGGAAGACAAGGGAGGAAGAGAGGGACAAAGAAGCTACCTCACTGTCAAAACAATGCAAAGTGTCAATGGTAAGGCCCTACAATATTAATAAGTATTGTAAATGTATGTGGATTAAATTATTTAATTAAAAGGCATAAAATGGCTGAGTGTATATTTTTAAAAAATCTCAAAACTTGTGCAACCTAAAGAAGCTCACTGTAATTAGAGGACATACTTGGGCTGGAAGAGAACGGATTATAAATGAGATTCTATGGGCATAGTAGACAGGAGAGCAGGGGTGGTTATGCCTACTTCAGATGATGGGCTTCAAGCCAAAACTGTCACAAGAGAGTCATTCTGTCATGAAAGAGGGTCAGTTTATCAAGGGTCTGTAACATTGCGATGTATGTATGTGCTCCTTACCTAGGTACACAGCAAAATTTACAAGGCTGAAAGAAAAAAATAGACAGTGTGGCATTAAGAGATGAGCTAACTAGTTCCCCACAGCCAGCAACTGGTTCTGCACCCTAACCAGAGCCAGAAGGAAATGGTGGATCTGAGCTGAACATTCTCCCCAATAGCAGAGTACCCTCCTCTCAGTGCAACAGAACCTCTCCAGGACAGGCAAGGAGTCAGGTAAAAAGCAAGCATTAATACATGTAAGAAGATTGAGGTGATATGTCAGAACATTTCTGACTATAGCCTTGTGAAACCAAAAATCAGAAAACAAATATTGGACAATTCACATAAATGAGAAAATCAGACAGCACAGTTCTGAACAAGTGGTGGTCAAAGAAGCAATCAGGGGTAACCACAGAATCTCTTGAGTCAGAGGAGATGGACACATGACCTGCCCTAGCATGTGGGATGCAGCCAAAGCAGTTCTAAGAGGGAGATTCATAGCAGTAAAGTCCTACATGGAGAAAGAAGATTTCAGATAAGAAGCTGCCTTCTCACTTCCTGTGCCCAGAAAAGAAAGACCAAATTAGTCCCAGGTCAAGAGCTAAAGAAATAATATAGCTCAGAGAAGAACTAAAAAGAAAATAGAAAAAAAGTCAAAGAGACAAAAGTTAGCTCTTTAAAAGCTTAAACTGAGAAAAAAGAGGAGGAATCAAGTAAGTGGAATTGTACATTAAGCAGGAGACACCAAGACTGATCACAGAAACACACATGTCATCAGAGAATACTGTGAAAGTTCACTCCAACAACTGGTAATCCAGAACAGGGGTACATTCCTAGCACATGCCTCCTGCCAAGACAGAGCAGAGAACAAATGAGATTGAGTCTCTCAGCAAGGACAATCCAGGACAAGGTGAGTCCTCTGGAAAATTCTACAGAGCATTTATAGGAGAATCAACACTAGCCCTTCTTAAAATCTCACACAGCATCGAAAAAGAGAGAGCACTGTATACTCACAGTGAGGCCAGCATTGCCTTTAGAAATAGCCAGACATGAACCCTGCATATAGGAAACCTTAAAGAGTCCACAGTATTTTAGAAGCATTAAATCCAATAAAATTGCAAGATAGAAAATCAGCATACAAAAATTGTTCACATTTCTGTATTCTAGCAACAAAATATTCAAAAGAAATTCAGAAAAATTTCATTTAAAATAATATTAAAAAGAATAAAATGTTTAGAAGTATATTTATCCAAGGGGGTGAAAGATTCATACACTAAAATCTATAAAATCTGTAAATCACCAGCATGTGAGAAGGGGACCTGGCTTCCTGAGTGTGAGCACAAATTGGCATGTGAGAGGTGGCCAGGTTCCAGGGTGCAGTGGACACTGGGGACCATCAGCGCTTCCTGTGGAAGGCTCTCCAGGCCCTTAGGTACCCTCTGTAAAGAAACCTGTGACATCTACAAAACTGGCTGGTTTCCTAGGAAGTAGAGCCCCACATACTACACAAGAGAGAGAAAGTGAGGTGGGTCTCCGTCAGTAACACGGAGTCTGGAGGGAGGAGGACCGGCAGCCATCGGGGCCAGCAAGTAAGGCTGGAGCAGGGCAGCAGCTCTGCTCTGGGTCGTGGCGCTTCCGACACGCCTGCGTTCAGCTCCAGGACTTGCACTCGGCACCCTCTTCCTCACCTGTCCAGCAGTGTGGCCACAGCCTCTGAGTCCTCCCTCGCTCCGTCTCAACACGAAGGCAGTGGCCATCCCTGCCTCTCCTCACTGCGACGGCAGGACAGTCACACGCTGGCCGTCGGTCCCGGACACTGGGGTTTGGAGGGCTGGGTGTCCCCATGTTCACAGTTAACTGCTCGTTGGCTTCAAATTCACGTTTGGCATCTCAGCTGTAGCGAGCCGTTGGATGTTAAGCTGAGGCAGATCTCTAAGTGGAATGAAGTCAATCCCATTACTAGGGAAATTGGAGAAAAGGAGTCTTTATTTATAAGTAAATGCCATGATTGGCATAAGCACATTCTTATTTAGTTAGAGTAGTTTCAGAAATTGGAAGCTTCTTCCTGATGCTGTTAACCTAAGTGCAGAGGGAACTGAGGGTTGCTGAGGACCCAGGACCTGGAGCCAGGTCAGTCCTGGTAGCTGGGGGCCCTCTCCACACCTCCCACAGTGTCTTCCCAGCGCTGTTCTGCCCGGTCTCCTTTGCCTACCTAAATGAGCTTGTTGGCAACATCTGGAGGCCCCTATTTCATCATTGTAATGTTGTCTTCAATTTTTTGAAGTAATAGAGCAGTTAGTGTTTTTTTCATTGAAATTTACTGGCATGTTACCTTGGGTGACAGAATCACTGAGTCAAAGACTTCCTGAGCACGTACATTGAATAGCATAGTGTTATGTTGCCCATTTGTCTTCTGTCTGCAGTAACATTCCCCAGCTAATTGTGTTGTATCAATCTTGTGAACCTCACTAAAATGCTTCCAGTCCATTTACCTGGATTTTGGAGCCAGTTCACGGTTCTGCCTCAAATAATCCAGTTCAAGAATTCATGTGATGTCTAATTTCCCTTTAGTTCTAAAACAAATGAAAAGTTTCCAGTTGGGGTGATATTTAAAATATTAAACCTTGAAAGGCTCACCAGATAAAGATAATTAAATTGATGTTTAATTCTTAGGAGCAGAGGTAATGGAAATGGAGAGAGTTCATAATCTGAGCTGCTGATACCATTATTCAACCAATAAATTATAAGAGATTTCTTCACAGCTGGTAACATAGGTGAGTTAATAAGACAAGTCGTACTAAGTTACATATAGTGACGTGATAAGCTTTGTAACTTTTCAGTTAGAATCTGTTGACCATTCTGGCCATCATGGTCACTTGTCCCATCTAAGTCTTATTCCAGTGTTCCAGTGACAGACCAAGCACTGTCCAGTCCACTTGTGCTGGCATTGCTTCCATGAAGTTCTTCAACGTCCTCTGAGCCCACAGTGCCACCAAATCTCTGCCCTCCATGAACAGGGTAGTGCCTCACCACCAGCTCCATGGTCACTCCCCACCTGCTCCCAGGACATTGGCACACACGCTGGCCCCAGGGTCATCTTCTGTGCCTGGGACCACCTCCCCGACCTCGGCCCTCATCAGAGTTCTGTTTTGTGTCT
Organism: Sciurus vulgaris; assembly: GCF_902686455.1. Classification (NCBI taxonomy): domain Eukaryota; kingdom Metazoa; phylum Chordata; class Mammalia; order Rodentia; family Sciuridae; genus Sciurus; species Sciurus vulgaris. The sequence continues at coordinate 2,834,157 of NC_136465.1, read as the reverse complement.
ACAGCTGTTTCTAGGCCGACTGTTAATTACCCTACTGCCCGTCCCCATTCAGGAGCACAAAGTTGAAAACCGATCTGCACTTTTGAAGAGCACGCAGCCCCTTAGAAGAACACGTGGTTGAGTACATGCTCAATAAGTGTTTGTCGAGGGATTAACTGGTAAAGAGAGCACAACAGCAGACAAGGTCAAGCAAACTGAAAATAAAAATGAATGTAAGAAAATAAGGACCTCTATCACCCTGCAGCTCGGTAAAATAAGGACCTCTATCACCCTGCAGCTCGGTAAAATAAGGACCTCTATCACCCTGCAGCTCAGTTGACTTGGCCGTGCACACTGATAAGCCCAGGAGGATATCAAGAGGAAGGAAGAGTTTCATGCAAGGGCAGATGGTACTACTTTATTAATTTGCTTTACTGTAAAGGGGAAATGTCCATCTCAACAGTGGAAACTGTGCTGAACATTTAGTTACAAGTCACAAAACTGCTTTTATCTGATATGACACATCCTTCTTTCCCAAGATGTGACCAGGCCTGCAAACTCACAGTAGAATGGAAGGTGCAGGCAGGGCCTTTCTCCATTCTTCCCCTCAGATGTGTCCAACTGCAGCCGTCTCTTCTATCTGTCCAGTTTTCCAGGACACCTCCAGGTAGCCATGTGCTCAGGAGGACAGTGCTGCATGCTTGCCTCCCTTCCTGAGTGCACAGCCTCACCAGCTAACTCTTTCCCCTCTTCTCCACTTTCTTAAGTGCTCAGATTGCTTTGGAACATCACAGATGTCCCCGCAGGGACCTGGGTAGAGTGTGGAATGCAGTGGGTGTGCTGGTGCCGGCAATAGCGCTGGCGTCCAACCACAGCAGTCTCGGCTCCATGGTGGTCTCAGGGCCACTGTGTGAGTGTGGCTATCATCATGAGCACAGGGCCTACTGGGTATGCACTGATGGATTTAGATGGATTAGTCTGCACCTCCACATCAGTGCATTGGTTTTTGTATCCGTTGTGGCATTTCCCAGTGGGCTCGTATCCCTAGAGGATGTGCCAAATCAAAGTCAGAATAAGTGGCCCCGAAGCCATGACTCGTTTATTAGAAATGCCAAGATTTTGCTTCTGATTAAGTGGTAATGCAAAATCATTCTCAAAATCGTACAGCCTACTATTTTGATTGATGTAGGGTTTGAAAAGTCACAACATGCATGAGAGGCACTGAACAAAGTGTACAGATCCCCTGATGACCTCCAGCCCTTTTAACAGCCATTGTTAAATCAGCAACTCCATGGGAGACAGGAGATGCAGGTGGGTGTCAGGAGAACACGGTGGAGCAGACTGGGTTGGAAGTGAGGATCAGAGAAGGTGGTGGAGGTGAGAAGGTGGACTTTCTTCTGGTGCAGTCAGGGAAATCACCATAGGTGAGTCGGAAAGTGTTGTGTGTGGCAGGCCAAGAATGTGAGTTTAAGTGGACAAGATGCACCTGCTCTGGAATATGGAGGATTAGTCTGGTGAGATGAGGGACAGGTGACGAGAGACTTTTAGGATGACAGTGATGGGCCTGAACCCTGATGATGGAGCCTGCAGGGGCTTCCAGCTACTCTGACCTGAGTACCTCATGGCTGGTTAGTGCAGGACACGCCTGGTGATTAAGTGGATGGGCCCGGGGAGCACCTGAAGACAGGTCAGCTGGAGTGCTGGCCCTTCGGCGAGGAGGCAGTCAACCTGCAGGGCCTGCAGTGATGGACACCTCCAGAGGGACACGACTTCATTCTGCAATAGGCTTTCAAGAGAGGTGCGTACGTCTAGGTCCCCAGCACCCGATCAGAAGCAGACACGATGCCTGCAGAGTAGACATTCTGGGAGCCCGTTGAGTCCTGTGACTGGTCTCCTGTCCCATAATCCATAGGTACCAAGGTGATTTGACTGTGTCCCTGGTCTTCTCAGATTTCCAGAACCCGGAAATGTTCCCAGAGGCTGCCTGGCCACTCCCGTGGAGACGGCACTTGGCAGGGTCTGCCTTGACAGGAGCAGAGCATGCCCAGCAAGGTTTCCCCAACCCCCTCAGATAGGCTGGCGGCAGGTCACAGAAGCCGCACAGGCAGCCCTGGGTTCCATCTCTCCCGAAATTCATTTCCTTCAACAAAAGTAGAAATGTAGCCTGTGATGTGAGTCTCCAGTAACGGGTGCCTTTGTGGCCGCTCCCTCTGGTACACTGGGCGCCCAGCACGAGCAGGCCCTGGCGCTGCCAGTCACGTTTCCCTACCCTCAATGGCCTGAAAAGCATATCCCAGTAGCGAAGGGAAAATGGATTACATAATTAGCAATATTGGTCTGTTTTCTTATTAACCATAATAGCTTTATATTAAAACCATCCGTCTTGACTGTATTAGAACCCTAACAATAATTCATCTGTAATAACCTCCGCTCAAATTATTCTGAATGCATCATCCACATCCTACTTCTTGGCAAAATTACTATAATGTTTATTTGGTTTTCTTTAAAAATATATAAAATAATGAACAAGTCCCAAGTAAGTAAACTTAAATTGACCTGTACAGGGCCCTCGGTCCTCATGGCTGACAAGGAAATGTCCTCAGGACAATTTCTAATTGCCCTGTGGTCTCAGTGTCCCCATACCCTCAAGACAGCTTCCCAGAGAGACGAGCTTTTGATTCTGTGCAGTCTTGTACACAGTAGTGAGGTAGCAAGCACCTGGTGTCATGCTGATCCTGCTCAACACGGTTCCTGAGAATTGTTGTAGATGGTCACGTGCAACTCATCTCCCCACGCAGTCAGCGCGTCCAAGCGATAGACTCACGTGGCCGCTCTCCTTATGTTCCAGTTCCCTTCCCCAATGCCACACCAGCCCCTGGCCATCCCCCGAGTGAGGCCTCTTTTCCAGGAGTGAGATGTGGTGATCGCTGGGACAGCCTTCCATCACTCCCCAGCCTTGTCCAAGCACCAGACAAGGCCTGCACACCCTTGGCCTTTCTTCTCTGGAGTCCATACAGCCCAGCCACACGGAGAGTCACTGAGTCTGTTGCATGAGCACTATCAGCTACAATATTGGGGCATGAAAGTATTTTCCAAATCCATGGAGTTCCAGGGCCAGGGTCTGCCCTGGCCCTGCTTTTACCCACTGTCCCAGGAATTTAGGAAGGGAAATCCTAAGCCAGAGGAACAGGAAGGTGCCCCAATGTGCCTACCTCTGCAGCTTCAGTTGGAGACCAGCTTGTGGGCACAGGGAGGACATTGGAACTGTCCCTTTATGTCACTCAGAGGCAGACACCAGGAAGGGCGGACACATCCAGGGAAAGGCCAACTTGGGCAACAGTCTGCAGGTGCAGCCAGACCCCATGGCTGTGTTCCCTGGTGCATGTCTGGCTTCTGGTCACCTTTCAGCTGCGCCTGCCTGGGCATCCATCCTGGGTCCTGCTCCAGATGCCAACAGTGTTGCCTGGCACAGTTGTACAGTGACTCATGATGGGAGACAGAGAATCACAGATCTTCTTAGGGAAAGGTCCTCTACACCGTAGATGCAGAACGTGCGCCTCAGCTGCCCTGCGGTGGCAGATTGAGGGAAAAGCCTCACTCGTCCCTCAACAGAGCTGAGGCAGAGCCTGACCCGGCCTCACACTGACCCTAGAGTAGAAGACAAATTCTGACCCCCAGATTGCAGTCTTTGGGTGTTAAGGTTTGGATGTGAGGTGTCTCCCTAAAGTTCACGTGTGAGACATACAAGAGGGTTCAGAGAGGAAAGGATCGGGTTACGAGAGCCTTAACCCAATTAGTGAGCTAATCCCATGAGAGGGGTTAACTGGTAACTGAAGTCCTAAAACACACTCAAAACACTTTGCTTTTAGAAAGTCCTGCTGTTGAAACAGCTCTGCAGAAGCCATGGCGTTCTTTCTGCCCGGAAGTCTCAAGGCCTCGTTGGCATAGTTTCCAAAGGTACCAAGTCTCCTCACGGGGCAGAGGTTCTGGCTGTTAGCTCACTGTAAACAGGACTTCTAGAAGTCCGTAACGTGTGGACCCTCCAGTGTCACGCAGGGAGAGAAGTCCTAATACTCCCACCAAGAAAACTGGCATTCGACATGGCCCTGCGAGTCCGCAGGGAGTGCTGCCGTCTGCAGCTCCCTCAGGGGCACGAGCTTCCCTCTCCACCTCGGGAGGTGAAGCAAAGGGGCAGCTCTGAAAGGCCGGGAGGACCGAATACGTGGACAGAAGGCGAGTGACGGGCCTGGAGAGGCCGCACGTGAACCACAGACGCTCCTTTCTGGCTCCACGAATCACCTCCCTTCCTCTTCATAAACGAGTGAACGCATGGGTGTTGTTCTCAGAGGGCAAGAACACCCACCACGAGCTCGGAGGGAGGGCTGTGTCCTGAGCCCGGGGCCCAGGGTGACGGTTGAAGACCCACAGGCTGTTCCCTGTGAAGAGCTGCAGACAGTCCACACTGACGGCGGCAGGCCCAGGTAGAAGGGCGCTCCTTCACGCAGGCGGGAACCACAGGCCACGTCCTCACTGGGAGCTCGTCCCCGGCACCTTCCCAGTGCACAGGAAGCGTGGCGTTGCTGGCTGCTGATGCTGGCTCAGGGCAGTTTTCATGATGGTGCTGGCCTACACCTGCACAGTCAGTGGCCCTCCCTCTCGGCCAGGGAGTTTCTGCAAAGAAAGCCAGCCAGCCTACAGGACGTCCTCACACTTCACTGGACAGCTCTCAAAACAGCGGCCCAGGGTATCTCCTGCAGTGTGCCACGAAAGCCTTGCAGCATCACCTGCTGTGTACACGAGTGCACTGCAGTTGCTCTGCTAATTTATCTGGAGAAAACTGTAAAAGGAGAAATTATCACATTAAAGGTAATTCACATAAGATTGAACTTTCATTTGGCAGTTATAATTTTATTAACCAATAAATATGTATTTTACAATATTCAATGTTTTATTAAGTCAAATGCATATAAAGTTCATTAACCAAAGCATTTTCTTCATGTGTGGCATTTGTGGTTTAGCTCAGGAGCACTCTACCTCTGGGCTACGACTCAGTCCTATATTTTTAAAATTTTATTATTTTTAGTTTAAGGTAAAATAAAATTTTCACTGAGATGCCGAGGCTGGCCTCAAATTTACCATCTTCCCACCTCCCCAGTTGCTGGCATTACAAGGGAACCGCTGTGTCCAGCTAAGCAAAAGCATTCAAAGGTTTATGATCCAATTGAATATTTTTCTACTCTCCAACACAAAAGGTCAGCTTCATATTTGCCATATGAGATCAGGTCTCTAGTTCAAGGAATGTGTGTCTCTGTTTAAGTGATACACAAAGTATTCTTTGTGAATAGTGGGGTGCAATAAGAACCGGGGGTTTGGGCTCAGGGACGTAGAACAGAACAAGACTTTGGCTGATTACTAGCTGATGACACTTGAAGACACCTTTTAAGCTTTCTCACAGTTTCTCTTACCAACAAAGCAGTGCTGTACCAAAGTATTTACCAAGTACACAGGGGACTTTTTGACTTCTGTGGGTTATGGAGACTGACATTTACTTGTTTACAAATTAAAGTTTGTACACTACTTCAAAGGACTTGCCATTTCAAGTCTAAATGTTTCTAATAAATCTGGACTTTGAAGAACTTATCATCTCTACTTTGAAGGTATTCAATTCCTTTCTCTTCCAAATAATTGCTGTTCAAATATGATACTGTAACAATATGCTCTGTTCCCTAAGACACTATAGAGCACAGTCTTCACACCTATGGGGTTAAAAGGGAGGACAGTCCTTCCAGGGATTTCTCATTAGAAACCCTGGAATTGAAACATCAATGGGTTGATATTTTCAGAAGATAAAGGAAAAAAATGTGGAAGTAAGAGTCTTAGAACCAGCAAAATTGTCCTTCCTAAAGGTGGAAGAAAGGGAAGCATTCTGAGATGAATGAGTCCCTTCACGCCTTGGACTGGGAGTTTATTAGCAGGACTCAACTTCTCCCAGTTCAAGGTCAAAGCTTTTTGTAGCTGTATCCTCACATCATACAACTGAAGAAGGACTGAACTCAGTTTCTCAAACCGTTTTTGGCAAGGGGAACATACTGGTGATTGACACCTGGGCCTCATATGTATCAGGCAAGGCTCTAACACTGAGGTACATCCCCAGCCGTTGACTGAATCGTTGATGGATTGATTTTGAGAAAACGATTTGCTAAGTTGTTCAGGCTGAGCCTGAATATGTGATTGTCCTGCCTCAGTGAACTGAGTAGATAGGTTTACCACCTATTATTATTTGGCTACAAGGTGAGCCCCCAAAGCTCCTCTGTTAATGCAAAATATTCATAAATGAAATAATTAGGTTAGGAGAGCCATAACCTAATCAGTCGGTCTAAATCCAGTCCAAGCAGAAAGAAGCAGCAGAAGATGCAAGCTCAATTTTTCTTGAGTAGGTGTACTGACTACTACTTCTATAACCTTTTAACATCAAACTTCATCTGCTTGACTCTTCCAACCTGAATTCCGACCAGGTATTCTCCAGGAAGTTCCAGTTCTTCAGTCTTGGACTGAGGCTACATCATTTCTTCCTCGTTCTATGAGTCTCTAGTTTCTTGTGCTGAGAAACTGTTGGTCCCTCTGGCTCTCTGGAATGCAGATGGCCATCATCAGGGAATATTCAGCTTTTAATCATGTAAGGCACCCCAATAAATCCCCATTTATAATCAGACCCATATGTTTATCCTTCTTGTTCTATACCTCTAAAGAATCCTAATTTAGCTATCAAATTTATAAACCTTAGCAAAATCAAAAATGTCTTCCTTTGCTTTCTGTCTTGTCATTAACCACCAGCCCAAAGGGTAAACAATACTTGAATTAATATTAGCAGACTGCTTTGTTTAGCTTTAACTTTATTAGGATATGGGAATGTATTCATACATATACTTTGTGTATATCACTACTTTCTTTCAGCATTTATAAAACTCATTCATTTATTCTTTTCATTGTGATAACTTTTCCATTATATAAGTAATCATAAATACTTAACTATGTATTATATATTAATTTATTAATTGGCCTTCTGGATTTTAATTTTGCAGAGCTACACACACACACACACACACACACACACACACACACACACACCTATTTCTGTTGGCTATTTGCCAAAAGTCTTAATGACTTTTTCACAAGGTATACATGAATATGTCTCATTTAATAAAACTCAGAAGAAGTTCAGATAAGCACTTTTACCAATATTCTAGCATATACTAGCAGTGTATGCATGACAGTTCTAGTTGCTTCTTTCTCTCTCTAACACTTGGTATCCTGCAATGTAAATTTTTTGTTATTGTTCTGAATTGTTGTTTGAAACTTTGGTTATTCTGGTGAATTATGGTGTCTCATTATGTATACACATACACATAGGCTACCTATATATGATATCCACTTGTGTTGTTTGGATGTTTTACTTAGGTTTTAAATTTTAGTATAAGGCAATACATACAGATATTCTAATGGACAATCAGTCTATTTTGATAAGTTATAGGTGCAGATTGATTATACAATTTGTGTATTTTAGAATTATTTCTAACATACTCTGAAATCATAAAATGCAAATAGTCATTAAATTTGTATCTCTGAATCTCTTTCATATTTCCACAACATCATTTTATAACAAAAGTGATATCACTTCCACAGTTACTCAGACTGCAAATTCTTGCTCTGCATAAAGCTTGCATGTCAGAAATCTACTAGCTTCTTTATAGAAACAGACAGTAGCGCAAAATTATTTCTGAAGTTACCCAATTTGGTTAAAATCATGAAGCTGTATGCAAAGCACAGATTTCTTTTTCATGAGTTCTCATCATCCTATGTATCTTGAATTGTTTTTAGCTGGTACTTGGAATCTCTATCTTTGAAGGTTTGGATTAAAATATTTTTTATTGAAAATATATTTTCCATGTGTATAAGAAGAAATTACAATTTCCTTGGGTCAATTCTATTTCTTATGATGGATTTAAGATCTCATAGATGTCATTAATATTTCAGTTATTTTGGGATATATTCCCCTATTTATATATAAGAGAAAAAATACTATTCCTTTTCTAGGTGGAAAAATATTCATATATGGAAAAAGAAGGATTGTCTTTTGTATGTACATGTTTTTTACATTTTTGCCTTTTAGTAATCATTCTTTAAGGGGGAAGATTCTTTCTCAATCTCTTGCAAATTATCAAGAATTTTCCCCAGGTCCTCATACAGATTTATACGTATCTATGCCCTGGGAAGAAGTAAACAATGGGAAACCTTCTTTGAGAATCTTCTGTATGTGCTTTTCTTCATTGATGTGGAAGATGAGATATTACAAGTGCCTCTTGAAATGATTTAATCCCTAGTTCTCCAAAGTTTGGCAGCTTTGGCATCTCACCTGAGCCTATCAGAAATACAAAATCCCAGGCATCATCTCAGAATTATCATTTTAAAATCTGCATTTAATGTAATCTATAGGACGTTCCTAGACACATTCAGGCTTCAGAGCACTAACATAGACTCCTTGCTATAAAACCATTAGTGTATCTCCATAAGGTTGTTTCTATTACTAGAACTACTTTTGACAGCCTTGTGGGTAAGGGAAGGAGTCTTCTTCCAGAAAGAACTTGTAATCTGCTGAGAAAAGAAAATTATGTTAATATTTATCACATCTTAGTTCCTACATGCATATGTTTCTTCAAGATGAGGCACAATCCTGATTCTCTAGAAACATTTTTTGGAGCAAAGTGAAAATAATATATTTGTCAAAATATAATGCAAGGTGGAACTCCTTCATTACTCTTAACCACACTAATGTACAACTGTAGGATGAGGGCCTCACAGCAGTGGGAAGTCAGGAATGCAGAGGGGACAGTCCGGCTGAGCCTGAAAGGTAGGTGATTGTCTGCAGGGGAGCTGCAGGACATGGTATCCCAGGTTCAGCCTAACCAGGAAGCAAGGAGTGAGCTAAACCAGCATTTGGTAATGTGCTGTTTGTCCTGTGCAGGTGAGAAAATGCCAGGGACAGCAAAATATGATACCATGACTGTGATCACTCTCAGAATTGCAACAAAAATGGATGATGTTGGCCAAGTGAAATCATTGTGTTTTGCACATGTAGGAATATATAGCGACAAACCTCACCATCATGTCTGACTATGATGCACCATTAGAAACATGGAAAAATAAAACAGTAAATGCAGATGTTCATATATTGACTCATCTGGGGATGGGGTGGGTGGCAAGTCCCTTCAGTTGCAAGCTGAAGATGGCCTGCTAGCTTTTCAGGATATTGTCTTGATTTATTTTCTTGTCATATGCACGTTAGGGTTATGTTGTAATATTAAAACTTTATTAACTGAAACATTGCTCAAACTTACAAGATTCAGAAATAAAACCTGTACAAAGAAAAAGACACCATAAACAAGGAACATAACCCACAAGTTGAAATTCAGAAACAAGATCAAACCCCATCAAATGCTTTATCTGTACGTGAAATGCCTACTTCTCTGCTATCAATAATGCTTCATGCTTTATTGAAACTAATAGTTTATATAATTACAAGGTACTATCTCCTTAGTTTTAATACTCTGGCCATGAAAATCTCAAGTTACCAACACAGCGTAATTGCTAGGTTAAACCCCAGGCTGAGCACATGTTCTAGCTTGACAGGCTCATTCATCTCACATATTCTAAATGCACATGGGCAGGACTAGATGGGCAGGAAAATCAGTATTGACCAGATATGACAGGACAGGAGGGAGCTTCTGAGGCCCCCAGATGCAGAGTCACACTGACAGCGAGCAGATGGCACAGTGTTCCATTCCCAGATGACATGGAGACCTCATGCACACTTCCAAAACATGCCTGTAAGAAGCTCTCGATCCAGTTAACAGACTGGGAGTCACGAAACTGACGGCAGGCACTTTCCAGATGCAGGAGGCAGGGACCCGCCATCCTGAGAGCAGAGAGTGCTACCCTCATTGCAGGGCAAGAGACAGCATCCACAGTGGCCACCGAGAAGGCCGACGTCTGCTGGGGTCCACATGGGGCGGGGACCTGGAGGCAGGCAGGAGGTAACGGAGGAGGCCTGAAGGGTGAAGGAGGGCGGGGCCGCTTCCGTCCATCAGGAACCACACAGGGCCTCACCACTCAGAAGACTGCCGAGAAGACAGCTCCGCTGTGTTTAATAGAAAATCCTGCCTCGGAGAGACAGTGCTTCCCACAGCCCGCGTCCCACAGATGCCAAAGCCAGGACTCACCCCCAGAAATTCCTAGTGACTTGAATAGCAGGAGTTGACATGAGGGGTGGAGGGAAGCCGTGGACCTGGAAGAGCACCAGGGGGAACTCAGGTCGCTGGACAGGGTCTGGGAGGCTGTCAGTGACCCGCCAGGAAAAGCTGAGGCTCGAGGATGGCGCAGTGTTACCTAGTGGTGCTGTTGCATAGTTGTGGAGGGTGGGGCTTCAGCGTCTGTTAACATTTTTTTCCTGACTTGAACATTTAATGTTCACATGAATAGAACATTTCAATGTGCCTCATTGGTATATCCAGTTTTTATGTTTTTGTGTAAAAGTAAGAAATATAATAAAAATTATTAAAAAGTGAAGAAATCTTAAATTGCTACATTGCCACCCACAGAAAAATACCCTATTTGTTTATTTATTTTTGTTATTTTTAGTTGTGCATGACAGTAGAGTATATTTTGACTTTATGCATACACAAGCTATAACTTACTCTGATTAGGATCCTATATTTGTGTTTGTACATGATGTGGAGTTACACTTGTCATGTATTCATATGAGTATAGAAAAGCTACATCTGATTCATTCTGCTATCTTTCCTATGTGATTAGTTAACAATGTTTCCAGCCTTTGGATATTTGGAAATGGCTTATTTCACTTAGCATGATATTCTCCAGTTCCATTAATTTACTGGAAAATGCCATAATTTCATTCTTCTTTATGGCTAATATGCCAGTGTGAATATATAACACATTTTCTTTATCCATTCACCTGTTGAAGACACCCAGGTTGGCTCCATAGCTTGGCTATGATGAATTGAACTGCTATAAACATTGATGTGGCTGCGTCACTGTAGTATGCTAATTTTAAGTCCTTTGGGTATAAACCAAGGAATGGGAAACTGGGTAAAATGGTGGTTCCATTCCAGGTTTTCTAAGGAATCTCCACACAGCTTTCCAGAGTGGTTGCACCAATTTGCAGTTCCTCCAGCAAGGTATGAGAGTACCTTTCTCCCCACATACTCGCCAACATTTATTGTTACTTGCTTTGTTGGTATTTTCCATTCTGACTGAAGTGAGTGGGAATCTCAGTGTAGCTTTAATTTGCATTTCTCTAATTGCTAGAGATGTTGGACATTTTTTATATATTTTTCACCATTCTTATTTCTTCTGTAAAGTGTATATTCAGTTCCTTTGCCCATTTTTGTACTTTTTTTAAGTTTTTTGTGTTATTTATATATCCTGGATATTAATGCTCTATCTGAGGTGCAAATGATAAAGATTTCCTCCCATTATGTAGGCTCTTTGGTCACATTCTTGATTGTTTCCTTTACTGGGCTTTTTAGTTTGATATGATCACATTTACTAATTCTTGATCTCACTTCTTGTGCTTCGGGGTCTTGTTGAGGAAGTCAGTTCTAAAGCCAGCATGAGGGAGAGCTGGGCCTTCCTTTTCTTCTAGTAGGTGCAGATTCTAGTCTAAGGCCAAGGTCCTTGATCTACTTTGAGTTGAGTTTGGTGCAGGGTGAGAGGTAGGGGTTCAATTTCATTCTGCTACATGTGGATTTCCAGTTTTCCCACCACCATTTGTTAAAGATGTTATCTCTTCTCCAATGCAAGTTTATGGTGCCTTTGTATTTATTTGGGTTTGTCTCTGTGTCTTCTATTCTGTTCATTCTTCTTCATGTCTGTTTTTGTGCCAATACCACACCTGTTTTTTTTTTTTTTTTTTTTTTTTTTTTTTTTTTTTTTTTTTTTAAACTAGAACTCTGTAGTATAATTTAAGGTCTGTATTGTTATGCCTCTTATATCCCTTTTCTTGCTAAGGATTGTTTTGGCTATTCTGGGTCTCTCATTTTTCCAATGAATTTCACAATTGATTTCTCTATTTCTTTGAAGAACATTGTTGGGATTTTAATGGGAATTGCATTAAGTCTGTATAGTGCTTTTGGGTACTGCCTTTGCCAGAAACCAGTCCACAACTAAGTGGCCCCACTGTGCTACCCAGTGATGTCATATCCACCTTGGTTTGTGTAAGAATGTCACTTTGTGACCTCTGCACAGTAAGATTCCCCAACAGTGAGTTTCTCAGAACACACTCCCATCTTGAAGAAATACACAGCTGTGCGTCCATTTTCCTGTTGTTTATAGGCACAGATAATGACATGAGAGCTCAACAAACCTACTGGGAAAAGCACCAGAGAACAGGGGAAGCACGGCATGTTGGGACGCCAACAGCAAACCTTTGCAGACACCTGGGGGGACACTAAGAAACACACTTGGACTCCAGATAGGATTCTGGCTGGTCCACATAGTAGAACCTTAGGCCTTTGTGGAGACAGTCGTTGGAAGTTTTGCTATTTCACGATCTGTGTTTCTCAGCCAGTGGAGGCAGGTAGTGCTGCATTTCAGTGGTCTCAAGACCTCTGTGCCGCTCCCTGAGAAGGCGCTCGGTCCACAGGAGGGAGCCTTGGCAGCCCTGTGCCTGACCCCCAGGCTGCCTCCCTGCTTCAGAGCTGGATGTGTGTGACACGTGCCTGGGGCGGAGCAGCTTGAAGAACCAGAACGGGCACCAGCAAAGGCCGCAGCCAGGAGGGGAGCGCGGGGGGCCGCTCCTCTTCACTCCTCAGCAGGGCGCCTGCAGAAGGTGACATCAGCCCTGCAGGTGACACGGGCTGAAGGCACCTGCGCCTGATGCAGTGACAGGAAGGACACGATGGAAAGCCAAGGAGTCTCACCCAGGCCAGCAGAGAATGTCACCAACCATCCGCAGTCTCCGCCTTACGGGGCCAGAAGTGCCTGAGGGCTCTGTGGCTTCTGCCTGGGGAGGAGGCCTCACTTCTCAGGAGTCGTGAGGACGAGGACAGCCTTGTCAGAGAGGAATCTTCTGTGTCTCGGACTCTAGGAGGGAAGCTGGGCTTCCCCACAAGCGACTTTAAAACCCTCCCTTTGGGGAGGCTATGCCGACACCGGTGCTGATACCACCTGGGCACTGTTGGCGACAGCAGTGGCTCCCGCTCAGCTCCACGCCTCAGCCACCACCTCGGCCCCTCACTAGGTCGCCTCAGGCACGATCTCCGTCCCTCACTGGGTCGTCTCAGGCACGATCTCCGTCCCTCACTGGGTCACCTCAGGCACGATCTCGGTCCCTCACTAGGTCACCTCAGGCACCACCTCGGCCCCTCACTAGGTCGCCTCAGGCACGACCTCCGTCCCTCACTGGGTCGCCTCAGGCATGACCTCCGTCCCTCACTAGGTCACCTCAGACCCAGGAAAGTCACTTGAGCAGAGGCTGCGGTCCCAGCCGACACCTGGCCATCGGGAGCGGGCGCTCAGGGCAGTGATCACCGGCCACGCGGGGTGGAGTTACACAGGTTCTGTCTCACATTCTGAGCAAGTGGGCAAGCACGGGCTTTGGATAAAGGCACTGAAGTAGGAAGTGGGCGCAGCAGGCTTGAAGGCGGCAGCAGGACTGTCCTGAGATGTGGTGCCCACCGTCACCTTTGTGCCCATTCGGAACTGTGCCCCGGACCACCCCACAATTGTTCAGGCACCACTGGACTTACCACAGTCATTAATCGTCACAAAAGCCCCACACGTAACCGGTTCCTCAGTCTCCTCCTTTCCGCAGACGCTCACATTGGAGCCCACTGACCCTTAGGGAAAGGACGCCCACTGCGCCAACCCGCTTTAAACAACGTTTTGTTTCTCCCCATCCCCTCAGGACAGGAACCAAACCCAAGGTCCCCCGAGGCTGGTTTCTGGTGAGCCCCACCCCGTCCCCCATGCACAATCCCTGCTGCGGAGCTCCCGGGCACTGCTGCCCCTGACACCTCACAGCCCTGGCCGCCCCAGGCCACACACCACCAGCCCAGGCCCCACGCGGCATCACAGCTCTCTGGGCAGCCTGTGCCGAGGCCAGGTTCCTGCTCTCAGAGGAGCTGGGCTCCCTCCTCTGGGCTGCCAGACACCCAGGGCAGCCTCCCGTGCCTCTTGGGTCCTCTCCACATTTCTGTCTGGCCCTCCTCTGGGCTGTGAGTGCTGCCCGTGAATTTGGCAGCCTCTGAGTCCCTGCTACCTGACGCCCTCCAGACAGCATACGTGCTTCTAACTGAAGAGGAAGTCTCTGTGTGTCCCAGGACCTGCTGACCTCCGGGCGCTCCCCAGCACCTCTGCCTGTGGCTTCTAGCACACATTCTAGCCCCAGAGTGTAGACCGCTCGACCTTGCTTGCTTTGGTTGTTCACATGAAAGTCCAAGGGCTGACATTCTTGAAGAGTCTCCAAGCCTCTAGACCTGTCTCCCTGATGGTGGCCACCGTGGGGCACATCAGCTGCACCCCGGAAGTTCAGTAGGCACTCGGAGACTTACTGATTGAATTGAGGGAAGGCTCAGTGTCTCAGGGACAGAATGCTTCAGATTGTTATAAAACCACTCAGTTGCAGCAAAGCATGCAAGTTGCTCCGTGCATGAATTGTACACCTGTCCATTCTGAAGTCAGAAGTTCAAATTCAAAGTTGAGACAAGTCAGCAGTTACCATGATACAATATGAATTCAAGATGATTCGTGGATGCAACTTGGAATTAATAATCATTCAGCTTCCTGACAGCTTTTTATGTCTTCATATTTTAGTGCAGTATAGATTTGTTTATCATTTTAGGCCTGAGATATTATAGACCCCAAAGTAATCTCTGGAACATTTTGTTCTGTACAATTAGGACATCTATGATATTATTCATATTACTATGTAAGTGCAGACCTCCAGCTGCACTTACACTGTTTGTGGATGACCATCTGTGCTCATGCTTCTGGCACCCATCACATCTGACCTGTCTGCATTGGCTGAGTATGAGGATGGTTTCTCCAGGTTTAAGCTCCTAACTGGACGGCCCGGGGATCTGTGATCAGCTGACTCAGCTGGTGGGAACTGGTCCACCCAGTGAGAAACGTGTGTCGCCTGCTGGTTCTCTTTCCTTACGTACGCTAACTGTGGATACACCATTTATATGGTGTGAAAAGCACTTGGAAACCAGGGTCTGTATACTGCGAGGAATTCTGCTGAGCTCAGTGGTTTGACTTGGACGTCATGTTTCCCTCCATGATGACATACCCGTCTCCTGTGAGCCTCGGCATGCTCACGTTCTTGGCATGGTTAGGGTTCTGCAGCTCTGCCTTCACGCCCTCGGGTCAGCTGGAGCAAGGGTGGGGGTGAACCAGCAGCATGAATGCACATGTGCCCCCACGGAGGTGGCGGGTGTCTCGGGTGTGAGGAGCTGTGGGTATTCTGAAGCAGCTGGTCGTGATGTCGCCCTGAGGAGTGCGCCGATGGCTTCTGCTGCCTCCATCCGTTCCGAGTGACGATTTATCGTTCCTTAAGGTTCAGCACATTCTTCTACTAACAATTTTGTTTCCATTTGTTTTTATATTTTCTAACTAAATACAACCTGTAAGCATTCTTAATTTTACATTTGCATGATTTTAAGATCATAGATTGAATAAAAATTTAACAACAGACATGATTTAGAAGAGACCTGGGCAGCATTGGAAGGTGGGAATCACTTCCAGGTCAAGTTGATGTGAGAGGAACCTGGCCAGATGTGGGATTCACCAAACTCTCATCCTGAGCAGATAGCAAGACCCCTGGGGACCCTACGGTGCCACGGAGTCCCTGTGAAGGACAGACTGGGACCTCCCACTGTGTTCTAGTGACTTTCCGCCTCCATTGTCTGGCTGATCCTCACCTCATCAACACTTAGAAAACTGGTTCAAGTCGCCTGGCCACCTGCCAGGGCAGCAGCATCCCAGGACCCCCTGAGAGGAGCTGGAGAGTATTTCCAGTGTGATAATTCCATTTAGCAAGGGAAGAAAATCAGATCCAGAGGAGGATTCGGCTCTCAAGAGCAGCGCCGCTGGAACTGGCGCCAGAAGGTGATGAGCACGGGGTTTCGTTGGGAATATTGATGAAGTAATTTGTGAGAGAGAGGTTGTGTCCTTAGAGAACTAAATGTCAAAATGAATCAGGTGACAGGAAGGACATTTTTCTTGGTTTGAACTTGGTGTTACAATGAGACTATCCTCTCAGACTCTGATCAGATACTTGCTGTTTCCATCTGTTTTGCTGTTTCTAAGTTAATTAATGGGGACCTTATTTGATGACATTTCATTGAATCTGCTTCCCCTAAGTGCTCATCATTTCTGAATCACTGCCAGTAGGCTTTCCCATGTACAGAGACTCTCTCTGGACTCTTTCTGTGGACTTTTAGTCCTCAGTGTTTTGTTAGCTGAGTAAAGGAAGGATATAGAAACCTGGACCTTGGTTTGTGCACGTTCCCCAGGGGGAGGTCACCCACAGGAAGACAGAGTTGCAATGATGGATTTGGGAACTGCTGGTGGCATCAACCAGCGGGTGGTGGCTGTAGAATTGGAAGTGTTTTCTCCTGTGGCTCAGGATATTCTCATTGTCCCTTAAACACAGCATTGACTAAATTGTGCCAATGTGGCACTCACACCAGGCTCTCCTGGGCTGAGGATGGGTCACAGGAAGTTATGAACTGCAGTTCACCTTGCCAGACCTCACCGGTGAGTCCACAGATCTCCATATATTTGTTCCTTTCATTTTCTGAAAGCAATATTTAGGGCACCAAATGTTATATAATAATGTGAGGGTGTGAGATGGACCTTCTCTTTGGGGCATGACCAAAAGTACTTGGGAAGGTGCTTCTCCAGGAAGAATGGCACGTGCAGGCACACTTTGCCTGCAAATATGCTAAAATTGGAGCCAAACATGCAAATTTATGAAGCATTCCATGTTTTTGTAAGCCATAGTAAATATAAAAATATTGAATAATTCCATGCATCCTATCAGATCATAATGGAATGAAACTAGAAACCAACAGCAAGAAAAATAATAGAAACCACATAAAAACATGGAGATTGAACAATACTCTTTTAAATGAAAAATGGATAATAGAAGAAATGAGGGGGAGAAATCAAAGTCTTACAAACTAATGAGAACAGAGATACAACATATCACAATCTCTGGGACAGTATAAAGGCAGATATAAGAGGAAAGTTTATAGCATTCAGTTCCTACATTAAAAAAAATTTATCCTAAATAAATAAGCTTATGCTCCACCTCAAGGCCTTAGACAGGAGGAATAAAATAATTAATAAATCAGTAGAAGATGGGAAATAATTCAGATCAGAGCTGAAATTAATGAGATTGAGAATAAAAAAGCAATAAATAGGATCAAAGCATCAAAAAGTTGATTCTTCAAAAAGATAAATAAGATTAATGAACCTGCAGCCAAACTAACAAAAGCAGAGCAAAACCCAAAAACAATAAAATTAGAGATGAAAAAGGAGATATCATCACAGACGCTTCTGTAATTGACAGGATAATTAGAAACTGTTTTGAAAGTTTGTACCCCAATAAACTGGAAACACTAGAAGAGTTCTTAATAAAATATTAGCAAACTTTATTCAAAACATCAATAAGATAGTACACCATGATAAAGAGGGTTTCATCCCAGGGATGCAACATTGGTTTAACACATGAAAATCAATAAACATAATTAACCACTTAAATAACTTAAGGACAAGAATCACATGATTATTGCAGTAGCTGGAGGAAAAGCATTTGACAAAGTCCAGGACCCATTTATGTTTAAAGCAATAGAGAAACTAGAGATAGAGGAAACTTAACATAGTGAAGGGTAACTATAACAAACCCAAAACCAACATCATACTGAACGGAGAACAACTGAAAGCATTGCCTCTACATTCAGGAACAAGACAAGGATGCTCACTCTCACCAGTTCTGTCCTTGAAACTCTAGCCAGAGCAATTAAGCAAGAGAAGTAAATTAAAGGATACAAATAGGAAAATAAAAATAAGTCAAATTATCTGTTTGCTGATGACATGATTCTATATATAGTAGACCCAAGAAACTTTATCAGAAACTTCGAGAGTTCATCAATACATTTAGAAAAGTAGTAAGAAACAAGTATTCATAAATTAGTAGCTTTCCTATACTCCAACAGTGATTTCTGCTAAAGAAGAAATTAGAAAAAACTAACCCATTCACAATAACCTCAAAACAAATACTTTGAAATTAATCTAATCAAGGAGGAGAAAGATTTCTGCAATGACAATTATAGAACACTGAAAAGAGTAATTGGAGAAGACCTTAGAAGATGGAAAGACCTCCCATGTTCATAGATATGCAGAATTAATATTGTCAAAGTGGTCATACTACCAAAAAGCAATATGTAGATTTCATGCATGCAATCCCTGTCAAAATGTCAATGACAATTTTTACAGAACTAGAAAAAAATAGTGCTTAAATTCCTTTGAAAGAATAAGGAGCCCAGAATAACCAAAGCAGTATCGAGCCACAAGGAGGCATCACAATACCTGATCTCAAATTATAATACAGAGCTATAGTAACAAGAACAGCATGGTACGGGCATTGAAATAGACATGAAAACCAATGTAATAGAATAGAAGACACAGACCCACATTCCTAGAGTCATCTGATATATGACAAAGGTGCATAACCATATTGAAGAAAAGACAATCTTTTTAAGAAATGGTGGTGGGAAAACTGAATATTCTTATATAAAAGAATGAAAGGTCCCTAAAACTCACCCTGCACATAAGTCAAATCAAAGTGCATCAAAAAGAGACATGAAAACTCAAAGTTTACAAATGGTAGAAGAATAATACATAAAACTAAGTCAGCTACATCAAATTGAAAGATTTTGTGCAGTAAAGCAAACAATTAAGAACATGAAGTGTGAGTGCACAGATTGGGAGCAGAATTTTTCCAGTTAGTCCTCTGACATGAGATTAGTATCCAGAATATATAAAGAATTCAAAAAAACTTAACACCAAGAAAAAAAAGCCCAATCAATAAATGGACAACAGGACTAAACAGACTTTTCTCAAAAGAAGAAACACAAATGGCCAACAAATACATGAAATAATGTTCAACATCTCTAGCAATCAGGGAAATGCAAATCAAAACTATACTAAGATTCCATCTCCCTCAGTCAGAATGACAATGATCAAGAACATAAATAATAAATGCTGGCAAAGATGTGGGGGAATGGTGAAATCATATTGTTGTTGGGACTGCAAATTAGGACACCACTCTGGAAAGCAGTATGGAGATTCCACAAAAAAACTAGGAATGGATCCACTACTTGGTATTTATCCAAAAGAACTAAAATCACATTCTACATGAGGCCCCATCAATGTTTATAGCAGCAAAATTCACAACAGCCAAATTATAGAACCAATCCATATTCCCTTCAATAAATAGATTAAGAAAATGCGGTATGTATACACAATGGAGTTTTACCTCTGCCATAAAGGAGAATGAAATTATGATATTTGCTGGTAAATGAATGGAAGTGGAAAACATCATTCTCTGCTGAGAGAAATAAGCCAGGCTCAGAAACTCAAGAGTGGAATGCTTTCTTGCATATGTAGAATGTTGCACAAAATAAGAAAAACAAATGAGAGTCAGATATAGTAATGATATAAGGAAGATCAGTGGAGTAGAAGGGGATGAAGAGGGAGAGAGGAAGAAGAAAAGGGAAGAAATTCAGGATGAATTTAACAAAATCACACTATGTGCATGTGTAAATGTAAATTCTACCTTTATGTATATGCAGAAAAATCGCCAATCAAAAATAAATAAACCAGTGTAAGGAAAAAAGAAAGAGGAGCACAGCATATTCAGGTCATGTGGGTGTGAGGTTCAGCTGCTGGCTCTGCCGGAAATCTCCCCGTTGAGCTGTGGTTTGCATGTTGGAATAATTCACAGGTGGAGAATCAAGACTCCAGCAAGCACACCTCGAGTGAGCATATTATGGATGACTGTAAAAATAAACAAGCAAGCACCCAGGTCCCAGAGCAAACACTCTGCTTAAACTGTAATTGCCTGTATAAAACCTAATGCTTACAAAATTACCATACGATTATTCTCTTTGAGATTTTACCAAGAAAAACATGTTTAGGGATTGAAAAGATGAGTCCATGTATACATGTTAAATATGTTCATGTCCTTTAAGAACATGTTTATTTGACAAGGATACCTATTGATAACAGCCCTAATAATACTGATTTTCTCTTTTATTTCTGTTAAGATTTAAAATTTGGGGGTCTATAATATGGTATTAATAGGCAAAAAATGCCATCATAGAGCATTCAGTCTAGTATACAAAGAAATCATCCCCTATGTTATAAATCATCAGCTGTGGCATTAAACATAAGTCTGTCTTAATACTGTATAAATGCACTTTTTTCCAAAACATAAATAAGTAGCATGCAGCAGATGTTCTTTGTATTATAAGTCACAGTTGTGACTGAAAATCAGTTATTTTAGTTTAAACACCTATGTTTTAATGTATAGGAAATGTTACTGGTGTCTGTGAGTTTGTGATTAGGGCTGAAGTCAGTGTCAGGTGACTCAGGAGCTCTGCTCAGGCGGGGTGTCCAGAGCCTGCAGGTTGGACGTTGAAGCTGGGACCTGTGGTCCATGGAAGCTGTGAACCCAGCAGCACCTCTCCAGCCGCTCCATCAGGCTGGCTTCAAGTGGGAGAAGGAGGGATGTCTTTCCCAGGCACGCCCTTCCTCATGTGGAAAATGAAGTCTCATCCACACGGTGCTACTGGATGCTGGGAATCCACTGCAATTCCAGGATTTGTAAGACAGGTGGGGAAACGATGTTCCCTTTAAATAGAGCCCGAGCAAACCATTGCCAGCAAATCTAAATCAGGGCACCTACATATTTACCAGCCATGTGCACTTCTAGTTGGCACGTGAAGCAGGAGGCGCTTCCTCTGTAATTCAGTTAATCAAGAAAGTAATTCATATGGTTGGAGGCAGGAAAGAGGATCAATGCCCTTTCCAATTAGACTCTCTTGTTGGCATTAACACTGAGGCTTCTTCAGCCCAGTGCTGAGCATGTATTTTCCTGTAAATAGCCCATGCAGGCAACAAATCAATAGAGAGCTGAAAACCTATTTTGGGTGCATTGGCTGGGCAGGGATGTCTCCGAAATATTTTTAAAAACTGGATAAATGGGACAGGTGTCTGCCATCCTACCTTGGAGGGCTCAAGGTAGTACCATACCGTTTTTGTGAATTGGACTAATGTTCATGCTGCTCTTCAGGAATGTCAGAACTACCAGGGGTGCTGGTCCCGTGTGCTGCAGAAGCCACTCGCTGCAGAAGTGGGGGACCCCACAGGCTCCCAGCCAGTGGACCGTGCACAGGGAGAGCCCAGCACACAAGCAGCAGAGGGGGCGTTTGCCTGTGGTCTCATAGTGTTTTAAAATTCCATTTGTAAGGAAAAAGATTTGAATAAATGTTCTGATTTTGCTTTTTCTTTCTTTAGAGCAAGACTAAGAACAGCCATGATAATTACTAGATGATGATTGAGACTGTTGAAATCCTGAGGAGCATGTGATCTAGGGAGACTTAAAGAAAAAAGGTCTAGAATAATGATATTAGGTTTGGACGTGACTGTTCTCTTTAGTGTAAGATAAGAATGCAGAGCGAATCACACCTCTAAAGACGTGAGCCCTATCTAAGACGTCAGGAGCACGTCAGGAGCACGTCAGGAGCACGTCAGGAGCACGTGAAGATACCTGAAAAGGACTGTGTGATCATTCCACCATGGACACACCCCTAACGTGTTTTCCCACAGCTTCAGTTTGGGGACGATGTCGCCCTACTTTCCTTAAGAGGTTAAAAGGATCATTCCACCTCCCTGGTCATACTTGTTTACCCCTCATTTTCACTGTTATTGGCAAGTCGTTTTCAGGGTAGCAGCTGAACCATGATTGTAAAGTCAAGTGTATTTTTACTCTGTGGTCTGACTTGAGAAAATTCCGTCAGGCTCACTTCACAGACAAGCATCTGGCTCTGTTCCTCTCAACCTTCCTCTTCCCACTTTCCCCTGGTGACCGTCCCTGAGAACACATTCTCATGCTGCAGTGGCTCTGCCCTTGTACTTGGCCATCAAGACTTGGTGGAGCCAACTGTGCACACTGTGGTTGGACGCCTAGCCATATCTCGTTACTCAGGATGGGAAGGCAAACGGCGTGAGTAACTCAAGTCCATTCCTGATCTCCCCACACCCCACTCCACACCAAGCAAACGCAGACTGAGCCACAGCCGAGGGAAAGTCAGATTGGAGTGGGAACCGTCTTAGGGGTGCTTAGAATGTCTTGTTTTGCAGGATTCCCATACACAGAACCTTGTGTGCCCTGTGAGGATGCCCTGTGAGCCTGCTGGGGCCTCAGCGAGTGAGGTTTGAAGGCCAGAGAGTCACAAGCATCGGGGGAGCTCCCCCTCCCATGACTTGAGTGCTGAACACTGAGGCATAGAAAGCAAACCGTCTTCCCTGCCTTCTCCAGGGGTGGTCACTTCCCTTTCCCTTTGCAGCACCCATGGGTGAGTGCAAGGGGTGCTGTGCTGGGTTACTGAGCACTTGGCGTCTGAGTAAACGTCTGACCTCGACTCTTCAGTTTAAGCTTATGAAAGAGACCTGCATGGTAGGAGCAGTCTGAGACCGTGTCCTCTGGGCTGTCTTTCCCTTGCTGATAGGGTCTTGGATCAAACATGTCAGTTGCCTCAATGCGCAGAAGTGTCCTAAGCACACACAGAAGCAGCACGTACCCAAAGGCCACCTATCTCAGTGTGGTGGCTTTGCTGCTTTCATACGTCAATACTAACGTAATGGACGTTATCCTGTTGAACTTTGGAAGATGCTAAAATCTTAAGGGGTTGGCATTCTGATAACTTGGCCAATCATATGTAGAAACAGTAAGTATAGCAATAACTGTCCTCTGTGAAGATGTGATTGATGTGCCCAAGTCACATGACTGTGGAGGTGCAGAGCTGGGACCCCTCTCAGGAGGAGGAGTCCTGAGGGGCAGGAGGCTGCTGAGCAGATGGACTTGAGAACGTGAGACCTGCTTCAGCCCCACAGTTGCGGGGCCTCATGTCTGCACTGGGCTCCTCACAGGACAGGCATGGGTCAGCTGTACCTTCCTTCTCCAGCAAAACGGCTGCTGAACAGCACAGGCTCGGCCGGGGCCACGGAAGTGGTGCATGCAGCCCTCCACGGTGAGACATTTCAGGTAGATGGCTTAGCTCACACCTAGGAACGCGCCTGATGTTTATTTGTGGATCGGATCAGTATCAATATTTCTTGTCTTTTATTACAAGTAAAATTGAGTCTTTCCTGGGGAAGGTGATACTGTAGCAATAAAGATGCTGCAAAGAAACTTATGATCCATATATCTAATAATAAATTATAAAAGTATGTTATTGCGTGATCTAATTTTTCCTGAACTAAAACCATAATGTAGTAATTCAGAAAGTAATTTTTGAATATCAGTGTCTCTTACCTTTGATAAAGTTTCATTGTGGTTATAAGTTAGACCACAGTAAAATGAGAATTCACAGGAGAAGAGGATCAAACTCCCATGTTTTACCGATGTCCTTTGTGTGCTCGGGAAGGTGATGCACTCAGCCTCCACACACAAGGGCCCAGGCCTCTTGGTAGACGGGCAGCAGTGGCTCCAATGTCCCCAGTGCCTCCTCACTTTCAGCTGAGTGGACTCATGGTCTTATGAGCTTTTCAGATATTATAAGATTAAAAGCATATCAACAAATGGGTATGCTCTGGAATATGCTACTTTTTAGCAAAATATTTAAAAGAGAAAACTAATCAAATTTGCTTTAATGTCATAATACTTTGAAAGTTTTTTTTTTTTTTTTCTTAAGCCCCTGAAACTAAGGATTATGACCTTCTGGAAAAGAAACATTTAAGAAACTTTTGGTCAGTGCAATTTATTATTCAATTTGATTGATTATTCTTTATAAAGTAATCTTGAAGAAATCCTTAATCTTTTCTTCTTTATACAGGGGCAGGGGTTGACATTTGAATTGTTGAATTGAATTTGGAGGTAGACTTCTATTTTGTAGGAAGTAAAGAATCGATCATCAAAAGATAAAAGGCAGAGTTGGTGTACTAAATTACACTAATTTTGGTGGTTGGATGGGTGTATAAGCACTTTTGGTGAACTTTAAATACATGTGATTTAAGTGAGGTAAGCTTTCATTTTAAGAATGCTATTAATAACATTTATCCTTACATAAAACTAAGTGGTATAAATATATGCATCTGTTCATGACAAAGATCACTGATACTCAAAGCTCTGAAATAGCGTCCTTTGTAAGGATGGGCATTCATGTCCGGAGTAACCCCCATCTCTGCTGCTTTTAGAAGTGCTGCGTGTCCCAGGGTGGGCAGTCTGCAGGCTGTCCTGCAGGCTGGGACTGGGCAGGGTCTCCAGCCAGCGGGCCATCATCCCCGGCAGTCTCTACCTCTCTCTCAGTGCACAGTGAGATTAATACTCCACACGATAGAGCACTTGACCTTGTTTGTCTCACAAAGATCTCGTTAGATGATGCAGCTGGGCCATTATTAGCTCAGCTTTCTCCAGCTGGTACTCGATACAACAAGAGGCATGACAAGGTCAGAAGGGGGCTGGCCCAGCGCTTTGTGTTTCATCTGAACTAACAGATAATCACCTCTTAAATGGCACTCCTTTTTAATTATGCATTTGCACAGGAACATTGCATTAAGGTGAAAAAAAAGGTTCCCATGGGATGAGATGGGCTCCCCTAGCGAGCTGGCTGCCAGCACCCTCAGCTGAGGCGTCGACGCCTTCCAGTCTGGGTGCACGTTCTGGCCTGGAAGATGCCAGTGCTAACGGCTTGGTACTGGGCTGCATTGAGCAGTACCCTCTTGGGCCCTCTTGGGCCCTCTTGGCTTAGTGTCCTCACTTATCTTTGCTTTGAAGGGTTCAGGTCGGGTATAATTCAGTTTTATAGGATGGCAAGTGTTTTATGCACACACATGGGTTTTCTATGTCACCCACTGAAGCAAAGGATCCTTTGATACTAATTCTATGATATTGCAGAGAAGTGTCTCTGTGAAATTTTCCAGTCTCTTCTGTGGTCTTTGTCAACCCTCCTGTCAGAGGTTGGACTGCAAAAATGAGACCAGAATCCTATCAAACATCTTCTGTGTTTTCTTTGTGTACACTCTCCCATTAAAAATGCTATTTTCAAAAATCACAATTTTTGCCACGTGGGATATCTTCATTTTGTTTACTTCATATTGATGCATGAAGGAGACCTTTGTTTGGTATTTAATTCCTTCCTGGCAGATGACAAAGTAGAGGCATACAGGAGTGGAATAGCTTTCCTGATGCCACATCTCCAGTTACCTTATTGGGAAATGAAAATAACCTAAGTGTTCTGATCTCTGGGCAAAGCCACTTCCTCACTTAGCAGAGGCCTCATCTGTCTCAGTGACGGAGACACTAGGTCTGGAAAAGTTCACATTGGACTCCCCTGGAGCTCGGCTGGTGTAGGGAAGGTAAGGGCATTCATATTCACACACAGGTGACTCTGATATGCTGGCAGGGAGAGGACCAGAGCTCTAGAACCTGATCCATCCCAATTCCAAGGATTCCCTGTCAAGACGTGTGTGTTTCAGACTGTAGATTCCATGCCCTGGGGTGCATCCAGAAGGAATGGCTGTTCTGCCTTCTGTTGTTGGCAGGAGGTCTCAGGAAGGATCACCTGTGCTGGGGGAGACCAGGCCGCATCGCCTGGATGGCTCTACTCCTGCAGCAGGGGCATAGATTTCACTCACAGGTCACGGCTGTTCCTGGGTTCTGAGCTTCATGGGGAGCTTCTGCCCTTCTGGAGGCTAGAAGGCTCTCTGCTAATGCGGAGGCTCGCCCTCAGGATTGTTTACGTCAGTGCCCCACCTCTGGTTCTGAGAGTCTCAGCTCATGTGGACCCGTCTTGACATGTAGGTGAGGAAGTGTGAGGGACTGAAAGGTGGCTGAGGTCTGCAGGGTGCCCGTGTCCAGGCCTCTCTGAGTTGGTCCGTGCGGACTCCTTGGCTCTGTTTGTTTTAGTTCTCTTCAGGGGGAGGCAGCCAGGCCATCTGGTCTGGCTGTGTGGGCTCAGTGAATCCGTGCACCTTGAGCATCGGCATGGTGTGGCTACTGAGAGAAGCCCTGGCTTGGAGTGCAGGTTGTGCCGGTTTTGTCACTGCTGGAGAAGTTTATTTGGCTCCCTGTTTCAGAGATTTAGTTCCTAGACTGCTGACTTCATTTTTCAGGGCCCAAGATAAGGCAGAAGATCACAGCTAAAGAGTGTGCTGGAGGAAAGCAGTTTAGGATGTGGCAAGGGCAAGCAGAGAGAGCTCTGCTCACCAGGGACAAAACAAACCCCAAGGCATGCCCCCAGGGACCCAACTGCTCCTGCCACACCTTCCTGCCACAGCTACTGCCCAGTTACTCCGCATGGGGGATTAATGCACTGATTCTGTAAGCCTCTCACAGCCCCGACATTTCCCCTCTCAGCTTTCTTGCATTGCCTCATACATGAGGATCTGGGGACACCTCACATCTAGTGGCACGTGGCCACTAGAGGATGCACGTTGGCATGATGTGACCACTGAGAGGAGATCTGCGGTTAGGCTGGCCGGTCTCATACTCTCCCTTCCTGCCTGGTGGTTGACAGTGCGTCTCCACTTCTGTGTCTCAGCCTCCCCTCCAGGGGGTAGGGGTGAGGCCAGTTCCTTCCCAGCACGGACCAATGACTTAGCAAGTGTCACTCAGGGAGGAGACTTTTACCAACAGCCAGTAGTGGAGGACGGGACACCTCAAGGATGGCCAGCTGCAGCCTATGGGCCAAATCCCCCCCACTGACTTTTGTAAGACTTTTGGAAAGACACTGCACTCAGCCATGGCAAGCAACCCAGGGCTTGCTTTCAAACCTCAGCAGTGCATGGAGTGGTGTCCCAGAGACCGTGCAGCCCACTGCACCTGAGCAACATCTGTCGGCCCTGTGAGAAGGCTACTTAGCAGCTGACCTTCTGGATCACTCCTTCAGGAATGGCAGACACATAGGGACCGTGGATGTTCCTCAAAGTAGATACTAGAGTCCTATTAATGATATGCGCCTGGCTGCTGAGGTTTATGCACCTGGCTTAATGTATCCTTTTGATCATTTTATAGAGACTTACAAAGTAGCAACACACCTCATGCATATGTAGAAAAAGCTGAAGAGCAAACCGTTTGGTCCATGAGACTTTGGCCAGGTGAGAGACATTTGCATTCTGATTTTTTTAGCGCCTTTGAGAAAGTCAGCTCTCACTGTAAGAGAATGCTATTTCAGTTCCTGTCGGACTCGGCAAGCACCGTGGATCCATGCCTGAGAATTGCATCTTCATGTACAAACTCTGCTTTTGAAGATGGGAAGAGGAGCAAAGAAGACTGGAGAATGGAAAAAAAGAACTGAGGTGGTATCGAGTGAGCGGACGGATCAGCTGCTCATCGGACTCACGCAGGGGCTGCGGGTGGTGGGCTAGTGACATTGCAGGTGGAGTGACACTTGTTTGTGGTTCTCTGAGAGAGAGGACTGGCTAGATGGAGTTTCAGAAGTATTTTCATCTCTGAGAACAGTAGACATTCGTACTCGAGCTCGGTTGAAATAATTTATGGCATCCCGTGATCAGATATTGTCCTTATAACTACTGCTTTGCCAGCTTCAAGCTTTTATATTTTCATTTAGCAATATAGATGTCACTAAGTGTGCCAATAAATACCGACAAACCCCTGAAAAGGTCAGATGGATTCTATAATTCACACACCTGTCTGATTCTAATGGCTCCTCAGGATTCTCTGTGAACACCATAAAATAGACAGCCTGGTAAGGAGCCTGCGTGTCGCTTCCCCACGCCAGCTTCCTAATGAAGCCTCTCGCTCACAGAGGACTTACTGGGCTCTCGTTGACAAAGGCATGTGGTCGGAGGAGCCTGTCTGCGCTGCGGGTGCTGAGCAGCTGCGGGTGCTGAGCGTGTTGCGCTCCTGGACTCTGCTCCGCTGGCTGCCTCAGTGTGCTCAGCCCGTCCCACGCGCTGTGGCAGTACCAGGCCGGCAGGGCTGCTCACTCTGCCCCCACGGGGCAAGTACACACCTGTTTTCCTCCAGGTCTACCCACAGCGCAGCCCCCTCCCTGCAGCCTAACCCGGCGCCCAGCATCCTTCTCTCCTGGGCTCTGAAAGGCACCCCTGGGCCACGTGCCCAGGCACCTTGCTCCCTGCGGTGCAGAGACCTGCAGTCTGACTCTCTTCAGCCCTGTGGACTCTGGCACCCTTCTGTCCCTGCTGGACGTGCCATGGCCACCAGGTCAGGGATCTGGAATGAGAGCTCCAAGCCTTGTCCTACTCTAACCCTTTTCTGCTGCTGAGGTTCCAGACCTGTTGATTGGCCACTAGGCCCCCTGGAACCCGGTTCTGCCTGTTTCCCAGGTTTCTTTTCTGGGCTTTATCTCAATGATAAGCACGTCTGCCCCAAACTGAACTGCCATTTACAAAAGTGGAGCCCTCCTCCCTCTGAATTGGTTTCCACAGCCCCATTCCCAGCGCCCTAACTCGGCCAGGAAGCCTCATGTGGACTCCTGCTCCCAACACCGACACTTTCTGCCACAGGGCCGTGCTGTGCTTTCCGCAGGGCACCCTGGCTGCCTGTCTCCTGGCCGCCACTCTGTCAGAGGAAGGGAACAGCTGGCTGGCTCACTTTGTGTCCTCAGTGTCCACTTTTCAGGAACATGTGGAATAGATGCAGGAAACCTGGGGACTCGGAGACGAAGAAGAGCTTGCGTCACGGTGCACACCCAGGTGCCTGCCTGCCCCCGTGGGTCAGGAGCGCCGCTCAGCCACCCCCACCTCTTCTACAGGGTCTCATTGAACTCAGACGGGACTACAAATGAAATGTCAGCTGTCCCCCTGCCCCCATGAAGTTCACAGAGATGCAGAATATTTTCAGGACCATTTTTATTGTCAGTTGTAATTATAACTTCAGTAGATACATATCTTAACATCTAAGCATCCTATAATCGAATGGTTAATGGATTTATCCTCAAAATTTCTTCACACATATATATCCAAAAGGCACTTAAATTAAAACAATCATTTTTAGGGCAACAAGTTTTGCAGTCATGATATTTCACATTTCGATGTATACAAATGAGTACGAAGACTTTTTATATTGTCTTCATCGAGCATTAAGATGGAGGTGCATGATCTCCAGATTGGAGGTATTATTCACCTTCAGATTTCAGAGAGGTTAATGCCAGTCATGGGAACAATTCCCCAATGGAGTCAGTGTGTAACTTTAGTGGAAAGGAGAGTCTGTGTACTCGTACCAAGAAGGAACTACGGGGTTGAGACCTTCAGAGGCCAGGACGGCCAAAGGTGGACTGAGGCTAGCGCCGTGGCCTACTGCACATAATTTTACTGGTTGTTCTCGGGTACATTTCTATGTCCCTGGACCCCAAGGCCTGTGAGAGGATGGGCCACTTGGGGTGACGATGGTGTCTTTGTTGGAGTCCTCAGGGAAACCCTCAAGACTTCCTGAGGTCTACCTGGCACCTCTGGGGTATTCACCGTGCGGAAGGGAGGTGGATCTTTCCTGTGGAGAAGACAACAGCTGAGACTTCCATGGGAAAGGTCTGAAAGGCAAGCAGAGTCCCTGATGCTTACTCAGCAGAGTGTGAGCCACCGAGCTTTGTCCCTGAGCACACAGATTTGGTGAATGGCTTTCATTTTGCTCTTTGCCTTCAATGGAAAGCAAGCACTTTTGAAACCTTTATGTATAAATAGTGCTGTTTATCATGTGGGAGCTAGAATATTTGGTAAAGTTTGAGCTTCTAAAGTATGTTTGCTATGTGTTCACTCTCTCCATGTTTAAATGTATGTTTATATACACTCATGTGTATGCACAGATTTAAGCATAGATCATATTTATGCTCTTAAAATGTATGTAAAACCAATCGCCCTTCTCTTTTCTGTCCTAATTGCTACTCTGAGAAATACCTGTTAAATGGCACCATGCAACCAGCTTTGAAAATACCATTTCCCAGTGAAGGTTGATATCAAGCAGTTCCAAACGTTGGAATGTAGCCATGTCAGGACGCGCCAGGCTGCTGGGTGGTTTGTGTGCAGGAAAGCGTGTCCTGACGGGAGGCTCTGCCGACCCTTCCCTGGTGGCCTCAGTCCACTGTGCATTACTGACTGAGCAGCATGGACATGAAGGTTTCATGGAAACCTGTGCATGTGCCCACACAGGTCCATGTCCTAAAGCTGCAAGGTATGGACCGCGAAGAGCCCATGTTACTGATTCTGGGACTCTAGGATCACCGTGCGTCTTGTGTTGTGACATCCGTTTCTCCCCACGCCCATGCCATAGGAAATGATTCATTTCCATTTTGACAGGCAAAAATGGGAGGCTGAGAAAGAATCACTGAGGTGCTCCCTGGAGCCCAGCACTGAGCTCCGGCCCTGAGCTTCTAAACATGACACTGAATTTTTTTTTTTTTTAACGTTACTAATTATTGGCAGTAAAAATA
The DNA here is from genome assembly GCF_902686455.1 of Sciurus vulgaris. Lineage (NCBI taxonomy): Eukaryota > Metazoa > Chordata > Mammalia > Rodentia > Sciuridae > Sciurus > Sciurus vulgaris. The sequence goes on along the minus strand of NC_136465.1, from coordinate 2,803,402 downwards.
ATTCTTAGAGGAAATCGTCAGAGACATTTGCATCAGTATTTTCAGTTTTTATTTTTTTAATCAGTTCAGCAGAACAAAACACGGAAGCAGAAGTGTGCATACAACAGTCCATGCATCTTTACAAACTGAAAACTCAGAGGATTTCAGTGCGTAGTTACGATACAGAATACTGGCCACCAAGGCCCAAATTTATTCTTGAAATCCTAAGTCCCATCGCAAGGGCGACCATCCTCCGCTATCCAACAGCATTGCCCGATCTTGCCTGTTTGGTGAATCACAGGACTCTGGCGTCTGTGCTGTGTGACTTTGAGCTTCTTTCCCACAGCATCCTGAGTGCCCTTGCTCGCACTGCCGTGATTGTGAGGCGGTCTTTTCACTCCCACATTTAAGTTTGTGAGCGTGAGCATGCCACACCTGATTCACATTCTTGATGGCACTTCACCACTTCAGCCTGTGACAATGACACAAAGTGCCATGAACACTTTGTGAACATGCTGGTGTTTACCTTGGGTGAACTGCATGGTGTGCGCACGTGCGTGAGGGAGACCGGGACCCAGCCCTGAGGCGGGGCTTGCTGCAGGCTGTGCACCTGCCCCGTAGGTGGAGGGCCACCGACTGCTGCAGTTTCGGCTCACAGTGTGGCGGTGGCGGCCACTCCAGGTGCTCCCCAGCTGCCCTCCCCTTCCGGGCCAGCCTAGAGCAGGCGTGCCACTCTCCCGGTGCTGGGGTTTCACCGAACGTCTCTGAGGGCTGAAAGGCCAATGTCCACTGAGCAACGGAGGCGCCTTCTCTTCCAAGCGTCAGTGCAGGACACTGACTCCTCATGTTCCTGTGGATCGTGTCCCTCTTGGGTGTTCTCAGGGTGTCCTTCCGTGTCCTGAAGGCAGAGCTCCATTGGACATGTGGGTTAGGAGATCTGTCCTCGTCCTCTGGCTAAGGGTTTGAAGGACTTCTCGGGTTTACCATGAGTAGGCTGTGGACATTTTGGTCTTCTGCTAATATTGAAAACTTCAGATCAGGTAGAGGGAAATGAGGGGCGGGGGCATGAACGAGGTGGACTGAGACATCGTTACCCTACGTACATGCATGATTACACAAATGGTGAATCTACATCGGGCACAACCATAGAAATGAAACGACATCCTCCATTTGTATACAGTGAATCAAAATGCAGTCTGTAAAAATAAAAACAAATAAATAAATTTAAAAAGAAAACTGCAAACAGCCTTTTGAAATGTTTTTTATCAGCGCATCATGGGCCCACATGACAGAGGACTTGGTTTGCACATGATCATCATGCGTGGAACGAATTGCCCCGTCAGTCCCCAGCACGCCTCCTTCCCTCCCCTGCTCCCTCCCCCTGATGTTCTGTCCTGTATTTATTCATTGTTTCCTGATGCATGCTTAGGAATGTGCATGAGGTGACTCGCAGTGTTACGTTACATATGCAGGTATTGTCTTTTATCCACGTTGATCTTGCATCCTTTGTCACACGGCCGAATCATTTTACTTACTTACAGTGGGATATAAAAGAGGACTAGAAAAAGCTATGACTCAACAAAAGCACACTCACACTAGCCAATAGACTGTTGTCCAGAATTACTTTCCTTGTAGTCAGCCGCCACTGGAGTTTGGGTGTGACTTGTCCCTTAGGGCTTCCTCTGCTGGAAGCCTGGTCTCTCCTATGGTGACCCCAAAGTGCCCCGACCTTTAAAAGCTTGGCCTGGTATAAGGGAACGAGGTCACTGCACGTCATGGGGGTCAGTTCTGTAGGAGGACGCCCTTCGTGCTGTGAGCAGGCTGTCATAGAGGCGCGTGGCTGGCCCTCTGTGTCCTGCTCCCCTTCACACGTGCTTCTTCTGCACACAGTTGGCTCTCACCCCAACACTGCTCTGCTATACTCCACCAGGGAGCTCTCGCCAGGCCCCTCCAGCACCAGAATCATCTGCCAAATAAACATCTGTATTTTATAAATTACCTGCCTCAGGTACTTTGTTTTAGCAACATGAAACTGAACGAGCTATCTAAAAGAAAAATGCTTTCTTCATGAGATTTATTTTAGGATAACCTCTGTGTGATTATATTCAAGAAATGTTCTGTTGTCCAAAGGAGCTGGCGCTGAGGCTTTGCTTAACGTGTGCAGAGATTTATTTCTCATTGGACTAAAATGAAAAGAACAGTGTATGTCCTACACTTCACAGCTCACCAAAAACTACAGTACGGTGGCCCTCGACGGGTGGATTCCACCTTCATGGAGTCAGCCGACCTTAGACTGAAAATATCTGGAGGAAAATGGTATCTGCACTGAACTTGCAGAGACATCTTTACTTTCAGTGAAGTGTTTAGGGAATAAGGACAACACTTTACATGACATTTACACTGTGTTAGATATGAAAAGCAGTGTAAGATGATTTAAAGTACACGCAGGATACGTGTATTCCTGAGTAAACACCAACCATTTTATATGAGACTTGTGCGTCCCTGAATGCTGGAATCCTTAGCGTTCCCAGAAACAGTCCTCTGTGCATACCCAGAGGCAAGTGCGTTCATGTGGTGGAAGATCACTGACTAAATAATCATAAAATCAGATTACCTGTGTGGCTTTAAAAAATCAAGTTTTATCTGTAACTATAAGGAAATGGAATCTCAAGATACACCCTGAGTACCTAGGGCATGAGGTCCGATTTCGGAAGCATGTTGGAGAAGGCAGCGTGTACAGAGTGGCACTCAATGGGCATGTTCTCTCCGGCCGCTCCTGTTGGCAGCTCCTGAATCCACTTTCCTTTATACTCTGACGGAATGTGTTAAAAGTCACTGCGGAAACTTGTGGCAGCCAATGAATTCAATAATAGGCTTGTTAGGCTAGCAGCTCTTGGTTTAAAAAAATCTTTTATGATCTTACAGGATTTTACACTTTACTTCAGTCAGTAACTTTGGTACAGAATACAAATTACCGGTCCATCTTAATAAAATTCTAACCCCCTGAGCACCAGGGTAGAAAGTTTCCAGCACCTATTCATCCCTGCGCCATTGCCAAGGATGAAGAGACGAATAGAAGGGGCCCCTTCATAAGGAGATTAATGCACACATGCACACACACACACACACATGCAATCATGAAAATATGACTCTGAAAGCAAAGCTCTGTCCACAGAGAATTGTTTTCTCATTGAAGTGTAGGAATTTCAATTTCATATTTTTCTGAAAACTGTGACATCTAGAAATATTGGTTGTCTACCCAGAAAGAGATGTTTGTTCCTTATCATCCCAGAAACCAACAAACAGGAACAAGGATCATGCTCGTGATGTGAGGTGCTAAGGTGGTGTTGGAGGAGAGTGGCACCCCCTGTGGGTGGGCGGGTTGCAGCCCAGCTGTTCACACCCTAACTGGGTAACCGGTTCTTTGTCACATTCTTGACAGAACCAGAGGCACACCTGACTGAGCAGACCCTGATTTCTTCCATGTTTATCTGTTTTCTATAATGCATGAATACTTTATGAATCTGGAGATAACTGAGAGGATTCCAGTGAATCTAAAAATTTCATCTTGATTTAAATTTGAGTGCAGAACACTTTTAATATATATTTTCTGCTGACATCTATGAGTGAACTCTATGCAGTGTGCATACACATGTGTATGCGATGTGTGTATAAGTGCATTCTGTGTATTTCTAAGCCAAGGGAAGTGTGATGAAATAAGATAAGGCCTCTCCCTGTCTTGACAAGGGCAATGAAGTACCCTGGGGACCAGGCATCTGTGACTTAAGACAGCTGAACACTAGATCACGCCAGGATCACTAGGATTCTACCCCAGAGTAGACAGCTATTAAAAGGGCATATTCTAGAAAAATAATGTGTGCAGAGTGTGCACAGTACCAAGGATAGGTGAGAGGTACTCAGGTATTAGTACTAGTATACTTTAACTGAAGTCCTTTGATCAGGATTTTAAAGCCTTAATCAAAAGAGATAAAGTTATTCTATGGCCACTCTCTTAGATTTTAGATAACGTCCAAAATTTAGTTCAGGAATTTAGTTCAGACTTTTTTCCTCCTTTGTGTCCAGCATACACCTGATACAACCAGAGGAGGGGAATCTGTGAGAGTCAGCACAGATACTAGCTTTGCTGAAGTCAGAAAGTGTTCCTGCCCCACACGCTTCCAGGCCTTGTCCTTTTGTTTAAGCAGGGCTTGCCAGGGCCATCAGAGGTCAGTAGTAACTCATGGCCAAGAGACTGCTTGTGGGGGACATTTAAAGTTTTACTTCTGGTAAATAGAGATGTGGGAGATTTGGGGATTCTCATGCAACTCGCACATGGCCCTCATGACTTTCTGTCTTCCTTTTCCACTTTTAACAGTGCAAACATTCACACAAGGACACGTAGCTCACGTTTCACCTCCTTTTACTTAAACGTCCATCTTCTTTCCTTTGAAAGGGAAGACCTATTGCTGCTGCTGCTGTTAGTGTTTGCCCTTTGCGGGAGACTTGGGCAAAGCCAGGCCTTCTCTGTGGATAAGTGAGCAAACATCATGCTAGCAGTCTACAGGAAGGGAATATCTACAGATCAGTGCCACAATATAAAATTAAAATGCAATATTAAGTTCGTAGAATATAAAAACTAAAACTAGAATTGTAGGTTTTGAGGAAATAATCCAAGACCTATGGCCCACGGATCTACTCCTACAGGGACACACGGCCACTTTCTGGCCCTTCCCAACAACACTGAACCACGCTTCAGGATCACCTGAGACAGTCTTTGACTGATGCTCACCGTCACTGTCTTTCCAAGGCCCCCTTCTCCACAGAGCTTTTGAAGATGCTCTCTAACTGTCATCTCCACTTTTTAAACTGTATTTTCATTGGTGCATCATAGTTGCACATGTTGATGAGATTTGCTGTTGCATATCTGCACATGCTCACAACGTAGCAATATGATTGGGCCACTGTCACTCACCAGCACTTGCCCCCTTCCTCCCCACCTCCTGCTCATGGATCCCTTTCCTCTACTGATCTTCCCTAGATTTCCAGGAGATCACCTTCACCTGTGTTTTCTTCTTTTCTCTCTAGCTTCTGCATATGAGAGAAAACATGACCCTGGACCTTCTGAGTTTGACTGATTTTGCTTAACATGATGGTTCCTAGTTGCATCCATTATTACTTGACTAAATAAAACTCACTGTATATGTACACCACATTTTCTTCATCCATTCATCCATTCATGGATACCTAGGCTGGTTCCATGGTTTGACTATTGTGAATTTTGCTGCTATAAATATGGGTATACATGTGTCACTATAGTAAGATGACTTTAATTCTTTAGGGTAAATACCAAGAAGTGGTATAGCTGGGTTATAGGGTGGTTCTGTGCTTTGTTTTGTGAGGAAACTGCATACTAATTTCCATAGCGTTTGTACTAATTTACATTTCCACCAAAAATACAAAAGCATTCCTTGTTACCTGCATCTTCTCCAGCATTCATGATTTATATTCTTGATGTCTACCTTTCTGAGCAGTGTGAGATGAAATCTCAGAGTAGTTTTGATTTGCATTTCCCTAATGGCTAATGATGTTGAACATTTTTCATGTATTTGTTGGCCACTTGCATTTCTTCTTTTGAGAAGTGCCTGTGCAATTCATTTGCCTACATACTAACTGCATTTTTTATTTTTTGTGGTTGAAAGTTTTTTGAGTTCTTTAAGTATTCTAGGTATTAATCTTCTATCAGAAGAAGAGCTAGCAAAGATTTTCTCCCATTTTGTGGGATCTGTCTTCCCATTCCTAGTTGTTTCCTTTGCTGTGCAGAAAAGTCTTGAATTGATACTGTCGTCTTGACTCACTCTTGGCCTTATTTCCCGAGGGGTTCTATGGAGGAAGCCATTGCCTGAACCTGAATGCTAGAATGTTGACCCTCCATTTTCTTCTAGAAGTTTCTTAGTTTCTGGTCTGATTCTCAGGTCTTTGACCCATTTCAAGTTGATTTTTGTGCAGGGCGAAAGCTAAGGGTCTAGTTTCACTCCTCTGCATGCGGATACGAGTTAAGCACCGTTTGTTGGAAAGGCTGTTTTTCTCCAGTGTTTTTTTTATTTATTTTTTTGGCACCTTTGTCAAGGATCTGCTGACTGCACCTGTCTGAGTTTGTCTCTGTGCCTTCTGTCCTGTGCCATTGGTCTGAGTGTCTGTTTCTATGCCAGCACCGTGCAGTTTTGTTACTATAGCTCTGTAGGAAGTTTGAAGTCAGGTATCGTGATGTCTCCAGCATTGCTTTTTTGGTTTAAAATTGCTTTGGCAATTCTGGGTCATTCTTCTAAATGAAATTTAGGAATGTTTTATCTAGTCCTTGTTATTTTGATGGGGATTACATTGCTCCTGTGTATTGGTTTTAGTAGCGCGGCCATTTTAACATTATTAATTCTGCCTACCCGTGATCATGGGAGTTGTTTCCATCTTCTGAGATCGTCTTCAACTTCTTCAAAGTTCTGTAGTTTTCATTGTAGAGGATTTTTACCTTGTTTTCTTTTGTTGTGTGTGTGTGGTGTGTGTGTGTGTGTGTGTGTCTTGTGTCTTGAGGATGTTGTGAGTGGAACTATTTTCCTCATTTCTTTCTCAGCATATCCATTGTTGGTGTGTAGGAAAAGCTATTGGTTTTTGTACGTTGATTTTGTAACCAGCCTTTTTGCCATATTAGTTTATTAGCTCCAGCAGTCTTTTGGTGGATTTCTTTGCATCTTCTAGGTATAGGATCATTTCATCTGCAAAGAGTGATAACTTGACTTCTTTCTTTCCTATTTTTAATCTTTTTACTTCCTTCTCTTGCCTCTTTGCTCTGACTAGAATTTCTAGCACTATATTAAATAGGAGTGGAGAGAGTGGACATCCTTGTTTCAGTTTTTCCCCACTTACTATGAGGCTGGCTTTGGGTTTCTCAGAGTCTTTATGATGTCATAGTAGGCTCCTTCTATTCCTAGTTTCTGTCATGATTTTATCATGAATCAGTGCTGAATTTTGTCAAAGGCCTTCTCTACATCTATTGAGATGACAAAGAATGTCATCTTAAACATAGTCAAAAACCATAATTTTTGTCCTGGATTCTGTTTATGTGGTGAATTACATTTATTGGTCTGTGTATATTGAACCATCCTTGCATCCCTGGAATAAAACTGACATTTTCATGGTGTACAATCTTTTTAATATGTTCTTAAACATGATTTGCTAATATTTTGTTAAGCATTTTTGTATCTAAGTTTATTAGGAATACTGGACTGCAGTTTTCTTTTCTTGATGTGTTCTTATCTGGTTTTGACATGAATGGGATACTGGCTTCCTAGAATGAATTTTGAAGTGGTTTATCCCTGGATATTTTATGGAATAATATGTGGAGAATTGGCATTAGTTCTTCTTTATTATTTATTTTTATTTTATCTTTTTAGATATACATGATGGTAGAGTATATGTGACATATTTACATAAACATGGGGTATAACTTATTCTCATTAGGATAAGCAGTCTTAGGGATACACCATGTGGAGTTTCACTGGTGTGTTTCTATGTATGAACACAGGGAAGTCATGCCTGATTCATCCTACTGTCTTTCACATTCACATCCCCACTCCATTCCCCCTTGTTAGCTGCGCTGAATTTCTGCTCTTCCCCTCCTGGCCCTTATTGTGTATTAGCATCTGCATATCAGAGAGGATTCAACATTTGGTTTTGGGGGATTGGCTTATTTCACTTAGCAGGATAGTCCCAGATCCATTCATTTACTGGCAAAAGTCATAAATTCATTCTCTTTTTGCTGAGTAATATTCCAATGTGTATATGTACCACATTTTCTTTATCCATTCATTTGTTGAAGGGCACCTACTTCGATTTCATAGTTTAACTACTGTAAATTGAGCTGCTATAGAAAATGATGTGGCTGTGTCACTGTAGTATGTTTATTTTAAATCCTTTGGATATGTACCACAGAGTAAGATAACTGGGTCAAATGGTGGTTCCATTGCAAGTTTTCTGAGGAATCTCCATACTGCTTTCCAGAGTGGTTGCACCAATTTGCAGTCTCATTAGCAGTGTATGAATGCACCTTTTACCCCACATAATCACCAATATTTATTGTTAATTGTGTTCTTGATAACTGCCATTCTGACTGCAGTGAACTGGAATCTCAGTGTAGTTTTGATTTGCATTTCTCTAACTGCTAGAGATGGTGGACATTTATTCATATATTTGTTGACCAATTGTGTTTCTTCTGTGAAGTTGTTGTTCAGTTACTTTTGCATTTATTGACTGGATTATTTGGGTTTTTGGTGTTAAGATTTTTGAGTTCTTTATATATCCTGGATATTAGTGCTCTATCTGAGATGCAGATGGTAAAGATTTTCTCCCATTCTGTAGGCTCTCTCTTCACCTTCTTGACTGTCTCCTTTTCTGTGAAGAAGCTTTTTAGTTTGATATGATCCTATTTATTGATTCTTGATTTTCCTTCTTGCACTTTAGGAGTCTAGTTGAGGAACTTAGTTCTGAGGCTGATGTGATGGAGATTTGGGCCTACTTTCTCTTCTAGTAGGCACAGGGTCTCTGGTGTAATGCCTAAGTCCTTGATCCACTTTGAGTTAACTTTTGTGCAGGGCAGAGATAAGGGTTTAATTTCATTCTGCTCCCCATGGATTTCCAGTTTTCCCAGCACCATTTATTGAAGAGACTATTTTTCTCCAATGCATGTTTATGGTGCCTTTGTCTAGTATGAGATAATTGTATTTATGTGGGTTTCCCTCTGTGCATTCTATTCTATTCTACTCCATTGGTCTTCACGCGTGTTTTGGTACCAATACCATCCTGTTTATATCACTATAACTCTGTAGTATGTATAATTTAAGTTCTGGTATTGTGATACATCCTGCCTCACTTTTCTCACTAAAGATCACTTTGGCTATTATGGGCCTCTTATTTTTCCAAATTACTTCAGTTCTTCTTTAAAGGTTTGGTACAATCCAGCTTAGAATCTTTCTCATCCTGGGATTTTCTTTATTGTATTGTATTTTCTTTATTGTATGGCTTTTATTACTGTTTCTATCTCATTATAAGTTATTGGTCTATTTATGTTTTCCATGTCTTCTTGATTCAGTTTTTGCAGATCATATTTCTCTAGAAATATATCCATTTCTTCCAGGCTTACCAATTTATTGAACTATTTGTTTCAAAATGGTCCCTAATTATCTGCTGGATTTCTGAGACTTAGTGGTATTTTTTCCTTTTTCATCTCTAATGGTATTAATTTGGTTTTTCTCCCTTTCTCTTTTGGTTAGTTTGGCAAATGGCTTATCAGTTTTATTTATCTTTTCAAAGTCAACTCTTAGTTTCTTTGATCCTTTGTATTGGTTTTTTTATTCTCAAAATTTTTGATATTGGCTCTGATTTTGATTATTTTCTTCCTTCTACTTGTTTTGGAATTTATTTTTTTCTTCTTGTTCAAGGTCCTTAAGATATTAGGTTATTTATTTGGGATCTTTCTGATTTTCTTATGTAGGCACTCATAGCTATAAACTTTCCTCTTAAAACTGCTTTCTTGGTGTCCGAGAGGTTCTAGGATATTGTATCTTTATTCTAATATGAGTCTATGAATTTTTAATTTTCTCCCTTGGTTTCTTCTCTAACCCATTAGTCATTCAGTGGACTATTGTTCAGTCTCCATTTGTTGATACATTTTCTGTATTATTTGATCATGTTGATTTTTAATTTCATTCCATTATGATGTGATAATATGCAAGAAATTACATCAAATTCTTGTATTTACTAGGATTTGTTTTGTGGCCTAAACTGTGGTCTATTTTGGAGAAGATTCCATGAGCCACTGAGAAGAAAGTATATTTGGTTGTTGTTGGATGAAATATTCTATAAATAATGTTAGACCCATTTGAATAATAATATTTTTCAGGTCCAAAGAGTCTTTTCTGTTTATGTCTAGAAGATCTACTAAAGGTGAGTTAGATGTATATTGACATCAATCAGTGTTATTGTACTGGGATCTATCTGAGGCTTCGATCTGAGTAGTTTCTCTTTTATGTAATTAGTTGCACACACATTTGGGGTGTTAATATTTATTATTACTATATCTTCTTATGGGATTTTTCCCTTTATCAATATGAAGTGACCTTCTTTGTTTCTTCTGATTGATTTTGCTGCAGAATCTGCTTTGTCAGATGTGAGAGTAGCTACTCCTGCTTGTTTTCAGGCTCCATTCAAACACTATGTAAATTTTCATACTTTCACTTTCAGCCTATCACTGTCTTTGCCTGTAAGGTGCATCTCTTGCAAACAATATATTGTTGGGTTTTGTTTTTAATCTGCTTTTCCAGCCTATGTCTTTTAATTGGAGAGTTGAGATCATTTACTTTCAATGTTATTGTATACCAATATTTATTTATTCCTAAAATTTCGATGTATTTACTTATTTATTTATTTATCTAGTCCTGTTTTTAATTTGATAAACAATTCTTCAAGTCATATTTGTTCTCTTTGTGAGTTCTGAGGTTTGTTTATTCTGTGTGCAGTGTTTCTTTAATTTCTGTAGTGATGGTTTAGTAGGCATGCATTCTTTGAGTTTCAGCTTATCTAAGAAGGTGATTATTTCATCTTCAAGTTGAATGATAGCTTTGATGGATATAGCAGTCTTGGTTGGTAGTTGTTTTCTTTCAGGACTTAGAACGCAATTGTTTCAAGCTCCCCTCACTTTTAGAGTTTCTGCTGAAAAATCAGAAGTGATTCTGATTGACTTGCCTCTAAATGTGATCCGACACCCTTCTCTTCTCACCTCCACTTCTTCAGCTCCCATTCTCTCCTGAATCCATCTAATTCATCCTACATCCAAGACCTCAACTAGAATTGCTTCCTTGAAACTGAACTTTGACCTCTGTTCTAGTCAGTTTTATTAGCCATGGTTTTGTTGCTATAATATAATATTGGAGACTAGGTAATTTATAAAGAATAGGAATGTATTTATCTCAGGGTTCTGGGGGATGCAAAGGACCCATATCTGCCTGGCATCCTATAAGGGTTTTGAAATGGATCCGCTCATTGAGGGTGTCACATGATGAGACAGAACAGGTGGTAGTCTTGGTCTCTCCTTCTCTTTTTAAAAAACACTAATGCCCTCACAGTAGCACATATTCAAAACCTCATCTTAGTCTAATTATCCCCCAATGACTTCACATCCAAGTACAGTCAACAAGTGAACACCTGAACTTTTTCAAACTGTAACAATCTCTGTGTCCCAAATCCTATGGTGAAACTTCTGCCATCTTCTTTCTTTCTTCTCTCAGAATTGAACTAATTTCTCCTATAAAGTGTTCTCCTCTGCCACAAGCCTCCCCTGGTTTTCATGCTCGCATACCAGCTGTTTCCTTGTAGTTCCACATTGCCCATGGGCCTGAGGACTCAGATCTAGCCTTTCCACCCTGATCACCTATTTGTCCCAACGTGCCCTGGTTGAACTCATCTAATCCCACAGCTTTATAACTTTTTATATGCTGAAGACTCCAAAATGTTACCTCCTGAGCCTTTTATTGTATCAGTCTTCTTCACACAACACAACAAAGTCCAAATGAATAGGAGCTTGAACAACTCCTTTTCTCCATCTCCCTGGTGGTCATCTTTGTGCTAAGATGACCATTTTCTGGCCCCAACTGTCCTCCCAGCAGCCTCCATCCCCTGTCCTCCAGCACATCCTTAATGTTTCTACTTCACTGTCTGCTTTCTGGCTCTTGAGAGCCCCCTGAGATTTGGTCCCTATGAGTTTCCATCCTCATCCTCCTGCTCTTCCAGCAGCCAAGACCCTGCCAGCCATGGGTGCTCCACACGCATTCTCTTGTAATGCTGGGCAGACTCATCTCCATCCTGCTTGGTTCTTTTACAAGAGAAGCTGTCAACATGCCTGCCACCTTGTGTGGGCTTCCCAGATCCCAATGTGCAGCTCAGCACCCTCTTCTGTTAATGGCTATTTCTCAAAAATTGTCCCTTCCTTTGACCCATTTCCTTGCTTATTGTCTGCATGCCCCTCACACCAAATTTGGTCTTCCCAACAACAGACATTTCATGTTTTTGCCTTGTCTGCCACAAGGAGAGTGTGGCATGGAGGGAGTCACATTGGGTGAAGGAAGCGCAGAGTTTGCACGATCCTCACAGAGATCCAGCAGTTTCTTTTGGAATCCCAGTACTTCTGAGGTAGGTGGGAAAAGCAAATGGTGCTTGTCAGTACCTGCTATAGCAAATTCATAAGGGGTCTCATGTGTCCCCATGAAAGCCAGGGCTCCAGTATACCCCATAAAGGAAATCTGTGAAAAGGTCAGTAAGACCCAGGCCTTCTGGTTTCTGATGATCAAGTTTGAACCAGGGATAGAAATCTATAATGGCTATAGGAGCTAGTGAAAGCTACTTCTTCAAAGCGTTCTTCATAAAGATGATTCTCTGAGCCCCACTTTGGGTAAGACTTAGGCAACATGTACATCTGACACACAGGACTTTCTCCTTGTCCTGGAGACCCGGGGACCATGCGCCTTGTAGCCATAAAATGCATGCACCTCCACCCTTTCCAGAGTAGCATGACAGTGAAGATGATCTGCTCTCTGACTGTGGAACTCTAGAGACTTAAGCTCACAGGATGTAGAACCACTGTATTGCACATAAGGCACAGGTGGGTTTCACTGAGAGGAGCAGGGAGGGGCCAAGTTGCAGGACCACATGAGAAGCTTACAAAATGGTGAACAGACCTTGCAAAGCTCAGGGGATTCTCCTCCAGGGAGAGGAGCTTCAGCCCCACAGTGTGTCTAAACACACCCAGCACCCCTGCCTGGTCCAAGACTGCAGATTGTCCCTTGCAGAATCCAAAGTCACATCTGTGTCCAAGACCACCCCACCTGCAGCCAGTCTGGCTACAGTGAATTTCCTCTATGTTGCACACACGGGGATCCTGCACAGCTGATTTGGGGAGGGGTCCTTCAGTCCCCAGGGCAGCAGATGACTCCCGGTGCCTTCCTTCCTCACCTTGTGACCATACCCCAAAGTCTGCTCTTCTACTGCATCCCTGAAGCACAGTAAGGCCTCCCGTGCCAGAGGGCTGGCAGAGTAAATACACAAAGGCAAATGAGCGGGTGGAGGAAACTCAATTACAAAATGACTATGTTCCCACCCACCACAGCCTGCCTGGAAATAATGAGATAGAGAACCCTGGCCCTTAATAGCCAGCCTCTCCGTGACCTGGCAGAGGGTACCTGTTAAGACACCAAGAACACATTTTGCCTGTCTTTGCCTGAGCTCTTCATTTGTCAGATGGGCTAGGGACAATGCCTGCTAACAGGCAATCTGGGGAAGCTGTAAAGAACAGTGCCAGAGCCGCTCAGGCAGAAACGCCTTCCCACACAGCCCGGCCCTGGGCCAGGCGCTGCAGGTAGCACTGAGGACGTATCCAACAGCAGGTGCAGGGACCGGACTCAGCACACTCACTGCACAGCGGCTCTCCTTACCTGAAAATGGAAGAAGTGGATGATCTCATAGTCACAACAATCATGCTAATTTTGCCGAGCACCGCAGAAGGGGCACATCAAATGAGAAAAACAGCCAGTGAGAAAGGGAAGGAACGAAGGTAGAGGGAGCTGACCTTCAGCAGGCTTTATCCTAAGACAGCCTGGCGATGGTCTCCCTGAGATCACGCGACACGCACCTGGTCCTGTGTGGCACGCTGCACAGGGAACGCCCAGGCATGTAGCCACAGAAATAAAGTGGGAACACCTGGGCTTTTTGTAAGAAGATTTGGCACCTGGTGACTCATTTCATTTATTTAAAAATTGACACCTGTTACTTTCTCTGAGAAGGGACATCATGCACACAGGTTAACTGTAGAGTCATCATGAAATTCACACTTGGCATTGGCAATCTGGCATTGAGTATCCATGCCATCTACCAAGGGACCACAGTATGCAGGTATCAAGTGCAGATTTCAAACGCAATCACTTAAAGAACAGCTTTAACTACATGAGAATGACTCACCTCTATACTGCATGATAAAGATAAAAACTGAATATGATAAAGTAAGAAAAGTTTGCATCATATGTAACTTGAATTTGAGGATCAATATTTTAGAATATAAAGAATTTCAAGACGCAACAACAGGAAGGTAGTGAACTAAGAAAAAATCAAATTAGGTGTTTTCAACAAGGAAGTTTTAAATGTTTATTAGGAAAGTCAAATAACATCTGACTTCACTAATAATTCAGAGCAGTGATAGTTAAAGCAATAAGGAGGTGGGTGTTGACCCATTATTTCAGAATAAGGCATGCCACTCCATAACAACCGAAAGGCGTGGCTTCCGACAAGCAGGAGTGTAAGTTAAGGAAGCTTTCTGCAAGATAATCGGTTGTTATTAGGTACTAGAATATGGTTTCCCTATTACTTACTAATTTCATTCCTTGGTACTGAATTTGGGAAATACTTCTACATTTGCATTAGGAAGCAAATAAAAGAATGATGAGTGAAGCATTATTAAAACAAACATCAGAAATACTCCCAGCGCCTATTAATCAGAAAAATATTAAATAGGCTTATTACGGCCATATCATGGGGCACTCCACAGAAGTACCAAGAAAACGTAGATCTACAGCTACTGAGGAGGAAACTTTTACTGCATATTGACTGACATGGCAGTCATCACTGAATAAAATTGGACTTATGTTTAAAATAAAAAGCAAAAGTTTACATTTTAACTTAATAATGCTGTATACTTGTGTTTTTTTTTTTTTTTTTTTTTTTTTTTTTTAAAGTTAGAAAACAATATCGAACCCCTTGATGGAAGTTGCCTAGGACTAGGGGCAGTAATGGCGCTGGCGACGTTTCCCTTCCTCCTGTTTTACACTCAGTTCGCCACACCACCTTGCCCGTGTGGCCACATGTGGTGGAAGAAGAGCCACAGGGCAGTGACAGAGGTCAGCCTGGGTGTTGACACAGGCTGGCTACGCTTCCTGCCCCCTAAATGTCCAGGAGAACCCGGAGTAGAATAAATAGATGCCATTTGACCTGTAGAATTAAAAAGTGTTGGAAGAGGGTTTGTGAAACAGACCCTTGTAAGTCGTTGGAAAAAAGTTGATCCTCACTTCCCTCAGAGCAATTTGGCTCTGCCACTCAAAATTCAATTTTTCCTCAGTGTTAACCCAGCTATTATACTCCTAAGAATTTGGTCAGGGAAATGCATGCAAATATGCAAAGATGTCTGCAGATCAATGTTCACCGGAGTGTGCAGAGCTGGGGAAGGGTCACCATGTGGGTCTGGCTGTTTCCCACCACACCAGGGAACTCCCTGTGGCAGAGCAGGGGCCGAGGTTGTGCAGGGACACAGCAGGCGTGGCAGCTGGATCACAGTTCATCCTCTTGACTGTGGCTGATGGAGACTCATCTAACCACTTTTTCTTAACCTTCGAAAGGTAATCTTAAACTGAGACGCACAGCATCCAAGAGTATGTGGAGTCTTCTGCTTTTGCTCTTCCTGTTCACAGAACGTGTGTCATAGGAGGATTGGCTTTTGATAACTGGATGCTCAGCGAGAGATTGCCACTGTATTTAGTACATTTCTGGACATCTCCATGGTTATGCTTCTGCAATTTTGGAATTTTTGGATAACATGTTTTGGTTTCTCCACTGTCTTCCATTAGTCTTGTTGCTGGGCGCACCTGTTTCTTTAAGTAATGGATTTAGGGACTCTTCAAGCACTAGGGAAAGAAAGTGGGATTAACAAGTTTAATTAATGAAAATCTGAAAGGTAAAGATAAACTAGCAGTTGACGTAGAAATCAGAAAAATCCCCGTGCTCACGTCCCTGCCATCGAAGTCCCTCTGTGGCATCAGTGCCTGATGGGTGGGCTCCAGCAGTGGCCCTGGCCCCTCATCTGCGTGCTTTCCCTACCTTCAGCAGATGCAACGAAACAAGCAATTTGCCCATGAGCTTTCCAGTGGCAACGTGGCTGCTTTCTCTCACCTTTTATCTGGTATAGACTTGTATCTGGGAGCAGAACCAGGAGGTGGAGATCCTGAGGCAGGCGGGGTGGTGGACCCTTACAGACCCGAGAGGCATGTTCAGCAGGTGTTCTTCCTGAGTGACTGAAAAGCTCCGCCTGGTGTGGGCAGAAGAGCGATTTGCCATGAGAGGTTTTTCCAGGGTTCCTGGCACCTCTGGATGGAGAGGGAGCTTGCTCTGCAAGTGCAGCAGGCACCAGTCAGGAGGTGACTGCTACCGTCCTGCTGGAGGGAAGGGCGGGCCCTGGCTATGCTATCAGTGATGGAGGTGAGCAGACGCTGCAGGCACCTTGAAGACAGAGCCCCAGGACCTGACGATGGATGGGCCGTGGGTGGTGACGGGGAGGGGGCCCAGAATGACCACAGGGCTCTTAGCCTGAACACCAGGAGGCGTGTATCTGGACGGTGGGTGGGTGGACTGCACACGTGTGGGTCTGGAAGGGATGGCAAGCTTGTGTTTGTGCAGGAGGAGGCTGAGCACCTTGCTAGCTGACTCCGAAGGTCAGTGAGAAGGCACTGATGGGTGGATGCCCGTCTCAGGACAGGCTGTGGCCTGGGCAGCACTGGGGTTGATGGTGGTGTGTAAGCGTCTCTGTGCCCCTTCCTCTTGGCACTGAAGAGTTCAGTTGTCTCCCTTGGCTGGTCTGCACACCATGCCAGTGGCCCTGAGCATGGCAGTATCCGACAGGGAGGAGCGAAAGGAAGGTGCAAAGTAGCTGCTCATGTGGGACGTGAAACGTCGGGCGAATCACACTGAAGACGTATCTGTTCTCTAAAGAACCAGGGGGCGGAGCCCTCTAGCAGAGGCGCGCTGAGACCCCCTTCCTGATGGGGCACACCGGCTGATGCCAGGCCTGGCCAGCCTTCCTCGCCTCCTCCTCAGCAGGATCTCATCCACACACGTGGTTCCTAGGTAACAGGTGAGTGGCGCTCAAGAGCTGTGGCAGAACATCAGAAAGAGGAGTAAGGGTTTATTCCTTGAGGCCTGAATTTTCCTGTAGTTGACAAGTTAAGCCTTAACGTAATATCATCGGTGTATTCCTAAACATTCACGTATGGAGTGAAATGATCCTTATTTTGAAGAAGGCCCGTGAGTTGAATTTTTAAAAATAATTCACTTTTCAAAAGTATTATGTAGTTTTTATGGAGGAGATTTGTCTCAGTAATGTGAATACAGATGATGGTAAAACTCCTCTCCGTTTTTATCATTTTAATTACATTTCCCCATGTGAGAGAAACATGAGGAGTTAATTAATGTGGTTTTGACATAACATATTAATATTACTGTTTATCATTCTACCTACTATAATATGAGTCTCCAGCTCAAATTTGCCCATAGAAAGAGGACACCCAGTCAGCAGCACCTACCACCCACCAGCAGTGAGCTCTTGGTGGAGTCGGACCTACCTGGTTGATCCATCAGAGGCCAGGACGGTGCCCTGCCCCCCATGGAACGCCCTCAGCTTTGCTGGTGGTGGTAAGAGATGACTGCAGAATCAAGTTCTGGCCCTGCTTCTGGTCCTGCAGGTCACCTTGGTTCATCTGCTGCTCCTGCCTGGCTCCTTCCACCTCTGTTGTCCTTTTCTGTCTTTGTGGGTTTCTTGGCATCTGTTACCAACACTTAAGATTCTGCCTATTGTCCTGCAAGGTCTAACTCACACTCATAGCTGGGCAGAGTGCCCAGAGATTTGGAGAAGATACCACCCATGAACCCAGGTTTATACCACCAAGCATGCCAGAGACTGCAGACTGAGAACTGCATCCATGGGTCCCCTCTAGCAGCTCCCTGTGAGGTCCCTGAGGCAGGAGACCCTACTGTCTCTGTTTTATAGGCAGCACCAGACCCTGGACAATGGCTGTGGCCATTTTCCAAGATGATAAGTCATAGAGGGGCTTCTGGACTCCAGGCACTGTGTCCGAGCCTTAGCACACATGGCCTGAATGGCAGGGATCTTGGTAGGATTAGCAGGAGAAACATGGTTTCCAAAATAACCTCTGGCACATGCTGAAGAATAAAATCAAGCCTAATGCAGTCGGTAGTCAGAACACCACGGCTAGTGAGCCACCCTAAAAGCATATGACCTCATGAGTCTCTCCGCCCTCCAACCCTGAGGCGCAGAGGTCCACCACAGACGCAGCAGTGGCCCCATACCACGTGCTAAGCAGACTGCCCCTCAGCTTCAGCCTGGCCAAACCCAGGAGAGGCGAGGGCAACTGCCATGCGGCAAAGCTGCTTGGACTGAAGAGCTGGGCCGTGTCTGCCTGCTCCTGCCGGAGTCGCTGGGTGGGCTCCCGGTGACCTTCCTCCCCAAGACGGGCCTCTTCAGCAGCCACCTGTCTCCTCTCTCGTTGCTCCTTAGCTCCTTCTGCTGCGCTCTCCCTTCTGCCTTCATCTCTCTCAGCTTTTCCAATAGAAATTTACACATCTGCCCACATCTGCAGTTATTTATGCATCGATTCTTCCCAACCCCAACACCCCTCTCACAGAGGAAGCACTAAAAAATGCTCAGTGGCTGGACCATGTGACCACAGCAGTTGATGTTAGCAGTGACCTATCCGTTTGTGTGGCCAGGAATGTTTCCAAGTCACCATCATATTCCCATCATTTAGCAGGTTTCCTGAATTTTAAAAGGCGATCCATAAATGCTAGTGAAATACAACTCAGGAGCTTTTAAACTGAGGTAAAAGGCCAGGCATTTAATTTTTAAAAGATACTAGATGAGTCATTTTCCCATTTCTCTTCATTGACACTTTCTAAGGTTTGTAAACTTCTTTATCTTCTTTGGTGCCGTCTAAGCTTGTTTCCAACCTGCTACATGGCCGCAGACAAATGTCAGAGCTCTGAGCCTCTTGAGATCATTTTCCATGAAGTTCAGGATACATATCAGTTTCACAGGCATTATGCCAATCTTTCAAACTTCAAGAATAGGGAAAATTAAGCTCTTTCTGAGCAAGTTTCTACTTTCTTCCTTTTTAAAATTGCGGACACTTTGCATATAAATAGAGGGATTATGGAATTTTAAATTGCAAAACTTGTAGAAAGTTATCTTCTGGGTAGAGTTTAACATTTGAGGTGAAAGAGAGCTTGTGACCAGAGAGTGTGCCCCTCTTTCATTTCTTCAGCATATATCAGGGTATGTCTGGGGGTCCGTGGGCATCTGTGTTAGAATGTATGCAATTTTAAGTGACAAAATGCAAAGCAGCCCTCAAGATTTGCTGTTACCCTTCGACAATACTCTTGTGAGTGTTTAATGAAATGGTACCATTCCCTAAAATTCCTGTGTTGTGACATTATCGAGGGGTGGGGACTCTGCGAGGCGATTAAGTCTCAAGGGCTCCACCCTCGTGGATGGAACCTGGGCCCTCCTGACAGGCGTGGAGCCCTCCGCCTGGCTTCCCTGTGTGGAAACAGTGAGGAGGTGCCCATGGTGAAGCAGGAAGCTGCCCTCAGCACACCCGAGTCGGCGGTGGCCTGGTCTCGCACATCCGGCCTCTGGATCCAAGGCTGGGAGCTTCTGTTCTTTGCACACTACTCAGGACCAAGCCATGGCAGCCCTGGTGCCCGCTCTGCCCGCCCAATCTCCTCCCGCTCCCACTCAGCTGTCCCAAGACCCCCGAGTTCCCACACAGGAGAGCACACGGAATGCAGACCACCTAGGAAAGGCCGGATGGCTTCGTTTACCTGACAACTGAAGATGGGCAGACCACATTAAGCAATTCTTGTTCATGTAAAATACACTGAAAATATCAGGAGCAAGGTGGATTTTATGATAGGAGGGGAGCAGGAGACCCCTCTGGCTCACACACCAGCACCCGCAGGAGTCATCTCCAAGTAGCCCTGCATAGCACTGAACCCCAGAGTCCACCCCAGGGACACACCCAGGTACAGCCCAGCCCTCGGGAAGCCCAGGGCTGCTTCTCCCAGATGATATTGATTGATGGTGTGCAGTCCCTCCAGCTCAGAGGCAATTTGGCAGGCAGGTCATTTTCACCGTAAGCAATGCCGTCTGACCACGCAGCTGATGTTTGACTTGCAGGCTGCAGAGTCTGAGAATCAACCTAAGCAAGAGAAGACATAGAAGAAAGAGTAGGTGGGGAAGGGGCAGGGGTGGTTTACGCCTCTTCCTGCACAGAGAGGCACAGTCTGTTTACCTCCAGGAGGAACTGGTGGGTGTCTTCAGATTCTTCCAGGTGACAACAGTCAAACCCTGGACAATTGGGTACCCAAAGGGTAGATGTGGAACTGTGGGGAGCCCAAGGACTGTCTTGGAAAGAAAGGGCTTGGCAGATGGGATCGGTGTCTCAGCTCACTGCCAGTTGGAGTTGACTGGCACTAGAGAGGAGGGAGCCACATCAGAGCTACCTTCAGACGATCTTCTGGGTTCGGTCTTGGGCTAAACCACATCTCATTTCACTTTGCACAGAGTGTATCGCGTAAAAGCGTAATTAGTAAAAAGCAATTCCATATAGAGCCTGAATTTCTGATGCTCATCTGGACTAAGTGAACATTGGATGCTTTCAAGATGGGTCATTTGCTTAAGGAACATGGAGTCATTAACCAGATTGAAAGGTGTCTTCAGGAGCTGCACCTGTCTGTGGGTCTGTCCCGCCATTCAAACCAGTCTGGGTTCAGATGTGGGCTTTGCCCTCACAATGCACTGGGTTCATTTTACAAAGCTCAATGATCCTAACTTTAAAAAATAAAAACCTTCATAAAAATACTAATTGCTTTTCGGGGTTATGAAAACAAATAAGAAAAAACAAAAAGTTCTCCTATTTCGCCCATGATGACAAACATGGCCAGCCTGTATGCAAATGTTTTCTGATGCCATTGGTAATGGAGATCACCAGGGAATAACATGCACAAGATCTCGTGCATGAAAGAATTCCAAGTACATTCTATTATTCAATATGAAACTATTCAAATATGACTAAACGCTTTAGTGATATATAACCACTAAGTGTTGAGTGGTAATGTTTTATATCATAGAATAGAATTTATTTTAAATTGCCTTGTGCTTACTGGCTGCAGGGCAGGTATTAAAGACCTTTGTGTTTCTTGACATTTCCCCAGGGCATAGAGTTCTCAGAATAGATAACTAACTTCCAAATATACTGGCATGAATTGCAGAGCCAGCAGCTGGGGAATGTGCCTGATGCTGTCACTCTGATCATCTCAGTGAATCACTCCCCTGGTCTACTGTCTCTGTCCCATGTGGGGTGCAGTACAGGGTTCAAATGGGATCAAAGGGAGAGTTATTTTTAAAGCAGTACCTATTTCTTAGCATTAACCACACCACAGAGTCTGGAGGTAAGTCCACCATATGATCACCCCACTTCCTATACCAACTGCAAATTTGGGGATTTCCAAACCTACCTCTATGAGTCAGGGTTCTCTAGAGGAATAGAACCCACAGGAGGTAGGAAGGTAGGTAAGGTAGGTAGGTAGGTCGGATTATGAAAAGGGGATTTATTAGATTGGCTTATACAACCTGAAACTGGATAGTACCACAATGGCCAACTGCAGTCTGGAGAGCTGGAGGAGCCAGGAGCTGCTCAGTACAAGATGGAACCTCAGAACAAGATTGACCAATGATGCAGCCCTGGTCTGGGACCCAAGGTTTGGAAACTCCCCAGAGAATCATGTCAGAGCCTGCTTTGGAATAGTGAAGGGATGGAATCCTATGTCCTCAGGTGATCTCAGCAGCCATAATAGAAGCACACGCTCAGTGACTGAGTTTGCATCTCCTCCTCCTTCTGCCTGTTTTTCCCATTGAGGTCCTAACCTATTGGAATGGGCCGCCTACACTTAGGGTGTGTCTCTGCCTCAGTTTGCTGTCCCACATCCAGTCTTCCTAGAAACACCCTTACTGACACACCCAGAAACCTCTTAATCTTAGGCCTTTCTTGATCCAGTCAAGTGGACGGTGCAGCTCACACCCCAGGCTCGGTGCCTCCCTATGAGCACTCACGGAACTCACTAAGCCGTCGCACTCAGGGTTAGGAGGGAACAGAGATCAAGCTCGGCAGGAGGGGATGACCAGGGCAGGACCCACGAGTGCTCCCAGCATGGCCTTCTCCTGCCCTCGAGCGACAGTCGGGATGTGTCACAACAGGCATGGAGTTCTGCCACAGAGGGAAGCCTGCCGAGGCCAGCGTCCAGTCACTCCACAGCAGCCTCCTCAAAGGCTGAGCTGCCCATGTGCTGGAACTCGGTCTCTGGGTCAGCTGAAGCCACAGGAACAGGAGCCCCCAGCTCACTTCTCAGGGATGATCTCTGTGGCAGGTCCTGCCCCCAGCCAGCTGCAGCCGGCCCCACCCTAAGATCTGACTGTGAAGACTCACTTACCAGATGTGACAAGATTCTGTTCCACAGCCGCGGAGCAAGTCTGGACCTCTCTGTGGCTAAGGCCATGGTTTACCATGACCATATGGTATTATTTCCAAAGATAGTGAAATCTTTAAATTCTGAACCTTAAATGTCACAGAAATGGTAAGACTGAACAACCAACTCTAGGAACAGGTGTCGAAGGAGACATAGGGCGTCTCAAAAGCCAGTCAAGCTGCAGGGTGCACCCCAAGAGGCCAAGTGGCAGCTTTGGCTTGTTCACATGCCAACAGACATGGGAGAGGCTAATGTGGTCAGCACTGGGCTCCAGGTATGTAGGCAGGGACGGGTTTGGTCGCTATGTTTGTAGCTCACAGTGCTTGCCTGTGCATGGGCAGGATGGTTGATAAGGGAATCTTCCCGCATGGTGCCAGAGCTCGCTCATGACAAAGTCCTGGGGAAATGTGCCTAGTACTCTGGAGGTGTCTCAGAGAAAGCATTGACATGATCACTCCAGTCATCCCTTGTACCCTATGTAAAATACACAAGTGTGCCTTGTCAGATGCCCTGACCCTCTTGGAATATGCCCAGAAGCAAGATGCAAAACCAGAGCAGAACAGCAAAGGAAACAAACTGCCCACTGTGGACTTCACATGAGTTTCCATGATGTGTGGAGAAGTGGCTTGGTGGCTTTAAATTTAAGTGATTTGTGCAGGCTTGTAGCACACAGAACAGTTTTGTAAAAGTGATGTGACTTATAAACTATATGACTTAGGATAGTACAGACAACAGGAAGTCCTGCCTAAGACACTAAGGACAGGGTTGAACATAGACAGAGTTGTTTCTTAAATAGGTGTTAGGGCATTAAGCAACAATTAATAATTTAACAGTATTCCTTAATGTAGTCCACGTATGCATGACTAACTCCTTGCTTTCAACTTGTGTTCAAAATGAAGTAGGACTTTCATGTCCATGAGCAGCTGGGATCATTATCTAAAGATAGAGCCGTACTCTGATCTCTTACTGAGGTAAACCAGAGGTCACCAGTGAACAATGTAGGTGAAAATGTTTGACCATTGCTAAAAATCAAGTGCAGGAGAAGAAACTTTGGAGCTTTCAATCATGTTGGTGGAGTCCTGAGGGCTTGGTAGAGTCCACCCTGATTCTGAAGTTTGACTTTAAATTATGATTTTTAGGAAACAGAGACATTTAGGAGTAAAAAATAATTCCATCCCCTCCCCAAAATGAGAAGACCCTGTGAGTGTGCCTTTAATGAAGACAAGGTCCCAACGACTGGATGGTGTCACTAAACCTCAGTTTGACAGCTACAAACTACCGCTTCACAGAGGCGAACCTCAAACAGGACCCCAATCTCCCCAAGAACTGGTGCAGAACCACAGGAAGGCTTCCAGCCAAACACTGGGTGCCTCCCAGGTCTGCCCACAGCCCTGTTTACACCAGGTGATTTCCCACGTGACGACGGCGTGTCCAGCTGTTTTGTGAGGATGGGCCCTGTGCCCCGGCTCCGCCTGCAGCCTGGACGGGGCTGCACCCTCTTCCGATTCCCTCTCGTGCTGGCTTCACGCTCACATCTGCCTCGGGAAGCTCATCACACAGGCATTGGTGTTGGGAAGAATCAGACGGACGTGCTGAGACTCGATTCTGAGGGACCACGCCCGCCCCGCGGGTCCCGCACCTGCCTCAGGGCACTGGCTGGGCGGCTCTCCCATGGCCTCTGCAGAGGGGCACCCTCTCAGTGTGAGTGGACACTGACCGGGCGTTCTCCCAGGCGCCTGAGGCTGGACCTGAAATTGGCTTCTGTGACTCACCATTCCAACATGGGCACGCTCCCCCACGCCGGAGTCCCTGCTGCCGCGGTGTTTGCTGAGCCGCTCTTGCACCTCTGAAACGAGAAGGAGCCCCATGTTGAGGCCCAGCTCAGGGCCCTCCACCTGTGAATGTTTCCTCTAAGTTTCCACCTGGTCAGCAACGTGGGGCCCTGTTCACTGTGCTTGTGTAAATATCCCTTGATTTTACAATGACTTACTAGAAACTTTGTCTTAGCCATCTTTATGACCAAGGACCTGTATTTTTATTTTTATTTTTAGAAATTCCCTGCACAAAACAAAGGACATATAGAGAGTCATCTCTACATGTTTTTAATTAATTTATTCTAACTAGTACAAAAACCCTAAGATTGTGCATGTTACTGGTAACGTGATGTCGGGTGCACGTGTACACTGTGGCGTTGCCGAGCTGCTTCTCCCTGTGCAGTGGAGCCCACAGCGTCACAGTGACCAGTTCTTCATGACCCGGGCTAGGGCAGGCTGCCCCCGGCCTCCACACCCAGCAGCTCACAGGCATTTGTGGCCTGCTCCTGAGGACGAGCCAGGCTGTCTGCTGGCCTCTACTCACCCACCTCTTCAGTCTCTGGGTAGAGGGAAGGAGACACGACCAACCAAGCGTTAGCCCGAGGATGTTGCCAGGAAACGCGAATCCTTCGTCCTGGTTTCACTGCCAGCGTGGGTAGGACCCTGCAGAAGGTCCTGCGAGCCTGGTGAAGACGCTCTGCTTGCAGCCATCCCGCTCAGGGTGCTGAACTCCATCTGCCCTCAGGGTTCTGGTCTTTGCACAGATCAGCTGGCAGGGCAGTGGATGGAAGTCATGTGAGCCAGGTGGAAGGGCAAGAACGTGGGTCTGGATCTCAGAACAAAGAGACGGACATGCAGCAGCAGTGTGAATCGCTCAGGAGAGGCTGTACCAGGCCACAGGGCTTGGCTGTCCTACGCAGAGTTGGCAGTGCACATATAAATCCAGCAAGAAGGACAGTCACCCAAGGGCCTCGATGAATGTGGTTGAAGTCAGTGGTGCTGACGTGATGCCCGAGGGAGAGAGCGCCACCCACCTCCTTTGCCCAGAAGGCCCTGCTCTCCAAGGTAGCATCCTGTATCATCCACCAAAGGACCTGTGTTGGAAGGAAAGGGTCACCTCACTGCATGCAGGTAACAGCGGTGATGGAGGAAAGCAGGTGAGGCCCCGAGCGGCCGGCTGTCGTGAGAATCTCCACACGTGGTCACCAGGCGCCACTCCAGCTGGCTGGTGCTTGGTCAGTGCCCCTGCAGGGGCAAAGAGGCGACTGTAAATGAGCTTCTCCACCGTGAGCCTGCAACTGCCATCTGCCACCTCCTCCGGGCAGCAGAAGTGCTAGGCTTCACCTCTTGGTCCTCAGAGCTGTGCCTCTTTGTCCTTGTTTCTGTTTCATTCAGTTTTCCAGACACAAGCAAAGGGTGGGGATATGGTAGCATTTTCTTCTCGGGAAAAACAAAATCAAAAAACAAACAGATCAAACAAACAAATGGAAATACCTGTGTATGTGGGGGTCATTTTTTAAAGACCTAAATTTCCTCTTTTAAATCACAAAATCTTGCCATGTCCATTAGGGTTTTAAAAATACATATTTTTCTCTTATTAAAAGGAATGAAGGTTCATTGGCAAAATTTTGGGAACAGGAAATGTGAGAACATGTCAGCGATGTCTTCGGCAGTACGGGTAGGTCCTCTTGCCCCTTGGAGGTCCTCCTCTCTGACTCCCTGTGCTGTGTGTCTGGAGGATGCTTGACATAGATTCTGTAGCCATCAATGCTATTTTGTCACTGAACTCCACCTTCTTAGCACTTTTCAATGTTACAAGTGCTTTTTTTGAACTAAGTGTAATGACTCTGATTTCTTCTTGAAACCAGTCAGCACTGCATCATGGTTTGCTACTGCCATTATTGAAGTGACAGCGTCCGCAGCAGGCTGGTGCAGACTCGGTCTCCGTGGGGATCCCCTCCACAGTCTTCTTCCTGTCTGTGTCCCTCCTGCCTCTGGCTGCTCTCCTTCCCTCCCTCTCGCTTCCTTCTCCTCCACGGTCCAGATTTTATATGATGGAACCTGAGAATTTGGTTCCCACCTGGGGAAGTCCCATAGGGTGTGGCAGCTGCCATGGAGGAAGGTAGAGGCGCGGAGTCAGCGGGGCCAGGCCTCTGTGAGTGCGCAGCCCTGGGCCCCACTGGCCCGCTCCTCTGAGATTTTCTACGACTCCCAATGTGCCAAGTAATTTTGAAGTTTTGCTCTTTGGCTGTTATTTAATACTAGCATTGAAAGTCACTGGAAATGCGAGGCTTTAACTCATTATCTGTATTGATTAAGCAAACCAAGGTAGTCAGCAGGTGCAGCATTGCTCTCAGTGCCGCGCCTGCAGAGATTGGCGGCTGTGGAGTCTGGTGGGGCAGCGTGGCCGTCGGTACACAGTGCTCAGGGGCGGTTCTGTGTGTCCCATTGCTCCCGAGGCACGAGCTCTGCCACCACTTCTTACCTGTCCCTGTTTTTCCATTAAAGGAAATTTCATCATTTCACTTACGTTAATTGATAATAGAATAACTAATATTTGCAGGGACAACACCAAAGAAATATAAATGATAGAACTCTTCACTGAAAATAAGTAGTTAAAAATAAGTTAACAGATTCCATTTTCTCTCTCTCGCTGGTATAACCAGATTACTTATCCATCGAGGGAAACTACCCCACCCTTGGTGTAGACATTGGAGTCATGTGTTGCTCAGCTTGAAACTACCTGTCAATCCACTCCTCATCACCGAGCAGCTGGCTGTCACTGCATGTTTCCAGAACGGTGAACTCCTGTGGCTTGTAGGGCCAACAGAGTTGTTCAGCCTTCAGAGTTGCCTCCTGAGGTTGGGACTGCAGGCCCTGCATCTGCCAGGTCAGGGGACACTGCTGTGCACCAGCACAGGTCCTGCGGTGGCCCCAATCCTCCTTCTGTTTGGCAGGAACCTTCTCTTTTCCTCCGTTTGTGCTTGCTTCTTCCCTCCGTTAACGTGACTGAGCACCCGCCATTTGCCATGTGTGGCCACTACTCACAGGTCCCCAAAGCCATTCCTTCAGGGGCCAGCTGACCAAACCTAATTAACAGAACTCAGTAACCAGGGTTTTATTTGCTTTTCTCAAAAGTCTTACTTTAAATGGAAAATGATTCATCTTTAACAAAATCCATTATTATCCTCTAAAATTGTTAAAGGTCCCTCCCACAGTGATTTCTGCAAGTCATTATCATATTAGCATGAATGTGGAAAAATATATGGTTACATAAGTTGAAACTTAATATGCTCATCCATTACTGTAGCCAGAATAATTTCAAATAAATCATTTCCATTTCTTTAAAATCATAAACTTAGGAAACGGTTCGTTTGTCAACTTTTTGTCATTATGACCAAAATACCTGACAAGAACAACTTAGAGGAGGAAAGACTTATGTGGGCTCCCAGTTTCAGAGGTTTCAGTCCCTGGTCAGCCACATCTATTGCTCTGGGCCTGAGGTGAGGCAGAATATCATGGCAGAAAGGTAAGGTGGAGGAGAGTAATTTAGCTCATGGCAGCCAGGAAGCAGAGAGAGAGAGGAGCCAGGGCCAAGAGGTGGTCCCCAAAGGCACCTGCCCAGTGACCTGCTTCTCCAGCCACCACCCAGTAATCCATTCAAATCTCCAAATGCATAGACACACTGATTGGGTCTCCGCCCTCGTGAGCTAAGCCTTCCCCTGGGAGCGTCCCCCGGCATCGCCAGGCATGGGTTTGAGGGCGCCACCCCTCCGAGCCACACTTGGGGATTTAGCTCAGTGGTAGAGCAGCACCACAAAATGGTTTGACATTGTGAGATTTTTGACTCTGCTTCCTCTGATCACAATGGGGGACTAGGCCTTTGGCATACAGAGGACCTAGGAGTCTCTGTCCCTCAGTTTGTTCGGGTGTGTGTTCACGTGGCCTCTTGGCCCTGCTGAGTCACTCTGAGGATGTCTGTGAGGGTTAAGTAGCTGACTTCAAAACAGGATTCAGAGGAAGAGGGCCAAATCCAGAGGGTGACAGAAGTAACAGCAGGCAGGGCAGGATGGCACGTGGACAGCTGGGTCACTCAGCTCTCTGTGACCCACCTCAGCCTCGATTATCACACTGGGGAAATGCCAACGGCTGCCCGGGTCACTTCTGCACCCGAGTGGAGTCCATGAGATGTGGCCTGGACCAGTGACTGTCAGCTCTGAGTTCCGTACGGCGTCTCTCATTACGTCACCTAAGACCCAATCCTCTAAAGGATGTGGACAAGAGCCCCAGGAAACCCAGGTTTCCCACTTGGATCCCCCATCGCCCTCACTGGGCGCCACCTTCACCTCCTTGACCAGGTAGGCAGGCCACCTGGGCAGTCTGGGAATGGTGGCTTATTGCATCATATCCATGTCCGGGTCAATTTTTCCTTCAAATTAGTTAAATCTCTCATATTTCAATTAAGTCCCCAGTTGTAATGTGTGTTCAGCTAGTGAATATGATCTTGTATGTTGGGGATCAAGAGGGCATCCCACTAAGTTTATATGAGAAGAGAGCCTACCAGCATTGAAATCCATTGTTATAATAGTGGCCAGGAGTATGTTGATCAATCATCCATCATTCTCATTCTATCTATCCATTCTTCATTTATCTATTCATTCTTCCATCTATCCCATATGTCAATGTCTAGTATTTCTAAACTGAAAAAATACATGCTTTATAAACATCCTTTCAAAAAGCACCACCTTTTCATTAAAATCACTGCTAATAATTTGCTCTGTAATACTAAATAGTCGATGACACATTACACACGTGGTTCAGAAAAGCCCAAACCCACACCCCATTATCAGAGGTCAGGCCCCACAGATTGTGTCAGCAACTTGACAGGACTTGGAATGAAAAGTCTGGCTAGAGAATCAAATTCCACCCACTGCCTGTGCTTTAAAATGGTGTAGGAAGTTGAGCATCACAAACCCTCTCGAAGTACGTACTTAGGAGGAGTAGCACACAGGCGAACTTTAAATTAGAACCGCGTAAGTGAGCAACTCCTTTGGCGTGTGCTGTTCAGGGAGCACTATATAAATCATGTCCTAATTGAATTAAAAACTCCAGCGGTTAGAAAATAAATGAGCTTCTAAAGGCTCAGGAAGCACAAGCCTGTCGGCAGACAGTGGACGAACACACCTTTATTGCAGGCAATACATGTGATTAGACAGCCTTGTGGGGGACAGGGCTCCCTCCAACAGCCCGATTCTCTCTAGCAAATACAGCAAAAGGAAAATCAGGATGAATTCTCAGTGAGTATATGAGATAAAGGGACATCCCTGAAGTGGCACAGAAATCGGAGACAAGGAAAAAGGTGCCGGAAAGAGGTGTCCCCACACCTCAGGTGCAGAGTGGTAAATCAAAGGGAGTTGTCTGTGGTCCTTTTAGAGCCAGAAAGACACACCACCCTCATTCATGAGAGAGAGGACAGGACACAGCTGAAAAGCTACACTGGCCAGAGAGGGCGGAATGAGGGGAAGCAATGCCCACTCTGCCACTGTCCCGAGCGCTCTGCATTCCCCGTCGCTCACTGGCTGCGCACAGCCACGCCGGTGCAGCTGACGGCCGCCTACCTGGCCTGCCGGGCAGCACCTGGGCGGGAGCGTGGGAGCAGCACACTGTCCTTTCTCAGGCCTGCGGCGCCCAGCCAGGCGGTGCTCTGGGCTGCCATCTCCACTGAGGCTTGACCCTCAGGTTGCTGCTGGTGAATTGAGTTCCTCCCTCCAGGTCCTGCCCCGGGGTCTGCTCCCAGGCCAGCAGGAAAGCACCAGTTTTTAGGGAGTTTTTATTAGGGTGTCGTGCTAGGTGAAATAAGCCACGACCAACGTCTTCTCTCATACGTGGAAGCTGGAGCAAAGCAAGGAACGACGGGGGTGGGCAGGGAAACAGAGGGGAGACCGGTGGAGCAGAGGAAGAAGAAGGAGGCAAGGGGGAGGGATGGCAAGGGAGGAGCGGCGGAATGAAACTGACAACCATGTGGACATACCACAGAGAATCCCACCTTTACAAACATCTATGGAGCACCAACTCGACAGCAGAAGAGGGGAGGGCCCACTTGTGTTTCTGACCTGCAGCAGGAGGGGGTCCTGATTAGGTCAGCCTCCCTGAATGACTCCTGACTCAGGGCATCTGCTTAGAAAATCCCTCCACCTATGCGGCGCCCCATGGTGGAGCGACTCCCCTCACCTCTGCACCCACCCAAGGTCAGAAGCACCCAAGATCTGAAGTGTGGGTCCTGCTCACAGGCGGGGGAAGGGTATTCCAGGGCGCCTCTCAGAACTCTGCCTCTGCCCGTCCCTGCAGGGCTTCTAAGCCCAAGACTGTCACTGGAAGACCCCTCATGAACTCCTGGGGAGTCACATTTAAAAAGTAAGTTCTTTGGCTAAGGTACTCAGTCCTTCTGAAGAATCAGAATGAGCTAACATCATAACTGTAATGTTCATGAGCACCTCCAAGTTCAAGCTCAAGTTAAGCATGCCATGCACACTGACATGGTTGCCATGCATGGGCAGCCTGTGAGAGACACCACCCTGAGCCCAGGCTCACAGGGAGAAGCCGAGAGGTCACTTGCCTGTTCCCCCAGCTGGAACCTCTCGTGACCTGTATGTGATATGTGTACCACATTCCTAGTTGCGGGTCAGTGGTGATTCCTAGAACTACCCTCTGCCATCAGGTCAGTGTGGGCAGGTGTGCCCCTTCCTGATGGACAACCTTCTTGCACCCACCTGTGCACTCAATCTGTCACAGGAGAGTGAAATCGCAGGAGACTTCCGATAGATCGCATTATGAAATCACACATCGGGAACCCTGTTTTAAAAATTTACCTGGTAAGCAGCTTTAACCTTTAAGAAACATTTTTGCCTTCCCAAAGAAATCTGTTCTGATTCCTCCGGAAGGCAGAGAATGGGTCACTCAGAAGTTGCTGGGGTCACACGACCTCATTGCCAAGAAGTTCTGTATTTCAGTCTATTGGAAATAGAAACAGGAGGCTATGATTCCTGAAAGTGATGAATTCAGACATTGAGTCCCAGATGCTGCCTGAGAGCCCCTGCCACCTGCAGAGGGGAGAGTTCCACCTGTGCTTTTTCAAATGACATTGGTCTCTAGTTATAACTTCCTTTAAAATCCAATTCTTTCCCTGGTGACAATTCTAAAAAAAAAAAAAAATATGATAAAGTTACAGTTAGTCACATTGCCAAACGGATTGCACTTTCTGAACACATAAATCAACCCTCTGGAGCCCCTACTATGGATCACAGGGTACAGTTCTAAAATCATTCTTTTTTAATAATTTCTTTGGAGAGTGAAGTATGCGTATATCTACCAAATAGAGCCTCTGGGACTCTGTGCAAGTATTTGTCATTCCCTTCTGCCCAAGGACTTGGAGTTGATCCACCAAAGACATCATTAATCTCCCTGATCTGGAGTATCACCTGCCCATCAGTCATGGACGCAGCTCCCACGAGGTGTCAGCTGCCAGTCTGGCTACCGTGGAGCCTGCTTCTTAAAAAGGAAAGGAAAATGTGCCTTTCTCAGATTAATACCAATGCTTTACGGCATCTCTACGAGGCCGCTGTGCTGTTGCTGTGGTGAGGAGGAGGGAAAGGCTCCTGGAGAGGCCTTGGCAAGTGGGACGGCAAGTGGCCTTAGGTCAGAGCTCACCGCCGGCGTAGCACCGGGCAACTGGCCCCAGCAGGAGGCAGCGTGCTGAGCCACG
Organism: Sciurus vulgaris; assembly: GCF_902686455.1. NCBI lineage: Eukaryota > Metazoa > Chordata > Mammalia > Rodentia > Sciuridae > Sciurus > Sciurus vulgaris. The sequence goes on along the minus strand of NC_136465.1, from coordinate 2,771,392 downwards.
GCCTGTCCTCCCGTCCCTCAGTGGCATGTGACCCCTCCAAGTGCCCTGGAAGGTTCTGCAGTTTGCAGACGCAGTCCTCCAACTCACGAAGCACGCGCACTGTGTGCTGCTCAGAGGTGACGCCTCTCGGAAGCGGCTGCTGCTCCCGTTTGACCATTGATGCATCTGGGGACCACACAGTCAGCCCTCGAGTCTGTGGGCCCCCGGCTGCAGGTTCCGTCAGCATGCAAAAGAAGCATGCACAGGTGGGTGCAAGAAGGTTGTCCATTAGGAAGGGGGCACACCTGCCCACACCTGCAGAACACGCTCTGACTTTTCTCTAGTTGTTATTCCCCACGTGATAGGGCGTAAGAACTATTTTCTTGGCGTTGGCATTGTGTGAGTCAGTAATCTGGGAATAATGTAAAGTGTGTAGGTCATGTCCAGATACTCTGCCGTCTCACTTAAGGGACTTGGCAGCCCTCAGAAGACTAGCATGTGCAGGGGTTCCTGGCACCAGCCCCTCGGAGAGCAAGGGCTGACTCCAGGTTAACGTATGTCCCCAGAGCAAGCAGCTGACAAAGGTGCTCAGACCGCATCCCCGTTCTGCCCAAGGTGGGCTCCTGTCTGTAACCAGGTTCTGTCACTTTTAAATTGCATCCCATGAGACCTTGGTACAAGTGTTTATATTCAGTTATTTGGCTTCTGAGTTGATTATTGACATATGGGCATTGGTAACAGGGACATTCTATAATTATTCAGAGCTAGTGAACCAGACAGTAATTCCATCTTTGATGTAAGTATCGCCCTCTGGCCTGTAATGGGTGTATCTGCTCATGTTCCTGGTCCCTCCCCTGCTTCACGGGCACAGGATCTGAGTGTAAGTGGCCGTTTCCCTCTCTGGCCGGCCGTCATCCCCCGCACCTCAGTCCCGCACCGACACGCATCCGTAAGTCTCTTCACGAACACCTGCACGCAGTAGACACACACGGACATCGGTTAAATAAATGGGGTTCTCGAAAGGCTTCCACGGTGTTAGGGCAGGATTTACGTGGGAGGAGGAATCCATTCGCCAACAGCAGGGGTGGGGCCTCTGCATCCCTGCGCCGGAGACATCAGGGTGGGTGACTTGAGAGCAGACTAGGTGGGGCCAGCTAAAGAGAGGGGGAAGCCAAGTCGCCACCAAGTTCACGCTCAGACAGCCGGGAAGAAGCACAACTCTTTTCCAGGTAGTTTTTAAAATCAAACTGTGCAAGCTAATCAATTAAGTAAACTAATGTTGACGACTTGTAGTTTAATTTTCTAAGAATACCTTCCATGCATTTGAGAAATTTTCTATTTTGACTTTTGATGGCAGTTTAATTTGCCAGTTAATGCATTTTAAAAAATTTTTTTGTTGGCTTTATTGAGGTAGAATTTATATATCACAAAATCTATCCATTTTTAAGTTATTTTTTTTGAATTTTTAACAGACTGCATTTTAATTCATTGTACATAAATGGGGTACATCATTTCATTTCTATGGTTGTACATGATGCAGATTCATACCATTTGTGTAATCATACTTGTACATAGGGTAATGATGCTGCATTCCACCATTTTTCATACCCCGCTCCCTCTCATTTCCTTCTACATAATCTAAAGTCCCTCCATTATTCTCTCACTCCCCACACCCCCACCCCTATTATATATCATTCTCCACTTATCAGAGAAAATATTTGGCTTTTGGTTTTTTGGGATTGGCTTATTTCACTTAGCATGATATTCTTCAATTCTATCCATTTATTTGAAAATGCCATAATATTATTCTTCTTTATGACTGAATAATATTCCATTGTGTATGTAGAGAATCCTCAGAAAACTTGAAATGGACTCACCATTTGACCCAGCTATCCCACTCCTCAGTTTATACCCAAAGAACTTAAAATTAGCATACTACAATAACACAGCCACATCGATATTTATAGCAGCTCAGTTCATAATAGCTAGATTGTGGAACCAACCTAGATGCCCTTCAATTAATGCATTTTTATGTTTAATTTTGAGGTAGCACAAAATCAACCTCTTGAGATATCTAAAAGTTTGCAAGGAAGCATTTTTGAGAGAATAAGTTAATTGCAATTATATCATATTTGTTTCCATGATGTATAAAAGCAAGTTCACACTTTCTCTCACTCGGATGACCCGTAAGTCCCAAGTTACCAGGGAAAGGCCTATTTAATTCCTGTTCTCACATCAATCTGTCCAGTTTAGCCTTTGCCCTGGAGTCCGCCCTGGCTCACTAACTGAAGAACTGAGGTCTCCACAGAGCAAGGAACTGATACGCACGCACATTCACAGAGCACACAGGTGCGCACTCGGACGGCCAGGGGCACTCAGGCACTCCACCCGACGTGGTGTGGGGCGTGTGTGTATTTTGACTGAATCACATGAGCACATTTCCTGGACGTTTCTTGTCTGCAGTTCTTTCATTCGGTCAAGTCTCCTGACTGCCTGCGGTGTTCAAGGCAGCAGGCATGCCTGTTCCTATGCGCGGAGGGTCCACCACCTCACTCACTGGCAGAGGCCGCTCTCCCTGAGCTGCTCCCTCGCTGCGGCCTTGACGGCCTTCCTGTTAAGGGGCAGCGCCTTGCACTTGGCATTCTGACCACTTCCCGAGCATCTCCATTCCTCAACATCTGTTTCACTATTTGGTTTAATATGTGCTGAGTCTATTTTTTTTGTGTTTTGTGTTTTAAAGATTCGAACATACAGAAGCATTTAGATCCTTTGCAGAGTCCCTTTGACAGCCTCAGCCTGTCGAGAAAACATTAAGTAAGAGGGAAGCAAGCTGTTCATCGGTCTTTCTAACCACGAAGGAGAACTCACAAAACGTGCCTGCACAGGACCCTGCCTGCCTCCCAGGGGGCTCCAAGGCCTCTGGGTGACCCCTACTCCTTTCCTGCAGACCCCGGCAGAGGGTCATGGCGTGTGCACATCTGACCCTCTGATGAGGCAGCTGGGACCTCAGAATCCGCCTGGCCCTCAGGGACTCTTCCCGTCATTGGCCACAGTGCTCTTGCTGTGCTCATGCTGCGTGGCTGTCCCTGGCCTCCATGTTGGCTTCAGGTCCTCTTGGAGCATTTCCGCCATCCTGCAAACAGTGGCACTCCTGGGTCCCAGAGGGCAGCGTGCCATGCACTGTCCCCTCTATGCTTCGCCAGGACCGAGGAATGGAGACAGCCGATGCAGAGCGCAGCTGGGGCGCACCCTCTGAGGCACCGTGGGCCGTGGGCTCGTGTCTTAGGCCGCGTCCAGCATGTGGTCAGTCTCTCGGGTTGCCAGTGCTGCGTGGCGTCTTCACCTGGTGGTGCTGAACTCTTAAAGTAGGACAAACCCGTTTGTGTGATGAATATTTATGTGACGCTATTGTGCTGCTCAACACTTTCTGCTCCAGGACTAAAGGATGAGGTGCTTGTTCTGGAGGAGGTTAGGTGCTAAGGAGGAGATGAGAGATGCCGCCGGACCCTCGTGTGGGGAGCCATGGCCAAGGGTGGCTCTGAGGGTGGGGCGGGTTGAGTTGCGGCCTGGGTCTCCACAGATTATCTGGGGGAGAAAGCCAGTGTGGAGGCAGCCACTGTCAAGTCCAGGGACCACTACCAAGGGGCAGAAGCACTGCTGTGGTCAGCACGCACTGGACGTGAGCTCAGGACGGGAGCAAGGGCAGGAAGGGGAGTTGGGAGAAGAGTAAGACCGTACCACGCGTCTCTTCTAGAAGGTTCCCCAAGATCCCTCATCTATGTAGGAGCAGGACCCGCCGATGGAAGGTGGTTCTGGAGGGTCCCACCGAGGCAGGAAGTCCTTGAGACCCGCAAACCAGCTTTACGTGTCAAGTTACCACTGCGCACTCTGAGCAGCAGTGCAGAGCTCACCCAGAACGTGATATCTGAATATTGTTCGTGGCGCCACAAGATTCGGGTATTATTGTTTTTCTTCGTCATGGTTCTGTTAAATCCCTAAGGGACTTAAATCTCACATTTCACGGCCACCCCACCCAGGTGGCAGGAAACCCCCTGGTTGGTGCCCCCTCCTGGCATCTCCAGGAGCACATGGAAGAGCCTCAGCCCTGGCTCCCTTCCTTTCTGCTGGCCCTTGAGCCACCTTTTAAGGTCCCGGACCCCTCGCTCACCTGAGCACGCCCACCTACCCCAGGCCACGTGACACAGCCCTCCTGCTTCCTCTCCTGCCCAAACCTCCTGCAGGTCTTCCTCCACCTGCACACTTTCCCAGGATCTGCTTATGAGCCTTGGGTACTGTGGTCGCTCTTCCTGGGTGAGAAGTGGGGTGGGAACGTCACTTTCCCCCTCAATTCAGGGCTTGGTTCTAGGTCCTCTGGTTCTCTTTCCTTCTGGGGTCAGACCATTCCATGATTTAGTGAGTAATTAAGAATCCAGGGAATTCACAGATCCGAGCGTCTCGGTCACACCTCACCTCTGATTTCTAGCTCTACCACGGATGCATGCTGGAATCCCCTGTTTAACTCTGAAGACACCCTTGTGCGTGCACACACACACACACACACACACACACACACACTCACACACACACACACACACACACACACACACACAGAACTCCCGTGTGTATCTCCTAGTGTAGACGCACCTGGACTTTGTATCAGCCACCAGAACCAGTCCAAGCACACAATGTCTGTCCCTCCGACATCATGCTCAAGGCCCGTCGATCTCTTCCAAAGACAAACGTGACATGCCCTGGGCCCTATTCCATCTGCCCAGGTGAGAGGACGCCCCTTCCTGCTATGATCACGCCAGCAGCGTGACCTGTGTGCCCGGTGAGACGGGCACCACCTCCTTCGGTACGAGAACCCGCTCGGTCCCGGCGCTCCAGCCACCTCAGCTCTGCTCCTTCTCCATCGGTGCCCAGGGAGCAACCCGCGTGCCTCCCCACTGCCCAGGATATTGCTCCACCTCCCACCCAGTGAAGACTTTTCTTTAACCTCGGTACCAGGATTGAAGCCAGGGGTAGTTAACCACTGAGCACATCCCCAGCCGCTTTCGCATTTTATTTAGAGACAGGGTCTCACTGAGTTGCTTCGTGCCCCGCTAAGTTGCTGAGGTGGGTTTGAACTCACGATCCTCCTGCCTCCACCTCCCGAGCCCCTGGGATTCCTGGCCTCCACCACTGTGCCCAGCTCAAGCCAGTGCGTTTAAAGCAGGGTGACCTGAAACTCCATGGAGCCGTACAGAGAAACAGATCCAATTACAAGCATAATTACACAGCGGCTAATTGTAAGGGGTTGGCTGAAGCAACCTCAGGGGTTTGTCAAATTCAGTATTTCTAAGGTGAGTTGGCAGGCCAATGACGAGGAAAGGGTTTCATTTTAAGTCCAAAGACCATTTCCTGGCAAGGTTGCTCTCACTCAGGGGAGGTCCTATCTGTTCCGTATAGGTCTTCAACTGGTTAGACAGGGCCCACCCATGCAATGGAAGGCAATCTGCTTTACCCAAAGTCCACTGATTTGAATGTTCACCTTATTCAAACATCACAGAATAATGTTTGATCAAACATCTGGGCACCATGGTCTAGCCAATCTGATACATTAAATAAACTATCACATTGTGCACAGTCTTTGTAATTTTAAATATAGCAATCATGAATTTTTGATAATATTCATAAAGGAGACACTCAATGTATCCACTAGAAAGGAGGTTTCAAGCTAATGAGAGGAGCTCAAAGCTTATATGAAATATTAATTTTACCTCTAAGAGAAGATAGATGACTATATATTCTCTTTCATTTTAAGTCATGATATTTGCTTACCTAACTTAAAGTTGATAAAATATAATGTTTGATGATAAGTTTTCTTTTCCCATGAAAACTTCCAAATTCTTAACTTGTCCATAGGTCAGTTTTTATTTGGACTAAGAGCTATTAATCAAGGCACATGGAGAGACATACAAAGTGTTTTCCAGTGTTGAAGACCTTTCCCACATTTTTAAACCAATTATGGAGTAAACAGAATGAGTTCTAATATGGGGAAGATCAGCCTTGTTTTTTTATTTTATTGTATTGTTTATTTGTTTTTTATTCGTACAGACTGCGTTTTGATTCATGGTTGCGAGTGGGGTGCACCTTCCCTTTCTGTGGTTGTGCAGGATGCAGATTCACACCACTCCTGCAGCCACAGGGGTACGCAGGGCGTGACGTCTGTCTCCGTCCACCTCCTCTCCCACCCCTCCATTCTCCTGCTTAAAACAAAACGAGATGATCTACGCCAACCCAAAAGTCCCATGGAAACTGGGCCTCAGAATAAAGACATGCCGACTGGCCAGAATTCACCGTAGGAGCCCCCCGGGCAGGAGGGAGCGAGGGACCTGCCCCCATCCCCGCCGTCCTCACCCCAGGGCCCGGCTCAGAGCGCGGCTCTGGCTCTCCTTCTCCCAGGTTTGCACTTGGCACATCTGTCTCCCTCCTTAGGGTGAGGGCCAGACTCTCCCAGGACTGTGACCATGCCTGTACCTGCCCACTTCACTCCTCTGGCACGGCCCCTGGGGAGGCCTTCCCGTACCATGCCCCCCGCCGCCCACTGGCCACCTCCAGGCAGGCGCTGCACCACCGTCCTCCTGCGGCGCTCGCCGTCCATCTCTGTGGCACCCGTCACTGCTCCTGCTGCTCAGGACGGAGGGCCTGGTCTGCTCCACTTGACCCTGCACTGCCACACAGATGCGGGCTTTGCTGGCTAATGTCCCACCCAAGGCATACGTTCAAGTTCCAGACCCACAGCTAGACCACTGCTTTCAGATCATCTTGTCCGTGCATGAAGGGACTTGTCCAGCCCGAGAGTCCACGTCAACATGGGACAGTGGTTAAGGGGTTTGAAGGAAAAGATGAGGAGAAAGAAGAGGCGGAGGGAGGGGTGGGGGAGGGGGCAGGCAGCGAGAAGCACTTGGTAGGGCAGTGTCACACGTCAAGAATGGATGCCCAGACGCCCCTGCCTTAGGGAACTGTATGTCCATCCATCTGGGCGTTTCCCAAGTGGCTGGAAACTACCAGCAGGGGATGCGGGTTAGAAGAAGCTCAGGGGAGAATCAGGCAGCAGAGGGGATGCCAGGCAGCTCTGCCTGTGTGGGAGCCTCAGAGGGGCAGGCAGGGAGGGGGGCCCTGTGCAAAGGCCCTGGCTAGGTGTCCCCCCTAGCCAGGCAGCAGGTGTCCCCGTGCCTGCATATGATGCGGGTTTCTCCCAGCCCACAGAAAAGGCCACAGATCCAGAATCCTGTTAAGACTCCAAAACCATTTTGTCAATCATTTCAAACATCACTATTTGTAATGTTATTTTGGAGACCCACTATGTTGTTTTTAAATGTCCCCCTGTCCTCACACCTCAAATCTCGTTTCTGTCATTTGGCGTCAGGTCCTAGGGGCACGTCCTCATGAAGAGATGCATGTCACTTGGGATCACAGACAGTCGCTCCAGATCCAGGTGCATGCTGCTTCAGTTTGCCTCAGACCCCCAAGGGCTTGGTACAGCCCGAGCCCGGGTGTAGATGAGGGGTGAACACTGCTTGCCATCTGATTTTCTTCCCCTGTTGAAAAGACCCGTCCATCTGACGGAAGGCTATTTCCAAGGGTGAAGCAAGTTTTATCTATGCTAATCTATTCTAGAATAATCGGTCAATGTTTTCTCTGATCATAGACTGGGAGAATAGTGCGAGCAGATGTTTTCCCTTCAATGACCATACTTTGAATTTTTGTGTCTAACACAGAGTGGGCATCTGCTCATTGCAGGCCAGCTTTCTCTTTGTCCCACTTGAAAAACACCTGTGGCATGAATTGTCCCACAGTGGCCACTGAGAAGGGAGTGGCCTCACTTAAAGCAGCTGATTGAGGATAAGGCCTTCGTTACATTTTCTCTCACAGAACTTTTTTTTTTCTTTTTAAAAACTTTTGCCAACTTTAGTGCATTGAGAATTAGCAAGGGTAATATTTCCTGAAAGAAAATTTAAATTACTTATTCAGTTGTCATATAAAATAGTCAAAATTTAAACATGAATATCCTCAAATGACTTAGAAACAGTCTAAAAGGTAATAAGAAAGAAAAATAAAATTCACACAGCAGAATTTTAAAAATATATTTTGTTTTTCCTGCTGAATTCCATTCCCTCATAGAAATCTGCAGGTCTGCTTATTTCCTAAATTTTGATCATGATTCAACCAAGGTAATTGCAGGAGCTCACTTCTTCTGTAGTGACTAATTTGATATAAGTCAGATGTCTTTGAGTAAAACATGAATGATTTCAATATGCTTCAACAATCCAGGCCAGCGTGGCCACATAGCTGAATCATTCCACTCTAGCTCTTTCTTTACAGGGAAAAATGAGACTTAGAATGAATTTGGGAAGCAAAAACCTGCTCTAGGTTCTCCTGTAAAATTCCTGCTGCCTGATCCAGAGAGCAGAGGTCTCTGCTTTAAAGCAACTGTCTCTCCCCTCAGAAAATACTTTGCATTCCGATATTCCGGCTTCCCAGGGACAGAGCCGACTCCTCCCAGATCTTCCTGAAGTGAGGCCCCCAAACAGACAAACTGCACTGCGGATCTCCGATCTCAGTCTGTGTTAATAGCACATGGAGAGATGTGATCAGGCAGCCCAGCTTACAGACATTCGTAGAAGGTTCATACAGCGAAAGAGGCCAGAATAAACAAAGAGAAATAAATTTGTAATGACCCACAACAAGACAGCAAATGTAGGAAAAAAAAGTTCCAAGATTTTGTAAGATATGAGGTGGTTTAGTAGAGATAAAATAAGAAAGATATCTTAAAAATTAGGGGGAAAAAATCAGCAAACAATGGCAAAAAAGTTAAGAAAACAAAAAATAGAAATGTGATAAGGGAGTCAGAGGCTCAAATTGGACCCACAGAGAAAATGTGGATGAAGCAAGTTATCAAATTCCTAGAGAAAGGAGGGAGGATTGATGTACACAGGAGCCAGAGGCTAAGGAACGCCCCGGGAGCCAAGTCAGCCACACTGGGAGGTGAGGACAGAAAGAACGTCTCTGCAAGTCCCAGGTTTCCCAAACCACAGCCTGTAGTTACTACAAGACTCACAGATTTGGGAAATCCATTTACTTGTGTTTACATGGGTTGTAAGGAAAGGGTATGCTGGAATATGCCAGGGAAAGAGATTCCCAGTGCTGCCTCTGGGGCTTCCTGAACAGAAGCTCTCCCTGCCCTCTCCCAGGGGCCAGGGGTGGACACGGGGCAGCTCCCTGAGTATTTCCAGGCCAGCAAGCCCACCGGCTCCTTGGCATCAGGGCAGGTACTGGGGTGTGTTTGCAGAGGCATGATTGACTCGTTCCCTGTACACACATTGGACTCAGTGCCTCCCCTAGACAGGGACCCACCCTAGAGAGGACTGGGCAGTCCTAGCTGACAGCCTGGAGAGCCAGGTACACAGGAGTGAACAGCAGAGGGTCTGGGAGAAGTCTCCAATAAATCAGCAGTGAATGAAGTAAAGCCTGCTGATACGAGAAAGCACCGTAGACAGGGCTGGACTAGCACCCGCGGGGCATCAGCAGTGATGTGGAACAGGAAGCTGCCGACGCTCCCCACGTGCCGAGGCTGGACGTACAATGGTCTCCAGCTGGACAACAAGGCCACAGGACTTGCCTTCAGTGGAAACCAAGCTTGGCTTTCGAGGTTTGTTTTTCCTAGGCTAGTGACATGTGGCATGACTCTGTGGCCATGCACAGAGGCCGCAGCTCCCGGGCCCCAGGGCCCAGGGGCGACCACCGCACCCTGCTCTGTGCCCAGGGCTGGGCTGTGGTTTCCCAGGCGGGGGGCACTGTGTGCCTTCCACTGGAGAAACTCAAGTCCTGACGGTTCTTGGGGACGCGTCCCACTCTAGGCCAGGACGCTGGAGGCAGAGCGTTCGGTCTTTCTCAGTGGTGGCAGCCTTGCTCTAGTGACCATGTGAGGGGCCGAATATCGGAGTCACTGATCTAATTAAGATGCCACGGTCGCTCACGTGAAGGACGGGCGGGTGAAAGGGCAGCAGGAAATGAGCGGCTAAAACCAAAACTTGAAGGGAGGCCCCGGGTCGTGTGGTGTGCGCTGCAAGGGTGCAGGGAGCCCCCCACCGCGCAGCCCTGGGAAGGCCACGCGGAGGCCTCGCAGACCCCGGTGTGGATGCCGGGCTGGCCTGGAGCCCGACGCGGAGCTCGGCAGCTGGGAAGCAGCCCCTCCGTGTGCTCCCTCCCTGGAGGAGAACCTCGCGCCTCTGTAAAGACCCACCTGAGCAGGACGGAGGAGAAGCCAGGCACAGCAGGGCCAGGTCCCTCAAAGCCACGTCCCCACACAGCCAGGCTCACTGTATGTGGAGAAATCATTGCTTAAATTTGCAGCAGATCAATGAAACACAGAGACATTACCACCTAGGGTGCATAAAATAGAGCTATTAATTGAAAATAAATCTGAATATGAATGAAAAGTTTTTATTATAACAGAAAATAGGATAGTGTTTATAAACAATTAATAAGATGTATTTCTATAAACATGACACCATGCTATAAAAGAAATGGAACATGATAAATCATCTGAAATAGGGATGAAATGCTCTTCTATGTTAGATTTCCTGATTACTATGACTGCTTTAATGTAGAGAAGCTTAAAACAAAAAACAGAAATCATGAGTGTAATGACAAAATTCAGGAAATATCAACATGTATAATAAGGTTTGAAATTCCAGTACGGACAAACAATTCTGGGTTAAAAATCTCTATTAAATGATGTCCACTGTGTACTATCCTAAGAAGTTAGAAAGAGAAAGAAGAAGTAATGGGGCACTTGATACTTCCTCTCTAGTGGGAAGTTGCTTTAAAAACATCAGAGAAATGCAGACAAAATACCATCAGATTGCAAGTCCTCACTGCTCGGTGGCACTAACCTAGCAACTGGCACTAAGGTACGGATACTAAGCATTACTGTGCTCCTCAATCATCAACATGCATTGACTTTAAAACAACTTCACTGAGGGATTCTCAAATCCTACTTGGGTTAGTTTGCAACATGAGCTCTCTTACCAGTCCCAACGTACACTTTTCTGTGCTTGTTTGTAGTGGTAAAAGTCAGCCTTTGTGTTCTCTCTAATGAAAGAAGGGAGCTTCTCGTCTGAGATCGACAATGGAAAGCAGAGTCCTTTTCCAGATGGCAGAAGCCTGTCGATGTCTAAGTGCTGGTTGGTTTCTGCTTGGACCACAGTCATGAATCCACACTGCTCAGGGGCCTTGAATCTCAATTTCCCTGCAAGTTCTTGAAGTCTCAGACCCTTCCAAACCCTCAGAGTGGTGGTGTTGCTGGGTTGCCTGCCTTTCTTTCTTTATATTTCCATCCTAAAATGATTTTGCTTCAGAAGTAACGGAGACAAAAAACTAGTTCAGAGAAAAATGGTAACACCGTGCAAGAGAGAAACGTGGATTCATATTTGGAATAAGAAACTGAATCTCACATCGCTAAACTGTGACAGAGCGGTACTCTGAAATTGTTCAGTGGAGAGAATGTAACTAAAGGGACCAAACAACTATTTTGCACAGTAGTTCACATAAACTCTTTGAGCAAGTGGGCTAATCAGCAGGGGAGGAATCCCAGGCACTGGATCTGGGTGCCTTGTTCCCGCCTGGCCTAGCTGGCATGGTCGCATTTGCAAGTGTTTAATTTGCAGACATGGGCTGGTGACCAGCACTAATGGGACAGTGCCTTCTCACCCTCAATAACACAGGGCTGTCCACCTGGCACACCTGCTACTGAGCATGGGGGGCTTCTCTAGGGGAAGAGAGCAGTACAGAGAGGGACAGAGACCAGGAAAACCATGTGCAGGTGCAGGAGAGGGCAGCCGCAGCGTCGCCAGGGACTCGGAGTGGCAGTGAAAGAGTTTTGCCGTTCCTGCTCTTGGGGGTTGGGACTTCAGTAGCAAAGGTGCTGCGCTTCCCCAGCGAGGGCAGTGGCAGCCGTTGGGACAGGAGCAGTTTCGTACCTTCACTGAGCAAGAAGGCGCGAGTCCCTCTGTGTTGTGTCTTGAGACCTACGTCTCCCTTTTTGATGGCAAATGCATCGTCCTTCTCAACCTGTCCTCTGCCGGGAGAGCTTTCCATTGGTCAGCGCATTTTGGAGGAAGACCCACGAGCAGCGGAAGACTCAGCCGTGGAGAGAGCACTGGGCTGCTCCCCAAGGGGAGCAGACAGGGGTCCACACAAGTCCCTTCCCCTGCTCTTGAAAGTGGTCTCAACCCTCTGCACGGTGGTGTTCAGCTCCTCACTGACGTATATAGAGGTGCCCCTGGATCTTCGCTCATGGAACCTCAGTGTGGCTCTCCCACGGTTGGGGAAGTTCCAGGGATCATCCTCTGCCTGCAAGTCCGTTGATAATTCCAGAAGTAGAGAGCAGAGCCAACTGAAATGCAGCTTGCCCCCACTGCCAGGGAAGTTCCCTGGAGCAGAGAGAGCGTAGAACAGCATTCTCTCAAAACTTTAGGTTTTCTGAAATTTAATTTTCACATTCTCTTGTGAAAAATCCATCCACTCTTCAATGTGCAGTCTCCAGATAAAGTGGTTTTCTTCTGAATTATGAATGCATTTGTGAAATACTGACAACTTTTAATTCTAAATGATGCTATCTATTCAGTATTTGGCTGTTTTCTTGATGTATCAGTTTCTGATCACATGAAGCTCCCTTCAGAGCCAACAGGAGGAGATTTTTATGAGGCAAACGTGGCCCATGTGCTGATCGTCCTGATGTAAACTCTCCCCCAGCAAGAACTCGGGGAACAAAGAGTTTTGGGGTGAAAGGAAAGGGATGTGGGTTTCATTAACATGGTGCACCTCATTGAGACACTCTTAAAATTGTTATTAGGCATGCATGAAAGGAGAACTTAATAGCTCCTAATTATTTTATTTCAATTAGCATTTTTGCTGGTGTGCATGTCTATTCATCTTGAGATTATGTGTTTAAAATAATTATTATATTTGAACAAACACAAAATTGAGCAGACTTGGGAGGAATTTTCAGACTCTGATCTCAATGTGATTGGAATGTGAATTCCTAGGTACTTTGATGTTGGCCTCATGATAGAGAATTAAACAGCTATTTCCTATAAAACACTTTTGTAAATCCTGGTTCCCCACAAAAACTTATCAAGGGCCTTCTGCTGGCCAGGAACTCTTTGAAGCACCCAAGATGATTGTCTTCAAATGCCAGATGTTCATTTGTACAAAACTCAGATAGTGTTGAAGCAGTGGCAGAAGCCCATGCAGACTTGGGCTCCAGGCCTCACCTGGCTGCAGGGGGCCCACACCTGAGTGGAGTCCTCAGGCCTCCTGGCTGTAAGCAGGGCTGGAGGCCTGCTCCTTCATGGGCCAGGGCCCGTCACAGGACAGCTCTGCTTATCTTTGCTCTGTCACATTCTCATTTTACCACAAAGAATCCTCGCTGCACTTCATTACTGGACTTTGTGGACGCAAAACTCAAAAATATAGGGAATCAAAAGACAACACAGAAATTACTCTCCTTTTTAAAAAAGAGGAAATGCGCATGGAGAATTAAAATGATTTGTCAAAGGTCAATACAAACAGAGTTAGCAGAGTCAGACCTGGAATCCAATTATCTCGGTGAAAAAGAAAAACAACATACCAACAGAACACATGAGCTAAACTTCTCTTTGTTTCCTTGAATATTTTTTTAGAGGACAGGATGGCTTACCATTCTCCTTAGATCCATATTCTCAGATGCTCACACATCGGTGTTTTCTAGATTGATCAACCTCCGAGTGATTCTGAGCTTCTCCTTAAGAAGAAACTGTCTGGAGGTCAAACAGGTTTTGGAGAACTTGGCTCAATCTTCCGTTTTGGAGATGTCACATGACCACAGCAGTCATGTGCCCCACAACAGCAGGCACACCCCTGAGAAACAGTTGTCCAGCAGCATGGCTGCCGTGCAAACATGACAGAGTGTCTCACACACGGCCATAACATCACTGGTCTGCAACAACTGAGGAGACCTCTGTTGCTTTGTTGTCCCACATCAACCAAGATGTCATTCTGTGGCACATGACTGTCTATTGAAAATTTTAAGGAATGCTAGAGAAAGAAAACAGACATTTATCCTGATGTTTCTCAAGAAATCAGCTACAAGGACATTGAACTCTCCATCCATTCATTTTCTACTATGTTTCTAGCTCTTACTTGGTGCCAATCTTTATTTTAAATAGTTGTGGGACTGGTGGACAGGCTCTGACCTCATGAACCCTGTGCTGATGCAGGCTGGGGACGTTAAGGAGTAGAGACAGCCAGGTGGTGCTGGCAGGGAGGCTGGGAGAATTGGAATCCATAGGTGGCAGAGAGGGCCATCAGTGTCACCTATGTTAGACTGGGTGGTGATGAAAGTTTCTATAAAAGGGTGACATTTAGACCTTGTTCTGAGCAATTAGAAGGACCTGGGTACACAGAGATCATGGCAGACAGCACATGGCTGTGTGCACACTCTGAGGAAATGGTTTGCCATGTATGAGGAGCAGGAAGAGCAATGTGGTGAGGCAGTGGGCAAGTTGGTGGCCACAGCAGGAACTCAGGGGTTCACAAGGTGACACGGGGCCAGAGACGAGGCACAATAATAGGGCTTTCAAATCCAGAGTGAGCAATTTGGTTTTAACTTGAAGAGCAGTGGGAAACCAAGGATGCTCTGGAAATAAGGGACATGATCTGACTGATGCTTAACAAGTTCTTTCTACCAAATATGGAGAAAGGGTTGCAGGAAGGCAAAAACAAAAATAGGGAGATGGATAAGTATGTCCTGAAAATAGGTCTCTGGGAAGATGATAATGAGTTGGACTAGGGTTGAGTTGGAAGAGGAAAGAAGATAGAGACAATTGGGGGCACAAAAGAGATGATAGAGTCTAAGGCTGAAACCAAAGAGGTGATGGAAATTATAAATGGGACAGGAGAGATGGTGGAGACTAGGCTGGGGACAGAAGAGATGGTGGAGAACATGATGGGAACAGAGGAGATGGTGGAGAATGGGCTGGGGACAGAGGAGATGGTGGAGACTAGGGTGGGGACAGAGGAGAT
The DNA here is from genome assembly GCF_902686455.1 of Sciurus vulgaris. NCBI lineage: Eukaryota > Metazoa > Chordata > Mammalia > Rodentia > Sciuridae > Sciurus > Sciurus vulgaris. The sequence goes on along the minus strand of NC_136465.1, from coordinate 2,756,302 downwards.
GGTGGAGAGCCTGATGGGAACAGAGGAGATGGTGGAGACTAGGCTGGGGACAGGAGAGATGGTGAAGACTAGGCTGGGTACAGAGAAGATGGTGAAGAACATGATGGGAACAGAGGAGATGGTGGACACTAGGCTGGGTACAGAGGAGATGGTGGAGGCTAGGGTGGGGACAGAGGAGATGGTGGAGAGCCTGATGGGAACAGAGGAGATGGTGGAGACTAGGCTGGGGACAGGAGAGATGGTGGAGACTAGGCTGGGTACAGAGGAGATGGTGGAGGCTAGGGTGGGACCGAGGAGATGGTGGAGAGCATGATGGGAACAGGAGAGATGGTGGGGACACAAGAGATGGTAGAGAGCATGATGGGGACAGAGGAGATGGTGGAAACCAGGCTGGGGACAGGAGAGATGGTGGTGAGCATCATGGGGACATAAGAGATGGTGGAGACTAGACTGGGGACAGAGGAGATGGTATAGACCAGGCTGGGGACAGAGGAGATCATGGATGTTAGGGTTCGGATAGAAGAAGAGGAGACTTGGGTTGAGATAGAAGTGACTGAAGGAAATAGGTGCATGCTTTTCAGAAAGGACCAATGAAGCAACTTATCAACTACACCAGGAGGTAGGAGGAGAGGACTCAAGGACACTAGTGTTTGGAAACACTGACAAAGTTGCTTTATGCATCCACTTTAGTTTCAAGTTGTAGGATATTGGAATATAATAGTATGTTCATGCCATTTCCTCAAAATCGAATGTACTGTGGAAATTCTAACAGATTCTTAATTATAGATTCATTATAATTAAGTGAAAGTTGAGACAGGTGTTCAAAACTGGAAATAAGCACATTATGAAGAGTCATCAGAACTTACGTAGCATTAATTTTTTTTTTAATGAAAGCAAGAGTATCTTTTCCAACTAGGAATGTCAAGGGTTTCATACTGGTTGTGCTTAGATTGTCTCTGTAAATGTTAAGTGACTTTCAATTAGGATGCTCCCAGGTATTGCCATATGGGCTGTTAGCATGCCATAGGATGTGACTAAGCTCTGGTGGCAGGCCTGTGTTCCTTGGAGGGAGGCCTTATGCACATATTGGTGCAGATGTAGCCTTGCCATGCAGCAGAGGTCCTTCTTACAGGAGTGTCCCCATTTGGACAGCAATGTCAAGACAGATCATCTGAGTCCTGTTTTGAAGTGGTGCTTACTGCATTGGTCACTGAGTGAGCCCCCAGGGAGGGACTTCATCAGAACCACTCTTCTGTGCCCTCACTGCAGGTGATTAGCAGGCAGCGCTTATAGTCTCGTATTTGTGTAACTGGTATCAATTTATAGGACAATCTTCTCCCACTCAATTCTTTATCATGGTGTATTGGAGAAATACAAGGATGTTGACAGCATAAATCCTGGCAAAATTCACAACCACGTCAATAAATGGAGTTTATCTGCCTTTCAAAAATGATGTTTTATTTGAAGAGGTTTTTATAGAAAGATTAGTTCCATATGAATAGTTCATTTCATTAATGTAATTGAAATTTTATCCCGGGCTTTGATCTAGCGGAAAACATTTCAGAAGTGTGACAGTACCTTGGGGAAATCTAGATGTCACAGAGGAATTACAAGTTAAAATCACATCTTGGACGATAAGACATGCTTTGTACTACTAAAATCATAGCTTAATATAATGGGAGGGTTTCTTTTTCAACTAAATATATAATGATTTAAAAATACAGGTGCTACTACATCAGGTTATATTTTAAGTTATTAAGTCTTTATTTGTGATTAGTTATTTCTATTTATATGGAACCTTTAATTTTAATCAACTGTGCTTCAAATATAACTTTACAAGAGTATATGTAGTTCATTGTAGTTGTGGATAGAAAATTCAATAAAAAAAAATGCACGTTTGACCCCATTCTTGGTTAGCTTGGGAACATTACACTAAGGCCAGAACTCTATTGGTGGTTGTAGGCTTTTTTTTTTCCATTGACACATCTAAAGTAGATAAGATATTGTTCAAATATGGTTGTGCTCGTCATGACTTCTAATAGTAACCAAAACAGATTTTTTAACTAGGTGAGTTATCAAAGACCACGTCACAGATGAGTTTTCAGACCCCACGTGCAAGTGAGGTACAGAGAGATGAAGAAGCCAGATGTTTAAGACCCCAGATGAGGCGACCCAGGCTGAGAGCCGTTTGAGCCAGCAGAGCTGAGACACGGGGGCATTCACAGCCAACAGGAGAGGTTTCGCCTCCCATGCAGGGCACATGGAAGACAGAATGTCTGGAACTTTGGATCTAAAATAGATTCTATGGTCCCCTAACCTGTGAGGTTTAAAATGACAGAGTGAAATAGAACCTGCCAATTGAAAGGGGTCATCTGCCTGTCGAATGACGTCTTTTTGATTTAGTGTTTCAGCAGCAATCAGTATCCTTGGGAACCCTCCCAGAACTGTGTCATGGGCTATTTTCAAAGAAAAATAATTCTTTTAGCTTATTTCAAGCCCTGACTTACGAGGATCTCAACCTCCTATGTTATCTGGAGTGGGATCTTCGCGTGGTCCTTGCCTCGGCTGACCACTGGGAGAGCACCATCTCTCCAGCAACCTGGTCCAGCTCCACCAACCTACAAAAGACCCCAAGCCAAAGGTCATCAATGGATATGTTTATCACAGAACCAGGTCCTTGTATGCACCAAGTTGAACGTAGTTTTGCATATGGCAAAAATGTTCATATGGACGTCTGTTGGAAAGACAGTCTGTTGGCAGAAGGATAAAGGAGAAAAGAAAGTCATCTTGCTGAAGGTCTAAACCATGAGTTTAGTCTTCCTCGGGGCTCATCAAGATGAATGTTCACTTGTTTCTCTGATTTTGTCACTTTGTCTGATTTCTACTCTTGCCCTGCCATACGAATCTATAATGCTATGCCTATTTCATGTCAGAATTGTTTCTCTGGACTCCAGTTCTGGGTGTTCTGCCTTGAGCCTGAACATGTGGGATGCTTCAGCAGACCAGGGTAGCAGTTGCCTGTTTGTTGGGAGGTGATTTCCCATGACTGGCTTATGTATCTCTGATGGAGGCCCTGGGCCTCTAGGGACCCAGCATGTTCCTCAGCTGTTTGTGGAGGCTTGTGTCTTGTCTCCTGTACAACTGTCCCTGCTCCACCCTCTCTCTCTCTTCTGAGTGACAAGCCCCAGCCCCGGCCCAGCCTGGGCCTGCTCCAGCACCCCGTGGAGCTCCCCACCCTAGTGCTCTCAGTGGGACTTGGCTTGCTTCTACTTTTACTGCTCCCTCGGGAAGCACACTTCAGAACCCACACACAGCTCTGGTGGAGCAGCCCGAGAGCTGGACAGCAGGATCGCTTCCTTCTGACTTAACATTCTGGCGTGTGAGGTACGCGCACCCAAGGGCCAGTTGTGGTGAGCATCCCCAAAGCTGGATGGGCACTCCTTTCAGCAGAGCATTGCAAATGTTAAGACCTTAAAAACTCTTTTCTATAAATAATAGCAAAAAATTTCAGATTTATTGTTGTTTTAATAGCATGACAATAACGGCACTAAAAGTTTTAGGATTACTGTTTTATTAAAATCTATATCAGGTTTTAATTTAAAACATCTGCTATTGTATTAAAACTACTTATTCTATTGCTTCATCCACTGGACCTTAGGAAAATGCTGTTCTTTATTTTGTGAGCCACCCATGCAAGTTATATTGTTTAATTTTTTAGTAGCCAAATTAAAAGAAATAAAAGGAAAAAATTAGTTTATATAATATACACCATTTTATGTGTGTGTATATGTGGGTGTGTGTATACAATTAACCTAAAATCACAACTATTACTGCAAGAGCTAATCAGTAGGAAAACCTATTAATCGAGTGTTTTACTTTTTTTCCAATAAGCCATAAAATCCATTCTGTGCTTGACATAGTGCTTCTCAGCTCAGACACTTGGCGTTTCAGGGACTTCCTGGCCACATGTGGCCAGTGTCTCCTGTACTGGGCATTGTAGCTCAGGGGCCCTGGGGAAGGCAGGAGAGGGTGCCTGTGATGGAGGTGTTCATGTGCTACTGGGTGCTCCGCACGGGCGTCGCTTGCTGAGGACAGGGTACAATGCTGGTGCTCTAAGGCTTTTGTTAGCATGTTTGCAAAAATGTAATTAAGAAAAGGAGTCAGCAGGTCTCTTAGCATTTCTCTTTCAAATAAATCAACACTGGATCAGGCTAAATTAGGTGTAGTCTCCAAGGCTACAGAGACTTGATTGAGTACAGCTGGCCCTCTGTGTCCCCGGGATCCGCTCCCAGGCACCCAACCAACTGTGCACGGAAAATATTGGGGAGAAAACTGTTTGCCTGTGTGGAGCACGTGCAGGCTCTTCCCTGCTATGTCCCCTGTGTGGTGTGGCCTAACTGCCACTGCAGCTTCACGTCATGTAGGGGGCTGGCAGTAGTCTGGGGGTGCTTTGTTAGCATAGGTTGGGAGGAGGGCTTGGATTCTGAGCCAACAGCAGGCACGTCAGAGGGGGACTTGAGCACCACAGACCTTGGCAGCAGGGCCCGGAGCGCATGCCTGGGTGCTGGGGAGGACTGTACCTCATGCTGCTGCAGAGTGAGCTGTCCCAGACCCACAGTGCTTCCTTCCTGAGGGTCTGCAGGAGGAGGACCATCCTGCCCCCAGAGGCGGAAGGGCATGTAGCTTCCCCTTAGTTAAAGCAATCAGGATGCAGAACCAGAGTTTGGGGTTTCTTCCTGTCAAACACATGAAAGCAGACAACAGGAGAGGTTCAGGAATTTTCAAGCAAAATGAAATCAGTTTGAAGTTCTCAACATTTTTTAAGTTTTTACCTAAATCAGTAAATCATGCCAGTGTTGAGAACTGTGATTCCTCTGTGGAAGTAAAGATGCAGAGCCCTGGGGTGCACACCAGGCCTCCAGTGCAGTGAAGATGCAGAGCCCTGGGGTGCACACCAGGCCTCCAGTGCAGTGAAGATGCAGAGCCCTGTGGTGCACACCAGGCCTCCAGTGTAGTGAAGATGCAGAGCCCTGGGGTGCACACCAGGCCTCCAGTGCAGTGAAGATGCAGAGCCCTGTGGTGCACACCAGGCCTCCAGTGTAGTGAAGATGCAGAGCCCTGGGGTGCACACCAGGCTTCCAGTGCAGTGAAGATGCAGAGCCCTGTGGTGCACACCAGGACTTCAACTTTAGAAGCCTCACCTGTATTGGAGAGTGTGAGGGTTCAGGCAACCCACTTCTCTCAAAGTCCCCTGCATGACCCAGGAAATCTTGGAGGACGGATGCCTCCTTGATCCTTCAGCTGACCCAGCCTTCTTGACTGAAACGAACATTTTAGTGGGTAGCACACTAAAGTCCTGGTTCAGATGTTGCTTCACAAGGTAACAGAATTATCAATACATTTTTGTTGATCACTTCTCTACAGTGACTTACACTAGGTCAAGTTGACAGTCAATTTGAGAAATCATAGGCATCGTTCATTGAGTGTAACTAACCCAAAATAAGCCCACAGCCCTATCCCCTGACTCCATCGCCCACTTTCTGTATTGCCAACAAACCTGGATCCAGGGGTCATTATGATAAACCCAGAGGATTTAAGATGCCACTCTCCAGGGGGAAGCACCATGAGGGGAGGTGAGAGGTCAGCAGCCTCACCCTGCCACCCAGCAGTGAGCCCTGTGGAGGACACGGAGTCCTGAGGTCTGGAATTGACTGAGGGCAGAGCCGCTGCTGCAGTAGGCAGGAGCTGGGGACGCTGCCTGACTCGGGTGTCATGAGCGCCTGACAGTTCTTTTCTGAGTATTCTAAAATTGCATTTAGGAATGCCTATTATTACTTTTGGTATTGTTCTTTCTCTAGACGTGTGTGTGTGTGTGTGTGTGTGTGTGTGTGTGTGTGTATTCTCAGATTCTTTCCACTCTTTGCAGCCTAAGTATAAGCATTTTAATGACTTCCAGTGTGCTTGGCGTTCAGATTTCAAAGTTATTTTAGGGCACCTCTCCTTCGCTCCGGGAGAGAAGCATTAAAAGGATATATGATCCCACTGTCGATGTGTCTGGTGGGTCAATAATAAAGGCAGACTCATGGCTCTGTAGCTGCTCCCAGACAGCAGTGATGGAACATGCTTAAATAATTCAAGGAAGGTGGGGAATGGACCCGTTTGTGCTTGACTGCAAAAGGACAGTCACTGTCCAGCAGAACCACGCTGACAACCTAGGCACACAGGAAGCCGCAGGAGCAGGCCGCACAGCGCAGGGAGGAGGCCCCTGGTGCTCCCAAGAGGGGAAGTCCTGTGGCTGAGTGTGGCTGAGCAGAGAGGGTGGAGGGGACGCATGGGAGAAGAGCAGGTGAGGGCCAGCCTGCAGGGGACCCTCCCGCGGCTGTTCCACATCCTGGAGTCCACAAGCCACGACCGAGCTCTGAGCGACACCCACAGTGTTGGACTGCACGGTACATACATGGGTTTTCTCATCACTGTCCCCTTAATAGTGCTGCTGCCCGTTTGCCCAGCACTTGCTGCATCGGGTGCTGAGCGTGCTCCAGAGCCGATGAGGAGAGGTGGGGAGGACGCACGAGGTTGCCAGCAAGTTCCCACTATGGTCCTGGAGCCAGCCTGCTCCCGGCCCCACCAGCTCCGCTGTGACTCCAGAAACCGAGTCAGGCCAGGGTTTGATGTCGAGAAAGGAGTGGAAAGTCACCGTAACTGACGGCAGTGGCCCCCTAAGCTGCCCACAGAAGCATGTCTGTGCCTCAGCCGTCGCCAGCTCCGCGGGTGGAGAGGTGGACAGGGGTTAAATCATGCAGCAATCTGGTCACAGTGGGTAGCTCCCAGGCCACTCAGAGGCTGAGTGGGACTTCCTGGAAGCCAGGCAGTCACACACACGTCTGTCCTGAGCGTCCTTCCCAGGAAGGCCGTCACTCCCACAGGTGACCTGGGATCTCTGGTTCCAGGCCCCTGGGCAGCTGCACATCCCTTCTCCACAGGTCTGCTCCTTGCAAGTCCTTGTTGTGTCCAGGCCTGTGGGGTGTCAGCTTCCCTGTTGTTGCTGCTCTTCTGGTGCCTAAGAGAGCTCTGGGCACGTGGAACAAGCTGCGTGAGGGAGATAATAGCGCTCTGCGGTTGTTTTCTGAACAAGAACACAGGATCGCCCCTGTCCTGGGTCCACGTCCCAGTGGGTGACAGAAACCTTGGATCTACGGATCTACAGATGCCGTAGTGTTTCCTACATCTGCACACCTGTGATAAAGCTTACTTTACAAACATGAGACATAAACAACAAAATAGAACAATTAAACAATATATTGAAATAATAGTGATTTGAAACATGCATTGTCTGTTTCCAGAACTTCCCATTTGATGTTTTCAGACATAGCTGACCTCAGGTAATGGGCCCGATGGGTGAGAGGACACTGCAGGCCTGTGAAGCTCCCATCAGGGAGGGCTTCCGCTCTTGCACATGAGGAGAGTTTTCCTGAACCGTGGGACGACTCTCTGCCACAGCCTGACTCTGCGGAGAGGGACCTTGGGGCAGGACCCAGTGGGCTGCCTCTTGAGGAGGGCACGTGCTTCTGCAGAGGAACAGGTCTGTGCTGGGGCACCAGAGGCCAAGCACAGTGACTGGAGGAAGCCCACTGGCCAGAAACTGCTGCTGTCCTGCGCTCCCAGGAGGACGAGCCCGTGGAGACCCGCCAGCTTCAAGCCCAGCAGATCCAGAATGGTGCCTGGGGCTTCAATGAAGGATCTCAAAACAAAACAACTGTGTTTTCTCTTGAAACATGTTAGTACACCAAGCTCACCGAAAGGCTCCAGTGAGCTAGCGCCAGCTTCCCCGCCAGCCCTGGGCGGGGCTAATGCCCACAGGTGGAGAAGCGGAAGGCTCCAGCAAAGAAGAGCTTCAAGTCTTCAACACAGGAGCACCGGCGCCGAATGCCAGATGAGACTCACCTGGACCAAACTTCATGCTCTGAACACAGACCATGCGGCAGCTTGAGAGGTCACTTCAGGAGCACGCTTGACGCTTCCCGATTCAGATCTCTGCCTCGGGCACCTACCCAGGAGAGCGACAGTCCTCAGGTGGCCGTGCCTCTCCCCTGGTCACCTCTTCTCCCCCACAACCTCCTGACCTCTCTTACCCAACAATTAGAAACGTGACCGAAACCCATTTCTGTGATTTTGGTTGGTTTATCTTTCACTGGAGTCACTGCCTGTTGTGGAGAAAGTAGGGAGTTGGGAAAGTGAAAAACGTTTCAGGGAAGTAAATGCACAATAATCAGGATCAAATAGAAAACTTGCCCCTCTACAAAATCGTGATTCTTCCAGGTTCTCAGAGGACAGAAGGAATGCTTTCCAAAGTCACTGAGACCAAGCCTGGGGCGGCTGTGAACAGGATGGAGGCTGGAGGCTGGAGGCTGGCCCGGGGAACTGCTTTCTGCTGGAGAGCAGCCGGCAGGACTGGGGTGTGCCCGGGTGCTTATGAAGGGTTTGACCAGAGCTCAGGCAGGCGTCATCCATAGGGGCCACAGTGAGCACGTTTGCTGGGACTCTGGACGGGAGTCCTGTTGGTGGCACCGCATGCTGCCTCCAATGCCCAGGTGCTCTCTGCTCTCCACTCTGAGGAGCCCCTTGGACCACCCTGGGCCCTGTGTGAGCCCAGCACCCTCTGCTGGACTTTGCTAGCTGGGCATGGGAGGATGCACAGGGTGGGCTGTGGCCCAGCCAGCCAGCCAGCTTTGCCCCTCCTTCCTCCTTAAAAGTCTACGGTCACTACCATCTAAATAAAACTCAAAGGGGAGAAAGTACACATGGACGTTTATCAAGAAGGCAGGAGTTTTCTCAAAGGAAAACGACCAGGGCCACCTAGTAACGCAGACCCTATCTCGTTGCAGTTTCTGAGTTTGATTCTTTAATGCTTCTACTGAGAAAACCTGTGGAGGAATACGTGAAATTCCGAGTCCAATGGACGGTTCTTCTTTTACTTCTTCTCATTTGTTCTTGGTGATAATTCAGTGTAATAAGTGTGGCACCAAGCTGGCTCTGATTTCACTGCCACATGCTGTGAGCCAAAGGCTGGAGTTTAGCCTTTTGAGACCCATTCACCGGCTCACTGCTACAGATCAAAGGGACAATGCGTTTTTCTGACCTTCCACATTACGTGTGGGTGAATCTCTAAGTTCAAAGACAGGGAGAGCCGGTTAGATGAATCTGGAATATGGGGTCACCCTCAGTGGCAGGGCTGGCGGGGAGCCTGGGTGGGTTTCTTGTCAGAGTCAGCGTCCCCGCTCCAGCCTGTTCAGAGTCCTGTCATATGTACATCACCAGGAAGCACTCTTCATTTTTCTAAAAGACGTGCCATTTTCCCTTTTGCTTTGTTTGATATCATGTTTAAACATGACCATCCACAAATTTTAGAGTGTACCTTTCCTAGTCACACAGAAGCCCCAGGAGATTGGCAAGATATCTGCCGGTGCATGACTCTGCGTATAGAGTTAATTCATTTCAGACTGAAGTCCGTTGGAACGTTTTAATGGAACCCTCTAACCTCTGGCATGCTCATGAATGTGTGACTGTTCAGGACCGGCTGACGAAGGGCCCAGTGGTCATTCCTTCCGCCACTCGGGGTGGATCATGCCTCCTCCATTGCCTCCCCTGACGGTGTTCTGTGCTCCCGTGGAAGGAGGGCAGTGAGGAGCTATATTGAGAGGTGGCTCTGGACATGCACTACCCTGCCCACTGTCTACAGATCGGAGAAAAATATTACATAAAATAGTCCTTGTTTCTAATTCTTTTCTGGAAAATGAATTGATCAAATATCAGGGAACACTCGATCTGCTTCTCAAAGATCTTTGCTTACACTTTTGTCATTGCTTAGATGAGTTTAGCTGCGTGTTCTGGTTTAGATGTGGGTGTCCTCCGAAAGCTCGTGCGAGATCCTGTGGGAAGGTGCAGAGGTAGTGACTGGATTCTGAGGCCTTCGCCAAGCGACGTCTGAACCCCCCTGAATGGATGCGCTGGTGGTGACTGCAGACAGGCAGGGTTTCGCTGCAGGAGCGGGTCCCTGGGAGCGTGCCTTGGGGTTCCCGTGGTGTCCCCGTGAGTGGAGCTCTCTCTGCTTCCTGATGGCCGAGTCCTGAGCTGCTCTCCTCCACCATGGCCTTCTGCCTTGATGATCTGCTTCACCCCAGGCCCAGAGCTGTGGTCACCTGTCTAGGGACAGAGACCTCTGGAACCAGGAGCCCCGGATAAACTCCTTCTCTTCTAAAATTGCTCTTGTCAGGTCTTTTGTTTACAGTAATGAAAACATGACTAAAACCTCATGTAACAGCACTTTTAAAACCATGTAGTTATTTTGGCTTGATTCATTTATATTTTTGCTTCTTTAAACTATGGCATTTTCAAAGACCTACTTTATTCTACGATTGGATGCTGAATCAATGAAAGCATCGGGGTATTAATTCACTTTTCACTGAGGTTTTAAATGACACCAGTGGATCTGCCTGATGAGACCTGCTTCAAAGGGCTGGTCGGCATGAAGGAATCACAAAATGACGATGAAACGAAGAGGCAGGAAAGGGGGTTGCAATGCTGGTCATAGCTTTGCACGTAGGATGGGTGGGGTCTATGTCCCAAATGCCGTCTCCGCGGGGCTGAGTGGCGTCTCACTTCTCACTGTGGACACTTGGGGTGTCTTTCTTTGCTCTAGGGGCTGGTCCCATGCACAGTAGGATGCCTAGCAGCAACCATACCCTCTACCACCTGGTGCCAGGGGCTTGCACCCAGATACAACAACCCAAAGTGTCTCCAGACAGTGCCAAATGTCCCCAGGGAGACAGGGGGTGGGTGGGATCTCCAGGGTTGAAAGCCAGCATGTGCAAAGCTACCATCCCATGCCAATCCTGCCTCTCCCTGGCGTTTTTGAGTGTTTGTGCCAGTTTACTCTCTAAGATGATCAATAAAAGGGAAAGGTGTTACGTGGCAAGTGACCCAAACAGCAGGTCCAGGGTCAAGAACAACTGAGTAGAAAGAACAGATGGCCCCAGCCAGATGCAGAACTGCAGAACTGAGCATAAGCCCAGCCTCCCCATGCACACCCCAGCGGAAAGGGGTGCAGGGAACTGCTCCCCAGGTTCCTGCAGCCGCTCGTGGCTGTGCATTTTGCATCTGTGGGAGAGCTGGTTCCTCCAATGGCTTGCTCTGTCCTCGGTTTCCCAGACACACTTTTGAGCGTGATAATCCTCAGTTCAGTTTTTTCGTTACCTCTCTTCTGCTGATGAATCCATTAGCCACAGTTGCCGAGCGGAGGTGAGGGTTGAAAGTTCTCATCCTCAGATTTGCAGAGAACGTGCCAGGAGCAGAGGCCTCCTGAAACCCACACCACCAGAGGAGGGTGGTAGTCCTCTCCTCTCCTCTGAGTAGTCTATGCATTTCCAAGCTTTAAAGAAGGCAACGCACGTCAGGTTTCATCAGTAACAGGACATCAGTCATGCCACGCTGCCACCTCTGCCACCTCTCGCTCCCCCTCAGAAGTGGACTGTTCTGAGAAAGAACAAAGGGTTGAATATTGGCAGGTACTCTTCACGGGAAGGATTCCTTGTGAGTAGCATGTTATCTTCACAACTGAACATGGCAGTCTGAGGAATTTTATCTTGAAATTATCTTGGAATTCTTGTTAAATTCAGTTCCAGATACAATTACATTCTGTTATTTTGGGGTGTTCTCTTAGCTGGATGCACTGACACACTCCTTAAGGTAGAAGGATCGACCTTCACATTCGTAACGGGCCTTCTGTGGATGACTATGAAATCCCAACACGTGAATTTACAAAACATCATTTTTATATAATTAATTAAAATAATCCTGTGTACAGGACTCAGAGGAAAACATAGCCTCCTTTATGTCCTCAGTCACTCCTTACTCACATTATTTGTGTATCCAAACGCAGCCGTGGGTGTGGTGTCTCCTACCCTGTGGTGGCTTACCACGCACATTAAGGCCTGTGAGATTAAATGGGTTTGCACATTTGCACATGATAACAGTTTGATCTGTCATCTTAACAATGACACCGCAGTGTCCCTCTCTTCTTTGTTACCAAGAACACTTAACTGAAATCACTTTGTATCCTGAAATCCTTTGAGATATAATCTTGAAATTTGGTGGGAACATGTGACAGTCCCCAGCCAAGGAAGGAGACTGGTTTAAACAGGACTTTGCTGTGAGACCCACCTTTGTGCAGCCCTCCATGTGTAAGGGCCGTCTCCAGACTCTGGGAAGTGACCTCGGAGCTAATTCCAGCTTTTGTCCCAAGACACTGCTCTGCCTCTTCCCTCCACCCCGACAGGTGCCTGGCATCATCCGGGACAGGGCATTGCTGGGGTCCCAAGAGGACTGGCGTGTCACCAAGCTCCCCACGTGGCTAGTTCCCACTCTGACTGAATAAACACTTCAAAACTCTCGCACCCTCAGCAGAGATGGGGCTAACTCACCGCGGCTGCTGACGGACCCTGAGTTAGTTACAACAGTGACCAGGGAAGCGGGTGTTGAGGACGGGCCCAGCAGCAGCAGCACCTGGTACCTTCACGTGCCCTGCAATCTTCCTCAGGTCCTCCCCACCCTGCAGGTGTTCACAGATGGTCAGTCAACATCCTCTTCTTTCAGGTCCTATGTCAAGGAGTGATTCTCTCCTGAGCACGACTTTGGCTTAACATCTGAACTATTTCCCACGGGTTGGTTTTTAGTGTTCTGGGAAAAGCATGAGCCAAGATAAAGGGGCATGTCTTATTTTAACCTAGTCACATCTTTGCTAATCATTTTACTTAATATTTAAGCATCCAGACTTCTTCACTTTCCTTCCGTCAAGTGTCTTGCCATCTGGAATAGAAGGCTCAGGGAGCACACTCATGGGTACATTGCTCATTGTGAGACCAGGCCCTGAAAGCTACCCTGTGAGACTCGGTCCACACAGACACCCTGCATTACTTCATTTCTTTTGTTTTTAAATTTGCTTTCTTATATCTCCTGTGTATAAGTGAATTACCACCTCTGAGTGTTTCTTTGCATTATAGCAATTCACTGTTTAAATTGATGTTGTGTGAAAATGAAGATAGATCTAAACACAAATAAATATTCCTGCCTTGTTTCCTCTTAGGGAAATTAGAATATCTTGGTCCACTACTTCACCCAAGAGAATAATGAAACCTTCAGATGTTTAATGGATTTTTTTCCATTAAGCATATGAACCAACAAATCAATTACTCAACTAATCGATTGATAGCTCTTGATAGGTTCTAAGCATCTCAGAGGACCCACATGGAAGGACTCCCCATGACTTTTATCAACGTGTCCATTATTAGGGCTGTTACACTTCATATGGTCAAAAATCCAATTCCATCTGGCCCAGATAAAATGGCATTTGTTACCATATGCAGCAGCAGACTGGAGGAAGACAATGCAGACTTACTGTAGAGTCACTGAGCAATGTGGATGCAGCCTGGCTGTCTGCCTGCCCAGTGTTCTCCAGAAGGTTCCTTCTCTCCTTGACATTGCAAACTTAATATCTGCTTTCCTTAAAATCCAGCAAGAGAGATGAAAGCCCACCATTTTCCTAAGAAGAAGGCATCTGGCACTGACTAGCAGGGATGGGCTGATGTAGGTCAGGTATCCAATCCTACCCAAGCCCAGGCTGGAGGGGATGTGGCCTGGTCCACCACCCTCATGGGGAACTGGGTGTGGGTAGGTGCACCCAACTACACAGACTGGATAGAAAGAATGTGTTCTCAGAGGAAAGTGAGGAAACCTCACTAATGAAACTGTCAATAGATGCTTTAGGGGGAAAATATGTCCACCATGATAGGATCAGATATCCACTAGAGGTGGAACCAGATGCCCACTATAGACAGGATATGATCTTCACTATATATAAAATGAGAAGTCCACTCTAGACAGAACTTGATCCGATAGCAGGTATGAACAGATGCCCACTTCAGATAGAATGAGATGGTCACTCTAGTTAGGCTGAGACACCCACTCGGAAAGATAGAACCAGATCCCCACTATTAACAAGCCTAAAGTGAAATGAAGAATGTATAAGAAACTGTATAAGGAATCAAGTAAAATCTACAATGTAGATTTAAAAGTATCCGTTATCTGTAATTAAGTTACAGTGGTTGAGTTATAGCAAGTTAGCAGCTGTCACTGTCCATAAACCTACCCATACAAGGGTCACCATAGAATGATTTTTTTAACAACCACTGATGTCCAGGACGGTGCAATTGAGAGAGACCTTAGAGAAGCTGCAGCTCTGTGCCGGCCTCTCCCATGCCTAGAACCGGGTGGTCTGCACTGAGGGCTTTCTTTCCATGCGGGCACAAGCAAAGGGTGACAGTCCCTAATTCCATGAACAGAGCCTAGTGAGGAAAATGGCAATAATCAAATCATTAAATAAATGTGCGTCAGTGAGAAATCTGAGCAGGAGTTGAAAGGACGTTGTGGTCTGTTGTGATGGGGAGCTAAGCTGAGCGGAGGGTCAGGGAGGCTATTGAGGAGTGAACTGTAAGTGGAGAACTGGTGCTTGAGAAGTTGCTTGGGGAGAGGACGCGTGGGGCAGGAGGGGAGGGGAGATGTTCCAGCAGAAGGCAGGGGATGTGCCGGGTTCTGAGTTGAGAAGCAGGGTGGAGAGGAGGCGAGACAGGGCTGGCTGCAGGGAGCTCTCTGGCGGCAACAGCAGCAGGGGCCTGCGGATCCTGCCCGGTGCCCTGGGGTGTCTGCAGGGACACGGGGGCTGCCCGAGCATGCCTGGACTGCGGCTCTTTGTGGAGGGGCTTTCTGTCTGGAAAATCAGAGACTGAGCCTCTCAGACTTTTGGGGAGATGGATGTGGCCTGAAGGTGCCAGACGCGCCTGCCGCGGACGCGCTCGTCAGCCGGCCCGCCTGCTCCACCATCCTCATTTCACTTTCTGTGCTGTTATGTGGGGAGGAAAATGGAAGCATCTGCTGGGAAGCAGTTCCAGATAACTCAGTTTTCTGTTCTACGTAACAGGGGTGGTACGCTCAGACCAGGAGGGCCCATCAGTCCAGCTGACCACTAACCAGCGCAGAGGTAACCCTCCCCCGGCTCAGTCGGAGGTCCCGAGGGCAGCCTTCCCCGCCCTGGCAGCTTTCCATTAGCACAGAGAGGGCCGAGCCAGGCCGCCCTGGACCTGGAGTGGAGGGCCTGAGCAGGAGCTCACCCTCTGTAATGGTCAGGCAGGAATGGACGACTTAGCGGTTAAGCAGGTAAAATTTAATATGTGGGAGGGGCCGGGTGATATGCTCAGCCTACAAACAGACCCTGAGGAAGGGGATCACTTACATCCTCACCACCAGCGGAGGCCACATGGCCAACACAGCGTCGCCCTGCATCACACTCCATTCCACTCAGGTGAAGAGAATTCATCACACTGTCACCTAAACTCGAAAGGCTCAGAGAGTATGGTGGAACTCAGTCTCCAGTGATGTCGATGTTGCTTTATCAGCTAATTCGTGGGACAAGCAGCTGTAATAATGACCTTGGTCCCTGGACCCTTTTCTAGTTGGCATTCCCCCCACCAGAGATCTCTAGATCACACAGAAGATGAGTAAGATGTCTCGAGTCCATCTTATTTACTAATGGACACAGTGTGGCCAGGGGCAGGTGGCCAACCATGATATCAGTGATCTGATTCCTCAGGGGCAGTTTGCAGGCTGAGCGTATTGCCGTGCCCCTTCCACATCTTAAATTTTACCTGTCTAAACATCATGCCATCTACTCTTCAAACGACCTCCCTACAGAGGGTGAGCTATTACACAGGAGTAATGGCATGCAAGTTTGCAGCCAGAAGTCTGCAGCCCCTATGTCACTTCTGAATTCTCACTGGGACATGAAGGTTGAGCATTGCTTTGGAAATAAATATGTCTGTGCTACTGCAAACTTCTTCCTGAAACTTTCCAATTCTGACATAAATTATAAATTACACAACTCTCCAGTTCTTGCTGATATATGCTTGGAAAGAAAGAGATTTATACAACACAGGGTGTTTTAGAGCGCCAAACCCAGAAAGTCCTTTGAATAACATCTAAGTCTCCTTGGTGTGGGAGTTATCTCTGATGTGGAATTTAGTAACAGAAAAGTCAGAGGACCCTGCAGTTATTTGCAAATACAGGATCCCCATGTCATCAGAGGAACCCGGCTCACTGACACACCAGCAAGGCATTTCCTGAGCCTCTGTCCACAGTGGAGGAAATCTAAATCAGAAGCTTCCTAGAAATAGGAGCACGTTTTAAAGGAGCCATTCCGATGAGCTTTTTTTTTTTTTTTTTTTTCTTGTTTTGAGTAGATAAAACACACCATTGATAATAGTTTTACATAGTTTAGTCAACTCTGATTTTACCAAAATTTGAGTTTCCTAAAATCTGTCTTTACTAAATGGTGGCTCCAATTAACATGGAAGCAAAGCCCTTTTGTTCCCCTTAGTGAGCATGACTAGGAAAGCTGTGTTGTGTGCCTCTTGATATACTTCATGAGACAGATATCTTTGCAAAAACAATTTTAATAGGTTACGCATTTTTTTTCAAACTCGAAGAGAATTCAGACAATTCCAGAAAGACCCTTCTCTAAGCCACATGTCTGAAGGCTAGCAGGCTTCCATACCCAAGCCATTATCTCCAACAAACGGTGTAATGTGTGTAGCAAAGGCCATTTAAAAATGGAGTGCAAGGATGTGGAGACTTTAAAGCAGTTAAGTGACCAGAGAATAGGCCTGCTTATGTGCAGTGACAAGTTTTGCAGGCCACATAGCCTCAGAGAACCATCGTTTATTTTCTCTTGGTGCTCAGGTGGCAACAGGGGCACTGCTTTTGGACTTGGCAATACTAGGGGCGCACAGGAATCCACTGGTGGATGCAGTGCCTGCTCTGCCAGCTCTGTCCATCCCCTCGTGAGCCTGAGTGACAACAGAGGCGTCTCAGAGTGAGGACTAAAGATAGATGGCTTACAATGATTCCTGCCTAATGAAGACATGAGCATCAATTATAGCTGAAGGAGGAAATCCAAGCTTAATTATAGAGATGTGTAGGTGAGTGAACGCATCCCAGTGTTTACTGAAAACATAGTGGCATACAATTATGTTATTTAAACTTAAAGAAATTGTGGTGTTGTAAGTCTGTTATTAAAATGTGCAATTAGCCAATTAACATATCATTAGTGTCTATTTAAGCTCTGTGCAGTAACACCGCCTTCATGATTCGAAGATACCTTGACATTTCTGGCTTAATGATCTCTGCCTTTCAGTGCACACGTGGAGAAAACATGAGAAAGCATTCCTGCTAAACAGTAGTGAATTCCAAGAAGCGCTTGGTGGTAGTCCCAGCTCAATCATGTTCTATTGCTTTTCTTTGTGTCCAGTACAAAACCAACTACTTTGTTTTGCCGGCATGCTATGAAGATTGCTTAAGTTGCTGTTGATCAGAGAGTGAGACTGGCTTTGGCCTTGAAGTGTGGACTTGAGTGTCCTGACTTCATGAAAAGATCCAGTGCAGAAGGAAACGGGCAAGTTGAAGGCTGTGAGGACAGGGTGTCTTCCCCTGGAGACAGAATCTTGGTCAGTGTCACCTTGCCCGGTGCAGTGGCAGCAGTGTAGGGCCATGACCAACCTCCTGACTCAGGGGCCAGACTGTCCACAGTCCTGTCCTGGTGACTAAGATGGCTCTACCTGGAACCTGGCAGTTGGACTGAATTGTTGGATTAAGCAGTGAGATTCAGACATTAGAATAAGTAACGACTAGACTAGAGTCGCTGAAGTGTCTGACGACGGTCACTCTGTCGCCAAGTTGTTCCACAGTTAGGGTAGGTAGGAGATAGCCTGGGAATGCTGCGTCTAGCATTCAGTGGTTTTGCTAGATGCCTAACCTCAGAACTAAGCTTAAACACCACATCCTTAGGTGGGCTAGAGGGGTGACCTCACTCACTGCAGTCACCTGTCTCCTTGGGCCACTGTGAGGGTTTGATACCATTATTTAAGAGCTCAGCCAGGTCCCTGACACACACGAAGCTGAAGCAGAGTGAACTGTGGTTCTCTAGGGCTGCAGCCATGCAGCTCTGTGAGCGTCTGTCTCCTGCACGTACGTGTTGGTGTGCAGCATCTGTGCATCTGAGCGCAGGGCACCAAGGCGCTCTCCACTCTTCCGAGTGTCCCCTGGCGTAACCCCTCAGAGCAGCTGACACCTTCACAGAGCTTCAGTCATGGTGCAGTCCTGGCTTCAGTACGGTTTGGGAGGTAGGCTATCATTTCCATTGTCAGAGGAGGCCTCGAAGGAGCATGACCCGGTGATTAAGTTCCTCTTACATCAGACAGGATGACAACCAGGCCTTCTACACCTGACGCAAACAACCTGTGCTCACCCAGACTGAAAAATTTCCAGATCAGCCTGCCCCAAATGCAGAAGCCAGGACGTCAAGTACCAGGGACCCTGCGCCCTTCTGATGCCATCGTAAGGGCTAGAACTGCAGGGTCGCCAGAGACTGTCCAGCCAGGCCATCATTTTGTCCAACTCAAATGAATATCCATTGAGCCAACTTGATGTGCAGTAAGATCGCTCTGTGTCCACCCCAATCTGCCTGAGCAAAGGTCTTTCCCAGAACTGAGGAGGGAGGGAAGGGTGCATTTCTGCCACAGACCTCAGGTGCTTGCTTCAGGGCATGTCCACCCACAAGGACAGAAGAGCCACCCAAGATGTGGAGGCATGGACAACTGAGGTCTTAAAGGGAGTGGAAAACGCATTAGTGAGGATCCTGCACACAGTGGCAAGACACCCTGCCAACCCCAGGGCTAAACTGCAGCCCACACAAGCAAGACTCACATCTAAAACAGGAAAGGAAAGGGGTCACCATGGGGCAAGCACATGCCTGGATCCCTCTGCACCCTGGAACACAGATGTCATTCTCACCTGGGAAACACGGTCAAAACCCTTCCCATATTCTTACAAACTGATCCTCCACTGCAAAGTGCTTTCTGAAACTCAGCGTCACCACCACAAATCCTGAGAGCCAGAGTGGAGGATGAACTTGGAGAGGGAGCTGGGAGTTCTGCCAAACGCAGGGCTGTTGGAGGCACCTCACTCCTCCTGGAGGATGGGGCTTAGGGAAATCAAAATTTTCCCCATTTTGATGTCCAAGTCCTATGAGGTTTGTTGCTGCTTTTGTCACTGCCATCCTGGGGACCTTGAAACTCCTTCCCCTGTAATTGCAGTGACCTGGAAGCAAGAGTGTCTTGATTATGTCACTGGGGTCCTAGGACATGGTGTCTCCTTCTCGTGACTACTGTGTCCTAGGCAGTGAGAGCCTCTTGCCATGTCACTGGGGTCCTGGGACATGGTGTCTCCTTCCCTTGTAGCTGGTGCTCTGGAAAATCAGATCTCTGCTCACAAGGTGGCATCCTGGACCTTGGTGCCTCCTCCTCTTGCAATGCTCCTCTCCTGGAGACCTTGTGACCTTTGTGCTGCTTGCTGGTATCCTAGTGGACATTGTGGCTCCTCCTAAGGGTGGTGGGGTGTTCTGGGAAATGGTGGCAGCTGCAGATGCTTTTTCTCCCTAACAGTAGCTTGGTGCCTCAGTAGTACCTCTTCTTCTGTGCTCTTTGCCAGTTTTAATCAGCTTTTTCGTGGCAGTTGGGTCTTAAAGACCCAACCAGGACAACTGTAGAGCAGGAAAAATTTGTTGGTGGGCTCATGGTTTCAGAGGCCTCATTCTTAGAAGGTGATTCCATTCCTCTGGGCTCGAGGAAGGCGGAACATCGTGGCAGGAGAGTGTGGCAGAGGGAAGCAGCTCACATGGTTATCAGGAAGCAAGAGAGAGACTCCAATCGCCAGTTATAAATAAATACCCCAAAGCCACACCACCAATTCCCACATCCTCTGGCCACGCCCTTCCATTTTAGTTACCAGTCAGTTAATCCCAATCGGGATTAATTCACTGCTTGGGTTAGGAGTCCACAACCCAATCATTTCTCCTCTGAACCTTCTTGCATTGTCTCACACATGAGCTTTAGGGGGACTCCTCACGTCCAAATCGTAACTACCTAAGCTACGCTGCACTCCAGGGAACGTGGACCACCTCCTCCAGGCCAGCAGAGGTGGGTCATAGGATCATTGGTCTCCTGGCCATGGAGTTGAACAATTCTCCTCCACCAGTCCTCCACTTTCTCATTACCGTGTACGGGGGCGGGGTCAGCAGGGGGCACTCTCTTTAAATTTCATGTTCTCAACAGATTTGAAGGATTACATGACAAAACATGTTCTTTATTTCTTGGCTATTCAGAATGTCAGAAATAAATGATCATGTGCAATAAAAAAAATCACATGCACATCATCTGTTTCTCTTCCCAGTAAGATTCTTCTTCATTTTTACTTTATTTCTATTTTTAATTATGTGTATATTTCATTTTAATGTGATTAATTTTTATGAAAAAGAGATTATCAAATATGAATAAAATAGAGCAATTGGGCAAGTGACTGCATTTGCTAATTTCATTCACAGTCAAATGGCATGTAATTGTTTTATAACCATTGAAATTAATAAAGTGATCAAATCCATTATTCCAAAATCTATTATATTTGACCAGTTAAACTCAGTAAAATGATGAAGTAATCATTCCAAAACTATTTCTAAGACAGTAAGTGAGTTTTCATTGCTTTAGATGTGACAGTAACCTAGACTCACAGTGACGTTCTCCATAAGGAGGCTGCATGTTGGACAGAGATGGAGGTAAATGCCACTCCTGCCACTTTTTTCCACTGTAAACATTATTTGTATAGATTTTTTTCTCCTTACCAAAAGAAAAAAAAAATACAGGTTTCACGGGATTATCATTAACATTTTGTTCTGACCACTTGCAAGTCTCTTTGGAAGACCTGCCCTAAGTCTCTCTATTCCTATTCTTTTTTTTTATAATTTTTGATTTTTTGATTTTTTATTATTTTTTATTTTTACAGATTGCATTTTGATTCATTGTACACAATTGAATTACATTTTTTCATTTCTATGGTTGTACACAATGTGGATTCACACCACTCGTGTAATCGTGTAGGTACATAGGGTAATGATGCTGTCTCATTCCACCATTTTTCATACCTCACCTCCTCCCTCTCACTTCCCTCTACATAATCTAAAGTTCCTCCATTCTTCTCTTACCCCCCAACTCCCACATTATATATCATCTTCTCTCCCCATCCCCGTTATATATCATCATCCACATATCAGGGAAAACATTTGGCCTTTGGTGTTTTGGGATTGGCTTATTTCACTTAGCATGATATTCTCCAATTCCATTCATTTCCCTGCAAATGCCATAATATTATTCTTCTTTGTGGCTGAATAATATTCCATTGTGTATATATACCACAGTTTCTTTATCCATTCATCTGTTGAAGGGCTTCTAGGTTGGTTCCACAATCTAGCTATTGTGAATTGAGCAGCTATGAACATTGATGTGGTTGTATTATTGTAGTATGCTAATTTTAAGTCCTTTGGGTATAAATCAAGGAGGGGGATAACTGGGTCAAAAGGTGGGTCCATTCCAAGTTTTCTGAGGAATCTCCATACTGCTTTCCAGAGTGACTGCACTAATTTTCAACTCTCCCAGCAGTGTATGAGTGTGCCTTTCCCCCATATCCACGCCAACATCTACTATTGTTTGCATTCTTGATAATAACCATTCTAATTGGAGTAAGATGAAATCTCATCAAGTCTCTCAAAGCACAAGAAATCAAAGCAAGAATCAATAAATTGGATGGATTTAAACTTAACAGCTTTTTCTCAGCAAAGGATACAATCTATAATGTGAAAAGAGAGCCTACAGAGTGGGAGAAAATCTTTTCCACACACACTTCAGATAGAGCACTAATCTCCAATATTTTTAAAGAACTTACAAAACTTTACACCAAAATTACAGAGAACTCAATCAATAAATGGGCCAAGGAACTGACCAGACACTTTACAGAAGAAGATGAACAGGCAGTTAATATATGAAAAAGTATTCAACGCCTCTGTTCCTTGATCAGGTCAAAGAATTCTTTCTGTGGACAGTGTCAGATGCAGGCCTGTGGGGAGTCTCAGAAGTGCACTTCACTGGATGTAGAAATGGACTGAGTTTGTGGTTAGTAGTAGCAAAGCTTCAAACTTTCAAGCATTCCCACTCCCTCTTGGGCTATCTCTTAATTAAAATAAATTAAAGAAAATTGTCCAGAGCTGTGTTTTATTGCATTCTGAAGTGTCACGGCTAAAGTAGTGAAATGACAAACTCGTGATTGCTTTATTACTAAGGGCTTAAAATTGTGTAAGGAGTTGGTAAATCTGGTCCTGCAGTAACTCTGTATTTCTCTTAAAAGCAGGTGGCAAATTATTCTGCTAAATATATTCCCCACTGAGCATGTAAGTGACCTCACACCAACCCCACAGAAATAAAGTGGAGGCTTATGTGTGAGGCTGTCAATTTTAATGGAAAAATACACTTAAAATATAACAAGATGAAGATTGCTCTGACAATGCGACATTACATATTTTAATTAAGTGTATCTTCAAGCGCACACACAGAAGCATAAGTAGCAGAGATTATTAAGATGGATGACAATCGTATTTAAATAGAAAAACTGGCCGAAATCTCCAGATCTCCATGCTGGGGCTACACTGCCACCAGGCCTCTCTGTAAGGCCTGGCAAGGTCTGACCTGTCCTGCCCTCTTAGTCATGAGAGTAAGCCTTTCGACTTCAGGATTAGCCAAGCATATTTCATCTCACCTTTTAAAAACAGATGTGGTTTTTATTTCCTGAATTTCACCCATTTAATGTATACATGCCCGCTGATTTTTGCATATTAACCACACTGTGTAGCCCTCACTGTGATCAATTTTTAGAAGATTTTCATCTTCGCAGAAAGAAACTCTTGCCTCTGGATAGTTCCTTTTGGATCTCCCCCTCACCTGCCCAAGACCCTGGGCGCTGTGAGATGTCACGCATGGTCCTCTGCCACCTCCTCCCCTTAGCATCCTGCTCCGATTCCAGCCCGTCCAGTGTTCCAGCCCATCTTAGTACTTCCTCCTGTATTGCCGAGTAACTTCTGCTGCCCGTGGCTGCCACATCGTGTCCTTCTCGTCCCGATGATGGTGTTTGCATTGTTTGCACATGTTGGGTACTGTGGATGATGCTGCCATGGATACTTCACATTAGTATTTGTGTGTACATATGTTTTCAGTCCTCTCAGGTAGAAAAGTAGGAGTGGAATTTTTGGGTCCTATAATAACATTAATTTAACCATTTGAGTAATTACAAAACTGTTAACTATTGGTACCATGTTACTTTTCCATAAGCAATGTAGAAAAATTCCTATTTCTCTACATCCTTCCCAATGCCTGATGTTACCTGTCTCATTTTAGTCCTTCTAGAGAGTATGAAGTAGTATCTCATTATGGTTTTAAAGTTTATTTTGCTATTGACAAATAGTATTTATACTCTTTTCACATGTTTATTGGACATTTGTCGATCTTCTTTGGAGAAATGTCTATTCAAATCCTTGCCCAATTTTTAATTTGTTGTTGTTGTTGTTTAGAGTTGTAAGAGTTCCCTAGTTGTTAGATCCTTATCAGATATAGCATTTGTAAATATTTTATCCCACTATGTGTGTTACCTTGTCACCTTCTTGAAGCTCTTTGAAGTACAAAAGTTTTCAACACTAATGAAATCCAATTTGTCAATCCTCTTTTGTTGGTTGATTCTCTGGTGTCATCTGGGAGATAGTTGTCACACTTGTGGTTATGAAGATTCACACTTGTGTTTTCCTCTTGGAGCTGTGTAATTTTAGTTGTTAAATTTTTATATAATCTACTTGGAGATAGTTTTGTGTCATATGTGAGGTAGGTTTCCACGTTCATTTTTTTTTTGCATGAAAATTCCAGCTGTCCCAGTACAGTCTGTTGAAATGATGGTACAATTGTCCTCTGTGCCTTCTACAGAATGACACTGGGACCTCCCCCAACACATATCCAGATACCAAAATAAGTGAAATTTCAAGCCTCTTATATAAAATTGTGCAGTATTTGCATAAAAACTGCATATATCCTCTCATATACTTTAAATCTTCTCTACATAAATTATAATACCTAATTTGTAGATACTATATAAATTATTGTTATACTGTGTTGTTTAGGGAAAAAATGCAAACATTCAGTACAGATGGAGTTTTTAAATATATTTGATCCACAGTTGATTGAATTCAAGGATGAAGAGACATGGATAGACCAACATTTCTTGAGTGCTTGATAGGTGTCAATCATTGCATTAAGTAGATTATGTTAAGTTCATTATGCAGGGTGTGTGTGTGTGTGTGTGTGTGTGTGCGTGTGTGTACATACTCTTTTATCTGTGTAAATAATATATATGGTGATAGGTTTGGTTGAATTATATCTATCCTTCATTTGAACATGTAAACTTGATGATGTCTGTAGAAAGTTTCTTTCTAAACAAAGAAACTATGGAAGAGTACGGGAAAAGCATATGTATTTACATGTATTGTATACACACATGGTCACGTGTGTATCTAAATGGATCTGTGTGACTGTGTTTACTTGCTATATAGGCTCACATGAGCACTGGCTTCATGGGATCGTGGTTACTAGTTTGTTGCTCCCTGCCTCTTGACTGGACTCATCCATCACTTAACAGGGAGAGTGCTTTTACCTGGTGCTTGCTGTCCTCCTTCTCCCTCACCATTTGATCTTCAACAATATATCAGCATGAGAATGACTCAAGGGGAACTTGAAACAGAAAATGATGAAACCCCTTTCTTAACTCAAAAAGTTACTACATATTATCACAAAGATTTTTGTCACATAAAGAAAAAAATTAGATAATATGAGACCTTAGTGTAAATGATAAAGTTCAGAAACTTTTAGAAACTAACAAAGGATATAACACATAACCAGGAAGAATACTGAGCTTTCCTAAGACAGATAAAATACTAGCCATGAAAGGAAAAAAAAAATTAATGAGTTAGATTTTATTAAAGTACAACATTTAAGAAAAAAGTCTATGGTTTATTTCATATAGAAATGAACTTTCTGGGGGAACATATTCAAAATAGCCATATTTTATAAAAGACTCCACAATGTATGCTATGCAGATGAAGAATTCTTCTAAGTCAATATTAAAAAGATAACCGGTACCTCCATAAACAAGACAGTTGGAGAAACAATCATGGAAAGAAGATGCAGGAATGGCCAAGAAGTACCTCGGCATCAGTGAAGTTGATAGGAGGCTGTCCCCGCTGGCCTGTGTAAGGGAGATGCAGGTCCAGACTACCAGGCAGTGTCCCTGTGCCATGATCAGGAGAGTCACAGATATAAAAATGGACAGCATTGGGTGCTGCTGAGGATGCCAAGCAACTTGCACCCTTGCACAGGGTGGGAGGGCACAGGGGTCCACACAGGTTGGGGACCTCTGGGGTAGTGTTGTATAGGCCAGACACCCATCTTGGATCCCAGACATCCACCTCTGCTTTCCCCCCACGTAATGCAACACGTGTGCCCAAGCATATCACCCAAGAACATCCACAGCAGCCTTGTGCACACTGTGTGTGCCCAGGTGCCCACACTGGGAAGATAGATGAGCAGAGTACCACCTGGCCAGAACAGGAGCAGCTCACAATACAGAAGGCAACATCCGGGGTCCTCGTGACCTCACACTGACAGAGGGGAGCCAGGCTCAAGACTGCTTGCCTGGTATTTGATTCCATTCGCATAAAGCTAGTGACTCATAGAGTTAATTTTCGGAAATAAAAGTGGACAGAATTTGCATGTGAAGGGAGGGGCAGCAGTCAAGTTCAGGGACACGTGGGCTTCCTGTGGTGCTGAGACGGGCTGGGTCCTGCCCAGGGTGCTGGCCTCATTTGCTGGGTGAGGGACCACTGAGGTGTGCAGTTCAGACATGCAGCACATTCACTTCCTCGTGCAGACCCTGGTCCTGCAACTTGGCCTTTGTGAGCAGAGAGAATGGAAGCCCTTGGCCCTTTCAGATTGAATTGACTTGGGGTTTCAACTCTTGGAGTCGTCTGCCTCTCGTTAGTGTACTTCACTGGTTCCTCTAATTGTGCTTCAAATTGTTCCCCACTGCAGGAGAAAGCTGTCTTAGTAAGGGGCACATCACCCTGTGACATATGTGCTTGTTCGTAACATGTGTTTACACAACTCACATCATTATGAATTCAGTATGAGCTTGAGTGAGCAGTATTTCTAGCTGCAGGAAATATTTAATTAGGGTTCATCTTCTGTACATATTAACCCAAGTCAATTTTCCTTTCCATTGTCTGAAAGGATATACCCTGTTATTAGGTGGAGCCTGTGGAATTGCCGTTTTTATAGGTCAAAATTGATAGAATGTTGGCAATTCTACAGGAGTCAACCTATCCGGTTTTATTGACACCAGGAAAATAAACTGAAAGGAATTTTAAGAAAGGATGCTCAGAAATTTTCATACAGCTGTACCCACCTGGGACAAGGTTTTACACCCTGCAGATACGGACAGCCAGCAGGAGGACTTATCTGAGGCAGGGGCCGAGACAGCTACCTGGGCTTGGGCTGTCTGTGGGGAAACGCCCGGTGTTGGAGGTTAAGGATGGGATGGGCTTCCTTGGTAGCTTTACCTTCACAACTGAAGTTCATTGACAAGGCGTTTCTCTCTTCTGAGGCCTCTGACCTCTGTTTACAGTGGCGGTCTGAACCTGGAAGCTGTGACCCAAGCTTTCAGCAGGTTTTGCTAGGTTCAGAGCCAAACAGTAAAATTCCCTGGGGGATAATTGCAAAAATCACAGAATTTCCATCACTCGCTTTGAAAATGAAAACAAACAAAACAAAAACCCTTTACTGGTATCTTAGAGTAAAATAAAACAAGCCGTGGGTCACAAGCCCTCTGTGGGCAGGGAAGTCACACTGAATACTTAATCTGATGCACAGTGCATGCGACTCTGGTAGTGCAAGGTCCTGCACATGGTGCATGATGGAAAACTGTTGGTCCTTGTGAGCACTGACCCAGTGCTGTCTATGTGTAACACAGGCACGAATGTCCAGGTGACAGAAAATTACATGGCTGAATTTCCATGTTCTAGCAGAAATTATTCAGTAACAAGTGTCTCTCCAGCTAGGGAATAAAATGGCCATGCCCAATGGTTTCACTACCATTCAGGATCCTAGAGAAGAAACCGCCGGCCACCCACAGTCCAGCCACACAGGACAGAAATTTGCTGAGAAGACATGTGGCCCTTTAAACAAATGCATGTCAAGCTTCAAGTGCATTAGTGACCCCAGAGCACAGATAATGTGAGATTGTAACAATTACTCCTTAGGCATGACGTGGGCCTGGGAATGTGTAGTTTTCATAAGCCAAGTGACACTGTAGCGATTGGCACATGGTCTGCAGGTCTTTATTCCCTCTGCACCCGAGACAAGCAGGGCTGGACGGAGAGCAGAGAGCTGTTCCTGGTGACAGGGCTTATCCAGCTCTGAGGGGAGAAGACCGTTTCCAAAGGGTGCTCTGCAGTTGGAAAAGCGGTCCCTCACTGGCAGTAGGTCATTATTGAGTGACTCTTGCATGCAGATCCTGCCATTTACTGACCTGGGGCTGATGACGGAGGCAGAAGTCTTGGTCTCTCTCCTCAACTTACTAACTCTATTTCCAGAAAGAAAATTTGATGCAAATGAAAGATGCACAAAATTACCCATAAACAATAAACATGTCAGCTCGCTCTGGATAATGAATCACAAGGGTTCACTACTGCTGAGAGATCACCTGAGCCATGCAGCTTAGGCCTGGGTGACACTTGGGAAGGAAGGGTAGCACAGGAGATGTCTGTGGAGTAGTGAAGGCAGGCAGGAGGCTTCACGGGAAGGGGCTTTGCGGAGAGCCCGCCCAGAGGGTTCCTGAGTGGGCTGGGGCCCAGGGGGCAGTGTGGGGCACGTGAAGACAGAGGAAAGCCATCACAGAGACAGGGAAAATGCTTGAAATTGGTTAAGAAAAGGATTGGTTTCAGAACAGAAAAAAAAAAGTAATAGAAAATGTCATGATTTAAATGATGGTCATGGACATCCCAGCTGGATGAGTAGTCAGAGATGCACATCTAAAATTAGCAAGAGAGCCTGGAGACTGCTGTGGTCACTGGAGACGGGCGTCCAGCCTGGAGCTGCGAGACCATGGGGCTGAGGAGCGTCCCTGACAGGGGACACCCACATGGGCAGGTGTGGTGGCTAAAGCCCAGCCCTGCAGGTGCCCACACCCTGGCTTCCCTTCACCTGCAGCCTGCCAGCCTTGGAGCAGGACAGTGAGGCTGCCCATCCTGCACGGTGCGAGGGCTGGGCTGCAGAGGGGCAGTTCATGGCTGAGTGCACCCCAGGTTAGGTGCTCCCTGCACGGCCTCGGAGCTTTTAGAAGCTTCAAGGGAAATATTCAGGGAGATTTGAATTGCGTCGCATGCCGCAGATCGCAGAAGCAGGTGGCTGTTTTCTTCTCCTTATCAGCACGCATCTTAGGTTGTGAGTGGGGTGTGGGAAGCACTGACTCTGGTTGAAACCCCAGCACCTGCCTGTGCCAAGTCTAGAAAAGGCCTAGTGATTGAAGATCTCAATTTCCTTTTGGGTGAGTGACAAATAATTAGTCACATCTTAAGTGATTACTCTGAGGGTCACAGAGTAGGCAGGTCTTTCACAAAGGTCAATTGTAATAAAATAGACCATGGTCCGGGAATCACAGAAGTGCCTCGGCATTTGGAAAGAGAAAGGATAAAGCCCTGTCTTCGGAACCTATTCTGATGTGCATTTGTCTTTTACGTCCCAACTGACATGCCATGATTAAGAAATAAGGCCAAAGTGTCCACAGCACAGGTGCTGAGTCAAGAGAGTTCTGTGGGTTCATGACCTGATGGATCATATTACCCAGCAGGTGGACATTGTTTGAGAAGGGACTAGAAAGCTGAGGCCACGTGGTGAAGGTTGCCTAAGTTCCCTGACTTTCAAAACACGAGAGGTCAACAAAGGACTTAAGAGCAGAGAAGAAGAGAGTGACAATGTGTCTGAATGACAACAGAATGAAAACTATTTTGAAGTTATTTTTTAAATTATCCATTTCTTACTTGTAGAATTATTTAATTCAAATTATTGAATTAAAAATATAGATTGCTACATGCCAGCTCTGAACTGGGGGCTGAGAAACAGATATCAGAAGTTCATTAACTAAAGCTGCTATGTAGTTTGCCCCTTGGAGATAATTCTAGACTCATAAACTCATTTTGGGGCGGGGGTTATATTTCACTTTTAAATGCTCTAAAAATATAAGTAATAATTTACAATGTTTGCCATAAGCCTTGCAATTCAGAGTTGCAAACTCGCCCACTTGCTGACTGTGAAATTAATTGCTTCTCAAGCAACACTAGGTCCCATGGAGGTGGCAGTGCTTGGGGTGGGGCCTGGGTGACCTGCAGGTGCAGAGCTCCTTCCAGGTGTCATTGCAGAATGATTCAGGCCATCTTCCCTGCTGGCTGAGACAGCAGGAGCTCTCTGTGGCTCCTGTGACCTAGTGGCACACCACGCATCAGAAATGTCCCTCCTCAAAATCTGGCTGCCCAGAGAGGGCTCACCACACAGGCTCTGATGGCCGAGTCACTTCAGAACATCAGTGCTGCGGACACCTCAGAATCCCCTCCTCAGTGCTACTTCCAATGAGTGTGATCTTTGAAATGGAGGAAGTTGGATGTTTTCTGTCAAAGCCAGGCAGGTGTCAGGAGATTTAGAACAAACTCGATTGACAAAAGATATTTCTGATTATTACCCCTCTATTTTGATAGGTTTGCTTTGTGATGTTGAAAGCTACAGAATTAACATAGATCAATCATGTTTGTGTAGTCCCACAACGTCAGAATTTATTGCATAACAATTCACAACTACATTACTGTCACTGTTGGCAATCCAGAGGTTTTGTGGGTCACCTGGTTGTCATAAGCTGGGCAATCACAGGTTCTTTTATTCCAGTCTTATTTACTAATATCTATAGCACTGAAGTCACACATCAAACTTCACCCAGTCATATTTCTATGTAGGTCACAAAATGATTAAGAAAGGGTGAAGGCAGCCACAGGGTCATAGGATGCTGTGCCAACAGCAGAGGCAGACAGTTACCACGGGTGGTCAGATAAGATGAGGAACTCGACAAAGAACTTGTTCAGGGCCTGGAACTGTCTTAGGCCAGGGCCTAGATGGCAGTTTCCAGTGAGCCACAGTGGGCAGGAAGAGAGCTGAGCTGAGGGTGGGGACAGAGTTGGAGGTTCACTGCTTGTGGGTCTGTCTCGGGCCGTGTCCGGGGATGGTCTGAGGACAGGTCGCACAAGCCCCTGCACCCAATCTCGGGGGCTCCTCCTCTCCTGGTTGTCAGGTGAGGGGCTTGCTTCATCTGGCGAGCTGGCGTATTTGACAAGCTCCTGGGCCTGGTTTTTCTCATGTAGGTTTGATATGCTCTGCTTCCAATTTAATTTGACAAGTCCATTTATTAGCACGATTAATTTACCAGGTGTGCCTCCAGTGGGGCCCAGCACATGGTGGTGTTGCTGTGAAGGAGAAAGGTGTAGCATCCTTCTACCCGATACCTGGACTCAGGCGGGCAGCTCCTGGAGAGGTACTGCTTTGCAAAGTGGGTCTGGTGCAGTTGAAAACTACTGTCCACACGTCCTGGGGTCACTCAGAGCAGGCCACAGCCTGTGCTCCACAGGCTGTAATCATATGCTCACCAAAATTGAGGAGCAGAAAATCACAGACCCTGCTCTCTGCCCCAGCTGCCTATGTGGCCTCATGGCCACCCCTGTTGTCATGGCCACCACCCCTGTCCCCTGGAAGCCAGTGGCAACAAAGCATTTCTTTGATTTTCTATCATGTAGTGGCAGATCCATGGATGTGCACTTTCTCCTAAAAGGGAGTTCTGTGGAGGCAGCATTAATTCACGAGGTACGACAAGCTTCTGAGCACAGAAATGGCTTTGTCACAGGCAGCTGAGTGGAGGCAGATTTAGTGTCAGGTTTTAAGATAATAGTAAGCAGATCTCTAATGTGTTCATTTACATACCAACAGACCTTCTTAAATACTTACGCTGTTATTAACCATGACCGTCTCAACCTCCAGAACAACTACTAAACAGGCACGACTGTGAACTCCTTAGGTTTAGTCAGAGACTGAGTCCTTTGGCATCTCTGGCTACATGTGCTTTATTAAGCTAGCAATTACATTATTATTTATAATTGAGCATATTAGAGTGGTTGCATAACTGTTGAAGGCAGTATTTAAAAATCTGTATTTCATTTCCTACTGAAGTTTCATATATTACTTTTAAAAAATAAACTAACAGCAAACACTCACAGGTCCAAGTCACATTATCTGGCCTTGCTTTGTTTGGGTAGCTGTCACAGCATAGCATCAACTGGCAGGTCATAAACCACAGCTCTGGAGGGGAAGGCCAAGGCCACAGCAGATTTGGCATCTGGTGAGAGTCCCATTCCTGGCTGGTAGAGCTGCTTCTGCCTGTTCCCCCATGGTGGAGGGCCAAGGCAGCTGTCTGGGCCCTAATCCCAAATGAGGCAAATGAGGAACTGGGTCCTCTCCAAAGGCCCCGCCCTAATGCCTTCCACTGGGTGACTAGTTTTCAGCAGGCGTCTGGGGAGACGCAGGCCTCAGACTGCAGCACTCTCCTATCAGGAACGTGCTCAGTAATATAACCTGGGATTTGGGATCCAGCAACCTGTGAGTTCTGAGATGTTATCTAGGAAATACACGTAGGTAGTCCCGAGGTCTAGCCCCTTACCTTCTCTTGGCCTGCTTTCCACGTGGAAATGAGCATAATAATACTGACCACAGAGTGTCTTGGTGAAAGTGCCATGCACAAGAGTGTAGGCCCACAGGCTGCCCGTCTTCATCACGTGTCCTTTACCCAGAGATGGGCAGGACATGGGTGTAACGTGCTTGTAGACCGACTGCGTCCAGATCCCACACTGCCTCTGTGAACGGTCACATCTGTCTTCATATCTGGCTGACTCACAAGGCCCAGGTGCCACCCACACTTACTCCAATCCAGGAGGCCTTGGGAGGTGAAGGAGCATCAGGACAGAGGTGGAGCACGCTGGTCCTTGGGGGCCTGCTTGGGGAGGAGACAGACCCATGCTGTTTTAGGGAATGCCTGCAGGCTCAGCCGGTTCCTCCACTGCCCTCAACTCAGAAGCTCCTTAGGGCACACGCTGCAGGGCCAGCGAAGCTCAGGTCACATCAGGCTGCACCCTTAACATCTCATGCTCTTGCAAGCAGACTGCTGAGCTGCCATCCCTCAAAGAGAGCTGCTGTCTGAGGCGATGCTGGTGAGTGCAGATGACCCATGTGTAAACCCCCGACCCAGCTGTCTGCGGCTCATGGCTGCACCTCCCTCCTCCTAATGTGCTTCCCCTGCCACTCTGAGGAATGTTTCTAGGAGCATGAAGGACAAAACACTAGAAGGGGTCCAGGACCCCCCGAGGACTCTCCTGGTGCACAGGTCGTCTGGTTATCATAAGCTCGTACTATGTTTTACTAGAACATTCCTCCTGTTGCACATCCTGTCACACTCCAAGTACTACAAAGTGCTAGTTCCTTTCTGGTATTATGCTGATTCTTAGCTTTTCCTTACAGGTCTACATGTCGCTTCAGATATAATACAGACGTCTAGTTGTCTGAACACTTACAGTAATTTGCAAGTGATGCTAAATCATAATTAACAAGCTGCCTTATTTCTTCTTGGAATAAAAATAATCACACAGCTTCAACTATTGTAATAACTATATATTTAATTAATGTACCTGGAAAATCTTTTTTTCCTCACATATTCACAGATCTTAGTGTTATCTTGGTTGTTATTAAGCTCTCCTGATAAACTGTAATTCTACTTGACTAATCACTATGTTGTTTTTTTATGTGAACACTTGTAAATCATTCAGAGAAAAACAATTAAAATTCATGAATTGCCCACAAAATGTGTGAATCCTGATTGTCTGCTCCCTTAATGGATTGTGAAAGTAAAGAGCAGTATCATGGGGCTGCTTCCCCTGCAGCTTTGAGACTTCAATGTCTATAAAATCTGATTTATTTCACAAAGTTGTACATAGTTATTTTTACAGCCCACAAGATTTTTAAAAATTCTTTACTTTCATGTTCTTCCACATAAAATGTCAAATTCTGGATTTCTCTTCTTGTCTGAGGAGTTGGAAGCCACCTGGTTACGTATTCTGAGTCTTCCTTCTGACTGTTCCTCCTCTGAGCTATGCTGTTATAATAAAGTGTGCTTTAACACTCCGGAGACAACCTCCACACCCTGAATGCATACAACACTCAGCTGAGAGAAGGTGCTTTAAAATCACTGTGGAATAAACTCAGCCTTCCAAGTCTGGTCCCACTTCCCATGTCGCCCTAATGAAGATGCTGTCGGTGGAATGTCTGGGTCCTGAGCGTTTGTGCGGAAATCCTCAGCCCTGTGATGATGGTGTCAGGAGGGGACCATGGCGATGGGTCATGAGGGTGCAGCTTCTAGGAAGAGACAGATGAGGGCCCGCTTCCTCTCTCTCTCTGCTCGCCACCAAGCGTGCCGTCTGAAAAACAGGTCGCGCGCTTCCCAGACGCCATCTGCAGAGCCTTGGTCTGGAGCCTCCCACCTCCAGAACAGCACGGAATAAGTGTTCACCTGGGAGCACCCAGCATGTGGTGACACAGGCCAGATGGACGGGACAGAAGATTTCAACAACCCAGAGGCCAAGACAGCCCTCTGGGGTTCCCCTGCAGGTCCACACAAGGCTGCTCTGAAGTCCTTTGTCCTATATGTCACTCCCTCCTCCTCTCCCTGGTGGCACAGGACGCATACTGGCTCCCCTGCTTCTCCTCCATCTCTCATGGTGCGCGGCTGGGCCCTGCTGTCCCCAAACTCAGTGCTGGGTCCTCTCACTCTATTGCCCCTACGTGAGGCCAGCTGTGCCTGTGTTGTCAGCGTCCCCCTGTCCGCACGTCTCCGGGATCTCCTGCGCCCCTCTCCTCTCCTCTCATTGCCTAGTCTGCGTACCCACTCTTGACGTCACCCAGGATGCTGTAGTATGCCCCTCCCGGCCACACCCAAGCCAGTTGAGTACAGCCCTCCAACCCTCCCATCAAGCAAGCCTCTTGGCTCACGCAGGCCTTCACGAGGACTTACTGCTCTTTGTGGTTACACCTGCAGGTGCCTCTCTGTGTGATTGCTTGCGGTTTTTCCCAAAGCCTTTAGGAGCAAGAAAAAAGCACGGTCAAGGTGATCTGCAGGGCGCTCACAGCTGGCCCTATTGCTCCACGTCCCACGGCCATGCGTGTGTTGATCAGAGTCTACACAAGGCCCCTGTAAGGAGGAGGGTGATACTGGGCAGTTCCCTG
Organism: Sciurus vulgaris; assembly: GCF_902686455.1. NCBI lineage: Eukaryota > Metazoa > Chordata > Mammalia > Rodentia > Sciuridae > Sciurus > Sciurus vulgaris. Next base: position 2,721,806 of record NC_136465.1, on the reverse strand, counting down.
TGTTTCCTCCTCTCCCTGTTCTCATATGAGAGGAGAGGCTTCTCTCATGTAGGGGCCAGGCCTATATGGGCAATGACCAAACAGACTCGGTTTTACTGTTTTACCCTGAGACGCCGTGTCACGTAGGACATACTTCTCCCATGGGAACACCCCACCTCTGTACCCACCAGCAGTTGCTTGGTACAGCATGTTTGGCAACACATGGCAATTCTTATACACTGAACTTGTGCAATGTACCTAACCACATAGAATGTCAGAGAATGTTTGCCTAGACTCCAGTCACCATTCTTTAACTTGGACTCAACTAGGGTCGTCCTGACCCACTTCCCCTTCTGCTTCTGACTCCAGATCTCATGCTGTTGTTTGTGGTTTCAATCTAGCAGCGGCCCCTCGTGACTAGTGCGCTGGCACGCCTTACTTCTGCTTCTGAACTGCAGAGAGTGCGTGCTAACCCTGCAGGGGTCCCGGAGCGCAGGCTTGCGGGCTCTCGGCCTGCCTGCTGGTAAGTGAATCCCGTCTCTGCTCCAGGATGGACTTGGGGATTTAGCGCAGTCTCACTGTAACGACCTGGATGACAAAGCTAAGCGCGACAGAGTCATGCTTTAGTGAGACAGTGAATCTGTCTCAACCACAAAGATGATGCACTAAACTCGACCGTCGGAGTGACGTGATGGTCTTGTTGAATGCGATGCAGACCACAGGCCCGGGGAGACCCTGGTGAGATCACCACGTGTATCTGAGTTTACTTGGTCATCCTGGCACCTGGCCCAGGCGGACCGGCCATTCCCGTTAGTCCTCGAAACTTTGCAAGTGGGCCTTTTATTCCCAAATGACACTCATTTCCAGTCGCTGACTCGCCCTCCTCCAGTCTCCTCTCAGATGCAGACTAGACTCCTCTAGCAACGGTCATGGCCAATGGCCCCTCTGTGTCCGGTGTCGACCAGTTGTGCCAGGAGTTGGGGCGCAGCCAGGCCAGCATTCAGTGCCCACCTACGGGCCTCACGCCAGAAGAGAGACCTTGCGCTCATTTATGGAACTGGAAAGCCACTTGGCACAGAATTCAGCGGCTTTTTCTGGGAAGTAGGGTCACGTGTGAGTTTGCATTGTCTTCCACATTCTTCAACAGGACGCGTTTTACTTTTATAATTAGGAAAAAGATTAGAAAGTGTATTTTAAAGATCATTTCTTTGAAAACTTTCTTAATCTAGTAGGGTTCAGGCCGGAACATTTACCCATGGGTCCTTTAAAACCAGCCATTCGTTAGCTGCCCCCGTGCTTTCCCAGGGCGTGGCACCTTTAGTGACTGTAGTGTGTACCAGAGAGAAGGCGCAAGCAGGAAGCCATGGGGGAGACCCGCAGGATTACTGCCACTAACACATCCCCAGGCCTGTGGAGCGCGGGAAGCAAGCGCTCGGTCTCCACGGCTCCGGGAGGCACAAGCTGTGGTCACACTTGTTTGACACGTAAGGAAGGCGAGGCCCAGGGGATGTGCTAATGCCCAAGGGTGGGAAGCAGCACTCACACACCAAGGCCCACCACCGGTCATCCTGGGCTCCGGCACTGAGGGGAGCGTTTGTGCACAGGATCTGAGGAGCAGGAGCGTGTCCTGCTCTTACGCTCTGGGTTGAACTGTCCCCCAAAGCCGCTGCTGATGCAGGCACAGTGAGTGTGACATGGCTGGATTCGGGCAGCTGTACCCCAGTCAGTCCGTCCTAGTTTGAATGGACTGACTGGGTGGAAATTGTGGGCAGGGGGCATGGCTGGAGGGGCGGGTCATTGGCACGTGTGCTGGAGGGGTGCCTCTGCCTCTCTCTGTCTCTCTCTCTCTTTTTTTTTTTTCTCTCTCTCTCCCTCTCCTTCCTGGCTGCCTTCAGATGAGTGGCTCTCCTGAGCTGGGCCTGACCCCATGACGTGCTGCCTCATCTTGGGCCCAGAACAGTGGAGTCACCCATAGGAGGAGTCTTCTAAAACCCTGAGCCCCAGATGAACTCTTCCTCCTCTGTTGTTTTGGGTGGGCATTTTGGTCACGACGATACAAAGAGTGACGAAATCACCTGCCTGCTGCAGTGCCAGTCTCAGGGTGTCTTGTCTGTCCAGCGGCGAAGGGACTCTGAACAGCAGGTGTGAGGTCAGACCTTCAGGGCAGAGGGGAGCGGACAGGGCACCGCGGGTGTTTTAATACATGATACATTGGGTTCGCCTTAGAGTGAGCGTAGCTATGTGTAGCTACTTGGACACACGCATACATTACTGCTACTGCGGTCCCCCTGCTGGGCACCAGCTCTCCAGCACCTGTTCCCGACATGCTTTAAGAACACACAAGCAACGGGCTGACCTTGACTTGGCTCCCAGATGTGCCCTCAGCTGGGTGGAACTGCCTCCCGTGCCAGGTGCTGCTGCTGCTCGCTACGCACCTTGAGGGCAGCCTCCCCCTCCCCGGTGTGGGGCTGAGATCCTGGTCCCTTCTCTGGGCTGACACCTATGAAACAGGGCGGCCCCACACAGACCTGAGTTCTTGCAGGGGTGTGTCCTGCCATCAGTTTGCCACTGCCCAGCTGCCTGCCTGGGAGGCGATCTCTCACACGGTGGACATGACTTTCACCGATGCTTTATTTACAAAGTTGCCTAGAATTTGAATAATCTGCCACCAGCTGCATTTCTTTCCTGTGAGTCCACCTCTTCAGTGGACACTACCACTAATGCAGAGCTGTCCAGGAACATGTCCACTGCACCACACCCCATCCATCATCTGTCGGAGGCACTGGAGCACCCCGACTGTGGACCAGTGTCCACGAGCAAGGAGGAGCAGTGGGTATGCCGCAGGCAGAGGGGGAAGTGCGAGCACTCCAGGTATTAGGAAGAATCACTTTTTGGGTAAATACCAGGAAACAGAGCGGTGCAGGTGACTTCTCATTGGCAGAAAGCCTCAGTCATGGAAGACAAGGGTTCTAGAGACCTGCTGCTCCTGTTGGCCTTTAGTTAACACAACTGTTCAGAAATCCCTGAATCTCACGCTTTCTCACCACAGTATGCAGAAGCTAGAGGGGAAAACAAAGACTAACATGGGGTGGATCTCCTGAAAATCAAAGGGACCAAGGGGTGGGAGGAGGCAGGGAAAGGGAAACGCTGGGAGTGATATTGGCCAAATTATGTTGTTACGTTGTGTGAATGGACGACTGTGTAGTGACAGATCCCATCCACATGTGCAGCTGTAATGCACCAGCAAAAACATGGAAAAATAAAAGGGACTGGTAATGTTAACAGGGAAGGAAGGAAGGGAGGGAGGGAGGAAGGGAGGGAGGGAGGGAGAGAGGGAGGGAGGGAGAGAGGGAGAGAGGAGGGAGGGAGGGAGGGAGGGAGGGAGGGAGAGAGGGAGAGAGGGAGGGAGGGAGGGAGGGAGGGAGGAAGGGAGGAAGGGAGGAGGGGAGGAAGGGAGGAGGGGAGGAAGGAGAAGGAACAAAGGAAGGAGAAGGAAGGGAGGGAGGGAGGGAGGAGGGGAGGAAGGAAGGTCGGACAATGCCTGGCTTACCCCAGTGTCCTAAATGTGTTAGTCACACTGCCACCCTGAGTCGAGGACTTTTTCATAAGAACAGAGATGTGTACAGTCTGCCTTCCAGGCTGTAAAGGTTCTATGCACCAAGACTGGCCTGCTGTGGTTTCCTTTTGTGCATTTCCTTCCCGAGGCTGGGAGTCTCCTCAGGGCAGAGCGCGTCTGAAATGCCTTGGCTAGGGGACCTGGGAGTTTGCTCCTGCAGCGAGCGTTGAGTCCACGTGCGGCCATGTGGGGTCACCCTCTGCGTGCTGTGGTCTTGTCTTCTTGTGCCGGGACCCTCTTTAGTTCAGACTTTACTCTCTTACATGAGTTCATGAGACACCTGAATTCTTCCTGCCCCTGCGTGTCTGTGCCATCGGTCTCCATACACGGATTAGAAGGACAGAAAGATGAAGCAATAGACACCCTTTAAGTATACTCGGAAATAAAATGCCTCCTCATCTCACCTTCTCTCCTTGACCTACTTTTCTTTTCTTTAATGGAACTGACCTCTGAGATTTAAATCCTATCCAACAAATCTGCAGGAACTCGAGAAGGAAGGTAGGCGAGAACTTGTAATGAGAAAGGTGCTCTTGAACAGTGGATGGAAGAAGTTAGTAGAACAAAATGGCGGAATCACAGAGGGGAAGCAATTATTTACCATTTCTGAAACTTTCTTCTTCTTCCTGGAGTTGTTAGTGCCCCAGAACTGCCACCATCTTCACACTGGCCACTCTGACCTCCCTGTCCCAGCCATGTGTTGGGTCCCCACGTGGGGTGCCACTCCCACCCCACGGGCAGTTCTGAGATGGGGAATTTTCCACTGGGCCTGGGCTGGGGCAAAGCGGGCAGGTACCTGTGGTGTTCTTCCTGTGAGTTTGTGTGGGGCCTGGGGAGGCAGTCTGTATAGCCATGTCTGGTCACACACCTACTCACGCCTGCCCTTCGCCCCAGGTGTTATTGCAGAGGGTGGACTAACACAGCACGCTGGTATCAGCTCTAGTCCAGAAGAATGAGCAGTGGTAGCCACGCACACAACTGAGCATCTTCAGGCACACCACATTCTGATTCCAGAGACAGAAGTCGTCATAAACCTCTCAAGGAAGTTTGCTCCAGTTATGAATCGTGCACCATGAGTTAACTAACTGCCAACTTTGGTCCTGATTCACTGACACGTGCTGTGTAGTCAGAGGCTGTTCCTGGCTCCTGACTGCCCAGGGCCGTCCACAGTGCCAGGCCTACAACAGGCTTCTGACTATTTGCTGCTTTGTTTGATTTGATTTGATTTAAATTTCCCCTATGAAATACTTTATTCCAAGCAGTCAAATGAAATGTCACAGCTATTTTGGGGGCAAACAGACAAATATCTTCAAAGCCTCCTTTTTACAGTTAGAAAGCTATGGTGGTCTCTAAATCCCCCAGTGTTGCCTAAGCCTGGAGATCTCAAAATATCCAATAAACAGGGAAATCATCTTGTGACAAAACACTAGAACCTGGAGATGGGACTTGGTTTTTGATGGCTCTGTCTATAAGAATGTCACCAGGAGATTGAACTAGCTTCACGTGAAGGCTCCTGTGGGGGCCCCGGGCGGCGTTCATTCCATTGACAGCCAACCCGGCTGAGCTGGGGTCAGATGGTTGATTAGAATCCTAGGAGCTGGAAACAAGCCCAGTTCGGTGACAGTTCTCACAAATTACTAGACACACTTTTGTCAATAATAGTGGTTTGTGAGTGTTCATTACCAATACCATCTAATATTACCACAAAAATTGACTTAATGGAATGGTTTTAGATATTGGCTTCAGGGTATAATTTTGAACCATTAAAGTTGTGAAATCCACTCTTACTTTTGAGTCAGCAGTGTGTATAATGTGTCCTTAAAAGAAGATAATGAAGGACCAAGCAGCCTCTTGATTGTTTGCAGTGTTTCCAGAATTCTATTCTAAGGAACAACTGTTATTTCAGTCTACTCATTTGTGGAACACGGACTAATTACTTAGCTTCATCTGTAGTGTTTCTGAGCATGGAAGACTAGAGAATACTGATTTGATTAATCTTGGTGTGCTTACACAGGGAGAGAAGGGACGCTATTAATTCTGATCTTTGGATATTTGATTTGTGCATATAATTTTTATCCAGATGGCAAGGTTTAGCTCAGTCCAGCCCTACTTAAAACTGAGTGGTAAAGAAAGGAATTTAAAAAGATACAAAAGATGTCTCTCATAAAAGTGGAAGTTGGTGCCTGAATATTAGGAGCAGGTTTATCTTTGGAAAAATGAGCTCTTGTTCACATGTTCTTGGTTCAATTAAGATTCCTTAGTTTTCAAGCATTTTAAAAGTTTTGAAAATACAAGGTTTCAACATATTCAAGAAAATTTTAAGCAACTATATTTTCTATCTCCTGTTAAACATATCTCAATGTTTCTTAATACTTCTGGGCACTAATATTTTTTTTGGAATGTACATGAAGACTTAGCTTAGGATAACTTCTAAATATCTTAAATATAGTCCCTTTTTCTGCATACATACAAATATGCATTAGATAATCTTACTGTACCTGATTTTCCATGATTTAAATGTCATCTTATAAGCAAAACCTAAACTATTAACCCTTTAGTCATCCACATTTATTAAAATACCACATTATTCATAAGCCTAATTGCTTTTGGATATTTGAGTATAATTCACTACTAATTTGCATGACTCATTTAGTGAGGTAATTTTGCATCAACTATTGAATGAAATCAGTGAATAATAGGAAACGATTATATTGGGACATAGGCAATTCTAAAAAAGGAACAAGTAACTTAGTCTCCCTGTGGCCCTGGTTGGCGTTCGCCTGCCGTGGCTTCCTGCAGCCTTCCTCCATCGTGGCTCATTATCATTCATAGCTATGCTGCTATTTTAAAATAATGAATACATCTTAAAATCAAGAGAAAACCTCAAGCCTCATTCCTTAAAGCTCACGCAGAGACATTACCCTGGATTTTCCTCAGGTGTCAGGAAGTGAAGGTAAGCTCTCTTCTCAAGTGCATAGACACACACACCAAAAAAAGTAATGGAAATATTTTATTTCTCTGAAAGTTGAATTTAATGCATCTTTTATGAGAGTGCTTTAATGTAACCTCACATTTAGGAGTGAATAGGAAAGGTAATTTGTTATGAAAATCTTGACCATGTGAACATTCTGGCATCTCTGAACTTACCTGAGTCCAGAAGAAACCTTTACGTGGCAACGATGCGAGCTGAGCCCGGGGTCCTCCCCGGTCTGCGTGCTCAAGGGCTCGTTCGATCCGGGAGCTCCTACCCCACACTTCCTGCCAGGCCTGCCAGCAACCTGTTTTCTGAACCCATGTTCCACCAGAAATGTTGACTTTATGCAACAGTCAGGAGAAGACGGTTCAGTGTAGGGCGAGGGGCCTTGTGTGTCACCTCACCTGAGTCCTACCGGTGGCAGCTCTGCACGGCAGGATGCCAAGGTCAGGCGAGCAGAGAGGTGAGAAAGAATGCGTGAGGCTGAGGAGGTGCAGCGTGGGCTGCGAGGCGGCCGGCCCGTGGGTGGAGAGCCTGGAGAACAGGTGGCCGAGTGCGCCCTCCACGGCAGCTCTGCGGAAGGTGACAGGCCACAGGGCAGGAGTGCCCCTAAGGTGACCCGTGACAGACGGTGTCCTTCAAGTGCTTGCTCATCCAGTCACTTCTGCCCCTGCCGTCACTTCAGGATGCCACCGATCACCAGGCCGCCCTCAACAGAGGAGAAGCCGGGGAGGAAGAGCCTTCGCAACGGCAAGCTACAGACATCAAAGCAGGATGCCACGCCAAGGGTCCCAGGAAGGGAGAGTCGGGGGCACCAACCCGCAGGACAGCTGGGCCGAGTCCCTGTCATGCCCGGCTGACCTGACACTTGTGCCCACTGACCCCAAACTGATGCTCCAGTCCATCTAGACAGTGCTTCAGGCCAGGTCCTCGGTGCCCCGTCCCTGCTGTTGCCTACAGGGCCTGTTGAAGAGCAACTGCTGGATGCAGCCTGAGCTTCTGAGGCCTGCATCTGGAGTGGGCTCCACGCACACTTCCAAGAAGTTCGTGGCTATCAGAGCGAGCTTGGAGACAGTCCTGCTTCCCCGGGACTCAGGCGCTCAAGGCAGACCCGCCCTCTCCCTCTGGAGGAGCAGGACACCAGGAGTGAGCCTCGCTCTTCTGGAAGCAGCCACAGGCCTAGCAGGACACTCCAGGCCCAGAGAGTGGTAGAGCAGGCACCGTCCAGTGTCCATCAGGAGACCCCAGGGGCCCAGGCAATGCATGAGCCAGATGATGAAGCCTCCACTCCAGAAAGAGTTACCGAGCACCTACTATGTGCCGAGCAGAATCACACCACACAAGCTCCTATCCCCAAGGAGTTCATATTTCATAGCAGGAGACAGATTTTAAAAATAAAATAGTAAGCAGCATACATACGTGTGAATGTAGGTATACATAGGTATATGTGTGTATGGATACGGATAGATATCTACAGAGCTACAGTATATATAGCTCATCTCCATCATTCATCGCTACCATCCGTCCGTAGCTACCTCTTCTCTCTCTACCATATACACCTTTCTCACATGCGTCTGGTCTGCCAGCTCTCTTCATGATCTCTCCATCAGCTGTCTGCATCTGTCATCTCTCACCTGGCTATTCATGCCTGGGTGGGTAGCCACACAAGGCCGGGGTGTGACAAGCACCTTGGAGGAAGATGAAGGAGAGAAGGTGGCGAGGCCTGGCTAGGTACACCTGCTGCCATGTCAGTGAGACTCATCCCAGTCGTGCACAGAGACGGAGCCAACTTCAAGGAGGCCTGAACCCAGGCAGAGGGCAGAGCAAGTCCAAAGGCCCTGGTATATTTGAGAAGGAGCAAGAAGTGTGTGTCCAGGACTCAGTGTGTACTGAGAGGGCCAGGGGCGATTCCAAGAAGGCAGGACAGAGGAGGGAAGGCTCCTGCAGGGCACTCAGGTCCCAGCCTTCCCTGGCGTCTCGCTCGGGTGAGACCACTACCTGCTGGAGAGTTTGCCTCAGGGGCACAATTGATGGACTCGGTTTCACGTGATCCCTGGGATAGATGCTGAGATAAGGATGCAGGGGCCAGGTTAGGGGAGGGTGCCACGGCACCCACGCTGACCATGATGGGGTGCTGCTGAGATGCGAGAAACGAGCAGGTGAGGATCCATTTGGGGTTGGATCCACTCGATGAGCCAAAGGACAGAGAGAGGAGGGCAGACTGATGGGGAGCCCAAATCTCTCCTCGCTCAGTGGGAGGACCCTGGTGGGGTGTTTTGACCCACCCAGGACGGTTCCCAGGATTTCTCTTCCACCCCCTGGGGTTCCCAGCTGGTGTGCATCCTCCTTCATCGGCATCCTCCTCCTGCTCAGGCTTCCCTCCGTGTTCCCTTTGCTGGAAGGCTGCAGAACTGGGTGGGGTGTCTGTGGAGCCTGGCTTCTCTTCTAGATACATCCTCTCTTGCCTGGCTTTCCCTTCGTTTCAAGTCTTCCAACATTGAATAGAAATATTTGTTTTTAACTCATTTTGCAATATTTCATCTAAGCCTCTGCACGCCTTTATTGGACTTCAGGTTGTGTGCATAAACAGATAACGGTGTGTGACCTACCTATACCTGTTGGAGTGGTGCGTGCAGATCCTTCTATCAAAATCTTAGATCAGCAGAGGTCAAGATGCTATTCCTCTTACTCTAGCGCTGGTGAAACTGATGCTTTCTACTAGTCTCCACCCATGTGTTTCCTAGTCAGAGTTTAAAGGGACAGTGAGAATATTAAACAGGGTCAGAATTGAAAGGATTAGTTGGGGGAAAGCACAAAAATTGACATTCTACCAGCTAATGAGGGACATGAAAGATTAAGAATGATTCATGGAAGTGACGTCCATCTGCTCAGCCTCCCCTGTGTCCTGCTGCTGGGCAGCAGCCCATGCATCGGAGCCCTGGAGATGTGGGCAGTGAGCTGCAGGCAGGCACGCCTTCATTCAGAAGTTCATGTTTCCTGATCTTCCTGATCAGAGAAAAAGACATCTGGAGAACTGGCCCCACAGAATCAAGTCTAAGGCACCACGTGCTCTCTAAGACTCTGATGTGCTAGCAACGCTGAGAAATCCAGTTCTAACCGAGGGAACCTCTGTTCAGAATTCACTGGGCAGCATTTGAGCCAAATCTTGCTGGATAGGAGAGTAATAGAAGTCAGAGGGTCAGCAGGGGCTCTATTACAAAAGGCTGTGGATGACATTCTGAGGAGGATAAACTTATTCTTAAGCCTAAGAGCAGAGGGACAGTGGATATTTTTAGGAAAGAAGTTGTATGACTTGCCTGTATTTTAGGAAATGCCCAAACACAGAAATTAAAGAGGTTGGGCAGAGAAGTAACCATATAAGACAAAGAATTAAGAGCAGAGACATGAAATTAATCCCTGGGCTGGTTCTTATAGCTTTGCAGTACTGAGCAGATCATTCAACCTCACAGATACCCATTTCAATTAGGCTTCCTTGTCGTTGTTGTTCTTCTTCATGGATACATGATAATAAATACTACAGGGGCAAGCGAAAGGAGGGCTTTATGACAAGGCACACCTGTGGACCGTCAGCTGGATGCTGCTTGTCCTGCACCCCTACCATCTCCCTCTTCACCGCCTTTAGAGAGTGGAGCAGTCTGTTGAGATGCTACACCGCCCTCCAGCAGGGAAACCACAGGTCCGGACTCTAGAAAACTGCCCACAGAATCTGCATCGCCCTGTTTGTGCCCACTGGGTCCCTTCCTGTGAATCTCCAGCTACTCTACCAATGGTACCTGAGCAGTCTGAAGCTCAAGCCACGGGGGCACTTCAGGGACAAATTATTGGGGATGTGCAGAATGTTAGTGTCCCCCAGGTTCACCTTGGGGTCTGCGTGGCTGAGCAGATGGCGCTGGAGCTGGAGGCTTGGGAGGTGGTGAGGTCAGAGGCTGGACGCATGGTGGCACCAGTGGTGCTTCGGAAGCTGTGGGGGCTCCCGGCCCCTCTGCTGGGGACATCTTCAGGGTGCCTCTGCGTCAGGGCCTCCCTCCAGGGCCCTCCTCACGCCGCCTCCTTGTTCCCAGGGCCAGGAGACCAGCACTGCATGCCTAGGCGTCACCACCAACCCTAACCCAGGGGACCCCGACTCCCAAGGGGCGAGGCAACCCCCTGGCCCCAGAAAGAGGAGGGTCCTAAGGAAACAGCAGCAGCGTCTCCAGGGTCACTGGGCTGGATCTGAAGTAGAGGAGCTGAAAGGCCAGAGCATGCGCTCCTGGAAGACTCCTCGGAGCTTCTTCACTTAGCTGAGTTTTTTGAAAGATCAGTTTTGCCATAAGTATTTTTAAAAGTCTTGACGAAGTTCCATCCCTTCTGACCCATAGATTTTACTTCTGGGAATTGGTGTTAGGAGACAGGTGTGCAGATTCAAGGCTTCTCATCACAAGGATGTTTGCTGTAAATGTATCAAAACGTATCAAAAGTGTATCAGAAATGAGATCACGCTCAGATGCGAGGACATTGATCACCTAATTATCGATAGTCATCCCATGAGACAGTGCTCAGGTTCCTTATCAAATGTATCCTTATAGAGTTACAATGTTCTCTTACAAAGAAAAAGTGGATTTTTAAATGGCATGGAAGTAGAGACACTGTTTCATGTCTCCTTATGGATACCTGTGTGGGAAAGCATCGGGAACAGTAGACGCTCTCTTGTGATGAAGTCAGTGACTTTCCTCACCCTCCTTTCTCCTTACGTGTTCTTCACTCATTATTGCAGGAGAAAGAAGTCGCCGCAGACGTCCTCCAAAGTGCGGTGGCCTCACTCTAACATCCCTTACTCCAGGGAGTCCTTTTTAGCTTCACATTTGATGGACACTCTTATCCAGTGGGGTGCAACTTTCTTTTAACAGATTTTCAATTCCTCTTGGGCTCATTGTAATCAGTGAGTTATTGGACTGCAGCTTGTCTTGCAGGAACAGTCCCACTGATGATCACACTGTTTAGAACGAATGCCGTCCGGGGCCATGGGCCCACTGACACCTCTGCAAGAGGAAACAGCAGTACCCATGGTCCTTTAGGCGATTCTGCTCTGATTGCTGATAAGGGGCAGCCCTGTCTTTGATTAATTCCCGGGGCTATGACTTCTCTGGACAGGCTTTGTGGAGACCCTCGCCTGCTGTAGTGGACAGGAACACCTGGTGGCTGTTCGCGTGCCGCTCTGGCAGTGCCTGCCGTTCACCCATCGCCTATGGCAGATTCCTGCAAAGCAGAGAACCCCACGTGGATGCTCCTTAAAGACACTGTTCCCCAATACCTACAGTTCCAAGAGCCTATTGGATTTTTTGATAATGTCATTTAAGGAACTGTATATTACAGTCGTGGACAAGGTTTAGGGTGAGCCCAGCTCTTTCTCAGTGTGTGTATCAGTGGGTGATACCTTGGCTTGGCTAACTTACTAATAGGGAAATTATGCCTCTCTGCTGGAATAGCTAGAGGGGCAATAAGACAACCCTTAAAAATTCTGTCCCCTGGAGCAAGTGAAAAGGCAGTGCTGCTAAAGCCCACTTGGGACTTGGAGCTGGGTCCTGGGGCTGCCAGCAGGTGGAGGCTGTTCTGAGCCTCTCTGACGTCCACCTGCGTTCTCTCTTGCTGCTTTACGTTCTTGTTTATATCACGAATGGACACTTTCAGAAAGAACGGGTTGGAACTACATTTCCTAAGTGCAATACATGGTCCATGGAAGAAATCCCTATCCAGACTGGCCTCGAACGACCTGCCCATGCAATCTGGAGGTTACCTGTTTCTCAGCGATACTCAGCGTGAGCTGTCCAGCGCAGTCAGAGGCACTGTCCTCCTCAGCCTTGGCCTTCACTCTGCCAAGGGATGATGGCTTCTGTGTATCAGTGTGGGCCAACTTGCAGGTCCCTGTGCCGGCAGCTGCTGTCTTGAGACGCCCCTTTTCCCTTGCTACTGGGCCAATGCCCCACCTCCTCTGGCTCCTTCTGCGTTGTCTTCAGGGCATCTGCTTTGGCTCGTCCTTCAGTGAGTATACTCCCAGGAGGGACCCCACCCCTCATTGTCCTGAGGATGCAGTGCCAGCTTCTGCAGCAGCCAGACCCCTGATGATGAAGACAAAACACAAGGTGTGCCTGGACTTCTGAGTCTCTGACTGTGTCCCTCTCTGACATTCTTTGAGCAATATGTCCCCTAGGGGCAACAGAGGCAGTTTTCCTCCTCCTGTGGGACTCCTAGCAGCATGGTGGGGAATTTCACAAGTTGGCACAGGTGTGTGTCAGCACATCGAGATGTTCACTAAAACATCGGAGACCCATTTCAGACTCCTTCACTTACTCCAAGACTAAGGGGAAACTCTTGCCCTGCCCTAAAGAATACATATCACTCAAAGAACATGGGAGAGGAAAAGGGTCTGTGACTCAGGAATACAGGGACGCCGGGCATTTTTGTCTTCATCATCAGATTTGGAGTACTAGCTGTACACTGACTACAGGAATTTTTGTGTCCACAGACGCTGCCTTTGTTTCTTAAATAAGACAGGCTTTGAATGCTCCCCAAAGCCAGTGCCAACCACTAGCTCTTTTGAATGTTCGAGAATCATCCAAGGCAAAGGGTGTTTTCTCCTGTGGAACCTCTGATGCCTGTCTCTGCAGAAAGCAAGGACCCAGGATAGGGCACAGAGTGGAGCATCAGAAGCAGGTGGCTGGGATCCAGATCGGGGCCTGCCAAGCACGATCTTAACACCCTGTCTGGCGTGCAGCTTCCTGGCAGCACTGAATCCTGGGGAGGTGCTAGCTGGCACTCTGCAGTTGAGCAGAGGAGAAGCCGGCCTCTGCCTCAAGCCCTGTCTGCTTGGCCTCCATCTTCTGCCTCTCCAGTGTTCTGGAGGCCAAAGGACTTCCCTGGGGAAATGCTGCCAGCACGGGCTGGGCGCCTCTCCTGGCACTCCTCGTCCGTCCAGCTGGTGCCCCGGCCAGAGTTCTGAGAGGTGCCTTGGCATTCAGTCCTTAAGCCTCAGCAGGCAGAGTTGTCACACTGTCCCCAAATGCTCCGCTCCTCCTGCCCTCTGGCTCAATCCCTGAGCCTCACTTCAGGGCATTTCCATGTTCTCTCAAAGGCGTCTGAGTTGGAGTCCTGCCTCATCTCCAAGGAAGTCTGCCGCTCTCCTCCTGCTGCCCCATCAGGAGCCTCCTCCTGGGCTGCCTGAGCCTGCACCACTCTTTCGGCTGCACAGATACTCGTGTTAACAGAGGAAGTGCCGATCTGCCCCGCCCACACTCGTGTCTGGAGGCCCGGTGCTGGGATGCGACAAGACTGCGCAGCATCCTCTTGAGTTGTGGGTTTTGTGACCTGGAGGGTCACTGCTGCCTTAGGAGCGTGCATTCTGAGCAAAAGCAGAGTGAGCATTTAAAAGGGATTCATGGAGCAGCAGGGAGCCTGAGTCCTGCAGGGGGATGGGTCCACCAGAGGGCCTGAGGGCTCGCGGCCTGGGGCAGAGCCACCCCTGTCCCAACACCAACAGTGGGAGAGGTACTCGATCACCAGGGAAGCACCTGTGCAGAGCAGAGCGAGTGGTGTGGAGGGCGTTTCTGGGCCAGGTGAGAAGCAGGCTCCTTGAACTGAAGTCAGAATAGGCTGGACATTGGTCAGGGTGGCTAGGCACAAGCCCCAGGGAGTCCACTGGATCCACATTCAGTGTGGACAGATCCTCAGAGTGGGGCAGGGTATGCAGGGAGCCGGGGCCTCCTGCAAGGGCCATGGCGCTGCCCACATCTAGTGCTCCGCTCCAGCTGTGCCCCACTCCAGTGCTGGCGGGGAGAGGGCCGACCCAGCCGTTCACCACTTGCTCTCACCTGGCTCCGCAACAGGAGGGGTAGGACGTGGCCATGCTCACTGAGCACTGGCACCTGGGAGATTGGTGTGAGCCTGTCTAATTCACCGTAGCTATTTGCCCAGTGTAGACTGAGCACCCATCCTGTGCTCTTTACAAATGCTGGGAGATGGGGAGGGCACAGGCTTCAAGTTCACAGGGAGCATCACCATCAAACAGTCACACAAATAACTACGCCATGGTCGCTCGTGAAATACCTGCAGGGGAAGGTCCAGGAGGCCTGGAGAGCACAGAGCACAGGGGGCCTCACTGGGAGGCCAGGCCAGGCTTCCCTGAGCAGACACCATAACGTGGGTGTGACCAAGACCCTGGAGCAGGAAGTGAGGGGGCGTGGCTGGCAGCTGGAAGGGCCACGGTCTCCAGGGCAGCAGGAAGGATGGGATGGAGAGAAGGGTGGGGTGGAGTGTACTGCCAAGGCTGCACAGGGGCCATCCTGGACGGAGGGCAGCTGCAGGCTATGTGGACATACTGAGGAGGCCACAGGTGGAGGCTGAGGTCCTGAGAGGGCAAGTGCAGCCACTGGTGTGGACGAGTGGTGGAGGAAAGTGAGTTAAGGAAAGAGGGAAGCGGGGAAAGGGCCACACCGAGAGGAGAGGAGCCTAACAGGAAGCCCCTCACCTCAGGCAAGGCTGTCCCCACAGAAACCTTCTGTGGCGTTTAAAGGTACCCCGAGTGGTCTCCCGTTTTGTGCCGTCCTTACTGATGACATTCTTCCCAAAAGAACAGCATGGGGTTTGGACTTCCAAAACTATGCATGAATACACAAGTGTGTGTGTGAATGTGCGTGTCTACTGGCAGGTGTGTACGGGTAAAAGCTCGGGTGTGTGTACACTCAGCTCTGTCCATGTTCTCCAGGGTCAGGACCAACTTCCACTCACTGTTACATCCCTCCATGTCTGAAGTGAGGCTTGGCCTGGTGGTAGAAACACAAGTCTGCTTCCTAAGAGTTGATTTCACTCTAATATGGAGGACATCCCGTGGGAGGTGACATTTCAGGAACTCTCTGTCTGATCAGAGTATTCTATTTAATTTTAATAAAAGAGATGCATGAGACACTGCTTTGTGAGCCATCTCAATCCTGTGTCCACAAGAACACAGGAGGAAACCCTGTGTTTTCCATGAGACAGTCACCCCAGATTGACAGCAGTCAGCCTCTGAAGTAATGGATTTCCTGAACTCTTCAGTCTCCTGAGGGAGTAGAGAGGATTTCAAGTCTGCCTTAATAGGACTGATACTTTCTGGCTTCTTACGCATCATAAAAAGGCTCATCTGCAGAGGAATCCCTGTGATTTCTATGATGAGTTTCTAAAAATACAAGTAATCTGGTGTCACATCAGAGAAGTGCTCAAACAGACCGATTTCACAAATTTTAGCATTCCCAACTGTATTTTAGGAAATCATCTTAAGTTGACTCTTTGTTTATCAAGTTCCACAAGTGAACCTGTGGCAGGGGCTGTGGACTTGCCCACAGTGAGGCCACGGGAGGCCAGGCAAGGGGTCAGCCAGCGGAGTGTGATCGATCGGCTCCTGAATTCACAGGCAGTCTGTCTGGTGACGGTGGGACAGACTGGCCCGTGCCATCCTGGCTCAGAGCAGGTCGTCTGAAGCTGGAGGAGCCCCTTGAGTCCCGCGTTTACTTTTTCTCAGCAGAAGCTGAACCCTCTTGAGTCTTTTGAAGGAAAAGGAATCCGCCAGTGGGTTAAGTGGCTGCATTGGGCATTCATGAGCAAAGAGTGAAGGGCCAGCTCCCGGGCTGCCCTGCCAGATGGCACGGCGCTCCCCCTGCGGGGCGGTATGGACATCCTGGCCCGCCTTGTGGTGGACAGGAAAGTCTGGCAGCCACCCTGGGTGCTTTCCCTGGCGCACCTCTCACCACCTGCACTCAGCACGAGCCCAGTATCCATGTCCCAGAGGCCACCTTCTTCCCCAGGTGATCATCCTGCTTCTATATTTGAGGACAGGCAGTTGTGAGCCCATGTGCAAAGACACAGATAGATACCTGCCCTGATGTCTTCTCTTCTCCTAAGAATGTCTGCTTAGAATGTCACCTCACTCTTCATATCAGTTACCAAATGTTGACCCATAACCTCACTTCCAAAAGCATTTATTTATTAAAAAACCAAATTCAGTAGATGTAAAGGAATATATGCAAGTTCCTGAGTTCAATCTCAGCACCAAAATTAAAGAGGAAAAGAAAGAAGTAGGAAAACGACTGTAGAGGACTTCTCAGAAACTCAGTCAACGCTGTGGATCTTCCACCACGGAGAGCCACAGACGGTTTCAACTGCACTGATAGTGCAAGATTGTTTACAGATATCCAGGAATGAAATGTCCTACCGTATTTCCTTTCCTGCAGGACTGTCCAAGAATGAAAAACAGGGTGTACTTATTGAAAGATCGTATCTGGGCCTTTTGCTTGTGTTGTCTGAAGCCACTGTGTGGAAGGATGTCGGTGCGTAAAAAGCTGCACCTACCTCATCCATACACCGATGCATACACACAGATTAGCTGCTCATCTTCCACTGCCCCAAGACAGCTCTCGTGGGACCCTAAACCCCGCCGTCAGAGGGCAGTGGGGTCTGTGGCCCTCCCAGCCTCTCCAGGTGCCTGTCTTGCCCACCAGCAGTGCTGTGGAGACCTGCCCCGCTCTCTTTCTTCATAGGCTCCTCTCCCAAGTCTCCCTGCTTTTGACTCCTTTTTAGCTTCCAGGGTCACTGGCTTATACTGGGCCCACAAAGATCCAGAATGATCTTTTGCCTGTCGGGACTGCGGGTGAGGTGTGGTGCTCATGGGGAGGGCATCTGGGTCTCAGCCTGTGGGCAGCTCTGAGGCCATTGTTCTGCCTGCCACGGAGGACTGCAGTGAGCTCTTCACCTCCAAGTCTTATTTGAATCATCCAAGGGCTGAGCGAGTCCCCGAATCGTCTCCTGTTTGCACACGGATCAACCTCCTTTAAACTGGTTTGCAGTGAAAGAACAACTCACCTCAGAGATGACCTTTGAGTTGAACCATAGCCATACCCTTAACTCCGCCCTCTGGACAATGACCAGGAAACCCACCACTTTAAGGTGAGGCCTTGTCTAGAGCGAGTCTAGACACCCCACCCCCAAGTGGACACCATTGTTTGTTAAATCACAAGCAACATCAAGAAACACATCTACTTTGGAGTAAGACTCATTTGCACAGCTTGACTCCAACATGGAAAATGAATTATCTAGTCGTTAAAGTCCTCACGCGGGACTCCAGACAGAAGGAACCGCGAGAAGTTGAGCCTTTTTATTTTTGAAACTTTAATCTCATAGGTTGATATATACCATCTAAATTTCTCTCTACTCGGTAATTTTACAAATGTCCTTCATATTCCTAGGCAGGGGAATATGAATAGGCAACACGCTATTGCCCCTGGGCTTAGCCCACAGGCTAAGAATGAGTTTTTACATTGTTGAGTTGGTATAAAAACATTTAAAAGAGTAATAAATATTTTGTGACACAGAAAATCGATATGAAACTCAGGTGTCACTGTCTACAAGAGTCGTGGAACCCAGTCTCACCCATCACATGGCAGCTCTTGAATGGGTAGGGTAAAGCAGACCAGATACAACAGAGACCCTGTGAGTCAGGCCCTAATTAGTTAATTCACGTATTTATTTATTTGTGGCAGAACTGGGATGGAACCCAGCACCTTGCACATGCTAGACAAACTAGTACTGAGCCACATCCACAGCTCCGAACCTAACATACCCACTACTGGCCCTTTACAGAGAAACATTTGTTGACTGACACAAAACAGTCTATGGGCATTTGGAAATGCAGTTTAGGGAAGAGAGACTGCGTGTGTAAGCCTTGTTAGTGCACCCAGCTTTTGTGGTCAGAACCATTAAGAGTAATCTAATTGAGAAAACATGAATTTTAAAGCAACAACAGAATAGAAATTGATTTCAGTTATAAAACAGGTCAGTATGAAAGTGAAGCTGAGCTGGGTAGACGGGATTCTTAACTCTGGACTTGACTTTTCCTCTGGACATTGTTGGTGTGAGTCCAGGAGCCTTGGGACCAATAGAAAGAGTAACATAATCTCAATGGGGAAAAAGAAGATGCCTGTCTTAGAGTCAGCTTTGGCCATCTGTCGCTGTCATAGCAGGCAAATCCAGGAACTGGCAAGTCTGAGCACTGCTTCCTCTTGCAGATTCCTTCAAATAGTGGCATAAACACTGTTGCAATTGGTTACAGTCAAGGTTTGACTTTTAACTTTAAATGGATCCTGCACATTTAGAGACTGGCAGTGGAAATTGAGCACCCTGACATCAGAAAGCTTCACTACATGTCATTTGCTGCTGCTTTTCCTTCAGGTAATGGAATCACTAGGAAATGATCCCCACAGTTAAGCGGTTTCCAGCAAATCCTGTGCAGAGAAATGAGACACTGCTTGACCACACAAATCTGTGCTTCCAGACCCGTGCTTACAGGCACATGGTTCTCCAGGCTTCCACTAAAAGCAGACGGGTGAATCCTTTCCAGATCATCTACATTAATAGACATCATTGGGAAAATAGATTTGGCAATTGAGATGCAACGTGATTATATAGTGCACACCATGTCCCAGTTCCGTGGCGTAAACAATGTGTCCATTCACAGGGGCATCTGTGTGACCTCTTTTAGCTCCTCACACAGACCTTCAGGCCCACCCACAGTCAACCGACCACAGATGGGAAATGTTTTAAAATCTGCATCTGTCCTGAGCATGCATACGCTTTTATTTCTTGTCAGTATTGCCTAGATAATGCAGTACAACGATTATTTACATAGTATTTACATTTTCTTAGGCATCGTAAGTAACCTAGAGATGATTCAAACACAGGGCAGGTGTACATAGGCTGTGCACTTCCAGATAAAGGACTGGAGCAAATATGGGTTTTGTTGCCTATGGGGAGCCCCAGACCATGTGGATACCGAGGGGTGACTAGTTTTCACGTCCAGTTTATATGTGGGGAAACTAAGCCTCATAAACAAACCTCAGCTCTGAGGCCTCTGCCGGCATACAGCAGAGCCAGAACACCATCCGGGCTGGGGAACTGCAATCCAGGGATGCTCCAGCCCTGGTCCCGCCCAGTGCATCCCTTGTTCTTCCCACGTGCAGGGCCAAGATT
Source organism: Sciurus vulgaris (assembly GCF_902686455.1). Classification (NCBI taxonomy): domain Eukaryota; kingdom Metazoa; phylum Chordata; class Mammalia; order Rodentia; family Sciuridae; genus Sciurus; species Sciurus vulgaris. The sequence continues at coordinate 2,702,190 of NC_136465.1, read as the reverse complement.
CCCTGCGAGGCCTTTCTTCCCCTGCAAGCATGGGACATTGTCCGGAAGGGCTCCAGTGTCTGACAGCTCAACTGGATGTGTGGAGAGGGCTGGATATTCTAAACAGCTACAGAGATGGATCATATCTCCTTTTTAAAAGATTAATGCACTACTTTAGTAAAACATAATTGTATTCCATTTCAGATCTCTTCGACAGTTCTTGTCATCCATCTTCTAAATGATGCCTTCCTGGTGTCAGGGGGAGAGGCCTGGGCTGCGATTCTGCAGATGGAGTGTGGGAAACATAGCCCACTACCATGCATGATAAACAGTGTGTTGAGCCGACTCTAAATTAATAGAATTGCTGAGTGTCCAGATGGAGAAAGGCAGATTTTTATCATTTGCCTCTTCCTTTTATCTTTAATGATTCATTGTGATCAAGGTCCTGAGGAAACAAAATGAGATCAAAAGAAAACCTTCTCGTGTGTTCATCCTGAACAAGGAAGACTCAAAATGTCAAATATTTTTGAAAGCTTTTATTTAATCAGGGGTAAATATAGCATTTACATTTGGACAAAGATAAAGCTATCCAATTCATTTTAAGATTTAAAGGCAACTAATATATGACCTCTGTTTTAACCATCTCAAAAAAGAATGTCAGAACCCTCTTTCGAGATAGGTTTTAGAAGTAGGACATGTCCTCTGTTAGTTAACAAGGGAGACCTTTCTCCTCTTTCTCTTTTGCAGGCTCACTGGCATGAACCTTCCCTCTCCTGTTATCAGTAGCAAGAACTGGCTGCGGCTTCATTTCACGTCCGACAGCAACCATCGGCGCAAAGGGTTCAATGCTCAGTTTCAAGGTAAGAATGCTCCAGCTTGAAAGGAAAAAAAAAAAAATATATATATATATATATATTTATATGTATATGTGTTCGTGTGTGTATGTATATATATACACATATATATAAAACAGAGGAAATGGTTGTCCTTTCTAATCCTAAAAATTTTAGGATCTTGCTAAAGATGCTAAAAGAGATGTAAATAAAATTGAAAGCACTTTCCCACTGTCTTAAGAGCAGTTAAGCTTGGAAATTTTATAGGCAGCAACCAGCAACTCTATAGTAAATCTTTAGGACTAAGATGGTATACAGTGTAGTTTCTTATTTTGTTGAAAGTGTTGCTAAATTTTAATCAATAAATATGTATTGGCATTAATTTTAACGACTTAAACCTAACCAGGAAATATCCAGATTGGCCTGGATATTGTCTTCATTCACATGCCAAGAGTGGTATTGCAGACACACAGATGCGTCATAATCTCACTTTAGCCTAAAGAAGTCTTCACACTGCCTTCCTGCTCCACACCCTTCTGCCGAGCCGATCAGCCTCACCTCCAGCCCTGAGGAATGGAGCTATCTGTCTGTAGGCTGAGACGCCTCAAACCATGAGCCACAAAATAAAATTTCCTCTTCTAATTGTTCTTGTCAGGTCTTTCAGCCACTGCACCAAAAAAGTTGACTGAAAAATAAAAGTTATGCCAAGAGACATCATAGTTATTTTTCTGACTTGAGAGGGAAGAAATGTCATTAAGGAAGGGAAGATACCAGGGACTCTCTGTTGCCAACTCGAGAACAAGACTGCAGGCACCAGAGAGCAGGGGACAAGGCACTGGCTTAGGGTGGCAGGGGCCCCTCTCAGAGTCCCCACCAGTCACCCAAAGACCACCTCTCTGCTGACCCTCCTGGCATTTCAAGCTGGAGGCTCAAGGTCACCCATGCCAAGGGTGAATGGTGATGTCCTGTTAAATGAGGGCCAAGCTGATGGAAAGATGGCAGGTGCACGGAGCTGGAGACAGTGGGCTGTTCTGAGTCCTCCCCTTGATCCGAGCCAAGAGCAGATCCAGGAAGCCTCACCCCACTGTGCACTCCTTCCTACTGACACATTAACAGGGGCACCTGCTGTTGGCACTACCAGCACATGGCAAAGAGAGAAGATTCGGTTGGTGGATGTTCTAGATACCAGTAGGACAGGCAGTGAAAAGTTACACAAAGGTGTTGAGGTGCCATTATCCTGTCCTGCAAATCCTCCTCTGCCAGAGAACCTGAGTCCTGATTGATTGATGGATTGTCATAGGGAAGGGAACATTTAAAAGTCTGCATTTCTGTGCTTGCTGCCTCTTCACGCTAGGGTAGCTGCACTTCCTCTTAAGACTGTGAAGGCGTAAGCCCATGCCACCTGGAGTACAGGACCCTCGGTCACCCAGGTTCCTGGGGGAATCCTCGGGGGCTCCCACCTGCCAGTGCAGCTGCGGGTGGTTTCTCTGGAAGAGGTGCTGTTTTGTTATCCAGGAGCGTGATGCCTCCAGGGAATGTATGGCTTCTACAAACAAAGAGCACATTCTTTGTTTGTTTGTTTTGTTTTGCTGTCTTTTTTATGGCTGGTTCTGTTGAGCTCTACCGGACAGCAGAGTGCACGTTGACTCGTTGACTCGCACCAGATGGGGCTCAGCTTTCCCTTCCCTGGGGTTCACAATGCACAGTCGCCTCCTCTTCACCTTCATCTGCTCCATACAATGTTCTTTCCTCTCTTTCTTACACTGTGGAGTGCATCACCTCGCTCCTTACTCTCTGGGTCACATTGCTTCGACTTTCCCTCTTGGACCTTGTCCTCAGGTCATGCCAAGAGCAGGATGCGGAGGCTGACAGGGATGCTGCTCTGCCGTTGCCGTTCCTAGAAACGTTCACTTCAAAATGGCACAAGAACAAACGGAGCCGCCAGATATGTTAGCAACGTCTGCTGTACCTGTCAGGGTCTCACTGAAGGATGGAGTCATGAGGGTGTATTATTTCTCTAAATCAGCTGAGAGTTGAGCCCAGTCTTTATATGTTGCCTTCACCATTAATTACAATTAAATAACTGCCTTGTTAGCATAATCCATCATCTAGACTTTTGTGATGTCTACAAGATGAATTTTTAAAAATTATATTAATCTTGAACTGTGAAGGCCTCTCTACTCCTAAATGGGCATCTATGTGTTGGGTTCCAATATTATAGATGTTCACCTGGCTAGTCATAAAAAATTCAGTTTTCACAGGTTGAAGTTCCCATTGATTTCTGTAATGGATAAATCATTTTGAAGGAAAGTGTTTGTAATAAAGTTCCCATTTAAATTGGGAACAACCTGTCTCATGAATCAGGAGGAAACCTGATAGTGACTTTAAACCTTGTATTGGGACAAATAATTAGCTTGCTCTGTAGGTGATAGTTCTGCATAAGTATTGGTTTTCTTTCTTAATGAAATGAAAGACTTAATACAAAATGAAGACTTTCTTGCTATTTAAAACACATCTGGGTAATTGTGAGCTCAGTGTCCCCAGGTTTAGCCTAAGTTGGAGAAAACCTAAGCGTTCCCCTTCTCCAACGCTGGCATCTTCTTCCGTTGGTTGAGTGTCTGGAACTGACCTAAGAGGAAAGAGACCCAGTGCTGAGGCATGTGTCCGTCTTTCCCTCTGGAACAATAGCTGTGCAGTAGCAAGAATCATATCTGGAGCCAGAAGGTGCTTCAGTGGAACTGGAAAGGAGGAACCAAGTGCTTAGACTCCTCCTGAGGCCCTAAAACCCCTGGTCTACAGAACCGGGGGCAGGCTGGACTTGCCCTCTGGCAGAGGACCTCACCCACACCTTCCATGGAGAGGGTATTAGATAGGATGGTCAGCACACAGAGTAGTTTTCAATCACATAACTTAGCAAAACCTAATCTTATACCCTCTAAATTATTCCTAAAACCACTTAATCTACATAGAAAATTGCTTTTAATAAATATAATTTCATTCAAATCAGATATACATAATCACTTTCCCCAAATATCTACTTTAATTTCTCAAAGAAGAAATCCTTGCCAAGTGCCAACTTAAGTACTTTAGTATTTTAAAAAGGAGACCCATCTCTGTGTTGCAATCTACCGACTTGTGGCCTCAGTCTGGGTAAATACCTATCCTTGGCCAGTACCTTTCCGACCTGTGTTTCCTCCTCTTACTCCATAAGGTTAGTGATGCCTACCTCACAGGATCATTTCAGAGGCCATGGAAATGAAGCAACAGTGTGGCAAGTGCTTTGTCCACAGCCGGGCAGGCCTGTCCTGGTCTCAGCCCCTTACAGGCCAGTCACTAACACAGGCGGCTAACAATGCAGAGAACTCAAAGTGGCTTCCTTTTACAAGGTTGGAGGACATCTGGACTGGTGACCTGCTTGGAGAGAGGTTGTCCTGTGGAGTTAAACATGCCTTCCCTGCACCCAGTGTGTGCTCAGAGAAATGAGCACGGGTGTGGGGGACCAGGGAAGAGGCCTGAGCATGGATGGTAGCAGAGTTGGCTTCACCACCGGCCTGTGCGGACAATGGGACACTGAATACAGAGAGGAAGGACACGCTGCCTTCAGATTCGGGAATCTGAAAAGCTGTTGGCATGGAGGCCTTTGGCACTAAGAGTCCTTTATTCTGTAAATACCATACTTCAGAAAAAATGTTTTCCAACAAGTCTTCATCAACATATCTTTTCAAAAAAATGACAAACTACCATATTTCATTGTTTAATTGTAGGGGGAAGAAAACAATTGTGTAGGTATTACTTTAAAAAGCATTTACTACAAAACCACCTGGTGCAGGATCAGGATGCATGGAACACGCATGAAATTTGTCACTACGGTGGCCATGATGATGTGGTGACAGATGTACTTTGAATTCTCTTGCAAATGGGGCCAGACAAAAGTGTTCCCCAGGGAACATGGAGACATCCTGGAACGTCAGAACAGGAAGAGGCCATATCTCAGCGCACAGGAAGGGGACAGGGGAAGGGGTGTGGCCCCACCGCAGGCTTGGGAAAGGCAGAGGCAGCATGTGGACTGGCATCCGGTCCCCTCTGTTCTGTCCCCTCCACTCTGCTTTCCCAACTGCCTGGCTCTGTCCCTCCACCATGCCCATTCAGAGGACCTTCCCGTGGCAAGAAGGGACGTGTTATTTTTCCAAAATAGGAAACCCCATTGCAAGGAGCAACACTTGAAGATGTCCAAATTCACTCAGAACTCATTTTCTCAGATAGATCTGTTCCAAGAAAACTGGTGCCAGCAGGGTGTAGTCATGATGGAGGGATTGGCAGAAATATCAAGCCTGTAGCAGGAAGTGCTGAGGAGAGGCCAGTGTGCTCGACTGAGGTGGAGTTGGACTTCTGTGAGGGACCTGAGCACAGGCACAAGGAGGGCCCGGGAAGAAAGCAAGCCCGGAGACACTGGGCGTGGCCAGGGGCCTCCTCTGTAGCCACAGGTCGCCCCTGCCTGGGCTCAGACGCCTGGAACTGAGGACATCTCTGCCACCTCCGTGGCTTTCCTATGGGCTCAGATGTGGGCTGAAGGTTGGTGTCCTGGTCCAGATCCAGCAATTAGCGGACCCATGGAGGCACGAGGCCCTGATTCAAGGCCCACCTCTGCTGTATCTAATTCTCAGTGGCCTGTTCCATGAAACCGCAATGACAATGACCCCCTGTGGACAAGGTGAAGGCCACAGAGAGAATATCGTGAAGCCTCTAGGGGCCTAGAAATCCCTGGCCTCCCATACACTCAGCTTTCAGTCTCAGCAGGGGAAATGCTGCTTCTCATGGGTTCCCTCCTAGGCCCTTCTAAGAGGGAGCTGGTGGCTTGAGGTGACCAAGGACAGAGCAAAGTATGTGGAGAACGTGAGCCCAAGGCTCTGCTCAGGAAGAGCCCCTGGGCTGGAAGTGGTGTGTCTCAGGGAAAGTCCTGGGGCCCCGGGCACACGTGGAGTGGGGGTGTCTATGGGCCTCAGGGTGTGGCATGAGAGAGCAGGTGTCTGCGTTCTGTTCTGACCGGGTCACTGGAGCTGCCCTGGACTGCCATCCCGTAAACTAATTGCCCCATTGATGGCGTAAGGCATTCGTGTAAATTAAAAACTGCTCTCCCGCTTGTTCACCTCCTCCTCCAGGTGACCTGGCTCCGTGGAGGTGGGGGGCCCATCACAGTGCTGGCAGATCACATGCTCTGCTTACCAGGTGGAGCACACACCTGAGCCAAGGGCCACTCGGCAGACCACAGGGTCCCTGCCGGCGGCTGTGTGAATCTTAAGGTCCCTTTGCTTTAATTGTGCTCTGGCCTCCAATCTCCACCTCCTGCCCCTGCAGCCTGGGCTGGCTGTGTGCCGAGGATTCCTTAGACCCTCCCATCCTCCTTGCCAGAGAGGGTGACTGGGTGCTGGGGTTTTCTTTTTTACTTTTGTCTGTAAGGATATTAAGTAACCATAATGATAAAAGTTCACTCTGAACAGTTTTATGGTGTGAACTGAGGATTGGACAGTGAATGAGCCTAAGTTTTTGACTGGATAGTGGGGTGATTTCTTAGTGATATTAAAACAGGAGAATGCACTTTTTAAGAGAAGTATGCCGTCTCATTCACTAGAGATGTTAAAGTAACAAAGAGAATGCCCCCTGACCCAGCAGACGGAGGAATAAATGAGCTTTTGCATGTGTGCCAGACTTTTGATTTAAGTCAATGCATTTATGCGTATTGATTTATTTAAAGGTTATATGTTTTAAATATGAGCTCACAGCAAATGCTTACTGTTATACATAAAGCCACTCAAACTGAACCCTTCCTTTCTCTAAACTGCTGAGTGGGGCTGACATGGCTGACTTGGGAGCCAACCATGTTAGGACATGGCAGCTATTTAAAGCAGATTAATGTTTGGCAACAGCAGGTAGATGCTGAGTTCTTAAGCGTGAAGAATAAGGAAAGCTTAGGAGGGTTATAAATCCCTGCTGAATTACTTTTCTGCGGTTTGTATTTATGTAATATTAAGGCAGAGGCTCTTCTGCCTTTCAGTTCACCACCTTTAAACCTGCCATTCTGAAGGTCCCCTCTCCCACTGGCAACAAATCCAGCCCCATCTGTGGACGTGCTAATTGTTCCTATCTACTTCTTGCAGGCAGCCTGTGCCTGGGGACTTAAAGCCCCAGAGTGTGCACTGTGCACAGGAGGAGGCTGTCCAGCGGGCTGTTGGCATCCCAGAGGGACCCTGGTGGCAGCCTGGCATTTCCTCCATGGGTCTCAGGTTCTGGGTCAGGCAGTTGCCGCAGGGCAGGCCCCCCAGCGCGGCCCCAGGTGCAGCTGCAGGGAACCCTCGTGGGTGTGTCTTCAAAAGTGCAAGTGGTATTGCTTGTTCTCTTACTATCTGGGTCAGGGCCCGAGTGTCGAACAGGGAAGCCGCCGCCTGATGTGTGGAGTGACCTGGGATGGAGCAGCTCACTTCACCGTTCCAGGTGGCCCGCTTCTAGCCAGCCCTGGGTCCCTTGTTGAGGACAGCGGCAGGGGTCGAGGCCAGGGGTGGCAGAAAGATGAGCATGGCCCAGAACTGTGGTTTCCAGACGTGGACAAGTTTAGTTTTACACACAGGCAGCCTAGCTCCCTCCATGTGCTTCCGATTGTGAGAAACATGCACTAGTCCAAACCCAACGGGCCCCGAGACACAGCACACAACAACAACTAGAGCAGCAGCCGCAGCAGCAACAACACATGAGGCCTTCATGATGGGGTGTCCGGGGAGCAGGCGCACCCCGGCACGCTTCCAGGTCCCTCCCCGCGCCTCCCTGGCTGAGTACTATGGGGAGCACAATCTTCCCCAGGCCACCTAGGTTTACTGTCACCAACTGGGTTATTTAAAGAAATGCACCTCTATGGCTCCCACCTCCCTCTGTTCCCTTCTGGCTGGAGAGGCCTCTTGGACTGAGGGCCTTGGGCAGCCCGGCCCCTCCCGGTCGCGGGCCTGCTGTCTGTCTAGGGGCTGTGGGTTTCCCACAGGCAGAGTCACCTGCTTGTAGCCCTCCACTCTGCTCTCCCTCCTGCTGCCTTCCTTACATCCCAGTTTTACATGTAAGGCTAAATTCTGGGTTCTCAAAATGGACCACCTTGCCTTTCTCACAGGATCACTGCACACTTGCATTTCTCCGCTCAGCGTCCTTCGCCACCACCAGTTTCCAGGGAGAGTTCCAGGGGCCCTTTCTTCTGCTGAGGTCAGACTGACTGGAGTTTCCACAGGCTGTGCACTGCTGGGATGCTGGTCTGCACGGCAGACTAGGACACTCTGGACCCCTGTGCAGCTGGGGGTTCTCCTCCCCAAGGGTCTCTGTGACCCTGTACCTTGACCCAGGAGACACAGCAGAGCCCCGTGCAGCCCGAGGATTCCCTTGCAGGCCGCACGCCCCCAGGACACAGATCCAGGGCGGTGGCTCAGCTTGTGCGTCTGGGCTGGCTGTTAGACTTTTGAATTTCATGCAGCAGACGGTTAACAGTCATTGTCAGACAGCCTGAGCGCCCCACCCCAGGGTTCGAGATCCTCCTTTAGAAAGTCTCCAATGTGTCCTCGGAAGCCTGAGAGAGCAGGCTCCAGACTAGCAGCTGCTGTCAGACCTGCCCAGCTCCAGTGAGCAACGTATGTTAAGGTCACCCAGAACACGTCCCAGAGTGTGCTCTGTGACGGCACGTATCAGAGGCAAGGCTGGATTCCATGAGACGGGCAGCAAGACGGGGGATGTTCTGCCTTGTCAAGAAACTTGCCCATTTTGTTGGCCTGTGTCCTGAGTCACGACTCTCCATTTCTTAGCTTGGCGTAACTGAACTTAAAGACTTTTCCTAGTCAAATTCTCTCATGTCCCCATCCCCCATGTATCTGGTAAACCTGGGTTCCAGGTCTGGTCATTGCTTGTCTGCTCAGAAATCAGGTCAGTAGAAGAGGACAGGCGAAGGGCATCGCAGGACCGAGTTGCCACAAGCGCCTCCCCAAGTCCTCAAGTGGGCCACTTCCTGCCAGCGTCTGATGACAGATGGGGTGAAGTTTTACCCAGATTTCCACCAATGAAGTGCACCTCACACGGCAGTTTGCTTTACAGTCCTCGGGGGCAGATTAATTCCTGCCTGTCTGTGATATGCATTGTCTGACTTCAGGATTAACTGTTCGCTGACTGAATAACCTACATTATTCCATGAGTCTAGTGCAGATTACTTTTGAGATCATAAAAAATAATAATATCTTAGAACTTAAATCTTTCTGTCACTTTTATATAAAAGTGGAGTAGTTTTGGTACAGCCAACTTTTAAAACTAAAAGCGGGGCTAAGAAGGCAGAGCGCCTCTACGGGACAGCAATTCCCTCCTCTGTGGTCCACTAGGACTTCCGAATCAGCTCCCGAGTCCCAGGACTGAGTCCTCTGCACAGGTGGCCAACAGGGTGACTGAGATCTTTACTAAGAAGATAAACTTATCTTTCCAAAACTTCTGTGTGTTTTTAAGAACACCCTCTTGTGTTACAGTTTGCTTAATTAACAATCATTCTCACAAGTTGGATGTGACATGAACACTCTATTGGAATGACTGAAATAATTCACATTTTTGAAAAAGCACTTGCTATAGAGAACAAAATAATATCAAACGTAAATGTTGTAAAAGAAATGTATTTGTTGGATTTCTCACCTTGAGACAGAGAAGCAGGTTGTGAATGGTTGTTTTTCACAAATTCCTTTGGATTGCATTGATTGGTTCAGCGACACCCAGAAGTGCCCAGGAGAATTTTAATTATGGATGTACTGAAGTCTAATGGAATTCTGACTTTAGCTTTTCTTACTTTTAGAGGAAATGCCAGAGTGCATGAAGACAGCCATCGGTGCTGTTTACCTTGCAGATTCTTCAACCGCTCCTTCCCAAATCTCCCTAATGTAAAACCATCTGCTTTATTTGTCACTAATAAAACTAAATCTTTAAGCGTCGTATCCTCTGGGCTCAGCTGGCTGTGAGTGCTACGACTCTGGTCATTCTGAGTCCCAGCCTATAGCTTCAGACTAACACTCACCCCTTCAGGGCTCTTTCAGCAGCGCCCATTCCAAACCCTTGTGTGAGCTGCAGTCTTCTTTGCTGGGAAATCCCATTTCACACCATTTCTTCTGAAACAAAGTTCTAATTTGGATGATTCCTTACGGACTACTGTGCAGGTGGTTTCCTTAGCCTGCAGCCTGAAGCTGAGCAGGGGCGGCGATGTTCTCGGCAACAGTGCCCATGGAATCGGGGCAGACGCCTCTCTGCTGCATGCTGGTTAGGCTTAAATGACAGGTATTGAAATTACCAGAGGGGAAAACCCATTGAAGTTTTATAAATTCTCCCTTTTTCTGGGTATATTAAAGGATTGATGTTGCCTTCTTTGTTCCCCTAGAAATTGAGTCAGGTTTTATAGATGATGAACATAAACTTTGTAGAAATATAAAGTCATGCTCAAAAAAGATTAGTTTAAAAAACAGCTCTGGGAAAACACATATATAATAAATCCCATTTCAAATAACTCCAATGGAAACATCTCTATGCAATGAACACAAAGCCTTGTATTCCTTCTCCCATAGCAGAGCCTTAACCCTTTATTACAGAGAGTCCAGGATGCAACGTCTCACATTTTGCTCTCTCCAAAAGGAGCACCATTTGTCTGGCAGTGTGTTGTCTTGCTTTGTGGCACATAAATGCTGCCACACCGACAGCATTTTCCAGGTGTGATGAAGGACTGCAATTGTAGGTGTCATCTGTTGGCTTCTGTTGCTGCCTTATAATTAATTGTGCATAAGAGTAGGCTCTATTCTGACACGTTCACCACGCACGTGGCCGCGTGGCCAGGTCTCCTCCCAGGGCCTCCATCTTCTTGATCTGATTTGAGACAGTTCTCTCTCCCAGGTGACGAAACCCTCTCTTGGGGTCACCTGTTCCTCCTCACTGCCTGTCCCAGCCCCAGGCCCAGCATGGCCTTCTCTACCTTCTGCTGAGCGCTGGTCCCGAGGCTGAGGATCCCAGGCGTGCGGGAGAAAGTGGAGGAAAGGCAAGAGGAGGGCACTGGTGGGGGAGGTGAGAGTCGAATGAGCTCCTAAAAGTGGTGTAAGCGAGATGTAATCCGTGCAGCGTTACCTGCACCGTGCCTCTGCAGAGGAGTTCAACCAGGAAAGAACTGCAGACTCAGAGTGCTCAGCACACGCATCATTTTAAACTACACAAAAAATCAGTTACCAAAATTCTAAGCATTTACAGACTGAATTAGCATTTTTTGTGTGTAAATCAAAATTTTAATTATATATTTTAAGTTTTAAATATAGTGTCTTGTGGTTTTTTTATATCATTTATTTTATATTTTTTTAAAAACTGATGAACCATATAACATAGGAAAATAAAGAATAAACACATTCCCCCAATCCCAAACTTAAAGTAATCCCAAACTTACTGTTAGTACTCTCAAATACTCTATACGTTTAATTTTATTTGAATACAAGTTTTTTTTTTCTTTTTTCCTTTTTATTTGTTCTTTTGAGGTATACATGGCAATAGACTGTGTTTTGACATATTATCCATACATGGAGTATAACTTTTCCTAATTAGGATCTTATTCTCGCAGTTGAACGTGATGTGGAATTTCACTGGTCATGTATTCATGTTTGCACATGGAAAAGTTATGCTAGATTCATTCTACTGAACTATTCCCGTCCCCTCTCCCTTCCTTTCATTCCCTTTGTCTAATCCATGGACTTCTTTTCTTCCCCATCCTCCCTTGTTATGTGTTAGCATCAACATATCAGAGAGAATATTCCGCCTTTGTTTTTTTGGGATTGGCTTATTTCACTTAGCATGATATTCTCCAGTTTCATCCATTTATGGGCAAATGCCATAATTTCTTTCTACTTTAAGGCTGAGTAATATTCCATTGTGTATATGTACCATATTATCTTTATCCATTCATCTGTGAAACGGCATCTAGGTGGGTTCCACAGCTTCGCTATTGTGAATTGAGCTGCTATGAACATTGATGTGTCTGCATCACTATAGTTTGCTGATTTTAAGTCCTTTAGGTATAAACTGGGAGAGGAGAGGGGTAACTGGGTTCAATGGTGATTCCATTCCAAGTTTTCTGAGGAATCTCCATCCTGCTTTCCAGAGTGGCTATACCAATCTGCAATCCCACCAGCAATGTATGAGTGTGTCTTTTTTCCCCACATGCTCACCAGCATTTATCATTTATGGTTACTTGTATTCTTAGTAATGGCCAGTGAATCGAAATTTTAAGAAAGCTATAGCTTGGGCAGAAGTTGCCAAGGCTGAGACCAGAACGCCCAGGGAAGAAACCAGGGAGGTGAATCACATTCCTCATGGATCCTGTCCAGGCCAGACAGAGTCAATGAAAATAGCTTTTCAAATCTGCAATGAACGCCTATCTAAATAAAAGATGAATTTATAAAGTAAACCATTCTGAAATTAAGCTTATGTCAGGTGAAACGTATAAAAAAAGAAAAGACAAAAGGCAAAAAAAAAAAAAAAGAAAGAAAGAAAATCCAGAGGCACTGCAGTGGGCGAGGGAGCTTGGGAGCCCTGGCCTGCAGCCTGAAGGTGTCCGCCCATGTGCGTGGGCTCCAGCCAGTGTCTGAGGGAAGATTGTCAAGGCCTTAAAGACTTTTAGGACATGAACCATTACTATAAGAAAATCTCAGGGACAAGCATCATTTGATAGTATCCACCTCAAATAGAGGAGTGATTCTGTGCTGTCAGCCAGTTGCCTGGCACCTTCCACACGCAGGTGGGGGGCGCTTCGTGCCAGTGGGAACCCATCTGCTTTACTCAGCTTTATCGCCACTGTGACCAAGACCTGATGAGGACAATGTGAAGGAGAAAATATATTATGTGGGGATCACGGTTTCAGTGACCTCAGTCCACAGAGAGTTGACTCCATTGATTGGGCCCCAGGTGATGCAGAACGTCATGGCAGAGGTGTGTGTCGGAGGAAAGCAGCTGGTGACACGGTGCCAGGAAGCAGATAGACTCCACTCTCCAGGCCCAGAGGCACGCCCCCGGTGACCCACTCCTCCAGCCACACCCCACCTGTCTAGTTACTACCCAGTTAATCCCTACAGGGGTTAGTGTGTGGATCAGGTGAATGCCCCATAACCCAATCAGTTCACCTCTAGCCCTCCCTGCATTGTCTCTCTGGGGTTTTGGGACACCTCACATCTAAACCATGATACCAACCCTGGATTTAGGGTTGACGACCATGATGTTACCTCTTCCAGGTGATACTTTTGACTCTAGAAGACCTGTCCTTACTGAGTCCTTACCTAAGGCCTGACTTCTCTTGTCCCCCTGATGATGATGAGTCCCCAGGAGTCTTCCATTCCTGTGATGCATGCACACAGGTCTGGAAGGGCAAGGCTCATTCACCTTCAGCAGAGGGACAGATCATTAAAGATCATCATGATCAAAATTTAGATTATATATTTGTTACATTTACCAACTTTAAATAATTTCCTCCCACATGTGAAAGAAACAAAACATGATAGCCACCATCATATTTTATTAAGAGAGTGCATAATGATAGCTATTATTATTGCCAGTCTATAATGTGAGAGAGCATAGCAAGATGTATTGAAATATGCAAAACGCTTCAGAATGTCTAAACCTGCTGTCTTCTTGCCAAGGTAAGAGCTCTTTCTTTAAGAGCTCTCTTATTTTTTAAGAAGGAAAAAAATCCACAAATATATGTAATTTATATTTGTTTGTTGAATTTGGAAAACATAAGGCATAAGCACGCATTTTCTCACACAGATTTGCTGAGAGGATTAATAAACAAAGGTGTATGTTAGAGTCCAAATAACAGCAGTGGCTAGAGACTCCAGCAGTAAAGTACATCAATGTCTGGAACTTGTAGGTAACCAAAAGGGAGACGTGGTTCATTTCCTCTTCATCAGTTTGTCACTACTTTCTCCTATAATCTGCGGGAAATTTAACTCTTTCTTATAACAATCTCCTCTGACTGACATCCACCTTTAATGCTAACAAATCATGTCAGAGGTGGAGAGAATTCTCGCCTTGGAGAGGTTAACCAAAGGCTGACAACACAAGAGGATTTGTGGTGGAAGCTTTACACAGTCTTCCTATTTTTGTCTTTTCTGATTGCCGATGATCTCATGCAAATACTGGATTTCAGGTGAATGCTGGCAGAGAATCTTTAATTAAATATCACTGCCTAAGTTTGGAAGTCAGAGATGAAGAGAAGAAATTGCAGTTGATTTTCCTGGACAGTGTAAAGAGATTGTTGGGACAACGAAAGTAGCTTAAGAAAAGCTTAGTAACTGAGAGGGCGTTTCAGTTGCAGCAGTTTGAGGTGACATACAGGCAATACACGATTCTGTGAAAGGAGGTGGCAAAAAGACACCATCAACAGTGTGAGCAAAAGATGTCAGGATAGAGGAAATTTGGCAAAAAAAAATTATGACATTTAAGTTTTTATTTTTAACTCTAACTCCAAATTAGTTCTGACTTCTTCGTTGTTAGAAGAATTTTTGAAATTGATGTTTTCCATGTGGAGGAATGAGATTCAGAGTGGAAGATAACTTCAGGAAAATTAGGTTTGTAGTCAGCCATCACTTTCTCCTGAAAGGAGACCTGTCATGGTACATCAGCAAGGTGAACCCAGCGGTGATCGTGACTACCGGGCTTCTCTGCAGAGAACAAAACATCCGTGGTCCTTTCTTTAGAAAGCCACTGTTTGTGATGAGGACAGAAAAGCCATTCATTAATGCACAGTTCTTGTTCCTATCTAATTTAATGTGAAAATACAATATGCGACTACTCTGATTACATAATCGTCTTACACAAATTAGCAATGACTGTCAAAGCCACTCTGAGCAGATTGAAGTCTCTTCTACTCACTTAACCTTAAGTGCTGAGTGCTAGCAGTCAGTCCTGGGAAGAAATGTCTCACATGAGCCCTTCACGTGGAGCCTTTGACCAGAAGAGCCCTGCTCATCCCCACCGAGGCGCCGCCTGCAGAGCTATCACAGAGCAGTCATCTGCATTGTTACCACCTTCAGGTGAGGGACGCAGGCAGAGGCAAGTTGACGTATTTGCTCAAAGTCACAGATAAAAAGTGATGAAGGTGAGTTGGAAACCAAGCAGGTATGGCCAACTGTGACCTCATCCACGTCTCCATCTGGAGAAGGGCTGGGAGGCCGGGTCACCAGTGCTGCCGGACGGCGGGGAGTGAGGCAGCCCGTGGTCCTGTGTGGCTGTGGACGGGCTGAGGGAGCCACCCCTGGTGAGGAGACACGCGGAAGTCAGCAGCTTCTCAGGTCCTAAGAAGGAGCATGGTTTGAAGGAGTCACATCAAAATCTCTGGACCAGGATGAAGGTAGTTCTAAGGAGAAACTTCACAGTATTTAGTGCCTACGTTAGGAAATAATTAAGATCAGAGCTGAAATGGATGAATTGAGAATAAAAAAATTTCACTGAACCAATGCAACAAAGGGTGTGTTGTTCGAAATGATAAACCCCTAGCCAAATCAACCAAAAAAGAGAGTCAAAGGACCAAGATCAATATGTACATTAAAAAGGAGATGTCACCACAGACACTTTTGAAATTCTGAGATCATAAGGAACTATTTTGAACTTACACTTCAATAAAGTGGAAAATCTAGAAGACACTGACAAATTTCTAGACACATACGACCTACCCAAATTGAACCAAGAAGATATACAGAACCCAAATAGACCAACTCAAGCAATGAAATTGAAGCAGCAATTTAAAGCCTTCCAAAAAGAAAAGTCCAGGACTAGATGGATTCTCAGCTGAGTTCTACCAGACCTTTAAGGAAGAACTGACATCAGCCTTGCTCAAATTATTCCATGAAATTGAAAGGGAAGTGACAGTCCCAAATACACTCTATGAAGCTAGTAGCACCCTGATAACAAAACCAGACAAAGATACATCTAGGAAAGAAAGCTACAGACCAGTAATCCTGATGAACATAGATGCAAAGATCCTTAATAAAACTATTAGTAAACTGCATTCAAAGACATCAAGAAGATAGTACATCATGATCAAGTGAGTTTCATCCCGAGGATGTACATTTGGTTCAACATATGTGAATCAATAAATGTAGTTCACCACTTAAACAGAACTAAGGACAAGAATCACAGAAAATATTGCAGAAAAGGCCTGAAAGCATTTCCTGTTAGAACAGAAACAAGACAAGGATGTCCACTCTCACCAGTCCTATTCAACATAGTACTTGGTACTCTAGTCAGAGCACCTGAACAAGAGGAGAAACTTGAAGAGGAGCACATAGGAAAAGAAGAGGTCAAATTAGTTCTGTTTGGTGATGACATGATCCCATATCTAGAAGATTCAGAAAATGCCGCCAAAAAACTTCTAGAGCTAATAAATAAATTCAACAACGGAGCAGGATACAGGATCAATATTAATAAATCAATGTTTCCTATACTCCAATAATGAATCTACTGAGAAATCGAGAATTCACAATAACCTCAAAAATAAATAAAATACATAGAAGCACATTAAATCTAAGAAAGGTGAAAGGGCCTCTACAATGAAAACTATATAACACTGGAATAAAAATTGAAGATCTTAGAAGATGATAAGACTTCCCATGTTCTAGAACAGCAAGAATTAATATTGTCAAAATGGCCATAATACCCAACATGATATACAGACTCAATGCAATTCCTATCAAAATACCAATACAGACTCATACATTGTTGATCAGACTGCAGATTAGTACAAACATGTTGAAAAGCAGTATGGAGAGTTCTCAAAAAGCTAGGAATAGAACCTGGTGAGGCAATCCAGCTATCCCACAGCTTGGTATTTATCCAAAATGGCGAACACCTGCATCCTATACTATATTGAGGTAGCCACCTCAATGTTTCTAGCAGCCCAATCCACAATAACCGAGTTATGGAACCAGTGCAGATGCCTGCCAACAGGTGCGTGGGTAAAGGCATCGTGGCGTACACACAATGGGGTCTTACTCAGCCATGGGGAGGAACACAGTCATGGCAGCTGCTGTGAAGTGGATGGAAATGGGAGCATCATGCCAGGTGAAATAAGGCAGTTAAGAAAGCCGGGGGTGGAAAGTTTCCTCTCTTGTTCAGAAGCAGAGAAAGGGGGAAAGAGGAGGGGACCAGGTCTTACAAAAGTGGGAAGAAGATCAGTGGAGCGGAAAAGGAGATCGCAGGGGAGGAGCAGAAAGGGAGGAAATGCAGAAGGAAAGGTATCAAATTATGCCATGAGCATGTCCAAATAGAGCCCAGAGAATTCCACCTGTTTGTGTGTCGCCAGGTACAAGCAAAATGGTGGAAGAGTAATGGTGGAAGCCAGGAGAGTAAAGGAAGGGACAGAGGGGGTCAGCAGGAGAGAGGGAGGGAGGGCCAGGGGCTGAAATGCAGCAGGTGGGTCCACGCATGCATGGCCGTGTCAAGGCCAACCCCACTGTTAGGTGTGCTGCACTAGTGAAAGCACCAAGGATGAGTACTGCCTGTGCTTGGTACTTTCCGCTGCCGGGAACATCTCATCCTTGAGCAGTGCGTTACTTATTCCTCCATGCCTTGCCCTGAGGAATGATGTGTGCAGACACCTGTTCTTTCCTCAAGATATTGGGATGGAAGCAAGTCCAGTGGGTGCCTGGGGAACGTGATTCAGCGAGGGGAAGCAGCACGGCCTGCATGCTCACGAAGAGATGGCGCTGGGGCTTGCTGGGGCTGCTAGGAGCAGGACTCTGTGCTACTGATCACATGTCCACCCGCTCAGAAGAGAGCTTCCGGTTTTTCTTCCCTGTTTACTCTTCGTCCAAAGCACTTGTTTCCACTGGGATACAGGGGATTTTACCCATTTCTGTATCCAGCGTTACCTTTCTGCCCTAGAGGGAAACTTGAGAAGGGCAGAAGATCCATGGGCTTTATTTATAATTGCATGTCCAGTACTTAGGAGGACTCCGGGGAGGGACTGGGCAATCAGTACCTATTTTCAAAATGAACCGTGATAGGAAACATAATTGGCAAGATGAGCAAGGAGCTTGTGCACTTATCAGCTATAATATTCTGAAAGCTCTGGATGTGCTAGAACTCGTTCTCAATGCTTCTGCTGTCCAGAAGCGTGAGGGGGCCCATCTGTCAGCTGAGTGGGTCAGGCACCAAGAGAGCTAAATACGTAGTAAGGTCAGAAACTGAAGCCGACGAGCGGACATATATGGATATGAATATATATGGATATGAATATACATATTATGTGTAAGAATCAACTGATTATAGAAAACATGTAACGCACTTTTACTAGGTAAGACATAATCAGTAGCTATTGCACACTTAAGCATGAGCATATTGACACAGAAAGTTTTAAAAATAATTTACCTCTCTGTGCTTTATAGATGCCTCCTAGAATTACCTAGATACCTCATAAATTAAATTCTTTCTCAAAGCCCAAGAGTACAGATTCCGAGTCAATGTTTATGGAAGTTGTATTTTACTAAAGCTTGCTACATCCTTCTGAGGTATAAGCCAAGTATGGGGTCCTTGTGGAATAATACGTATCTCTCAATATCCAAAACGGGCCAAAGGAAAATTGCCAGGAGTCGTGGGCAAAATGCAGAGGAACAGGATCCCTTTCAAAGAAGCTGGCTCCAGAGGCAGTGCTGTGACTGTCCACATTCACGTCAGACCTGCTCCGGCATCACCCACCTTACCCACCACTGGAGAGCTTTTGTTGTTCTTAGAACAAAAACAGAGGCTATTCTGGAGGGTTTGGTAAAGTGATTGAAGAGTTATGTCTCCGACTGGAGAGGTGGAATTGCTTACTGCGGTTTTATTGTTATTGTAGCAGCAGCTGTTTTGAACATATTTTCATAGTAGCAACCAGGAGCAATGCATCTTTGCCATGAATGCCTCCCCTACCCAAAGGTAGGCAGCTGGGAGATCTGATTACAACAAAGCATGAACGTTACCAAGTCTCCGTCTTTTAAATTGGGTAGTGTCACCACAGCTTCTAGTCAGAGGCAAACCATTGTTCAATTAAGTCCTCAAACAGCCCTCATCAGTCCACTGGATATCAGCAACAGAATAAGGTGTAGCAGGTACCATGTGCACACCAGGGGGTATTAGCAGATCAGGTGAGCCCATCTGCTGAACCTGAAGTTGAACACTTCCTTCTCAACAAGGAATGCAGCCTTCCAATTATGTGAATTAATTAAGTGTTTTAAGTAGTGTGTAATGGTGATAACTTTAAATTATTAAATACCTTTATTAAATATTAATTTGGTCCATTCAAACTCAACGATAGCAAGTTCCCTTTTCAAATTCATCTTTTTACTAGCTCGCATTTATTTCTGAGTTTACTCACTTTATACACACACATACACAAGCATGCATACACCTAACCAAAACAATTTCAAATGATTTCCCATCTTACTGGGCATGGTGATGCACACTTACAATACCAGTCACTTGAGAGGGTGAGGTAGGGGATCGAAAGTTTGAGGCAGCATTGGTGACTTACTGAGATCTTTTCTCAAAATAAAGAAAATAAAATTAAATAAAATATAAAGGGCTATGGAGGTAGCTCAATGGTAGAATGGCCCTGGGTTCAGTCTCCTCTCTCTCTCTCTCTCTCTCTTTCTCTCTCACACACACACACACAGAAAATTTTGAAATAATTTTAAATCACTTCATTGACAAACACCTGGGATGCCAGATATTATTGATTATGTGACATTCTGAAAAGCACTGGAATTTTAAACTCTTGGCTTCTCAGATTTCATTCTTAAAGTTTCAGTTCATCTTTTTGTCTTATCGTTTTCTTTTTTTCTTTCTTCTTAAGTCAACTTAGAATTGAACTTTGCTCAAAACAGCAGAAAGATCTTCAAGACAAAGGTAGCTGCAACTGTTCTTAGGGTAAGCGGGAACAGAGTCGGCATGTTTGAGGAATGCTTCAAAGCACTGGGGTTTCAGTGAGCACTTTCCATCCATCACTACTGGGTTCCAGGTCATGTCGCTGTAGCTGAGTCGCTACCCCTGGGGAATGGCTTGCTCCTGTGTGATTCATCCCGTGTGACCGCTCTTTACTAAGTCCACTGAAAGGTGCAGCTGGAAATACAACCTTGTTCATTCACTATGGTGGGGATGGACTCCACCAAGGTTCAGTGACTTCCTCAAAGTTCTTTCTGGCAGGAAGAGTTTGAGCTTTCCTAAGGAGTGCAGCTTCCTATCAAATGTCTGTCCTGGGAGGTGGCCCCAGGCAAAATTGCTAAATTGATGGAGTTAGCCTCCTGCAGGAGGCTCTGTTTCCCAAGGTGACCAGCACAGGGACCCTGAGTCAGGGATTGCCTGGGGCTCTGGCCAGAGTTCTGGCTACTGCCCTCGTCTCCGTCCTGCTATCTGTTTGCATTAGGCTGCCCAGGCCAGAGGAATGGCAACTCACCCCAAGAAGCAAAGAAGTTCCTGAGAGCTAAACACAGTCCGAGAGTGTGTGCTCTGTCCTTTGTGATGTTGCCGATGCTGAATAAACACCTGTCCAGAGCCTGGGGTCAGCTGTGTGTTTGCAAACATCCCCTGTCCACTTGGGGCAAATGACTTACCCACTCTAAGCCTTAGCTCATCCTCACTTGCACAAGGGAAGTAATTGTGGAAACTTCCTTGTAACTGACCAAAACAAATGAAGCGCTACGTGTTGAAAAGGCCAGCACCTAATGGTACCAGTGCAGACAATTGGGGCCGAGTCCCATTTCCCTGATGTGAAGATTGAATACCGAGAAACACCAAGCGCGGAAAGCAAGTTTCACTTAAAGGATAGAACAGAGATGGACTTCTCTGAAGAGCAGAGACCCCAGAGCTGAGTGTCCAAAGAAGTGGGGGTGTCCTGCCCCTTTCGGACATTTTAGATTTCCTCGCTCTCTCCTCCCCTCTCCTGCCTTATCTGACTAGTGACCAAAAGAAGGTGGAGAGATCCCAGGGCAGGGGAAGCTTCCTGGGGGTGCACAGGAGGGACATGGCCCAGGAGGCATCCACTGACTGGCCATGCAGGGAGGAAGGATTCGAGGCAGGTGGCCTTGGCCACAGGTGCGAGGGGACGTGCTCTGGGGCATCAGCATTCTCCTCCCGCATCAGCCCCAGCTTTCTGACCTCGGGCTTCCTTACCTACGCTGGCTGTGCCTCTCCAGCCTCACTACATGCCCTATGCTTGTCCACCGTGTGGCCAACCCGCTCGGCCTCCCTGGGTAACTCAGGACCCCAGAGCTCCGGCCACTCACACCTCCACTCCCTCACGCCTCACTTGCCTCATGATACGTAGTCTGACCCCTCATTTCTCTTTTTTTTATTCTTCTTCACTATTGGGATCGAACCCAGGGACACTCTATCACTGAGCCACATCCTCGATCCTTTATTTTATTTTGCGAGAGGGTTTTGCTAAGTTGCCCAGGCCTTAAACTTGCAATTTTCCTGTCATGGTAGAAGAGATGTCTCCGGAGAAGGTCGGAGGAGTGTCCAGGGGAGGGGAATTCAGTTCAGGACCAGGAAAAAGTGGAAAAGAATTTCAGCACGAGCCAGACAAAGGCAGACAGAGGTTCATTTAGGAAGGTAGGTTTCATTCTGGGAGAATGCAGGCTGTCTCCAAAGTGAGATGCCCTGCCTTGGGCTGGGCCAGTGGTCAGAGGAGGGCCCGGCTGGAGGTGGGACCAGGCTGGAGCTGCAGATTTTCTGCCAGTGCCCCTGTGCTGGCATTTCTCTCTTTGTACCCGAGGGCATGGGCCAAGTTGCCCACAGTTACAGTTGTACGTTTCCCTTCTTAATGGACTTGGGTGCTTTCTTTGAGACTCAGTGTCTCTCTGTCTACCTTCGAGCCCCATCTCACTCTGGCCTCTGCTTCTCAAGTAGCTGGGTTGCTAGGTTGAAGGAGCTTGCCTCCTCCTGGGACTCCTCCAGGTGTGCCTCTGTACCTGGCCTGAGGCCTTTCAATAGGTCTTTTCAGTTTTAGCCTTGGTTCCCAGAGGGCACATCATCCTCCGTATCCTCAACTCTCAAGAGCTGAGATTGAATCAGTGTCACATTTTGGCTGAACTGGCGTGTTTCTCCCTGACGTACCCCCTGGAAACAAGGCAGGTTTCCATGGCCCCTGAGACTGTCCCTGGTGTCACTGTCCCAGCCCACCGGGTGTAGAACTCCGGCCAATGCAGGCACCCAACCTGTCTCCCTGAGCTGGGTGGTGCTGGAGCTGAAGGGCCTCTTCCTCCAGCCCCTCCTGTCTTTGGAGATGCCTCCCTAAAGTCAGAATGCAAACTGGCAGTTGCAGGGGTGGGGTGGAAATGTGGAGGAACAGCTCCTGTGTGGGCAGTTTGCCTTGGAGTCATGGAAGCGTTCTGGAACTGGATAGAGTACAAGCACGTGATAAATGTACTAAACTACGGATGCTTCCCCTTTAAAACGGCTGATTTTATGGTCTTTGAACTTCAAGTCAATATTTGTTAGAATACATGATATCACAGGAGGACCAGGAAAGACCCTGCCACCTGTCCCCCCCGGAGCGCCTCCTCCCATCCTAGTGCATGCCAGCTCTGGCGGATGGAGCTGTGAGAGGCAGTCACAGGCAAAGGGGGCTTTTCCTCTGTCTTCCGAGTTCTGTGGCCTGCACACTAACTGACACAGCCACTGTCACTGGAGAAAACCGCATGCATGTTATTCCATGGTTTTGCATGCACACAGGAGCCATCATAGGAACAATGGAGACTCAGAGAAGCTCGGGCACCTTCATAGCAATCAATGAAAAATGAGCAAAACACAAAGGAAAACGAGTTTAAGCATCCAGCGTTGGTGACTTAGAGGACAGTGAATATAAGGGGGAGCTAATGGGAGATGGAAATGTTTTGGTAGCTTTGTTTGTACAGGTCTGTTTGGCATTGAGTCCCAGGATCCATGGTTAGGAATGCTCTGGTGCGGGGCACCTTTGTCACAGGAACTGCTGTGACCTGCTTTGGGACAGGAGCAGGGCAGGTCTGCGAGCCCTTGTGTCACCACTGCTACACAGGTGCGCCAGCTCGGAACCACATGTGCCACAGCAGCATGTTGGGGTGTCAGTTATGAACCCCTTCACTGCTTCACGGCACTCAAGCTTGACTCAGCACTTCTTACGTGCCAGGAGCCAGGTGGAGAGCTGTCCGTGCCTGGGGAGGCCCACTTCCTGCCCGGAGTCCCTCCGCCCACCTGTGGCCTTTCAGGCAGCATTGGGAAACCCCACTGTGTGGGCAGCTACACATTCCCTCTCACCCTGGGAGAGCGGCCTGGAGGAATGGTGTGTGGCTAGCCTCCCTCAGCCGAGGAGATGCAGGAGTGGGGCTCGTCGAGGAAAGTCCACTGCTCTTGCTTCAGAGGCTCCTTCTCCTTGGCTCTGCAGAGGGAGCCCCAGAGGTACTGAGCATCCCGTGTCCAGAGCAGTGTCCCACGTCAGTGCACATTTCCCCTCCGGTGCTTCCCAGGATCTCCCCCACGTTATAGAATGCGCTGATTCTTTGGTTCAGCATAGACTTGTGGCAGAATTAAACTCAATCCACACCTTACCTCACGGAATCCTCGCAAGGGCCGAAGGAGCCATTGGGAGCATTTGACCTCCACATTCAAACACTGAGAGAAATAGAAAAAATTAAATGACTTGCTGAGGCTCCATGCTTGTTAGATGGCAGAACCAAAACGGAGTATTGATTCGTAGGATTCCCAGACTCATCCTCACAAACCCAACAGCTAATTTACACAAATAAATCTTGCTACTAAAATATGTATCCTGGTCAGAGAAATAATATCATCAGTTAGGAGCCCCCAGTGAAATATGGACCGGGGGAATGGCCACTGGGAGCTCCTAGCGTGACAGAAAGAAGAAAAGCCCACACCAGGTGCTTCCCAGGGTGTGGAGCGTGGCCCTGGAGCTTTCTTGCAAGAAGCCAACATGAGACAGAACAAGGCTCTAGCTGGCTGGCAACGTCCAGGCCGTTCAAAGGAGAAACACTGAAGAATG
This sequence comes from Sciurus vulgaris, assembly GCF_902686455.1. Classification (NCBI taxonomy): domain Eukaryota; kingdom Metazoa; phylum Chordata; class Mammalia; order Rodentia; family Sciuridae; genus Sciurus; species Sciurus vulgaris. Next base: position 2,678,295 of record NC_136465.1, on the reverse strand, counting down.
GCAGTGGGGTGATTGACGACATCTGGATGCAGGCGTTTCTATGCAACGCACAGTGTTTTGTTCAATAAACAAATTGTTGAGAGAGGGAGGGAAGAGATGGAAATAGAGCCCACAGAGTTTGCCAGGAGCATTCGGAGACATTCTGCCAGTTACCCTGCACATGGTTTATTTAATCCTGCACGATAAGCCAATTGCCCTGAAAGATGAGGCTGGAGCTGGGTCAGCTGTTGCCTGGGGTCCCAGCTATTCAGGAGGCTACAGTGGGGGATCCCTTGCATCCGGAGTTTGCCACCAGCCTGGCAGTGTAGAAAGACCCCAAGTCAAAGTAAAATAAAGAATCAAAATGAAATGTGAGTAACAATGAAACAATTAGAAAAAATCCCATCACAAAGAGGTATTTGACACTATTAAAGGATCATTGTACCTTTACTTATGTCAGTGACAGTTAGGGATAGTTCCCTCATGGCAAGGCGTTTGAGATATCAAGGGATTATTGTGTGTTTACATTATGACGATACTGTGGTTACTCACTTTTAAAAGAGTTTTAACCTTTTAGGGAAGCATATTGAAATACTTATGGATTCATTCACTTCAAATAACCTTGGTTAGAAGGGAAGTTTGTGAGAATCTGGGTTAAAAAGAATACTTCAGATAATCGCTGCACTGCTCAGTGGGAGCTTCTGAGTTCCATACGTATTTATCTGTAATTTTATATATGCTTGAAATAAGTTCCCCAGACTTTAAAAATATCAACTTTTGGCAAAAATGACACTTTAAAGCAGTAAATTATTCTGCCTATTATAGTGGCTAAAAGCACTTCTCTTATCATCTCTAGCATATTTTTCTTTTTTTAAAATTTATTTTTATTGTAAACAAATGGGATACATGTTGTTTCTGTTTGTACATGGAGTAACAGCATACCATTTGCATATTCATATATTTACATAGAGTAATGATGTCTGATTCATTCCATTATTTTTTTCCTTCCCTCCCACCCCTCCCACCTCTCTTTTCCCTCTATACAGTCCCTCCTTCCTCCATTCTTGTCCCATTCCCACCCCCCATTAAGTGTCATCATCCGCTTATCAGTGAGATCATTCCTCTTTTGGATTTTTGAGATTGGCTTATCTCACTTAACATGATATTCTTCAATTTCATCCATTTGTCTGCAAATGCCATAATTTTATTATTCTTTATAGCTGACTAATATTCCATTGTATATATATATACCACAGTTTCTTTATCCATTCATCAATTGAAGGGCATCTAGTTTGGTTCCATAGTCTGGCTACTGTGAATTGAGCCACTATGAACATTGATGTGGCTGTATCTCTGTAGTGTGCTGATTTTAAGTCCTTTGGGTATAGGCCAAGGAGTGGGATAGCTGGGTCAAATGGTAGGTCCATTCCAAGATTTCTAAGGAATCTCCACACTGCTTTCCAGAGTGGCTGCACTAATTTGCAGCCCCACCAGCAATGTATGAGTGTACCTTTCTCCCCACATCCTCTCCAACACCTATTGTTGCTTGTGTTCTTGATAATCGCCATTCTAATTGGGGTGAGATGGAATCTTAGGGTAGTTTTGATTTGCATTTCTCTTATTACTAATTTCTATTATTGCTTGTACATCTTCTTCTGTGAAGTTTCTGTTCATTTCCTTAGCCCATTTGTTGATTGGGTTATTTGTATTCTTGGTGTAGAGTTTTTTGAGTTCTTTATAGATTCTGGAAATTAGTGCTCTATCTGAAGTATGAGTGGCAAAGATATTCTCCCACTCTGTAGGCTCTCTCTTCACATTGCTGATAGTTTCCTTTGCTGAGAGAAAGCTATTTAGTTTGAATCTATCCCAGTTATTGATTCTTGCTTTTATTTCTTGTGCTATGGGAGTCCTGTTAAGGAAGTCTGATCCTAAGCCAACAAGGTGAAGATTTGGACCTACTTTTTCTTCTATAAGATGCAGGGTCTCTGGTCTGATTTCAAGGTCCTTGATCCATTGTGAGTTGAGTTTTGTGCAGGGTGAGAGATAGGGGTTTAGTTTCATTCTGTTGCATATGGATTTTCAGTTTTCCCAGCACCATTTGTTGAAGAGGCTATCTTTTCTCCATTACATATTTTTGGCACCTTTGTCTAGTATGAGAAAATTATATTTATTTGGGTTTGTGTCCGTGTCCTCTATTCTGTACCATTGATCCACCTGTCTATTTTGGTGCCAATACCAAGCCGTTTTTGTTACTATTGCTTTGTAGTATAGTTGAAGTTCTGGTATTGCAATACCCCCTGTTTCACTCTTCCTGCTAAGGATTGCTTTAGCTATTCTGGGTTTCTTATTCTTCCAGATGAATTTCATGATTGCTTGCTCTATTTCTGTGAGGTATGTCATTGGGATTTTGATTGGAATTGCACTGAATCTGTATAGCACTTTAGGTAGTATGGCCATTTTGACAATATTAATTCTGCCTATCCAAGAACATGGGAGATCTTTCCATCTTCTAAGGTCTTCCTTAATTTTTTTCTTCAGTGTTTTGTAGTTTTCATTGTAGAGATCTTTTACCTTTTTGGTTAGATTGATGCCCAAGTATTTTATTTTTTTGGAGGCTATTGCAAATGGAGTTGTTTTCCTCATTTCCCTTTCAGCTGTTTCATCACTTGCTTATAAAAATGCTATAGATTTATGTGTGTTGATTTTATAGGCTGCTATTTTGCTGAATTCATTGATGAGGTCTAGAAGTTTTCTGGAGGAGGTTTTTGGATCCTCTAAATATAGAATCATATCATCCGCAAATAGTGACAGCTTAAGTTCCTCTTTTCCTATTCGTATCCCTTTAATTTCTTTAGTCTGCCTCATTGCTCTGGCTAGAGTTTCGAGGACAATGTTGAATAGAAGTGGTGAAAGAGGACATCCCTGTCTTATTCCCGATTTTAAAGGGAATGCTTTCAGTTTTTCTCCATTAAGAATGATGTTGGCCATGGGCTTAGCATAAATAGCCTTTACAATGTTCAGGTATGTTCCTAATATCCTTATTTTTTCTAGTGTTTTGAGCATGAAGGGGTGCTGTATTTCATCAAATGCTTTTTCTGCGTCAATTGAAATAACCATATGATTCTTATCCTTAAGTCTATTGACATGATGGATTATGTTTATTGATTTACGAATGTTGAACCATCCTTGCATTCCAGGAATGAACCCCACTTGATCGTGGTGCACAATTTTCTTAATATGTTTTTGGATATGGTTTGCCAATATTTTGTTAAGGATCTTAGCATCTATATTCATCAAGGATATTGGTGTAAAATTTTCTTTCCTTGATGTGTCTTTTCCTGGTTTGGGTATGAGGGTGATATTAGCTTCACAGAATGAGTTTGGTAGGGTACCCTCCTTTTCTATTTCCTGGAATACTTTGAGAAGTATTGGAATGAGTTCTTCTTTGAAGGTCTTATAGAACTCGGCTGAGAATCTGACTGGTCCTGGTCTTTTCTTGGATGGTAGATTTTTTAATGGCTTCTTCTATTTCATTGCTTGATATTGATCTATTTAAATCGTGTATGTCCTCCTGGTTCAGTTTGGGCTGAGCATATGTCTCTAGAAATTTGTCAATGTCTTCGGTACTTTCTATTTTGTTGGAATACAGATTTTCAAAGTAACTTCTCATTATGTTCTGTATCTCAGTGTTGTCTGTCGTGATATTTCCTTTTGCATTATGTATTTTAGTAATTTGAGTTCTCTCTCTCCTTCTCTTTGTTAGTGTGGCTAAGGGTTTATCTATTTTGTTCACTTTCTCAAAGAACCAACTTTCGGTTATGTCAATTTTTTGAATAGTTTCCTTTGTTTCAATTTCATTGATTTCAGCTCTGATTTTAATTATTTCCTGTCTTCTACTACTTTTGCTGTTATTCTGTTCTTTTTCTAAGGCTTTGAGCTGTAATGTTAGGTCATTTAATTGTTGACTCTTCATTCTTTTTTGGAATGCGCTCCATGCAATGAATTTTCCTCTTAGTACCGCTTTCATAGTGTCCCAGAGATTTTGATATGTTGTATCATCATTCTCATTGACCTCTAAGAATTTTTTAATCTCCTCCCTGATGTTTTTTGTTATCCATGTTTCATTCAATAGCATATTATTTAGTCTCCAAGTCTTGGAGTAATTTCCTTTTTTTATTTTGTCATTGATTTCTACTCTCAGTCCATTATGATCTGATGGAACACAAGGAAGTATCTCTATTTTTTTGCATTTCCTAAGGGCTGCTTTGTGGCATAACATATGGTCTATTTTCGAGAAGGTTCCATGTGCTGCTGAGAAGAAAGTGTATCCACTCGTTGATGGATGGAATATTCTATATATGTCTATTAAGTCTACGTTATTGATCGTGTTATTGAGTTCTATGGTTTCTTTGGTTGGATTTTGTTTGGAAGATCTATCTAGTGGTGACAGTGGTGTGTTAAAGTTGCCCAGAATTATTGTGTTGTGGTCTATGTGATTCTTGAAATTGAGAAGGATTTGTCTGATGTACAGGGATGCACCATTGTTTGGGGCATAATTATTTACTATCGTTATGTCTTCCTGATTTATGGTTCCCTTAAGCAGTATGAAATGTCCTTCTTTATCCCTTCTGACTAACTTTGGCTAGAAGTCCACTTTATCTGATATAAGGATGGAAACCCCCGCTTTTTTACTGAGTCCATGTGCGTGGTAGGTTTTTTTCCTATCCTTTCTCCTTTAGTCTGTGGATGTCTTTTTCTATGAGATGAGTCTCTTGCAGGCAACATATTGTTGGGTCTTTCTTTTTCATCCATTCTGCCAGTCTATGTCTTTTGATTGATGAGTTTAGGCCATTAACGTTCAGGGTTATTATTGAGAAATGATTTGTATTCCCAGTCATTTGGCTTATTTTTGGTTTTTAAGTCGGCTTGGTTTCTCCTTTGAGTGGTTTTTCTCTAAGGTAGTTCCTCCCTTTGCTGACCTCCTTTGTTGTTTTTCATTTCCTCCTCATGGAATATTTTGTTGAGAACATTCTGTAGTGCAGGCTTTCTACTTATAAATTCTTTTAACTTTTGTTTATCACGGAAGGATTTTATTTCATCTTCAAATCTGAAGGTTAGTTTTGCTGGGTATAGGATTCTTGGTTGGCAACCATGTTCTTTCAGAGCTTGAAATATGTTGGTCCAGGCCCTTCTAGCTTTTAGAGTCTGGGTTGAGAAGTTGGCTGCTATCCTTATCAGTCTCCCCCTATATGTAATCTGATGCTTTTCTCTCGCGGCCTTCAAAATCCTATCTTTATTTTGAATGTTAGGCATTTTCATTATAATGTGCCTTGGTGTGGATCTGTTGTGATTCTGTGCATTTGGTGTTCTGTAAGCCTCTTGTATTTGATTTTCCATTTCATTCTTCAGGTTTGGGAAATTTTCTGATATTATTTCATTGAATAGGTTGTTCATTCCTTTGGTTTGTATGTCTGTGTCTTCCTCAATCCCAATAATTCTTAAATTTGGTCTTTTCATGATGTCCCATAGTTCTTGGAGATTCTGTTCATGATTTCTTACCATTTTCTCTGTTTGGGCGACTTTATTTTCAAGATTAAATATTTTGTCTTCATTGTCTGAGGTTCTGTCTTACAAGTGGTCTAGTCTGTTGGTGATGCTTTCCATTGAGTTTTTTATTTGGTTTATTGTCTCCTTCATTTCAAGGATTTCCGTTTGTTTTTTTTTTTTTTTTTTTTTTTTTTTTTTTTTTTTTTTTTTTTTTGAGAATCTCTATCTCTTTGTTGAAATGATCTTTTGCTTCCTGCAGGTGCTCTTTCAGCTTATTGGTATTATCATTCATTGCCTGCATTTGCTCTCTTATCTCATCCTTTGCTTCATGTATCATCTTAATCATGTATAATCTGAAGTCCTTTTCTGACATTTCTTCTAACATAGTATCATTGGATTCTATTTCTATAGAATCTAGATTTGTTTGGATCATATTCTTCCCTTGTTTTTTCATGTTGTTCATGTATCTTCCCCTCTAGTGCTGCAGATCTGGGGTATTGCAGATTTCCCCCTATAGGCTTATAGTGGCCCTATAAGTTTCCAAAACCCTTTCTTTAAGGGGAGATCAATATTAGCAGTGCCCAAATCAGACACTATGCAATCCTAGACCAAATAGCCCCTATCGGACAATAACAAAATTGTCATAATAAACAAAATGAGTTCAAATGTTATCTTCAGTAAAACAAACAGGTTTGCAGTAAGGTCTGCAGTTTCTAATGGAGGATAAAGAGGATGCAGAGGGATGTAGAATGTGGCTGTTAATGGGATAAGAAAAGAATATACAGAAGTTCTAGAAAATAGAAAGGGTGAGAGTGTAATCAAAAGAAATCAGATGTTAGCATGCAAAAAAGGGAGAAAGAGACTCTGAGGGAACAGGTAAACAAAATGAAAAGAAAGGAAGAAAGTAAAGAAATAAAAACTTAATTTTTTTTTTAAAAAGGAGAAAAAAAAAATCTACTGTATAACAGTCATATACTAATGAAACCTCCCAGTGTTCAGTAGCCTGATGCATGTGAGGTACCTGACAATGAGCTTCAAGTCTCTAGCAGGTGTCTCAGGATGGGATTTGCCCCACCCAAAGATGGGAGCTAAGGCTTCCAGGATTATCCAAGATGGCCACTCTGGCTTCAAAATGTGTTGGCAAATGGGGAGGTGCAGCTCAGGGGTGGACGTGGTCAGCTGGGATGCAGTTGGTCTGGGGTCCCGGTGATAGGACGCAGTCAGTTGATCTGGGGGTCCTGGCAGCAGGGAGCAGTCAGTTGATGTGAGGGCCCCAGAGGCAGGAAGTGGTTGGTCGGGCTGAGGGATCCTGGAGACGGGGCTCAGTCAGTCTGGCCAGGGGTCCTACGGGGCCTGGCTGTTAGCATATTTTTCTGAATATCAGGTATAACATGAACTGTGTTGCCTTTTAACAGGTCATTCTATACAGTAAAGGGTGTCATCTCTGAGTGACCCCCTAACTCTGCTCCTGCCCTGTCTGCTTTGAAAGTCTCCATGTCCATAAAACAAAATGAGTAGAGTGCCCGCCGTGAGCGTAGCAAGCCCTGGTGAGGATGAGCCCTGGCCAGGAAACCTGAGAGCTGGGAGGAGGCGCAGCCGAGAGCTGCGTTAGTCCTGCACGTCTGTGCGGGTGGCAGCTCGGGTAGGGCCAGGCTCCACAACATCACCCACTGCTCCCCCAGGCCAGAGAGGCATCAGGCGTCAAGGATGGGCCTGGAAGACAGTTGTGAATGGAATTCTTTGTTCTGAAAACCCAGAGGTTTTCCCTGTCTGTGTTCAGTAGTGATCAGGTACACTGGTTGAATTTTCTAGGGCTGAGAAGGATGTGCAGAGATCAGTGTGCTTGCTCACCTACAAGGATAAAGGGCCGAGTCAGGGGCCACTGATGCAAGGGAATCCCTTAGGTGGAGATATCTGTCCCCTCTCACCATTTGGGTGACAATGCACATGAGCAAAGCCACATTGTCCATCTGGCTGGTGGAGGCACACTGGAGGTAATGGAAGGTCACGAGGCCTCCATGGTGCTCACACAGGATCCGCATCTTGGCATTTGCCTGTCGGAAGGCCTGCGGGGCCCTGGAAGAACAGAGCTGGCAGGTGAGAGCAATGAGCGGGGTCAGGACCTCGGGCTCCAGGCCCCTGCCGCCCCTTGACTGACGCTTCCTGGTTGAATTTGCATGGCAGAGCCATCTGGGTCTTGGAGTCACGGGTTTGGGAAAGCTGTGCCTCGTCCTCAGACACTAACCTAACCCCTGAGACTCTGCTCCTGCTCGAATGCAGTTTACCTGTCCCCTCCATCCTAAGGAGCACTAAGAATTCCAAGAACATCCTACTGCCCAGACGTGTTCTGGTCACTGTCAACGTTGGTTTTTTTTCCTTTTGTGCAGCTTGCACGGTCTCCCTCTCTAGAGATAACCCATGTGCTTCCCTCACAAGTGCTGGAGAGCCATATATTAGTTAGGTATATGGGTAACCAAAACACCTGACCAGAACAACTTAGAGAAAGAAAAGTTTGTTTTGAGCTCATGGTTTCAAAGGTTTGGTCCGTGGTTTTTATTTTATGTTTTTTGGGGGTTTTTTGGGTACCAGGGATTGAACTCAGGGGCACTCAGCCACTGAGTCACATCCCCAGCCCTATTTTGTATTTCATTAAGGGACAGGGTCTCACTGAGTTGCTCAGTGCCTGCTTTTGCTGAGGCTGGTTTTGAACCCGTGATCCTCCTGCCTCAGCCTCCTAAGCTGCTGGGATTACAGGCATGTGCCACCACACCTGGCTCAGTCCGTGTTTTGATGACTTCGTTGCTGTGGTCCAAGGTGAGGTAGAGCATCATGGCAGGAGGGTATGGCAGAGGAAGGTGGCTTAACCCGTGGTTGCCTAAAAGCAGAGAGAAAACAAGGAACCAGGGACAAAATATATAACTCCTAAGGCATGCCCTAAGTGACCTGCCTCCCCATGACATGCTCTACCTGCATACAGTTACCGTCCATTAATCCGTTCAGATTATTAACCCATCAAATTAATGACTCTCCTAATCTAATCATTTAACCTCCTGCATTAACACCTGAGCTTTGTGGGGATGCTTCATATCCAAACCATTATATGCCATTTATTCTAATGGCAGGTATGAATCTTGTATTAAGAGGTGCATAGCTGGTCCAAAGCATTCTGAGGATAAGTGAGCTGAGGTTCCAAGTGGGGGCAGAATGTGGATTTGCATGGTGTCACTCTGGAGTCCCCCAGAAGATAGCATCTGCTCTGCGGCCAACCCTCCATTGTCGTGAGGACAGAGAGGAGTGGGTCTTCATAACCTGACCTATTTCTAAGACTTGCTTACGGATCAGTAGTCAATCTTGTCAGGACTGAGTCAGCCAGATGCTCAACATGATTTTCTAAGGGTTCTCTAAGTCAGTTGTAGAACTGAATGTCCCTGTTTGACCTGTGGAGGTCCCTATTCTGTCTTAGTTTAGAGTCCAGTGGGCTGATTGAGAGAGCCCTCCCCAGGTGACAGTTACATAGCATTCCACTACAGTAGCCTCACTCCTATTTAACAAGGTTAGTTTGCATGTTGTGATTAATTACTAAAAATGCAAGAGGTAGCGTGTTTGCCACTGTGTGAACACAGTGGTCCTGGCCGGCATCTGCTTGAACAAAAGAAGAAGGTTTGGAAGAACAAAAGGGGTCTTATCAGACAGAGCTCGGAGCGAACTTCTCATTTGGCACTTGACATCTTCAGTGGTCCAGTCCCTTAGCTGACGCTGATCAGGAAGACCCACGTGTACAGTGCGCACGGTCAGAGGGAGCTGATTCTGTTTCTCCCGTTTCAAGTGTGTTTGGCAGAATCGCTGCGGAGGGACGGGGCAGTGCAGGTGCCTTGTATGGCCGTCAGCCTGCAAGCCAGCTCTCCCACTGAAGCATGGTCATGGCACAGCCAAGCCTATGTCCAAGGTCATTTTCAAGACAGGAATTAAGTGGCATCAGTTTCCATCACTGTCACAGTGGTTTGATAAGGGCACTCCTTCACTCTCTTACCAACTCTGTAAGGCCCAGATCCCTGGCTTCAGCACACTCGTACTGTGTGCAGCTATCTCTCCATCCATCTCCAGAGCTCTGCGTCCTCCCAAACAGAAACTCTGTCCCAGAACACACGGCCCCCCGTCCCTCTCCACAGCTCCTCCATGAGTCTGTCTGCTCTAAGTAAAGACTGACTTATTTCACTGAGCCAATGTCCTCAAGACTCATCTCTATTATAAAATGTTTCCCTACTCGACGTTCTCTTACTACACAGAGCGCGTGAGGCCCTTGACCTATGGAGAGAAAGGTTTTCTCTGGCTCACAGCTTTAAGAGGTTTCAGTCCCTGGTCAGTTAGTCCCTTGCCTTTGGGCCTGTGTTGGGGAGGACATGGTAGAGCAAGCTGTTCATCTCGTGACCCAGACACACAGGGGGAGAAGGAAGGGGGCCTGCGTCCCAGGCTTCCCTTCGAGGGTGAGTGCCTGTCATCTGAAGACCTCCCCCTACATCTCTCTACCTCCCAAGAGTGCTGAGTCAGAGGCAGCCATTAACACATGCACTTGGGGCCGTGTGACATCCAGACTGTGGCATGGCGAGGTCAACTCGCCTCCGTTTTAGGTTTCAGTGACATCCTTCTGTGCAGACGTGCTGCATTTCACCTCCCGTTGAGGGGCCAGTGGCCACTTGGGCTGCTGCCACCCTTGGGCTGTTCTGACTCATGCTGCCACAAGCAGGGCTGACCGAATATCCGTGAGCACCTGCTTTCCGACATGCGGGTCTGGGAACAGAACGCCCAGCAGTGCGAGTGCGGGACATGTGGCACCTCTGTCTTCAGAGCCTCTCGGAGGAGCGGCACTTAACATCCCACAGAGCACGGGAGCTGCAGTTTCTCGAGCTTTATTAGTCTTCAGTGCACACATGACATCACCCGTTGTGTCCTACAGAGGCACCCACAAGTGACAAGGTGTCCCAGCAGCCACCTGTCTCCCCATGTCCTATCCCCGCCCATGTTAGGACTAATGCAGCTCTGTAGTCCACGTGGGCCTGGCGTGCAGAGGCGCTGAGAGCCTACGGAACATGCTCACGCACCTTTGCTCTCCTGAGATTAGCTCTTCAGTTGAGAGAACTGCCAAAAGCAGTTATTAAAATAAACTACCTTCAAAATAAAAATTTTAAATCATTGCATCAAAGTAATGGTAATTTTAACATGAAACATTTTTTCATCACCGTGAATACTTGACAATGGATATCAAGGAATAGTGGTAACTGGGAGAAATTAAATATTACTGTTTTTAATGAGAGCAAAATGATACATACCATTAATAAAATAGTAAATACAAATGATTAAGGTTAACTGACAGTCAATGTAATGACTTCATGATTTAGTAATTATTAAGTTATATGCAATCATTACTAAACAGATTTTCCAAGACTTTCAAAGAGGACAGGGCCTGAGACTCCTGACTTAGCGGAGACTCTTCAGCTGAATGTTAAAGTCACGTTAGGCACCGTACTCCTGGCTCCTGTGATCTGCCGTGGCAACGACAACAGTGCACTCTCCAAAATCTGTTGTCACTCCAGATGAAAATGGAGTTCCACGCAAAGCAGTCGGTTACCTCCAAAGAATTCACCACTCTTCCTCAAGGCAAGAGCCCCGCAATGCACTTCATGTGCATGCTCCAGTTGCTCAGGAACGTGGAAAGGTCGGATTTAATGGGATCGGTGACTTCCGGTGCTGAGTCCTTGGCAGGAGTAAGTCAAGTGCAGGGCGGATGCTGCACCTGCAGGAATGAGACACCACTGCCTTGGATCCTGCGGATGCACCTGCCGTCTTCTTCCCTTGCTTTTGTGCACAGTGAACCACGCAAATCGTGTCTTCATGTGGTTGTGATCTACAGAGGCCCTGCAGGGCCTTAGAGGACATGGGTATCCTTGGCCCCCTTTAAGAACCTGCCCCAGTTCTCCTCTTCTGCCATCCTGCCTGCCAGGGGTGTCTGTAAGTGGGCATATCTCTGCCTAGCCTCCATAACACCCACTTGGGTAGCAAGACTCTTGGTGCCGAGTCCAGCAGGCATGTCAAGCTCCCAGCCCACAGAGGCTCACTTCTGCGCAGCTTCTCTCTCGGCAGGTGAGTCACTCGAACACTGGCTCTTTCTTCCAGTTGTTCAGAGCGTACACCCAAGTGAAGAGTTGTGTGTTCTGCCTCATGGTCTAACAGGAAAGCTCGTCTGGGAGACCACTAGTGCACAGTCTGGGGCCCACACGAAGCTAGTGCAGGGCAGTTTGCACAGTGCTGTTCTGAGACAGGAGTGTTTCCTGCCTGCCTGGACCATGTGGCTACTGGGCACTTGTCCCACTGTGATCTTTATTGAGCTGGATTAATGACAGTGTTTTGGAAACAGTGAAAAAAATAAGAAGGGTAATAAATCAGAGAGAAATTCAAAGAGAACACTTCTAGTCATGAGAGAATTGTCTCAGATTTTCTTATGTCAAGGTAAAGGCTTTCTTATATTTAATCGATTGACAGTTTAATCAGCTTGTTGATTCCGTAGCTAATGTGTTTGCAAACTACTAAAGTCACTTTCAGCTTCGTCAGTGCTTACATGAAGTTCAGTACATATGTATGCATATCTATACTTTTTTCTTTTGACTTCACATGCTTGATTGCCAAGACTGAGTGTTCCTGGGGTTTTGTGGCAATGGCGGGTAATACATGGAAAGAAGTTATTGCGTGACGCCTTGGCATGTATTTTTATCACCATTTTCCATCACAGATTGCTACCTGTTAAGCAGCCTCTTCATTCCTTCTTTTTCCTTCAAATAGCCACTCTTGGAAAATTCCCAGCAATTAATTTCTCAAAATAACTTGTGATGGGTGCTCATTCAAAGAGAAGTTTTATTATTCCCTTGGAAAGAACTTATAATTCTTTTCCTTTTCCTCAACACATTACCTTTGATTTAATAAGTCATTTAGTCATATTAATAAGCTTTTCCAAGTGTGTGCGGGGGAGACAACAAACACCCCGCCTCTCCAGGGCCTGTGGGCGCTGCTGCTTCCTAGAGAAGAAAAGTGACCGAGTGGCCGCTCGCTAACGCGGTGGCTTTCCGGGGTTCTCGCGGGGTTGCAGAAGGAGCCGGGTGTTTTCGGGGCGGCCGGGCCTCCCGAGAGCGGCTGCGGGGCTCCAGGCTGGACCGGCTCCGCGGGCAAGGCCCCGAGGGAGCAGGGCGGACGTGCCCCCGCTGGGCGTCACGCCAGCTCTTCCTGGTTCCTGGAGGAGACTGACGAGCGTGGCCACCAGCCTGCCTGCTGTCCCCTACTGTGAAACGCCCTCCCCGCACCAAGACTCCTCTGTTCAAGGCCAGGAGGGGCGGTGGCGGCAGAAGGGCAGCAGTGGCTGTTGCTGCCAGGTCCTCGCCCAGGCTGGACGGAAGGCCGTGCCCTCGGCAGCCCCTGTGCGAGTGGCGTGTGCCAGGCGGAGGGCTCCGCTCCTCCCGTCCTGGGAACCACAAGGCGGAGGGACACCAGCCGCGGCCAGAGCGAGGTCCCAGGAGTCCTGCCCTCCCTCCGCCCTTCCATTTTCCGTCTGCCAGCGTGACTGAGTTATGGGAAGGCAAGCACCTGGCAATGTGTCCACTGGAAACAAAGATGGCAAGACACGGTGTTGATGCCTTGGGACCCTCGCGGGGAGTCTGTGTCCTCCCCAGCCCCTGGAATGTGGGAGGCTGAGAGGACAAGCTGACAGAGGCCATGACCCCAGCGGGGTGCATCGTGAGCTGGAAGGCCCAGATGAGGCGTTTCCCCAGCGCTTTGCATGAGGATGCGGGCCAGACAGCGCCCGGTGTCCTGTTTGTGACCTCGTCCAGTCCTCACAGTGACTCTGAGGCAGGCCACAATCACCTTCATTAAACAGTCAAGGAGAGAGGTTTCAAGATGGCGGCCTAGAGGGTGGCTGCATTTCATGTTGCTCCAGGACTCAAGATTCAAAAGAGGAGATATTGAGACGCTTGGGAAAAACTCAAAGCAGCCGGGTGACTCTCACCCCCTGGGGGGGCATCCCGGATGGGTCGGGGGTCCCGGAACGCAGGAAACTTTGTGAAGTAGAACTGCCGGCGAGACGCCCCTCCCCCCGCTGGAGCAGTGAACTCGGACAGCTGGGAGCGTCGTAGAGGAGGCCGCTCGGCACAGCGCTGGGACTCGGAGCAGCCACTGGGGCTCCGGCGGCTGCCCAGGGGAGGAGTGGCGAGGAGAGCTGTGTGGACTCAGGACACCGGGGCCTGCCCTGAGGAGGAGGAGGAGGAGCGTGGCCACTTGGATTCGGAGTGACTGCACCAGAGCTACAGGCGGTTGCCAGAGGAGAAGCCGCGCGGCAAGCTGTTTGGACTCAGAACGACGCTTCTGAACCCCGGGGCCTGCCCTGAGGACGAGGAGGAGGAGGAGGAGCGCGGCCGCTTGGATTCAGAGTGACTACACCAGAGCTACAGGCGGTTGCCAGAGAAGGGGCTGCGTGGCGAGCTGTTTGGACTCAGAACGACGCTTCTGAACCCCGGGGCCTGCCCTGAGGACGAGGAGGAGGAAGAGGAGCGCTGCCGCTTGGATTCGGGTGACTACACCAGAGCTACAGGCGGTTGCCAGAGAAGGGGCTGCGTGGCGAGCTGTTTGGACTCTGACCACTTCTGAACCCCGGGGCCTGCCCGGAGGAGGAGGAGGAGGAGGAGCGCGGCGGGTCCTTTGGACTTGCAGTGACTGCATTAGTGCTCCAGGCGGCTGCTCAGAGGAGAAGGCGAGTGGTGAGTTGTTTGGTCTTAAAGTGACAGCTCCTGAACACAGGGGGGCTGCCTGGAGGAGAAGCGTGGTGGGACGCTTGGTCTCAGTGGCTGCAACAGAGCTCCGGGCGGTTGCCCAGAGGACCCGTGCAGCGGGTCATGTGGATTCAGAGCCACTCAGAGCGACAGCTCCTGAACACCCGGGGGGTTATCTGGAGAAGGAGGAGGAACGGGGAGGGTCACTTCGACTCGGAGTGATTGATTGCCCCGGGCTACGGGTGGTTGGTGGGAGGAGGAGGCACGAAGTGAGTTTCTTGGACTCCTAGTGACCGCACCGGAATACTGGGCGGCTGTCTGGAGGAAGAGGCCTGTGGCGGGTCTCTGGGACTCAGAGCGATTGTTCGGGGCCACAGGTGGCTGCTCAGAGGAGGGGCCACACAGCCAGACGATTAGGTGCAGAGCAGGGTCCCAGGATCTAGGAGGCTTCTGGGTGGAAGAGCCACACAGAGACAGGCTTAGGGCGGAGCGAAGGTTCCAGGCCTGTGGGCAAATTCTCTGAGGAGGGGCAGCCTAAGGAGATTCATCTGTGAAGGGTGAGGCTCCCAGGCCCAGGAGGTAGGGCCGGGCCCCTGGGAACTTTGCAGAGGAAGGCAGCCCAGCCCAGGCGGTAGCTGTAAATTGAGGGGAACCTCTAGGAGGGAACTGACCAGCGAGACCTCCCCACCGGGTGAGTCTTCCCTGCTGGGTGAGGTTTCCCCACAAGGACGGTAAAACCAGAGACTCAGGCCCAAACAGGCCTTGCCTCAGCCCGCAGCCTAGGTCCCCTTTGGATGACCATTGGTTAACAAGTGGAGGCACCTCTGCCCACTAGCAGGGATTATACCCCACCTGAAGGCCACCACTCCTAGAGAGGCAGCTTCCTTGTGGAGCACCGCATTATCAACATCCTCCATGACTTCAGCCTACTGAAGGCTAAGGGGGGATATATATAGAAATCTTCAGGGACATTGTAAGTCAATAGAGGAAATCTGCAATATCTCAGCAGTCCACTGATACCTGAACAATATGAGAAAACAAGGAAAGAAAATGCTGCAAACAAATCTAGATGTTACATCAATAAAACCCAATGACAGCAGGGCAGAAGAAATGACAGAAAAGGAGTTCAGAATGTACATAATTAAAATGATCAGAGAAGCAAATGATGAGATGAAAGAGCAAATGCACGCATTGAATGATCGCACCAATCGACAGTTAAAAGAGCAAATACAGGAAGCAAAAGATCATTTCAATAAAGAGTTAGAGATATTGAAAAAAAACCAAACAGAAATCCTTGACATGAAGGAAACAATAAACCAAATTAAGAACTCCATAGAAAGCATATCCAATAGGATAGAACACCTGGAAGACAGAACCTCAGACATTGAAGACAAAATATTTAACCTTGAAAACAAAGTTGAACAAACAGAGAAGATGGTAAGAAATCATGAACAGAATCTACAAGAACTATGGGATATCATGAAAAGGCCAAATTTAAGAATTATTGGGATTGAGGAAGGCCTAGAGAAACAAGCCAAAGGAATGAACAATTTATTCAATGAAATAATATCAGAAAATTTCCCAAATCTGAAGAATGAAATGGAAAATCAAGTTCAAGAGGCTTATAGGACTCCAAATACACAAAATTACAACAGACCCACACCAAGGCACATTATAATGAAAATACCTAACATACAAAATAAAGACAGAATTTTAAAGGATGTGAGAGAAAAGAACCAAATTACATTCAGGGGGAAACCAATACGCATATCAGCAGATTTTTCAATCCAGACCCTAAAAGCTAGAAGGGCCTGGAACAACATTTTTCAAGCCCTGAAAGAAAATGGATGCCAACCAAGAATCTTATACCCAGCAAAACTTACCTTCAAATTTGATGATGAAATAAAATCCTTCCATGATAAACAAAAGCTAAAAGAATTTACAAAAAGAAAGCCAGCATTACAGAACATTCTCAACAAAATATTCCAAGAGGAAGAGATGAAAAACAAAGAAGCAAATCAGCAAAGGGAGGAATTATCCTAAAGGAATTGTCAAATAAAGGAGGAAACAAGTTGTGTCAAACAAATAAATAAACAAAATTTTAAAAATGAACCAAATGACCAGGAAACCAAATCATTTCTCTATAATAACCCTGAATGTTAATGGCCTGAATTCATCAATCAAAAGACATAGACTGGCAGACTGGATTAAAAAGAAAGATCCAACAATATGTTGCCTGCAAGAGACTCACCTCATAGAAAAAGATACCCATAGACTAAAGGTGAAAGGATGGGGAAAAACATACCATGCACATGGACTCAGCAAAAAAGCTGGAGTATCCATCTTCATTTCCGATAATGTGGACTTCAAGCCAAAGTTAGTCAGAAGGGATAAAGAAGGTCATTTCATACTGCTTAAGGGAAGCATAAATCAGCAAGATATAACAATCATAAACATCTATGCCCCAAACAGTGGCTCATCTATGTATGTCAAACAAATCCTTCTCAATTTCAGAAACCAAATAGACCACAACACAATAATACTAGGTGATTTTAACACGCCTCTCTCACCACTGGACAGATCTTCCAGACAAAAATTGAGCAAAGAAACCATAGATCTCAATAACACAATCAATAATTTAGACTTAACGGACATTTATAGAATATACCATCCAACCAAGAGTGAATACACTTTCTTCTCAGCAGCACATGGATCCTTCTCTAAAATAGACCATATATTATGCCACAAAGCTAATGTTAGCAAATACAAGAAGATAGAGACACTACCATGTATTCTATCAGATCATAATGGATTGAAGTAAGAAATAAATGAAAGAGTAAAACACAGAAACTATTCCAACATCTGGAGATTAAACAATATGCTATTATATGATGAATGGATAACAGAAGATATTAGGAAGGAAATTAAAAAATTCTTAGAGGTAAATGAGAACAAAGAAACATCATATCAAAATCTCTGGGACACTATGAAAGCAGTACTTAGAGGGAAATTTATTTCATGGAGCGCATTTAATAAAAGAAGTAAAACTCAACAAATAAACAACCTAACACTACAGCTCAAAGCCCTAGAAAAAGAAGAACAGAACAGCACCAAAAGTAGTAGAAGACAGGAAATAGTTAAACTCAGAGCTGAAATCAATGAAATTGAAACAAAAGAAACAATACAAAAAATTGACAAAATAAATAGTTGGTTCTTTGAAAAAATAAACAAAATTGATAAACCTTTAGCCACACTAACAAAGAGAAGACGAGAGAAAACCCAAATCACTAAAATTCGGAATGAACAAGGAAATATCACAACAGACAGGATTGAAATACAAAACATAATTAGAAGCTATTTTGAAAATCTATACTCCAACAAAATAGAAAATTTCGAAGACATCAACAGGTTTCTAGAGACATATGAATTGCCTAAACTGAACGAGGAGGACATAAACAATTTAAATAGACCAATTTCAAGTACTGAAATAGAAGAAGTCATCAAAAGCCTACCAAAAAGAAAAGTCCGGGACCAGATGGGTTCTCAGCCGAGTTCTACAAAACCTTTAAAGAAGAGCTCATTCAATACTTCTCAAAGTATTCCATAAAATAGAAGAGGAGGGAACCCTCCCAAACTCATTCTATGAAGCCAATATCACACTGATACCTAAACCAGACAGAGACTCATCAAGGAAAGAAAATTTCAGACCAATATCCTTAATGAACATCGACGCAAAAATTCTCAACAAAATTTTAGCAAATCGCATACAAAAACATATTAAAAAGATAGTGCACCATGATCAAGTGGGTTTCATCCCAGGGATGCAAGGTTGGTTCAACATCAGGAAATCAATAAACGTAATTCACCATATTAATAGACTTAAAGTCAAGAATCACATGATTATTTCAATAGATGCAGAAAAAGCATTTGATAAAATACAACACCCCTTCATGCTCAAAACACTAGAAAAAATAGGGATAGTGGGAACATTCCTTAACATTGTAAAGGCCATTTATGCTAAGCCCATGGCTAATATCATTCTAAATGGTGAAAAACTGAAAGCATTCCCCCTAAAAACTGGAACAAGGCAGGGATGCCCTCTTTCACCACTTCTATTCAACATTGTTCTTGAGACTCTGGCCAGAGCAATTAGACAAACCAAAGAAATTAAAGGGATACGAATTGGAAAAGAAGAACTCAAACTATCCCTGTTCGCTGATGACATGATTATATATTTAGAGGAACCTGGAAATTCCACCAGAAAACTCTTAGAACTCATAAGTGAATTCAGTAAAGTAGCAGGTTACAAGATCAATGCCCATAAATCCAACGCATTTTTATACATAAGTGATGAATCTTCAGAAAGAGAAATTAGGAAAACTACCCCATTCACAATAGCCTCGAAAAAAATAAAATACTTGGGAATCAATCTCACAAAAGAGGTGAAAGACCTCTACAATGAGAACTATACAACACTAAAGAAAGAAATTAAAGAACACCTTAGAAGGTGGAAAGATCTTCCATGTTCTTGGATAGGAAGAATTAATATTGTCAAAATGGCCATACTACCTAAAGTGCTATACAAATTCAATGCAATTCCAATTAAAATCCCAATGACGTACCTTACAGAAATAGAGCAAGCAATTATGAAATTCATCTGGAAGAATACGAAACCCAGAATAGCTAAAGCAATCCTTAGCAGGAAGAGTGAAACAGGGGGTATTGCAATACCAGATCTTCAACTCTACTACAAAGTAATAGTAACAAAAACGGCATGGTATTGGTACCAAAATAGAAAGGTAGATCAATGGTACAGAATAGAGGACACGGACACAAACCCAAATAAATACAATTTTCTCATACTAGACAAAGGGGCCAAAAATATGCAATGGAGAAAAGATAGCCTCTTCAACAAATGGTGCTGGGAGAATTGGAAATCCATATGCAACAGAATGAAACTAAACCCATATCTCTCACCATGCACGAAACTAAACTCAAAATGGATTAAGGACCTCGGAATCAGACCAGAGACCCTGCAGATTATAGAAGAAAAAGTAGGTCCAAATCTTCACCTTGTTGGTCTAGGACCAGACTTCCTTAACAGGACTCCCATAGCACAAGAAATAAAAGCTAGAATCAACCACTGGGATAGATTCAAACTAAAAAGCTTTCTCTCAGCAAAGGAAACTATCAGCAATGCGAAGAAAGAGCCTACAGAGTGGGAGAATATCTTTACCAATCATACTTCAGATAGAGCACTAATCTCCAGAATCTATAAAGAACTCAAAAAACTCTACTCCAAGAATTCAAATAATCCAGTCAACAAATGGGCTAAGGAAATGAATAGACACTTCACAGAAGAAGATCTACAAGCAATCAACAAACATATGGAAAAATGTTCAACATCTCTAGTAATAAGAGAAATGCAAATCAAAACCACCCTAAGATTCCATCTCACCCCAATTAGAATGGCGATTATCAAGAATATGAGCAACAACAGCTGTTGGCGAGGATGTGGGGAGAAAGGTACACTCATACACTGCTGGTGGGGCTGCAAATTAGTGCAGCCACTCTGGAAAGCAGTGTGGAGATTCCTTAGAAAACTTGGAATGGACCCTCCATTTGACCCAGCTATCCCACTCCTTGGCCTATACCCAAAGGACTTAAAATCTGCATACTACAGAGATACAGCCACATCAATGTTCATAGCTGCTCAATTCACAATAGCCAGACTGTGGAACCAACCTAGATGCCCTTCAATTGATGAGTGGATAAAGAAACTGTGGTATATATATACAATGGAATATTACTCAGCCATAAAGAATGATAAAATTATGGCATTTGCAGGCAAATGGATGAAATTGGAGAATATCATGCTAAGTGAGATAAGCCAATCTCAAAAAGCCAAAGGACGAATGATATCACTGATAAGTGGAGGATGACACATAATGGGGGGGAGGGAAGGGTTAGTGTTAGGGTTAGAGTTAGGGTTAGGGAGGGGGGCAAGTATGGAGGAAGGAACTACTGTATAGAGGGTAAAGAGGGGTGGGAGGGGTGGGGGGAAGGGGAAAAATAACAGAATGAATCAAACAACATTACTCTATGTAAATTTATGATTACACAAATGGTATGCCTTTACGCCATGTACAAACAGAGAAACAACATGTATCCCATTTGTTTACAATAAAAAAAAAAAAAAAAAAAGTCAAGGAGCTGGAACCTAGGGCGGTGTTCACCTGCCGGGTGACCTTCCAAGGAGTTCCAGGACACTGATGAGCTCCCGCGGCAACTCCACAGCCCGCCCAGTAAGGCAGAGGCCTCCTGTTAGAGGATGTGAGGCCGGTTGAGCGCAGAGCTGGCAATGCTGGGGAGCGAGAGCAGCGGACAGTAGGGCGACATGTGGGCACAGCACGTGCTCAGGCCCAGTCCTTGTGCTTCCTTCAGCAGAGCCTGGAGCCACCACGGGTCTGAGGGCGCTGCCGGGCTCCGGGACCTCCTGTGTGCCCGAGCGTCTCTTCATCACCGTCTCTGCAGGAGAGGTGGCATCCCAGCAGGTCAGGAGGAGGAGGCGCTGACTGAGTTTCCCAAAGCTCCCTGGCCATTCAGCCCTGTATCCCCAGTGATCCCTCCCTGCATGGCCTCGGAGCGTAGCTATCCAGGCCCAGGCGTGCAGTCCATCACTCCTCCGGCCTCTCATGACTTTGAGGGGCAGTGGACACCAGGCCTACGAGGTGACTGCCCTTGTCAAATGGTGTCCTACTCACGGTAGACTTGCTTTTTTATAAACAGAAGTAGTACATTTCAAAATAGCAATGAGAAGTCTATAGTCCAGCGAACACACAGCCAGCACATGGTCCTTTAGTGTCAAGTGTTAAGGACAGCACACAGGGCCTGTTCCAGAACTTTCCTCCACCGCAGCTTAGTAGGCTTGTCTACAATGTGAGCATCTGGCCATTGAAAACCATGACACCGCGGTGCCTCCAGGCAGCGTGGTTTCCCAGCTGCATCACAGCCTGGCGGGCCACCCTTGTGTGTCCCTGAGGTCCACCAACCCAGGACCGCCAGGCAAAGCAGGCCTGTGAAGGAGCAGCGGCTGGGGCTGCAGGCTGAGCTGCAGGCATCTGCTGTCCTCCGCTGCACATACTGCTCAGAACAAAAGTGAAGAAGCAGAATCTTATGGCTTGGAATTCAACCCCTCTCTTTCCTTCTCTCTCCCTCCCCTCCCCCCATCCTCCCTCCTTGTCTCTCACCCTCCCCCTTTCTCTCTCCTCCCTCCTTTTCTCCTCCCTCCCCTTCTCTCCCTCCTCCCTCTCAGTTTCTCTCCCTCCTCTCTCCTTGTCTCTCTCCTTCCCCCTCTTCCTCCCCCTCTCCCTCCGCCTCTCTCCTTCCTCCCTCCTTGTCTTTCTCCCTCCCTCTCTCCCTCCTCTCTCTGCTCTCTCTTTTTGTGTGGTACTGGGGTTTGAATTCAGGCCATAGGCATGCTAGACAAACTCTCCACCACTGAGCTACACCAAGCCCTTTTAATTTTTTTATTTTGAGAAAGGGTCTTGCTACGTTCCTCAAGCTGCCCTTGAACTTTGAATCCTCCTGCCTCAGCCTCTGGATTATCTGAGATGAATGACAGTCATGCACCTCCACAAAGGGCTAAACCCTTTCTTTAACAGCTGAGGGAAAACACAAACAATAAAAACCCTACAAGGCTGTGGCTCAGGATTTTAGGAAATTTCAGAAGTGAGCCTGGAGCTCAGACCTGGGCTTCCAGGAGACTGGCCTCCGCAGAACTCCAGCCTTTGCAGAACCCCACACTTTGTAAACTGCTTGCCCTATGCGGTGGCTTTTGGTTACCCAGTGGGGAAATCTGAGATATTAGGATAGAAAACCTTTTCACACAATGAGATACTGATAGGCATGTGTTAAAGGATGGAGGCCGAAGCCTTCACCGCAAGCTGCGGTCTGTCTGGGGTGACTGCTCACAAGCTCCATTAGGATCAGGGTCTCAGAGCAGCTCTGATGGCCACCACAGCGCTTGGTGGCTTCTCCCTCTGTCCCTTTTCTTCTCCTGGCTCCTTCTCTCCTCCCTCTACTTTGGGAAAGGACTTAAAAAACTTCTGTGCAGTAAATCAATAAATCACCACAGAGTCAAGTGACATAATCTAGCCTTACCTCGTTCCAAGTTAAAGGTTCTCATGTCTGAAAACTTAAATCACAGGGGAATTCATAACCTGAGTCCAGCCTCTCCCTGGCTAAGCACCTGGGGGATGAGTGGCTAATCGCCTCCTTTAAAATATGTGATCATGATTACCAGTAAGCTCGTGAAGAGTCCAGTCAGCTGCCTGGGAGAGAGTAGTCACGTGTGTATGCTCATACACATGTAATATATTTAAGTAGTAAGTGAAATAGCTTCTTAAATCACTTCAGGAATGTGCATTTTTATAACATGCATTGTGTGCGAGACTTCTCTTCATCTAGCAGTGAGGTCAGTGTAAAAGGCTGATGCCAGTCACCAAGGACTCTCAGCAATGAAAATGCTGACATGGTCAAGTACACTGAATGTAGACTTGAACCCTTGTAATTCTAAGTCAAGAACCTGTGACTTTTCAGCTCAAAAGATTCCTTATAACCTGGAACCGAAAGATGACTTTCTGACAAGGAAAACCACTCGCTGACTTAAGGATAAAAGTGAACTCTAATAACTGCTTTGTTCCTGTAGCTTGGTGTCAGTGTTTCCCAAAGGTCGGCGTTCAAGGGTACTCTGACCTCTAATAAAAGCATCCAAGTGCCTGCCTGTGTGCAATCCGCCCAGGGGAGCTGGAATCCAAATAACCCAGCGAAGAGAAGACAGAGATGACTGCCAGACCTCAAGATGATATCCTGTAGTAACAATGAAACTCTCCGTAAAATAATGGTGCAGCCTGAGACAAGATAGCAAAATTTTCCTCTAAGACAATGAGCACATTAATTATTTTAAATGCAAGTGAAAACAAGATAGCCTATTTCACCTGCCCACTGGATAGACGTGTCTTTGACGCACTGAGAGTCAGGGTTGGCCGGGTGAGTAGGTCAGGTGTTGCTGCACACAGCAGGTAAGGAGCTAACAGCTCTTCTAGAAGTCGCCTCACCTGGGGATGAGGGCCTTGTCTGCAGTGCCCTGCTCTCAGCAGGCTGTTCCGAGGGCAACCAGGTTTGATCCTGCCATCAACTGGTGTTCATGTTACACACAATTGCAAGAAGTGTGGACGAACCTCAGGTGTGAGGGTCAACACAGAGAGACTCAGCCATTAAGAGTGCTTTAAGGAAAAACGCTCAAAGAAACCCAGGCGAATAATCTTATATTTATAGTTCACTTTCATTCTGTCAATCTCCTGTGTGCCTCTACCTCCATACCCCCGCTGAATACACACACCAGGAACATAGGCTTGGAAATGAACACATAAAATCATAACTCCAGTTGTCTCCAGGTGATGGGTTTATTCAGTTGGTTTTGAGTTCTTCTTAATAATTCTAAGGTGTCCCCAATTTTTCTGCCTTGTCTGTGAATACTATAATTGCCAATCACAGTGTCTTATAGACGGGGACAGCAAAGTCAGCGTTCCGTGCCTCAGCATGCGCCTTAACTGCAGCCGGAGGGTGGGATGATGTGAACAGACTTTTACAAAAGTCCCAGTGTTTGACATGTGTGTTTATTGAAAGAGGCCTTGGTATGCACACATGCATACATGCCTAGTGCATTTCAGCTTTAGGGATAGCTCTGAAGCTCCAGGTGAAAAAATAAACACAAGTACAAAAGCGGGAAGAGGAAGTTCTGCAGCGGAAAGGGAGCCAGTAAGTGGCATGCCATGATCATGTCAGACGAACCCCACCAGTGTGTACAGCTGTAACGCACTAACACAAGCACTCAGAATGAGGAAGCATAAAAGGACGTCTTAGAAAAGTACCTAGACCTGAGTACGCAAATTCTGAATTAGAAAAGTGCAGCATGGGAGGATAAGTTCACTATCATATGATTAAGTAGTATGTGTAATGTGATGACGAACTGTTGGTAACAAGTTTAAATATCAAACAAGGTTGAAAAGTTTACAATCTATGAAGAAGGCAGTGCTGCCTTCCAAAGCCAGGGGCTTCTGGAGGCAGACGTCACCTTCCTGTAATGGATCTGCTGCTTCAGGCAGTGTGACCGGTGTTAAGTCAGTTAGCCTCTTTGGAACTCAAGTTTCCTTTATGTGAAGCATTATAACAATAGCATAATAAATCTTATGTTATTTTGGTGAGATTAAGTAGGTTGTATATAGCAATTTAGATAGTGTCAAATGCATGATAACACGGAAAGTCATAACTTGCTAGTGATACCAATAGCAGTGACGTTCTATGAGGTGGTTGGGATACCATCTGTGTGCCAAAGGCAGTCGTCACGTGGGAAGCTGACAGTATGCGATGCACATGAGGCACCAGATGCTGGACTCGGCCTTGGGCATCAGAGGAAACCCAGTCAGGGTGCAGCTGCTCACCCAAGTGTTAAGGAGGGAGTGGTTGACTGCACCCAGCAGACACAGCGGGCTCCCCAAGGAGCCTACTGCCTTCGGAGTGGTTGCACTAGTTTTCGGTCCCACCCACAATGACTGGGTGAAGCTTTTTCCCCACATCCTTGCCAACACTTATTATTATTTATATTCTTGAAAATTGTCATTCTAACTGGAGTGAGATGAAATCTCAGTGTGGCTTTGATTTGCATGTCCCTAATTGCTAGATGTTGAACAATTTTTCATATATTTGTTGACCATTTATATTTCTTCTTTTAAGAATTGTTTGTTTAGTTCCTTGGCCCATTTATTGATTGGGTTATTATTATCATTATTATTTTTGGTGTAAAGTGTTTTGTGAGTTCTTTGTGTATCACGGATATTAATGTCCCATCTGAGGAGCAGGTGGCAAGATTTCCTCCCATTCTGTTGCCTCTCCCTTTACATTCTTAAGTGTTTCCTTTGCTGGGCAGAAGCTTTTTAATTTGATACCATCCCACTTATTGATTTTTCTTACACATCAAGAGTCTTTTTAAGGAAGTTAGTTCCTGTGCCAACATCCTGGCATGCTGGGCTTACATCTTATTCTAGCAGTTGTAGAGTTTCCAGTCTAATTCCTAGGTCTTTGATCCACTCTGAGTTGACTTTTCTGCAGGGTGAGAGATAGAGTTCAAGTTTCAGTGTTCTACACATGGATTCCAGTTCTCCTAGCACCATTAGTTAAAAAGGCTAACATTTCTCCCACATGTTTTTGGCACTTTGGTCTAGTACCAGACGACGGTATTGACGTGGTTTCTCCCTGTCTTCTGTTCCATGGCATTCAGATCTGTTTTGATGCTAGCACCGTGCTGTTTTCATTACTGTAGCTCTGCAGTGTACATGGAGGTCCAGACTGTGGTTCCTCCCGCAGTTCCATGAAGACCACCGTCGGCAGTTTGGCGGGGATTGTACGGAATCTGCACAGCACTTTTGGTAGTACAGCTGTTTTGACAATATTAATTCTGCCTGTCCAAGAACATGAGGGGTCTTTCCGTCTTCTAACTCTTCTTCATCTGCTTTCTTTAATGTTCTATGATTTTTATCCTAGAGATCTTTGCTAGATTGATTCCTGTTATGGCTTGGATGAGGTGTTTCACAGAAGCTCATGTGTGATGAGACAATGCAAGACAGCTTAGAGGGGAAGTGATTGGGTTAACCTGATCACAGCATTCAGTCCCTGGTAGGGATTAGCTTGGTGGAGTTACCAGCAGGCAGGAAGCTGGAGGAAGGGCTGTTGGGTCTTGCCTTTGGAAAGAAGGGCTCTCTCTGCTTCCTAGTGTGACGTTCCCAAGCTGCTTTCCTCCACTACACTTTTCCTCCATGATGTCCTGCCTTACCTAGAGCCCCAGGAAAGGAGTCGGCTGCCTACGGACTGAGTGAGACCTCTGAAACCTCATTGTTCCAGGTCTTTTGGTCACGGTAGCAAAAAGAGCTAACTACAACAATTCCTAAGTATTTTTTCAGATTACTGAGAATGGGATGGTTTTTCTAATCTCTCTTTTTTTTTTAGCATATTCATTAATGAAATATAGTAATGCAATTGATTTATGAGTGTTGATCTTGTATCCTGCTACTTTGCTGAATGCATTTATCAGTTCTGGAAGTCTTCTGGTGGAGGTTTCTCGATCTTCTTAACAAAGGATCATGCCATCAGCAAACAGAGATAACGTGAGCCCTTATTTTCCTATGTATATCCCTTTAATTTCCTTCTTTTGCCCGATTGCTCTGACTAGAGTTTCAAGGACTATGTTGAATAGGACTAGTGAGTGTGGGCATTATGACGTTGGCCTTGGGCTTGTCATGTATAGCTTTTACATGACAGGCAAGTTCATTCCACCCCTAGGTTTTCTACTGTCTTGATGAATGAGTGCTATACTTTGTCAAATGGTTTTTCTGTATCTATTGAGATAATTAGGAGATTCTTGACCTTAACTATATTTATGTGGTGAATTACATTTATTGATCTGCATGTGTTAAACCAACCTTTTATCCCTGGAATAAAACCCAATTGATCATAATTCATTATCATTTTAATATATTTTTGTGTGCAATTTGCCAATTTTTATTAAAAATTTTTGCATCTATGTTCATCAAGGATATTGATCTGAAGTATATTTTTTTGTGTGTCTTTGTCTGGTTTGGGTATTATTATGATTTAGAGGTGAAGCATCCCCCAAAAGCTCATGCATGAGACAATGCAGGAATATTTAGAGGTGAAATGATTGGATTACGAGAGCTTTAACTCCATCAGTGAATTAATCCTTCAAGAAGGATTAACTAAGTGGTAACTGTAGGCTGGTAGGGTGTGACTGAGAGAGGTGGGTCCCTGTCAGTGTGCCTTTGAGGTTTATATCTTGCACTGGATGGATGGAGCTGGACTCCCTAGAGTGATATCTTGAGTCACTTCCCTGCACCACACTCTTTGATCCTGATATTCTGCCTCACCTCAAGCCCCAACGAATGGAGCTGACAGTCTATGGACTGAGACTTTTGAACCCATAAATCCCCAAATAAACTTTTCTCTTAATTGTTCTTATCAGATCTTTTTGTCACAGCAGCCAATTAGTTAACTATTAAAAGGCATTGGTGTGATATTGGCTTCATAGAATGAATTTGGCAATGATCTCTCCTTTTCTGTCTCATGGAATAATTTGAAGAATATTGGTATTAATTTTTCTTTAAAGGTCTGGTACAAATCAGCTGAGAATTCATCTGGTCTTGGATTTTTCTTTGTTGGATAACTTTTAATAGCTGTTTCAATTTTATCACTTCTTATTGATCAGTTTAGGTTTTCCATATCCTCATGTTTCAATTAGGGTAGATCATACGTCTCTAGGAATTTGTTAGTATATTCAAGATTCTAGCTTATTGTATTATAAATTTTCAAAATAGTTTCTGATGCACCTCTGGATTTTAGTAGTGTCTGTCTGATATTTCCTTTTCACCTTGAATTTTGTTAGTTTGAATGTTTTCTCCTCATTCTTTTGGTTAGTTTAGCTAAAGGTTTATCAATCTTGTTTATCCTTTCCAAAAAACAACTCTCTGTTTCCTTTATATTTTGTAATTTTTTAATCTTTATTTTATTTATTTTGACTCTAATTTTAATTATGTTCTGTCTTCTACTGATTTGGGTATTGACTTATTCTTTTGTAGGGTCTTGAAAAAAGAGTATTAGATTATTTACTTGTTAGCTTTATATTCTTTTGATGAATGATCCAAATGCTATAAATTTTCCTCTTAGAACTGCCTTCATATTGTTGTAGATAATTTAATATGTGATATTACTCTTCTCATTTACTTCTCAGAATTTTTTATTTATCCCCTGATTTATTCTGCTACCCAATTTAGCATGCAAATGCTTATTATTTAATCTCTAGGTTTTACAGTGGTTTATGTTTTTTATCTTTTCAATGATTTCTAGTTTTGTTCCATTATGATCTGATAGAATTCAAGGTGGTATTATTATTATTATTATTATTATTATTATTATTATTATTATTTTGTGTGCTGGGGATTGAGCCCAGGGCCTTGTGCATATAAGGCAAGCCCTTTACCTACTGAGCTACATCCCCAACTGAATTCAAGGTATCATTTCATTTTTTTTGTATGTGTTATAATTTGCTTTGTGATCTAAACAGAGGCTATTTTAGGAAATGTTCTGTGTGGTGCTGTGAAGAAAGTTAAAGTTATTGATGGTTGAAATCTTCTATAGATGTCTGTTAGGTCAATACTACTAATTATATTTTTTTAATTCTGAAGAATTTTTACTTAGTTTATGTCCAGTTGATCTTTCTAGTAGTGAGAGTAGTGTGTTAAAGTCACCCAGTGTTACTTTATTGTGGTTCATTTGATTCTTTTTTAAAAATTATTTATTTATTTTTATTTTTTACAGATTGCATTTTAATTCATTGTACACAAATGGGGTACATCATTTCGTTTCTATGGTTGTACACAATGTAGATTCATACCATTTGTGTAATCATACGTGTACATAGGGTAATGCTGTCTGTTTCATCCACCATTTTTCATATCCCCTCTCCCTCTCATTTCCTTCTACATAATCTACAGTTCCTCCATTCTTCTCTGACCCCTGCCCCGTTATGTATCATCATCCAGTTAGCAGGGAAAACGTTTGGTCTTTGGGTTTTTGGGATTGGCTTATTTTACTTAGCATGATATTCTCCAATTCCACCCATTTATTTGCACATGCCATAATATTAATCTTGTGAATTGAACTGCTATAAACATTGATGTCGTTGCAGGTTTGTCTTATGTGTGTCAATTTACCATTTTTGGGGGGGGGCATAAATATTTACAATCATTATATCTTGTTTGTGTATGAATCCCTTAAGCAATATGAAGTGAATTTCTTTATCTTCTGCTTCATTTTAGCTTGAAATCCACTTTATCTGATATGAGTCTAGCTAACCTTGTTTGCTTACAAGTAACATTTGAATTATATCTTTTCCATCCTTTCACCTTCTGTCTGTGGATGTCTTTGCCTTTGAGGTGAGTCTCCTGCAAGCAGCATATTGTTAGGCCTTGTCTTTTAATCTGGTCTGCCAACCTATGTCTTTTGATTGAAAAGTCCAAACACCAATTAAATTCAAACCAAGATTCAAGAAGAATTTTTTTCACCTTGGTATGGTTTACTACAAATAACACTAATGTCAACTTTGATTGACAGTTGTTACGTGATTGGTATTTGTTACCCTAATAGCCAACACTGTACCTTCATCCCAAATGTATTTTTTTCTAATAAAGCATTAATTGAAATCAATCCCTCTATCTTTGTTTTCCTAGCTACAGTCTATTGCTTCTCTTATCCCCTGTTTTCTTATATTATCTGCTAGTACCGCAGGTACCCATTGTCCACCTGTTTTCTTTTTTTCCTTTCTTTCATTTTCCTCTCTTTTTTGCTCCAAACTTTCTTCACCCCCCTTTTAGTCCTCATTTAATGTTATAGCAATTTTACTAAATTTAATAACTAATTTTTTCAATGTATTCCAGAACTTTACCACACATTTATACTTGGATTTGAGGAACTGGGGAGTACAGTATCATCAAACTTTGCATTTTGTTTTGTTTGAATAGTACAAGGCGTGGCTCTGAAGTGATTGTAGTAAATAGGGCTCAGTGGCATCTCTCAAAGTGGTGCTGATATTGGGTTGAGTAGGGGTCACACCTTGAGTTAAAGTATCAATATCTGTATATCTGCCAAACCAGATTTCTTACGAAAAGGAGCTCACAAAGTAGTCCCTTGCTTAGAAGAAGAAAGGATAAGTATCCTAGTAGATGGGTAGACATATACACCCAATGTGAAAAGGCAAGGGAGCCAGCATCCTAAACCGTCCATGGACACCACAGCAGAGGAAATCTCAGAGAAAAGATTTAGAAAGTTCATTGTTAAAATGTTCTACAAACTAAAAGAAGATGTAAGGATTGAAATTAGAGAGAAAATAAAGAAAGGGAAAGATCAAAAAAGAGATAAAAATTCTAAAAAAGAACCAAACAGAATCCTGGAAATGAAAGACTCAAAAAATCAAATTAAAAATTCAATGGAAAGCATCTTCAATAGATTAGACCACTTTGAAGACAGCATTTTGGGCCTTGAAGAGAAAGCATATAATCTTGACTAGAAAGTCAAACATAAGGAAAAGATGTTAAGAGAATGTGATTAGAATATTCAATAAATCTGGGATAACATTGAGAGGCCAAATTTAAGAATCACTGGGCTAGATGAAGACTCTGAAATAGAAGCTAAATGGATGCACAAGCTTTTCAATAAAATAATATCAGAAAATTGTCCAAACCTTAAGAATGAGATGGAAATTCAAATACAAAAGGCTTATAGGACTCTAAATATACCAAATCACATCATAGTAGATCCACTCTAAGACATATTACCATGAAAATACCTACCCTATAGAATAGGGATAGAATTTCAAAAGATGCAGGAGAAAAGCAGCTGGTCACATTTAGGGATGGACCCATCCAGATTTCAACTGAGTTCTCAATGCAGTCCCTATAATCCAGGAGGGCTGGGGATATTAAATACCAAACTCTGAATGAGAATGGATGCCAACCAAGAATGACATAACCAGTAAAATCATGCTTCAGAATTGAAGATGAGATAAAACCCTTCCATGATAAACAGAAACTAAAAGAATTCATAACCAGAGGGGCTGCACTACAAAGCATGCACAATTAAATATTTTATGAAGAAGAAATGGAAAATAAAAATGAAAACCAGCATAGGAATGAACTGCACTAGAATAATGAAGTCCAATTTAAATATTAGAAATACATCAAAATGGAACTAAGTAAACAGCATCTTTCTATAATAATATTGAATATATACCTTGATAATCTCTTTAAAAATCAAATGTGTGTTTAAAATACAAAACGTTCTGAATTTCTTGACTCTTCTTCAAAATAAAATGCAAGGAGTATTAAACAATTTGGGGGATTATATAATTCAATCTACAAATGAAGCAATTGAATACTTTGAAAGTGATTCTAAATACTGATTTTTTCTAAAGTAGTCCTTAATAGATATTGCTGTAAACACTCCCAGGAAAGAACCCTAATGCCACAGTAAGTGAAAGAACCTGGACAATTGTAATTTCTCAGGGTGGATCATTTTCACATTTGCTTTTCTCTTAAAAATAAAAATATTGCCAAGTTTGTGAATTCCCTTCATGCTCTTGCTATCCTCTGTTAGCCCCATAAAATAGAGGCAGTGGATTCAGACTCCTTTTAAAGATGTGGCCTTGGAGATGCATGGCATTTAAGTGAATGGTCAGGTTATGTGGCTGGATTAAAAGGGATGAGACCATACATTTGTGCCGGGCCCTTCTGCTTATGCCAAAAAAGAAAGAAGTGCACACTCTTCTGAACTCACAGGATCACCCCACACGAAGGCTCACGTGAGGAGGACAAGACGGAGGGACAATAGGCCCTCTCCTCTCAAGGGAGCTAAGGCTGCACCGTGTCCACGAGGCAGCTGGCCGGGGAGTGGAGGGCGGCCCAGACCTGGCCCTGGCCCTGCTGGCAGAGCTGAGGGTGCGGTGCCCTGCGGCCAAGCTGGCCACACCTGCCCTGTCACCCCTGCTCCTCATTGAGGACAGCTCTGTCTGGGTCACTTCAACGGCCGGCTCCTCCTCTTCTCAAGCTCCTCTCTGTGAATTTCCTCCTCTGGGAGCTTTTCTCCAGTGGGACCTGGAACACAGGAAAAGCAGAACATGAATGCAGGGAATTGATTTTTCCTTTGAATTTAAACTCTTACTTTTCATGAGAGGGGGAGAAAAGGCAAAGAATCGCCTTTCACTCTATTGATTCAGAAAGAAAAAAAATAGAAGTCTCACTAGATCATTCCTCAAGTTCAATGAGGATCCGAAGGTCGTGCACCACCTCCATCTTACCTCACTGTCATTCATGAATTTCATCTGACCGTTGCTAAACGTGGCGTGTCCTGTGTAGACGTGTTCAAGTCCTGAATTACGATCCTGGCTCCTCTTCCACTGGGTGGCCCAGGCAGGCGGAGGAGGAGGCCCTAGGCTCTCCTGATATGGGTGTGAGTGTGCACAATCCCTGCTGGGGCCCCTGAACAGGGAGGAGGAGGGGGCAGCCTCCTGGGTGGGGGGCAGCAGCAGGGGCTGCCCTGGGCTCCAACTCTGCATCCATTTCCATTGACTAAGGTGGCTGATGGCCCTGAGGCTCCAGGACAGTCCCAGGGATGCCCAGGTACACAGAAACTCTGCCCTGCAAGCCCACTGGCCTCCTTTTGAAAATCTAATCCACCAAAACCTGGACTCAGATGGGAATGGTCAGAGGCAAGGTGAGAGGAGCTGAAGGAGCCCAGGGTAGTGCGGAGAGAAAGTGAGAGAGGGCATCCCTCTCCCCAGGGCTCTCCTCCCGTCCGTGTAAGGTTCACCTTTGAAAAACAAATCTCCCTCCTCCACTCTTCTGCACATGTCTAGTTTGGTGTGGTGCAAAACCCAGAGCATCAAATTGCTCATTTAAACTTAAGAACAACTCTAGAGACCAGAGTCCTGCATGCGCCCTGGGTCACCTGTAGACTGGAAGTGTCTGGAAGGAGGGCTGGTGCTTCTGCTTTATCTGCAGCACTTCGAGGGGGGTATCCCGCACTCTCTGCCCATCCACACGTATTTGCTAAACTTTAAGTGATTGAGTGAATAGGTGAATAGAGGAACAAGCCACTTCTATTTTTATCTAACATTTTTGTGATATAGCAGACATGGAAATCTCCACAATCACGGTACATACGTTGAAGCAGTCTGCCCACACACTGGCAAGTGGCAATGCTCTGTGGCATTGCCATCCGGCGTGGTAAACAGGTTGGAAGCATAAGGAAAAGTGAGCCCTGCTTCCTGTTAGCCCTGCCGCTGCTGTTATGAGGTGCCATCCTGCTGGGTTCTGGTCTGGCATTAATCATTTCCAGCCTCTTTCATTTCCTTTGCTCTGCCTCACTGACCTCTTGATATGTGTCCCATTACAGGGACAGGGAAGAAGGCTGACGGCTGTTCATGCCCTGAGGACAAAGCGTGTGCATGATCCCAAGTTTCGCTGCTAATGTTTTTCTTCTCTCTTCCAGTGAAAAAAGCGATTGAATTGAAGTCAAGAGGAGTCAAGATGCTACCCAGCAAGGACAGCAGTCATAAAAACTCTGTCTGTAAGTCCACTTTCTTTCTATATGAGGATGGGGGCATCAATTGAAAGGGGGAAAGGAGGTGAGAACAGAGCAGCTAATAAGTAACTCTGAAAATGCTTTCCCATGCCACCTGCTCCTACACTCTACCTTCCATGTTTTTCTTGGGAGAAAGAACACCACTTAGCCTTGCTGGGGAGGAATGACCAGTGGTTCCTCTTCCTAGAGGCACCTCCCCACACTCATGGCCCCCTCTGAGCCTGGTCTTTCAGGGTCTCCTGTGCTTCATGCTGGTGGGGATCCTGGTGCACCCCAGCCTGCGCACACACCCTGGCTTGCTCTCTGAGGAGTAGGAGTTGGGTCTTGTCGCTCTCCTGCTGAGAAGTTCCTGGCCTTCCACTGCCGGCAGGGTTGAAGAATCTGGGGGCAGTGCCTTCTTCCTTCAAAGAGCAAACCAGAGCTGAAGATGGCCTCCTGCCAATCCAGGAGCCCGTGCCCACGTGCACAGGCACTGGGTGCCTGGCGGCCTCGCTGCTGCTGTGGAGTCCCCTCCACTGCCCTTCTCAGCTGTCCTGGGAGCCGCCTTTGTCACCGCTGCACATGCTCCTTTCACACAGTGCCGCCATTTCCTTGATGGCCGCAGAGTCGCCCTTTGCAGCCCTGTCTGGCTCCTCCCGGATGCTCTGTGTAGTGGGAGACAGAGCATTTACAACAACTGCGGAAATCACGTTTATGATTGAGAACCTGCAGAAATGATCTCAGTTCAACGTAAGTCACATATCAAGTGAAGCCCTCCTATTAAATCAATAGCAGGTCCTATATCAGGTCAACTGGCCATCAGAGTGATCTGTTGGTATGACATTTAGGGAGTTTATTTATGGGAATAACTCTGCTGTCCTTATCTGGACGTGCATTGGCAAATACATAAATCACACATGTGGTATTAGAAAGTGCTCTGTCCTGTCTCCAAACAGCACTGAAGTATCTTGGTCAGGCATTAGGATTAATCAGTAAGTAGACGGCAAGCCTTCTAAGACCAGCAATGTCATCAGTGGGAACAAGCTACCTCTGTTTCTTAGAGGAAGAGACGGAACTGCTGAAGCTAAGAACCCAGGACGCGATAGCTGTGGAAGCTTCCATCTGATTCACGTCTGGTCGCATCTTTAGTGACGTTGACGCAGTGACTCTTTTGATAGGGTTGCCATGTAGATGGACCAGCGTATTCATGGATTGTTCTCATCTGTGAAGTGTAGTGGACTTTCTGTAAATCATTCCTGTCAGGAGCTTTTCCACACGTGAGTGGAAAGAAGATCGTCAGTAGTAGGTCAACCGAAGGTTGAAAGCCCAGACCCTTGTCCTGCAGAGGAGGAAGTAGGATGCAGACATTTGGGCTCCCTGTCTCCTGTCCCTCAGCTGATGGTGAAAAGGGCTCCTTCAGGACATGTCCCTGTGGGCATGAGCCTCAAGTGTGACCCGATGGGCCCCCTCTGCCCTCCACTCTTCTGAGTTCCTTGCCATCTCGGGGAGCCTGCCCAGGAAAGTCAGCCCCGCGTCCTACGCGTAGTGGTGCACGCGGCCTGGCTTTCTCTTGTGGATCTGACGACTGAGTCACTCCTGTGCTTCTGCCTTCAGCGTGGGCCTTGTTCTTTGCCATGTCCTTCGGTGAGCTTCACTGGCCTTCCGGGCAGCCCTGGGTTCAGAGCCCTGGGCCCTTCCCCTTCTGGGGTTTAGATCCGAGCACCCGCGTCTCTTGCACAAGCCGCACCTTGGTTCTTCCAAGTGAGGGTTTGGGGAGGACATGACCAAACATTGCCAAGAGCTCCTCACAAGCTCACGGGGCCACTGTGGGCTCCTGTCCCGTCTCCTTCTGCTCTTCTCTCCTAGCACTTCTCACTCCCTCTGCATGCGTCTCTGGTCCGTGCCAGTGGCCCTCTCCCCCCAGGGGACTCCTCAGGGTGAAGAGTGATGGCCAGGCCCAGCCGTTGCCCTTCCCCTGTGGAGTATGAGTCTGAGCCTTAGGATGAGCCATCCAGTGCTCCCCTGACTGACCCCTGGCTAGGCTGGACCACAGGTGACCAGGCTCAGGAGCAGAGCTGCATATGGGCTGCTGTGTGCACCTGAGGTGAGGTGGCTGTGGGTGGGTCTTCTGGCCTTCCTCTGGGCACAGTGCCATGTCAGCAGCCCTCACCGTGAGGATGGCCAGTCCAGATGCCATGCCTCCCAACCTGAGATATAAACACACAGTGGGAGGGTGGAGAAGAGCACCCGTGGACGCTCTTGAGCGAGTTCTCCCCCTTGCAAAGTCCAAGACAGAGGCCTTCCCAGGTTCCGGATGGACCTGCCGTCCTGGGCTCAGACGATGGACAGCTTGAGCCGGACATGCAGCGTTTGGCCACCGCTCTTCACACCACACGAGACAGGACGGTTATTCTGGATCATTAATATAAAGCTGCATGTGAGGCTGGGGGAGTTCAGCTCCCGGGAACAGTGACAGCAGACATCCTGGGAGCAGTGCCCCAGCGTTCTCTCATGTCCAACTCCCAGCCGCTGACGGAGCTGCCTCTGTTTCTGTGGGCTGTCAATTTTTTCTACCTTGAAAACAATACCTAAGGCTTAATAATATTCGCTCCAAGTGCCACGGACGCCTCCTGTTGATGAATGGCCATCCATCATGCGTGGTCTGACATGGTGGCGCTCGGTGCTGCGCTGGCCTCTGGCTCTTCCTTGGCTCACACATAATTATGTGGAAGGACACACTTAAAAGCCTGTAGCTGTGTTTAGAACCCGCTTCAAAGTGAAGTCTCCACTAGCTGGTGCACTGTGCGATGTCTGGCCGTCCTCCTCAGGGCGTGACCCACCCTCCACCTCTAAGGTGGCCCTGGGTCGTGCCGCACGCGGTTCTCATTGCAGTTTTCTTAGGTTTGGAGTAATTGAACAATGAGTGAAATACGAGTGGAATTATAACGCGCTTACTCTTCCGTCAGGCAGCTTTCCTTGCCCTCCTGGCTGCTGGCGCTCATGCCGAGCCCTCTGATCCCAGCCAGGGAGGACCCTCCTCTCCGTAGACGGGGACCTGAGAAGCTAAGAGGGAGGAAGGAAGGAAGGAACCACAAACTCTTCACAGGTTACAGTGGCAGGCGACGGCAGTCCCACTGGTTGCGATTTGGAAAGCTGTTCGCACGCGGTCCACTTCCAGAGAGGAATGAGGTGGAGGGTTTGCTGTCCTGGGCTCCACCGCTGGCCTCTGGCCTCTCCCGTTCACGGGGCTGCCCAGGGTTTTCTAGCAGGCATCTCCGGCACTGACCGGTCTTGAAGAAAGGCCACTGCTCCCTGCGGTTCAGCGCCCAGGCTTCTCTCCGGCACAACAGCAAGCCCGCCCTCTCCCAGGGTGTGTCCAAAGCCAGCCGTTGCCTCTTCTCCGAGCACCACCAAACCTCACTTGCTGTTGCAGCGACCGACTGCCTGGCCCTGCGGACTGTCTGCACCGGGAGCCAGAGGGAGGCTCATCCACTGCTCCTGCCTCCCCAGGTTGCCCGTCAGGGCAAGGGCCTCCCCACCCCAACAGCCTCTCCTGCTGCCCACGCTCTGCCCTCAGGCCGTGGGGCTGTTCTGAAGGCCAGGTCACTGGCCCCTCAGTCTTTGCTTTCTTCTCCCCTGGGAGCCACACCCCTGCTTCCCTCAGAGGCCTCAGTGTGCCTCCTGTGCCTCCGAGCCCTGTGGCCTCTCTGGGCACCTTCCCTGCACCTCCCTGCCTCTGCTGTGCTCCATGCTCTGACTCTCAGGGAACCTGACTCCCGTGTCTTCGAGTGCATGGCGCATGTCACCTCCACGGCGGCGATCGTCCTCTGTGTTCTGCCCTCTGCTGGCCGCCAAGTGTGCACAGCAAATGTTGACCAAGTGTGAATGGAGCACGTGAGGCCCTCCTGGGGGGGTGCTGCGGGGTGTTGCTGAAGTCTCCATTTCATGTCTCTATTCGTGTGTCCACTGTCATATGTCCAGGAAGGTCCAGAAGCTAGCAGGTCGATGGCCCAAGAGTAGTCCTTCCCTGGGGGAAAGGGCAGCCTACTGGGGCCTCAGAGCTCCAGAAATGCACGTTGATATTTGTGTGTGAGGAGCGCTGTCTACAGGGACCAGCATTTACTGAAGGTGGAGCAAAAGTAGAGATTCATTCTTTCAGGTTTTTAGTGGGAAATGGATCCACAGACCAGACGTGAGCAGCGTTACAGCGGCAGCATGCAGGTGGAATCACCGGGCCTCCTGGCCACCCTGAGGCTGGAGCACTTGGGCGCTCCTGCTGGGCGTGTGCTGGCCCTGGGTAGAGGGCTGAGGGCCTGCTGTGAGCATCGTGGCATCTGCAAAGGACACGGTAACTCAACAGGCACCGTCCTGAATGCACACCAGGACCCCAGGAAACGAACTGCTGTGTGCTCAGGCTCCTCACCAGTGCTGCCCGTCAGCAAGGCAGCTTGTTGCCAGGCGCATCCTGCGCTCCTGTGGGTCGGAAAACACCCCCCAGGAGGCTCACTTTGCTCCATACCACGGCTGCAAGCATCTGTCTGGCACCGAGTCAGTGACTGGGACATGCCTGTCTTAGGAACGTCCCTTGAAGAATCGCAGGTGGCCAGCCACTCTCTGGTGCTTCCCCAGACACAGGGGTGCCGTGGGCAGTCGGCTTGAGGAGTGGGAGCATGCAGGAGAGACTGGGTGCAGCAGTTCACAGCCTGATGACTGGCTTAACAGGGCTTCCATGTCCATTACCCAGGGGCAGGAGTCACCCCCATCCCCTAATCTTAGCCGAGGATGATGCCGTATGTAGTTCAGGCTCTAAAACTTCATTCAGGAAATCATTCCCCACTGGCGTGTCCTTCAGGCAATAATTTCCCAGGTAACCTGACGCATTGTTGTTCTATTACTCCCCACGTGAGCAATCTCCAACAATTAACATGATTTGCTTCGCCCATCCAAAACAAATCACATTGTTTCATAATGATATTGTTAAAGATCCTAGGCTTGTTATTAAGTGGCCAGGGATGCCTCTAATCATCGGGGTTCCTTTTTAAAGGACATTACTGCTATCTCAGTCCTGCATGATTTATTCCAATGGTAGATCAGCGTGATTTGTCATCCTGCTTCAGAGAAAGGCTTGCCTGCCGTTGCTTGGGCCAGCTTCCCAGCACTGAGTGCCCCAGATCCACTGTGCAGCAGATTCCACAGTAAGGAAAATAATTGTTACACTACCCTCTAACCATTGTACAAAAGTTCAATAAAACAAGAGGGATAATTATCCAATCTCCCTTGCTCTGCAAAATGTAGTAATAGAGAGCTTCGCAATTGGTACAGATCCTTGTTTTTTAACAAAGACCCATGCCTGTGCATTACTGGCATGCTAGATTGGGTCTGTTGCTTCATAAATCAGGAAGAGAATTATGCAGTTGCTAAACAGGCCTCTGCCACTGCAGGAGCTGGAAGATCTTGCTGAGGAAAAACTGCTATCGGGACACATTGGGGAAAAAGTAGTCTCCCTGTGATCTGGAGCAAAGCTGGGTGGTCCATCCAGGGTCCTGCACGCCATTTACTACATAATTCTAAAAGCAAACAGGAGAAAGGATCTGTCGAGATACCTAAAACAGGATACAGCCTGATTGGTCCCAGATGGTTGCAGTGACTTGCAACCTGGTGGGAGCACATTGCTCTTTAAGCGTTTTCAGCAGGCAGTCCTGGAGCCCAGCTGACCAAGGGGAACAACTCACTTTGCATCGTAGATTTCAAGTAATGGATGGGAAATGCCCCAAAGATCGGGCAGACCTGAAGAGCATTGTAGACCTCACCATTTCCAGGACTTACTTTTGAGAAGCTTGACTTATCACCTGAGTTTTCAACGGATATTATAAAATAATGTCATTTAATCTCCCTACATAATTTAATGGGGAAAAACGGGAAGCTCTGGAGGACGGAGGATTATTGGTCTTTGGGTGTCAGTGCGATCAAATCATTCCAGTAGCCCTCAGAGGAGGGAACTGCTGTGTAGTGGTGATCAAGTCATCTTGTGAATTCTTATGAGTGAGTAACTTTGGTCAGAAACACTGAAGACTAATATGATTAATCCTTGAGCCCCTTTACCAATTAAATTATATCTTTTCATTTTATACACAAAGAAACTAAATAAGATAAACTAATGAGGCTGAATATTAATATAGATAAGAGCACTGGATTTAAAGAATCAAGAAGTACTGATCAAGGACACTAAAAAAACACTTTCCTTAAACCTCATCGTGTTACTTAGAGCACATCATGAAGTTGTGAAGAGGAAACAGAAACATGTGCCAAAGGTGATCAGGCAGGTGACTTGTTGATGTGGAGGACAGCAGTGTGTCCAAGACGTGGAAAGCGGAGGGCAGCTGGAGACTGAAGGACAGAAGCCTTGGGAAGTCCTCACAGTCCAGGCGCTGCTTGGACTCCGCCAGCCTTCAGGTGAAGGGCTGGTGAGCCAACGCCCACAGGCACCACAGAGGACCTGCCCAAATATATGTCACCTGTCCTCCAGACACAGTGAGACACTGTGAATTCAAAACATTTTAATTGATCACCAAACTCTTGGCTTAACTTTTCATTGTTATAGGTTCACAGGAAGTTGCAAAATGGTTCTTGTTCACAGGAAGTTGCCAAAGAGTTATAGGAAACTCTGGTGACTTTCAGCCAGTTTCCCCAATGGTGGCAACTTGCACAATGCTGAAACAGTATCAAGTTGAAAGTGGACACCGAGCCCATCTGCAGAGCTTGTTCAGTTCCCACAGGCTCATGCCCACCGAGTGTGTGCATGCCTATGCCGTTTTCTGCCACTGCACCTTATGCACTGACTCTGCAGATGAGACCCGGGGCTCCATTGCCAAGGGCCCCTGATGGGGTCCTCCTATGGACACAATCCTCCTCCCCCAGTGGTGACCACTAATACGTTCTCCATCCGTATTGTTTTATGACTTCGAGCATGACAAATAAATAGAACCATGTACTATGTGATCTTTTGCGATTGGCTCTGTCACTCAGCAGGATTCCTTTGAGATCCATCTGAATCATTCCATGCATTCAAACCTCCCTCCTTTGGCTGAGCTGAATCCCCTGGTGTGGACGGGCCAGGGATTGTTCGATCACTGACTCACTGGCTGAAGCTGGGACTGGCTGCCCTTTGGGGTGGTTATAAATGAAACTACTGTGGACACTTCTGTGTAGGTCTTTGTGTCAACATAGGTCTTCATTTCTCCTAGACAGACGCCTATGGGTTCAGTTGCTGGGTCACATGATAATTGCATGTTTAATTTTGTAAGTAACTACCAAACTGGTTTCCACAGAGGACATACCCTTTTACATTTCAACCAGCAATGTAGGGGTAATCTCGTTTCTCAACATCCTCACCAGCAGTTGGTGTTATCACAATCCTTTATTCCATTTCAGTCATTTTGATAGGTGGGTAGTGGGTGATGGTCTTAATCTGCATCTCCTGAATGACTCAGGAGTGAAACAGACCCTTGTGTGCTAACTTGCCTTGTGTTTATCTTCTCCAGTGAAACGCTTATTCACATTTTTGGGGACTTTCTATGTTGATGTTTGTTCTTGTTGATTTTTGAACATGTGTGCTGGGCAACTCTTTTCTCTCAGACTGCAGATAGTCTTTTCACATTCTACAAAGGCTCTTTTGATGAAAGAACCTCTTATTTAGTTGATAGATTTCAATTCTAAAACACACACACAGCTTCTTGCTTCTCTTAGAAGGAACAGGACTTACCAACGCAGGGCCTGCAGTCACACGTGGCATCAGAAGAAGCCTGCCTCTGCTCTAACGGAAGCAGGAGCATGGCCACAGGCACCAGAACCTGTGCCTACAGGCCGGGCTCCAGTGGGGCCCACTCATACCCCCAGTGCTGCCGTGCTCAGGGCCTGTGGCAGCAACAGAGCACTGAGCACAGGGTTTTCCCTTTCATCTGTCCGTCTTCATGGAGCTCAGATAAGCCGTATCAGTCCAGAAATGAGGAATTTAAACTATACACGGAAGTGTAACTCAGA
Organism: Sciurus vulgaris; assembly: GCF_902686455.1. Classification (NCBI taxonomy): domain Eukaryota; kingdom Metazoa; phylum Chordata; class Mammalia; order Rodentia; family Sciuridae; genus Sciurus; species Sciurus vulgaris. The sequence goes on along the minus strand of NC_136465.1, from coordinate 2,636,674 downwards.
CCGTGAAGAGCAAAGGAAGCATGTTTCACACGTCCCTGTTCATGGTCTTCGGTATCCTTGATCTTTAATTTCTAGTTTGGCCTATACTTTGGGATTAAATCAGATAGTTCAGTTTCCCTTATTGACTTTGTTGCTTTATCTGCAGAATGGAACAGTCCTTATATATGGATATATAAAGATGGTTTTGATTTTTAAAAGTGCTCACTTTTTTAAACACTGTTCAAATTGGTTATCATACTAATGGATTAAATTAGATCATTTAATTATAGCAATTATTTATTTGGTATAGATTTGTTTGTTCATATCCCTTGAGTTCAATGTGTTTACATGATTTTCACACAGAAGAAGCTCAGTGGTAGAAGAAAAATGTCTTCCTCTAAGATAAGTGAAATTATGTGGCAAGTCAAGGAGATCAGCTAAGATTAGCACATTGGATAATTAGTGAAGTGCTTTGGAGATGGAAAATACCATATTTTACAAGCACTACGTATTATAATTATTAGACTTCTTCTAAGGAGTTCAGTTTTCTTGCTTAAATTGCCTATATCATAGATTGAACTGTCAATTTGAAAGATGCATAAAATAGCATAAACTGTGTGACATTCAAATAAGATACTTTCATTGTATATCTTGGAAAATTATAGCTTTAAGTAAAAATTCAAGTTGAGTCACATGTAAGAAGCTTCCCACTGCCCCTGTCCCCACCCAAAGACCCATGCAAATGGACACATGTCAGATCTCCCACAACTCCCTGGAGTCTTCCGCCACTGGGAACAATGACCCCCATATATTTAATTACACTTCTTGGAAGAGTGAATTTGTGCTTAATTTTTTAAATGATTGAAAATAAGTAGAAGAATACCAAATGCATTAGGTGAATATATCAGATAAAAAAAATGCATAGGTAATTTTCACAAGATTACAAAAAATGCTCTTTTAAATCCAAGAAGTGTTTGCTGATTACTCTTCCACCTAAAGCCCGGGTATTGAGTACGTGCAAAAAGGGCTTTGACTATCACCAACCAAACTGCCTTTTAACTTAATTTCAGCCACAATTTACTAGAATCCATCTAAAAATTATCTCTACCATTTGTGACCTGGCTTTAGTTTTGCGTTGCCTGCTATTTACTGTACAAAGGTGTACTTAAACTAAGTGCTATTCTGTGAGTTCTCCCATTTCTGTTTTTACTCCTCTTTTCACTGCAAATGACAAACTGAAATCTCTTCTCTGAATGGTCTTTGTAAGTTATAATGGTCTTTGTAAGTTTTCTCTAGTACTTTCATTCATCAAAATAATAATTTTCTTTTATCTACTTGAAAACAAGTGAACAAATATTCTATGTTCATCTCTTCTGTATCTGTGATAAATCTAATTATTTTAAGATAAAACTAAGCTTGTGCTTCTCATGATTTTTGCATTAATATTCAATCTGGGAAGAGGATTAATTGGAGTGCACTTTATTAATAAATTGAGGCTTAGCATACAGGAAAATGTAAGCAATTCCTTTTATTTTTTGTTATTCATCATTTCTTAAGGGAAGTTAAGTATTTTTGGTTAAAAACATCAATTTGCAAGTTCTTCATGAGAGCACTACAGTTTTAATTGGATTAATATCCTTGCTCAGGTTTCAGGGCCTTCAGGTTTTATTGCGTCTGTAAGGTAGGTGGTTTTGGCTTGTGTTCTTGTTTTGCTCCCCCACCATGCTCTTCATTTATTTAGTTAATAAACTTTATTTTCATAGAGTAGTTTTAAGCTCACAGCAAAACTGTGTGGCATGTGCAGAGAGTTCTGGAAGGTTTGCCTCCTCTAGTACCCAGCACGTCCTACCGCCCACACCTCCACCAAAGCAAGGCTGATGAGCCCACCTGGGCACGTCACCACGGCTCAGACTCCGTTCTTTGTATCAGGATTCACTCTTGGTCTTGCACATTCTGTGGCTTTGGACAAATGTATGATGACCTGTGTCCACCATGACAGTGTCCTACAGGGTAGTTTCAATATCCTGAAGTCCTCTGCTCTGCCTGTTCTTCCCTCACTGTCCTACCTTCTGGTGAACACTGATCTTTTCACTTCTCCATGGCTTTGGCTCTAGAATGTCCTGTGGCTGGAATTGTATAGTATGATTCTTCTTTTGTTTAGCATTGTGCCTTCAGATTTCCCCCATGTCTTAGGTGGCATTACAGCCCATATTGGGTTTTGATTATAAGTAATACTCCACTGTCTTTGTTTGTGTGCACACAACTTTCCCACTCCTAGGGGTAAATACCAAGGAATGAATGTATGTCTGGATTTGGGAAAAACTGCCCAACTGTTCCAGCATAGCTGTGCTGTTCCGCAACCAGTAGAGGGCGAGGTTTCCTGTTGCTGCACACGCGCTCTGGGATCTGGAGTCAGGTCTAGATCTGGGCCATGCTGAAGGGTGGTGGCATCTCGTGGCTGTTTAAATTGTCGCTGTCCCTGTGATGTGTGCTTTCTGAGCATCTTTCTGTATCTCGAGTGTGGTCTGTGTCATCTCTGGCCAAACATCAGTCCAGGTCTTCTGCACATTTTTAATTACATTGTTTTTCACTGTTGAGTCTTAAAACATCTTTGAACAGTTTTGATAACAGCTATGTGTTTTGCAAACATTTTCTTCTTTCCCTTGTCTTATATCCTCATTCTCTTTACTGTGTCTTTTGTAGAACAGGTTTTTTATTTTAACAAAATCCAGCTTGTCATTATTTTATATGGATTGCGCCTTTGTTGTCATATCAGAAACATCATCAACAAATCCCAGGGCCATCAAGTTTTTCTGTGATGTTTTTGTTTGGAAGTTTTATATAATTTTACATTTTACATTTAGGTCTCTGAACAAGTATGAGTTAATTTTTGTGAAGAGTGTGAGGTCTGTGTCTACATTCTCTCTTCATTTTTTGCAAGTGGATATTGAGTTGTTCCATCACCATTTCTTGAAAACACTGTCTTCTCTCCATTAAATCCCCTTTTGTTCTTTGTCAGAGGTGGTTGGTTCTGTCATTCGGGCCTGTTCCTTGGCTCTGCTTTGTGTTCATTGGTCTACTTCCTTTTTCTTCTACAGTGCCGCAGTGCATTGATCACTTCGGCATTATAGTGGTCTCCGCTCTGTGGTGCGTCAGAATCTGTGTCAAGTTAGTCTCACCAAGAAATGTCTAAATGTAAAGAATCTTTAGATTAAGGACAAAGGAGAAATTGAGAAGCCTGGAGAGACCTTGTAGGAGGCCTCTGAATTTCAGTTCACTGGAAAATCTATGTTTTATAAATTTTCTCCAAGCGGTTCCATCAACATTTTATTGTATAAATGGTAATTATAAATGGTTGTGAACATTTATTAAGCACTTGCATTGTAACAAAGTTGTACCCACATTACAGAAGGTATTTTTATAGACTTTCTAAATGGAATTACTAGCCCCATTTTTATTAGGAAATACAGACTTTAGATTGGATGACGTGCTGTGATGCACATGCAGATCTAGTGTGTAGAATCTGGATGCAGAGGCCAGAGATGGAGCTTCATGTGAGCATGATTAGCATGTACGAGACCCCGGCTTGGAGGGCCTGGGTTCAATGCCCAGCACGAAAAACAGGTAGCTAAGAGCTATCTGAATGCAAATGGCCTCCATATGGCACATCATTCCCACATAAGCATCACTGGTGAGCAAACTTGCTCTTGGTATTTGTGAGAGTTAACACATTTAAAATTGGTACTTTACAGCTCTATTTTTCTCAATTTCAAAATAAAATAGACCATATCCATGCTTTCAGATAAAACTGAACTATTGAGTTCCTTCACTTAATTATGAAACAAGTATTTATCGTGCCCAAGTTGTGCCAGGTATGCACGCATTTTTTATCGTGTCTAAATACGAGGTCCCACGATGACTTCGAAGCAGATTCACAGACCAGGCAGTCAGTGGCCCTTGTTGTGACCTCCCTTACAACAGAAAGAATCTGACTCCGTGAATGCAGAAATACATGGGTGATATTAGAATGCTCAGATGTGAAAGGAAGAAGCCTTGACATCCAAGTGAGCCAAGGGGTGGGAAGAAAGGAAAGGAGCAGCAGGAGCAAAGGCGTGGAAGGGCATGTGCCCTGCTGCTCCTGGCCCTTGGGCCGGGGTGCGAGATGGGTGTCTACGGCAGGGCTCACTCTGAGAGACTGGAGGAGCCAGCGCTGTCTTCCTCCAGGATGGGCTTCGCCATGATCGACGGCCCTGCGTCTTGGGTAGCTGGTTCTCTGCCACTCTGCTGTGTGCCACTCTTCACCGATGGACAGACGCTGGATACTTTAAATGCAGTCCTGGCATGTTCTCTTAGTTCTTTGATTTGACACTGAGTTCTCTTTGTTTTACTGAAGTTACTTTAACCTGCACCAACAGCTTTATTGGGGTACGATTCACTGACCCTGCAGCTCACACACTCACGTGGTACCGTTAGCAGTTTTAGAATTTTCACAGGTCAGAGCCAAGTCACGACTCCAAGTTCTCAACATTCCCGGTTCTGACACCACCTACAACGAGTGACAGGGTGCCCGGTGTGTGGCAGCCTCCGGGGCCCGGGGGGCCTGGGTCCTCCCCGTCACACACAATCACACAGGACATCAGCTAGCAACAGAAAGCTGCGGACAGGAGGAAATGGTGACATCTCGTCACTCCAGGGACACGAGTCTACTGATGGGCAGCTGGGAGGAGGAGGAGCCCAGTGACCCTGCCGGCATCAGTTTGCAGGGCATTTCCTCTGCACGGAGTCAGGCAGAGAAAGAGAGGGGAGCAGACGTGCATTTCAAAGATCTTACTGAATGATAACAGATTTTCTTGATTGAATATGTCTTCCTTTGCTGCAAATCCTTGGAACCATTTCCAGAGGCTTTGAATAATAATCAGTTTATTAATGTGTGCTATGCTGGGGATGGATTGCATGGTCTGAGAATACTACATAAGATTCTACCACTGAGCTACACTCCCAGCCCCTCCAGAGACTTTAATGATTGCTTTTTTGTTTTGTTTGGGAGATATTTTTCACCCATTTTCCTAGTGAATGGGTCTGTGAAGTTACCAAAGTGCAACAACAGGGTTCTTTCTGGGAATCACTGAATTTGGTTGCTTGCATTCTCGGCGGTGTTAGGAGTGGAATTCACTGTGACATGTTCACACGCGTGTGTGACACACTGGGTAGTACCATTCAGCTTCTCCTCCCGTTTCCATCCCTCCTCCCTCTCTTCTCTTTTTATGAGGTCCCCCCTTTTAAAATTACTCATTTTTGTCTAATTTTCCCATATGAGAGAAAACATTTGATCCTTGAATTTCTGAGTCTGGCTTATTTAATTTAGCATGATGTTCTCCATTTCCATCCATTTACCATCCACCAATTCTTCATGACTGAGTGAAACTCCATTGTGTGTCTACAGCACGTTTTCTTTATCCATTCGTCTTTTGAAGGCACCTCTGCTAGTTCCACAGCTTGGCTGTTGTGAATTGTGCTACTATAAACATTGTGTAGTTGTGTCACTGAAAGTGCTGATTTTAGATCCTTCAGGTGTGTGCCAAGGAATGGAACAGCTGGATCACACATGGCTCTATTCCCAGTGTTCTTAGGACTCGCTCTACTATTTTCCTGAGTGGTTGAGTTTTCATTGGAATGTCCAGCTGGGGTCCAGGTCCTTGGTGTCCCAAAGAAAGAATTGAGTAAGACACGCACAAGTAACAGGCAAAGTAGAGGTTTGCTGAAAGTGAAAGTAGCACTCCATAGGGTAGAGCAGAGTGGTTCAAGCAAGAGAGAGGCTCAAGCCCAATGTCTGGAAATTAGTGTCAGGTATGCTGAACTCTGAGGCGTTCTCTTCCCTGTACAACCTGACTGAAGACCTGACCCCACTGGCCCCCATTGGTGACCTTATGATATGTGATGAGAATATTCTCCAATTTTCCCCCATTGGTTCCTTTAGAAAATCTAATTAGAATAATGTCCACTCTACCCCCATTGGTCATTTTAGCATACTGAGCTCTGGCAGGAGTTATCATAGTGATAAATCCTCAGTGGTGTGAGTTGTCTTCCGGGGGCATCTTTCTTGGGTCCTGCGGCCGCCATCTTGGAGGTCCTGAACTCCTGCCTAGCAGCTGCACTGGTTAACAGCCCTCTAGCAACGTGTGACCATACCATCTTCCCTCGTCCTCCTCAGTGTTTGTTCACAGCTTTATTAAGGTGGAGCTCCTGGACCATACAGCTTGCCCACTTAAAGTGCACACTTCCGCAGAGTTCAGTGGACTCCACCATCTGCAGTGTTTTCGAGCATTTCCAGCACCTCGGAAAGTAACCTGTGCTCTTCAGCCCCTACCCCACCTGCCTCCTCACCCCTGCTGGCTGAGGCCCCTGGGCCATTTCCCGTCTCTGTAGACATTCCTTCTCCAGGTGACCACAGGAGGTCTCTGTTGCTGGCTGCTGTCACCCACGGCAGTCCTCCTTGCTGTGCTGAGTCTTCCAGTGAGTGACTTCCATGTGGCTGTGGGAGAGCCTCCTTTCTCAGGGTCACCAGGGTAGTAGAGGCAAAACTCTGCCTCTACCATCGAGGGTCCTGTCCTACCTGATGGATGAGCAGGAGGAAAACACACCTTTATTAGCACAGGTGCAGAAGCCAGAGAAGGGCAGGAAGTTCCAAAGAAGCAGTGGGTGTATGGCTTATAGTCAAAACCAGACAAAGAGCAGTGAGCTGTGGGCCTGGACCAGGCCTTGGTACAAGGGCGGGGCTGGAGCCGCTGGTCAGATGGAGACGTAGCTGGGGAGATAAGGCTCCTTGAAGGAGGTTTGTCAGCAGATTTCTTGGACCTCAACGCCCTGTGTTGAGGATAAGCGTGTCAAGCTCCTCCAGGTGTCTTGCCTGTGGGATTTCATCCCATTCTTAAGAAAAGAGCGACACTCAGCCTGCTCCTCCTGTGACTGTTATTATCAGGGCCTCTAGTTCGGAAGTCAGCAGCATGTTTTGGGTTGTGTGTTCTTAACCGGCAGGTAGAAGAGAGTAGCCAGAGCAGAGTTCATGGTCTATGCCCAGTGACTCCCTTCCTCCAGAATGGAAGCAGGCTTCCGGGCTCCGGGTGCCCACTCTCCCTGCTGCCTCTCAAGGAGAGGGCCTTGGCAGAGCTTTCCGAGCTACCTGGCAAAGCTGTCCTTACCCATGAAGCCAATCCTCTAGTGGGGCAAACTCTGCCTTTACAGAAACAGCCCAAGCTTCACTTCAGATGGAAATTTGCCGAGGCTTAGTGAGGAGTGGAGGAATCTGCACAGGGAAGAGACCCAGACGGCTGAGTCCTTGAACTCAAGGCACTGGGTAGATCAGCCCTGAGGGCGCTTTGCTCTGTCTCTGTTTGGCATGAACCAAGAAGGACGGTTTCACTTCTGCAGTTTGGGATGAGATTTTGCCCATCGATGTAAATGTTGCTGAAGCAGGACATCAGAGCGCTCACTCCCAAACCCGCCCAGGCCCTGCGTGAGGACCCGCGACGGGTTTGCCGGGTTTGCGGTGAGCAGGGTGCTTGCTGCCCCTTCAGGGAGCTCCAGGGTCCTGTGGCGCGGCCCTCCCAGGCAGCTGCTGCTCGCACTTTATTCCCGAGCGCTTCCTTAGGAACCGGCCCTGCTCCTGTGGCCACACAGCCCGCACAGACTTTGGAACTGCCTAAGATGCGGAAGCCGGGAGCATGCCAGGTGCTCGGGGGCGAACCAGAGGGCCGTGCAGCAGTGCAGGGGGAGTCCTCGGTGCCCCCTTTGAAGGAGCCCTGACAGTGTCCCGTCACCCCACGGGAGTGGGGGCTCTCACTCTGAATCCCCGTAGGACGAGCCTCCCGCCATTTAGTGCAGCGATGGTGCCAGCTGCCACCCAGGACAAACAGCTCCCTGGTGACGCTGGGAAGAAGAGAAAGAGAGCAAAGGAAGAACTGCCTTGGCGGCTCCAGCCCTCTCCCAGGTCCACAGGCTGTCCAGCGATCATTAAATTAAAGATGTCATTAAATATTGACAGAGCGCTCTGGGGACTGGCACGGAGATGGTGGAGATGGCCCGCAGGCGTCTCTGCCCACGCTCTGTTCCCCCAGTACATCCCCTGCTTCTCTTGTCGAGACGGAGCTCGAGGGGAAGAGAAGACTTTAGAGCACAGTGGTTCTGAGTTACAGAATTCAGTGGCATTCAGAGAGTCTTATGTTATCTGCTGGTTTTAAAAGTGGATACGTTTGGATGAAAATTTATATTTGCATTTTACAAAGTTTAGTGTTTTCTTTAAAAGACAAACTTCCAGAACAAAATAGCTGAGTTTTCCAGCTCCAGTCCCAAGATCCTAAATATGAGCCACTATAGGGTCCCCTTAACAATGTGGCTGCAAGCAGAGCTGGGCAGCAGAGCCGAGGCTCAGACCACGGCGCCTCCACCCTCCCGGGGCACTTCCCCAGCTCCATCGCTGTGGTGTGCATGGGCGTTTTGCTTAGCTTTGGATGAGACAAAGATGGAACCCAGGACCTCTTGCCTGGCTTCCTAGGCAAGAGCTCTACCACTGAGCTTTATCCCAGCCCTTTTTATTTTCTTTTTTATCATGATAGGATCTCACTATATGTTCAAAATCGTCTTTAAAACTGCAAATCCTCCTGCTTCCTCCTCCTGAGCAGCCAGGAGGACAGGCGTGCACACCACCCCTGCTGCTCCTTCTGTGACCTTGACCCATTGCATGTCCCCGCCCACCTGTCAGTGTTACTGAGGTGGCTTCCCACCTGCCTGGTCTGGGTGGTGTGTCTTCTTATAGCAGAGGTAAAAGTGGTGTGTCTACTCAAGAAGTATTTAGAAATAGCTCTGGGAGGGTACTGAGTCACTGTCTTACATAAACAGTGTGACCCGAAACTTCCCAAGGAAGAAATAGCCTAGGCACTTTTCAGGGTATTCTGACATGTTGCTTTGTATGAGGCCTCAGTGGCCATTTCATTTTCTCTGGCTTGGCAAAAGCATGGTTGATCCCTGTGCCCACCGAGTCATGGCTTCACAGTCCCCAGCAGGGCCAGCCTTCTCCAAGCAGGTGTCCTGGGAGGGCATCTGGACTCTGAGTGTGTGGGTGAGGGCTACAGGCTTCTGAGGCAGAGGTTTCCAGAAGTTCTATGCAATTCAATGTAACATAAGGTGAACTGTCTGTGCGCTCAGCACTAGTGCTTCCTGGGCGCCTGCGGAGTGCCAGTCCTGGTGCCCGGACACCGGATGCAGTCCGCGATCTGAGACCCGTGCTGCCACGCAGGACCACTGCCAGTGCCCTTCTCAGAATAGAACCCCGTCCCCGGGAACTCGCCCCAGGGCCACCAACCCAGCGAGTGCTCGGGGCAGGGACCAGACTCCGGGTTCATGTCCATTTCAGGACTTGATGAAGGGTGGATAAGAGGGACTCCAGCATCAAACACAAGGACATGATGGAGGTAGAGCCAGGCAAAGAGAGCCAATGTGCTTCTGAGTGTGGGTGAGCAAGCATCCATAGAAGGAAGCGCTCCTAGAGCCTGAGCCACAGTCGCTCCTGGTTCTGAAGACACGTTAAAAAAAATGTGCATATATGCACACATATGTGTTATGTACATATATGTGTGTACACACACACACGTGTGTGTATATATACACGTATGTATATATATACCTGTCCTTAAAATATGTATTTGCCTGATACAATATAGGGTTTCTAATTAATAATATTGTAGCTCTGTGATGCCGTGACGGCCATGCGATAGGGTATCAAACAGGATGAGAGAGGCGCCCCCAGCAGGGCTCCTAGACCAGGAGATGGCGGCGGGGGTGGGGGGGTCTGAGACACAACTCCCAGGAACGTAGCTTTCCGCGGAGCGTGCTGAGCGAGAGGGTGAGGCAAATGCACGGGTGAGAGCTCCTGGCTGTGACAGCAGGGCAGAGCAGAGGCTTCCACAGTGGGCGATTGTCCCTCTCCGTCTAGGCCGCAAGTCCACGGCCAGGTGTGGGCAGATAGGGCGTCAGGGGAGGCCACTGGTGGTTGCAGATAGCGGCTGTCTTCTGTGTCCTCACATTGTGGGGAGGTCTCTAGTCTCTTCCTCTTGTTTGGGCACTGGTCCCACAAGAGGTCTCTACCCACAGGGCCCCTGACCACCTTCCAAAGGCCCCCCTCCAAATACCACCATGGGGGGCTGAGGACTTCAACAAAGGAACTGGGGGTGTGAACCTTCAGGCCTCAGCAACCACCTCCAAGGGCTTGGTCTTCCTACCAGCAGTCGGCATCGAGTCATGAACAAAAGCACCCACGTGTGGAGTCCTTCTGCAGGAGGCCACCTGCAGGCACACACACCAGTGCTGAGCCATGCAGGGAAGTGCACACTGCCAGTCCCCAGGGCACCCGAACACCCACAGGGGCACCCAGGCAGCCCAGACCTCCGTGACCCTTGTGAGCTGCAAGGGGGCCACAGTGACTGACCCTGCCATGGGGGAAGCAGCACGTGGAGAATGTGGCCCCGAACAAGGACAGCGTGCCTCGGGGGAGCCAGCCTCTGTGGCACAGGGGTTCCAGGGACACCTGGTCAAGTCTCAGGGCAGCGTGAAGTCCCCGCCTTCCCCGAGGCCCAGCCTAGGAGGCCCAGGTGCACTGTTCTCAGCCCCCACCTGTTGCCCTGTCTTCTCTGTGGGTCTGTTGCCACCCTGAGAGTGGGTGTTGGGCATAAGTTCATGGCCTCTGGCACGTAAAACAATTTCTCTCTGAATTTCTCTCATGACACACTTCTTCACCTTTAAAGGGTGGTCCTCACTGGGAAGCACTCCAGTAACTTCAGTGAATCCTCACTTGGAATTTGTGCACGTCTTTGAAAACCTTAGTTACATTTTATTTTCTAAAGGTTAAAGTTGGAATGAGGAGAGGCTTGGGAGGCAGCGAGACAGAGGTCTCCTGTTCGACTCTCTTCCCTGCTCTGGCTGGGACTGGGGAAGTCCAACCTGACTCAAGCTCATGATTTGTGAAATGGTGGTAATAATGTCTAACACCTGGGGCATTATGACACTGTTTCCAAAGTACTCAGCAGTGCATGGCACACAGTAAGAACTTAATTAGTACCGTGATTACAGTACTTAATGGATCATGATACTCTGATGTTTTTAACAATGATTAGTTTTCTTTGTTTATAGTAATAATGATAATAATAGTAATAACTATGATAGCATTTCCTTCTTTGAAGTCCTTGACTTCAGTGGCACCTGCTTAGAAAGCTGTGACTCCTCCTCAGCTTGTGTTGATCTGTTAACAGATGGCAGCTCGAGGTTGCCTTATGTAATGGAGTCAGGAAAGTGGCATTTCAATGATTTATTGATTTGCAACAAGCTAACATGGACTGCACACAACTAATAACATGAAGCCAATCACAGTGCGATCTATACTGGATGATCCCAAAGACCTTAGGATCTCATGCAGTCTCAGACTCTTTGTTCTGAGCTTGAGCCAACACTGACAAGTCAGATGGTGGCTTCCAGAGGGTTCTCACTGACGGCACCACCACACTGTGCCCACGGGGTGCGTCCACACCCTCACTCTCCTGAGAAGAGCTGCAGCAGCCTGCGGACTGGAATCCTACCTGCAGACTACGCAGCCAGCTGGCTGATGGGGTGCAGATTAAAAATAACTCACGCCACGAATGCTCGTGAAAGTTGCCAGGTCCCCTAGGGCTGAGTACCAGGCTGTTTTCCAAGTTAAGATTAACTTCTGGATCAGCTGCGTCCACAGGAGGGGGCAGGTGCCCTGCGGTGCGGAAGATGCTCAGAACCCTCCCCTTGGGCTGTGAGCCCGGCTCCAGCTGGACCAGCCTTTTACTGCAGGACGGGGCCCAGTGCACCCAGTCTGGGGGTGAGGATGCCTGTTCTTCCAGGGTCTCGCCCACGTGCTGCCAGGTCACTGTCTGCTCAAGAATGAAGCTCACCTCCTGTGTGCAGCACCTTGGTTCCACTTCACCCATATGCCAGGTTCTTGTTCCCGACACGCGTCGAAAGAGGAGTTCAGAGGACAGATACTCAGCCGAGATGCAAGCAGAAATCTTATCTGGCTTGTTCACATGTGCATGTGTGGTTGAGTGGTTATCTTCTCCTTGCATGAGCCTTTTCAGACAGATAGCTCTGCATCCCAATAGGGTAAATCAAGCCATACTAATCTACCCCTTTCCCAGTAAACATACATTGTGCATCAACAAAACAACACACAACACACACCTTGTAAAGACAAATATTGCATAAGCAATAGTGTGGTGTTTTGGAGGAAGTATTTACAAAGGGGCACAGAAATAAAGCGGGACACCATCATTGGCTTTTGTTGACCTAGAGTGGTTGGTGAAGGCTTTCCAAGAATGAAAGTCATGGACTTGGGCCCAGAAGCAGGAGGAGGAGATGCTTTTGCTTGCTGTGCTTGGTGGGTGATGTCATTGTTTACCAAGGGGTTCTCAGAGGGGACGCTCTGGAAGCCCTTTCTAAGGTGCGTGGTGTGACTCTCCTACCATCAAGTTTCCGGCACCTATGTGTGTCTCTGGTCCCCGCCTTGGGAAGAGATGCCCAGTAGCTCCCCTTCCATAATACTCCACCAGACAGATGCTGAACAGGTGCACAACCTCCCCAGCAGACAGCCACATGTGAATGTGTAATTAGAAACAGGCAAGAGTGCTGTCGTCTCTGTTAACATGAGCGACTTACTCTTAAGTGTGTGTCATTCGAATCTCGAGGACTGGCTGTGTTTAACAGCAGACTTGCACACTCCTGAGCATGTGCCCTGGCACTCACTCTCTTGGCCAAGCACACGCTAGGTTTTCCTGCTCCTGAGTGTAGATCACAGTGCGAGGAGCGTATCCTGAATGCTGGTGTGCACTGTGGCTCCGAAGATACTCATTTCTCACACTTTCAGTCAAGAGCCATCAATGGTAATGAGAATACCATTCTCAGTATTTCCTGAGCTGTGATTTGAATTCTTTTGTTGAATATTAAGTTGTTTAAAGGTCTTAGGAGTAGACCACACATCAGGCTCTTTGCTTTCAAATTCTGCAGACTTACAATTGCCAGACCCCTGTCCCTGGAAAAATTCAAATCCAGAGAATGTGATTGAAATGAAGAAGTAGGCACTTGAGAAGACCTCTAAAGCTGCATCAACCCTTCTGGAACAAAACACTTGAAGCCCATTTCCTTCCTTCGACTTTCGTTTAACCAATTGCTCTGCTTTGTTTTGAATTATTTTAGTTTTTTTTTTTTTTTTTTAAATATTGCAAAACAAGGGAACTAAAACGGTATGGTGATGATTTTTTTGGTATGATCAGCACCACTGACTAAGGATGAAAGCAAAGTCATCCGTACAACTTGGACCCTTTGTCAAACACACATTCAATAAAAACTGACTCCTACAAGGAAAACTCCAGAAAGGAACAGTTGCAATCTGGTTTTACCAGTGACCCACTGGAACAACGCGTCCTTGTGTCCTGTGGCTGTGTCAAGCACCACTGGAGGTGCTAAGCCCCATGTCTAGGACAGGGGAGGGGCAGTGTCCTGGCAGGACCTTGGATGCTGCTGTGGGAAGCCCCACTCTTCCCTCGGGCCTGTAGATGCTCGCTAAGTAAGTAAATGAAGGATAAAAGCTGGGCATCCTGGCTTTGTTTTGTATCTTCTCCTTTCTACCTTAAATGGTGGTCAGATTCCTGCTCAACTCTGCCCATAGGCAGTAGGCATGTCAATCCCTTAAGGAGGGTCATCTGAAGCCCACCACCCTGCATTTCATGCTGAAGACAACAACGTAAGAACAAGGATGATGTTTTCAAGACTCCTGGAACGGCAGTCCTTGCAGGCAGATCACCCTTGTTGGAAAGTTTCCCTGAGCCGGAGCGACAGACCCGGATGGGATCCAGGCTGCCCCGGAGCAGGAGCAGCATCACAGGGGCCACGAGATGGTCCCCTCCCTAGTGGTCACCCCTTCCCTGAGCCAGCGGGACCTCACGGAGGCAGAGCACAGTTGAAGGAGACTTAGCTACGGGGACTCTGCCCACTACTCAGTTCCTTCCCCCGCTGAAAGCCGAAGCTGGGGTGGGTTCCCTGAAGATGGCACTGAGGGCACTCGTCCCTCTCCTGGCGTAGCTACGCTGACTGCGTCCCTTTCCTGCCGCAGCACCACTTCTTCCCTTTGATTTGGGGGAAATGGCAGACCTGAAAGGCTGGAACTTGGTAACACTGCCAAATGCAACCCTACACCTTTAGACACAGTCTCACACAGTGACATCTGCAAACGGGGGGTGATGGGCCATGACCTCCCGGCCACGTTCTCCTACTTTGTGTAAGCCATAGCTTAAATCCAGCCCGCTGGGTGATTCAGATCTTCTCTCCCTATCCCAATTGTTATCATGAAAACTGAAGAAAATAGTGAATTTTACTAATGCCATCCCACTAATTTGAATTCGTGTATCAATAAGTGATATATACAAAACACACAGACACAAATAGAGAAGAAACCTTCTAAAGATACACTGAAACCTTCAAGGCACATGTAGACAGAATAAAGCCCTGAAAAAAAGGAGAGTTTTTCATGGAATTCTGGGCAGTGAAATTCTGCCGAAATAGCTGGGGTGTGGTCTTAAAGACAGGCTCTTCCTTTCTAACCGACTCTGGATGAGCTCCCCAGACCGCGCTCCGTGCTGGGACGTGCTCCGTATCATAAATGTCTTCACGAGCTGCTTGTGTCCCACACCCTGGTGAGAGCAGGGGCCACCCATTTGCGACCCCTCCAAGTAATGGAAAGAAGATGCCTTGATTCCTGTGGAGTCATTGAAATCACGTGTCCTCAGAGGAGACAGTACAGGCGAGGTGAAGACACACCTTCTCACTCTGCTTGCTCAATCCTGGAGGAGGGAACTGATGCTCTTGACCTACCATCCACTCGGAATTGGAATCCCTCAGGACCTTCCTGGGAGACCTGACCCGCCTGCGTGTGCTCACCAATCACCATTTTGTCCCAGAGCACACGGTTCTGGATGAGCACTGATTCGGGTGACTTAAGGGAGTGGCAGCAGAAGATGCTCTTTCACGGAAGACAAACATGTCAATTTTAAGATGGGAACTGACACCCTGCACCCAACCGGACAGAGATCTATGGCCAATTTCAGTGAAGTTGCCCAAAGCCATTGTCCCAGTGTCTGTCAAGTCGATGTCTGAGCTCCACTGTCCCCTGGTCCTGTCCACAGCCTTATGGCCAGGCCTGCAGGGTCCAGACTGACCACCCCTGGCAGCGCTCCCTTCTCTAAGCCCTCTCTCAGGAGGAATCCCTCCATTCGCCATTAGAGGGTCTGCTGGTCGCCCTGTCCGTGTCAGGGATGGACCCTGCCAGCCCCTCCTCCTGTCCCTCTTCCTCCTCAGGTTTCCTCCCACTGCCCCTAGCAGGTCACGCTTCTCTGACTGCAGGCTCTTCTCTGTCTCTGCAACTGGACCAATCGAAGCAGTCTTGACATTCTTATGTTCAGATTAGAGAGAGAAGGAAAGGAGAGAGGAAGGGAGGATTCAAGTACCTCAAATCCTTAGAAATCAACTTTGTACAAAAATTCTCCTAGAGACTGAAGAAACAGAGGCACGGTCTGGTTCAACCATAGGGATTAAGAACAAGCCACTTGGCCCGAGGTGCACTGGCAGATAATTCTAACTCCTGCATTTGCTTAGATGGTCTAATGATAGTAAGCAGAGTCTGGGTCTATAGATGGCTTGTTCTGGGTCCGTTCCTGTGTGGACCACGAATACCTGTAGCCCTCTCAGTCACCCCTGAGGTGGACGTAATCTCCAGGACCCTTGAACAGCTGAGGGACAGAAGACCATGAAGCAGGGAGCACACACGTGACCTCAGGGCAGTACACATCGAGACTGGGATGCCCTGGCTTTGGAACTCCGTCTAAACCAAGGTGCTAGGCGGGCTTCTCCTGCTGCCATGACGTTATGCAGATGAGCGTGGTGTTCAGACCGTAGGATGCCAGGCACATACACCATGATTACATCTCATTTCTATTTTAGACCCCACAGCACATTGCTGAGTGCAGTCAGTACTGAAGAAAACTTGGTGATTGGAGATACATTGTTCCAAATGAGCAATGCATGAGTTGCTTTATTCTTAAGAGTTTGAACTTCTTGCTATTCCTTTAGATGACACAATCAAGATATGCTCTTCCTTGGAAATTTCATTTTCATATTTTAGATTTATTTCTCTGTAGAAGTTAAATTTTTATAGTCTGGGAATATTATTTTATGCCATATGATTACACTCTCTGGTTTTAGTGCATATTGGGAATTGAAGACATTTAATAATATTTTTCATAGGGATTTTAAGGGAATGAACATGATGGAGCATACAGGTGATTTGTACCTGCCTGAAAAGTCCTTAATGTTAGTGGAATTAGCATCATTACCTCCTTTGCAGGTGACCACTGTCTTTCTCCTAGGGTGGAGAGCCTACAGTGACCAATGCATGATTTTATTTTCTTTTTTGCAAAGAGGAAAAACATTGAGAACTTCTGCACAGAGGAATTCCTTGGCCCTGGTTACCTGGCGGGTTCTGCTTGTGTGCTCCAAAGGTGTGGAAGTGGGGTACACTCTAAGAACTGCCAAGTGACTCCAAACATGGAGTCAGTGCAGAGTCCATCAGGACAGCTGGATGTGGACTGGGTCTGGGAGCCCAGGTGATCATCTTCATGACTCACCGTCTTTGTTATCATTTTCTCAACAGCCTGGGGAATAATGTGCAAAATTCTGCTCCCTGGACTTCCCTGCTGAGCCAGGGCATGCGTACAATTTCTTTTTTCAGAATTATTTCCTGGCTCTGTAGACCACTGTATTTCATTTTAAGGATTCATGGGCTATTTATGTAAATTGTTCTGAAATAATTAGATGAGCATTTAGGAAATTAGAACTAATTTTAAGTAGATGCAGCAGCCCCACGTTAGATGAAATGGCAAAGCTCTGAAGACCCAGAATTATTCATGAGAATATACGATTAATAGTGGCTCAATCCTAACATATGATGGTTAGACTTTAAGTGTGTCCTGTGTGGCAGGTCAATAATTGAATGAAGGAAGCAGTATTCAAAATGATCACCTCAAAGTTATGGACCATAATCTGAATAAATTCATAAAAAGCTTTACATTTTAGGGAAGAGAGCTCTAATGAGTATATGACCATCAAAACACTACTTCAATTCACTTTTGATCAGCGTGATATAGAACTAAAGAGAGCAATTCCAATTAAAGAAATTTACATAAGGTTGAGAAAGCATTATAGTCAGTTTGTATGCAAGATCAATACTTACTCATTTAAAGAAAACTATCGATAAGAAAAATTGCAGTCCACCTCACTACTTCACATCTCTGTCTTTGACTTTTAAGTAAATGAGCAGATCTGAGCCAGGTCACATGGAAATGCTTCGTGGTGTGACGCTGGAAAAAAGAGAGTGTGGTGTTGAAAGCTTGTTTGATCCTAGCGCCAGGAGTAAATTTGGCAGTCAACAAGGCTAAACGCCCTGTCTTGAGGGTAGCATGCCAGGATTTCAACATGAGAAGGCCATTTCTCTTGCTTCCAATCCAAAGTTTCTCTCTACAAGATGTAATTAATGTATTTACTAATAATTAACAATTGGAAATTGTCCCTTCCCCCATCTGCCTCCCGGAAGAAAAGAAATTTGCAAAGAGAGAACAGTATGAACTTAAAGAGGGCTTTTGTTCAGCTCCTTCTGTTTCTGTTTGTTAAGCAGTGTCAGTCTTGGCTGGGTGTGGTGGCTCAAGCCTGGGATCCCAGCTACTCCGGAGGCTTAGGCAGGAGAATGGCCTAGTTCAAGGCCAAACCCAGCAACTTAGTGAGACCTGTCTCAAAATAAAAAAGAAAAACCTCTGAGGGTGTAGCTCAG
Source organism: Sciurus vulgaris (assembly GCF_902686455.1). Classification (NCBI taxonomy): domain Eukaryota; kingdom Metazoa; phylum Chordata; class Mammalia; order Rodentia; family Sciuridae; genus Sciurus; species Sciurus vulgaris. Next base: position 2,618,751 of record NC_136465.1, on the reverse strand, counting down.
TGGAAGAGAACTTGCTTAGCATGAGCAAGTTTTGGCTTCATTCCTGAGTATTACAGAAAATAAAAATAGCAAAAGAAAAAACAAAGTAATGTCATTCTTGTCTTGTCAAGAAAATTTATTTACCATCCTTAAATATTTAGTATTAAGAAAATCATACCTTACGGAAGCCACTTTGGATGAAGCATTCAACACCGACTCAGCCCTTTCCTGATACAGTAATCCGAAGGTCCCGTGAAACTGCTGGGAAGCTGTCAGCTCTGTGAGCAGTGCCCGCCGTCTGAGGCGAGCCGTCCTGTCTTCCCAGGGAGAAGTACAGGAGTGAGCCTCTCATGGCCAGTGTATCGATGGCAGGAGGGCGGCCGTTACAAAACCGGTCTCTAAGGGACAGTCAGGAGCCTGAGCAGTCTCAACACCCTGAGTCCCAGAGCTCACAGTGTCCATGGTGGGTTGGGGAATGGGGTTCCCAGCCCGTGAGTCACACACAGGGAGTGAGGAGAAGGAGCGAGGACATGGCAGGCGCGGAGCCCCGAAGATCGACAGAGGCAGGAAGGAGCTGGGGGCAAACGACCTGCAGAGCAACAGCAGAGGTGGAGGAGCAGGAGAAACAACCCCGGCAAGGTGGCAGGGCCGCTGCCCAGGAAAGCAGAGCTCTCTCCACAGGGGAGGCTGCTGGCGAGGTGGGAGAAAGCAAGTTCAGGAGCAGAGCGGAGGTCCTTCCTGGCCAGGAGCCTCCCCTCCTGAGCCGGGAGGCCCCGCTGGCCTCCTTGGGGACAGCCCTCCTGGTGGCACACTTTCATCTGTCATGGTGTGTTCACGCCCTGTCCCGTGATCTTGCGCACAGGGTGTGCAGCCCCCTGGGCTTCAGACCTGATCTCCTAACCGCTGTTGCAGAGGAGACCAGTTTTCAGGAGCGTCTCAGTCTTTACTTTCTCAGTCTTTCTTTGAGAGTGAAGCCCGTAAACACTAACAGTCCGGGACCGTGGCTCTGTGGCTGTGCAGCCGCTGCACATTGAACGCCCCGTCTTCCCAGGGCCCTCCTGGGCGCAGATGGCTTCCCGTGAGGAGCAGTCCTAACACAGTTATCCTGGGCAAGAGTGAGGAGGAGCTGGAGGGAGCTGCCCTGTGACCTCAGCGCCCCATCTGAAGGTCTGTGGGTCCTGCCGATCTGGGCAGCGGGTTAGGATAGGTGACCTCAGATCGCTGCTGGCCAGGGTTGGACAGTCTGACAGAGCACAGGCTCTGGTGGCCAGGACAGGCGAGCGCATGGAGGGAAGTGGGCACTGGCCCAGCAGAGGCGCAGTCACAGCATCTTAGCCACGGAGACCACGTGACCGCCTTCAGCTCCGTCCCTTCCTGAACTGGTTGAGTCCCGAGGCATACCAGGAGGACCTCCCCGGAGGGGCCTTGTGTTGGGATCCCCACTGCCTTCCTAGCGGCCACGTGCTAGGGCCAGACGGTCTGTTTCATAAAGTTGCCTCATGATGGGTCATTTTTTCTCTTGTGGGGGGTTCTCTCTGCTGCCCAGACTGGCCTCTCTGTTGCTCAGACGGGCTCCCCTGGTCCTCCCATTCAGCTTGCCGAGGAGCTGGGACACCACGGCCCCTGGCCTGCCAGCGTCAGAGTCCTTAGCAAACCCCAGGGCCCGTTTTCATCCCTCCACAAATGCCTTAGGACTTCATTGCAGCCTGGGGCAGAGATTTCTTATTTTACTACAATCACTGCCTTTTATTTTAATAAGAAGACGAGTGTTTTTATTTAGTGTATGTAGGTTTAAATGGTACGAATTTCAGGGTCACCGTTTTTTACATGAAAAGGAAACCAAACCCTATCACACCACCCGGCTGCCAGAGACTGAATCCTGAGAGGAAGCGCAGGAAAAGGAAAAGGCGGGTCTTTTACATTTTCCTAAAGCAGCCGCTCCCCTGGGGAGGCCCCGCCCTTCCTGGGTCTCCTGCACTGCATGGAGGAGGGTGAGGGAAGGCCCGCGGCCTCTGTGGCTGCAGCTGAGGAGCCCTGCTGCCCTCGGGCACCGCCCTCTGCCCACCTCTCAAATACAGGGCGGGTGGAGACCCGGGCCTCGGCGTGCCAGGCTGACATTCTACCATGGAGCCCGTCCCAGCTGTTCCTCGGCGCACGACTGTGATCAGGTCAGAGCTTCTGTCCCTTCTCCTGAACCAGTCTTTTGTCTACTCTGACTTTTTAAAAGACATTACTGAATTTTTAACTGACATAAAAATGGCTTACATTTATGGGGTACAACACAGTGTTTTGTAAGACATCACATTGTTGAGGGCAAATCGAGCTGATCAGCATGCTCACTTATCGCTTTGTATGTGAGAGCACTGGAAAATCTCTCAGCAACTTTTGAGAACAGGAGTATTGTTGTTAACTATACTCTCCACGCTGTACGCTGGCTGGCTTGAGCCTGCTCCTCTTGTCTCACTGAAATTTGGATCCTTCGACCATCTAGCCCCACCTCGATCCCTCCTCAGCCTCTGCAAGCACCTCTGCTTCTACGAGGTGACTTTGTCAGATGCACCTACATGTGAGACCATGCAGTATTTGCCTTTCCATGCCTGGGGTATTTCACTTTGCCTGATGTCCTCCAGCTCCATTCATGTGACGAGACACAGGACTCCCATCTTCAAGGCTGAATGGTATTCCAGGGTGTGTGTGGACCACATTACCTTTATCCATTCGTCTGTTCATGATGGGTTGCATGTCCTGGCATGAAGAATAGCACTGTAGTAAATGTGGGGTATAGATATGCCCTCAGTATTCTGATCTCTTCCATTGCATGTGTACCCAGTAGTTGGACTGATAAAGATCTGTGGCTCTATTTTACTTTTTTTATTGGTGCTTGGGGAAACTCAGGGCCCACCCATGCAAGACAAGCTCTCTACCACTGATCTACCCTATTTTTAATTTTTTGAGGAAACTCCATAGTGAATTCCTTGCCAGCTCTGCCAATAATATTTAATTTCTTTTCAAATATGGCAAGATTGAGACTGAGACGTTGTGAGATTCCACAGGGCGAGGGGACGAGGCAGCCACCCAGTGTCAGTCAATGTCAAGAGCTTGCTGATCTCATTCCATCCAGCACTCAATCCTTAAAAAAAAAAAAAAAGCATTTAAAAACCAACCAGTTACGATCTAACCACCCGCCCTGTATTTGAGAGGTGGGCAGAGGGCGGTGCCCGAGGGCAGCAGGGCTCCTCAGCTGCAGCCACAGAGGCTGGGGGCCTTCCGTCACCCTCCTCCATGCAGTGCAGGAGACCCAGGAAGGGCAGGGCCTCCCCAGGGGAGCGGCTGCTTTAGGAAAATGTAAAAGACCCGCCTTTTCCTTTTCCTGCGCTTCCTCTCAGGATCTCTAGGAGATGCATTTTTAAAACAACACACTTAATAAAACATTTTAAAAATATTGTATAAAACCCAGCCAACTGGATATTTCACTTAAACTGAGAAGGCAGGCCCAAGATGAAGGGAGCTATCTCCTTTTTCATGTTCCAAGTTCTGCAAAGCTTGCTTAGTTTTGCAAAATTAGATAATATTTGGTTAAATAAATTTCTAAGAAAATTTATTGCTGCTATTCCTCTGTTATGAAATAAGATGAAGGCATTCTAGGGTTTTGCCACGTTTTCCTTGAGCCTGCTGTTAAAGATTACCACATCTAAATCGGGTCCTTGAGTGTCTCAGCCACGGGCTGCTTCACAGTGGAGGACGCTGAGCCTCCAGATCTCGGGGAGGAGATTTTTGTGGGTAATTTAATGCCCACACTGTCCCTCAGCACTTCACTCAGAGAGACTTAGCTCACGTCCAATCAAGTAAAGCGCAGGGTCCTCCTCTCTGACATCCCCAGCAAGGACAAACTGAGGTCCACACACCATGGGAGAGCTCTCGTCTTCAGGGACACAGGTCGGCAAAAGCACGGCTCTAATTCATGGCAGTGTTTGAAACAAAAATGTCATATAGACCTCAAGTCTAGGAATGTAAACAAAATGGAATAGGTCATTTTTTAAAAGCACACACATAGCACGTAGCACTGAATTTACTTTTATCTTAAATTGTTAAAAAAAAAAAAACATGTTTTAACCCTGCATTTTAATTGGAGAAAAGCGATTTTTTGAAGCTTTCCTGCTGCATTTCTAGATGGCCTTTTGTTCTGATGGCAACCTCGTGCTGTGGTAGTAGGGCAAGTCCCCGCGAGTTCTGTGTTGCTGTTGTGATTGGCTCCTGTCCAGTCTCCAAACTGCTCCAACCCTTCATCACATCTTCCTATCGCCTCCAGAGGGAAGTCCTTTCTTGTGTGTCCACCCTGCTGTCTCACATGTGACGTGGGCTCCTAAGGACAGTGAGGGCCTTGCTCACTTTTGCAGAGTATCGAGCGGAACTGGTCTGAAGGTGACTTCCTGAGTTCTTGATGGCGATTGTGCTTAGTGTCTTGCCTGCTGGCCACTCTTTACTGCACGCACTGTGCCCTTCTTAATATGCTACACACATTGAAATATTGCCTTGTAAATCATATTTTTAGGATTCGCTCTAAATATTATGGTGAATTCAAATATTTTCTCAAGGGTAAGCGGCATGAGGTTTCCACATGGCTTCTATATCCCACACAGGTGTGCATCTGCTATATCCCTAAGTTTACAGATTTCTTCTGAAGGACTGGGGTCCCCAGAAATCTGTTTTAGATGAGCAGGTTGTCTATTGCATCTTTATTTTTTTACATACAGAGTTAGGATTCTCTGTCTGCAAGTAGGAGTGAATTGGACACAGAGTGCTCAGGAAATAGAATTGGGTTGTCTCATCATGAAGTTCAGCTTGTTCTAATTGGAAAGCACCCAGAAACCACTCCAGACACGGGAACTCATGCAAGAGATTTTATTAAGTGGACAGGCAGAGTGTCTGCCCGCAGGGTGAGATAAAGAGAGGGAGAAAATGAGAGAGAGAGAGAGAGAGAGAGAGAGAGAAACAGAGGAGGAGGAGGAGAGAGAGAGAATGAAGAGGAGAGAGAAAATGGCAGGGGAGCTATTCTTAAGTAGTGGGATTTCGCGGACTAATAAAGAGGGACCCATGACTGACTAGGGAGTTCATGGACTAACAATCTGGGTTGTAAAATAGTGTGGGGAGGGAGAAAAATGGCGGCAGCAAAATAGCAGATCCGAGGCCAATAGTAATGGCTGGACATTGTCCAGTTTCTGGCCCAGGTTCACTCCTGGCTCCTGTCTGAGGGCTTCAGGCCGCACATGCTCTGGCAGAACGTCCTGCTGGAGCGGTGGCCAGACATAGAGTTACAGAAGGACCTGATGGGCCCACGCCCTGAACTGCCGTGGGTGGTGAAGGGCCCCTGAGGTTCAAAGCCTCGGAGGGGAGGGCTGCCAGCAAGGAGGAAGGCCACTCTCTGCCCTGTGCTCTCCTCTGGGCTCTCCCGGCTCTCGTGGGGATTAGGAGAGAGAAGCTGGCACCTTTACATGAGCAACACCTCCAGGGAAGAGAGCTCTGCACTTCCACCTTGGTAAGAGGCTGGCTAAGGCGGAGGACGAAGAGCTCACCCCAGCTGAGAAGCAGGGCTGCTGTCGGATCAGGGCTCAGGAGCAGTGGCCCCGCCGCCTGCTCTTGCTGCCTCAGAGGCCTGTTCTGGGTGGCAGCGTCTCTCCCTCGTACCTTCCCCCTCCCTACTCTTTTGTCCTGGGGCCCCTGGGGCCCTCGCTCGCAGAGGCCTCTGAACCCCTCTGATGGGGACCTGCTCCCAGGCTGCAGATCTGGCCCTCCCGGGACCTTGCTTCCAGATGTATCTGCTACCCCAGCATCCTCTGGGGCATCTGTGTGGCTGGGGATCTGGATGATAGGATACTCCACACCCCATATTTCCCAGAGCACACTGCTGGGTGTCAAACGGAGCTTTTCCCAACTCCTGCAGGGAGAGGATCTTAGGGTGGTGGGAAGTGCTCCGGAGCCTTTGGGCCACCATCCTTCTATGATTCTCACCTCCACAGGACTAAGATTATGCTGTCCGCTCCTTCAGAAGATGAAGTTTGGAGACCCATCCTCAACCAGACCCCATTCATCTTGGAAATTTAGGAAACTCACCCCATTTTCTTGCAAACCACGCCTACCTCTCTTGCCCCTGATGGCAGCTCATTTCCAGTGAGCGCGAGCATGCCTGCGCTGTTAAAAATCACTCAAAATGGGTGAACGTGCAGGGAAGCACTCGTTTCTCTTGTCTTTGTGTGTGTGCAGGGGTAGGTAGCCTCCGCATGGTCACCTCCGCATGGCCACTGCAGTAGTGCCTCCTGCCGGAGGCACGTGGATGTAAGCATCACCTCGGTCCCCACCAGTGTCCATGAAGGGTTGGGCCTGCTCGCCTGAGCTGTGTTTATGCCTGACCTACTTACAAGAGTGTCCTTGTCACATCACTTATGCAACTTCATGAAATGTTACATAAACTGAAAAATACAGATTTAAAAGACAAGTACGTGTCTGTCAAAAAATAGCTAGAAGTGAAAGTCACGGCCAAATTAGCTGCAGGTGAGGTAGAGTAAGCCATTGTGATCCACCCCTGGAGGATGAGGATTGAGCACTAAGATGGCCTTGGGCTCCCCAGTTCCTGCTGGAGCAGAGAAACCAAGACCCTGAGGTCTAGAGGGTCCCTGGTACTTGGCTTTGCCAACACTCTGCTGCCTGCAGTCCAGGCTCAGCTGTAGGGCTACCGCCCGCACGTGACCACACCTTCCATGCACCGACTGAAGGAAGCACACTGTCCTCCGTAGGGACTTCTGCACCTTCTCCCGCCCTTTGCAGGCAGTGTGAATGATGCAAGACCAACAAATGCCGGACAGGAGGCCCCACAGCTCAGCTGCCTAGAGGCCAACTCTGGTCTAGCGAGTCGGCCTGGCCTCCAGGTCTGGGGTGTGGTAGGAGTGCATGCAATGGGACAGTGCTACTCGCTGGGCTCTGGACACCAGGCTGCCCTGATGCATCAGCAGACCCCACAGGAGCACCTGCCCCTGTCCCCATGAGCTCAAGGCCAAGAGCCCTTCCCTGCCTGCCAAGATCCCCGTGAGGCCCTGTGTCTGCTCTGATCCCGGATCAGCGGGTGTTGCTCAGGATCCCCACACCCTGCCAGCCAAGGCCGGCCTGTAAAGAAGAGGGGCTACGTCTGAGGGGTGAGGAAGCTTGCTCCTCCCCAGACTCCTTCACTCTTTGCCTCTACCTTCTCCTCGCTGGGTGGGTTGGCCTGCTTCCTCTGGTTTTCGTCAGTGCGCTCAGCCCGGTTTCTTAGGCTTCTCAGCTCATCAACATGTGTGCAGCACTTCTTCGACCTTGCTGATGCTGTGCTCAGTCCAAACAAACTGGTTTCCATGCACCACTACGATTTCACATCTTTTCAAGCACTACTAGAAACTCATATTTCATAAATCCCTGTCTTTCTGTTATACCATTTTTTTGCTAACAATGTCATTTTAAATTAATTCCTGAACAACAGTTTATATCAAGTTTGGTCATACTGCAGGTGAGTTCTAAGGTACCAGGGAGAAGGATGGTGTTTTTGTATGTGCGTGTGTGTGTGTGTGTGTGTGTGTGTGTGTTGTGGGAAGAAGGGGCAGAAGCGTGACTTCCTGACAGCACCGCCCGCTCTAACACAGAGCCACATCATTGCAGTGAACTCTGCCTGACTTGTTGCTGTGTGTGTGGCTCCTCATGTGGTGACGGTGGCTTTTCACATTAGTGAGCCAAGTTCAGATCATCCTGTGTGACAACAGTAAGCTGTCACGGGTGAAAGGAAGCCCGTCTGTCTGAGATGCAATGGCTGACTCTGTGCGGCTGCTATCCGGTCAGATGGCCCTGCTGGACTGGAAGGGAAGCAGCACATAGCAGCCACTGACAGGAGTCAGTCTGGCATCTGTGGCCCTGCCTGGGGAAAGCCACCTTTGGGTCTGGTGGGCACACAATGTGACAGCTTCCCTTCATGGACCACGGCTCCCCGGGACTCTGAGGAGCGGCCTCTCCAGGTTGCCTGGCCAGAGCCTCATATTTCCAAATTACCCATATTCACCAGCTTTGACCTTAAAGACAACACACAGAGAAGAAAGGGCCTGGAAAGAAGAGAAAGTGAAAATATGAAACTTTAAAAACTCTGATCGTGTGTTTCCAACTGGTACTGTACATGGTTGGGGAACTGATGTGACCCGGGGTGAGTCTTCAGTGTTTCTCACAGACTCCATTTCTGAGGTCTTTTGGGTTTGGAGTTCAAGGGCTGCTAATAGTGTCAGAAGGGCTGACTGTGCTGTTATGAAGAGGAAGGAAGGAAGGAAGGAAGGAAGGAAGGAAGGAAGGAAGGAAGGAAGGAAGGAAGGAAGGAAGGGAGGGAGGGAGGGAGGGAGGGAGGGAGGGAGGGAGGGAGGGAGGGAGGAAGGAAGGAAGGAAGGAAGGCAGAAAGGAAGGAAGGAAGGGAGGGAGGGAGGGAGGAAGGAAAAGAAAGAAAGGGAAAGGAAGGTGAGGCAGGAAGGCTAGGTGTCAGGATCAGTGAGGTCTCATCGGCTCATTCAACAGTGAGCAGGTGGAGATTCGCCACTGTGGGTTACTGCACTTTTTTAAAGCCTTTCTGCCTCTCACAAAGGTAGGTGTTCAGGTCCTCAAACCTCAGGGTAAAAAATTCTCTGCCATGACCACAATACTCCTTAGCATCATAACAACGACCTTTTCAGAAAGGCAAAATCAGAGGACAAATCTAAGCTCTATTTGGCAGAAACAGGCGAGAGGAGTTTAGAAACTATAAGGTGAAGGTAGATTGCTTCACCAACACTGTTAGAGGAGCATGCGGGAGTCTGCCCACCACAGATTCATTTTACCTGGCCTTGATTACTCTCAACCACAGTCCACAGACATTCAGAGGAAAGTTCCAGAAATAAACAGTTCATAAGTTTAAACTGTCACACCACTCTGGGTGGCACATTGAAATCTCCTTCTGTCTTGCTCCATCCCACCTGTGACATGAGTCATCTCTGTGTCCAGTGGATCCACGGTGTGTAAGCTACTCACCTGTGAGTCATCCAGGAGGTCAGACATGATTCTGCTTAACAGATCACCTGCATGGCATTGCAATGCATAGGTTCATGTAGCCCTCATCGTACGTATGAGTGGCCCAGAGGAACAAGATAGTGATGCTTAACCATTTGTTACAGTATATTGTCATCGTTTTATTTTATGCTCATTACTGCTCATCTCTCACTGTGGCTAGTTTATGAATTAAGCTTCTCATGGGTATTAGTAAAGGGAAAACTGTATACCTGAGGTTCAGTAGCATCTGTGCTGGCAGGTAGCCCCAGGGTTGGAGCATGTCACCCCAAGGATAAGGGTGGATCATGGTCTTCGCTCTGGGACCAGAGTAGCAGCTTCCCCTCTTAGAAGGCGCCTGCTGTCTCCAGTTGGCATCTCTGTACTTCATCTCCAACCATGCGGACACGCCCAGGTCACTGCTGCACAGTCCACAGGCAGCTGATCCCCTCGTGGACAACTTTGGCTGTAGAGAGCTTTCAGGGCCTTAGGCAGATGGACACGCCTCTTACCGAAAACAAAAATCAGAAAACAAAAGCAATTGTTTGCTATTATTTCAAACTCACAGAATAGTTGCAAGAATAATCACAGGGACTTGAATCTTTGGGGGCTGGGGGTGCGGCTCAGTGGTACAGCACTTGTCTCGCACTTGCGAGGCACTGAGTTTGCTCCTCAGCGCCACATTGAAAAACATACATGAATACACAAAGATACTTTGTCCATCTACAACTGAAAAAACATTAAAATAAAAATAAAGAACTGGAATCTTTGGCCCTCAGTCAGAACATTTTGTTACATTTTCTCTTTCAGAGGCTCTCTCTTTCTCCCTCCCATTTCTTTTTGCTTTCTCTCTTACTCTCCTTCTTTCTCCCCACAACCAATACTTTGTTATCTGTGTCCACGAAATCAGTATCTTACAAGACGTGCTTTCTGATTTTCAGACTTACAAAGTTTAACTCAGTATTTTGCGCAGCATCGTCCTGCTGACTCTTGCAGGGTGCACTGCCCTGGGTAAAGCCTTTCAGGACACGTTCCCCTCCTACCTGAGGAAGGCACTGGGCTCCTGCCCCCGGGCGCCCCGGGCCTGATGTTCCTCGCCCTTTCTCTGCCTTTCACGGTGCAGAGGCCTGGAGAGCAGCTCTCTCTGTGCCGTTCACTCTTGAGTCCGGGTCCAGGTGGGCCTGCCCCAGAGCCAAGGAACTCTGTGACGTCCCATCGCCATGGTCCAGTGCAGGTGTGTGACCAGGAGCACTGTGGCCACCTCAGGAGTGGCCAGGTGGAGGGAAGGTAGGGGGCTAAGAAACCGTGGAGTGTCATGTTTTCATCTGTCTGCCTTACCTGCCCTCCCCACACGGAGGCCGTGGGTCCTCACTCCCAGCGACGCCCCAGAGGGCTCGGACCAGCTCCTGGGGCTGGATCTCCTGTGAGGGTCCTGTAGCCGTGGGGCCCATGGAACACGCCCCCTGGGAGGAAAGGGCCCTGCCAGGTTGAACGTGCTTTTAGGGTGCCAATGAGGGGGAAGCAGGGCAAACTCAGGGGCCCTTGGACAGCCTTGGGCAGGAGCCGAGACAGGCACTCAGTGTCTGTGGATGCCGATCTGCTATCTCCGTGGTCCCCCTGCCAACCAGGGAAACAAAGTCACAACCCCTTGAGGCCCAGCCACTAAACTGCCACACTCTCATTTACATCTCAAAGACACGGATTATCCTCTTAACAGATGCAATTTTCCCTTATTTGCAAACAAGGGTTTTATTTTTTGAATTAAAATAGAGTAACATTGTGGGATTTTATTAACACCCCCCAAAATTCCCACCTAACTTGGGCACATAACCCTCCTTTTTTCACATACGTGTGCAAGTAAGTTTTTTTCTTTCACATATGACCAAATGCTGATTTAACTGATCTGTTTGCTTTTTACATTTCATATATTTAGTGTTTTTCTATGTTGATAAACATTCCTTGAAATGGCATTTTATGACTGGAGGGTTTGCCACATTAATATAAGTTTCTTTTTGTTGAAAATTTAGAATATTTCCAGTTTTTAATGTTAGGCCAGAAAACACAATAAATATAATTATAGCTAATATCGAAAATAAATTGACTTATTTCTTTAGGATAGTTTGAAGATAGGATTTATGAGAGTTAAAGGAAAATATATTTTTGAAAATTATAATATTCTGTCTGAATTTTTGCATACGTGATTAAAATGTATTGATAATGGAGGTGTCGTTATTATAGAGTGTCAGCATCTTAGCAGACATCCTTCTTCTGGTATATCTTTTTAAATAATGTCTCCATAGGTGCCAGTCACAGCCCCTGTCCCTTGCCCAGCCTCCTGTCCCACAGCTTGTGCCCGTTAGGAGCCTTGCTTCTTTCAGGTGTCAGGATGCAGCGTGCTTTTCCTCTCCGGACGCGCAGTCTCACTGTCTCCTGCCTCCCCTCTCTTAGCTGAGAGCGTCCTCTTCCAGAACCCACCAGACCCAGACTTTGCAGCTCACCATCTGCCTCATCTGACTTCTCAAACATTCTCCTCAACAGGGCGGTCTGTGTGCCTAAGTGCCCCGTGGCTGCCCTGTGCACCTGTCCCGAGGCGAAGGTCTGACGCCAGCTACTCTGTGGGTCTGGGGAGGTCTGGACCCCCTGCCATTTGTCTTCTCCACCAGCCTTGGCTGAATGGAGAAAGGGAGCCCTGGGCATTGCTCTCACGTTACTGAGGAGGCTCGCAGGAGGCACTGGGCAGAGGCAGGATGGGGAAGCTGCACAAGGCAACATTGTAACAAGCTGCTGGATTTGGGCCCGGGGCCACAAGGAACAGTGAGGAGACAAGAAGAAATACAGGCATTGGAGAACCCCTGACGTTTGCTCCCTTTAGGGATGAAATGTCAGTAAACCTGGCACCCCAAGGACCAGTGAGGGCCACTACAAACGTGGCGCTAGGCACTATGCCTGGCCTCTGTTCTTTTCTGGGGCTCGCCCCTTTCTGGTGAGTTCTTTCAGGTGTTCTCCTCATCCGCTCTTCTTCCTCTTCCGGTCTTCTTTTTGCTAACGTGGGCGAAAAGCATCGATGTGCAAAAAGTCTCTCGGTGGGTGTCGCCTCTCCTCGCTGTCTCCGCTCTAAGATCGGGGCTCTGCAGATGAGCCCTCCTGGACCGTAGGAGGCCTCACGCTGCAACTTCTAGAGTGAGACAGAACGTGAAGCCATCCAGCTGGAGCCCCAAGCTCTCAGGAAGCCCGTCCAGCCAGGGCGTTCACCCTCTTAGGAACAGTGGTTCCCAGTACCGGTACCTGGTCAGCGCTTCCAGCCCAGACGGTGACCCCAGGTCCAGAGCTCCAGGTTCAGGTCTGGGGTGGCCGAAATGTTGAAAACACAGCCTGCAGACTTTCCTTAGAGGTAAACCTCAGGCGGCTTTGACTCCCGGTGTCCTGTGTTCGTTGTTAGCAGTTCTTGAGCACAACACAATCAATCCATGCTGCTGTTCTCTTTTAAAATGTTCTTTCTGCCTCATCTTACCCAGATCTTAGCTCTTGCTCAGACAGCAAACCAATCAAGCTCACTAACTCATGAATGAAAAAGCAGTGGAGGTAACCAAGGACGGATAATGCAGTGGCCCTGAGCTTCGCCCCTCCTCCCTCTCAAGATGAGCAGCCTCAGGGGCCAGGCAGGTGCTGAGAGGCCGAGCAAGTGGATCTGCTCAGGGCCCCGTGAGTGGCGGGTCAGTTTCCAGGGGCACTGCCCACCTGGCCCTCCTTCTGTGCCCCCCCCCACCTCTTTTCAGCGGCTTCTCGGGTCTGCTGCCTGTCTTGGATGTCTACTACCGTCCCTGAGGTGGACTCCTATGCCTTCCCGAGCTCTGGCTGTGGGTCTCCTGCATCCGTGTAAGTGCTGCTTCTTCCTGGAGTCTAACTTGCCCTCTGAAGTCCTTCAGGCCAGTTCCAGACCACTTACTTGTTCTCCTATGCCCCAGCGCTCAGATCCACAGCTACCCCCACTCAGTACCACAGGATTTCTTAAGATGTATTTTTAAGTTTGTTAACTCTGCATCCTGCCTCTCCCTGTCTGTTTTTATTTCAGTTTCACCTATTATGTGATTTTATCTCTAGAAACTCAACATTGAAAACTTTATATTTCATCTCTAGAGGTGCCGCTAGGTGTATTTACCAACTCTGCTTGAAAAGTTTTATTACCCTCTTGTTCCAGCAGTATTTTCTGGCCTTTCTTTTATTTATGGGTACAGATTAAGCCGCTTATTTTATGTTCTGCTTCCTTTGGAGCCATGTCCCCAGCCGCCCCTGCTCACCATGCCATGCTTCTCCATTTGCCATTGACTGCTTTCTCGGTTCTCCGGGCGACTTATGTTCTTGGGGACTCGCACTGGGGACCCTCTGAGGCCTGAATGTGAGCTGTGTTCCTCGGGACAGGAGCGGTATGTTTTGCCGGTTGCCTTGGGTCACCGCCTGCCTCGTGGTCTTCACCTGAGAGGTTTGGAGCCCACAAGGCTCCCTGATTTGGAAGCTGACTCAGGCTTCACGTTCCAGGTGGTGATCCCCTGTCACAGGGTCAGGCGGGGAAGGGCGAGTTCTGCCGCATCTCTCCCAGTGCCTGTCCCAGTGGGTAGATTCCCTAGCGCCTGAGTCTTTACGGGGCTTCATCCTCTGACCCTCTGTGTGTGGGTTACCTGTGACACGGATGCTGGCCCTGGACGTGACGGCCACATCCTCACAGGTCGGGCACACATGTGAGACTCCACTCAGGCAGCCCCGGGGCACAGGTGTGCGTGTTCTACCAGCGCAGGGCGCTCTGGCTTGCAGGTACTCAGCTCTCACCTGTTTGCTCCCGGGTTCACTCCGTGCTGATTTTTCCTGTTTACCTTTATCTGAGATAATTTACACACATTGCTCAAGTCCTGAAACCTGACTGAGGTTAGTACATCAAGAATAGGAAAATCAGGGTCTGAAGAAGGGCCAGGTCACCCCGCTGCAGAGCGCGGTGGCAGCCACTCCAGGCTCCTGTGGAGTTCTTGGCTGCCTTGGCAAAAGTGAAGCACTTCCTGGGATTCCTGCGTAGACATAAGCATCACTATTCTCTCACAAATCTTTTGACCTCTAGAGGGATGAGAAGCATCTCATGGCAGAGGTAGGAATTGTGATTTTAAAAGGATTTTCTGAGTTTCATCCACTCCTTTACAGTGCTGGAAATAAAATAATTTACCCAAAAGGCCAAATCATACTTTATGGTGAGGCTTTATATATCCTATCAGATAAAAAAAATGCCACTTGATAATGGAGGAGGACCGGTGTGGGCGTTGAGAAGAACCTGCTTCCAAGACCGTCTCCAGCTGAAGTCATGGCACCAGGACGAGGGGCCGGCTGGGGCCCTGTGGGACGCGTTTTCTTGTCTGCGGAGGAGAGCCGCATGCTCTCCACTCCCCTGGATTCGTGTGGGGTCCGTGAGTGTCAGTGTGGAAGAGGCCACTGGCAGCTCTTGCTGCCCCTGAGCTTCACAAACCCAGGCCCTGGCCAGCCTCCCGTGTTGACTCCCTCAGCTCCTTCAGGATTTCTCAGAGGCCTGCTGAACCACAGCCTCTGATGCCACTCTTGATGGGGAAGTAAACCCAGCACTGAACATTCATGAAGTCAAAAGATGAGATCAACTCTATGAAGCTGTTTTGGTGTGTGATTTGGCTCTTTTTCCTTCACAAACAAGGCTCCATCTAACAAATCAGGGACACTCTTGGGTCTTGAACTGACAGCATTTTTGTTTTTAAACATTCATGGAATGAGAACTCCACACCCCAAAGTCTTCTTCTATGGCCCTGCAGCCCCCTGGGAACAACCCCTTCCCCACACAGGGCTAGGGAGCCTTGACTTCATGGGCAGTGAATGTCTTCCCGGTATATCAGAAACGAGGCTTAGAGATGGACAGTCTCCTACTTGTCAGATGCCACAGGTGTGATCCAAGGAAATCCACCTTAGCAGGAAGGCTGGCTTCGCAGACCACCTGAGTACATGCTGTGAAGGACCTCCTGGGACCTGCCAGACCCTAGATACCAAGACCATCCTTGCCAGAGTCCTTTGGGCTCGTAATTGAATAGTTGGCAGTGCTTTCAATAAACTGCAGATAACGATCTCACAGTCTTGTGTTTAAACGTGGTGTGTGTAGACTGGAGGTTCCAGGCTAGCCAGGGGCCCCATGGACTGGCTCTGCCTGGACTCGGCTGTCCTGGGCACACTGCTCTCCCTGCTGACTAGAGTGCTGTGGCTGCACCAGCCTCCAGATGAAGCCGGTCCTCTCGCAGCAAAGCTTCTTTTGCAAGAAGGGACAGGAGGAAAGAGCAGCTGTCGGCGGGACAGACGAGGATCCTCAGACAGCTCTCGCAGGCCTGCAGGTGCTCCGGCCGCCGCCCCTCCTCATCTCCTCAAGCTGCACCGGTGGAGCACCTGCCAGCTGTCACAGTGAGCACAGCAAACACCTCCCCGTCCTCATCCAGCTGTCAGCCAGGGTTAACAGAAGATGAACACGGTAACATGGGCCCCATGAAGATACTGAGGACATTCTATGCAAAAAAAAAAATAATAATAATAATATGGTTGAATTTTTGTTTTGGGCTCTGGAAATGTGATGCAAACTTGAAGGTGGGAAAGAACAAGTGTCTGAATCAACGAACAGGTGAAAACAGCTCATGGGAACCAGAAGGGCTTGGCCTTTGGCCAGGACCTCACGTTTTCCATGTATCATTATGTCCATGTCAGCAGACAAGTTTCAAATGAAGGGATGGGGACTCATGACGATGGAGGGATCTTAAGATGTTAGTTAAGAGGCGCGAGGTGTCCACCGGCTGGTCCACCAGGGGTGGCAGCCAAGTCTCCTCATTTTCCTGTTCTCTGCATCTCAGCTGTCCTTCACGTCCTCAGTGGCTATTCCTGTACCGTTCAGTTGGACATCGAAGTCGCGGACACACGAGGGGCTTTCCCAGTGTAGGCCGTGGATGAACCAGCTTCTGTCCAGTTGCATGGGGGGCAGCACGGCCTCTTCATTTCCCTGCGCTCCTCTTCTTTTTAAACCCTGAACTCGCCTGACTCCTCGGGGAAAGCACTGTCCGGCAGGACGTGGCAACTGGCGTCTCTCAGGGAGTGCCCCTCCCTCCGCGGTTCTGTGCCAGTGGAGTGGTCCAACACGGGGCCTGGGGTTCCTGACCTTCACTCTTTCCTGTTCCTGTGAAGTCCAGCAGCCTGTGCGCAGCCTCCAGCAGGCCCATTAGGCCTGGGCTCGAATGGGCAGTCTTACATCAGTAGTTTTTGTAGTAAACCAGAGGTAATGCTCAATGGGAAAGGGAAGACAATCTAGAAATTTAAGAAATGTGACCCTGGCTTCCTCCTCCAGAAATCATTTCTGGATTTCCGTCCTACCAAGAAATAGAAAATCGTCTCAGGCTGTCCTGAGCCTCCTTCCCTCTACTCACTCCACTTTCCTCGTAGCATGATCGCATTGCAGGAGCTTTCCTGGGGCCCCAGCCCGGGGAGGACGTAGTCCTGGTCACCTGTGCATGTTGGCATTGGTGTGGCGGGCTCTGGGCTCTGGGTCCAGCCCCGGGCCCGCTCTCTCTCCTGGCTTGGGCCTTTTCCTATCTGTTAACTTTCTACTCTGCGGAGAGAAACACTTCCCTCGGCCCAGCCTACACGTACTTCTGCTCAACAGACAGTTGAGGATTTTTAAAAGGCAGATGCTGACTTGACCAGACTGTCCATGGGAGGGAGAAGCAGCACACCCTCTGCTATTTCTTCAAGTCCTGTGCAGCCTGTGGGGGGGGGCTGAGCCCCTCAGCACACACCCAGCCTTCACGTTCTCACTCTGCTCTCCCTGAGCAAGGGCGGCTAACCTGGAAACGGAGACCTGGACTGATGTGTATTTTTCCATGTGGATCGCTCACTTTTTTTTTTTTTTTTTTTTTTCTTATATACTTACTTAGTGTGTTGTTGGCTCTAATACCTGGTACTAATACCCAAGATATGCTACAGTAGGTTTTTGAAGTATGGTGAAATATGAAGGAAAAATATCACTTAGAAGAAAGAAGGTGTTGTGCTGAAGAACCAGTCTGTTTCCAGCCCTGGTTCCTTGGTTCAACCCGTGCGTGTGCCTTTGCAGAGCTGGGGGTCAAGCCCGTGGCCTGGGGCATGCCTGACAGTGCTCCCCCAGAGAGCTCCACCTGCGGGCAGCATGGTCATGAACGCAGACTGCTGCTGAACACCTCTGCCTCAGATAGCTAGGTCTGCATCTGAATCACAGGGTCAGGGGATGGTGTTCAGTCCATGAGAAGCAATGCAATATCACAGTTTTACAAAGCGTTTTCTTGAGCTAGGTGAGATGAAACCATTCAGTTTGTGCTTCCTGGCAAGTACTTTTATTTATTTTATCATAGTTCCTCAGGAACAGTCCTGAAGTTATAATAGGTAACATTTATCAAATCTTAGAACTTGGATCCAAAGAGATCATGTAATTTCTTCAAGTCAGTAAGGCAGTCAGACATCTGAATTCAGGTCTTTATGATGCCAACAGTGTGGTGCAGGGGTCCCCAGGCCGTCGCAGGCTGAACGGCTCACTGGAACTCAGAACTCCCGAGAGCATCACATAAATGGTTTTGGCTTATGACCGAGAACAGGGCTGAAATCTGGGGTGTGGGGGACAGAGACATCAGGTGTGTCCCCTTGTCCCCCCACCTTGTCCCGGTAGTGATGTGCGCCAACATACAGAGCATTGCCAACAGAGGGGCTCCTCTGGGCCCTGGCATCCTGGGTCTGCTTGAGGGTCAGTGGCATAGGCCCAGGTGACTGCCCACACTTCTGGTCTGGCCTCTGGCCCCTCCAGAAGATGCTCTGATGCCACATCATCAGACCATGTGGCACAGGCTCTCTTAATTACAGGGGAGCACAGAGGACCCTCCTAAGCAAAGGTATTCTATCCAGGCCAGGCGTCCCAAGGCCTCAGCGATCCCCTTCTGGAGAACAAGAACCAGGCTTTCAATGCGCAGGACAGGGCATCCCAGACTGGTTTTACTGCACTGGCAGAGATGCCGGTGGAAAACTGTGTGCATGTTCTGGATGAGGGACTGCTTACTCATTGCACTTCATACGGAAGCGTCTGTAAATGGGATGATTCACTCTGCACAGTTGAAATAGTTGATTTCTTCTCTGTTCCTGTGATCTTCACAGTATTTAAGACAATGTGCGGCTCGTTATAAACTCAGCACGGAATGGATACTTGAGAAATGATGTCTGATGATTCTAAAGTCACGCGCGTTGGGCTGCTTCAGTGACAGTTAATGTTCTGCGTGACATTTCCATTCTCATTTAGGGGTAATGGAATGTTTTTAGGTTCATATACAATATTTTCACATCTCAAGTTTGGAAAATATGTGTCATTGACATTTATTTGATAAATTAGGACATTTTAATTCACCTTTTCAAAATTGGGATGGCCACTTACTCAAGTAGCGGAAGCAGCATGATTTGTGTGTCTGTTAACTCCCAAAGCAGCACTTGGCCACACTTAGTCTCTGCCGCATTTCCCTCCAACCTCTGACCTGGGAGAGGACCGCATTCACACCCCACCTACACGGCCTTGCTGGGTCCCTCAGAGAGAAGCAGCACACGCATCATCATCCTCACCTGTTTTACAAACTCATTAGGGAACAAGGCTCCCCAGAGCTGCTGGGGCACAGTGGCCTGAGGTTCCCTCCCGGGTCTCGGGTGGTGCACTGTGAACAAGCACCTAGGTGGGTCTTTGCACTGTCGCTGTAACTTAAGTCATACCCACCGCACACACTTTAGATCGTGTTTTGTTTGAGAGTCATGAGAAAAAGAGAGCTTGTTATATATTCAAGGATTTGTCCTTAATTTTCTCAGAGATAGGAAATTAGATGAGAAATATGAAAAAGAAGCTGTCAGCAACTATAAATAATCAGCACTGCAGCTGCTCAGGCATGGAGTCAGAAGCACCAGTTCAGAGGGCATCCACCGAGGAAAGAGGCCTCCCACGTGCTGATGCCCACTTCTCCAGGTGTGCGCAAGATGGGTTGGTTCTTCCAGAACGGGGCTGACTTTTAGATCCTCTTGCCCAGTCATGTTGCCTTCCCTTTCTCAGGGTTTCCTTCTGAGGCAGAACGACTGGTCACAGACATGACCTCTGATGTCAGAGTGACCTTAGATGACGCCTGTGCACTGGGAGGAGACACGCAGGGGTGGACAGAGACGGCAGAGGAGGTGGCTTCCCTGCCTCCTCTTTCTATCGGGAAACATCCTGCATGCAATATGACTGATGGATGGGCCCAGTGTTTGGGTTTGGATGTGAGGTGTCCCCCAGAAGCTCACACGGGAGACAATATAAGAAGGTTCAGAGGAGAAACGATTGGGTTGTAAGAGCCTTAACCCAATCATGATTTAATCCCCTGATGGGACTGACTGGGTGGTAACTGGAGGCAGGTGAGGTGTGGCTCGAGGGAGTGGTTCATTGGGGACATGGCTTTGGGGTATGTATTTTGTATCTGGAGAGTGGAGTCTCTCTCTCTCTCTCTCTGCTTCCTGATGATGTGAGCTGCTTCCCTCTGCCACATTCTTCTGCCATGATGTTCAGTCTCACCTCCAGCCCCAAGGAATGGAGCAGCCTTCTATGGACTTAGACCTCTGGACCCATGAACCTCTCAAACCTTTCCTCCTCCATAATTGTGCTGGTCGAATCTTTTAATTGCAGCAGTGAAATAGCCGACTAAAACACCCAGGGTTCGTGGTCTGCTTAGTTTTTTAATCAAAGATTTTTTCAGGAGAATTAGTGTTGCAATTATGCAGTAGATTCAGTATTCTCCTTTTTAGTGCATTAAAACAAGAAACCAGATGAGGTGGCATTTTCCTGTAATCCCTGCATCTCTGTAGAATGAGACAGGAGGATTCCAAGTTCAAGGCCAGTCTCAGCAACTTAGCAAGACCCTGTCTCAAAATAAAAATTATAAAGGACTGGGGATGTAGCCCAGTGGTAGAGCAACCCTGGGTTCCATCCTCATGCCACACAAACAGGTCTGCCCACCCTCCCATCCACTCACTCTGCTCAGCACTCCACACACCACATACCACGGTCTAAGATTTTTTCATGGCAGTCTAATGAGATAGATCTAAGAACTGTTGGTGTTTCCATCATTAAAAATAACCTCCGAGAAGATGGAAATGCCAGGGGTGGTCTTTAGCTTTGGTTCAGTAGCTCTTTGAAGTAGGTGTGGAGAGGGGCGTTGGGGTGCGAGAGAATAGGGTCCTGAGGGAGGGCTTGGAGAGGCGCTCCTCGCCGCACTACTGATGTAGGAAGTTGCCCTCCCACTGGAAAAATTTAATTTAATTTTTAGTAAAAGACTATCAATAAATAGCATAGCTTTAAAAAAATGTATTGCCTGAGAGCTTGGTTTTTGCAACGTTCCTTTTAATTTTTTTAAATAATTATTTTTCTCTGCTGAGAACTTGAAACAAAGTGCCTGCTCCATTTTCTCCTGGTAATAATAAAATCAGCAATCACAAAATCTGAATGGAAAAATAAGTGCTTTCTTATGTAAATAATGGGAATTGGATGTTGAGTCCATTCATGGTTATGGGATCCACATTCTCTCCCAAGTGCATAGTGTCTCCCTTGGAGACGCTCCTGAGCTGCAGTTTGGAGAAAGATGAGCCTGCTCCAGCTCAGTGTCCTTGGTTAGGATTCCATACACACACCTGGGTTATCTCTGGACCAGGGGAGAGTTCCAGTTCACCGGGTAGGAACTCCCAATTCACTGAGAGATGAATCCTGCGAGCGTATTTGATCAAGCGCCACCCAGTGTTCTCAAGCACGAGCCCCTGCCTCCACATGCAGACTGCAGTCTTTCATCAGTGCACCAGAACCGGGCTGCTCAAACTCCAGCTAGTCCCAGTGTGGCCAGACCGATGACTTCTCTGATTCTCCCTTTATTTGGCCCCTTGGTATCATTTCAAACTGCTGGCAGCCCTTTCTGCCTTGGAAACCCCTCTTACAGCACATCCCACCTGCCTGCTTCTCCTCAGCCTCTTTGACGTTTTATTCCCAGCCTCCACAGGCGCACACCGCTCCAGTGTCTCTCATTACCTGTGGGTCATCAGCTCACATGTGTAGTCTTCTTGCTGAGTACGGATGCTGGAGACAGAAACAACAGCAGACTCCCTGCTGCCCCTGACTTCTGTGGTGGGAAGAGTCCTGAAGGAAAAGGGTGTGATTTCTCATAGTGCTAAGTGTCATCTGAGAGCACTGGAGGCAGTGGGCTGAGGAGCCCAGGGAGGGCCTGATTCCAGGGGCAGGTGCCCAGGATCTGCGGCCCTGGGGGCCACGTCTTAGCTGAGACTACAGTGCTAGGGGAAGGCGTGTGAAACTGCAGCTGGCGAGCAGCCCAGGCACAGGGAACAGCGTGTGTCCGGAGGGGTGCGGGGTTTGCACGTAGCAGAGCCGTGTGGGGTCCAGTGGACCCAGCACTGACTCCAGGTTGATCTCATCTGTGCGCCAGCAAGCCCCAGTCTCCGCTGCTGGTCTCTCCTCCTGTTCAGACACACGTGCCCAACAGAGCAGCTGATGTGTCCATCTGGCTGTTGGCTGGTTTCTGACACTAAGAGGTCAAATCTGGAGCACCTCCCCTGGTCTTTGTCTGTTCCATGTCCTCACACTGTGGCTGACAGGTCCTTCATCCGTCTCTGGAGACGGACCTGGCCATTCTCCCCAGTCCTGGCAAGCAAGCCAATCCCTAGGTCTTCACTCCGGATCCAGGCAGTGCAGATCTGGCGACTTCTCCCCTCTCTGAGTGAGCATGTGGCCCCAACACGCGGCCACCTTCCCTCCTGGCCACTGTGCCCCTCCCTGGCTTTCTCCACCCCTGTCCTCTAGGAGTAACCAGAGTGGGGCAGTCAACACGGCGAGGGGACCTTCTCCTGCCAGTGTGGCGGGGGCTCCATCTGGCCCTCACTCCTCTCCAGCTTCAGTGGACTGGGCGCTCTGGCCACCCACGGTGCTCTGATGGCGCTAGGCTTGTTCCTTCCCTGGTCTGTCTGCGGCTCACTTGGGGAGCCCTGCAGAATCTGCTATCACCTGCTCCTGTCTCACATTGTCCCCATAAATGCCATCGCCCTTCAGAGGCCAGCCCGGACCCATCCAAAATCGGACACCCTCCACGCCAGGCAGCTCTCCAGCAGTGTCTGTCCCTTCCTTCGGAGCCTCAGCCCCCTTGGCAACTGGCCGTTTCCCTGCGTTGGCCTTGCTCAGCGTTGGTCTTCTCAGACCCAGGAGAGCGGATGCCTCCCAGGTGCGGGCAGATCTCCAGCACCAGCCCTGATCAATTTTTAGCTGAGCAGTTCCTGAGTAACTTAAGTGAATTGGCTACGATTAGCTTGCTATTTCTACTTTCAAGTGTTATTTCCATGGTGATTTCGATTACTGCAATGCACAAAGATAATCATTTGAATTATTGGGTTTCTTATGAATAAAAATGCCTGACCTGTTCAAAAAACACGTCCACATCCCTCACAATGTTTGTCATCATGTGTGCTCAGCGTAGGAAGCAAACACAGCACTGTAAAGCCAAGAGTTCCATGTGCCTCACTTCCAAATAGAAAGGCATGGCTTCCCAAGCACTAGGGAGGTGTATCTCAGTCAGGAGACTGTCCACACTGGTTTTTGAGTGACAACTGCGAAGTTCTGACTCTGAGTATTTGCTGATACAAGGCAAATAACCATTTAAAACAAGTGAGCCTTACCTGTCGCTTTCAGTGTGATATTGTCCTACCACATGCTCATTGCCTGTCTTGTGGCATTTTCTAGCTTCCTCATCTTTAACAAAGCAAACGTGTGTTATAACCTCCCTGGATTAAATTTCCCTAAGGAAAAAATCAGAGTCAGACTGGTGGCTCATGAGAGCTGAAAGGAACCCTGCCAGAACGTAGCCCAGGCTTCTGCAGGAGAAGCAGACAGCAGGTGTTCTGGTGCCATTGTCTGCATGAGCGATACCAGGTGTGTGATGTGCTTCACTATATTTCTAAACGTGCCCAGGGTCCTGGAACCACCAGACACCTCTGTTCATCTCACCTCTGCCTCTCCTTGAAAGCTGCTTAGACTTTCTAGACCTCACTTATGCTAATTAAAGGGATTTGGGCAGTGTACCTAACACTAAATTTGTTTGATTTTTTTTTCTGACGTAGAACTTCTATTTTATTTTACATTTTATTTTCCCTAAAAATTATCCCTAAGTACTTTCCTTCATGTTTTAGGAAATACGATTTGCTATTTCAGTAGGAAAGATCTTACCAAATGAGCCCAAGCCTTTTCTTTTCAATGTCTACCAGAGTCTAGTTCTGTAAGGAAACCTATAGAGGTGTCATTCAAGTGTATTCCAGTGGCAAGTACCATAAAGACGATGAAAATCGACATCTCTCTGAAGTGTCAATAACTGTGTACCCATAACTGTACATCCCTACCCCACAGAGGAGGATGTGCTGAGGGTCATGCTGGTGCACACCTTGAGGAAAGCACACCAGCGAGTGGAGAGTCAGTCAGCCGCTGGGTGTGCCCTTCCCCTGGGCCACACCTCGCCTGGCTCCACTGGTTCTCCACAGAAGCCCCCCTGCATACCCAGCCTCCGACATGTTTGTGAACATCCCGGCTGGCAGGACCAGTGCAGCCAAACTTATGGGTTCCAGTGAGGGTCAATGGTGGATTAGAAAATAAAGGCCCACAGGCAGATTTTGAAGATAGACAGCTGGGATCAGGTGGAGTACTGCTCTCTGATGGAGAAGCAGATCTAAACAGTTACCCCAACAATCTTTATTTATATATGTCTCATTATCACATTAAAGACTATGCAACCATTATTCTTTATATTCTGGAAACACACAGTTTGCCATGATTCAGAACATAGTAAAAGCAATTGACATGTTCAATTGAGGTTATGTAAATGAATAGCATAATTTTCACTTACCTAATTTTTTCAGTGAATTTCAATGATTTCAGGCTAGAAGTCTTATGCCATTACTTCTTTAAGAAAATATTACATTAATTTTGAAACTAAAATGCTAGGCACATATTGCATCATTTGTATGGCAATTACGATGTCTCCTAAGGGTCTTGCAGCTATATATTTTCAAAACGATTATCAACAGTTGCAAGTTGATAATCTATAGCAAGTTGAATCTATAGCAGTTTCAAACTTGGATCTCTTTCTTGATTTCATTTGCAAAGTATCTGACTAACATACAGAAGAAAATTCTGAGACAGATTTTTGAAGTGACCAAATCAATTGGATTTATTGATGTTGATTATAATGTTAAACTATGTATCACAAAAATTCTCAAAACATGAATTTTCTGCTCTTTTAAAATGCAGAAAAAAGTTCTAAGCATTCTTATATACTTAATACTATAAAATATTAATAAACCAAAGAATTTGAAAATATAATTATCTATAAAAATAGTATTTATATATTTATACATTTACATATTTATAAATTTAAATATTTATATAAATTCCATTATTTTTATGTTACTTGCATTTTTATATCTATAGAATTTAATAAAGTTCTAATTGTTATTTTAAAAACAGGTAAGTTAAAGTGATAAAATATATTCATAAATTATATATGCTGATATCATTTATATTAACTGTGTTAGAATATACTTATGTAAAAGATTCTGACAAGTACTATCAGTAAGAAATTATCTCTAGGTACTCATTATTCAGATAGAGTAGTTCCTATTTTAAAAATTTATGAATTGACAAACAGGTTTTGAGATTTAATTGCATTGTATTTAATGTGAAATATTTAAATATAAGATTTAAATAGGGATATTGTATACGTATTAGATATTATATGTGTATGTGTTATGAAATCAAGTATATTATATGTGGAGTTCAAGATTCTCTCTCTCTTCCTACCTTTCAAATTTACTTCTCTGGCCTCTTAGATTCCATGTAAAGCAATGTAAATTATTTCTAGTTGAATGTTATTCATGCTGTTAGGAGACCATTAATAATTAGGCATCAGGTAAGATTTCTTTGAGAGAGCCCTGAAAATTATTCATGCATCTTATATTCAGAGTCCTGAAATATACAAAAATAGACTGGGAGAAAATGATGGTGGTAGGCCTCAGGCCACTCCCTCCCAACTGTGGGCCCTGCACCTGGGAGCCAGTGCCCACTCTGGGCCACAGCTGCTCAGTGCTGCTAGCTTCCACTGGAGGGCAGGCCTGGGAGAGTGGTGAGGGACCAGACAGATAGTGGTGGGCAGTGAACAGGGCTCTTTAAAACAGTGACATTGATTTTTTTTTTAAGCTCACTTACATTGATTTTATACTACAATATACTTATTTTATTTAAAAAAACATTTGGTTTAATTGAAAATATGTAAAAAGTATTGTTTGTTTGAACTTTTTGCTGCAACAATGATTTTTCAGTTGGAAGAATAGCTCTTACTATCAGAGTCCTTATAAAATACTTACTTGTTTTTCTCTTTGGTAGCAAAACAGTCCGGGAGGGAATTATTTTGAAAAAACTGAAGGTTTTGAATGCCAATAGTCTTCACTTATTATAGAATAGAATCATTAGCTTTCTTTTTAGATTCTCAATAATGTATTCGGGGGATTTCATAAGAATCTAAAATATGTTTTTTAAAAATAAATCACTGTACAGCACAGAGTTTGAAGTCTATGGCAACAGGAGTGAAGAACATGAGTAAAACCCAGGCATAAAATTTAAGATGATAGACATTCCACTGACAAGTGTTTTATAAGGTGCATCATGATGTACAGCAGGACCCGAGAGAGAAGCCGGAGAAAATGCCAGGTGCATGTGAGTTAGGTACCTGGGAAGACCAGCCCTTAGGTCTCACTTAGACTGCCATTTGGTAGGTACAGCT
Source organism: Sciurus vulgaris (assembly GCF_902686455.1). Classification (NCBI taxonomy): domain Eukaryota; kingdom Metazoa; phylum Chordata; class Mammalia; order Rodentia; family Sciuridae; genus Sciurus; species Sciurus vulgaris. Next base: position 2,592,760 of record NC_136465.1, on the reverse strand, counting down.
GGAGCTCTGAAACCAGACACAGGAAGGCAAGGTGTTTCTGGGAACTTATTTCTATTGAGACCATCCTTTAAAATCCCTAAGGGTGCATTGATACAAATTTATCATTCAAATTTCAGAAACTCTTATTTTACATATTCATATCAAGCTTATAGACATGTGTTCACTGCTGGGGATAAAGACTGCTGATAGAGACTCTAAATATTCAACAGAAACAGAGAAAGGTATGAAGTTCTGTTAGACATGTTGAAATGTCCTGGGTGAAAAGAGAATGTAATCCTGCTGCAGCTTCATGGAAGAAATTGCTAGACTAGTAGTGTCGTCACTGACGTGGTCCTGTATTCCGGCTGTGGCTCATGAAGTGTGGGTATGGGAGAGGTTCTCTCTTGCTGAGATAAAACCTCTTGCCAATCACAGGGGAACTGCATCAAAAAGGGTGCTTCTCATTCTGTGAGGACACACGGAATAGACTAAATGTCAAAGGAAAAGTATCAGTGTTGATTTGTTTCAAACGCGCTGTAATAGGAAAGTCTGAATTCCAAGGTATTCCCGAACAGATGCCCTAGAACAGGCTGTCACTCATCTCCAGGTGAAGGATGAAGGAGCCTTTGCTGGAAAGGCGTTTCAACTAAAATGCGTGCTGTGCAAGTCTTCTTAACGTGGTCTCTTCTCTGAAGGTTTAAAATGATCAGTTTGTTCCAAGTTAAGATGTGTCTGTAGTCGCTAAGAAATAAGGATCAATGATAGAATATGCAACCAATGACAGGAGCGTGACAGTAAAAAACATGGAATTGCTAAGTGGCTCTTACTTAAATCACTTGTCCCAGAGATAAGCTACGGATCTTCTCAGAATGACACCTCACAGGGAGGGAGACTCAGCACCCCAGCCCCTCCATAGCTACAATCATCCAAGGTGGACAGTGTCCTTGCGTGGACGGCCTTTGAATCCAAGTTTTTAAATGAGAGGAAATTGCTACCAGATGGTTTGAGCTAAAGGCTCATGGTGGATCCATATGGTTTCCCAGGTGTGTATTTGTTGGAGAATATAAATGAGAACATCTGTTTACTTCCTTTTTTGACCCTCAGTATCTTTTTATTATTAAATACATCAATTTTGTAAAAGAAATCATTGAAAGTAACAGTTGTTGTCAGGCATTGGCCTCCTGGGTCCACAGAGCCCATCACATCTGCTCTCTCAGGGTCACTGCAACCAGTGTGGGGAGAGGAACCTGGACTTTGCTATCAACTGGGTCATGAATCTGGTCTCAGTTTTGTTTCCATCTGTAAAATGGGCTTCATATCAGTAACTCATAGGTCACCTGTATGCATTAAGTGTAAAAATTTAAAAATATGTGTGATACTGGAGTTTCTAGCAAAGGTCATATATTCAATTTTTGACATCAGCAGAGTTCTTCTTGTCACTTACTTGTAATGATGTCCTGTTACTGCACCTTTGTACACCCTACCACCCCATCTACGACTCCCCTCTCCCTCATCCCAGAGAATGCCTATGTTCCTTGTCTACCCTTACTTCACTGTGGTCCTGCTCGACCTGAACTCGTTCCACATACAGCCAGTGGCGACCTTTGGCAGTCACAGACGTCTCCTTGAGGAGCAAGGGCATGTCTTAGGAAGCCTTCTGCATATGCACTTAGGCCTTGTGGCCTGGCACGCTTTGAGTCACTTGCAGCACACACTGCAGAGCCAGACCCCCGTCTCTCATGGGCTCCCACTTACAACTGAGCAGCCTCTGCCGTTCTGCAGCGTGGCTGGCGTTAGTCACTGGTGCATGGCAGACCTCTCCAGGGAATAGTGTCACTTTTGAGTTTTAAATTCCAAACTTTTGACTAAAATGTAATGTGCTTATTGATATCCGTGGCACGTGTCCTGTGAACTTGAAAAGGTAACATTCAGCAGAGTGAGCTGTGGCTGCTGCTAAGCCAGCAGTTCCTCCCTGGGAGACCGCTGGGGCTCTGGGGACCCTGAGTGTACAGGGGCCTCTCCAGGATTGCAGGGATCAGAGGAGTTGGGGTGTGGGAGCTGATGGCGAGGTCTGTGGCGTCTCTCCTCTGCTTGTGCATGCCCTATCTGTCACCTTGCCTTCTCTGTCCCCTGCTCACTTCGTCTACCTCTCCCAGCTCCAGAAAACCACGGTATTTCACGGCTCACCACTCTTGGTGTCTTCCACTGTCTGTTCAGGGCATTCTCTGCTCTCACAGATTTCCAACTGAGGGTCTTTTCTGTTCTCATAAGTGAATTACCTTTTAAAAGTATTACCTTTTAAAAGATCCAGAATGTTTTAATCTAGCTTGGATGAAAACTTCCAATTTTTCTCTTTTTACTACTATTTCATATAGACATGTTCAAAAAAGAAGAAATACAAGTAGACCTTTTCACAGGCTTGGTGTGGTGGTTTAGACCACCTTGAGGACAGAGAGTAGAGAACCAGGGCCACGAAAGAGTGCACAACCTCTAAAAACCAGACGGCCGTTCACCCTGAGGAGACGCCTGTCACGTGCTTGACGGGAGGTAGGGGTCTTCTAGCTGGAGATGGAAGGAAGAAAGATGTGATTGGGTTGGAAAGTACTAACTCTAAATGCATCAAGGAGATCGATTTTAGAGAGTTTGTGGTAGACCATTGCCTACTGGTTGGGAACTTCACCCTAGCCTGTGAGACAGACTATAAAATGCTGGCGTTGGAGAACCCAGCTGTTAGATGGAGGGACATGTCTGTCTCTGTCTACAGGTATGTATCTGTGGTAGTGTCCACGTCTGCATTTATACCTGTATGTCCATATCCATGTCCCACCTGTCTCTATTTGTCTGTCTCTGTGTTTATATCTGTTTATGACTCTATAGATATGGAAGGAGGGAGGAAGGGAGAGGTAAGGAACATAAACATGGAATGTGACCCTTTTAAACGTACCGTCCCACGGCATTGGGCCTCTTCACACCACCTATCGTGAAACTTTCTGCACACCTGTGAGAAGTTCTGCACCCCTTAACCAGTACCTCCACATCCTCCGCCCCACGCCCAGGAGCCTCCCTCCTCCCTTCCAGCTCTGTGAAGTCAACTCCTTTTCATTCAGCCTCTCAGTGTCCTTAGATCAAAAGTGCGTCTCCTCTTGTGGACAACGTTCAGTTGGATTGCTGTTTACTAAGTCGCTATTTAATTGGCCTTTGGGTTAGGGAAGGTACTAGTTTGTGGAGGCCACCGTGACAGCCCAGCTTGGACTGAGGGGCTCCAGCAGCAGACCATTCTTCCTCACATTTCTGGAGGCTGGGAGTCCAAGCTGCTAGCAGGGCTGGTCCCTTCTGTCTCCCCTCCTGGCTGTTGGGGGCTGTCTCTCTGGTCTTTGCGTGGCTCTCCTCTGTGTGTTCATGCCCCAGTATCTTCTTCCTTTGTTAGGAGACCAGTAATACTGGACCTGGGCCCCCCTAATGACAACTTCAGAAGCCTCTCTGTGAACACGGTTGCTTCCTGACATGGTTCTGGGGCTCATGGATCCAATGCATAATGGAGATGAGGCTGAATTCTGTCTGTCACAGTGAGTGCAGTCCATGGAATTAACAGCCAGCTTGTTGGGCGCACTGTCTCCTACCATCCTGCGGGCGTGGCCTGCATGGCCCACAGCCCCTGCTTCCCTTCCTCCATCTCTGAGTACACTTGTGCTTAGTCACTGTTGCAGTGTACTAACACATAGTGATTTTCTCCTTTTCCTTTTACACATATTCTACAAATATTTTCTTTGCTGTTACCATGGAGACTACACATAACAGCCTAAAATTATGATAACATTTTCAATCAATACCAACTTTAATACTATACATAAACTTTGTTCCTCAGGGATCTTCCCCTACTTTATACAATTGATGTCAGAAATTATGTCTTCATGTATTATGTATCTATTAGCAAAAATTTATAATTATTTTTTGCACTGTCTTTTAAACAGTGAAGAAAATAAAAAGTGAAATTGCAGCTCAAAATTACTATAATGCTTAGTCTTACATTTTCCCATCTGTTTTCTTTACTGGAGAAATTTATATGTTCATGTTGTTGTAGTCAGCTATTTCGCCTACTGTGACTAAAAGACCCAACCAGAACAATTGCAAAGGAGGAAAAGTTTATTTAGGGGCTCATGGTTTCAGAGGTCCAGCAGACTCCATTCAGGGCTGAGGTGAGGCTGAACATCACAGAGGAAGAGTATGACAGAGGGAATCAACTCATATGATGATCAGGAAGCAGAGAGAGAGACTCCACTGGCCAGACAGAAATAGATGTCCACAAGTCACACCCTCGATGCCCACCTCCCCAGCCTACCACACCCGCCTCCAGCATCCACTCAGGCATTACTTCAGGGGATGAATCCACTGATTGGGTGAAGCCTTTCCTAACACAATGGTTTCTCCTCTGAACCTTCTTGCATTGTCTCACATGAGCTTTTGGGGGACACCTCACATCAATCCACAATACAAGTGGTCTCAAGTTCCTCTCTTGTGACCTTTTGTTTCAACTTGAAGGACTCACTTTGGCTTTCTTGCAGGGAAGGCCTGCTGATAAGGAACTCCCTCATTGTTAATCTGCAAATGTCTTAAATTTAAAAGACATTTCTTCTGAACTGAGAGTATTTAATGAAGGGAGCCAAATTTCTGGTGCCTTGATATGTCATGGGATAGAATTAATGGAAGTGTCTTTTCTCTATGGTTTTTATTCCAGATGTAATGTCTCCTGTAAAACATTTTTCATATTTTTAGACAGATTATAGATCATCAAAACATGAAAAGTATATCATACAAATGATTTGTCCTTACAATGACCCTGAAATTTCTCTCTTAAAATGTTCTCTTATAATTTTTTCATACTTTTGCCTGGTTAACTTAAGTGGAACTTATGTAACAACCTTAAAATGCAATAATTTAACACTATTTGATATTATGATCTAAGTATTATAAGATCACATATTATGATCATGTAGACCATCACTTTGAAGGGACAGTTCTGTTGGAGAAAGACTTCTTAGTTAACTGTGTTTTTCTTTCTGCCTTCAAACCTGCAGAGCTTCTGCTGAGAAACCTGCTGATGATCTCATTACAGAGCGCTTGTTGGTGATGCGTTGTGTTTCTCTTTCTGCGTTCAAGATCTTCTCTTTGTCTTTCAATACTTCAGCTATAATATGTCTTTGGGATCATGTTGGGTTTATCACACTTACATGGAGTTCATTGAACTTGAATCTGTATGTTCTTTTTTGGCTACAAATAATAGAATCACCTATTAATGGGTTTAAACTAAGGTAAACACGGAGAGATCCAGCTGTGTGTAAGGTTAGAGTGGGTCTCTTACAGGTTGGTGATCAGCCTCGATGACGACATAGAGGGTCAAGGTTCTTGATCTATCACATGTTGTTGCTTCTTCCCTTGGTCTCCAACAACAGCCCTGAAGTTCAAATTTCAAAATCCAGGCACAGTGAGGTCAAGAGTAAAGAAGAGATGTCCTCTACCAGCACCAGGGATGCCTTTCAGAGGCAATTTTGTGGACATACACCCCTATTCCATTAAGTTGGATTGGTTCACAAGCCCTCTGTTAGGCGAATTCTGGAAAGAAAGAGGCAAGGGCCTTGGTTGGATCAGACAGACTCCATGGGTGTTGAAGTGGCAGCCATTGAATGCAGCCTGCACGTGGGTCCTTCAGCGGTCATTCTGAGGTGGTCAGGCTTCAGCAGGAGGACAAGCTCTTGCTGGAAGAGGCTCCAGACTCAAACCTGCACACTGGTGCAAGGAGTGCACTTCTCCTTTTCGTTCAAGGCTAAGCACAGTCAAGTCAGGTTGAAGATACAATAGGAGGCTCTATTGAAAGGCCTGGCAGAGCCCTTTCTACACTGCTCGTCCTGGGGACGGGTTGAGGCCATCTTTGTGAGCCCAGGCATGCGTGTACTGCTGCCACTCTCTGCCATGCTCCTCGGTGTGACATGGGATGATTGAAATAAGCACATGCATTTTAATTAAGCTTTGGTCTGTCCCACAGATAAAAGCAAAAATTAAAGACGTTTTCAATCTTTCATTGGAAAGCAGCCTCGATTATATTGAATAAGAACACAGGCCTATTCTAATGGGCTAAGCTGTCTTAATTCCTAGAGCACATGTTGAACTCATCCCCTGGTGTTCCCCCGGGGCTGTGCCGCATCCTCACATGGCTTCTCTCTGTTTCAGTGAGTCAAGGCGGCGTGGCCCTGGTCTCCGACATGTGTCCAGATCCTGGGATTCCAGAAAATGGCAGAAGAGCAGGCTCTGACTTCAGGTAGGCCTCGGTCCTGTGTGAAAGCCGGTTGTCCCTCACCCACCCTGTCACTTTGTTTAACTCTTCTGCCCTTTTAATTTACATGACTTCTCAGTCATCACAGGACTGGTCTACGTGCAGATCTGTAAAACATGCTGGACGTTTCCAGATACTCTAGAACTGAAACCCTTCAGTATATGAGCCAACAAACACTTTAAATGTATGTGATCATATTTGTCTTCAGAGGGTTTTTTCCTTGTTTTTAATCTGTTGCCATTTGAAATTCTAATGCTTTTAATATTCAAAAAGGGAGGAAAAATTAAATCATAGACTGATAACCATTCCATTACATAAACCTTCAAAGTGATCAGGGTCAGTGGCAGTCAGTGCGATTCATTCAGAAAATGTGATGAGTCGTTTCACCAGGGTCACGAGGGCCTGGGCCTTCTCTCCTACGGCTGCGTTAGGAACGCAGCTGCAATTCAAGTCCCGCGGTTCCTTTGGAGTCGACATGTCTTTACCCTGGACTTGTGTGGACTTTGAATCAGTGATAGTAAAACTGAAGAATCAAGATCCAAGGGAACAAGGATCGAGTTGTTCCTCCCATGCTCGCTCCATTTTGAAGGAAGAAACATAAGGGGGTCAGGGGACAGAGGATCATGGCTAGTGAAGCCCGCAGACCCTGGGGGCCATTGATGCTAATGGAAGGGAAGAGGAATGTCACTCAGGGAAACCAGGGCAGCCGCGGCTTGTTTGAAAGTAGTAGTGACTTTCCGTTGCCAATAGCACAATGCCATAGAAGGGGGATTATAAAACAGCAAAGAAAAGTTTCATTTTGACTTCCAGATCTGGAGGGCTCAGGTGGAGGGACTACACCTGGTGATGGAGTTCTTGGTAGCAGTGTTCCAAAGTGGTTCAGAGGATCAGCCAGGGAGGGGAGGCACTTGTGAATGTACCTACATCTTCTGGGATCTCTCTCCCTCTTCCCCCAAAGTCCCAGGATTCAGCCTTGGGGGCTCCACACTGACCACCTGGTCTATTCCCTGCCACCTCCGGAGCCCTGCTTCTCAGCATGGCAGGGCTCAATTTCACCCCTCCCTACCTTCCGGGGGGCTTAAATGTCACCACATGAGCCTCAGAGGACACAGTGGAGCCATATCCACAGCGTTGGACAGTGGCTTGCTCTCACATGAAAGGAGGAGGGTGCAGCCCACCCGTGGATCAGCAGGAGTGAACCCAGGAGGGGCCCGGACTGAGGCGTTCAGAGCCACTGATTCAGCTCAGGGTCCTTGGAGGCCAGCCTCAAGATGGGCTCTTAGTCAAGTGGTGTTTTGTTTCTTCTTTCCAACTGTTCTGATTCTGGCCAGGAGGAGGGAACCAGGTGGTGCATATCCGGGGCCCCTCAAGCCAGCAGGTAGGGTCTGATCTCACAGCAGACTCACCACCTCTATTAGGTCATTGTTTTCCAGCTCTATGTTGTTTTCATGACTGCAAGTTTATAGTGATCAAATAATATAACACTTCAGAAATGATTCAAAAATCTACTAAATTAACTAAAAACGTAAAACATTATTTTCATCATCTATGGTGAGTGTATATATATATTCATACATCTATATACACGTAGCTGAGAAGATGCTTTTTCTTTCTTTTCCTTGCCTGAGTGCACTACCTAGTATGAACTCATACTTCAAGGCTGACTAGAAATGGTGAGAGATCTGTGCCTTATTTCTGAGCTTATACAGGAAAAAGTCTGGTTTTAACCATAAATATAGTATCAGTCCTACATTCTTCAGAGATGCCCTGTGAGGTCTAGGATATAATCTTCTACTTTTAATTTGTTGAGAGTTTGTATTTTTTAAATAAAAATGGATACAGGATTTAGTCAAATGGTTTTTCTACATCTACGTGGGTGATCATTTGTTTAATTTGTTAATATGATGAATAAATGGATGTTCCAATATCAAAACAACCTTGCCTTATGGAATAAAATTAATTTGGTCATGATGTATTATCCTTTTTATATGCTATTGGATTTTACTTGCCAAAATTTGTTCAGATTCTTTGCGTGCACAGTCGTCATTGATATGGAGTCTTGTAATTATTTTGTCTGGATTTGCCATCAGAGAAACACTGGTCTCATAAGATTAATTTGGAAACGTTCTCTTCTCTGGGATATTCTAGAAAAATTTGTGTGTAATTGGTAATTTTTTTCTTAAATGTTGGGAAAACTCATAAATGAAGCTATCAGAAACTGGAATTTTCTTATGAAGTGAGTTTTTATTCTAGTTATAAATTCATATTGTTTTCTACTTAAAGGTCTATTTGTGTTACCCATTTCCTACTTCAAAGAACTGCTAGTTTTTGTCTTTCAAGGAATTCTAAAATTTTATTTAAGTTGTCAAATTTACTCCAAAAACTTTCCATAGTATTTCCTGTATCCTTTGAATTATGGGTGATGCCACAGCTCAAATTCCTCATGTTCATAACTTGTGTTTTTCTTACTTTACTGGATCCATTCGGCAAGTAAAATGTCAATACTATTGATCTTCTAAAAACAAAATTTAGTTCACTGATTTTCCCTATCATTTGTCTTCAATTTTATTGATTTCTCCTTTTTGTTATTTAACTCAACTTGTTTTAATCCTTTTCTGATTATTATGAGCTTTGTTCTTTTTCTAGTTTCTTAAGGCTGAAGCTGAGATCAGTGATTTAAGTCCTTTTTCTTTTTTAACAAGGGTGCCTAAATACCCTTATTTGTAGCACTAATGCTATCAATTTTCCTTGAAGAACTGCTTTGACTGTGTCCCTTCAATTTTGATGTTATGTTTTCATTTTCATGCAGTTCAAATATATTTTTATTTTCCCTTATGCTTCCTTTTTGGTTCCATATGCGATTTAGCTTTGAAATGTATGATGATTTTTTCCAAGCATCTTTGTGGTCAAAGAGCAAGATTTGTACACTGTACACCTGGGATCCCTTTAGCTGTCTTGACAGTGGCTGAGCATGTGCTCTAGCTTGGTGAATGCTCCATGGGACCTTGAACAAAACGTATATCTTACTGCTGAGTGAAGTGTTGTGTAAAGACCATTTTATTCACAGGATTGGCAGTGTTGTTAGTAACTTCACATTACTGTGACCAAGACACCTGAAAAGAACAACTTAGAGAAGGGAAAGTTTATTTGGGGCTCACAGTTTCTCTCTCTGAGCCAAGGAAAAGCAGCACATCATGGCGGATGGACTAGGAGGAGGATCACTTGTCCATTCTTGGCAGCCAGGAAACAGAGAGAGGGAGGGAAGGGAGGGAGAGAGGAGAGAGGAGAGGAGAGGAGGGGAGGGGAGGGAGGTGGAGAGGAAAGAAGAAAAGAAGATGAAGAGGAGGAGGAAGAAGAGGGGAGGGAGGGAAGGAAGGAGAAAGAGGGGTGAAGGGGCCTAGGAAAGATAGACTCTTTGGGGCTCAGCCCCAGTGACCCATCTTCTCTAACCAGGCCCTGCCCCACCTGCCTAGCTACCACCCAATCCATTCAGCCTTGGCTGACCGATTAGGTTACGGCTCTCACAATCATTCTACCTCTGAATGCAGCAACTAACGCAGGAGCTTCAGGGGTTACCTCATATCCAGACCACACAGAAACTCATGAGAATCTCCTGCTGAGATTGTGGATTTACGGGTTTCTCCTTACACCTGCCTCAGTTTTTGCTTCTTGCAATTTGGATATGTTAATAGGTAAATGAATTTTAAAACTGCTATGCTTTTTGTTGAATTGATACTTTTGACATTATAACTCCTTATTCTTGGTAATATTTTTTATTCTGTAATCATATTTGTTCATATTACAAAGCATCTCATCAGAAAAACCTTGAGGCATTGAGACTGTCAAGCTCGTGGTGGCAGATACGATTTCAAATATTCTAATTTTTACTAGATGATTTCAATTTTGTCACTGGCTACAAATTTTGTCAGTTATTTTCTTTGAAGTAAAAGACTAATTCGTTTGTTTTTGAAGGAAAATGTCTGACAAATAGTCAGACGTTACCAATGATGGTTTGTCAGTAGTTCCTTCGAAGGACGAGTGGGTGGGGGAGCAGGCAGAGCATCTGGCTCGGAGGTCACACTGAGGCACGTGTGCTTGCCCTCCGGGCCTCCCCGGGCTCAGTGTGCACTGCAAATGCCTTGTACCCTGGCGTGTTGAGACAAGAGAGGTCAGCACTTCCCCTGCTGCAGCAGGGTTCTCAAGTAGCCTGCTTCTCTGCTGGGCACAGCTCTGTCACTTGGTGAGTGCTGTACCTTCTGCGTTTCCCACCATTGCTTTGCTCCCTTGGTGAAACGGCACCAGGAAGCAGAGGGCATGCACCACGTTACTCTTCTTTAAAATAACTTTGACTTCAAAGACCCTCTGAAAGTATCCCTTTCTGGGGACCAGCAGGCCGCACCTTGAAAGAGATGTGCTGGGCGTGCAAGCTGATTCTACCAGCATAAAGAATATTGTTGGGGTCACAAGGAAAAAATCCAGAACATATGAAGAAAGAAGCATGCTGTTCATTCGTTTGCTACATTGTGACTGCAGTGGAGTGGCCATCCCATTCCATGGGACGTCCTGCTTCCTGACAGTGCCACATTGTGTGACAATCGTGGGTGTCAGAGGCATAAGCCCTTTATCGAGACCCTACCTAGACCACCGTCTTTCCCATGGACAGCAGAACACACGTGGTCCTCATGCACACTGGGGAGCACAGCTGTGCATAAAAGTGCCAAGTGACCCTTAAAGCCAAGGACACGGGACCACGCCCACCCAGCACATAATAAGTTCTCTGCAGACGTCAATGTTTATAACAGAGGGAGGAATTCTGAGACTGCTTTTAATGAAAGCCAATTCCGTTCTTTCTAGATTCTAATGATCATAATGACTAATACATGATCCAAACTAAGGACCAACACAGTCAAGATGAGTGGATGAATTCATTTGCAGTTGGCACTGTGATCATGTTTTATATGAAAAAAGCTCACTTTATTAAGTTGGTAAAATAGTCCCCATCTGGTTTTATTTATATTGTTTATGGAAATCTTTTTCCCAGAGGCAATCTAAATATTAATTCCAGTATTATATATAAATTATTTAAAGTAAATGAAGCTTAAAACACAAAGCTTTCTCATTTGAACTCAGTTTGAGGACAGTCCACCCTCTAAAGACCAAGTGTTTCTTTTAGAACCGAGTGCAAACCACATGGATGGAAACCTCAGACACCTGGCAAGGAAGGGCCCAGCCGGTGGGAGGGGGTCAGGTGGAGCCTGATAGTGCAGTTCCAGGACTCCCCATGACAGACAGCATCTATACCTCTGTCCAGGCAAATACGATCATCTTGACTTTTATAGAGAGAGCTCCTGAAATTCAAAATGTTGACCACGTTCTGCGTCTTGTTAGGGTCAGTTAGGATTTGAGCTGGGTCTGGTGGGGTCAAGCCCTGTTCCCCTTGCTGATCCATAACAAGGATAATTACAGTGACTGCACATTTTCACACCGCTGTGCTGGACCACTGGATGAGGCCTGCGGATTGTGGACTCCCCAAAGTAGCCAGATCAAGAGATGGTTGAGAGCCACACTGGAGCCCGGTCTTCCAGCCACGTGCTTTAGCACAGGGTGCGTTTCAAGTGACCGCTGAGCGTGAGTGTCCTGCTGCTCACTGCAGGCACTACAGAGTCTTCCTGTATATTATTCTTGATCTTAAGATACATCCTGTAAAAACCTCTTTATCACCTTTAACAGATGCCACATGGCATTGAGGGAGCCCCGTGCTCTGAAACCTGGACTTCCTGTCTGCTCCTACCCCGCCCCACAGGCCCCCACAGGCCCCAGACCTGCCCTACTGCAGCGTGGCCTCTGCGCCCTCATGCTTCACCTTGCTGTTGTGACGTCCTCCACTCACCTTCTTCCCCCACACTGTGAGCGGCCACCTGGCTCTCCTTGGAGGTTCTCAGGAGCAGAGCCGGGCAGAGCAGAGATGGCTGCCGGGCACACAGGCGAGGAGCTCAGACACGCACAGTCCACAGCCCGTGGTCTGCTGGGTGCAGTTCCTCCGTGGCAGGGAACATGTCCCATCCCTGCCGCCTTCCTCACAGCACCCGCACATCTGCCCAGTAGGTGCTCGCCATTCCCAGGCCCTTCAGGCCTCCTGCGTCTCTGGGTTTGCGGCACCGATTTGCATTTCCTTCATCTGTCTCCCTAAATGGTGAGCCTGAACGAGAGGGGCAGGCTTGCTGACTTTGATTCTCACTCCTCTGCCCAGCACCAGGTAGACGTGTTCTCCATTGAACTGGGTTAAATCGCACTAACAAGCCCGTCCCTTGGGGCTAGAGGACCGTGGCCTCATTAGGTCTCTGTTAAGCCCATTTAGTTAACCAGTGCAGGTCAGAGGACAGATGAACACTGTTTAGGGAAAAGATGCCTCTGCCCAAAGGGGCATTTGGAGACTGGATGAGTGAGAGTTATTTCCTAAAATCTGAGTCTTTAGTTTACGTCATGGATACGCAGATATCGACACTCAGGCCAGATGCTTCTGTTCTTGCACCTTTTTATCCTTTTAAAAGATAAACTTCTATTTTTAATTTTCTTTTGTGAATACATATGAAGTTACAGGACATCAAGTGGGGTTACTCGTTGCGGAATGGAAGGAGACATCGAGGTACATGCAGGAAGCGCCAGGTGGCCAGTGACAAGCAGAGAAGGGTAGAGGCCCACACCTCTTGAGCCAAGGCCGCTCTTTCCACTGTCCACACGTGGCTTCACCTGCTGGCCCAGTCCCTGCGTGGTGCCACCCTTCTCCATGCTGGCCAGTGAGAGGCAGCAGAGCCACGTGCCCCTCTGTGCAGGAAACAGCCTGCGCTAGCAGACGGGTGTTGTCCAGGAGGAGGTCGCTCTTCTTTCCTCGCGGGCTGCTCCTCCTTGGTGCCTCTGCTCCGAGTCATGCACTCTGTGACGGAGCGATGGGAGAAACACAGGCGCCTCCCTCACCGCAGGCTGTGGTGTGGGGCCTGGGGTACCCGTGTCACCCTCTCCTCATTATTATGGTGGAGAGGAAAGGGGAGTCCTGTCCAGACACCCACCATCTCCATCCTGAATGCTTGTTTTTGTGTGTAAATCTTTTTATTGCGTCTTACTTTTCAAATGTGTCATAATGGAAAACTCAACTAGACTTACACGATTGGCACAGGTTATTCAGGCACCGAGGTCCTCTTACGGGCCCTCTCACTGAGCTCTCCCGTATTTCCACGTTTGAGATTTTCTTCGTGGTGTGTTGCTTTCTTCATCCCAGTGAGCCTGAGGGTCAGGCTGGTGGGTCCGCCCCTTCAGGAGCCGGCTCAGGGCCACATCCCGGCTGTGCTGCCTGCTGCAGACTCTGCACTCCCACACCTTCGCTGCCTTGGGACTCCCCTCCCCTCTGGGACCGCCGGCTGAAGCCCCTGCCTGCCTCTGGGTACCGTGTTGTTTTAGGAAGCACAGTGCAGGTGTGAACACCAGCCTCCCCATACGGAGAGGGAATGGTTTTATTTGCTATCACATTCCCCGTGCCCAGCACCGAGCGTGGCTCACAGCGAGCATTCAGGAATCATTGTTATGTCTCTTATTTTTATTTTTACATAGGAAACATTTGCATTTACATACTGGAAGGTAGCCGATAAACATGGAGTGGATATGCAGAATGTTGATTCTTCAGGTACATTCTTGGGAACATAATTATTTCAATAAGAGAGCATCTATTCATTCAATCCACAGAGCGCATTTGGCACTGAGCTCCTGCCGCTGGTGAGATCATTTACGCACATCATTGCTCATCTTAATAAAGAGGAGAAAATATGGGTTCTCTTACTGCTCTCGTTAAAATACCACCAGGTTATTCTGCTTGCTCTTTCCTACCAATTAAAAAAATCAATTTGCTAGTAAGAGAAGATTTTAAGTTTTAGAATAAAGACCATATTGATGCTTTATTGAAATGAAATCTGGGAACCGTGGTGGAAACCTTAAGAAATCTAAACAATGAAGCTTTGTTTCTGGTCGGCGGAGTTTTCCAGACCTTGTATCTGATTCCTTCCCAGTCCGTGTTCGGAAATGTAGTCCAAGAACTGCACTACATTTCTCCAAGCTGTGCGTGGCTCTGTGGGTGACCTCCTTGCCACTCAGCTGCACGGGAAGAGCAAGGATGCAGAGGAGGAGGGAGCGTTGCTTTCAGAGGCTCCGTGTGAACCCAACCGGCCTGCCCAAGGGCACGTACCCTTATGTACCCTCCGCAGCCTCCTGCACTTGGATCTGCAGCACCCATGTCCTTGGCCTGCTCAGAGTGCCTTTGAAATTCAAAATTTAAAACTGAGGACATAATACACCTCCGTGCCCTACCTGAAGGCAGGCACACACGCTTCTAAGGATCCCCTGCTCCAAAGGAACTGCGCGAGTCTCACTCAGAAAGATAGGCGACCGAGATTGCTGCTCTTTGGAGGCCACAGGCTCTATCTACAAGAACCCCGTGAAGAAAGCCACAGCCAATATTTTCCTGTTGGCACTATTTGAAACCTTTATGTCCCTTTGAAAAAGGATCACTGTGAACTCTTCAGATAGCGATTATCTGGCTAGAGCTGCTTCTGATGAAGAACTCCGCCCCCGGGACCCAGTGCACTGTCTTCCCCAGTCCTTTCAGTGTCTGTAATAGCACAAATTTTTTCAAAGTAATAAAAGATCCATTTAAATAATTTTCTGGGGAAATAGATCATAGGTCATTGATACTGAAGTACATTGATTTGCCAAAATGCACAGGATGATTGGAGAACTGGCCCACTGTTCATGATCATCAGAAATGGCAGGATAGTAATGGATAGTAATGCCCCTGAAACTCTCCTCTGTAACCCGGGTTCTCTGCTTCGTGGTTCTTCATCTGTGAAAGCACAGGTCACAATAGGTACGCCATTACTGTGGGGCCGTGCCCTGGGATGGGGAGCCACAGTTCTGCTGTGGTCATTGTCGAATGAGGTTCCCCAAAGCCTGGAAGGTGCTCCTCAGGGGTACCAACCACCCAAAGCCCAGGGCAGGCATGTGAGATGGTAGACGAGATAGCCTGGGCTGCCCAGCTAAGGTGAGCACCGCAACTGCCAGCGTGCAGGAACCAGCAGCCCACTCCTCTGGGGCACCCTTTTCTGCTCTAACTTTCTGATCCTTTAAGACGTCTTTACTACTGCAGATTGTCCATTGTAGTTGTCTCTCTGCTTCCACCAGAAGTGTGCTGGACAGTGGGAGGGGGGTGAGCTTCTCGGCCTGCACGACACAGGAGTACTTCGGCTTCCCGAAGGCTCTGGGCCTTTCCATTAGGTACTCTCTCCACTTACCCCAAATATTCTGATTTCATTGGTCAGGAATTTGGCCTGGGTGTTAGGGTTTTGTTTTTAATTTTTTATTTGTTCCTAGTATACATGGCAGTACAATGCATTTGGACACATCATACACAAATGGAGTGTGACTTCTCGTTCTTCTGGTTGTATATGATATGGAGTTACGCAGGTGGCGTGATCATATATGCTCACAAGGAATAATATCCTACTCATTCTATCATTCCTACCCCCAACTCCCTCCCCTCACCCTACTCCCCTCTGTCTAATCCAAAGTATTTCTGTTCTTCCCTAGCCTCCCCTTTATTGTGAAGTAGCATTCACATGTCAGAGAAAACATTTGTCCCTTGGTTCTTTGGGGTTGGCTTATTTCATTTAGCATGATATTTTCCATCTCCATTCATTGACCTGCAAATGCTATAATTTCATTCTTCTTTAAGGCTGAGTAATATTCCATCACATGTGCGTGTATGTATGTGTACATGTGTGTGTACATATATATCACATCACTATTTATCCGTTCATCTGTTGAAGGGCATCTAGGTTGGTTTCATAGTTTGGCTATTATGAATTGAACAGCTATAAAGGATGTGGCTGTGTCGCTGTAGTATGTTAAGTCCTTTAGGTATAAACCGAGGAGTGGGATAGCTGGGTCAAATGGTGGTTCCATTTCAAGTTTTCTGAGGAATCTCCATACTGCTTTCCATATGGTTGTACCATTTTGCATTCCCACCAGCAATGTATGAGTGTGTCTTTTTCCCCACATTCTTTCCAACATTTACTGTTGCATGTATTCTTGATAATTGCCATTCTGAGTGGACTAAGATGGAATCTCAGTATAGTTTTGATTAGGATTTCTCTAATTGCTAGAGATGGTGAACAATTTTCATATATTTATTGATTGATTATATATTCTATGAAGTATCTATTCAGTTCCTCAGCCAATTTATTTATTTATTTATTTTTGGTGTTTTTTGAGTTTTTTATATATTCTGGAGATTAATGCTTTCTTTGAGGCGCATATGGTAAAGATTTTCTCCTATTCTGTAGGCTCTCTCTTCACATTCTTGACTGTTTCCTTTGCTCTGAAGAAGCTTTTTAGTTTGATTCTGTCCCATTTATTGATTCTTGATTTTACTTCTTGCACTTTTGGAGTCTTTTTAAGGAAATCAGGTCCTAAGCTGACATGGTGGAGATTTGGGCCTACTTCTCCTTCTACTAGGCGCAGGGTTTCTGTTCTAGTGCCTAAGTCTTGGATCCAGTTTGAGTTGTTTCATGCAGGGTGAGAGAGAGAGGTTTAATTTCATTTTGCTACATGTAGCTTTCCATTTGTTGAATAAGGCTATCTATTCTCTAGTGAATGCTTTTGGTTCCTTTGTCTAGTATGAGATGACTAGATCAAGTGAATTTATCTGTGTCTTCTATTCTGTATTTTTGGTCTACCTGTTTTGGTGCCCATACCAGGCGTATTTTGCTCCTATGCCTATGTAATATAGTTTGACGTCTGGTACCGTGATCCTTCCTGCTTCACTTCTCTTGCTAAGGATTGCTTTGTATTCTAGGTCATGATTCCTTTTTCTAGTGTGTGAAGAATGTCATTGGGATTTTAATAGGAATTGCCTTAAATCTGTATAACACTTTTGGTATTATGGCCATTGACAGTGTTAATTCTGCCTATCCAAGAACATGGGTGGTCTTTCTATCTTCTAAGGTCTTTTTCAGTTTCTTTCTTTAGTGTTCTGTAATTTTCATTGTAGAGGTCTTTCACTTCTTTTGTTAGATTGATTCCCATATATGTTTTTGAGGCTACTGCGAATGAGATAGTTTCCCTAATTTCTCATGCAGTGGATTAATCATTGATGTATAGAAATGCATTTTATTTTGGGGCATTAATTTTATATCCAGTTGCTTTACTGAATTCACTTATTAGTTCTAAAAGTTTTCTGGTGGAATTTTTTGGCTCTTCTAAATATAGAATCATGTTATTGGCAAATAGTGATAGTTTGATTTCTTCTTTTCCTGTTTGTGTCCCTTTAATTTCTTTCTCCTATCTAATTGCTCTGGCTAGAGTTTCTAAGACAATGTTGAATAGAAGTGGTGAAAGGGGGCATCCTTGACTCACTCCAGTTCTTGGCGGGAATGCTTTCAGTTTTTCTCCATTTAGAATGATGCTGGCCTGGGTTTAGCACATATAGCCTTTACAATGTTGAGGAATGTTTCTATTGTCCCTAGTTGTTACAGTGTCTTGAACATGAAGGGGTGCTATATTTTCTCAAATGCTTTTTCTGCATCTATTGAGATGATCATATGATTCTTGTCCTTAAGTATATCAATGTGATGAAATATTTATTGATTTCCATATGTTGAGTCAAACTTGCATCCCTGGGAGAAAACCCCACTTGATCGTGGTGCACTATCTTTTAAATATGTTTTTGTATGTAATTTTTCAGAATTTTACTGACAACTTTTGCATATGTTTTCATCAGGGATATGATGAACTTCTCTGAAGTTTTCTTTCCTTGTGTGTCTTTCTCTGTTTTGGTACGGGTGTGATATTAGCCTTGTAGAATGAATTTGAAAGCATTCCCTCCTTTTCTATTCCATGGAATACTTTAAGGAGTATTGGTATTAGTTCCTCTTTGAAGGTCTTGTAGAACTCGGCTGAGAATTCCTCTGGTCCGGGGCTATTCTTGATTGGTAGACTTTTGATAGCGTTTTCTATTTCATTTCTTGTAATTAATCTGTATAAATCATGTATGTTCTAGTGATTCAGTTTGGGTATGTAATATGTCTCTAGAAATTTGTTGATGTCTCAAGATTTTCTATTTTATTAGAATTTTCAAAGTAATCTCTATCTTCTGTATTTCAGTCTTGTCCATTGTGATATTTCCAATTTCATCATGTATTTTAGTAATTTGAGTTTCTCTCTTTCTCTTCACTAGTGTGGTTATGGGTTTGTCAATTTTATTTATTTTTCCAAAGAACCAATTTTTTGCCCATTTTCAAATTGTTTCTTTTGTTTCAATTTCATTGATTTCAGCTGTGATTTTAATTATTGCCTGTCTTCTGTTTTGGGTGTTGATTTGGGTATTAGGATTTTAAAATATTTTAGTATTTTAAATATTCTATTTAAACATTAAGTTACATTCACTTTAAGTGTACAGATCAGCAGCATGAAGTTCATTCACCTGGTGTCGACCATTATAGCATCCATCCCCAGAGCTCTTCTCATCCTGCAGACCGGAAACTCAGTATCCTACGGCAGTGACTTCACTTCCCCCAGCAACATCCCTTGGTGACCGCCATTCTAGTTTCCAGCTCTGTGAATGAGCTGCTCCAGGTGCCTTGGCATCAGGGTTCTCACAGAGGCCTGGTGTGCTTCCAGTGTGCACTTGACAACCTTTGCACACATGGTTTACACCATTCCTGGTAAGACAGAAGGTGCTTGGGAGGTTTGAAACCATGTTTGATGTCATGTGTAGTCTGGAAATGTCATTCAAAGGCCTTTCCAGTATCTTCTGTCTATACAGCTTCTGTATGTCTGCAGAAGACAGAAGAAACAAGGATTCTGCTCTCACTGCAAAAACATTGTCCAATCTTGGCCTCCATCAAATGACAATCTGGAACAATGGTGAAGAAGCAAGGACAATGAGCAATGTCCATGAGCAGGATTAGTCTGGAGACTAACACTTTTGCTTGGAGACTTCTTGCTCTGCAAAAATGGAGCTACCTCTGCAAGATGCCACCATGCAATACCCGTGGAACCAAGAAGCCAGGCACACCTCCTCTGGAAGCACATGCACAGAAGCCAGTGAGCTTTCAGGAGCTTGTGACCTGTTGTCCAGCTTTCCGTCACAAGATCTGGGGATGCCTTGGTGAGGAACCTCTGTCTACTCAGGGCTGACTGACCTGGAGATCAGCACGGAAACCACAGGGGTAGCTCCTGGGGTTGTTGTAGAGGCCCTGCTTCCTACCCATCCACAGTTTTGATGATTATATTAAAATCATCTTTTTAGTTGATGCAATATTGTTTTTACATGTTTGGAAGAATGTCATTTATGATTAATGCATGTCATGGTGTTCAGATATACTTGGTATTTGGATAGACATAGTATTTCTGTTTCATTTAGCTTTTTCACTGCTATGAATAACAGACTGAGAAGAACAATTTTAGAGGAGGAAAAGTTTATTTGGGGGCTCACAGTTTCAGAGGTCTCAGCCCATAGACAGCCGGTTCCATTCCTGGGACTCGAGGTGAGGCAGGACACCATGGCAAAAGAGTGTGGCAGCAACTCCCATGGTGATTAGAAAGCAGAGAGGACTCCACTCACGAGATACAAATATAAACCACAAAAGCACACCCCTGGGGACCCACCTCCTCCAGCCACACCCCACCTTCCTTCAGTCACCACCCAGTTAATCCTGTCAGGTGAGTAATCACTGATTGGGTGCAGGCTCTCACAACCCCATCATCTCACCTCCAGTCCTTGCACTTTCTCACACATGAGCTCTCACATCCCAACCTAACAGCATCACTCGTTAAAATCACTGCCCTTTTAGACCTTGCTGTAGACTGGAGCGATGCTCTCTGCCTCTTCATTGCAGTTGGCTTCTGATTCCTACTATAATACCACCTGCCCACCATCGTGGAGACCAGAGAGGCAAGTGGGTGGGTAAGTGGGAGAGGCCCCCACTCTCCGGGTAGCATTCTGGAATCTCTGGATGGTGCCTGTGACAGTACAATAGGTCCTTTTCCAACCAACCTCAGAGACTCTCCTTCTAACCTTGTTGGGAATTGCTGGTTAAGAATCTCTACATTTTTCTGTATTTGTGTCCTAGAGGAACAGAGGAGGTAGCTAACCAGAAGCTTTTTATTTTAGCTAGTATCTATTTAAATAAATCACACCCCAAAATAAATCAGTAAAACTCAATCAGTCCATTTCACTCTCCCATCCTATTAAACACTCCTTTGCCTGCAGCTTTCTGAAGTATATTAGAAATGCTTCCTAATCTTCCTCTTCATACAAGTGGGAGCAGGCACATGAAGGTTTAGGAAACTGACGATTTGTTCATGTTTTACTTACTAATGCCCTCAAGTGTGTGTGTGTGTGTTCAATTGACCCCCACTCCCTTTCCCATGCTGAATTTTTGATCAGTGTTTAGCACAACCTTAGAATAAGCAGAGAAGAAGCCCTGTATAGTGCTGGGTCTTTCCTGCCTCCAGAGAAAGTCAACCTGGCTTGCTGTTGAGGGATTCTGGAGACTAATACTTTGCTTGGAGACTTCTTGCTCTGCAAAAATGGAGCTACCTCTGCAAGAGCAAGGCAGTCATCTCATCCTGTTACAGCTTCAGGTGCAAGAGCAGCTCTTCAGATTCCATGCATGGAACAGGTTTTGAGGAGACATGAGAAAAGAACCCAGAGCTCCCAGCTAGGTTGAACCACCTGTAGAAGAACAGGTCAATCTGGTGTGAGCCAGACCAAGAGAGGAAAATACTGCCACATCCAGCGTATATGTGCAGTCTGCAGAGGTGGAAAACACAGAAAAGTGGAAGGGTGCTAGCCAGGTGTGTGGGGAAGGGGTAGACGTTGGCCATGTTACTCTCTAGGCACACTGGGCTCATTGTCTCCATTCTGCAAGAATTGAAGAACAGGACACAGAGATAGCAAGCAAGCCGCGGGTTTATTGCAAAAGAAAGAGAGGTATAGAGATAGACTTCTCCAACAAGGAGGGGTCCCAGAGCTGGGAATCTGGTGGGGGCGTTTTGGCCTGTTCTTTTTATGGTCTCTGGAATTTCCTCCCCTCCTCATCTCCTCCCTTGTGCATGATCTCCTCGCTACTCTTGATTGGTCCCCCCTCTGTCAGGTGTCTGTTTTAGTTTTTCTTTGGTCTGCCTTAGGAGCCTGTGTATGGAAGTGTCCTTCTGACTGGGTTCCCCACATGTGTCCATGAGCACTTTCATCAACCAGGAAGTCAACCTCATCGGAAGACCCTCTCCGTGCCCCTGACCCTGTTGTAGGAAACAGTCTGGTGGAGGAGCAGCAAGCAGCACTCAGAGAGGAGAACTCCAAACTTTATTTTCATGCCCCGAGGGTCCAGAAAAACAAACTCAAATCTGAACCCTGATGATCCAGTTCTCACAACGTTTAGAGGTTATTGGCACCCTATCACTGGGACTGTTTTCTCTTTTTAAAATCATTATTATTTTTCGATTCGTTCTTATTAGTTATACATGACAAGTGGAAGGCATCTTAATACCTTGTACACAAGTGGAGCACGACTCGCACCCTCTTGCTGTCCATGGTGCAGTCACACTGGTCATGTCTTCTTGTGTGTAATACGGTAATGATGTCTGTCTCACGCCGCCGTTCTTCCCATGTCACACCCCTCCCCTCCCCTCTGCCCTACCCAAAGTTCCTCCATTCTTCTGTACCCACCCCATTATGGATTGACATCCATTTATCAGAGAAAACTTTCAGCCTTTGTGTTTGGGGATTGGCTTATTTCGCTTAGCGTGATATTCTTCAGCTCCATCCATATACCTGCAAATGCCATATCATGGATTCAAATTACAAAGCTTCTTCTCAGCAAAGGAAGTAACAAATTACATGAAGAAAGAGCCTACAGAATGGGAGAAAATCTTCACCACATGGACCTCAGATAGAGCACTAATCTCTGGATATATAAAGAACTCAAAAAACTTAACACTGAAAAAACAAATAACCCAATCAATAAATTGGCTAAGGAACCGAACAGATACTTCACAGGAGAAGATATACAACTGATCAACAAATATATGAAAGATGTTCAACATCTTAAGCAATTAGAGAAATGCAAATCAAAACTACTCTAAGATTCCATCTCACTCCAGTCAGAATGGCAGTTATCAAGAACACAAGCAACAGTAATTGTTGGAGAGGATGTGGGGAAAAGGCACACTCGTAGGTTGCTTGTGGTGATACCGCCATTTCCTGGTGACAAGTTCTGCTCCCTCTAATGTTGAAGTTTGAACACTAGAGAAGCAGCCAAGGCAAGCATATTAAGCAAGTTAATTTAAAGGTAATAATACAGACTTCTCCCGGGGGAGAGAAGGGGGCCATGGCTGATGTTCTAAAGTCCCCAGAAGTGAGGGCACCCCATATATTTTATAGGTTAAGGTCTCTTTTGTTCTCCAGTTCTCTCCCCCCTTATCTCTCCTTCCTGCCTACGTGACTAGGCCTGGTTTTGCATTAAGTGAGAAGGTATGGGCAGGGGGAGGGCCAGGGTGATTCAGGCAGGCAAGGGCCCAGGGGGCATTAATTAGCAGCTCCATGCTTGCAGTCCTTGATAAAGGCAGGTAAATTTGGTAATCAATTGGCTCCGGAGATTGTTGACATTCCATTCTTCCAGGGGCAGTCTACAACTTCCAGAGGCAGATGGCTTCATGGCTTCATGGCTTCATTTCCTCGATTTGACCGATCCCCTATTTCTACACTAACTACCTGTCCTTAATTCTGGCTTCAGTGGGACTGCAGATTGGTGCAACAATGATGGAAAGCAGTATGGAGATTCCCCAGAAAACTTTTTTCCTCTTTTAAAAAATGTCCTGACCTACGTGGCTGAGGCCGTGTGCAGGGTCTCTCATGTAAAGCATGCTCACAAAAACAGAAGAAGAGAAGGCTGTTTTCATGGGCATCTGTTAAATTCCCAGTCTGAAAGCTTGGCACAGGGGTGTCTGTGTTTCCGGAGGGGGTATTCAGACTCCTAGAATTTACAATCCAAAGGTAGGGACCCTGGTTAATTAGGCTTCCTGGAGGAAGACTGAGAGGGGAGGGGAACTTACCTTTCCCCAGGCACCAACTTCTTACCATAATGTCGTTATCAATTCATTTCACAACCAGATCTGGTTTGGCCACCCCCCTCCTCACTGGCCATCTTGCCTGACCGCCTCCGGCCTTTATATCTCCTCACTCAATGTCCAGTTGCAGTCTGGCAGGACCATGAATCCAGGGCTCTGATGCTTGACACAGGACTGAGTTATCAGTACCCTACTGTCCCTGGAGCTCTGTTTAGTGGATTTCAGGCTTCCTCACTGTTAGGGGTCGCTGGCTCAGCTGGAGAAACCCTATAACCCCTGTCAGCCGGAAAGTTTAAAAGCTTAATTGTGTCCCTTTGGGAGTCCTCAAGAGAGGGACTACATAGAAGAAGATCATCAACATACTGTAAGAGAAAGGAGGAAACAAATGTGAGAGAGGCAAGATCCTGAGATAACGTTTGGCCAAAGAGATGGGGGCTGTCTCGGAATCCCATGGGAGAACTGTCCAGGTCAGCTGAGAAGAAGCTCGAGTGAAAGGGTCAGTCCAAGTAAAAGCAAAGAGATCCTGTGAATCAGGGTGAAGTGGGACAGTAAAAAATGCATCCTTCAAATCTAGCACTGAAAAGTATGTGGTGGAAGAAGGGATAGAAGAAAGCAGGGTGTAAGGATTGGATACAATGGGAAAGATGGGGACCACTGTGGAGTTAATGATGCGGAGGTCTTGCACTAGATGGTAAGATCCATTAGGTTTCCTAACAGCCAGGATGGGAGTGTTATAAGGTGAGTTGGCAGGGCACAGGAAGCCTTTCTGCCTTAAATCCTGGATGATTGGTTGAAGTCCTATGAGGCTCCTTCGGGGAAGGGGATATTGGGCCTGGGCTGGGTAGGATGTTGGGTCCTTTAGATGAATGAATACAGGTGAGCATTTAGCTACAGAGGGTGTATGGGTGTCCCAGACCTTGGAGTCAACCAGGGAGGGAGGAAGGGGATATGAGGACTCTGTTTGAGCTGTATATTCCTGTAGAGTCATAAGAAGAGGAATAGCAGAGGAGTCTTGGCTAAGGCTCACGGTGGGTGAGAAGGAAATAGAGGCACCCAATTTGGTTAGGATGTCCCTTCCCAGAAGGGGAATGGGACATGAAGGAATTATCAAAAAGGAATGAGTAAAGCCAATGTGTCCTATATGGCAGCTTGTTGGAGGGGTTTGTAAGGGGTTATATGGTTTTCCCTCTACCCTGGCAATAGAGGATTTGGCAGGGGAAGTGGGTCCCCAAAACTCCCGCAGCACTGAGAAGGTGGCTCCAGTGTCTATAAGGAAAAGAATCTGCCTGCCTGCCACCGTAAGGGTCACCCGGGGCTCCTGAGTGGTGATGGTCGTCGGGTGCAAAAGTCCCAGGCCCCTTCATTCATCCATTGCCAATCCCAGCAAGTCGCCGGAGGGAGGGGCCAAGGATGACCTGGCACTTCTCTGAGCACCAGGGCAATCCATTGCCCAATATCCCAGTTGGTGGCATCTTGGACAAGGACTTGGGGGCTGCTGGGGGTTGGGGCAGGCTCGTGCGAAGTGGCCCTCTTGCCTGCACTTGAGGCATGCGCTTGGAGGTCTTCTGGGAGCTTGGGCGCCCCTAGCAGTGGACAGTTGGGCACGTCTAGCTGGCTGAAAGGCTTTGGCCAGCATTTGGTATTTTAATTTTTGTTTTTTTTCTTCCCTTCTGTTATAAACCTTGAATGCCACTGCTAGGGCCTCTGGCTGTGGGGTAAGGGGCCACCTATCCAACTGCCTCAATTTGACCTTTATGTCAGGGTTACTTTGGGAAAAGTAATAAGTCATAAGTAGCTGCCATCCCTCTGGGGTTTCGAGATCCTTGTTAGTGTACCTGAGCATGGCCTCTGTAAGGCGGCTTAGAAATGCTAACGGGTTTTCATCTCTGTCCTGTATTACTTTCTGAAGTTTATCATAGTTAATGGGTTTAATAGTAGCCTTTCGTAGACCTGTAAGGATGCAGGTTTGAAACCTATCCCACTGTAGACATCCAGCCTCGGTATTACAGGCCCAGCCCCAATGGGGTGGGTTGGGGTCGATTGATGAATCTCATCTGCATAATTGCGCACCTGTTCCCAGACTCTCCTGCTCTCCTCAGGGTGTTGGACATGGTTATGTAAATGTCATGCCAGGTAAGGTCATAAGGCTGGGTAAGGTACTGAAATTCCTTAATGAAGGTTGCAGGGTTGGAGGTGAAGGAGCCTAGCCGCTTCTCTATTTGAGACAGATCGGACAGTGAAAAGGGGACATGGACTCTGGTTACTCCCTCCGCGCCAGCCACCTCCTGTAAAGGAGCTAGGACATGCAGGACTGCGTGGTGGGGACTTGGTGGGCTGAGTGGAGGAGCGGAAGGAGAAACGGAATGAGGCCAAGGAGAGGAATGACAGGGGCTTCTGTAGGAGGCCTGTGAGGAGATGACGCATCAGCTGGAAGAGAAAGAAGGGTTAAAAGGGGAGAAGCCAAGAGAGCGTGTTCGGGTTTTGAGGAGAGCAGAGATTAGGTTTAGCAGGAAAGAAAGGAGAAACACGAAGGGGAAGAGTCCCTTTCCATTCACCAGGTCGCCCACATATGTACTTAATTATAACCAGTATAATTAGGCACATAATTATCCTAGTATAAAGCTAGAATTTAGGGTGCCATAAATAGACCATCCTGACTTACTATCTAAAGGACAGTTTGCTCTAATTCAGGGAACAGGTGAAGGTGTTTGAGATTGTTTAATAAACATCTCAGGGGCAGTTTGCTGGGGTGGAAGTCCTAGATCCCATGGTGAAGACTGAGACCCACCGTTAGTGATCAATGGCGTCCCACGACCACTTGCTAGGCAATGAGAAGGTTAGTACACAGGTCTGGTCGTCACACAGTACCAGTGCCTACCGGGCATTAGCCGAGAGAGTTTGAGGACCTGGCCAGGATTTCGAGTGAGATGAAAAATATAAAATGAGCCTCAAACCCTAAGAAAGAATCTCAGCACCATAAAATCAGGAATCCACCCAGCATTAGGACCAACTATAGGGACCAACCGTAACTATGAAAGTCGTGGTTGGAGGCACCCCCACACCTCGGCAGTCTTGAGAGCCCCGATATTCAACGGCTGCTTCTCAGATAGCCAAGATGTGTTTAAGTGGTCAGGGGACTGCCTAAGGGGAACTCACCATTTGGAGTCCAGTGTTGCATGCAGAAAACTGGGTGTCCAGGTAAATGGAAGTGAGCCTCTATCCGCAGCGCTGGGGCTATCACGGATGGGATTCCGCTTGCCAGCGGAAAGACCCATCCCGGGTTTCGGCACCAGATGTTAGGGGTCGCTGGCTCAGTTGTGGCTCACCAATAGCTCCCAGGAAAAAACGCTCCGCAGAAATGCGATCTCACACCAGAGACTTTATTTATGCGGATGATTCACGTCCACTCGGGGCAAAAAGAAGGAAAAAAAAGGAGAAAGATGGCACATGGCTTCTCCCAGATATTGGAATTCGCGGGCTGGAAGGAACCAATCGCAGAGGAGAATTCTTGCAGGCTGACTGATGAACCAATAGCATGTTAGGACCTAACGTGGGAGGCAGGAGATGGCGACAGCGTAAGCTGGAAATTCCTGTAAGAGGGCAACGCAGAATGACAGGTGGTGGGGAGGCTGGAAATTCCTGTACTGGGAGAGGCGGCGGCTTTATACCTTCCACTCACAATGAGAGGGACAACTGGAGAGGCAGCAGCGTTCCTTTGCTTGACTGTGTTCCCGTTTCACCACCTGCGTCAACACACCCCGCGAGCAGCTCTGCACCCAGACGGTGGTCCTGCCCCGGGAGAGTGAGTGGTTGTGTGGAAGTCAACTCTGCTTTCCTTTGTCATCCTTCTTCTCTTAGAAAAGGGGAGGGAGGCAGGACCACCTGTGGCATTCCAGGGACCCAGGCCCCAAGGCCACCTCCCTCATTTACCAGTCCTTGGGTCTCCTTGTCACACAGGCCAGCCATTCGGAGCTTAACAAAAGAGCATCAGGAAGCCTCCATGGCTGTGGGCATGGCGCGTGGGCAGAGGCTCTGGGTGTGGCTGCAGAGCTGGGGCCTCCTCAGGTAGGGAAGGCAAGGATCCCCCCAGGTTGACAAGTGGGTGGCTCCAGAGGAGGGAGGAGCAGGTGCAGAGACCAGGGGACCTGGCCTTGCTTTTGTCCTCAGTCGAAAAGGGCACTGAGGGTGGTCTCCATGGCAGGAGGGCAGATGCACCAATGCACAGCTGCAGGACTTGGGGCCATGCCTCTGCCGGCCTGGTGACCTTGGAAGGTTGAACTCTGTGTCTACCAGCATGGTCTGATGCTAACATCAAGTGCCCCAAGACACTTTCTTTTTTGTTAACCAGTACCCCTGGCTGGCCTCCTCTCAAATTGACTTAGTGCCACCTCATTCTTAAATATGAGAAAAAATTTAAGATTTTGTTTCTAGTGATGACCCATAATTGATATTGGACAAGAGATTATTATAAGAATTCAATATTTGGCGGGGGGGGGAGAGGAGAATTGGATTTAAGTAGATCAAATGATAAACAGCAGAGATTCGAAAATAACTAGAAACGGTGTATTCAGGATTTTAGGAAGTCTTACCAGGAAGCTGTCTGTCTGGGCTACAGGACCTTGCCATTCAGCAGGAATGAGCTGCATTTATTTGCAAATGTTTACATAGCCAGGTCACCTTGTGAAGATAACTTCGGGTCCTGGGGTTTGCATTGTATTGGTCATCTGATCAGAGGATTTCCTGCCAATCAGCTGAAGGCAAGGTTTTAGGGGCACTTCACGCCCATGCAGCAGGACTGAGGAAGTCAAACCAGGCAGATGGGGTGGAGGCTGCAAGCAGGACTCCCAGAGCCAGCAGGCCCATGTCCCACGCCCCTTAGATGACCTGGCTGAGAGACTGGGCCCCAGGACTCTGCTGACCTCTTCTCTGCCCCTGGTCCCTTTGTCAAAGTGAGCCTCACGTGGTGATACCGCCGTTGACCGGTGACGAGTTCTGCTCCCTCTAATGTTGAAGTTTGAACACTAGAGAAGCACGCCAAGGCAAGCATATTCAGCAGGTTTTATTTAAAGGTAATAATACAGACTTCTCCCGGGAGAGAAGAGGGCCATGGCTGATGTTCCAAGAAGTGAGTGCACCCTACATCTTCTATAGGTTAAGGTCTCTTTTGTTCTCCAGTCCTCTCCCCGCTTATCTCTCCTTCCTGCCTACGTGACTAGGCTTGGTTTTGCAGGTGAGATGCAAAAAGTGAGAAGTGGATGGGGCAGGGGGAGGGCCAAAGGGATTCAGCCAGGCAAGGGCCCAGGGGGCATCAATTAGCATCTCCTTGCTGCAGTCCCTGACAAGGGCAGGTAAATTTGGTAATCAATGGGCTCTGCAGATCCTTGACATTCCGTTCTCCCAGGGCGGTCTCCAGCTTCCAGAGGCAGATGGTGTTTGTGGCTTCCATTTCCTCCATTTGACCTGGTCCCCTATTTCTACACTGACTGCCTGTCCCCAGTTCTGTCTTCAGTGGCACTGACTGCCCCTGCATTCCTGGGCCACAGACCCACCCTCCCCAGTAGCTGCCTTGGAATCCGGAGCCCTGACTGACAGGCTCTGCCTAGTCCCATCGGGTGGGGTCTCCTGCCTGCAGAGGCCTTGTGGGCTTCTGACTCTGGTGACATCAGCTCTTGGGGTCTGCCTTCAGGGCCAGGAACAGAGTGGGCCATTGTGGGGACAAGCAGGGCACGGGAGTTGCTGGGAGTGTGTGCGCATAAACTGAGCGCAGTACAGCTGTGTTTGTGGGGCGTGGCTCTGCGCTGGTTCCCTAGAGGATTATTTCACGTTTCTTATGGTGACTTCTGAATTCACCTCTGGACGTCACAGTTTGTGACACGTGTGTCCCTGGGTGCCCCTGCCCTCCTGGCGCATTCTTGCTTGCTATTCCTCTCTGGGGAGCTGGGGAGTGGTGCTGGGGGCACTCTTACAGATGTAGGGTGAAGGATAAATCAGAACACTGAAAGGTCTTGTACTGGGTAGGCAGAAGCTCAGGAGAAAGTATTTGCCAATGTTGCTGAGAAGTTTCTGTATATTTAGGCTTGCTGGTCCATCGCAGGTTGAAGTGATGACTTTCAGAGTAAAGAAAGGCAGCTTGACTCAGCCACTTGGGCAAGTGACCTGGGCCTCACTTTCCTCCACTCCGCGGTGGGACGGGCCACCTCCTTTGCTGAGGCCTTCTCGAGTGCCTGCCCAGCCTGAGTGGTCTGCGTCCCCTGACCCCTCTGCCTCTCCACGCCTGGCTAGCTCCCTGTCACTGGGACTGGTCTGTCCTGCCGTGCACAGCTGTGGCGAGGGCTGTGGAGGGCGCGCAGGCTGCTAGACTCTGCCCTGTCCCTTCCTCTCCCTCCAGCTCTTGCTCAGGCCCACTATGTTCTCGCTCTGGCCGCAGGGCAAAGGGAAAGCTCCATAAGCCATCCTGTGACCCTGAGTCAGGGGCCTCTGTGGCCTCTGGATCCCAAGTCAGAGGTGACTAGTCTGCCAGTTGGAGTCTTGCCAGGATGGGGGTGGGGCTTCTGCCTGTGATCTCAGGAGAGACTCCGGATGAGCTGTGGGAGAGGGGCTTGCAGGAAAGCTCTGCCTGCCCTGCACCAGCTCCTCCAAGCCCTGCGTCCACAAGGACCCATAGTGCCCAACCCTACCCTGCCCGCCCCCTCCCAAAACACAGGGAACAGCTTCTGACTCTCGAGGAAGAGCGAACCCAGGACTTACTTTTTCCACTTTACAGGACTAAGAAGTCTGCTAGTGTGGGAAAGCAGGTTTGCATGAACTTACAATACCTGGAAGATTTAAATTAAATTTTCTGGCAGGACAGTCACATGTTCTCTAGGAGAAGTGCTTGTGAGAGCCGGGCTCAGCTGGAGGGCACGGGTCACTTGCAGCCCCTCAGCAGCGTCCTTGCTGGCCACAGTCGCGCTGAGCATTGCTATGTCCTTGCTGCTGGGGATCCTCCTGTGCTGTCGTTAGCACATAGTAGTAGAACTGGCATGAAATATCAGTTTCCTTTCTTTCCTTAGGCTGCAGAGAACTATTTACTCATGGATGCATTTTTAGCGGTGCCAAACTGCCTCAAGGCTTGAGGAGATGAGTCTAAAAATTGCTGCCATAAAAAGAAAAAAAATTGACCCAGAAATGACACATTATGCACAAAAATCAAAGGGTGAGAAGAGGCATTCCCACACCCACAGAGGCTGCACGTCTGTCTCTTTGATGATAGCATCTTCTGGAAAGCAGAGCAGGTCTCGGGCTCTGAAGGCGCCTTCCTGTGCATGCTGCTTTGCTGCTGCTGGCATTTGTGCCTCCCATCTTGTTTACTGGGGCTGCATCCCTTGGTTAGTGGGACATTCTGGTGGGCTCTGGGCTTCCTGAGTGGGTGGTGGAAGGACTCAGCTGCTGGGGAATCCGTGAGGTCATCAACAGCACCGTATCTGAAACGGTGGGGAGTGGCCACAGGGACACACCCACAGAGATGGCAACCTGAGGCTCCCTGGGGCTGCTCCCTCCAGCCGCCAGCTCAGGGGCTCTTTGGCATTTGAGAGATGTTCTGCTGTGATCTCCAGGTGTCCTTGTTTCAGTCAGCTTTCTCGCTGCTGGGAGCAGATGACCCGAAAGAACACTTACAGGAGGATAGGTGCATCCTGGGGCTCCTGGCTCCAGAGGTCTCGGTCCACGGACAGCTGATTCTGTCCCTCAGCCCTGAGGTGAGGCAGAACGTCCTGGTGGGAGAGTGTGGTGGAGGGCAGCGGCGGGGAATGTGGCACCAGGAGGCAGGAGAGAGGAAGCTCCGCTCACCCAGGTGTACCCAGGGACCCGCCTGCCCACGCTTACCACCGGCTGACCTCGCTGAGCGGACGAGCCACTGCTTGGGTCAAGCCCTCCTGACCCATCACCTCACTGCTAAGCTTCCTCGCCTTGCCTGCCCCTCAGCTTCGGGGCCTCACATCTAAACGGGGGCAGTCCTGCTCGTTCCTGCGCAGGGGTTTGTGCTGGGCACTTGCTCCAAGAGCAGGGTGAGCAGCCCTGAGGCCCCGGTGAGGGGCACAGCGAGTGCCCGTGGAGTTGGACGCTGGGTCCAGCGGGCCTGTGGCCCTTCCTCCCTCTCCTGCCGCCCAGCTGGTGCTTTAGCCTGTGTTCTCAACCCTGGCCTGGAGCAGT
The DNA here is from genome assembly GCF_902686455.1 of Sciurus vulgaris. Classification (NCBI taxonomy): domain Eukaryota; kingdom Metazoa; phylum Chordata; class Mammalia; order Rodentia; family Sciuridae; genus Sciurus; species Sciurus vulgaris. Next base: position 2,561,091 of record NC_136465.1, on the reverse strand, counting down.
AAAGGAGCTTAGGCCTGAGGCAAGGAAGCAGGAGGAACAAGGGAGGCCTGTGGCAGGCTAGCCTCAGGAGCCAGGAGGAGGGCACGTCCTGTACAGCGGCCGGAGTTCAGTCCTGAGAGGCCGATGTCTGCACCACCCAGCATGTAGATGGTGGTCCACAGCTGCAGACCGACAGGAGGAGTAGCTTCTCGGCTCGTGCTAGGAGAACTGTGGATGATGATAAGTGACTACTGTGAAATAGCTAATAGGGTGTCGGATGCTCCCAACCCAGAAGAGGGAGGAACGTGCCCTCACCTGACCCTTACACACACACACACACACACACACACACACACGCGCGCGCGCGTGCGCGCACAAACGCCACACTGACTCATAAGTGTGATCACAAGCGTCAGTTAAAAACAGAAGCGTGCTAGAGAAGAAAACACCAGGTGGGCTGATCAAGGCTTCCGCGGATCCAGGATTAGCCCAGGTGTGGATTGAGGGAGGAGTGGGAACCTCCGTGCAGCCCCCCAGGTGGACCTGGTTCACAGGGGTGGGTGGACATCAACGCAGCTGTGGTTTTTGGACTTGAGTTTAATGTTAAGTCCCGTCAGATTTTTTCCCCCCCAAAAATGGTTGTAGTATCAGTGCTAAATACAGCTGCAAATAGTCACTCTCTAGGAAAACCATATTTAGAAAGAGTTCATTTTAGAAGTGCCCCAATTTAGAAGTGGTTCATTCACGGAGAAAGGCTCTTCCTATGACGGTATTAAGTAAAGGTGACGAAGGAAATGTCCTTAGAAATCAAAGGTCGAGTGTTGGGATTTTCAGAAGGGTAAGCAGGGAATATCTTCATGATATTCTATTTAAAAGACAACATTCTCTACTCTCACTGTTTAACCTAATTTTTTCTACTTGGGTGCATAATTTGAACATTAATATATCTTGATCTTACACAAATCATTTTGCAGTTAATTCTTACTGTTTCCAACTACTAATAATTGTTTAAATCATATAATTAATCTCAGTTATTCTAAACTTATTTGCCAATGGAAAGTTATTTTTTTCTGAGATTTTCTTCTATGAATCCTTCTGAGAAAACCAAATTGAATAATATAATATGTATTTAATATATTTGATTTTAAATATAGTGATCACAAATCAATGAAATCTTAGTTTACTAGGCATATGAAGTTGAGTGCACAGGTGGCTTTTGTACTGAACTGCTTCATGAGCTAGATGAGCCAAAGCTTGAGCTAATGAATTAGAAGTTGAGCACTTTCTATTTCAACAGCAACTTGATTCATCGCAGCGAGCAGCCCCCTCGGCTTGGCTGCTGGGAATGAGTGTACCTCTTGGGGCAGAATTTTCTAAGCTGCAATCAAACTGAGAGACTGTCATTGTAATAATTTTAATGCTTCAGATAGAGAAGCTTCAATACGTAGTGGTGGCTGTTCCCAGTCATCTGCAAAAGGATGCGTGATAGTAATTGGGAAAGAGCCAAGTACCAAAGCCTGAAGGTGCTGCAGGGGACATCCACAGCACTCAGGTGGCCACACCTGGGTCCTGAGGCTGGAGGGGAGTGGAGTCCTGGAGTCCACGCTGCTGGGCCGGGCTCCTGAGCGCCCGCCTGTCTGATGGAAATCCAGGAAAGCAGGAGCGGTGTTAGGTGTCACGGAGCACACATGCCATGCCTCAGCGAGAGACAGTGAAGAGGGCCCAACTGTACCACTACAACGCTTTCTTTTCTTCGTGCTTAATCGTTCTTAATCACTGTTCTGCTGTCTCCACAAGATTGGGGCTTATTCATTTCTGCATATTTGGTGCCTAGAATAGGCTGTGGCATAGTAGATGTTCAGAAAAACCATACTGTAAAAGTGAAAATACGGAAACTAAAAGTTAGGTAAATAGAAAGAACAAGAGATTGGAGCCTGAAGAGGGAAACACAGCGCATCTTGAACTTGTTTTCAAAACAAGATTCTTAGATTTATTTTATTTACTCAGTGTGGTTCAGAGCTTCACACAAGGTTCAGTGGGGGAAATAATAGAGACCAGTGTCCACAGATTACAACGGTCTTAAGTAACTTGTGACTGAGAGTGAAACTAAGAATTGTTTGGGTTTTATACTTTCTACCTTAATATGATACAAATTTGTACCTATCACATGTTTCTTATCAAAACTGCTTTTGTAGAACTTCGGTTGCTCTTGACACTTGGTGAAAACATTCTATGTGCTGTGAAACTCCCATTTCCACATAATCAATTTTATTAAGCTGAGAAGTTCTCAAAAAAAAAAAAAAAAAAGATGTCTAATTTTGTTTAACCTAGAATTTTCCAAATTGGTCTGGCCCTGGTTTGGTGAGGTGTCCCTCCATCTGTGTCCACCCGGGAAGAGGGTAACCTAGACAAAAGAGGCTCCGCCCCCTTGCTCAGATGACCCTCAGAGTGATGGGGGAAGGAGATGTTTCCCTCTGTCTCTTTTCTCGATCTTTCACTTTCTGTTTCATTCACCTACAGGGGGAGCTCTGTGTCTCTGGCCCCAAAGGCTCCCTCCGTCCCTCTCATTTCCTGACCTCCACCCCAGGTGTCAGTCAGAAAACACAGGTAGAGCTCCTGCTTGTAGCAGGCTGGTCAGGTAGAGAAGGAGCCGGCTCCCACACAGGGCAGAGGGTGGGCTGGAGAAGCCCTGGCGTGAGCAGCTGGCCTGGTCTCTCCCACCGTCACCTGCCACGCAGGATGCTCTGCTAATGTTGCAGCCCAGGCTTCACGTCTGCAGACACTGCTCTGGAACCAAAGCCGATTTCCATCCAGCTCCAGGCTGGGAGGGTTGCTGTCTTCAAAATAAATGGCTCTTTCCTGTAAGAGGCATTTTTGAAACCCACTGTCCCCGGCCTTCCTCTGAATGTGATTGGCATGTGTGATAGGGGCCTGGACGCTTTGCTGAGGGGGTCCAGGCAAGGGGCCTCCTCAGCCCAGGCCTGCTCCTGGGAGCCGCGGCACTCCGAGGTTGCCTGGGCTCGCTGCTCTGTGAGCAGGTGACAGCTGAGGGTTTGCCAGCTCTGAAGGTGGCAGAGCTGTGCAGAGCCTGGCCTTGGGTCCTGTGTGCCGGCCGAGTCACAGGGCAGCCTCCTGCATGCACCCTGGCCTGTGACTCAGCTCCATCTGCTCCAGCCCAGCCTCAGTCATCGGCCACTTGATGATTGTTTCTAGGGGAGTTTTCTGTGGATGACTGTGACTCTGTTTTGTTTTGTGACTGTCCAGGGTCGGTGCAAACGTGCAGTTCTCCTGTGAGGACAATTACGTGCTTCAGGGATCCAAAGGCATCACCTGCCAGAGGGTCACAGAGACGCTGGCTGCTTGGAGCGACCACCGGCCCATCTGCAGAGGTAAGGCGCGTGTGGGTGGCCGGAAGCGCACCTGCTTGGGGGCATGATTTCTGTCACATGTTGCGCTTACAATGAGGTGTCGGTGCAGGGCATGGTCTGTAGATGGAGAGGAGCTGGTAACCATGTGCGTTTCCACAACCGCGGGCAAAGGGGTTGTTTTCTGGGGGCTTGTTCAGGGGCAGGCACCCTGGGCTATAGCCTCTTTCCACTTCAGGAACGGCAGTGGCAGACCTGATCACTCATGCGCTCTCACACATACCTGCCACCCGTCTGTGCCTGTGCCAAGTGTGCCACGGGCAACTCTGTGCCACACAACCGGGTCCTTGGGAAAGGTTCTTGCACACCCTGCAAAAAAAAACTTAGATTCCCCAGCTAGCTCTCTGTTGCTGTGAGTCTGAATTCCTGGGTTTTGTGACACAAGTGATAAAGGGTGTTGTTAGCATGATCTCGGTTCCTCACTTTGTTGAATACTGACTTAAGCTGACCTCTCACCTCCAGCCAGAGCAAGGTATGCATGTCAACACCATTTTCAAAGAGAACACAGGAAATCAGGAGAAACCAAAGCATTGACCAGTGACTTCCTGGGAGTATTTTATTACTACCAGAATTCTAGAGAATACCAAAACCAGAACATTGTTGTGGAAAATAACAATACAATGTTGGAAAATATTACTAAAATTAAAAGCAAACTGGGTCTTTGAGCCTTCTTTTTGCATTTTGTTCTCAAAATAAATTGTGCAGACAGTGGTTTTTATTTTTAAAAAGTACCAAGAGACCAGTGAACTAGGAGAAGTTTCACGTGTGGGAACGCGTCATCCCCGGTAGCTCTCTTAGAGAGATGGTATGGAAGGTGTAACTAGAAGATGCCGACTCAGCTTCCTCCTGTGAAGTCAAGTGGCTGCAGACACATCTCCAACCTATGGGCAGGGCTTGCTGCCTCCTCGCCCTTCCAAGGATGATGTTGAATAGAAGTGGTGAAAGAGGGCATCTCTGCCTTGTTCCAGTTTTAGAGGGAATGCTTCCAGTTTTTCTCCATTTAGAATGATGTTGGCATGGGCTGAGCATAGATAGCCTTTACCATGTTGAGGTATGTCCCTACTATCCCTACTTTTTTCTAGTGTTTTGAGCATAAATCAGTGTTATATTTTGTCAAACACTTTCTCTGCATCTATTGAAATAATCATATGATTCTTAACCTTAACTCTATTGATGCGATGAATTACAGTTATTGATTTCCAGATATTGAACCAACCTTGCATCCTTGGATGAATCCCCCTTGATTGTGGTGCACTATCTTCTTAATATGTTTTTGTATGCAATTCGCCAGAATTTTGTTAAGGATTTTTGAATCTATGTTTATCAGGCATATTGGTCTGAAATTTTCTTTCCTTAATGTGTCTTTGTCTGGTTTTGGTATCAGGGTGATACTGGCTTCATAGAATAAGTTTGGAAGGTTTCCTTCCTTTTCTATTTCATAGAATACTTTGAGTGTTGGCATTAGATTTTCTTTGAAGGTCTTCTAGAACTCAGCTCAGAATCCATCTGGTCCCAGACTTTTCTCTGTTGGTAACCTTTGGATGGCTTCCTCTATTTCGTTGCTTGAAACTGATCTGTTTAAATTGTGTATGTGCTCTTGATTCAGTTTGGGAGGATCATATGTCTCTAGAAATTTGTCAATGTCTTTGAGATTTTCTATTCTGTTGGAGTATAGATTTTCAAAATATTTTCTAATTATGTTATGTATTTTAATGGTGTCTGTTGTGGTATTTCCTTTTTCATCACGGATTTTAGTAATTGAGTATTCTCCTTCCTCTTTGTTAGTGTGGTTAAGGGTTTATCTATTTTGTTTACTTTTTCAAAGAACCAACTTTTTGTTTTATCAATATTTTGAATTGTTTCTTTTGTTTCAATTTCATTGATTTCAGCTCTGATTTTAATTATTTACTGTCTTCTACTTTTGGTGTTGTTCTGTTCTTCTTTTTCTAGGGCTTTGAGATGTAATGTTAGGTCATTTAGTTTTTACTTTTTATTCGTTTCTTGAGTGTGCTACATGCATTGAACTTTCCTCTTAGTACTGCTTTCATAGTGTCCCAGAGACTTTGATATGTTGTATCGTCATTCTCATTGACCTCTAAGAATTTTTTTTATCTCCTCCCTGATGTTTTCTGTTATCCATGCTTCACTCAATAGCATATTATTTAGTCTCTGGGTTTAAAAGTAGTTTCTGTTTTTTATTTTATCAGTAATTTCTAATTTCATTCCTTTATGATCTGATAGAATACAAGATAGAGATTGTATTGATAAATACAATCTCTATTTTTTTGTATTTACTAAGTGCTGCTTCGTGGCATAATATATGATCTATTTTAGAGAAGGTTCCATGTACTGCTGAGAAGAAAGTGTATTCTCTCATTGATGGATGGAATATTCTATATATGTCTGTAAGGCCTAAATTATTAATTGTGTTATTGAGCCTCTGGTTTCTTTGTTCAATTTTTGCTTGGAAGATCTAACCAATGGTGAAAGAGGTGTGTTAAAGTCACCTAGTATTATTGTGTTGTGGTCGATTTGGTTCCTGGAATTAAGAAGGATTTGTTTGATGTACATGGATGTGCCATGGTTTGGGTCACAAATATTTACTATCATTATATCTTCCTGATTTATCGTTCCCTTAAGCCGTATGAAATGTCCTTCTTTATCCATCTGACTAACTTTGGCTTGAAGTCCATTTTATCTGATATAAGGATGGAAACCTCCACTTTTTTACTGAGTCTGTGTGTGGTAGGTTTTTTCCCATCTTTTCACCTTTAGTCTGTGAATATTCTTTTCTATGAGATGAGTTTCTTGAAGGCAGCATATTGTCAGGTCTTTCTTTTTAATCCAATCTGCCAGTCTATGTCTTTTGATTGATGAGTTTAGGCCATTAACATTCAGGGTTATTATTGAGATGATTTGCTTTCCTAGTTATTTGGGCTTATTTTAGTTTTTCACTTGACTTGCTTTCTCCCCTAACTGACTTTTCCTTAAGGGTAGTTCCTCCCTTTGCTGACTTACATTGTTGTGTTTCATTTCCTCCTCATGGAATATTTTGCTAAGAATATTCTGTAGCACAGGTTTTCTATTTGTGAATTCTTTTAACTTTTATTTATCATGAAAGGATTTTATTTCATCTTCAAATCTGAAGGTTAGTTTTGCTGGGTATAATATTCTTGGTTGGCAATCATGTTCTTTCAGAGCTTGAAATATGTTCTGGGCCCTTCTAGCTTTTAGGGTCTGGACTTAGAAATCTGCTGATATCCATATTGGTTTCCCCCTATATGTAATCTGATGCTTTTCTCTTACAGTCTTTAAAATGCTATCTTTATTTTGAATGTTAGGCATTTTAATTATAATGTGCATTGGTTGTGAAGCTGTTGTAACTCTGTACATTTGTGTCTTGTCATTCTCCTGTAGTTGATTTTCGATTTCGTTCTTCAGGTTTAGGAAATTTTCTGACATTATTCATTGAATAGGTTGTTCATTCCTTTGGTTTGTATCACTGTGCCTTCCTCAGTCCCAATAATTCTTAAATTTGGTTTTTTCATGATGTCCCATATTTCTTGAAGATTCCCTTCATGATTTCTACCATCTTCTCTGTTTGGTAAGCTTTATTTTCAAGATTAAATATTTTGTCTTCATTGTCTGAGGTTCTATATTCCATGTGATTTAGTCTATTGATGATGTTTCCATTGAATTTTTTATTTGGTTTATTATTTCTTTTTTCAGAATCTCTATCTCTTAGTTGAAATGACCTTTTACTTCGTGCAGTTGCTCTTTCAACAGTTTATCAGAGTGATCATTCATTGCTTGCATTTGCTGTCTTATCTCATCCTTTGCTTCGTGAATCACTTTAATAATGTATATTCTGAACTCTTTTTCTGACATTTCTTCTACCATGCTGTCATTGGATTCTACTAATATAGCATCTTGGTTTGTTTGGGGCACTTTTTTCCCTTTTTTTTTCATGTTTTCACATATATTCCCCTCTAGTAGTGCAGATTCATGGTATTGAAGTTTCCCCTCTATAGTGACCCTGCAGGTTTCCAAAACTTCTTCTTTAAGGGGGAGATCAATATTAGCATCACCCAGTATAGCCAATATTCAGTCCTAAACCAAATAATCTCTATAAAGACATTAACAGTGTCATCATAATAAAAAGAAAGAATGAGTGTGATTATTTATAGTATAACAAATAGATTTGCAATAAGGTCTATAATTTCTAATGGTGGACAAAGAGGATGGGGATGGGTGTAGGATGTAACTGTTAATGAGATAAGAAAAGAGTATATAGAAGTACTAGACCATAGGAGGAGTGAAAGCAGAATCAAAAGAAGTTAGTTGTTAACATGAGAAAAGGGAGAAAAAGGCTTTGACAATGAACTTCCAATCTCTAGCAGATGTCTCAGGATGGGATTTGCTCCACCTAAAGGTAGCAGTTTCTATTTTCAGGATAATCCAAGATGGCTGCACTGGCTTTCAAATGTGTTGGCACATGGGGAGCTGCAGCATGGGGCACTGGTGCCCAGTCCACATGGGACGCAGTTGGTTGAGTGGGGGGTCCTGCAGGTCCTGGCTGTTGTTCCAGAATGGCAGCAGCCACATGTGACCCAACCTGAGTGTACTGTGTCAGTGGACTTCCAGGCAACAGCAGCAGCCGGCTACCCACCAGTAGTCTGTGGGTGGTCTGCAGGCTACTGGTGGTCAATTTGTAGGTGGACCTCAGTGATAGGTGATGGGTAGATGAAAGGCAACAATAGGCAGGCAAGAGGCAGGCAAATGGGCAAATGGCAGATGATAGGTGGCAGCCAGTGAGTGATCTACACTCAAAAAGTAGGCAATATGCTGGCAGACGGCAGGTGATCACGGTAGACAAATGGGGTAAACAGCAGGGGAATCCATGAGCAGCAAAGACTGTCTCACAGAGAAGCAGATTTTCCTCTGCTCTAAACATGAGTTACAGAGCGACAAGGAACACAGCCTCCTTCTAGTCTGCCATCTTGGATCTCCTCTATTTTTAACTGATAAATAAAAACTGCATATATTTATGGGATGCAGTGTGGTATTCCAATATGTGTATACATTGTTTAAAGTTTAAATCAAGTGTTCGCTTGTCTGTCTCCTTGAACCTTCATCATGTCTTCATGGGGTAAACATTCAAACCCCTTTCCTCCAGCTCTATTAGTATACAGTCAATTCTCATTCCTGTAGTCGACCTTTGTATCCTGGCCTGCCAGAACTCCCCTGACTGCAATGCCCACCATGCCTGCTGGCCAACCCTCCTGGCCTCTCCTTCCTCTGCAGTCTCTCCTCCCCCATGGGTCTACCACCTTCCCAAGACCAACTGTTCTACCACCTACTGCAAGTGAGCCTGGCAGCCCCATCTTTCTGTGCCTGACTGGCTTCACTTGACCTCAGGACCTCCGGTTTCATCTGTGTTGTAGCTCGTACAGCATTTCATTCATTTGTGTGGCTGAAGAGTGCTCTGTGGTATATGTGGACACCTTTTCTCTGTCCCTTCCTCTGTTGGTGGTCTCTTAGTCTGCTTCCATTTCTAGGCTGTTGTGAACAGTGTGCACTGAACACAGGAGTGTCCCTTTCACACCCTGACTTCGTTCCCTTTGGGTGTACGTGTCAGGACCAGGATGGCTGAATCACAGCAGGATCTGCTTTTACCGTTAGATGAGCGCCATGTTCCCTAATGGTGGCATGAATCTGTGTCCCAGCAGGTTCCTTTTCTCCACACCCAGGAAGTCTTTTTGCTCATGTCCTAGCTGATCACAGCAAAGGGGAAGCCCCCTTCTTGGGGTTGGTTGTCCGGCAGTTCACTTGGTTTGCTTTTCTGTGAAATTCACTGCTCACTTCCACATTCAGAAGCAGAGTACCCAGAGGTGCCCTCCTGCCCTTCCCTCCCAGCTGAGGGACCACTCCTGCTGCTGGACTGGATGCCCGCAGATCGTCATCCAGTCATCTTCAGCTGCTCCTGCATTGCCACCTTTAACTTCCTGGAATGGTGACCTTCCATATCTGGAAATGGTTCCACAGGGGATGTTTTCAGAGAGGATATGTTAACTGGCATGGTTTCAAGTAGATGAAAGACACATCAATACTTTGAAATGATCTTTTTTTATAGAGAAAACCACATTGTTCTTGGCCTACTTTAATTTCTGACTTTTAATTCAATGTCTATTTCAAACACACAAAAAATTTCTCATTACAACTAAACTAAAAAATCCAGGTATAGTGCTTCTTTGGATTCAAATCTTATTAAATCTCCTTTAAATCAGTTTATATTCTGCAAAACATCATCCTTCATTAGTATGTATTTTGCATTCAGTTTATTTATTCAATTGACACATAAAATTTGTGTATAAGGTACCAGGTAATATTTTGGTACATGTGTGCATTGCACAGTGATCAAATTGGAGTGAGCATGTCTGTCTTTTCAGGCGTTTCCACTCACTGTGGTGAAGACGTTCACCCTCCTTTTCCCTAGCATTTTTAAATTACGCGGGTGTCAGCTCATCTGCGGTCACCCACTGTGCTCTAGACACAGCACTTACTGCTCCTGGCACAGCTCAGTCCTGTTGGCCAGCCTCTCCCCAGCCCTCCCTGTCCTACTCCCAGTCCCTACTGGGAACAGGTGGACCCCATTCTCCTCCTGCTGTGAGATCAGCTGATTTTAGGGTCCACATGTGGATGTGATGGTGCAGTCCGTGGCTCTCTGGGCCCGGCTCCATGAGCTGATGACCCCTGCTCCCTTCCTGTTGCTGCAGGCGCCTGGGCTCCTCCTGGGCTCTCTCTTGGCCCCCTGCTGAGGCGCCAGAGGGAAGATGCTCCTCAACCTCCCAGGCACCTCACTCCTGGGTGAGGCCTGACCCGGGCTTCTGAACGAGCCCTGTGCCCGGGTATTCAGGCCTGGTGGGCGACCGAGGCTGGGTGGCAGATCAGGAGTGTCATAGCCAGGCTGCTCCCGCAGGACCTTTCAGCGCCGAGCTCAGGTGTTGAGCATCTGTGGCCACCTGCAGAGGCCGGGGTTTTACCACTTAGTCCTGGTTCCATGGTGTTGGACGGCCCTTCCCTCAGTTCCCCTGTCCTTCAGTCTCTTTCTCACATGCATGTGTGCACGCTCACACACACACACACACACACACACACACACACACACACACGCTTTACTATAAAGAGCAGGAGAAATCGGGCTCCTTTCCCGTTTGGCTTGTGACCCCCTGGCTGCAGCTTACCATCTAAGTCAGCTTCAGCCTCCTTCCTGATCACGTGCAGTCCTGTGCCACGCCTTCCACTTAGCTCGTTCCCTCACCCCCGGGACCCTACAGAGTGGGTCTGCTCACACTCCTGCTCAAGGCGAGCGAGGGTTCCCACCAGGCTCCTGCAGACTGGCCCCCAGCCCACGTGTGCTGTGGCGACACCCAGTGCCCATGCACCGGACTCTAAGTTACGTTCAGCCAGCAGCACAGCAGCAGGAGGACATGCACCCCTGGGTCCAGTTCAGGGACTTTCCTCCTGCAGACAGCGGAGCTGGCAGGACCCTGACGTCCGAAGGACGGCGGGCAGGAAGCAGGGACTGGGCTGGCCTGCCCTCTGTGCTGGCCATGGCATCTGTCCACAGCAGGAGGCCCTTCCTGTAAGGGGAAGTCTGGTGCCCGTTGAAGGGCTGCAGCTGGTAGAGGAGAGGCGCCTGAAGTCGGGGAGAGGGACGCGGCTGCATCTGCAGAGGCCTTCACAAGCACCAGGCTGGGTCTCGTCCCTCATGCACTCCTTCCCATGCACCTTCCTACTTCAGGAGAGCAGAGTCGGCAGCCACTTGGTCAAGGGCCATGGTCACAGAAATGGGGATGTGGTTTGCCCTGGCCAGATGGCCCACACCAGGCTGTCACACTGATGGCCAGCTGCTCTCCTTGGTCCCCCTCTACTCCAGGACTCTGAGAAGGCAGGAGAGCAACCGAAGGTTTCCCGGCCTCTGCCCGGGTGTCCAAGCCACACAGGACGTCCATCACCTACAGGCAGAAGGCCCACGTGGTGAGGACCTGTCAGCGCCGACCCAGAGGAGGCTATGCTGAAGAGTCACCGAGGCCTGCTTCCACCACACAGAGGTCAAGTCACACGTGTGGCTTCAAGCTATTTCATAGGTGGATCTAAAAAGGCGAATTTGATTTAAAATCATGGTTTTGACCCAGACAGGCAACATGTCAAGGCATAGCTCATAATGCACTGTTTGGCGCTCTTTGTTCATCTGATGTCGTGAAGTCCAGGGGCATCTCATACGCACGGCAGGCCCACTGCAGGCCCTCTGCAGGTCAGTCACCCACACGTGCCCAGTGGCCTTATGTGGCCAGCACAACAGGCCCGACGCTTGCCTCAGGAGATCTGGCCCAGCCTGCGTCCCGGTTCTCCTCCTGCCTGCGGAGCAGGCTCAGCAGCTGCAGGTGTGCCGGGCTCGTGGTGGCCTCCCCGAGTCCTGGCGGCACCCCCAGGCAGCACGCTCTCCTCGCTAAGTCCCTGAGTTCTGGGGTCTGGCGACTCGGGGAGCGTGGAGTCTTCCCAGGGCCTCCTTCAGGTGGCTGGTCCTGTACACTCGCACCGTCAGCGGAGAGCTGAGGACAGCCTTTGAAAGGGCACCTCTGTGACTGATTCAGTAAGAAGCCTTGGCTCTGTGAGCTCGGGGAGAGTGGAGACCATGAAACTGGGTTTTCAGTCACACTCAAAAGGGACGATGGGGTGCGTCCTTGGCTACTGGAAGTCTCATGCTTCTAGGTTCACTTCCCGCTCCGCTGCCGCCGCCACCATGGTGAGTGGAATGTGAAGGCGTGCCCTCGTGGTTTCATTTGCCCATTAAAGGCGACCTCAGATCCACCCCTGTGGCCTGGGAGTCCACAGTCAGCTGTCCACCAGCCCCAGTCCTGCTCTGAACGTTGAGAACACGGGCTGCGACCAGGAGGTCCCTGCAGATCTGTGCCTCAAGTCCCCATCCTCAGGAGTCCCTCCCCCTGAAGGGTCACTCTCTCCTCAGTGATTATCAGGCCTTCTCTCCCCAACGACGTCCAGTGGAAGTGTTTGATGGACTGCAGTGAGTGGGAAGTGACCCCCATCTGGAAACTGGGGTGGGTGGCCAGTGGTCACATGCCCGAGGACAGGGATGTCACCTCTTCTTCCTGTTACCAAACAATGAATGTCGACCTGGCTCAGTAACTACGCGAGGTTTCCATCTGAAACGATGCTCCCTTCACTCAGATATGAAAACAACTATCATGATTTTCCTCAGGGTAAAACATTATGAGCTTTTTAAAACTGTCTAAGTATCTTTAACTGGTGTAGGTTTTTAAAATAAGCAAACACAAAGAAACAAAGAGGAGTTCTTCTATTCCTCGAGGGGAACGTTCAGGGTGGTGGTTCACCTTATTGGTGTGTGGGAAGATGTGTGTCAAGAACTTTCTTTCCTGGTAATGCACCTTTGTCTGAGAAGCTAATATTTTGAGTTGATCCCTGAGTTGAAAGGGCACAGAAGACAAGTGAGATATGATTTGCGATTGTAACCATAGTTACACAAAGCTAATTGGAGCCCACAGGGAACGCAGAATAGAGTTATTATTAACTCAGGATTCCAGGTTAGGTCAGGTTAGCTAAGATTGAACTATTCACTTGTCACGTACCAAGGAACTGTGCGGCGTGTTTTTCTACCCAGGTTTTCTGTCCATGCAGAAACGACCTTTTACAGAATAACGAAAAGATTACTTACGCCTGAAAGATGATCCATTCTACCAGATTACAGGTTTAGCCTCGATTTTAGGATCACGCTTTCTATACTGATCATTTGATCAGATTGCTATTCTCTCATAAAGAAACATACACAGTGAACTTTTTAAAATTCCAGGGAATTTGGAGAATTTCTGTTCTGGCTTCCAGATTTGTGCTTTTGATTTGATTGTCAGGTGGTGGTTCCCCCGCATTGTTTTCCACTCGGTCACCAACTGTAACACGCTTTGTATTTCTGTACTGCCCCTGATCCATGACCCAAGAAGCTGAGAAGAACGCAGGGTTGGCTCCAGTGACCTCCTGGAGCGAGCGCTGGAGCCCAGCTGGGCGCCCGTCCGTCCCCCTCACAGCCCGTGGCCCTCCCTCCTGCGCCCACACCTCCTCTCGCCTCCTTCCGGAGCCGCGGGCCTCGGGCCGCCCTTCCGGCTCTCTGCCACTCTCTGCCGTTCTCAGTGCCCTTGTTTCCTCCTCACATAACTGGGGATGGCTGTGTCAGTGAGCTTCTCCACTGAGGCCAGAATCCAGCTCTTCCCTCTCTGCAGCCTCCCCAGGACCCCGGCGCAGTCAGTTTGGGGCCAGGTGCCCACCGCATCTGCATGCAGCCTGCAGGCGGCGGAAGGTGGAGTTGCGGTCCTCACACTACCTGAATAAGCAGAAGGCTTCAGCTAAAAACTTAAGAGACGACCCAGCCAGGCCTGGAACTCGGACAGGCAAGAGGCTCCTGACCGCTCCGACCTGCTGTCCTCTGTTTTGGTCGATCATCTGGATGTAGACATAAAATATATGATTAACAGTAATTATTTCCTCTAAAACATAAAAGAAATGAATTTCAATATACTTACGAAATTGCATGAAAGTTTCTAATGTGACTCCTCATATCCTACTAATTCACATTTAGTTGATTAGAATGTTCTTTTCTTCAACTGATTTAATTGAGTAGTTACTACTGAAAAGATTTTCTGGAACTGGACTTAAATGAATTAGTAATTTATTTGTATTAAATAAGATAAATCATGTGAAAGAAAAGAATTTTGTACTTTATGTATTCATTGATTAAATGGACAAATGGCATACACTAGCATTGAAAATTGATTTATCTCCCTCTTTCCCTGGTGATGTATTACAATCCAACATATCATTTTGTGAATTCTCCTTTTACTTGGAATATGCATAAGACATGAGTGAAACTTGAGTTTACAAGTGTAGAAAACTGTCAGAAGAGTCACATCAATTATGCATCAGGTCATGGCTGTTATCCAGGGACATTTATTACCCATGTAAGTGGGCATTACCCTACGTTAGATGCTATATTTCATAGGAGATCTTGACGAGGGCTGAGGCCTTCGCAGGGTGACAGTGACGTCGGTCTCTCACGTGCCAACGTGAGCACTGCCCTTCAGCGATGGGAAGGTGTGTGCACAGCTCGATACAGAGCTGTCCAGCGCTGGGGCCATCGCTCCTGCTGCTTCGCTGATACCTTGTGGACTGTTTGAACGCTGTTTACTACAGAAGCCATGGTAGGGGAAGAGGCCCCTGCCTCCAAGGAGGCCGAACAACTGTCCATCCCTCCCAGGACAGGTTTCTCCCAGCTCTGCCCCAGGAGGAGCTACACAGTTGATTCTGGGTGCAGTGAGAGGCCAGAGGAGCTCCTGCAGGGAAGGAGAGCTGTGATGTTCGCGGGGTCCTGAGCATCAGCTGGTCCACACTGCGGGCAGCACAGGTGCTATTTGTGGACAGACGATGCCTCCCACAGCCCTGCTCGGAGCGCTCGGTGTGCCCTGGTTCCCTTGCACTGCTCCTTCTCCCTGTCCTGGGGTTCCTCGCGTGGTCCAGGGAAGGACAGCGGGCTCTCTCGTCGATGCGTCCCAATCTCTCTTCCCCCGTTCATGCTCCTTAACTGGTCCAGTCTTGCCTCCTCTCTGACCTCTTAGGCTGTTCTTCTCTTTTCTCGAGTTCTTTATTTCTTAAATGTTGAATTGTTAAAACATTAGCATGTATTTGTCCTGAAAAGAAATCTTAAAATCTTGCAGCTGGTGGAGCAGGAAAAGATGTAGATTGTGACAAAGAAAGAATTTGGGGCTGGTTCTGCTCCCTCCCCTCCAAAATTCAGACTTCATTGTAAGTCTTCCTGCTTTGGAATCAAGGAACAGAAAGAAACCCCGGGAAACCGCAGGTGCTACAGGAATCCACAAGGTCTGGGTGCTCGGCACTGCGTCCTGTGGATGGCGGCTGGGAGAAACTGTGGCGCCTCCGGCTGGATAGAGACTTTACACATGCACGATTGGACTTTGAGTAGCCATCAGTGGGAAACAGAATTGTCTCTATTGATACTGCCGTGCTGCGAGAAGCAGTGATTCAGGAATCACCCTTGTGGGAAGAGGGGAGGTGATCTTCAGGTGGCCAGAGGCAGATGAGGGTAGAGATGATTTAGAAGCACAGTGACTGATGCACTAGCTAAAGTTTTCAACAATTAAGGATTAGAATTAAGTAATTTTAGGTAGGTCATGTGACTTAAAGAGGCTATACCCCTTCAAGAGACACAAGTATTTATTGAGGAAACCATCAAACGCCAGAAATTGCTTTAAATGCAAAGCTTATACAAATGAGCAAAATGGACAAACACATTTGCTCTGAGTTTGTCCATACATTTCATTTCAGATGTTTCCTTTGATAGATTCAAAAAAGTGAGTTAAGAAATGAATAATCTGCTACTGAGATGCATTGCAAGGGTGGAGATACGTTGCTAAGAATAAAGAAAATGAAAAAACAATTATAGATTAATTTCTAATACTCACAGCTGAATATCTGAGAAGGAACTGGATCCACAACTCACTCTGTGAAGTGCTGGCCTGTGTCTGCTTGAAAACATGGGGCTGGGCTCCATACATACTTACCAACAGCTCACTCAAAACCTAACCACTGAAAGTCATAATCCCCCAAGCAATGGGTGGGCAGTTTCTTGAAATTCTGGGAACCAGCTTTAATCAGTCAAGTCAGCTCAGGCTGCAAAGCAGGTGACTGAGAGGCACACCTGGAGCTGGTGAGATCTGGCCCCTGTCCCAAGTGTGAGCACAGGTCAGGGGACATTGCACCCGTGGCTTTCCACTGCAGGACTCCCCGAGCAGAGCTGTGTTTGCTGATTGTGATGTGCTTAACCAGGCAGGTGGTTACACTGCGTCTTATCAAGTCAACAAGTACTTACTGAGTATTGTTCTAAATTGTTTGTAAAGCTGTAATGTATGATATGCACCAAAGTATAAATTGTGCCTAAACGCTACCGTAACTCAAGTTGTGCTGTGATAACATTCCTTTTACGGTTTCCTCATTAATACTGTTAGCATAGGAGGGCTTTGGGTAATGCACATCTGAAGTGATGCCCATGTGTCCGGAACAGCTCCTAAATGGATCTGTGACCAGGGAAGACGCACTGCCTGTTGGAGGGGTCCAGGCTTTGCCTTGAGCTTTCTGTCAGAGACCTTCACAGCCATGGACACACCCACTGGGTTCTGAGAAACAAACTTGTATCCTTTTAATTTAGGCAATGTGATTCATTTGGACAGCAATATACCAATATTTTAAAAGTGAATTGTTGGTAAGGTCCGGTGGTACATGCCTTTAATCCCAGTGGGCTTAGGAGGCTGAGGCAGGAGAATTCCAAGTTCAAAGCCAGTTTCAGCAACTTAGTAAGCACTAAGCAATCTCAGCAAGACCCTATCTCTAAATTAAAAAAAAAAAAAAAAAAATATATATAGATATATATATATACAAGGGGCTGGGATGTGGCTCCAGTGATTAAGAGTCCCGGGTTCAATCCTTTAAAAAAAAAAAAAAAAAAGTGAATTTAACCTAGCGTAGGCTATAGTTTTTAGTTGACTGTTTCCATAGTATGTTTTGAGCAATGGAAAAGTGGGCCCAAGTGGTCTTGTCACATTGGCATGCGAAGGACAGCATACACTGTGTCTGGCTCTGGGTATGCAGGCGAGTAAAGACACGTCAAGAAACTCCAGCCTAATGGGAAAGGAAAAGCTGTAGGTCATAATCGCATAAAGAAGTCTTATTGGGATAGGCACGCTTTACATCCCTTCATGTTAATATATGGAGGAGAGATGCAGGATTTCGGGGGCAGTCAGGAGAGGCTCAGGAGTGTGTGTACTGGACTCTGGGGCTGGAGCTCCTAGGCAGTGGCTGGCCTGGTGCTCAGCCAAGAGCAGGGGACGGACAGGCCACCATCAGAAAGGGTCCCCCTTGGGAGGTCCGCGTGCCTGGTGGTGGTGAGGAAACCAACCCCAGCTTGTCCCTGGGCTCCTCCATAAGCTAAGCTTCTCCTTTCCCTGCCCGAGACCCCTCTGGGTGAGCAGTGCTAGGTCTAGAGTCCAGGCGGCACGAGATTTCCAAAGTTTTTATGGAGTAAAAGGACTTCAGAATAGCGGGCACCTGGCGCGTTTTTATCCTCCCAGCCACGCCATGCGCATGGCTGTGGCCTCTGCCTCCCTCCGTCTTTCCTTTCAGGAGGAAGAGGAGGGAAGTGGCGTTTTCTTTTTGCTTCGAGTCACCATTCCCAGTTTCTTTCTCTGCGTTTCAAGGACATCCCATGTGTACCTGCCTTGAGCTGCAGGGCGTCGGCACGGGTCTCTGCAGACGGAACCCACGGGTTGAGGAGGCTCTGGGGACCGTCCTGCCCTCCACATCTGAGCAGGGCCTGGCCAGGGGCACGACTGCTGCTTCGTCCACATGGTGGGACATCTGCACGGTTAGGGGCCCTCGCCCTGACGCTCCACTGCCGTTGTCTCACTGTGTCTCCTGGCACCCTGGAGAGATGTGTGGTGCCAACTCTGTGCACAGCCGACGTACCTCGTGTGTTTTGAGCCAGACTGGGATTGGAAGTAGACAACCTGGTATTGACCCCCCCTAAGATGCTGTTATCATAGGGCCATCTTGTGCGCGCGCTGCCTTGCCCATATGGCGACCGTGTCCTAGCGCATGTTGGGGTGCTGACCAGGCGGCCCCAAGGCTGAGCAGAAGCCACCTGCCAACTGCAGTTCCTGGTCCTTCCCAGCTGATCTGAAGTTCCTTTGAACTGGCGTCTTTCCGCACTAGTGGGATGCTCACGAAGTGCTCTTGTCTCTCTCCCCAGCGAGGACCTGCGGATCGAACCGGCGTGGGCCAGTGGGTTATCACCTCCCCCAACTACCCGGTCCAGTACGAAGACAACGCGCACTGCGTGTGGGGTGATCACCACCGCCGACCCCGACAAGGTGAGGCCACTGCTCCCTGGGGCGTGTTCCCGCGGGCGACCCCGGGCTGGGGCCCCTGCCTCAACCACGCGCACGCTTACTGTGCTGGCCTGGGTTGAAGGCTGGTGCTGCCTGTCCCGTGTCCACAACCCAGGATGTGCAGTGTAGACGTCAGCATGGTGTGCTGTCTCCACTTGGCCACTTCTGGTGGAGCCGGGCGGGTCTGAGTGCTGTCCTCAGGTGTCAGGCCCTTTCCACTGTGGGCGGGCCCCTGTCGGCAAGCTCCACCCGGGCCCAGTGTTCCTGCCAGCTGCCACTCTATGCGATGGACGCCCCTCTGCGCCTGCCGCACTGTGTGCACTTGGGTTGTCTTTAATTCGGTTTAAGCTCAGTCAGGCCTCCTACCAGTGGAAAACCCGGAAGCAAAGGTGGTTCGTCTTTGTATCGATTTGATTTTAAAATCTGACAGGAAATCATTCTGAGTGTGGATTTCAGATAACTAAAATAAGCAACGTTCAGAGGAGATATTCATAGTGGTATTAGATTCAGCACGGTCACACCATTTGCGATTTCTGCAGCCAGCAGAGGGCAGCTGTGTGGCCAGGGCTCGCTGGTGGTGTCGGGGCCCTTCAGCCTGTGGCGTCTGGGCAGGGCCAGCCCAGGAGCAGTGCCGCTCTGAGGCGTGTGTCTCAGGCGGCTTGCGTCCCTTTGCTGACCTCTGTGCTGACACCAACGCTCCTGCTTGTGTGAAGGTGCCAGCTTAATAAACAGAAACGGGTCAGACCCCGGGTGGGGGGCTTCCCTTAATCACGGAGGAGTTTGGAGCTGCCCCAGCTCTTGCCAAGAGCCCTGGTTTAGTGATGGTTGTGTCCACTCAACATTCTGGGCATGTGTCGCCTGGGCTCAGCCACACCGTGGTGATCTGCTCAGCTCTCACTCGCGGGGCAGTACCTTATCCAAAGTCTGACCCAGACCTGCGGCTTCCCAGGCCCTGTTCTCAGACCGTTAGGTGCAGCTCTGCCTCGCAGTAGTTCTGTGACCTCGGACAAGTGAGCCAAGTCCCCTGAGCCTCGGAGATAGTAAGAGTCTAATGACGAGACTATTTCCTGGGAGGTGGATGTGCCAAGTGAACAGATCCACAGTGTGCCTAAGTGGGCACGATGCCGCGGTCCACTCTCAGTACGAGAAGTGGTGAATTCGTCAACAGTTTGATGGCTGTTTACCAAGCCACTGCATTTAGTTGTCTCTCAAAGGGAGTTATGTTTTACAAACTGAATTTAAAAAGTATACGATGTTACTAGTTTATGGTTGTTTTGATTTCTACATTCACATACATATAAAAATCAGAATTTCCTCGCTTTGATCCCTAGCAAGGTGAGTCATATGACCTTGGGAATTTAGCAAAGGTCCTAAAGCTCAGACGGAGAAGTTCTAGGAAAAAACACCAACACAGTCGACTTGTTTGGGAATGTGTTCTGTGGTGTATTACGTGGCACTGAGCAGGTGACATGCACTGTACAGGGGTCCAGATAAAACCAGTGCTTATTTCCTAGGCATCTAAACACCACGGGCTAATGGATCTGGGGGCGTTGTGAAGCACTGGATATGCTACTGTGCCATTGGAGTGAGTCACAGGAAGAGCTTAGTTGTTGTCCACATGTTCCGTGTGACCCTATGAAAGCCACGTGAGTCCCTCACACAAGACGAAATGGACTTGAGAGTCACTCAGGAGCTCCAGGCCACTCCTCCACAGGCCCTGCAATTTCTGAGCTTATACAGGAAAAAGTCTGGTTTTAACCATAAATATAGTATCAGTCCTACATTCTTCAGAGATGCCCTGTGAGGTCTAGGATATAATCTTCTACTTTTAATTTGTTGAGAGTTTGTATTTTTTAAATAAAAATGGATACAGGATTTAGTCAAATGGTTTTTCTACATCTACGTGGGTGATCATTTGTTTAATTTGTTAATATGATGAATAAATGGATGTTCCAATATCAAAACAACCTTGCCTTATGGAATAAAATTAATTTGGTCATGATGTATTATCCTTTTTATATGCTATTGGATTTTACTTGCCAAAATTTGTTCAGATTCTTTGCGTGCACAGTCGTCATTGATATGGAGTCTTGTAATTATTTTGTCTGGATTTGCCATCAGAGAAACACTGGTCTCATAAGATTAATTTGGAAACGTTCTCTTCTCTGGGATATTCTAGAAAAATTTGTGTGTAATTGGTAATTTTTTTCTTAAATGTTGGGAAAACTCATAAATGAAGCTATCAGAAACTGGAATTTTCTTATGAAGTGAGTTTTTATTCTAGTTATAAATTCATATTGTTTTCTACTTAAAGGTCTATTTGTGTTACCCATTTCCTACTTCAAAGAACTGCTAGTTTTTGTCTTTCAAGGAATTCTAAAATTTTATTTAAGTTGTCAAATTTACTCCAAAAACTTTCCATAGTATTTCCTGTATCCTTTGAATTATGGGTGATGCCACAGCTCAAATTCCTCATGTTCATAACTTGTGTTTTTCTTACTTTACTGGATCCATTCGGCAAGTAAAATGTCAATACTTGATCTTCTAAAAACAAAATTTAGTTCACTGATTTTCCCTATCATTTGTCTTCAATTTTATTGATTTCTCCTTTTTGTTATTTAACTCAACTTGTTTTAATCCTTTTCTGATTATTATGAGCTTTGTTCTTTTTCTAGTTTCTTAAGAAGCTGAGCAGTGATTTAAGTCCTTTTTCTTTTTAACAAGGGTGCCTAAATACCCTTATTTGTAGCACTAATGCTATCAATTTTCCTTGAAGAACTGCTTTGACTGTGTCCCTTCAATTTTGATGTTATGTTTTCATTTTCATGCAGTTCAAATATATTTTTATTTTCCCTTATGCTTCCTTTTTGGTTCCATATGCGATTTAGCTTTGAAATGTATGATGATTTTTTCCAAGCATCTTTGTGGTCAAAGAGCAAGATTTGTACACTGTACACCTGGGATCCCTTTAGCTGTCTTGACAGTGGCTGAGCATGTGCTCTAGCTTGGTGAATGCTCCATGGGACCTTGAACAAAACGTATATCTTACTGCTGAGTGAAGTGTTGTGTAAAGACCATTTTATTCACAGGATTGGCAGTGTTGTTAGTAACTTCACATTACTGTGACCAAGACACCTGAAAAGAACAACTTAGAGAAGGGAAAGTTTATTTGGGGCTCACAGTTTCTCTCTCTGAGCCAAGGAAAAGCAGCACATCATGGCGGATGGACTAGGAGGAGGATCACTTGTCCATTCTTGGCAGCCAGGAAACAGAGAGAGGGAGGGAAGGGAGGGAGGAGAGGAGAGAGAGAGAGGAGAGGAGGGGAGGGGAGGGAGGTGGAGAGGAAAGAAGAAAAGAAGATGAAGAGGAGGAGGAAGAAGAGGGGAGGGAGGGAAGGAAGGAGAAAGAGGGGTGAAGGGGCCTAGGAAAGATAGACTCTTTGGGGCTCAGCCCCAGTGACCCATCTTCTCTAACCAGGCCCTGCCCCACCTGCCTAGCTACCACCCAATCCATTCAGCCTTGGCTGACCGATTAGGTTACGGCTCTCACAATCATTCTACCTCTGAATGCAGCAACTAACGCAGGAGCTTCAGGGGTTACCTCATATCCAGACCACACAGAAACTCATGAGAATCTCCTGCTGAGATTGTGGATTTACGGGTTTCTCCTTACACCTGCCTCAGTTTTTGCTTCTTGCAATTTGGATATGTTAATAGGTAAATGAATTTTAAAACTGCTATGCTTTTTGTTGAATTGATACTTTTGACATTATAACTCCTTATTCTTGGTAATATTTTTTATTCTGTAATCATATTTGTTCATATTACAAAGCATCTCATCAGAAAAACCTTGAGGCATTGAGACTGTCAAGCTCGTGGTGGCAGATACGATTTCAAATATTCTAATTTTTACTAGATGATTTCAATTTTGTCACTGGCTACAAATTTTGTCAGTTATTTTCTTTGAAGTAAAAGACTAATTCGTTTGTTTTTGAAGGAAAATGTCTGACAAATAGTCAGACGTTACCAATGATGGTTTGTCAGTAGTTCCTTCGAAGGACGAGTGGGTGGGGGAGCAGGCAGAGCATCTGGCTCGGAGGTCACACTGAGGCACGTGTGCTTGCCCTCCGGGCCTCCCCGGGCTCAGTGTGCACTGCAAATGCCTTGTACCCTGGCGTGTTGAGACAAGAGAGGTCAGCACTTCCCCTGCTGCAGCAGGGTTCTCAAGTAGCCTGCTTCTCTGCTGGGCACAGCTCTGTCACTTGGTGAGTGCTGTACCTTCTGCGTTTCCCACCATTGCTTTGCTCCCTTGGTGAAACGGCACCAGGAAGCAGAGGGCATGCACCACGTTACTCTTCTTTAAAATAACTTTGACTTCAAAGACCCTCTGAAAGTATCCCTTTCTGGGGACCAGCAGGCCGCACCTTGAAAGAGATGTGCTGGGCGTGCAAGCTGATTCTACCAGCATAAAGAATATTGTTGGGGTCACAAGGAAAAAATCCAGAACATATGAAGAAAGAAGCATGCTGTTCATTCGTTTGCTACATTGTGACTGCAGTGGAGTGGCCATCCCATTCCATGGGACGTCCTGCTTCCTGACAGTGCCACATTGTGTGACAATCGTGGGTGTCAGAGGCATAAGCCCTTTATCGAGACCCTACCTAGACCACCGTCTTTTCCCATGGACAGCAGAACACACGTGGTCCTCATGCACACTGGGGAGCACAGCTGTGCATAAAAGTGCCAAGTGACCCTTAAAGCCAAGGACACGGGACCACGCCCACCCAGCACATAATAAGTTCTCTGCAGACGTCAATGTTTATAACAGAGGGAGGAATTCTGAGACTGCTTTTAATGAAAGCCAATTCCGTTCTTTCTAGATTCTAATGATCATAATGACTAATACATGATCCAAACTAAGGACCAACACAGTCAAGATGAGTGGATGAATTCATTTGCAGTTGGCACTGTGATCATGTTTTATATGAAAAAAGCTCACTTTATTAAGTTGGTAAAATAGTCCCCATCTGGTTTTATTTATATTGTTTATGGAAATCTTTTTCCCAGAGGCAATCTAAATATTAATTCCAGTATTATATATAAATTATTTAAAGTAAATGAAGCTTAAAACACAAAGCTTTCTCATTTGAACTCAGTTTGAGGACAGTCCACCCTCTAAAGACCAAGTGTTTCTTTTAGAACCGAGTGCAAACCACATAGATGGAAACCTCAGACACCTGGCAAGGAAGGGCCCAGCCGGTGGGAGGGGGTCAGGTGGAGCCTGATAGTGCAGTTCCAGGACTCCCCATGACAGACAGCATCTATACCTCTGTCCAGGCAAATACGATCATCTTGACTTTTATAGAGAGAGCTCCTGAAATTCAAAATGTTGACCACGTTCTGCGTCTTGTTAGGGTCAGTTAGGATTTGAGCTGGGTCTGGTGGGGTCAAGCCCTGTTCCCCTTGCTGATCCATAACAAGGATAATTACAGTGACTGCACATTTTCACACCGCTGTGCTGGACCACTGGATGAGGCCTGCGGATTGTGGACTCCCCAAAGTAGCCAGATCAAGAGATGGTTGAGAGCCACACTGGAGCCCGGTCTTCCAGCCACGTGCTTTAGCACAGGGTGCGTTTCAAGTGACCGCTGAGCGTGAGTGTCCTGCTGCTCACTGCAGGCACTACAGAGTCTTCCTGTATATTATTCTTGATCTTAAGATACATCCTGTAAAAACCTCTTTATCACCTTTAACAGATGCCACATGGCATTGAGGGAGCCCCGTGCTCTGAAACCTGGACTTCCTGTCTGCTCCTACCCCGCCCCACAGGCCCCCACAGGCCCCAGACCTGCCCTACTGCAGCGTGGCCTCTGCGCCCTCATGCTTCACCTTGCTGTTGTGACGTCCTCCACTCACCTTCTTCCCCCACACTGTGAGCGGCCACCTGGCTCTCCTTGGAGGTTCTCAGGAGCAGAGCCGGGCAGAGCAGAGATGGCTGCCGGGCACACAGGCGAGGAGCTCAGACACGGACAGTCCACAGCCCGTGGTCTGCTGGGTGCAGTTCCTCCGTGGCAGGGAACATGTCCCATCCCTGCCGCCTTCCTCACAGCACCCGCACATCTGCCCAGTAGGTGCTCCATTCCCAGGCCCTTCAGGCCTCCTGCGTCTCTGGGTTTGCGGCACCGATTTGCATTTCCTTCATCTGTCTCCCTAAATGGTGAGCCTGAACGAGAGGGGCAGGCTTGCTGACTTTGATTCTCACTCCTCTGCCCAGCACCAGGTAGACGTGTTCTCCATTGAACTGGGTTAAATCGCACTAACAAGCCGTCCCTTGGGGCTAGAGGACCGTGGCCTCATTAGGTCTCTGTTAAGCCCATTTAGTTAACCAGTGCAGGTCAGAGGACAGATGAACACTGTTTAGGGAAAAGATGGCTCTGCCCAAAGGGGCATTTGGAGACTGGATGAGTGAGAGTTATTTCCTAAAATCTGAGTCTTTAGTTTACGTCATGGATACGCAGATATCGACACTCAGGCCAGATGCTTCTGTTCTTGCACCTTTTTATCCTTTTAAAAGATAAACTTCTATTTTTAATTTTCTTTTGTGAATACATATGAAGTTACAGGACATCAAGTGGGGTTACTCGTTGCGGAATGGAAGGAGACATCGAGGTACATGCAGGAAGCGCCAGGTGGCCAGTGACAAGCAGAGAAGGGTAGAGGCCCACACCTCTTGAGCCAAGGCCGCTCTTTCCACTGTCCACACGTGGCTTCACCTGCTGGCCCAGTCCCTGCGTGGTGCCACCCTTCTCCATGCTGGCCAGTGAGAGGCAGCAGAGCCACGTGCCCCTCTGTGCAGGAAACAGCCTGCGCTAGCAGACGGGTGTTGTCCAGGAGGAGGTCGCTCTTCTTTCCTCGCGGGCTGCTCCTCCTTGGTGCCTCTGCTCCGAGTCATGCACTCCGTGACGGAGCGATGGGAGAAACACAGGCGCCTCCCTCACCGCAGGCTGTGGTGTGGGGCCTGGGGTACCCGTGTCACCCTCTCCTCATTATTATGGTGGAGAGGAAAGGGGAGTCCTGTCCAGACACCCACCATCTCCATCCTGAATGCTTGTTTTTGTGTGTAAATCTTTTTATTGCGTCTTACTTTTCAAATGTGTCATAATGGAAAACTCAACTAGACTTACACGATTGGCACAGGTTATTCAGGCACCGAGGTCCTCTTACGGGCCCTCTCACTGAGCTCTCCCGTATTTCCACGTTTGAGATTTTCTTCGTGGTGTGTTGCTTTCTTCATCCCAGTGAGCCTGAGGGTCAGGCTGGTGGGTCCGCCCCTTCAGGAGGCTCAGGGCCACATCCCGGCTGTGCTGCCTGCTGCAGACTCTGCACTCCCACACCTTCGCTGCCTTGGGACTCCCCTCCCCTCTGGGACCGCCGGCTGAAGCCCCTGCCTGCCTCTGGGTACCGTGTTGTTTTAGGAAGCACAGTGCAGGTGTGAACACCAGCCTCCCCATACGGAGAGGGAATGGTTTTATTTGCTATCACATTCCCCGTGCCCAGCACCGAGCGTGGCTCACAGCGAGCATTCAGGAATCATTGTTATGTCTCTTATTTTATTTTTACATAGGAAACATTTGCATTTACATACTGGAAGGTAGCCGATAAACATGGAGTGGATATGCAGAATGTTGATTCTTCAGGTACATTCTGGGAACATAATTATTCAATAAGAGAGCATCTATTCATTCAATCCCAGAGCGCATGTGGCACTGAGCTCCTGCCGCTGGTGATATCATTTTACAGCACATCATGTTGCTCATCTTAATAAAGAGGAGAAAATAGGGTTTCTTACTGCTCTCGTTAAAATACCACCAGGTTATTCTGCTTGCTCTTTCCTACCAATTAAAAAATCAATTTGCTAGTAAGAGAAGATTTTAAGTTTTAGAATAAAGACCATATTGATGCTTTAATTGAAATGAAATCTGGGAACCGTGGTGGAAACCTTAAGAAATCTAAACAATGAAGCTTTGTTTTCTGGTCGGCGGAGTTTTCCAGACCTTGTATCTGATTCCTTCCCAGTCCGTGTTCGGAAATGTAGTCCAAGAACTGCACTACATTTCTCCAAGCTGTGCGTGGCTCTGTGGGTGACCCTCCTTGCCACTCAGCTGCACGGGAAGAGCAAGGATGCAGAGGAGGAGGGAGCGTTGCTTTCAGAGGCTCCGTGTGAACCCAACCGGCCTGCCCAAGGGCACGTACCCTTATGTACCCTCCGCAGCCTCCTGCACTTGGATCTGCAGCACCCATGTCCTTGGCCTGCTCAGAGTGCCTTTTGAAATTCAAAATTTAAAACTGAGGACATAATACACCTCCGTGCCCTACCTGAAGGCAGGCACACACGCTTCTAAGGATCCCCTGCTCCAAAGGAACTGCGCGAGTCTCACTCAGAAAGATAGGCGACCGAGATTGCTGCTCTTTGGAGGCCACAGGCTCTATCTACAAGAACCCCGTGAAGAAAGCCACAGCCATATTTCCTGTTGGCACTATTTGAAACCTTATGTCCCTTTGAAAAAGGATCACTGTTGAACTCTTCAGATAGCGATTATCTGGCTAGAGCTGCTTCTGATGAAGAACTCCGCCCCCGGGACCCAGTGCACTGTCTTCCCCAGTCCTTTCAGTGTCTGTAATAGCACAAATTTTTTTCAAAGTAATAAAAGATCCATTTAAATAATTTTCTGGGGAAATAGATCATAGGTCATTGATACTGAAGTACATTGATTTGCCAAAATGCACAGGATGATTGGAGAACTGGCCCACTGTTCATGATCATCAGAAATGGCAGGATAGTAAATGGATAGTAATGCCCCTGAAACTCTCCTCTGTAACCCGGGTTCTCTGCTTCGTGGTTTCTTCATCTGTGAAAGCACAGGTCACAATAGGTACGCCATTACTGTGGGGCCGTGCCCTGGGATGGGGAGCCACAGTTCTGCTGTGGTCATTGTCGAATGAGGTTCCCCAAAGCCTGGAAGGTGCTCCTCAGGGTACCAACCACCCAAAGCCCAGGGCAGGCATGTGAGATGGTAGACGAGATAGCCTGGGCTGCCCAGCTAAGGTGAGCACCGCAACTGCCAGCGTGCAGGAACCAGCAGCCCACTCCTCTGGGGCACCCTTTTCTGCTCTAACTTTCTGATCCTTTAAGACGTCTTTACTACTGCAGATTGTCCATTGTAGTTGTCTCTCTGCTTCCAACCAGAAGTGTGCTGGACAGTGGGAGGGGGGTGAGCTTCTCGGCCTGCACGACACAGGAGTACTTCGGCTTCCCGAAGGCTCTGGGCCTTTCCATTAGGTACTCTCTCCACTTACCCCCAAATATTCTTATTTCATTGGTCAGGAATTTGGCCTGGTTGTTAGGGTTTTGTTTTTAATTTTTTATTTGTTCCTAGTATACATGGCAGTACAATGCATTTGGACACATCATACACAAATGGAGTGTGACTTCTCGTTCTTCTGGTTGTATATGATATGGAGTTACGCAGGTGGCGTGATCATATATGCTCACAAGGAATAATATCCTACTCATTCTATCATTCCTACCCCCAACTCCCTCCCCTCACCCTACTTCCCCTCTGGTCTATATCCAAAGTATTTCTGTTCTTTCCCTAGCCTCCCCTTTATTGTGAGTAGCATTCACATGTCAGAGAAAACATTTGTCCCTTGGTTCTTTGGGGTTGGCTTATTTCATTTAGCATGATATTTTCCATCTCCATTCATTGACCTGCAAATGCTATAATTTCATTCTTCTTTAAGGCTGAGTAATATTCCATCACATGTGCGTGTATGTATGTGTACATGTGTGTGTACATATATATCACATCACTATTTATCCGTTCATCTGTTGAAGGGCATCTAGGTTGGTTTCATAGTTTGGCTATTATGAATTGAACAGCTATAAAGGATGTGGCTGTGTCGCTGTAGTATGTTAAGTCCTTTAGGTATAAACCGAGGAGTGGGATAGCTGGGTCAAATGGTGGTTCCATTTCAAGTTTTCTGAGGAATCTCCATACTGCTTTCCATATGGTTGTACCATTTTGCATTCCCACCAGCAATGTATGAGTGTGTCTTTTTCCCCCACATTCTTTCCAACATTTACTGTTGCATGTATTCTTGATAATTGCCATTCTGAGTGGACTAAGATGGAATCTCAGTATAGTTTTGATTAGGATTTCTCTAATTGCTAGAGATGGTGAACAATTTTCATATATTTATTGATTGATTATATATTCTATGAAGTATCTATTCAGTTCCTCAGCCAATTTATTTATTTATTTATTTTTGGTGTTTTTTGAGTTTTTTATATATTCTGGAGATTAATGCTTTCTTTGAGGCGCATATGGTAAAGATTTTCTCCTATTCTGTAGGCTCTCTCTTCACATTCTTGACTGTTTCCTTTGCTCTGAAGAAGCTTTTTAGTTTGATTCTGTCCCATTTATTGATTCTTGATTTTACTTCTTGCACTTTTGGAGTCTTTTTAAGGAAATCAGGTCCTAAGCTGACATGGTGGAGATTTGGGCCTACTTCTCCTTCTACTAGGCGCAGGGTTTCTGTTCTAGTGCCTAAGTCTTGATCCAGTTTGAGTTGTTTCATGCAGGGTGAGAGAGAGAGGTTAATTTCATTTTGCTACATGTAGCTTTCCATTTGTTGAATAAGGCTATCTATTCTCTAGTGAATGCTTTTGGTTCCTTTGTCTAGTATGAGATGACTAGATCAAGTGAATTTATCTGTGTCTTCTATTCTGTATTTTTGGTCTACCTGTTTTGGTGCCCATACCAGGCGTATTTTGCTCCTATGCCTATGTAATATAGTTTGACGTCTGGTACCGTGATCCTTCCTGCTTCACTTCTCTTGCTAAGGATTGCTTTGTATTCTAGGTCATGATTCCTTTTTCTAGTGTGTGAAGAATGTCATTGGATTTTAATAGGAATTGCCTTAAATCTGTATAACACTTTTGGTATTATGGCCATTGACAGTGTTAATTCTGCCTATCCAAGAACATGGGTGGTCTTTCTATCTTCTAAGGTCTTTTTCAGTTTCTTTCTTTAGTGTTCTGTAATTTTCATTGTAGAGGTCTTTCACTTCTTTTGTTAGATTGATTCCCATATATGTTTTTGAGGCTACTGCGAATGAGATAGTTTCCCTAATTTCTCATGCAGTGGATTAATCATTGATGTATAGAAATGCATTTTATTTTGGGGCATTAATTTTATATCCAGTTGCTTTACTGAATTCACTTATTAGTTCTAAAAGTTTTCTGGTGGAATTTTTTGGCTCTTCTAAATATAGAATCATGTTATTGGCAAATAGTGATAGTTTGATTTCTTCTTTTCCTGTTTGTGTCCCTTTAATTTCTTTCTCCTATCTAATTGCTCTGGCTAGAGTTTCTAAGACAATGTTGAATAGAAGTGGTGAAAGGGGGCATCCTTGACTCACTCCAGTTCTTGGCGGGAATGCTTTCAGTTTTTCTCCATTTAGAATGATGCTGGCCTTGGGTTTAGCACATATAGCCTTTACAATGTTGAGGAATGTTTCTATTGTCCCTAGTTGTTACAGTGTCTTGAACATGAAGGGGTGCTATATTTTCTCAAATGCTTTTTCTGCATCTATTGAGATGATCATATGATTCTTGTCCTTAAGTATATCAATGTGATGAAATATTTATTGATTTCCATATGTTGAGTCAAACTTGCATCCCTGGGAGAAACCCCACTTGATCGTGGTGCACTATCTTTTAAATATGTTTTTGTATGTAATTTTTCAGAATTTTACTGACAACTTTTGCATATGTTTTCATCAGGGATATGATGAACTTCTCTGAAGTTTTCTTTCCTTGTTGTGTCTTTCTCTTGTTTTGGTACGGGTGTGATATTAGCCTTGTAGAATGAATTTGAAAGCATTCCCTCCTTTTCTATTCCATGGAATACTTTAAGGAGTATTGGTATTAGTTCCTCTTTGAAGGTCTTGTAGAACTCGGCTGAGAATTCCTCTGGTCCGGGGCTATTCTTGATTGGTAGACTTTTGATAGCGTTTTCTATTTCATTTCTTGTAATTAATCTGTATAAATCATGTATGTTCTAGTGATTCAGTTTGGGTATGTAATATGTCTCTAGAAATTTGTTGATGTCTTCAAGATTTTCTATTTTATTAGAATTTTCAAAGTAATCTCTATCTTCTGTATTTCAGTCTTGTCCATTGTGATATTTCCAATTTCATCATGTATTTTAGTAATTTGAGTTTCTCTCTTTCTCTTCACTAGTGTGGTTATGGGTTTGTCAATTTTATTTATTTTTTCCAAAGAACCAATTTTTTGCCCATTTTCAAATTGTTTCTTTTGTTTCAATTTCATTGATTTCAGCTGTGATTTTAATTATTGCCTGTCTTCTGTTTTGGGTGTTGATTTGGGTATTAGGATTTTAAAATATTTTAGTATTTTAAATATTCTATTTAAACATTAAGTTACATTCACTTTAAGTGTACAGATCAGCAGCATGAAGTTCATTCACCTGGTGTCGACCATTATAGCATCCATCCCCAGAGCTCTTCTCATCCTGCAGACCGGAAACTCAGTATCCTACGGCAGTGACTTCACTTCCCCCAGCAACATCCCTTGGTGACCGCCATTCTAGTTTCCAGCTCTGTGAATGAGCTGCTCCAGGTGCCTTGGCATCAGGGTTCTCACAGAGGCCTGGTGTGCTTCCAGTGTGCACTTGACAACCTTTGCACACATGGTTTACACCATTCCTGGTAAGACAGAAGGTGCTTGGGAGGTTTGAAACCATGTTTGATGTCATGTGTAGTCTGGAAATGTCATTCAAAGGCCTTTCCAGTATCTTCTGTCTATACAGCTTCTGTATGTCTGCAGAAGACAGAAGAAACAAGGATTCTGCTCTCACTGCAAAACATTGTCCAATCTTGGCCTCCATCAAATGACAATCTGGAACAATGGTGAAGAAGCAAGGACAATGAGCAATGTCCATGAGCAGGATTAGTCTGGAGACTAACACTTTTGCTTGGAGACTTCTTGCTCTGCAAAAATGGAGCTACCTCTGCAAGATGCCACCATGCAATACCCGTGGAACCAAGAAGCCAGGCACACCTCCTCTGGAAGCACATGCACAGAAGCCAGTGAGCTTTCAGGAGCTTGTGACCTGTTGTCCAGCTTTCCGTCACAAGATCTGGGGATGCCTTGGTGAGGAACCTCTGTCTAC
The DNA here is from genome assembly GCF_902686455.1 of Sciurus vulgaris. Lineage (NCBI taxonomy): Eukaryota > Metazoa > Chordata > Mammalia > Rodentia > Sciuridae > Sciurus > Sciurus vulgaris. The sequence continues at coordinate 2,529,385 of NC_136465.1, read as the reverse complement.
TCAGGGCTGACTGACCTGGAGATCAGCACGGAAACCACAGGGGTAGCTCCTGGGGTTGTTGTAGAGGCCCTGCTTCCTACCCATCCACAGTTTTGATGATTATATTAAAATCATCTTTTTAGTTGATGCAATATTGTTTTTACATGTTTGGAAGAATGTCATTTATGATTAATGCATGTCATGGTGTTCAGATATACTTGGTATTTGGATAGACATAGTATTTCTGTTTCATTTAGCTTTTTCACTGCTATGAATAACAGACTGAGAAGAACAATTTTAGAGGAGGAAAAGTTTATTTGGGGGCTCACAGTTTCAGAGGTCTCAGCCCATAGACAGCCGGTTCCATTCCTTGGGACTCGAGGTGAGGCAGGACACCATGGCAAAAGAGTGTGGCAGCAACTCCCATGGTGATTAGAAAGCAGAGAGACTCCACTCACGAGATACAAATATAAACCACAAAAGCACACCCCTGGGGACCCACCTCCTCCAGCCACACCCCACCTTCCTTCAGTCACCACCCAGTTAATCCTGTCAGGTGAGTAATTCACTGATTGGGTGCAGGCTCTCACAACCCCATCATCTCACCTCCAGTCCTTGCACTTTCTCACACATGAGCTCTCACATCCCAACCTAACAGCATCACTCGTTAAAATCACTGCCCTTTTAGACCTTGCTGTAGACTGGAGCGATGCTCCTCTGCCTCTTCATTGCAGTTGGCTTCTGATTCCTACTATAATACCACCTGCCCACCATCGTGGAGACCAGAGAGGCAAGTGGGTGGGTAAGTGGGAGAGGCCCCCACTCTCCGGGTAGCATTCTGGAATCTCTGGATGGTGCCTGTGACAGTACAATAGGTCCTTTTCCAACCAACCTCAGAGACTCTCCTTCTAACCTTGTTGGGAATTGCTGGTTAAGAATCTCTACATTTTTCTGTATTTGTGTCCTAGAGGAAACAGAGGAGGTAGCTAACCAGAAGCTTTTATTTTTAGCTAGTATCTATTTAAAATAAATCACACCCCAAAATAAATCAGTAAAAACTCAATCAGTCCATTTCACTCTCCCATCCTATTAAACACTCCTTTGCCTGCAGCTTTCTGAAGTATATTAGAAATGCTTCCTAATCTTCCTCTTCATACAAGTGGGAGCAGGCACATTGAAGGTTTAGGAAACTGACGATTTGTTCATGTTTTTACTTACTAATGCCCTCAAGTGTGTGTGTGTGTGTTCAATTGACCCCTCACTCCCTTTCCCATGCTGAATTTTTGATCAGTGTTTAGCACAACCTTAGAATAAGCAGAGAAGAAGCCCTGTATAGTGCTGGGTCTTTCCTGCCTCCAGAGAAAGTCAACCTGGCTTGCTGTTGAGGGATTCTGGAGACTAATACTTTTGCTTGGAGACTTCTTGCTCTGCAAAAATGGAGCTACCTCTGCAAGAGCAAGGCAGTCATCTCATCCTGTTACAGCTTCAGGTGCAAGAGCAGCTCTTCAGATTCCATGCATGGAACAGGTTTTGAGGAGACATGAGAAAAGAACCCAGAGCTCCCAGCTAGGTTGAACCACCTGTAGGAAGAACAGGTCAATCTGGTGTGAGCCAGACCAAGAGAGGAAAATACTGCCACATCCAGCGTATATGTGCAGTCTGCAGAGGTGGAAAACACAGAAAAGTGGAAGGGTGCTAGCCAGGTGTGTGGGGAAGGGGTAGACGTTGGCCATGTTACTCTCTAGGCACACTGGGCTCATTGTCTCCATTCTGCAAAGAATTGAAGAACAGGACACAGAGATAGCAAGCAAGCCGCGGGTTTATTGCAAAAGAAAGAGAGGTATAGAGATAGACTTCTCCAACAAGGAGGGGTCCCAGAGCTGGGAATCTGGTGGGGGAGTTTTGGCCTGTTCTTTTTATGGTCTCTGGAATTTCCTCCCCTCCTCATCTCCTCCCTTGTGCATGATCTCCTCGCTACTCTTGATTGGTCCCCCCTCTGTCAGGTGTCTGTTTTAGTTTTTCTTTGGGTCTGCCTTAGGAGCATGTGTATGGAAGTGTCCTTCTGACTGGGTTCCCCACATGTGTCCATGAGCACTTTCATCAACCAGGAAGTCAACCTCATCGGAAGACCCTCTCCGTGCCCCTGACCCTGTTGTAGGAAACAGTCTGGTGGAGGAGCAGCAAGCAGCACTCAGAGAGGAGAACTCCAAACTTTATTTCATGCCCGAGGGTCCAGAAAAACAAACTCCAAATTCTGAACCCTGATGATCCAGTTTCTCACAACGTTTAGAGGTTATTTGGCACCCTATCACTGGGACTGTTTTCTTCTTTTTAAAATCATTATTATTTTTCGATTCGTTCTTATTAGTTATACATGACAAGTGGAAGGCATCTTAATACCTTGTACACAAGTGGAGCACGACTCGCACCCTCTTGCTGTCCATGGTGCAGTCACACTGGTCATGTCTTCTTGTGTGTACATACGGTAATGATGTCTGTCTCACGCCGCCGTTCTTCCCATGTCCACACCCCTCCCCTCCCCTCTGCCCTACCCAAAGTTCCTCCATTCTTCTGTACCCACCCCATTATGGATTGACATACATTTATCAGAGAAAACTTTCAGCCTTCTGTGTTTGGGGATTGGCTTATTTCGCTTAGCGTGATATTCTTCAGCTCCATCCATATACCTGCAAATGCCATATCATGGATTCAAATTACAAAGCTTCTTCTCAGCAAAGGAAGTAACAAATTACATGAAGAAAGAGCCTATAGAATGGGAGAAAATCTTCACCACATGGACCTCAGATAGAGCACTAATCTCTGGATATATAAAGAACTCAAAAAACTTAACACTGAAAAAACAAATAACCCAATTAATAAATTGGCTAAGGAACCGAACAGATACTTCACAGGAGAAGATATACAACTGATCAACAAATATATGAAAAGATGTTCAACATCTTAAGCAATTAGAGAAATGCAAATCAAAACTACTCTAAGATTCCATCTCACTCCAGTCAGAATGGCAGTTATCAAGAACACAAGCAACAGTAATTGTTGGAGAGGATGTGGGGAAAAGGCACACTCGTAGGTTGCTTGTGGTGATACCGCCATTTCCTGGTGACAAGTTCTGCTCCCTCTAATGTTGAAGTTTGAACACTAGAGAAGCAGCCAAGGCAAGCATATTAAGCAAGTTAATTTAAAGGTAATAATACAGACTTCTCCCGGGGGAGAGAAGGGGGCCATGGCTGATGTTCTAAAGTCCCCAGAAGTGAGGGCACCCCATATATTTTATAGGTTAAGGTCTCTTTTGTTCTCCAGTTCTCTCCCCCCTTATCTCTCCTTCCTGCCTACGTGACTAGGCCTGGTTTTGCATTAAGTGAGAAGGTATGGGCAGGGGGAGGGCCAGGGTGATTCAGGCAGGCAAGGGCCCAGGGGGCATTAATTAGCAGCTCCATGCTTGCAGTCCTTGATAAAGGCAGGTAAATTTGGTAATCAATTGGCTCCGGAGATTGTTGACATTCCATTCTTCCAGGGGCAGTCTACAACTTCCAGAGGCAGATGGCTTCATGGCTTCATTTCCTCGATTTGACCGGATCCCCTATTTCTACACTAACTACCTGTCCTTAATTCTGGCTTCAGTGGGACTGCAGATTGGTGCAACAATGATGGAAAGCAGTATGGAGATTCCCCAGAAAACTTTTTTCCTCTTTTAAAAAATGTCCTGACCTACGTGGCTGAGGCCGTGTGCAGGGTCTCTCATGTAAAGCATGCTCACAAAAACAGAAGAAGAGAAGGCTGTTTTCATGGGCATCTGTTAAATTCCCAGTCTGAAAGCTTGGCACAGGGGTGTCTGTGTTTCCGGAGGGGGTATTCAGACTCCTAGAATTTACAATCCAAAGGTAGGGACCCTGGTTAATTAGGCTTCCTGGAGGAAGACTGAGAGGGGAGGGGAACTTACCTTTCCCCAGGCACCAACTTCTTACCATAATGTCGTTATCAATTCATTTCACAACCAGATCTGGTTTGGCCACCCCCCTCCTCACTGGCCATCTTGCCTGACCGCCTCCGGCCTTTATATCTCCTCACTCAATGTCCAGTTGCAGTCTGGCAGGACCATGAATCCAGGGCTCTGATGCTTGACACAGGACTGAGTTATCAGTACCCTACTGTCCCTGGAGCTCTGTTTAGTGGATTTCAGGCTTCCTCACTGTTAGGGGTCGCTGGCTCAGCTGGAGAAACCCTATAACCCCTGTCAGCCGGAAAGTTTAAAAGCTTAATTGTGTCCCTTTGGGAGTCCTCAAGAGAGGGACTACATAGAAGAAGATCATCAACATACTGTAAGAGAAAGGAGGAAACAAATGTGAGAGAGGCAAGATCCTGAGATAACGTTTGGCCAAAGAGATGGGGGCTGTCTCGGAATCCCATGGGAGAACTGTCCAGGTCAGCTGAGAAGAAGCTCGAGTGAAAGGGTCAGTCCAAGTAAAAGCAAAGAGATCCTGTGAATCAGGGTGAAGTGGGACAGTAAAAAATGCATCCTTCAAATCTAGCACTGAAAAGTATGTGGTGGAAGAAGGGATAGAAGAAAGCAGGGTGTAAGGATTGGATACAATGGGAAAGATGGGGACCACTGTGGAGTTAATGATGCGGAGGTCTTGCACTAGATGGTAAGATCCATTAGGTTTCCTAACAGCCAGGATGGGAGTGTTATAAGGTGAGTTGGCAGGGCACAGGAAGCCTTTCTGCCTTAAATCCTGGATGATTGGTTGAAGTCCTATGAGGCTCCTTCGGGGAAGGGGATATTGGGCCTGGGCTGGGTAGGATGTTGGGTCCTTTAGATGAATGAATACAGGTGAGCATTTAGCTACAGAGGGTGTATGGGTGTCCCAGACCTTGGAGTCAACCAGGGAGGGAGGAAGGGGATATGAGGACTCTGTTTGAGCTGTATATTCCTGTAGAGTCATAAGAAGAGGAATAGCAGAGGAGTCTTGGCTAAGGCTCACGGTGGGTGAGAAGGAAATAGAGGCACCCAATTTGGTTAGGATGTCCCTTCCCAGAAGGGGAATGGGACATGAAGGAATTATCAAAAAGGAATGAGTAAAGCCAATGTGTCCTATATGGCAGCTTGTTGGAGGGGTTTGTAAGGGGTTATATGGTTTTTCCCTCTACCCTGGCAATAGAGGATTTGGCAGGGGAAGTGGGTCCCCAAAACTCCCGCAGCACTGAGAAGGTGGCTCCAGTGTCTATAAGGAAAAGAATCTGCCTGCCTGCCACCGTAAGGGTCACCCGGGGCTCCTGAGTGGTGATGGTCGTCGGGTGCAAAAGTCCCAGGCCCCTTCATTCATCCATTGCCAATCCCAGCAAGTCGCCGGAGGGAGGGGCCAAGGATGACCTGGCACTTCTCTGAGCACCAGGGCAATCCATTGCCCAATATCCCAGTTGGTGGCATCTTGGACAAGGACTTGGGGGCTGCTGGGGGTTGGGGCAGGCTCGTGCGAAGTGGCCCTCTTGCCTGCACTTGAGGCATGCGCTTGGAGGTCTTCTGGGAGCTTGGGCGCCCCTAGCAGTGGACAGTTGGGCACGTCTAGCTGGCTGAAAGGCTTTGGCCAGCATTTGGTATTTTAATTTTTGTTTTTTTTCTTCCCTTCTGTTATAAACCTTGAATGCCACTGCTAGGGCCTCTGGCTGTGGGGTAAGGGGCCACCTATCCAACTGCCTCAATTTGACCTTTATGTCAGGGTTACTTTGGGAAAAGTAATAAGTCATAAGTAGCTGCCATCCCTCTGGGGTTTCGAGATCCTTGTTAGTGTACCTGAGCATGGCCTCTGTAAGGCGGCTTAGAAATGCTAACGGGTTTTCATCTCTGTCCTGTATTACTTTCTGAAGTTTATCATAGTTAATGGGTTTAATAGTAGCCTTTCGTAGACCTGTAAGGATGCAGGTTTGAAACCTATCCCACTGTAGACATCCAGCCTCGGTATTACAGGCCCAGCCCCAATGGGGTGGGTTGGGGTCGATTGATGAATCTCATCTGCATAATTGCGCACCTGTTCCCAGACTCTCCTGCTCTCCTCAGGGTGTTGGACATGGTTATGTAAATGTCATGCCAGGTAAGGTCATAAGGCTGGGTAAGGTACTGAAATTCCTTAATGAAGGTTGCAGGGTTGGAGGTGAAGGAGCCTAGCCGCTTCTCTATTTGAGACAGATCGGACAGTGAAAAGGGGACATGGACTCTGGTTACTCCCTCCGCGCCAGCCACCTCCTGTAAAGGAGCTAGGACATGGTCACAGGACCGCGTAGAGGGGGACTTGGTGGGCTGAGTGGAGGAGCGGAAGGAGAAACGGAATGAGGCCAAGGAGAGGAATGGACAGGGGCTTCTGCAGCAGGAGGCCTGTGAGGAGATGACGCATCAGCTGGAAGAGAAAGAAGGGTTAAAAGGGGGAGAAGCCAAGAGAGCGTGTTCGGGTTTTGAGGAGAGCAGAGATTAGGTTTAGCAGGAAAGAAAGGAGAAACACGAAGGGGAAGAGTCCCTTTCCATTCACCAGGTCGCCCACACATGTACTTAATTATAACCAGTATAATTAGGCACATAATTATCCCTAGTATAAAGCTAGAATTTAGGGTGCCATAAATAGACCATCCTGACTTACTATCTAAAGGACAGTTTGGCTCTAATTCAGGGAACAGGTGAAGGTGTTTGAGATTGTTTAATAAACATCTCAGGGGCGAGTTTGCTGGGGTGGAAGTCCTAGATCCCATGCTGAAGACTGAGACCCACCTAGTTAGTGATCAATGGCGTCCCACGACCACTTGCTAGGCAATGAGAAGGTTAGTACACAGGTCTGGTCGTCACACAGTACCAGTGCCTACCGGGCATTAGCCGAGAGAGTTTGAGGACCTGGCCAGGATTTCGAGTGAGATGAAAAAATATAAAATGAGCCTCAAACCCTAAGAAAGAATCTCAGCACCATAAAATCAGGAATCCACCCAGCATTAGGACCAACTATAGGGACCAACCGTAACTATGAAAGTCGTGGTTGGAGGCACCCCCACATCTCGGCAGTCTTGAGAGCCCCAGATATTCAATGGCCGCTTCTCAGACCAGCCAAGATGTGTTTAAGTGGTCTAGGGGGTCTGCCTAAGGGGAACTCACCATTTGGAGTCCAGTGTTGCATGCAGAAAACTGGGTGTCCAGGTAAATGGAAAGTGAGCCTCTATCCGCAGCGCTGGGGCTATCAGATGGGATTCCGCTTGCCAGCGGAAAGACCCATCCCGGGTTTCGGCACCAGATGTTAGGGGTCGCTGGCTCAGTTGTGGCTCACCAATAGCTCCCAGGAAAAAACGTTCCGCAGAAATGCGATCTCACACCAGAGACTTTATTTATGCGGATGATTCACGTCCACTCGGGGCAAAAAGAAGGAAAAAAAAGGAGAAAGATGGCACATGGCTTCTCCCAGATATTGGAATTCGCGGGCTGGAAGGAACCAATCGCAGAGGAGAATTCTTGCAGGCTGACTGATGAACCAATAGCATGTTAGGACCTAACGTGGGAGGCAGGAGATGGCGACAGCGTAAGCTGGAAATTCCTGTAACATAAGAGGTGGGCAGAGCGCAGAATGACAGGTGGTGGGGAGGCCGGGAATTCCTGTACTGGGAGAGGCCGGCGGCTTTATACCTTCCACTCACAATGAGAGGGACAACTGGAGAGGCAGCAGCGTTCCTTTGCTTGACTGTGTTCCCGTTTCACCACCTGCGTCAACACACCCCGCGAGCAGCTCTGCACCCAGACGGTGGTCCTGCCCCGGGAGAGTGAGTGGTTGTGTGGAAGTCAACTCTGCTTTCCTTTGTCATCCTTCTTCTCTTAGAAAAGGGGAGGGAGGCAGGACCACCTGTGGCATTCCAGGGACCCAGGCCCCAAGGCCACCTCCCTCATTTACCAGTCCTTGGGTCTCCTTGTCACACAGGCCAGCCATTCGGAGCTTAACAAAAGAGCATCAGGAAGCCTCCATGGCTGTGGGCATGGCGCGTGGGCAGAGGCTCTGGGTGTGGCTGCAGAGCTGGGGCCTCCTCAGGTAGGGAAGGCAAGGATCCCCCCAGGTTGACAAGTGGGTGGCCCCAGAGGAGGGAGGAACAGGTGCAGAGATCAGGGGACCTGGCCTTGCTTTTGTCCTCAGTCAACGGGCACTGAGGGTGGTCTCCATGGCAGGAGGGCAGATGCACCAATGCACAGCTGCAGGACTTGGGGCCATGCCTCTGCCGGCCTGGTGACCTTGGAAGGTTGAACTCTGTGTCTACCCAGCCTGATCTGATGCTAACATCAAGTGCCCCAAGACACTTTCTTTTTTGTTAACCAGTACCCCTGGCTGGCCTCCTCTCAAATTGACTTAGTGCCACCTCATTCTTAAATATGAGAAAAAATTTAAGATTTTGTTTCTAGTAATGACCCATAATTGATATTGGACAAGAGATTATTATAAGAATTCAATATTTGGCGGGGGGGGAGAGAGGAGAATTGGATTTAAGTAGGTCAAATGATAAACAGCAGAGATTTGAAAATAACTAGAAACGGTGTATTCAGGATTTTAGGAAGTCTTACCAGGAAGCTGTCTGTCTGGGCTACAGGACCTTGCCATTCAGCAGGAAGAGCATGAGCTGATGACTTAGTGAGCTGCATTTATTTGCAAATGTTTACATAGCCAGGTCACCTTGTGAAGATAACTTCGGGTCCTGGGGTTTGCATTAGTGTTGGTCATCTGATCAGAGGATTTCCTGCCAATCAGCTGAAGGCAAGGTTTTAGGGGCACTTCACGCCCATGCAGCAGGACTGAGGAAGTCAAACCAGGCAGATGGGGAGGAGGCTGCAAGCAGGACTCCCAGAGCCAGCAGGCCCATGTCCCACGCCCCTTAGATGACCTGGCTGAGAGACTGGGCCCCAGGACTCTGCTGACCTCTTCTCTGCCCCTGGTCCCTTTGTCAAAGTGAGCCTCACGTGGTGATACCGCCGTTGACCGGTGACGAGTTCTGCTCCCTCTAATGTTGAAGTTTGAACACCAGAGAAGCAGCCAAGGCAAGCATATTCAGCAGGTTTTATTTAAAGGTAATAATACAGACTTCTCCCGGGAGAGAGAAGAGGGCCATGGCTGATGTTCCAAGAAGTGAGTGCACCCTACATCTTCTATAGGTTAAGGTCTCTTTTGTTCTCCTGTCCTCTCCCCGCTTATCTCTCCTTCCTGCCTACCTGACTAGGCTTGGTTTTGCAGGTGAGATGCAAAAAGTGAGAAGTGGATGGGGCAGGGGGAGGGCCAAAGGGATTCAGCCAGGGAAGGGCCCAGGGGGCATCAATTAGCATCTCCTTGCTGCAGTCCCTGACAAGGGCAGGTAAATTTGGTAATCTATGGGCTCTGCAGATCCTTGACATTCCGTTCTCCCAGGGCGGTCTCCAGCTTCCAGAGGCAGATGGTGTTTGTGGCTTCCATTTCCTCCATTTGACCTGGTCCCCTATTTCTACACTGACTGCCTGTCCCCAGTTCTGTCTTCAGTGGCACTGACTGCCCCTGCATTCCTGGGCCACAGACCCACCCTCCCCAGTAGCTGCCTTGGAATCCGGAGCCCTGACTGACAGGCTCTGCCTAGTCCCATCGGGTGGGGTCTCCTGCCTGCAGAGGCCTTGTGGGCTTCTGACTCTGGTGACATCAGCTCTTGGGGTCTGCCTTCAGGGCCAGGAACAGAGTGGGCCATTGTGGGGACAAGCAGGGCACGGGAGTTGCTGGGAGTGTGTGCGCATAAACTGAGCGCAGTACAGCTGTGTTTGTGGGGCGTGGCTCTGTGTTTGTGGGGCGTGGCTCTGCGCTGGTTCCCTAGAGCATTATGTTCACGTTTCTTATGGTGACTTCTGAATTCACCTCTGGACGTCACAGTTTGTGACACGTGTGTCCCTGGGTGCCCCTGCCCTCCTGGCGCATTCTTGCTTGCTATTCCTCTCTGGGGAGCTGGGGAGTGGTGCTGGGGGCGCTCTTACAGATGTAGGGTGAAGGATAAATCAGAACACTGAAAGGTCTTGTACTGGGTAGGCAGAAGCTCAGGAGAAAGTATTTGCCAATGTTGCTGAGAAGTTTCTGTATATTTAGGCTTGCTGGTCCATCGCAGGTTGAAGTGATGACTTTCAGAGTAAAGAAAGGCAGCTTGACTCAGCCACTTGGGCAAGTGACCTGGGCCTCACTTTCCTCCACTCCGTGGTGGGACGGGCCACCTCCTTTGCTGAGGCCTTCTCGAGTGCCTGCCCAGCCTGAGTGGTCTGCGTCCCCTGACCCCTCTGCCTCTCCACGCCTGGCTAGCTCCCTGTCACTGGGACTGGTCTGTCCTGCCGTGCACAGCTGTGGCGAGGGCTGTGGAGGGCGCGCGGGCTGCTAGACTCTGCCCTGTCCCTTCCTCTCCCTCCAGCTCTTGCTCAGGCCCACTGTGTTCTCGCTCTGGCCGCAGGGCAAAGGGAAAGCTCCATAAGCCATCCTGTGACCCTGAGTCAGGGGCCTCTGTGGCCTCTGGATCCCAAGTCAGAGGTGACTAGTCTGCCAGTTGGAGTCTTGCCAGGATGGGGGTGGGGCTTCTGCCTGTGATCTCAGGAGAGACTCCGGATGAGCTGTGGGAGAGGGGCTTCCAGGAAAGCTCTGCCTGCCCTGCACCAGCTCCTCCAAGCCCTGCGTCCACAAGGACCCGTAGTGCCCAACCCTACCCTGCCCGCCCCCTCCCAAAACACAGGGAACAGCTTCTGACTCTCGAGGAAGAGCGAACCCCAGGATTTACTTTTTCCACTTTACAGGACTAAGAAGTCTGCTCGTGTGGGAAATAGCAGGTTTGCATGAACTTACAATACCTGGAAGATTTAAATTAAATTTTCTGGCAGGACAGTCACATGTTTCTCTAGGAGAAGTGCTTGTGAGAGCCGGGCTCAGCTGGAGGGCAAGGGTCACTTGCAGCCCCTCAGCAGCGTCCTTGCTGGCCACAGTCGCGCTGAGCATTGCTATGTCCTTGCTGCTGGGGATCCTCCTGTGCTGTCGTTAGCACATAGTAGTAGAACTGGCATGAAATATCAGTTTCCTTTCTTTCCTTAGGCAGCAGAGAACTATTTACTCATGGATGCATTTTTAGCGGTGCCAAACTGCCTCAAGGCTTGAGGAGATGAGTCTAAAAATTGCTGCCATAAAAAGAAAAAAAATTGACCCAGAAATGACACATTATGCACAAAAATCAAAGGGTGAGAAGAGGCATTCCCACACCCACAGAGGCTGCACGTCTGTCTCTTTGATGATAGCATCTTCTGGAAAGCAGAGCAGGTCTCGGGCTCTGAAGGCGCCTTCCTGTGCATGCTGCTTTGCTGCTGCTGGCATTTGTGCCTCCCATCTTGTTTACTGGGGCTGCATCCCTTGGTTAGTGGGACATTCTGGTGGGCTCTGGGCTTCCTGAGTGGGTGGTGGAAGGACTCAGCTGCTGGGGAATCTGTGAGGTCATCAACAGCACCGTGTCTGAAACGGTGGGGTGTGGCCACAGGGACACACCCACAGAGATGGCAACCTGAGGCTCCCCGGGGCTGCTCCCTCCAGCCGCCAGCTCAGGGGCTCTTTGGCATTTGAGAGATGTTCTGCTGTGATCTCCAGGTGTCCTTGTTTCAGTCAGCTTTCTCACTGTGGGAGCAGATGACCAGAAAGAACACTTACAGGAGGAAAGGTGCATCCTGGGGCTCCTGGCTCCAGAGGTCTCGGTCCACGGACAGCTGATTCTGTCCCTCAGCCCTGAGGTGAGGCAGAACGTCCTGGTGGGAGAGTGTGGTGGAGGGCAGCGGCGGGGAATGTGGCACCAGGAGGCAGGAGAGAGGAAGCTCCGCTCACCCAGGTGTACCCAGGGACCCGCCTGCCCACGCTTACCACTGGCTGATCTCGCTGAGCGGAGGAGCCACCGCTTGGGTCAAGCCCTCCTGACCCATCACCTCACCGCTAAGCTTCCTTGCCTTGCCTGCCCCTCAGCTTCGGGGCCTCACATCTAAACGGGGGCAGTCCTGCTCGTTCCTGCGCAGGGGTTTGTGCTGGGCACTTGCTCCAAGAGCAGGGTGAGCAGCCCTGAGGCCCCGGTGAGGGGCACAGCGAGCGCCCGTGGAGTTGGACGCTGGGTCCAGCGGGCCTGTGGCCCTTCCTCCCTCTCCTGCCGCCCAGCTGGTGCTTTAGCCTGCGTTCTCAACCCTGGCCTGGAGCAGTAAAGGAGCTTAGGCCTGAGGCAAGGAAGCAGGAGGAACAAGGGAGGCCTGTCGCAGGCTAGCCTCAGGAGCCAGGAGGAGGGCACGTCCTGTACAGCGGCCGGAGTTCAGTCCTGAGAGGCCGATGTCTGCACCACCCAGCATGTAGATGGTGGTCCACAGCCACAGACCGACAGGAGGAGTAGCTTCTCGGCTCAGTGACTAGGAGAACTGTGGATGATGATAAGTGACTACTGTGAAATAGCTAATAGGGTGTCGGATGCTCCCAACCCAGAAGAGGGAGGAACGTGCCCTCACCTGACCCTTACACACACACACACGCGCACGCGCGCACAAACGCCACACTGACTCATAAGTGTGATCACAAGCGTCAGTTAAAAACAGAAGCGTGCTAGAGAAGAAAACACCAGGTGGGCTGATCAAGGCTTCCGCGGATCCAGGATTAGCCCAGGTGTGGATTGAGGGAGGAAGTGGGAACCTCCGTGCAGCCCCCCAGGTGGACCTGGTTCACAGGGGTGGGTGGACATCAACGCAGCTGTGGTTTTTGGACTTGAGTTTAATGTTAAGTCCCGTCAGATTCCCCCCCCCCAAAAATGGTTGTAGTATCAGTGCTAAATACAGCTGCAAATAGTCACTCTCTAGGAAAACCATATTTAGAAAGAGTTCATTTTAGAAGTGCCCCAATTTAGAAGTGGTTCATTCACGGAGAAAGGTTCTTCCTATGACGGTAAAGTTAAGTAGAAGGTGACGAAGGAAATGTCCTTAGAAATCAAAGGTCGAGTGTTGGGATTTTCAGAAGGGTAAGCAGGGAATATCTTCATGATATTCTATTTAAAAGACAACATTCTCCTACTCTCACTGTTTAACCTAATTTTTTCTACTTGGGTGCATAATTTGAACATTAATATATCTTGATCTTACACAAATCATTTTGCAGTTAATTCTTACTGTTTCCAACTACTAATAATTGTTTAAATCATATAATTAATCTCAGTTATTCTAAACTTATTTGCCAATGGAAAGTTATTTTTTTCTGAGATTTTCTTCTATGAATCCTTCTGAGAAAACCAAATTGAATAATATAAATGTTGTATTTAATATATTTGATTTTAAATATAGTGATCACAAATCAATGAAATCTTAGTTTACTAGGCATATGAAGTTGAGTGCACAGGTGGCTTTTGTACTGAACTGCTTCATGAGCTAGATGAGCCAAAGCTTGAGCTAATGAATTAGAAGTTGAGCACTTTCTATTTCAACAGCAACTTGATTCATCGCAGCGAGCAGCCCCCTCGGCTTGGCTGCTGGGAATGAGTGTACCTCTTGGGGCAGAATTTTCTAAGCTGCAATCAAACTGAGAGACTGCCGTTGTAATAATTTTAATGCTTCAGATAGAGAAGCTTCAATACGTAGTGGTGGCTGTTCCCAGTCATCTGCAAAAAGGATGCGTGATAGTAATTGGGAAAGAGCCAAGTACCAAAGCCTGAAGGTGCTGCAGGGGACATCCACAGCACTCAGGTGGCCACACCTGGGTCCTGAGGCTGGAGGGGAGTGGAGTCCTAGAGTCCACGCTGCTGGGCCAGGCTCCTGAGCGCCCGCCTGTCTGATGGAAATCTCAGGAAAGCAGGAGCGGTGTTAGGTGTCACGGAGCACACATGCCATGCCTCAGCGAGAGACAGTGAAGAGGGCCCAACTGTACCACTACAACGCTTTCTTTTCTTCGTGCTTAATCGTTCTTAATCACTGTCCTGCTGTCTCCACAAGATTGGGGCTTATTCATTTCTGCATATTTGGTGCCTAGAATAGGCTATGGCATAGTAGATGTTCAGAAAAACCATACTGTAAAAGTGACGAAAATATGGAAACTAAAAGTTAGGTAAATAGAAAGAACAAGAGATTGGAGCCTGAAGAGGGAAACACAACGCATCTTGAACTTGTTTTCAAAACAAGATTCTTAGATTTATTTTATTTACTCAGTGTGGTTCAGAGCTTCACACAAGGTTCAGTGGGGGAAATAATAGAGACCAGTGTCCACAGATTACAACGGTCTTAAGTAACTTGTGACTGAGAGTGAAACTAAGAATTGTTTGGGTTTTATACTTTCTACCTTAATATGATACAAATTTGTACCTATCACATGTTTCTTATCAAAACTGCTTTTGTAGAACTTCGGTTGCTCTTGACACTTGGTGAAAACATTCTATGTGCTGTGAAACTCCCCATTTCCACATAATCAATTTTATTAAGCTGAGAAGTTCTCAAAAAAAAAAAAAAAAAGATGTCTAATTTTGTTTAACCTAGAATTTTCCAAATTGGTCTGGCCCTGGTTTGGTGAGGTGTCCCTCCATCTGTGTCCACCCGGGAAGAGGGTAACCTAGACAAAAGAGGCTCCGCCCCCTTGCTCAGATGACCCTCAGAGTGATGGGGGAAGGAGATGTTTCCCTCTGTCTCTTTTCTCTGATCTTTCACTTTCTGTTTCATTCACCTACAGGGGGAGCTCTGTGTCTCTGGCCCCAAAGGCTCCCTCCGTCCCTCTCATTTCCTGACCTGCACCCCAGGTGTCAGTCAGAAAACACAGGTAGAGCTCCTGCTTGTAGCAGGCTGGTCAGGTAGAGAAGGAGCCGGCTCCCACACAGGGCAGAGGGTGGGCTGGAGAAGCCCTGGCGTGAGCAGCTGGCCTGGTCTCTCCCACCGTCACCTGCCACGCAGGATGCTCTGCTAATGTTGCAGCCCAGGCTTCACGTCTGCAGACACTGCTCTGGAACCAAAGCCGATTTCCATCCAGCTCCAGGCTGGGAGGGTTGCTGTCTTCAAAATAAATGGCTCTTTCCTGTAAGAGGCATTTTTGAAACCCACTGTCCCCGGCCTTCCTCTGAATGTGATTGGCATGTGTGATAGGGGCCTGGACGCTTTGCTGAGGGGGTCCAGCCAAGGGGCCTCCTCAGCCTAGGCCTGCTCCTGGGAGCCGCGGCACTCCGAGGTTGCCTGGGCTCGCTGCTCTGTGAGCAGGTGACAGCTGAGGGTTTGCCAGCTCTGAAGGTGGCAGAGCTGTGCGGAGCCTGGCCTTGGGTCCTGTGTGCCGGCCGAGTCACAGGGCAGCCTCCTGCATGCACCCTGGCCTGTGACTCAGCTCCATCTGCTCCAGCCCAGCCTCAGTCATCGGCCACTTGATGATTGTTTCTAGGGGAGTTTTCTGTGGATGACTGTGACTCTGTTTTGTTTTGTGACTGTCCAGGGTCGGTGCAAACGTGCAGTTCTCCTGTGAGGACAATTACGTGCTTCAGGGATCCAAAGGCATCACCTGCCAGAGGGTCACAGAGACGCTGGCTGCTTGGAGCGACCACCGGCCCATCTGCAGAGGTAAGGCGCGTGTGGGTGGCCGGAAGCGCACCTGCTTGGGGGCATGATTTCTGTCACATGTTGCGCTTACAATGAGGTGTCGGTGCAGGGCATGGTCTGTAGATGGAGAGGAGCTGGTAACCATGTGCGTTTCCACAACCGCGGGCAAAGGGGTTGTTTTCTGGGGGCTTGTTCAGGGGCAGGCACCCTGGGCTATATAGCCTCTTTCCACTTCAGGAACGGCAGTGGCAGACCTGATCACTCATGCGCTCTCACACATACCTGCCACCCGTCTGTGCCTGTGCCAAGTGTGCCACGGGCAACTCTGTGCCACACAACCAGGTCCTTGGGAAAGGTTCTTGCACACCCTGCAAAAAAAAACTTAGATTCCCCAGCTAGCTCTCTGTTGCTGTGAGTCTGAATTCCTGGGTTTTGTGACACAAGTAATAAAGGGTGTTGTTAGCATGATCTCGGTTCCTCACTTTGTTGAATACTGACTTAAGCTGACCTCTCACCTCCAGCCAGAGCAAGGTATGCATGTCAACACCATTTTCAAAGAGAACACAGGAAATCAGGAGAAACCAAAGCATTGACCAGTGACTTCCTGGGAGTATTTTATTACTACCAGAATTCTAGAGAATACCAAAACCAGAACATTGTTGTGGACAATAACAATACAATGTTGGAAAATATTACTAAAATTAAAAGCAAACTGGGTCTTTGAGCCTTCTTTTTGCATTTTGTTCTCAAAATAAATTGTGCAGACAGTGGTTTTTATTTTTAAAAAGTACCAAGAGACCAGTGAACTAGGAGAAGTTTCAAGTGTGGGAACGCGTCATCCCCGGTAGCTCTCTTAGAGAGATGGTATGGAAGGTGTAACTAGAAGATGCCGACTCAGCTTCCTCCTGTGAAGTCAAGTGGCTGCAGACACATCTCCAACCTATGGGCAGGGCTTGCTGCCTCCTCGCCCTTCCAAGGATGATGTTGAATAGAAGTGGTGAAAGAGGGCATCTCTGCCTTGTTCCAGTTTTAGAGGGAATGCTTCCAGTTTTTCTCCATTTAGAATGATGTTGGCCATGGGCTGAGCATAGATAGCCTTTACCATGTTGAGGTATGTCCCTACTATCCCTACTTTTTTCTAGTGTTTTGAGCATAAATCAGTGTTATATTTTGTCAAACACTTTCTCTGCATCTATTGAAATAATCATATGATTCTTAACCTTAACTCTATTGATGCGATGAATTACAGTTATTGATTTCCAGATATTGAACCAACCTTGCATCCTTGGGATGAATCCCCCTTGATTGTGGTGCACTATCTTCTTAATATGTTTTTGTATGCAATTTGCCAGAATTTTGTTAAGGATTTTTGAATCTATGTTTATCAGGCATATTGGTCTGAAATTTTCTTTCCTTAATGTGTCTTTGTCTGGTTTTGGTATCAGGGTGATACTGGCTTCATAGAATAAGTTTGGAAGGTTTCCTTCCTTTTCTATTTCATAGAATACTTTGAGTGTTGGCATTAGATTTTCTTTGAAGGTCTTCTAGAACTCAGCTCAGAATCCATCTGGTCCCAGACTTTTCTCTGTTGGTAACCTTTGGATGGCTTCCTCTATTTCGTTGCTTGAAACTGATCTGTTTAAATTGTGTATGTGCTCTTGATTCAGTTTGGGAGGATCATATGTCTCTAGAAATTTGTCAATGTCTTCGAGATTTTCTATTCTGTTGGAGTATAGATTTTCAAAATATTTTCTAATTATGTTATGTATTTTAATGGTGTCCGTTGTGGTATTTCCTTTTTCATCACGGATTTTAGTAATTTGAGTATTCTCCTTCCTCTTTGTTAGTGTGGTTAAGGGTTTATCTATTTTGTTTACTTTTTCAAAGAACCAACTTTTTGTTTTATCAATATTTTGAATTGTTTCTTTTGTTTCAATTTCATTGATTTCAGCTCTGATTTTAATTATTTACTGTCTTCTACTACTTTTGGTGTTGTTCTGTTCTTCTTTTTCTAGGGCTTTGAGATGTAATGTTAGGTCATTTAGTTTTTACTTTTTATTCGTTTCTTGAGTGTGCTACATGCATTGAACTTTCCTCTTAGTACTGCTTTCATAGTGTCCCAGAGACTTTGATATGTTGTATCGTCATTCTCATTGACCTCTAAGAATTTTTTTTATCTCCTCCCTGATGTTTTCTGTTATCCATGCTTCACTCAATAGCATATTATTTAGTCTCTGGGTTTAAAAGTAGTTTCTGTTTTTTATTTTATCAGTAATTTCTAATTTCATTCCTTTATGATCTGATAGAATACAAGATAGAGATTGTATTGATAAATACAATCTCTATTTTTTTGTATTTACTAAGTGCTGCTTCGTGGCATAATATATGATCTATTTTAGAGAAGGTTCCATGTACTGCTGAGAAGAAAGTGTATTCTCTCATTGATGGATGGAATATTCTATATATGTCTGTAAGGCCTGAATTATTAATTGCATTATTGAGTTCTCTGGTTTCTTTGTTCAATTTTTGCTTGGAAGATCTATCCAATGGTGAAAGAGGTGTGTTAAAGTCACCTAGTATTATTGTGTTGTGGTCGATTTGGTTCCTGGAATTAAGAAGGATTTGTTTGATGTACATGGATGTGCCATGGTTTGGGTCACAAATATTTACTATCATTATATCTTCCTGATTTATCGTTCCCTTAAGCCGTATGAAATGTCCTTCTTTATCCATCTGACTAACTTTGGCTTGAAGTCCATTTTATCTGACATAAGGATGGAAACCCCCACTTTTTTACTGAGTCTGTGTGTGGTAGGTTTTTTCCCATCTTTTCACCTTTAGTCTGTGAATATTCTTTTCTATGAGATGAGTTTCTTGAAGGCAGCATATTGTCAGGTCTTTCTTTTTAATCCAATCTGCCAGTCTATGTCTTTTGATTGATGAGTTTAGGCCATTAACATTCAGGGTTATTATTGAGATGTGATTTGCTTTCCTAGTTATTTGGGCTTATTTTTAGTTTTTCACTTGACTTGCTTTCTCCCCTAACTGACTTTTCCTTAAGGGTAGTTCCTCCCTTTGCTGACTTACATTGTTGTGTTTCATTTCCTCCTCATGGAATATTTTGCTAAGAATATTCTGTAGCACAGGTTTTCTATTTGTGAATTCTTTAACTTTTATTTATCATGAAAGGATTTTATTTCATCTTCAAATCTGAAGGTTAGTTTTGCTGGGTATAATATTCTTGGTTGGCAATCATGTTCTTTCAGAGCTTGAAATATGTTGTTCTGGGCCCTTCTAGCTTTTAGGGTCTGGACTTAGAAATCTGCTGATATCCATATTGGTTTCCCCCTATATGTAATCTGATGCTTTTCTCTTACAGTCTTTAAAATGCTATCTTTATTTTGAATGTTAGGCATTTTAATTATAATGTGCATTGTTGTGAAGCTGTTGTAACTCTGTACATTTGTGTCTTGTCATTCTCCTGTAGTTGATTTTCGATTTCATTCTTCAGGTTTAGGAAATTTTCTGACATTATTTCATTGAATAGGTTGTTCATTCCTTTGGTTTGTATCACTGTGCCTTCCTCAGTCCCAATAATTCTTAAATTTGGTTTTTTCATGATGTCCCATATTTCTTGAAGATTCCCTTCATGATTTCTACCATCTTCTCTGTTTGGTAAGCTTTATTTTCAAGATTAAATATTTTGTCTTCATTGTCTGAGGTTCTATATTCCATGTGATTTAGTCTATTGATGATGTTTCCATTGAATTTTTTATTTGGTTTATTATTTCTTTTTTCAGAATCTCTATCTCTTTGTTGAAATGACCTTTTACTTCGTGCAGTTGCTCTTTCAACAGTTTATCAGAGTGATCATTCATTGCTTGCATTTGCTGTCTTATCTCATCCTTTGCTTCGTGAATCACTTTAATAATGTATATTCTGAACTCTTTTTCTGACATTTCTTCTACCATGCTGTCATTGGATTCTACTAATATAGCATCTTGGTTTGTTTGGGGCACTTTTTCCCCCTTTTTTTTTCATGTTGTTCACATATATTCCCCTCTAGTAGTGCAGATTCATGGTATTGAAGTTTCCCCTCTATAGTGACCCTGCAGGTTTCCAAAACTTCTTCTTTAAGGGGGAGATCAATATTAGCATCACCCAGTATAGCCAATATTCAGTCCTAAACCAAATAATCTCTATAAAGACATTAACAGTGTCATCATAATAAACAGAAAGAATGAGTGTGATTATTATTTATAGTATAACAAATAGATTTGCAATAAGGTCTATAATTTCTAATGGTGGACAAAGAGGATGGGGATGGGTGTAGGATGTAACTGTTAATGAGATAAGAAAAGAGTATATAGAAGTACTAGATCATAGGAGGAGTGAAAGCAGAATCAAAAGAAGTTAGTTGTTAACATGAGAAAAGGGAGAAAAAGGCTTTGACAATGAACTTCCAATCTCTAGCAGATGTCTCAGGATGGGATTTGCTCCACCTAAAGGTAGCAGTTTCTATTTTCAGGATAATCCAAGATGGCTGCACTGGCTTTCAAATGTGTTGGCACATGGGGAGCTGCAGCATGGGGCACTGGTGCCCAGTCCACATGGGACGCAGTTGGTTGAGTGGGGGGTCCTGCAGGTCCTGGCTGTTGTTCCAGAATGGCAGCAGCCACATGTGACCCAACCTGAGTGTACTGTGTCAGTGGACTTCCAGGCAACAGCAGGCAGCCGGCTACCCACCAGTAGTCTGTGGGTGGTCTGCAGGCTACTGGTGGTCAATTTGCAGGTGGACCTCAGTGATAGGTGATGGGTAGATGAAAGGCAACAATAGGCAGGCAAGAGGCAGGCAAATGGGCAAATGGCAGATGATAGGTGGCAGCCAGTGAGTGATCTACACTCAAAAAGTAGGCAATATGCTGGCAGACGGCAGGTGATCACGGTAGACAAATGGGGTAAACAGCAGGGGAATCCATGAGCAGCAAAGACTGTCTCACAGAGAAGCAGATTTTCCTCTGCTCTAAACATGAGTTACAGAGCGACAAGGAACACAGCCTCCTTCTAGTCTGCCATCTTGGATCTCCTCTATTTTTAACTGATAAATAAAAACTGCATATATTTATGGGATGCAGTGTGGTATTCCAATATGTGTATACATTGTTTAAAGTTTAAATCAAGTGTTCGCTTGTCTGTCTCCTTGAACCTTCATCATGTCTTCATGGGGTAAACATTCAAACCCCTTTCCTCCAGCTCTATTAGTATACAGTCAATTCTCATTCCTGTAGTCGACCTTTGTATCCTGGCCTGCCAGAACTTCCCCTGACTGCAATGCCCACCATGCCTGCTGGCCAACCCTCCTGGCCTCTCCTTCCTCTCTGCAGTCTCTCCTCCCCCTGGGTCTACCACCTTCCCAAGACCAACTGTTCTACCACCTACTGCAAGTGAGCCTGGCAGCCCCATCTTTCTGTGCCTGACTGGCTTCACTTGACCTCAGGACCTCCGGTTTCATCTGTGTTGTAGCTCGTACAGCATTTCATTCATTTGTGTGGCTGAAGAGTGCTCTGTGGTATATGTGGACACCTTTTCTCTGTCCCTTCCTCTGTTGGTGGTCTCTTAGTCTGCTTCCATTTCTAGGCTGTTGTGAACAGTGTGCACTGAACACAGGAGTGTCCCTTTCACACCCTGACTTCGTTCCCTTTGGGTGTACGTGTCAGGACCAGGATGGCTGAATCACAGCAGGATCTGCTTTTACCGTTAGATGAGCGCCATGTTTCCCTAATGGTGGCATGAATCTGTGTCCCAGCACGAGTTCCTTTTCTCCACACCCAGGAAGTCTTTTTGCTCATGTCCTAGCTGATCACAGCAAAGGGGAAGCCCCCTTCTTGGGGTTGGTTGTCCGGCAGTTCACTTGGTTTGCTTTTCTGTGAAATTCACTGCTCACTTCCACATTCAGAAGCAGAGTACCCAGAGGTGCCCTCCTGCCCTTCCCTCCCAGCTGAGGGACCACTCCTGCTGCTGGACTGGATGCCCGCAGATCGTCATCCAGTCATCTTCAGCTGCTCCTGCATTGCCACCTTTAACTTCCTGGAATGGTGACCTTCCATATCTGGAAATGGTTCCACAGGGGATGTTTTCAGAGAGGATATGTTAACTGGCATGGTTTCCAGTAGATGAAAGACACAAATCAATACTTTTGAAATGATCTTTTTTTATAGAGAAAACCACATTGTTCTTGGCCTACTTTAATTTCTGACTTTTAATTCAATGTCTATTTCAAACACACAAAAAATTTCTCATTACAACTAAACTAAAAAATCCAGGTATAGTGCTTCTTTGGATTCAAATATCTTATTAAATCTCCTTTAAATCAGTTTATATTCTGCAAAACATCATCCTTCATTAGTATGTATTTTTGCATTCAGTTTATTTATTCAATTGACACATAAAATTTGTGTATAAGGTACCAGGTAATATTTTGGTACATGTGTGCATTGCACAGTGATCAAATTGGAGTGAGCATGTCTGTCTTTTCAGGCGTTTCCACTTACTGTGGTGAAGACGTTCACCCTCCTTTTCCCTAGCATTTTTAAATTACGCAGGGTGTCAGCTCATCTGCGGTCACCCACTGTGCTCTAGACACAGCACTTACTGCTCCTGGCACAGCTCAGTCCTGTTGGCCAGCCTCTCCCCAGCCCTCCCTGTCCTACTCCCAGTCCCTACTGGGAACAGGTGGACCCCATTCTCCTCCTGCTGTGAGATCAGCTGATTTTAGGGTCCACATGTGGGTGTGATGGTGCAGTCCGTGGCTCTCTGGGCCCGGCTCCATGAGCTGATGACCCCTGCTCCCTTCCTGTTGCTGCAGGCGCCTGGGCTCCTCCTGGGCTCTCTCTTGGCCCCCTGCTGAGGCGCCAGAGGGAAGATGCTCCTCAACCTCCCAGGCACCTCACTCCTGGGTGAGGCCTGACCCGGGGCTTCTGAACGAGCCCTGTGCCCGGGTATTCAGGCCTGGTGGGCGACCGAGGCTGGGTGGCAGATCAGGAGTGTCACAGCCAGGCTGCTCCCGCAGGACCTTTCAGGCGCCGAGCTCGGGTGTTGAGCATCTGTGGCCACCTGCAGAGGCCGGGGTTTTACCACTTAGTCCTGGTTCCATGGTGTTGGACGGCCCTTCCCTCAGTTCCCCTGTCCTTCAGTCTCTTTCTCACATGCATGTGTGCACGCTCACACACACACACACACACACACACACACACACACACTTTACTATAAAGAGCAGGAGAAATCGGGGCTCCTTTCCCGTTTGGCTTGTGACCCCCTGGCTGCAGCTTACCATCTAAGCCAGCTTCAGCCTCCTTCCTGATCACGTGCAGTCCTGTGCCACGCCTTCCACTTAGCTCGTTCCCTCACCCCCGGGACCCTACAGAGTGGGTCTGCTCACACTCCTGCTCAAGGCGAGCGAGGGTTCCCACCAGGCTCCTGCAGACTGGCCCCCAGCCCACGTGTGCTGTGGCGACACCCAGTGCCCATGCACCGGACTCTAAGTTACGTTCAGCCAGCAGCACAGCAGCAGGAGGACATGCACCCCTGGGTCCAGTTCAGGGACTTTCCTCCTGCAGACAGCGGAGCTGGCAGGACCCTGACGTCCGAAGGACGGCGGGCAGGAAGCAGGGACTGGGCTGGCCTGCCCTCTGTGCTGGCCATGGCATCTGTCCACAGCAGGAGGCCCTTCCTGTAAGGGGAAGTCTGGTGCCCGTTGAAGGGCTGCAGCTGGTAGAGGAGAGGCGCCTGAAGTCGGGGAGAGGGACGCGGCTGCATCTGCAGAGGCCTTCACAGAGCACCAGGCTGGGTCTCGTCCCACTCATGCGCTCCTTCCCATGCACCTTCCTACTTCAGGAGAGCAGCGTCGGCAGCCACTTGGTCAAGGGCCATGGTCACAGAAATGGGGATGTGGTTTGCCCTGGCCAGATGGCCCACACCAGGCTGTCACACTGATGGCCAGCTGCTCTCCTTGGTCCCCCTCTACTCCAGGACTCTGAGAAGGCAGGAGAGCAACCGAAGGTTTCCCGGCCTCTGCCCGGGTGTCCAAGCCACACAGGACGTCCATCACCTGCAGGCAGAAGGCCCACGTGGTGAGGACCTGTCAGCAGCCGACCCAGAGGAGGCTATGCTGAAGAGTCACCGAGGCCTGCTTCCACCACACAGAGGTCAAGTCACACGTGTGGCTTCAAGCTATTTCATAGGTGGATCTAAAAAGGCGAATTTGATTTAAAATCATGGTTTTGACCCAGACAGGCAACATGTCAAGGCATAGCTCATAATGCACTGTTTGGCGCTCTTTGTTCATCTGATGTCGTGAAGTCCAGGGGCATCTCATACGCACGGCAGGCCCACTGCAGGCCCTCTGCAGGTCAGTCACCCACACGTGCCCAGTGGCCTTATGTGGCCAGCACAACAGGCCCGACGCTTGCCTCAGGAGATCTGGCCCAGCCTGCGTCCCGGTTCTCCTCCTGCCTGCGGAGCAGGCTCAGCAGCTGCAGGTGTGCCGGGCTCGGGCTGGTGGCCTCCCCGAGTCCTGGCGGCACCCCCAGGCAGCACGCTCTCCTCGCTAAGTCCCTGAGTTCTGGGGTCTGGCGACTCGGGGAGCGTGGAGTCTTCCCAGGGCCTCCTTCAGGTGGCTGGTCCTGTACACTCGCACCGTCAGCGGAGAGCTGAGGACAGCCTTTGAAAGGGCACCTCTGTGACTGATTCAGTAAGAAGCCTTGGCTCTGTGAGCTCGGGGAGAGTGGAGACCATGAAACTGGGTTTTCAGTCACACTCAAAAGGGACGATGGGGTGCGTCCTTGGCTACTGGAAGTCTCATGCTTCTAGGTTCACTTCCCGCTCCGCTGCCGCCGCCACCATGGTGAGTGGAATGTGAAGGCGTGCCCTCGTGGTTTCATTTGCCCATTAAAGGCGACCTCAGATCCACCCCTGTGGCCTGGGAGTCCACAGTCAGCTGTCCACCAGCCCGCCAGTCCTGCTCTGAACGTTGAGAACAACGGGCTGCGACCAGGAGGGCCCTGCAGATCTGTGCCTCAAGTCCCCATCCTCAGGAGTCTCCTCCCCCTGAAGGGTCACTCTCTCCTCAGTGATTATCAGGCCTTCTCTCCCCAACGACGTCCAGTGGAAGTGTTTGATGGACTGCAGTGAGTGGGAAGTGACCCCCATCTGGAAACTGGGGTGGGTGGCCAGTGGTCACATTAGCTAATGAGCCCAGAGGACAGGGATGTCACCTCTTCTTCCTGTTACCAAACAATGAATGTCGACCTGGCTCAGTAACTACGCGAGGTTTCCATCTGAAACGATGCTCCCTTCACTCAGATATGAAAACAACTATCATGATTTTCCTCAGGGTAAAACATTATGAGCTTTTTAAAACTGTCTAAGTATCTTTAACTGGTGTAGGTTTTTAAAATAAGCAAACACAAAGAAACAAAGAGGAGTTCTTCTATTCCTCGAGGGGAACGTTCAGGGTGGTGGTTCACCTTATTGGTGTGTGGGAAGATGTGTGTCAAGAACTTTCTTTCCTGGTAATGCACCTTTGTCTGAGAAGCTAATATTTTGAGTTGATCCCTGAGTTGAAAGGGCACAGAAGACAAGCGAGATATGATTTGCGATTGTAACCATAGTTACACAAAGCTAATTGGAGCCCACAGGGAACGCAGAATAGAGTTATTATTAACTCAGGATTCCAGGTTAGGTCAGGTTAGCTAAGATTGAACTATTCACTTGTCACGTACCAAGGAACTGTGCGGCGTGTTTTTCTACCCAGGTTTTCTGTCCATGCAGAAACGACCTTTTACAGAATAATGAAAAGATTACTTACGCCTGAAAGATGATCCATTCTACCAGATTACAGGTTTAGCCTCGATTTTAGGATCACGCTTTCTATACTGATCATTTGATCAGATTGCTATTCTCTCATAAAGAAACATACACAGTGAACTTTTTAAAATTCCAGGGAATTTGGAGAATTTCTGTTCTGGCTTCCAGATTTGTGCTTTTGATTTGATTGTCAGGTGGTGGTTCCCCCGCATTGTTTTCCACTCGGTCACCAACTGTAACACGCTTTGTATTTCTGTACTGCCCCTGATCCATGACCCAAGAGAAGCTGAGAAGAACGCAGGGTTGGCTCCAGTGACCTCCTGGAGCGAGCGCTGGAGCCCAGCTGGGCGCCCGTCCGTCCCCCTCACAGCCCGTGGCCCTCCCTCCTGCGCCCACACCTCCTCTCGCCTCCTTCCGGAGCCGCGGGCCTCGGGCCGCCCTTCCGGCTCTCTGCCACTCTCTGCCGTTCTCAGTGCCCTTGTTTCCTCCTCACATAACTGGGGATGGCTGTGTCAGTGAGCTTCTCCACTGAGGCCAGAATCCAGCTCTTCCCTCTCTGCAGCCTCCCCAGGACCCCGGCGCAGTCAGTTTGGGGCCAGGTGCCCACCGCATCTGCATGCAGCCTGCAGGCGGCGGAAGGTGGAGTTGACACTGCCTGAATAAGCAGAAGGCTTCAGCTAAAAACTTAAGAGACGACCCAGCCAGGCCTGGAACTCGGACAGGCAAGAGGCTCCTGACCGCTCCGACCTGCTGTCCTCTGTTTTGGTCGATCATCTGGATGTAGACATAAAATATATGATTAACAGTAATTATTTCCTCTAAAACATAAAAGAAATGAATTATTCAATATACTTACGAAATTGCATGAAAGTTTCTAATGTGACTCCTCATATCCTACTAATTTACATTTAGTTGATTAGAATGTTCTTTTCTTCAACTGATTTAATTGAGTAGTTACTACTGAAAAGATTTTCTGGAACTGGACTTAAATGAATTAGTAATTTATTTGTATTAAATAAGATAAATCATGTGAAAGAAAAGAATTTTGTACTTAATATGTATTCATTGATTAAATGGACAAATGGCATACACTAGCATTGAAAATTGATTTATCTCCCTCTTTCCCTGGTGATGTATTACAATCCAACATATCATTTTGTGAATTCTCCTTTTACTTGGAATATGCATAAGACATGAGTGAAACTTGAGTTTACAAGTGTAGAAAACTGTCAGAAGAGTCACATCAATTATGCATCAGGTCATGGCTGTTATCCAGGGACATTTATTACCCATGTAAGTGGGCATTACCCTACGTTAGATGCTATATTTCATAGGAGATCTTGACGAGGGCTGAGGCCTTCGCAGGGTGACAGTGACGTCGGTCTCTCACGTGCCAACGTGAGCACTGCCCTTCAGCGATGGGAAGGTGTGTGCACAGCTCGATACAGAGCTGTCCAGCGCTGGGGCCATCGCTCCTGCTGCTTCACTGATACCTTGTGGACTGTTTGAACACTGTTTACTACAGAAGCCATGGTAGGGGAAGAGGCCCCTGCCTCCAAGGAGGCCGAACAACTGTCCATCCCTCCCAGGACAGGTTTCTCCCAGCTCTGCCCCAGGAGGAGCTACACAGTCGATTCTGGGTACAGTGAGAGGCCAGAGGAGCTCCTGCAGGGAAGGAGAGCTGTGATGTTCGCGGGGTCCTGAGCATCAGCTGGTCCACACTGCGGGCAGCACAGGTGCTATTTGTGGACAGACGATGCCTCCCACAGCCCTGCTCGGAGCGCTCGGTGTGCCCCGGTTCCCTTGCACTGCTCCTTCTCCCCGTCCTGGGGTTCCTCGCGTGGTCCAGGGAAGGACAGCGGGCTCTCTCGTCGATGCGTCCCAATCTCTCTTCCCCCATTCATGCTCCTTAACTGGTCCAGTCTTGCCTCCTCTCTGACCTCTTAGGCTGTTCTTCTCTTTTCTCGAGTTCTTTATTTCTTAAATGTTGAATTGTTAAAACATTAGCATGTATTTGTCCTGAAAAGAAATCTTAAAATCTTGCAGCTGGTGGAGCAGGAAAAGATGTAGATTGTGACAAAGAAAGAATTTGGGGCTGGTTCTGCTCCCTCCCCTCCAAAATTCAGACTTCATTGTAAGTCTTCCTGCTTTGGAATCAAGGAACAGAAAGAAACCCCGGGAAACCGCAGGTGCTACAGGAATCCACAAGGTCTGGGTGCTCGGCACTGCGTCCTGTGGATGGCGGCTGGGAGAAACTGTGGCGCCTCCGGCTGGATAGAGACTTTACACATGCACAATTGGACTTTGAGTAGCCATCAGTGGGAAACAGAATTGTCTCTATTGATACTGCCGTGCTGCGAGAAGCAGTGATTCAGGAATCACCCTTGTGGGAAGAGGGGAGGTGATCTTCAGGTGGCCAGAGGCAGATGATGAGGGTAGAGATGATTTAGAAGCACAATGACTGATGCACTAGCTAAAGTTTTCAACAATTAAGGATTAGAATTAAGTAATTTTAGGTAGGTCATGTGACTTAAAGAGGCTATACCCCTTCAAGAGACACAAGTATTTATTGAGGAAACCATCAAACGCCAGAAATTGCTTTAAATGCAAAGCTTATACAAATGAGCAAAATGGACAAACACATTTGCTCTGAGTTTGTCCATACATTTCATTTCAGATGTTTCCTTTGATAGATTCAAAAAAATGTGAGTTAAGAAATGAATAATCTGCTACTGAGATGCATTGCAAGGGTGGAGATACGTTGCTAAGAATAAAGAAAATGAAAAAACAATTATAGATTAATTTCTAATACTCACAGCTGAATATCTGAGAAGGAACTGGATCCACAACTCACTCTGTGAAGTGCTGGCCTGTGTCTGCTTGAAAACATGGGGCTGGGCTCCATACATACTTACCAACAGCTCACTCAAAACCTAACCACTGAAAGTCATAATCCCCCAAGCAATGGGTGGGCAGTTTCTTGAAATTCTGGGAACCAGCTTTAATCAGTCAAGTCAGCTCAGGCTGCAAAGCAGGTGACTGAGAGGCACACCTGGAGATGGTGAGATCTGGCCCCTGTCCCAAGTGTGAGCACAGGTCAGGGGACATTGCACCGTGGCTTTCCACTGCAGGACTTCCCCGAGCAGAGCTGTGTTTGCTGAGTGTGATGTGCTTAACAGGCAGGTGGTTACACTGCGTCTTAATCAAGTCAACAAGTACTTACTGAGTATTGTCTAATATGTTTGTAAAGCTGTACATTATGATATGCACCAAAGTATAAATTGTGCCTAAAGCTACCGTAACTCAAGTTGTGCTGTGATAACATTCCTTTTACGGTTTCCTCATTAATACTGTTAGCATAGGAGGGCTTTGGGTAAATGCACATCTGAAGTGATGCCAGTGTCCGGAACAGCTCCTAAATGGATCTGTGACCAGGGAAGACGCACTGCCTGTTGGAGGGGTCCAGGCTTGCCTTGAGCTTTCTGTCAGAGACCTTCACAGCCATGACACACCCACTGGGTTCTGAGAAACAAACTTGTATCCTTTTAATTTAGGCAATGTGATTCATTTGGACAGCAAATACCAATATTTTAAAAGTGAATTTTGGTAAGGTCCGGTGGTACATGCCTTTAATCCCAGTGGCTTAGGAGGCTGAGGCAGGAGAATTCCAAGTTCAAAGCCAGTTTCAGCAACTTAGTAAGACACTAAGCAACTCAGCAAGACCCTATCTCTAAATTAAAAAAAAAAAAAAAAAAATATATATATATATATATATATAAAAGGGCTGGGGATGTGGCTCAGTGATTAAGAGTCCCTGGGTTCAATCCCTTTAAAAAAAAAAAAAAAAAAGTGAATTTGAACCTAGAGTAGGCTAGTTTTTAGTTGACTGTTTCCATAGTATGTTTTGAGCAATGGAAAAGTTGGCCCAAGTGGTCTTGTCACATTGGCATGCGAAGGACAGCAGACACTGTGTCTGGCTCTGGGTATGCAGGCGAGTAAAGACACGTCAAGAAACTCCAGCCTAATGGGAAAGGAAAAGCTGTAGGTCATAATCGCATAAAGAAGTCTTATTGGGATAGGCACGCTTTACATCCCTTCATGTTAATATATGGAGGAGAGATGCAGGATTTCGGGGGCAGTCAGGAGAGGCTCAGGAGTGTGTGTACTGGACTCTGGGCTGGAGCTCCTAGGCCAGTGGCTGGCCTGGTGCTCAGCCAAGAGCAGGGACGGACAGGCCACCATCAGAAAGGGTCCCCCTTGGGAGGTCCGCGTGCCTGGTGGTGGTGAGGAAACCAACCCCAGCTTGTCCCTGGGCTCCTCCATAAGCTAAGCTTCTCCTTTCCCTGCCCGAGACCCCTCTGGGTGAGCAGTGCTAGGTCTAGAGTCCAGGCGGCACGAGATTTCCAAAGTTTTTATGGAGTAAAAGGACTTCAGAATAGCGGGCACCTGGCGCGTTTTTATCCTCCCAGCCACGCCATGCGCATGGCTGTGGCCTCTGCCTCCCTCCGTCTTTCCTTTCAGGAGGAAGAGGAGGGAAGTGGCGTTTTCTTTTTGCTTCGAGTCACCATTCCCAGTTTCTTTCTCTGCGTTTCAAGGACATCCCATGTGTACCTGCCTTGAGCTGCAGGGCGTCGGCACGGTCTCTGCAGACGGAACCCACGGGTTGAGGAGGCTCTGGGGACCGTCCTGCCCTCCACATCTGAGCAGGGCCTGGCCAGGGGCACGACTGCTGCTTCGTCCACATGGTGGGACATCTGCACGGTTAGGGGCCCTCGCCCTGACGCTCCACTGCCGTTGTCTCACTGTGTCTCCTGGCACCCTGGAGAGATGTGTGGTGCCAACTCTGTGCACAGCCGACGTACCTCGTGTGTTTTGAGCCAGACTGGGATTGGAAGTAGACAACCTGGTATTGACCCCCCCTAAGATGCTGTTATCATAGGGCCATCTTGTGCGCGCGCTGCCTTGCCCATAGGCGACCGTGTCCTAGCGCATGTTGGGGTGCTGACCAGGCGGCCCCAAGGCTGAGCAGAAGCCACCTGCCAACTGCAGTTCCTGGTCCTTCCCAGCTGATCTGAAGTTCCTTTGAACTGGCGTCTTTTCCGCACTAGTGGGATGCTCACGAAGTGCTCTTGTCTCTCTCCCCAGCGAGGACCTGCGGATCGAACCTGCGTGGGCCCAGTGGTGTTATCACCTCCCCCAACTACCCGGTCCAGTACGAAGACAACGCGCACTGCGTGTGGGTGATCACCACCGCCGACCCCGACAAGGTGAGGCCACTGCTCCCTGGGGCGTGTTCCCGCGGGCGACCCCGGGCTGGGGCCCCTGCCTCAACCACGCGCACGCTTACTGTGCTGCCTGGGTTGAAGGCTGGTGCTGCTCTGTCCCGTGTCCACAACCCAGGATGGCAGTGTAGACGTCAGCATGGTGTGCTGTCTCCACTTGGCCACTTCTGGTGGAGCCGGGCGGGTCTGAGTGCTGTCCTCAGGTGTCAGGCCCTTTCCACTGTGGGCGGGCCCCTGTCGGCAGCTCCACCCGGGCCCAGTGTTCCTGCCAGCTGCCACTCTATGCGATGGACGCCCCTCTGCGCCTGCCGCACTGTGTGCACTTGGGTTGTCTTTAATTCGGTTTAAGCTCAGTCAGGCCTCCTACCAGTGGAAAACCAGGAAAGCAAAGGTGGTTCGTCTTTGTATCGATTTGATTTAAAATCTGACAGGAAATCATTCTGAGTGTGGATTTCAGATAAACTAAAATAAGCAACGTTCAGAGGAGATATTCATAGTGGTATTAGATTCAGCACGGTCACACCATTTGCGATTTCTGAGCCAGCAGAGGCAGCTGTGTGGCCAGGGCTCGCTGGTGGTGTCGGGGCCCATTCAGCCTGTGGCGTCTGGGCAGGGCCAGCCCAGGAGCAGTGCCGCTCTGAGGCGTGTGTCTCCAGGCGGCTTGCGTCCCTTTGCTGACCTCTGTGCTGACACCAACGCTCCTGCTTGTGTGAAGGTGCCAGCTTTAATAAACAGAAACGGGTCAGACCCCGGGTGGGGGGCTTCCCCTTAATCACGGAGGAGTTTGGAGCTGCCCCAGCTCTTGCCAAGAGCCCTGGTTTAGTGATGGTTGTGTCCACTCAACATTCTGGGCCATGTGTCGCCTGGGCTCAGCCACACCGTGGTGATCTGCTCAGCTCTCACTCGCGGGGCAGTACCTTATCCAAAGTCTGACCCAGACCTGCGGCTTCCCAGGCCCTGTTCTCAGACCGTTAGGTGCAGCTCTGCCTCGCAGTAGTTCTGTGACCTCGGACAAGTGAGCCAAGTCCCCTGAGCCTCGGAGATAGTAAGAGTCTAATGACGAGACTATTTCCTGGGAGGTGGATGTGCCAAGTGAACAGATCCACAGTGTGCCTAAGTGGGCACGACGCCGCGGTCCACTCTCAGTACGAGAAGTGGTGAATTCGTCAACAGTTTGATGGCTGTTTACCAAGCCACTGCATTTAGTTGTCTCTCAAAGGGAGTTATGTTTTACAAACTGAATTTAAAAAGTATACGATGTTACTAGTTTATGGTTGTTTTGATTTCTACATTCACATACATATAAAAAATCAGAATTTCCTCTTTGATCCCTAGCAAGGTGAGTCATATGACCTTGGGAATTTAGCAAAGGTCCTAAAGCTCAGACGGAGAAGTTGTAGGAAAAAACACCAACACAGTCGGACTTGTTTGGGAATGTGTTCTGTGGTGTATTAAGTGGCACTGAGCAGGTGACATGCACTGTACAGGGGTCCAGATAAAACCAGTGCTTATTTCCTAGGCATGTAAACACCACGGGCTAATGGATCTGGGGGGACGTTGTGAAGCACTGGATATGCTGCTGTGCCACTGGAGTGAGTCACAGGAAGAGCTTAGTTGTTGTCCACATGTTCCGTGTGACCCTATGAAAGCCACGTGAGTCCCTCACACAAGACGAAATGGACTTGAGAGTCACTCAGGAGCTCCAGGCCACTCCTCCAGCAGGCCCTGCAGTCGCTGAGTGTTCTACATCGTGCGAAGCTCACCCCCACCCTCCCGCTCCCCAGAGGCCCCTGTTATGCCTCAGCAGCTCCCAGAACCTCACACTTCCTGCTCTGGGGCCAAGGCCCCCCACCAGTGAAGCCCTCTGGAGTCCTCTGTCTTCAGGGCACAGCCCAAACCCTAAGCAGGAGGCTGCTCCCGCCCTTCTCTGGGGGACATGGGCACAGCACGTCCTCGGGTGGTGGGGCAGGGAGTCCTGGGTCACGCCTCAGGGCTCTGCAGGCTTCCCTGCAGGAGGGAGCAGGTGCCCAGGGGACATAGTCCAGCACTCTCTGGGCGGGTTTCCCCAGGCCCCTCCCTCGTGTCCTTTGAGATCACACCCAAACGAACGGCCTGCGGGCAAGGCTGTGCTTTGGGGGGCCCGGGATAAGTCGTGTGGACTCCAGCCCTGCGTGAGCTCTCCCCACAGGCCTCCCTGCGCACAGCGGGAAGACACGGGCAGTGGGTTGTAGGAGGGAGGAGGCAGGGCTGGAATCTGCCCCGATGCTCCCAGGGAGGGACGATGAGTTTGACGGGAGCGGGCTCTGGCAGCACTGAGGGAGAAAGGATCCCAGCGTTGCCTCAGGTGGAGGCCGAGCAAGACGTGGTGCCCGGGTGACCGTGAGGGGTGGCGAGGGGGGCCCGGCCGGCTCCCGTGAGTCTGGTCTTCAGGGGGTGTAAGTAGGGGGGCCTGGGAACCAGGGCGGCTCTGCGCGCGGCTGGATGGCGCAGCCTTCGAGCGGGAGCTGTGTTCCTTTCCCCAGAGGAGCCTCGCCCAGCTCCGCGTCCCTGCACCCTGCTCACTGGGCCCGGACCGGTGCTACAGTCCTCCCAGTTCAGAACAAAGCACCCGTCCTACCTCTGACCAGGAAGGGATGTCAAGAACCAAGGGTGCTTGTGAAGGGAGGTTGGTGTTGGGCAGTAAGATAGTGAGGAGCCTGCTCTAGATCCAGGCAGACACAGCTTGCGGAGGCACATCTGGAGTTCACAAGTGCCCTGTTAATGTAGAGACCAGAGACAGGGACGAGCCACAGGGGGAGCAGAGCAGGCAAGGGAAGCCCTGCCTTGCTTTCCTTTCAAGGACCAGTGAAGGCAGGGTTTGCCCTCAGCTGTAGATGACGCTCTTGCACCACCTGGCTTCTGTGGGTCAAAGGTAAGCTCTTTTCCTGGAGGAGGAATGCCCAGAGGCCCTCAGGTGAGGAGACTGTGCCTCCAAGCCGATCCTCAGGTGATCTCATGAGCACGTCTCCAGTATTTTCAAAATGCATTTAGATGCAGTCTACACGTGCATCACAATAAGTGTTTTCTAAGTACGTCAAAAACGTGCACGTGCACACAAGCTTCTCCTCTTTCCTGTACATGCAGAAATGCTGAGATTTCTGCTTGGGGTCCCTGTTGCCACATCCCTTCCTTGGCAGGAAGGTCCGGGAGGTCAGACCCCACAGCACTCCGTGGCCTTCCTGCCGTCTGCAAGGAGAGTCATTTCTTGTGTCGTCCTCTAGTCTGCCGTCACTTTGATGAGCCACACATGGAAAGGAAGTGGTAGGACGTTCAGTATACTGACAGGCGGCTTCGGGCGGAGGAACGGAAGAGCCAACTAAATGCTACGCGTTGGGGAGAAACTTTCCCGTAACACAAGGGCCGCAGCTGCGGAGTCCACGCTGCTTCCCACGGCCCCACGGTCCGCGTTCCTCCCGGACACGCAGCAGTGACTTCTGAACCAGGATGCAAGAGGGTCACGGCCCTCCAGTCTGTAGTCGCAGGCAGATCCACTCTCCACGGAGACACGCAGTGTCTTGTACCAACGCAGGGAAGGGTCCGCCCGGCAGACTCCCTTAGTCCCTGTCGAGTCACAGCCTGGGGTGCAGCTCCCAGGGAGCCTGAGGAGAGGAGTCCCAAAGCCAGAGCAGGGCTGTCAGTGCCCACTTGCCTGCAGGCTGAGCCCCAAGGCAGAAGGCCCGTGTCCAGCAGTCCCTCTGCTGTGCCCACGTCCTCAAAGCCCATCTTCCCGCTCTGTCACAAGACCCCCACGGCTGACATTAGTCCAGAACAAGAGCTGTGTTCTGTGACTTCTTCGGGTTGATGGTTGAACCTGCCAAACTACAAACTGCAGAGGATGGCTTCGTGCAGTTCAGGTTACGTTTCGCTCTCTCTGTTGTCTGTGTGGATTTTGTAAGGATCAAACGTGAGTTTGGTTGATTCTGAGCCTCAGTCGTTCAGTGACACTTGAGGAATCTCGTGTCACATTGCCGCATCACTTCTTTTGTAGAAGGAACAGGGAATTCCAGCTCGATCCACTCTCACACACCAGCACTCTTAGAACACCACTTAGACACCTGAAGGCATCTCAATTAAGCAGAATTGCCATCCAAATTAAGCACCAGTCATTGCCATTAAGTATAATTAGGCTTAATTTGATTCCTTGGGAGACATTTCAAATAAGAAGTTTTCCTGAAGAAGTGCTAGGTGATGAAGGTGTGTTAGGAACGGAGCAGAGAAAGGAGCCGTACCTGAAGCGTGCAGACAATGACTCCTGGGGAGCAGACATGGAGAGTTCTAGAAGAAAGTGTCTGTCTCTGGATGTGCGTGCTTGACCTGACCTGTGAATGCTTAACAAACGAGGTAGACCAGAAACCGAAACTCCCAGGGTCAGACGGGGGCTGGTTCAGACTGTCTCTGGTTTTGGAACATGAATCCTCTCTTGACATGTACTCTCCTGGCCTGGACTCGGATGGGCTGTTGTGTAACCAGGAGCCATGCCTCAGGTTTTGCCAGTTATTTATATAAATTTGCTCATAGAAAATAACCAGTGGAAGAAGCTTGGAGTCTCAGGAATGTACCTTACATAGATTTTGGAGCGTCAAATGGAGAGGAAGACTAGAATCCATCATTAAAAACCTAAAGGATTAGGAGAAAGTAGTATGTAGGATATTCTCTGCAGAAAACTAGGAAGTCCCTCAAGATTAGATAAGCAGATTATTTAAACTCAATTACAAGTGCTTCTGTCATAG
Source organism: Sciurus vulgaris (assembly GCF_902686455.1). Classification (NCBI taxonomy): domain Eukaryota; kingdom Metazoa; phylum Chordata; class Mammalia; order Rodentia; family Sciuridae; genus Sciurus; species Sciurus vulgaris. The sequence goes on along the minus strand of NC_136465.1, from coordinate 2,493,908 downwards.
TACCACCAGAGAAAGTCAATAAAATTAATATAGTAATAAGAATTTGAAAAGCACTTCATGTAAACACGTTCAACAGTTTCCTACTTTTAAATAATACTCTTGCTAAGCCTATGACCCAATTCTTGAGAAATTTATGTATATATATAATACGTATATGTATGTATTTATTATATAAATATAAATGTGTATTTATATATACACATATAAATGTATATATGTGTGTGTATGTGTATAGCTATTTAAACAGAAAGTACAGTAATCAAAAGAGAAGGTCTGAAGACTCTTCCTGGACTCTTCATTGAAAAGGCAGATGCTGTCACGGAGGAGCAGTGTTCTGCTGAGTGCTTTTATGTCATGCAGGCACAGACCCTGCATGTCCTGTGTGCACACGTAGACGCTAGATTGAAAGGGACATGTGACTCAAGTTCCCAAAGCCCGTGATTCAGGCCTCAAACACACACACACACACACACCTGCATAGCCAGCCCTCTCTATTCAGGGTTGTGCAGTCTTACATTCAAACGTCTAAGGATGAAAAATATTCTTTTTTAAAAATTTGCATTTTTACAAAACAGGTACAGACGTTTTCTTGTCACTCCTCCCTGAACAATACACTGTAACAAGAGAGCATTCTCCTGGTGCTGAGTCCTGTGGGTAATGCAGAAGAGGCTCTGCATACGCAGCAGGATGGGTGTGGGTTATACCAACACTGCCGTTTGCAGAGGGGACTCCGGTAGGCAGCACCCTGGGGTCCCAGAAACACCACCCCTGGGAACCAGGGCAGGCTGTGGTTCAGAACACACTTTGGTGGTGTCATTTCAGCATCTGACTTTAACTCAAGGTTTTCATAGGTGATTTGTACTGGCCATAAACCAGAAAGCTCTTGGAGGATTTAAACAGCTGAAAACCGGCTCCTGTTTTTTGGTCATTTTCCTTCTACTTTTCTGCCTTCGTTGAGGTACAATTGGCAAATCTGCACATGGTCACGGGGTGGCATGCCTGCCTGAGGGGTGCTTCTCCAGGCACAAGGGAACCTGCACCGGTGGCCACAGGCAGCCTGGAGGCTGGGCTAAGTGGGGTAACACGCTGGAACTTTTCTTTTTCTCTTTCCAAGTTTTTATTGGTGCATTACAGTCACACATGATTATGGGACTTGTTGTTACATATTTGTACATGCACATAATGTGACAATATTAATTTTGATTAAGGAAAAAAATGCTCAGAATTTCTGAAAATTGTTTTGGTGGGCTAGTGAAGAGCGATATTGGATAGCCTTCATGAAGGCTTTCAGAAGAATCCCCAGGGGCTCCATTGTGACGTAGAGCAGAAATCACAAAGCTGCTTTAAAGTAGGTTCAGTAGATGAATACCCAACACACAGTGATTCTCCTCGTCCACTCCCTCCTGGTCACCTGCCCATCGGCTTTCCTGGAACATCAGTGTCCCCACAAGCACTTGAGCTTGAGCATCAGTAGCTTAAATCTCTGGCTTCCGTGGGAAACACCCCTGAGCCTGTGCCCTCCTGGTGTGTTGAGGGGCTGGGAGGCTGAGGAGAGGCGGAGCCAGTCCTGAGAAGGGGGCTTAGGTCACTCATAGGGGCAGAGGCTCTTCTTGGATCTGGGTAGGTTGGAGGAGGGACAGAGAGGGAGGCTGAGAGATGGGAACCAATGGAGGAAGCTGGGTCTTCCAGGAACAGGGTGGGGACAAGGACACAGCCAGTTCTTCTACATTGTCCTGAGATAAGTGGCTTGGGAACATTGCTGAAAAATAAAATGGGGAGTCCCGGCAGCGGCGGGGACATAAGTCTCACAGATGTTCTTAGCAAGTTCTCAAATCCTCTGTGGCACAGGGAGGCGGGGCTGGCACAGGATGGAGTCAGGGGTATCCGCAGCCCTGGGCGCTCCGGGGCTGTCGTCAAGCTGGACCTCAGCATGGGCGTCCTTTCTCCTCTCCCGACTGTTGAGTCTAGGCGGATCACTTACCCTCTTCAATCCCCTGTCACTTCTACTTCCGTTTCCTAATAATGGCATCCACTTTTAGGACCGTCGTGAGAACACAGCCTCCTCCTCCCTCTCCCTCCTGTGTCCTCTCCTCTCCCCTTCCTTCCTTTGCTTTCTTCTTCCTCTTCCATTCTCCACCTTCTGTCCTCCCCATCTCCCTTCTAATAACTCAGTTCAGAAAGAGATCAGTTGGCTTCACCCACGTAGCAGGTAAAGAATCTAAATTTTCCCAAGAGAATGAGGTGTAAATGTCGTGCCTCAGGGAAGGAATGGAGTTAGTGTGCGTGATGGAGATGTTCTGCAGTGGTGGGGTGGACAGACAGGAGTGCAGCAGGATTGTCAGCTGGAAAAGCCAGGGACTTCTTGTAATTAATAAAGTGATGTAAGCCTAAATCATTACAATGGCATTGTGTCTAGGGAGAAGAGAAAATGGATTGGGAGATATTTCATCTCAAGGGTAGGCGATTCATCACAGCGATTTATGCATTTATGTTATACCTTGTAAGCAACAGCTCTTAATATCTAAAGTAGAATACCAGCCATTTCCTAACTGTGATGCTTGTGTGTGCACCAGAAGGTAGACTGTACCCCTTACTGTCCAACGGGTCGTTGTAGAATTAAGTAACACATTGACACAAGTATTACAGGACAGTCATTTGCATTCAAGTTCATCTCTTAAACTTAGGGTAGAAATTTATGCATGGCGGTTTGTGATATTTTGAAATGTAAATGGAACACACATTGTCCAGTAGACTGTGGACCCAGTAGACTATTAGCTTCTTTCTAAGCTAATAGAATTCAGATTTTTCAAGAAAATAAGTATTTCAGTGAAAGGACCCATTGTTGTTTTTTAAAATTTAGAGGTTACCAGAGTCTTCCTACATTTTATAATTAACGGAGATGGCCGGGAAGCAAAACTCAGGCCCCTGGCTGTCCCCTAGAACGGCACGGAGCAGCCTTGTCCCTTCCTGTTCCCCAGCACGCCAGGCATGAGGGGGTCTAGCTGACAGCCCTATTCAGTTTCTGAATGTGCTGCTGGAGAAAGTGAGATGCCAGCCAATTCTGTTTTCATTGCACATTAACGCCACTTAGTTCTTCTGGCAGGGGCGTCAATCTCGGGCGGAGGATCTGTCACTCCGTGCTTCTCCGCGCTCCAGGTGCTCAGCCCCAGCTGCCAGCCTCCCATTGCCCAAGTCCCCCCACTGTCGCCACTTAGCAGTGTCCTCATGAGCTGGCTGGTCTCCGGGCTCCTCCTGCGAGCACCCTTCCTGCCCACACAGGCCCCTGTGTTCTCGGCTGGCTTTCTTCTAACACGCCTCGTGACTCTCCAACCAAAGTCGATCATTCCTGTTGTCTCTTTTAGGAAGTGAAAAAGAAAAGAGAACAAGGCCTATGCTTCTGACTTGCTTGTGCTTTAAGACAAAGCATGAATCAATCTCTCTCTCTCTCTCTCTCTCTCTTTCACACACACACACAATGGAGAAGGCATTTCTGAAGACCAGCCAGGCATACACAGGGGAGAGTAAAGATGACCATGGAGATACAGACAGCGAGGGCAAGCTCTTGCTTGGTGAGAGGGAATGAGCATCTAGTGCCCTGTGTGGTTATTCACAGAATCAGAGAGGGGCAGATGTCCAGGTAGCACTGTTGGGGAAGAGGCCAAAGGAGTTTCTGTTTTAGCTTTCTGTCTTCGTTTTTAGTAAAAATGACTCAGTGAACGGATACTCCAGTGATGGCCGGCTCTCAGTGTGCCTGGAGCTCTGTCCTCCACAGAGAACTCGGACAGTGGATGCGGTTTAGGAGAAAGTGAGATGGAAAAGCCTGTTTTATTTGGAGCCCTGTTAGTCTTACAGGTGTAGAAGGCGGTCACCTTTTCTCTGACTTTTGATGTGTTATGTATTTATGTTACATATTTATTTTATGCATTTACGCACATTTTCTTGTTCAATCTTTCTCATTTTTAGTGTTCTTTTTTTAAAAGAAATAGTACATGAGTAGCAAAAACGCACAAAAGCCTTGACCAACAGTGTCTGGACCCTGGATTCTTAGATAATTGAGAAGGCCGTGGGGGACACAGCTGGCGTCTCTGCCTGTTGGAAATCCCACTCTAGGGGGAGATACCAAATATCAACCGGAAGCGCAAGTGAGCAAGACGTTCAGGTCCTGACAGATGGCCCCATGCTACAAAAGGGTGGAGGACTAATTTGTGAGGATGTAGACACAGGCACAGAAAAAGAAAAGGTACGATTCTGTGCCACCTCAGCTCCAGAGGCAACTGCAGCTGGCTTTGTGTCCAAAGGTAGTCTCCTGATTTCACACCTACGGATTCTGATGTAGCAAAACCGAGACTACACTTGAAATCCTTCATGCCACTTGCTCTCTTTCTGATTTAGCAGTACACACAGAACATCTTTCTAAGCTAAGAGAATTCAGATTCTTCAAGAAAATAAGCATTTCACTGAAAGAACTCAGTGCTGTTTTTTACCATTTAGAAGTTAACGCGGTCTTCTCACATTTTATAATTAACGACAATAGTGTACTTAACTTGCTCACTGGCAGATCTTCTCACAGATCAGGACTTTTGCTTTCAGGCACACTTTTTAACAAATGTCAGTGGAGATTTTACTAAGTTGAAAAATCAGCACGTTGAGAACTTGTGGCTTAGATTGCCAGAGACTTCTTCTCTCCTGCCACACGTCAGGGTCTGTGTGTGGACATGTCGATCCCTTCATGAGGGAGCAAGAGTGGAGGAGAGGGGCCGAGCCCCCAGGAGGGATCCACTGCTGTCTCCTGGCAGGTGGTCTTGATGCCACACCCCTTAAACAGATGATTCGAATCCCCACTCCAAGTCAAGATTTTTTTAAAATATTTTTTTAGTTGTCAATGGACCTTTATTTTATTTGTTAACATGTGGTGCTGAACATTGAACCCAGTGCTTCACACATGCTAGGTGAGCGCTCAACCACGGAGCCACCACCCCAGCCCCCAAGTGGAGATTTTGACAGCTCCCTCTCCCTCTTCCTGGACCTACTACATTACTCACGCATTGTCTCTCCCTCTTGGGCTTGCTTTTTCCTTTCCCTTATATCAATTTAAAAAGAATTGATGAACTTTTACACTAAACTTGCTTTGTGAAGGAGGGACGGAGAGGGCCAGATGGGGTCCCTGCTCTTGTGGAAGTGGACCCTCACCGGGAAGGGATGCCCTGGCTCATGCGTGAGTGCCCTCAGATGTGGAAGGAAGTCCTGGCACTTCCCTAGAAGACCCTGGAAAGAGACTAGTTTCTCTTTCCAAGGAGTGATGGCCCCTGTCACAATGGCCACTCCTTGGGGTCCTCTCTCTCCACAGTGCCCAACTTGACAGGTGCTATTGAAACTCTGAATGGTCTGTGTGCTTGCCACCGCCCCTCGGAGTAGACAGTGAACCCAGACTCTCGACACAGTGCAAGCAGGCGGAAATCAATAGGGGTCAGAAGACCAATCAGCAAATGGGCAGTAGGATCCTTTTGAAGACTATCTCAGGCCGCTTTTCACAGAAGAAAATGACATGCTTTCTCTAGCTAGAGAGTCAATCAAGGTGACCTGTGGCAAAGTGTCCAGGGGCTGCCCGGGACAGCCACCTCCACAGACGCTCATCCAAGCGCCCTGTGAGAGGACCCTGCTGACCTGGTGCACAGCTGAAGTCCGTGGGGTGTCAGGTGGCTGCCTCTTCCACCGGCTTGCCCCCTGGCTCCTCTTGAAAAGCCATTCGTAACTCACAGTGGAGTCACGTTCCCTCCCTGCTCCCCGGGCTGCACGTCCTCTAAGTGGTGAAGAGAGCAGGCGTGGACTTCAGAGACAGCCGCCAAGCCCCAGCTCTTTGCTCTTGGGAGAGACTGTGAGTCTCTGACTGGCTCTTCATTTCCCAAACAGTCATAGTAAGGACAATGGAGTAATGAGCGTGTGGAGTAATGGGCACATGGACTGTAGTACTCCTGTATTCACTGGGTGAGTCAGTGCACAATGAACCGCTTCTAAGTTGTAGATGTTTCTAGACCGTGATCATCATGGTGCGTGAGAACCCACAGTTCCCTCTTGACCTTTCACGTCTGTGTCCCACTACTCGGGGCCCTTACTCTGCTTATGGTGACCCTCAACCTGAGCCACCGACCTGAGCACAGAGTCCCTCGGTGTCTCTAGCTGAGGCTTTCAAGCTTGCAGATCCAGACAGACTGCGTCCTCTCGCTGGCCAGTCTGCACTTGGCGTCCTTGGTCCTGGCGGCTTGTCTTGTCACTGGATCCGGAAGCCGAGCTGCACCACAGGCCTCCATGCCTCCGTCACCCTCAGCCAGGCGGGACTGGGTGCCCCCTTGAGTTCTTGCTTGTGCCTTCCACAGTCACCACTCCAGGGACATCTGTCTGTGCTGTGGCTGTCCCCCTTCTTGGCCATGAGTCTCCACTGTCCACCTAATTGGCCTTTCACAATAAATCTCAAATACCCTTGGATAAACATGGATATGTGCATATTTGTGCCTAAATTAAGAACAGCATGCGATCTCTGTTTTAAGGAATGATATAACGTGGATAAGAATACGCAAAGCAGAAGATCTTGAAATGCTTCCACCGGGCGGCCGTACCTGTGCCGGCGACTGCTGGTGCTCACGCTGAGCCTTTGTTGCTGTGCTGGTGAGCAGGAGCACACACAGAGGAGCCAGCGCTTCCCTCGCCTCCCTCCTCCCTGCCTCTCCTCCTCCGGCGGTCTTCATGGCATCTTTCAGTTCTAGATAAACTTCCAGTTTTTCAGGTGGCTCTTTGACTTTACAGCTTATCACTTCTGTCCTCAGACATCATTTATTCTTTCCAATGGATGAATTGTATGTCTTTCTACCAGCCCTTCCTCTCAGCAAATGTTTAGGCTGTAACTGTTCTTGGAAATCAGGAACATTGCTTCAGTGGGCAGCTTCATGTTCACGCTTTGGAAAGTACTTCAGTAGGACAAATCATTTAAACGGAACCATCCCAACATTATACACATTCAAATATAGGAAACTTGCTGGGCACCGTGGCTTCCATCTGTAATTCCAGTGGTTCAGGAGGCTGAGGCAGGAGGATCACGAGTTCAAAGCCAGCCTCAGCAACAGGGAGGCACTGAGCAACTCAGTGAGACCCTGTCTATAAATAAAAAACAAACTAGGGCTGGAATGTGGCTCAGTGGGTTGAACGCCCCTGAGTTCAATCCCCCCCAAAAAAGTGAAACTTGCTGCCTGACACTTACGTACTAAAATTCCGTTCATGTAAGCTCCTTTCATGAGTCACAGTTAGCTGAATTCCATGGTATTGGAGCAAAGTTGGAACATGGCTGGGATCCTGCAGGTTAATCCCCTTCAGTGATCTCTCTGGCTCTTTGCGTGGCTCGTCATGGGGCGCGTGACTGCCGCTGCAATCCTGTTGCTACCCTGTGCCTCTCACCCGCCTCGCCATGGCGATCCTGTGTCACCTTGAGAACTGGATGTGCTGTGCTGTCCCAGAACAGTGTCTGTTTCTGCAGCACAAGCGAAAGCAGGGCCACAGGGTGGCCTGGGTCTGACGGAAGCCGAGCTCACCACGCAGGGAGGGTGGTGATGCTGCGTTTCCTTGAGAACTTATTTATTTAACGAATTGACCATATGATTTATTATCTGAACCAAAACACTTTTGGATTAAAGGGTAATACTATTAATAATCAGGCTGGAAACAGCCAAATGCTGTAACTGTCTCAGGCAAAAAAGGTCAAATAAGCTTTAGTCAGCTTTTTCGCTGCTGAGACCATAAGTCCCAACCAGAGGAGGAAAAGTCTATTTGGGGTCTCACAGTTTCAGAGATCCCAGTCCATGGACGGCAGGCTCCCTTCCTCGGGGCTCCAGGTGACGCTGACCATCATGGCGGAAGAGTGTGGCAGAGGAAGCAGCTCACATGGTGATCAGGAAGCAGAGAGACTCCCCTCACCAGATGAAATACATACTCCAAAGCAATGCCCCCCATTCCCACCTCCTCCAGCCACACCCTTCCCGACTTCAGTTAACCCCATCAGGGATTAATTTGCTGATTAGGTCAAGGTAGCACAATCATTTCTCCTCCAAACCTTCTTGCATTGTCTCCCACATGAGCTTTGGGGGACACCTCACATCCAAACCATAACACCACACCATTGTATTACAAGACTAGGGGAACAATCCCTTGGGGGAGGAGGCCACGTGGACACTGCAGGGACAGGTGTGGAGAGATGGTCTACACCTCTGCAAAAGCAGGAGAGGCGGACAAAGGCCACCCAGGAGAGGTAAGGAACCCTGGAGGTGCAGGTGACTGGTTCATGACTTGTTCAGATCTGAAATGAACGATTGTGTCTTTTTAAAAGCATTTTTGTTTGTTTTGTAATGGTACCCAACTTAATGGTACATCTTAGAAATCCTGAATCAGAGGAAACATTATTTGCCTTATCTCAGGCAAGCCTGCGTCTAGAGGATCTCTGAATCCCCATCTCTATGCACTGTCTGAGCTAAGGATCTGTACTCAACAAATGACTGCAGTAATGACTAGCCTGGAGTGTTCCACCCCCAGGGAGGCTGGTATGGAGTGCCCCAGCTGCCGTTCTTTTGTGAAAAATGTCCGTAGTCATCTCTAAGCCATCAGTCCCACACATCTACATGTTATTTGGGTCCTAAAAATGGCCAAATATATTGCACTAATATGTTTCCAGATGAACAAAGCATTATTTTCATAGAATGTCTGCTGCACACCATACCCCAAGTGCATGTGTCACTGGGAAGCTGTCTTGTGAGAGTTCTGCGTGCTAGTGGAGCCTCACAAGGCATCGCCTTGCACTGCTTTGCACGAGGCTGCTCTGTTTTCCACATTTCCATCGGTGCATTGTGATTGTACATGAGAAAGGGGTTCATGCTGATGTCGGTATGGGCCCGGAGCACCTTGGTCAGTTCTTCCCAACGCCCTGTCACGTCCTCTCCTCCTGCCTTCCCTGACCCCTCCTCATCTACACTGCTGTCCCTTCGGGTTTTGACCATCCCAGGCGGCCAGGAGCTCCCTCCAGTGTGCAGATTTACACAGAGAATACCCCAAAGGTCTGGACACCGTGTTCTGCTTGCCGAAGCAATTCTCCAAGTGATGCTTTGACATGTGTATTTGAAAGGCAGTGTTAACGACCTGGTAATTGTTTTCCTGGGTTTCCATCAAAGTGTGAAGTGTGCTGACAGCTCTCAGCCAGGCTGTGTCCCAGGGCAGTGAGGGAGGGGAAGGGAGCCCACATTCCCACCCTCTGGCAACCGTTCTATGGTCAGACGTGGAGCCCCCGATGGGATGAGCTGCTGGGGCAGGGACGGTCAGCGTGGAGCCTTCTTCCCTGCAGAGAGCTGGATGCTGGGAAGATGCGGTCACTGCCGTCTCCAGCAGCACCGGCTGCAGCATCCTGGGGTGCCCTGAAGTCAGTGGAGTGCTTCTGAACCTCCGTGCGTGTGGTAGGGGGCAAGAGGCTGGCATTTTGTCTGAGAGTTACTGCTTGTGGACTGAGCAATCATGCCGTACGCAGGATCACGTCTGAATTCTAGCAGGCAGGCCAGCCGCTCTCCAGAAAGCTCTGGAATCTGCTCCTGTGTCCCCTGCGGTTGGGGTGCTGAGAAGTTTTACGTAGTGTGTGCGAGGAGAGTGGCTTTTAAAACATGTGGACTGTAACTCCAGTGTACGCTGTAGCTGGCGCTTACTGTTCTGTTCGTGGTCAGAATTAAGTTGATCAGCTTTAATTTTCTCCCATGTAACATTGGGAACATGCTTCACTTCAATATTTGCTAACATTGTATTTTGCTGACTTGAGCCGGGCCCTATGGTCGAATGGTGATCTAATGTATGTCATGAGAAACTCAGACACTGAGGTTGTGCGTCTCCCATCTCTCTCTCTCTCACATAGCGCGCGTGCAGGTCGGGGCATGTAAATGTTCCAGTGTATGGATCTAGACGTGTGTATAGGTTTGTGTGACTAGATGTACATAATTGAAGGAAAAGTAAAAGGGAAATTCAACATTCAAATTTTGATGGCATCAATTCAAAGAACTTGGAATCAGAGCCATCAGCCCCAAGTGTGTACACACCTACTGTATGTATTTTATATTTACTTGTAAACAGTTTGTCCTGATGTATAATTAAGGAAAGTGAGCCACAGTTTCACAAAAGCTGCAGCTAAGGGAGTTGAGGAGTTGCCCACGTGTGGATTCTTCCGGTGGGCTCATGTATGTGGTGAAGCCCACAGGGGTGGGCACTCACTCTCACCTGCCCACCACCTTTGGTGGACTGTGGTCGTTGGGAGTATTTGGGGATTCCCCAGCACTCAGACTGATTTCCAGCTACCACACCAGAAACCCGCGGTGACGTTCCAGGAGCAAAGTGGCAGGCTCCGTACTCTGCATGGGCGGTTGGCAATCTAACTCACTTGGAACCCTTACCTACCCTCCAGTCCTTGGAGGACCCCAACAGAGCCCCTCCCCTCCACCTGCTCAGAGCACGTCCTGTCCCTGCTCTCTGACGGCTTTGCTCTGTGTCATAACACTTGCTGTGATGTTTCCCCTGGGTCTGTCTGCCTTGCTGCTGACCACCTGTGGCTGCTGTCAGGAGGGATGCCTGGGAATGCTGGGGGCAGGCTGCTCTTCTGCATGTGTCTGGACAGGCTGCTGTTCTGGGTGTGGCCAGGGACAGGCTGCTCTTCTGGGTGTGTCTGGGGGCAGGCTGCTGTTCTGGGTGTGTCTGGGGACAGGCTGCTGTTCTGGGTGTGACCAGGGGCAGGATGCTGTTCTGGGTGTGTCTGGGGGCAGGCTGCTGTTCTGGCTGCTGTGTCTGGACAGGCTGTTGTTCTGGGTGTGTCTGGGTAGGATGCTGTTCTGGGTGTATCTGGACAGGCTGCTATTCTGGGTGTGTCTGGACAGGATGCTGTTCTGGGTGTGTCTGGAGAGGCTGCTGTTCTGGGTGTGTCTGGACAGGCTGCTGTTCTGGGTGAGTCTGGACAGGATGCTGTTCTGGGTGTGTCTGGACAGGCTGCTGTCCTGGGCGTGACCAGGGACAGGCTGCTGTTCTGGGTGTGACCAGGGACAGGCTGCTGTCCTGGGTGTGTTTGGACAGGATGCTGTTCTGGGTGTGTCTGGGGACAGGCTGCTGTTCTGGGTGAGTCTGGACAGGCTGCTGTTCTGGGTGTGTCTGGACAGACTGCTGTCCTGGGCGTGTCTGGGGACAGGATGTTGCTGGTCATAGCTGGACCAGATGCTGTGCTTCATCTATTTTAACGTCTTTGGAGTATTGGTGATGGTTTAACCATTCTGTTATGGTTTGGATACCAAGTGTGCTTCCAGAGCTCCTGTTAATGCAACAATATTTAGAGGCAAAAAGATTAGTTTATGAGAGCTGTGACCTAATCAGGTCATCCTATTCTGAAGGGACTGCCTGGGTGATAACTGTAGGCAGGTGGGGCGTGGCCAGAGGCGGTGGGTGTGCCCTGGAAGGGTGGGCCTTCCCTGCGACCCCTTTATCTCCCTCTCTCTGCTTCCTGGCCTGGCCATGCGCTTCCTGCCATGCCCTTCCCCCATGATATACAGACTCATTTTGGGTCCAGAGCAATGGAGTTGGTCATCCGTGAATTGGGACCTTTGACCTGATACTTTTCCTTCTCTAAGTGTTTCTTGTGGGGTCTGTGGTCACAGTGATGCAAAAGCTGACTAAAACACACATTAACGGATACCGAACTTTTCCCAAAAGGCCGGTGTCCTGAGCAAGGTGGCTGTGGACGTCGGGGCCTTGCTGCGGTGTCCTGAGCAAGGTGGCTGTGGACGTTGGGGCCTTGCTGTGTCTCTGATGCAGTTTCGATCACCTGGTGGCCAGTTGGCTACAGTGGTAGTCATACTTCTGTGTGCAGTTTGAGAGCGTTTCTCTTACAGATATTTCATAAATCTTCACATAACAGTCGAAGAACAGATGCAGGATCAGACTAGGAATTGAGTCCCACGTTGCACACTCTGTTTTATGAAGTAGTTTATCTCAGTATCCTACTCCCTGAGAGGAGAGGTCTAGGCTTTCTGTCGGCAAATCACGGCACTGCTATAGCTCTGAATGGCGACCTTCGTGCAAAGTCAGCCTCAGCTGGTGCCCTGGGATTCCTGGGTGGGTACTCATGTGCAGCGGCTGGGTCCAGCCCTGCACCAGCAGGGACATGCAAGTTCCCTTCCGTGTGTCCCACAGTTGAGTTCTCCGGCAGCTTTTAGGGGTGGTGTTGTCTATTGTTCGAAGGTACCTGCCTCGTCAGGCTTCACGCAGAGCCCTCATAGACTGCAGGTGCACTTTACCCGTCTCCTGCCAGGTGACTTCTGCAGTGCAGCTTCCCTGATACTGCCCCATGCCTAGTAATTACCGAGAAATAGGAATGATTTCCATTATTACAAATGAGTATCTTTCCTAATCTGCATCAAAAGAGCTTTGGAGTCTGCTCTCCTGATGCACAAAGACCTGTTATCACAGACCAGACCCTCACGACTGCCTAGCATCACCCCTCTTAAAGCACACACAGACCTTAGGAACTCTTTACTACATACTACTTATTTCAGAATGCCGTGGAGATCTAATTTTATTGAACTTAAAAATATTTGCGTTCAATAGTAGTATCACCTGAGGTCAAATAATTCTCTCCAGGGAGTTGCAGAGAAGCAGTTCTTGTGAGGAAAAGTGCCAGTTAAAGCTAATTTCTGCAGGCTGTTCAGGTTATCATGGTTTCCCAACAATCCTAAGTGAATGTGTCTTTGTTTCATAATCATTTTTGTAGCATCGTCCAGAGACTTGTGACATTAGCACCTTATGTAAACAAAGCATGGTGAGGTACCTGGTTGTTCTCTTTTTTCATTGGAAGCAAAACCTCTCAAGTGGCCAACAGGGTGTGGGTAAGATCTAAATGGACACTAACAAGATTTCTCTCAAATGGAGATTTTGTCTCCAGATATGAAGACAAACTGTTAGACATATCATGGCCTTTGTTTATTTGAAATACCTATGTCCAGCACAAAAGAAAAGCCACAGAGGAAAGCCTTTCTTCACCTGAGTGTCGGTCTGCTCTGGGGGACCGGTAGCTCGGGAGAAGCGGCTTCCTCTCTACTGTAGAAGTGCTCCTCAGTGTCCTTGGCCAGCTTCTGCTCCTGCTGCTGACGCAGCCTCCCAAGTTCTCCCCTGCCCTTTGTCCTGTGATTCTGACGGTGTGCTCACTCTAACATTACACGCTCAGTAGTAAGTCTGCACCAACTGTTTGACTTAGCTTTTGCTGGTCAATAAATTCTGCTACTAAATAACTTGCTTCCTGAGGTTTTCCACAGTATGTGACTTTTTGTCAACAACAGCTTCACTCTACTTGAGATTCCAGTAGCCCTTAAAAATAATTAGCACCATTACTTGTCAAATGGCTGTGATTTGCTCTTCAGCATCTTTAATTTTACCAAAGCCAGCACCTGTGAGTCGTTTGCCACTGATGGGGCACAGGGACAGTGCAGCTCGGAGAACTCCCCAGGGAGAGGCCTTGACGGGTGCTTCCTGAACAGACGGATTTCGCGTTCCACGTTGCGTGAAAGCCTTAAGACGGCTCAGCAGGTTCGGGACTGCTTGCCTCATCGGATGGCCCACAGGCCGAGGCCCAGCAGGGGCTTCCTCCCTTCACACTTCATCTTCAGAGATGGGCCAGTGGGCTGGTGTGACATAAATGCTATGGATCACAACAGAAGGCGTTACAGGTAGCTGAATGCATCCTGGGAACTTGTGAAAACTTCCCGATGCTGTTCTTGGTGGCCTGTGCCACCCACAAATCCTACTGGCACCGTGAGAGCTGGGTGACAGCAGGGTGACGGCAGGCCAGCAGGGGGGAGGGCACATAAGATTGCTCTTTTTAAAGGAATTTCTCTTTTAACTCTTTATCACAGAGTAGAGCTTGCTTACTTTTGTGAGCCACTTGGTGACAGGTTGCAGGAAGGTTGGAGACCCCATTCAGGAGAAAAGGGAGCAACGTCAGTGGCTCCCAAATGGCCCACTCCACACCTCCCGTCTCCTGTGGCAAGTGAGAATGGATTGAGCCACATGGATGCCACTTCAGTGTACCCTGATGGGCTCAGGAAGGCCCCTCTCCAAAGAGCCAACGGGCACTGTTCCCTGAGCTTCGACCCCATCCCAGGAGTGTTCGATTCTTTTCCTTCCTTCCTTCCTTCCCTCTGCCTGCCTTCCTTCCTTCCTTCCTTCCTTCCTTCCTTCCTTCCTTCCTTCCTTCTTTTTTAATCCAGGGGCATTTCACTACTGAGCTACACCTCCAACCCTTTTTGCTATTTTATTTAGAGACAGATTCTCACTCAGTTGCTTAGGGCCTTGCTAAATTGCTGAGGCTAACCTTGAACTTGCAATCCTCCTGCCTTAGCCTCCCGAGCCACTGGGATGATGGGCGGGCACTACTGCACCTGGACCAAGTACTTTGTATTCACAATCTCCCAGGACCTCCAGCTACCTCCATGGAATCCAGGTCAAGACATGCCAGTTGTCCCAGTTAGACTTGTTTGTAGTTGCAGTGAATTAAATGAGGATAGAAAAGATAGTGCAGCTATCTGGGAGGTCAGGTTAACAGGATGCTATAGGCAGTGCAGGAGAGTGAGTTTCTACAGAGACTTCTTTGGCCAGGAATACTTGAAAGACTTTGTAAAAACTGAGGGGCAAAGACGATATTCATATTCGAGCAGGGGAGCTGGGTGTCTCACGGCACACACTGCCCATTTCCCGAGGGCACAGGGCTCCTGGGGACTAGGACGTGGAGCCCCTGCTCCTTGCCCTGGAGGCTGGGGAGGCTCCTGCTCCCATGGAGCTTCCATTTTCCTCCCACTGGTGGCAGAATTCCATGCAGCTTTTGTGGCCCACCTCCCAGCCCCTCAGTAAGACGTAAAGGTGAGCTAGCAGAAGCAGGAAGCCACAGGCTGGCTCACTGGGCTTCCGTTTCTTCAGGCACTCTGAATCAGAACTGGAGAAGACTTTATAAAAGGAAAAGCATACGCTCTCTAAAGGGTGGGAGGAAATGCTGTATGGTTCCAGAATGTACACCGGTAAGGTCATTTCATGCATAAAAAGGCCTTACAGGTCTAGCCAGAAAACCTAGACCTAGTTGACTGGTGGTTTCTATAGAAAAAAAAATTCAGCTTTCACATGTAGGATCACAAACTATTAAAGTCCAAGAATATGTGCATTCTAACCAGAAAGGCAGCCAATGAGAAGGTAAAGTCTTTGATCTAAACGTACAGAACAATAACTTCATGAATTAAGCCATGAATATGTGATTCTCTCTCTCATCTGCTGTCCTCTGTCCATCATCCTGTATCACTTTCCATTGCTAAATATGTGAATTTGTTTTTAAGGATAAGGAATGTGGTTCATCTAGCTGGAAAAATTAAATATTATGTTGTTAAATGTGAGGCTGACCAATTTTAATAAATTTATAAATCCACAATTTTTTTAATAGAAATGACCTATCACTAAAAGTTTTATAGATTTTTCTTTATAAAAGAATATGCTAAGCCAGGTACAATGGCTCATGCTCGTAATCCCAGTGGCTCAAAGCCTGAGGCAGGAGGATTGTGAGTTCAAAACCAGCCTCAGAAACTTAGTGAGACCTTAAGCAACTCAGCGAGACCCTGTTTCAAAATAAAATATTTATAAAAAAAGGGCTGGAGATGCGACTCAAAGGTTAAGTGTCCTTGGATTCAATTCCCAGTATCAAAAAAAAAAAAAAAAAAAAAAAAAAAAGGGAGACAGAATATGCTAAATACTACTCTTTATTTAATGTAGCAGAGACTATAGGGACAAAGAGGACCAGTAATATCACCTCCCTCTTTAAAATAAGTCACATGCATGAGCGCCCGCGCACACGTACACTCAGTGGCGCAGGCCGTTCCCCTTGCTGTGTGCCGGAAGGGTCGTGGCAGGCGAGAGCTAGCACCCCTTCCGCCGCCTCCAGGTCCTTCCCTGAGCCAGCATCCCGGGCACCTTCGCTTTCCCATGAGAGCGTCTTTTGGAATCGACTTTATACTCTCTTGATAATTTCTCCTGAGGGCGGAAAGGGAAGTCAAGTCCAGATCTGAGGAAGGAAACGCAGGGTAGTTGAAACGCTCAGACGGAAGCTGGCACGTAAGTCGCAGCACTGTCCTGCCTTATGTGCAGGTTTCACTCTCTGCATCTGCAGCGTGCCTTCACTGATGGCCTCTGTCACCTCCTCCTGGCAATCACTTCTTTACCAAGGAATTCCCTGTCTCCCTGTCTCCAGGCTCCACCGATCCCCGTGACCCCAGTCCGGAAGCTTTTGTCCTTCCCTGTCCACCACGTGGCTCTGGGCAGGTTTGCTGGCTGCCATGCTGTCACATTGGGGCCCCTCCCAAGCTACCTGACCTTTACTGTGGTTGGCATTTGCCACCTCCTCTCGGAATGCTCCCTCCTTGCCGTCTTGGGCACCACTTCTGGGATCCTCCTGCCCCTAGTCCCTTTGCTGGGGTCACTTGGAACCCCTGAGGGTGGATACTGGGGTGCTCAGGATTCTTGATCCTTTTCTCCATCTATACTCTGGTTCGGCTGTTTCAAACCCAATTCACATTTTGAGCTGGTCCAAAGATCTCTCTGATTTGACTTCTGCTTTGAAGTCCAGACTCATACATCCAGCTGTCTCCTTGACGTCAGAGTGCCTGGGTCCAACGAGCATCTCACACAGAGCACGGTGAAGCAACCTGGACCCGCCTCCAGCCTGTCCCCCCGCGCCATCGTCCTCTCCTGAGAAGTGCCACTTCCTTTATTTCAGTTACTTGGGTGGAAAAGGCCGCAGTCACTTTTCACCCTCCTTTTTCTCTAGACGACAGCACATCCCTCAGCAAAGCACCTACTCTGCCCATCCTGCCCAGGGTCCCGCCATTCCTGCATTTCCTGCCAGTCCCAGATCTGGTCGGCCACAGGCAGAGCCTGCACCACCGCCAGTCCCTCCTAAGTCTCCCGTCTCTGTTTTTGCTTCTGCTCCATCTGCTCTCAACACAGAAATTAGTTTGCTTCCTAAAAGTCAGTTGATGTCACACTGCTGCTCACAGTCCTCCAGGGGCACTGGGTAAGAGCTAAGCCTGATGCTGTTCTCCCAGGCCCCACATCACTGTGGCCCCGCAGCCTGTGATCTCATACGTGTCCCCGCTGTGCTGCTGCCCCAACACACCAGCGCTGTGAGCGTGTCAGTGTGCTGCGGCTTCAGAGTTCCTGCCCTCCTCAGCCTGAAGTGATCCCGAGTGGTCTTCTGTAGACGTGCACACGCTCCCTTGCTACGTGCAAAGCAGTGCATGAGCCCTGGGTTCCAAATCGCCTGAGCCCTGTGACAGAGCCACTCACACACCACACATTTCCTGAAGGGGTTTGTTACTCACAGATGGGCATCTGGGACAGTAGAAGCCTCGGACCCCTGGGATTGGCCCCAAGGCCCAGGAAACCTGCTCCAGGTGCACAGCCTTGACTGCATACGCCTGTCGTGATCCACAGAGGGCCCTGGGAAGCAGCCACCCTGGGTTTTGTCCCAGGGAATGTGTGTCCCTGGGCATTGAAGGCCATCCTACTTCTGAGGCTGGTGGGACAGAGTCCGCCTGGGCCAGCAGCCCCTCTCCACCCACAGGTGATGGCCCCACTCACATTCCATGGTCACCTGTGAGGAATTACAGCAAGAGCAAACAGCAAGATAAAATAGAAGGCTGGTCCAGGCCCTGGCGCTGCGCCTGCGCTGCGTCCTCCAGATCCCCGTGGGGCCTCATTCACGGAGGCCTGGTGCTCACAGCAGACTCCTCCCTCCTGAGGAAGGAGGCACCCCTCCCTAGTGCTCCGCCACGTGGCACCGTCACGGTCAGTCAGCTCCCCTCTGCTGTGACCAGAAGAACAACTCGGAGGAGGAGCATTTGTTTGGGGCTCGTGGTTTCAAGGTTCAGTCAGCTGACGCCACTGCTCTGGGCCCAACGTGAGGAAGCGTGCCATGGTGGAAGCGCAGGGCAGAGGGCAGCTCTCAACTCATGGCAGCCAGAAAGCCGAGAGCACGTGCGGGTCGATGATAGAACACCGATCTGGAGCCGGCTTCCTCCACCCACACCCCTCCTGCCTGCGGTCACTGCCCTACAGCCATCCTTTCAAGTTACTAGTCCACAGAGGGATTAATCCCCTGGCCCTTATGGCTTTCATGATCCAATCCCTCCACCTCTGACATTCTGTGTCATCTCTCATGGGGGTTTTGGAGAGATTCCTCATAGCCAAACCATAGCAGTCCAGAACACAGCAGGGGTCCAGAACAGAGCAGGGGTCCAGAACAGAGCAGGGGTTCAGAACAGAGCAGGGGTCCAGAACAGAGCAGGGGTCCAGAAGAGAGCAGGGGTTCAGAACAGAGCAGGGGTTCAGAACAGAGCAGGGGTCCAGAAGAGAGCAGGGGTCCAGAAGAGAGCAGAGGTCCAGAAGAGAGCAGGGGTTCAGAACAGAGCAGGGGTTCAGAACAGAGCAGGGGTCCAGAAGAGAGCAGGGGTTCAAAACAGAGCAGGGGGCCACAACAGAGCAGGGGTCCAGAACAGAACAGGGGTTCAGAACAGAGCAGGGGTTCAGAACAGAGTAGGGGTCCAGAACAGAGCAGGGGTCCAGAACAGAACAGGGGTTCAGAACAGAGCAGGGGTTCAGAACAGAGCAGGGGTTCAGAACAGAGCAGGGGTCCAGAACAGAACAGGGGTCCAGAACAGAGCAGGGGTTCAGAACAGAGCAGGGGTCCAGAACGGAGCAGGGGTCCAGAACAGACAGGAGTCCAGAAGAGAGCAGGGGTCCAGAACAGAACAGGGGTTCAGAACAGAGCAGGGGTTCAGAACAGAGCAGGGGACCAGAAGAGAGCAGGGGTTCAAAACAGAGCAGGGGTCCAGAACAGAGCAGGGGTCCAGAACAGAGCAGGGGTCCAGAACAGAGCAGGGGTCAAGAAGAGAGCAGGGGTTCAGAACAGAGCAAGGGTGCAGAAGAGAGCAGGGGTCCAAAACAGAGCAGGTGTTCAGAGCAGAGCTGGGGTTCAGAACAGAGTAGGGGTCCAGAAGAGAGCAGGGGTCCAGAATGGAGCAGGGGTCCAGAATGGAGCAGGGGTCCAGAACAGAGCAGGTGTTCAGAACAGAGCTGGGGTTCAGAACGGAGCAGGGGTCCAGAACAGAGCAGGGGTCCAGAACGGAGCAGGGGTCAAGAAGAGAGCAGGGGTTTAGAGCAGAGCAGGGGTCCAGAAGAGAGCAGGGGTCCAGAACAGAGCAGGGGTCCAGAACAGAGCAGGGGTGCGGAACAGAGCTGGGGTTCAGAACGGAGCAGGGTTCCAGAACAGAGCAGTGGTCAAGAAGAAAGCAGGGGTCCAGAACAGAGCAGGGGTGCGGAACAGAGCTGGGGTTCAGAACGGAGCAGGGTTCCAGAACAGAGCAGTGGTCAAGAAGAAAGCAGGGGTTTAGAACAGAGCAGGGGTCCAGAAGAGAGCAGGGTTCCAGAAGAGAGCAGGTATTCAAAAGAGAGCAGGGGTCCAGAAGAGAGCAGGGGTCCAGAAGAGAGCAGGGGTCCAGAAGCGAGCAGGGATTTAGAACAGAGCAGGGGTCCAGAAGAGAGCAGGGGTCCAGAGAGAGCAGGGGTCCAGAAGAGAGCAGGGGTTCAAAACCGAGCAGGGGTCCCGAACAGAGCAGGGGTCAAGAACAGAGCAGGGGTCCAGATCAGAGCAGGGGTCCAGAAGAGAGCAGGGTTCAGAACAGAGCAGGGGTCCAGAACAGAGCAGGGGTCCAAAACAGAGCAGGGGTTCCAGAACAGAGCACGGGTCAAGAAGAGAGCAGGGGTCCAGAACAGAGCAGGGGTCCAGAACAGAGCAGGGGTCCAGAAGCGAGCAGGGGTTTAGAACAGAGCAGGGGTCCAGAACAGAGCAGGGGTTCAGAACAGAGCAGGGGTCCAGAAGAGAGCAGGGGTTCAAAACAGAGCAGGGGTCCAGAACAGAGGAGAGGTTCAGCAGTATCTGTGAAGTGAAGCCACAAAAGAAAGCTTGCCTTTAGAGCCAGTAGGCCAAAAATGAAATGAAATAACTAAGGACTGTATCTGACAAATAGTCACCGATTAATAAGGGGCAAGTATCAATATAAAGGTCAATAAGAACCCTTAGTATTGAAATGTTTTATAATGATGCAACTTTACAGAAATTATCATAGGAGGTAAAGGTCTGTGTTTACAAACCAGGACAAATATACATATATGTATTATGGGGCACACCTTAAGAACAGACTAATCACCACTGAGAAGTCCAAATTTGAGACTCTTTATTAAGCCAGCCAGCTGACTGTCTCACATAATGCCCCAAAAAATGGCTATTGGGAGAACAGCCCCAACCACAGGGTTGTAGGGGTTCTTATACCAAAAATCACATCAATCATAAGCGTCTGTTGCTGTGATTCAAAATTACAAACTAACATCATGAGATCATCGACAGAGGGGGAAGTGGGTCAAAATGACCCTTACCTAGGTACAAACGAAAGAATGGTTACTAACATCCACACGATCACCGTTCACATGGTACATTGTTTAGGAGCAACAGGGATCAAAAGAGCAATTCTTTACTACATAGGAGTTGCCATTGTATATTATTAAACATGTCACACCAAGGAACTGAGGATGGGCACAGAGGCGGGGTGTTCCCATGGGAGAAGCTTATCTCCTACATAACATGGAGTCTTAGAGCAAAATGGAGTCTGTCCAGTCATTTCCCTTAGAGTCTGGCCTGTGACATTCTCATGGAGCCAGATCGGTCAGCCCATCACATTCCCCACTGGTTTTTTGTACATAATCAAATCATTGATTCATTAGTAGTGGACAGGTGATTGTAGTGAGTGTCCAGCACCATTAGCTTAGCAGACTGGATTCTGTCTCTAACATATTTAGTTGAACAGTTTATCATGCATGGCCTGATTAAAAGTCCCAATGTAACTACGATGAGAGGTACCTGAGAGGTTAGTATAGAAACAATAGGTTTCCCTTAAGGCCATACATAATTTTTTATTTTAAAAACAGCAAATTTAACCCTTTTTTGTTTTGTAAAAATACCTCAGCAGGTGAATCAAGGAAATTTTTCAGTGGCTTACAGAGTTTTTTACCTCACTTAAGTCCAAATCTATTTGTTTACTTAAAGTTTTGAAATTCTGGTTTCCAGTAATCAGGGCAGTGTTTCTACAGCTGTGGAGCCTGCTATGTCCTATTCCCACTAGGAGGGGAACTGAGACAGGGGCCGCTTGATTAGATATTAGTCCCATGTGTTTTTTCTTCCCTCTTTATCATAATAGTGCACCTGGGGAATGAGATGAACAGTAACACAGAATTCATCCCATTTGCCAATCTCAAAAAGTTGAAGGCTAAGCATGGAGTTATTCCTGACGTAGTCCAAGCAAGAGAAAAAACACAATTAACATTTTTTTAGTCTATCTTTAGATGATGGTTGGGGTTTCTGGGGGCTGTCCATTTTTCTGTTGTCTTGACTCAGATGTGATGAGTCCATGTTGTAAGTAAGGTCCCTTCCATTTTAGCCGGGTGTTAGTCCTTTCTGGAACAATTTGATGTAGACGTAGTCTCCTGACCGGACTGGGTGTTGGAAATCAGTGGTCTCTTGGGGCTGGTTCTCTCATAATTTGAACCTGTTGAGAGACTTAACAACAGGTTAGAACAGGAGCAGGTTCTTAGCAAGGGTGGAGGAAGGGCTCTGGAAGCATTAACGTTTTAATCTATCAGAGGTCATTTGCCTCCAACTTTCTGGACCCAAACTGGCCCTTATTTTTGTGATTTAACCCAATTTACCTATTTATATTGACTGTCTTTTAAAATTCTTATTATTACCCCTCTAATTTTAGGGACTATTTACTGCTGTAAGGAAAAAGGGGCGATGTGGGGTGGGGCAAGCAGTAAAAGTTCCTTTTAGAAATTGAATCATTCTACAGGTAAAAGTCTTGTTTTATGAAAAAAACAAAAAACCATGACTACAAAATAAATAGCATCTGGAACATGTCAATGAATATTATGAAGCTTTTAGAAATTAATAATCTCTTACTAGGAGGTGGAAGAGCTGAGACATTGTTTTCATAGAAAGGCCTAACAAAGTCTAACAAGGCTGGAGAGGATAAGGCCTTAATTGTAAATCTTTAACACTGTCAGAGTTATCAGGAATGTAAACACAATATTTAGTTAAGTTACTTACTGTCATGTGATTTTTGTAAAATATCTTTATTGGTATGATCTCTTTGTTTAGTAGAGATCCCTTTATTTTTGTTACTCAGGGCTAGAGAATCATACTAGCAAACACTGATTAAGTCTACCTGTATCAGAGTTTATGATGATCTGCAGGCCTTAAACTGACTGAAAACTTATAACTGGCAGTTTCTCTTGATAGTTATCAGGCATTTTTGTCTAAGAATCTTTTTTGTTACCTCTAGTCTTATTTATTTTGGGGGAGGTTATCACAAGTGTACATCTCAAGTTACATTAAATTAACTATCGTTTAGTTTTTAAAATGTCCAGGAATGACTGTGTTTTGGTTTTAACTGTTTTTGCAATGTGTTTAAGATAAAGATGGTCAAATTGACCTTGTTCCTATCTGCTGTTAAGAGTCAGCTGAGTTCCTACAAGGGTCACTCTTGGGGAACTTGAGAGCAGCTTCTTAGCTCCTTTAGTGCCATTCACCTGGGAGGGTCTCCTTGAGGAGGTGGCTTCCTTTGGAAGCATTAGGGATGTCTCCCTTTCCCAAAGACCCTCCTCTGCAGCAGGTGCACTGATTGGCTTCTCATCCTCTAATGGTCTCATGAATCTCCCTGATCGGAGGGTTGTGAGGCCCAGAGTTGCAAAGCTCCTTAGAGAAGTTCTCTTGTTCCTGGGTTTAGGCTGACTCTGAGGGCAAGAGCCAAATATTGATTCTCTTGACCCCTTTAGTTTAATCTCGATCTTTAAGTTTTGATCTTAAACATCCAGCAAGCCAGTTTCACCAGTTATACAGTAAGAGTACTGGGCTTTAACTTCAATGTCTATGACTTTATAGTCATTTACCCACTTTTATTAAACTGGGGTCTATATTATCTGTCCTATAGGTGAAGGCTTATTGTCTCAAATTAATTTAGATTGTTCTTGAAGCAGTACCTCTGTAAAACATTAATCAGTCAACAGTTACAGAGTTTACAAGGAAAATACAAAATGGTATTAACAACAGTAAAATCATATTTAGTTGTGTAATAGCTATCTTAAATTTTGATTGAGCTATATATTATATCCCATTTGAGATTATAGTAATTTTACAGCAAAAAATCAATTTTTTGAATATAACTTTAAATGAACTGAAGTCTGACTTATTTTGCAGCCATTGTAACATGTAGTAAGGTGGGGAGCAGAGCCTTATCTCAAGTAAGGCGGGGCTCTTCATAAATCTTAGGTAAAGCAGTCCTAGTTCTGAAGCTGATATTTATCTTTTTAAATATCACTTTATAAAGTTTACATATATTTTTTCCAAGTCTATTTGAATGTTAGTTAACACAGTATGATATTACATCTAAAACATGAACCAAAGAAAGCTGAGAGAGCTTTTAAATTTCCTTTTGTGTAGTAAAGTGGCAAAATGTTTTCCTGTTTCCTGATATTAACTTTTAAACAGATCAGACTCTCATTATCTTTTAGAAATACATTTACATTTTTATCCCACTGCAGAAGGTAACATAAGGTTCAGGTCCAGTTATAGAACACTAAATGATATAAATAAATCCCCTATAAAATTTCTTATTTGATAAGTTTAAAATTACCATTACAACTTTAGGTGGAGAACACCAGCTTGATAAAATGTTCTTTTCAACTTTTTAAAGACTTGTCTACCTGGAAGATATGAACACATTTAATATATGAATAAGAATAATAGATGTTTTTATATTAACCACATTTAACTTTTAAAGAAAATTTAGACTCTGTAATGTAGTACAACACTCTAACAGTTGCTGTTTGACCAGAGTTGTACAAACCCCCAATTTTTAAGACTAGTTGCTCTATAGAATAAAACATAACAAATACAATGTTAAGAGTAAATTAATGCTTTCAGAATTATTGGCCATTTTAGCATATAGACTAAAATTTGGTTTATATCAGTACATTAATATTTGATCTTAGGAAAAACCTTGTATAGTTTTAACTGTTGTTATTTACATATACATGTAACCCTTTTAAAATTTACTTTTAATTAACATTTTTTAATCACTTAGACACTATTGTTGTTTACTTAGATGTATTACAGCCTTATTTTATCACATAAAGACTTTTTTATCTAGAAACATTTTATTAAATATATTTTTATATCTAAAACCTTGTAATGTTTTAATCTGTAGATCCCCTTTTTTAAAATTTATATTTTGAAACAACCCTTATAAATTTCTGAATTCAGATAAATTACTCCATTTTAATCTGATGAAATACTTTGTTACTTATAGAACTCTATTTAAGTTTAAAAGTTTCAAATAGTTGAAACTTTTAAACCCTTTATATAGAATAATACTTGTTAAGACTTTTAGTAATCATAACATAAAGTAAATTTAAACTCTTTTTTTATTTACCAATTTATGACAACACCAAACATGTTTTAAGTATGTTACCTTGTGGAATTTAAGGAGTTCACAGTACTTGATGTTATATTTAACAGTTAGCATTTTATCTTTTTAAACCAATCAGATGTCTCTAACAAACACGTCCATGATCAACCCCATATATGTCAAATCTAATTTAGTTATTTTTTTAAAAAACCAAGATATCAGAGAATTGTATTAAGCCATATCAGTCATTTCTTTCCTGTTGAAGAAAAACCTAGAAACAATGGATATTAGACATTTTATAAAATTAACATTTTATTTATTTTTCAACAACCTGGAAACAAAACTGTGTTAGTAACTTGAAAGCCATATTTTTGTTTACCCAATTTAAAAACCTTTTAAATCATGTAAATCAAAAGCATTTGGATCCTTTTTTAAATTTTAATTTATGAGCTCACATGTCAATTTTGGAACCAAATATATGTAGACATGACAATACACCAGTGTACATATACATAAAATAAACAGATGGACAAAGACCTTATAGCTTATTTCTTAAAACCCATTAGACTGAGCGTCAACCCTTGTAAACTGGCCTCTGAATGAAACAGAGTATTATGAAAACTTTATATTTGGATAAAATAGGTCTGATTAAAAATTAACCTAGGTGCACCAGATTGAAATTATGAACGCAAAAACAATAGAATTTTGAAAGTCTTTTTGGCCTCCATCTTGAGATGAAAAGGAATTAAGAGAATATAGACAAGGTTATCCTTACCCCTTCCTGAAGGAGTTTCCTGAAGAGACAGCAAGGGAGCTGCTTCCACTGGTCTCCTGGCAGAGCCCCCTCAGGCTGGGGTCTTGTTCTAAACTGGTTTTCCTGGTCTCTTGGATGGCAGCCATCAAAATTTTAGCCTGGCATTTTGGTGGACCACGTCCAATAGTGGAAGTTCCTATTGGCAGCAGTTTACGTTTTAATGTAAGATTTAGTGAACATGGTTAAAAACCTTTTTAACCATTTTTTTTTTTACCCAAATTTGACAATAAAGCATTTGATCAGGATGTTCAGGCTGCCCAAAGACAATTTGGTGGTTTCCTGAGGAGGCCATCTGACCTCGAAAGTTGGTCATTCTCTCTCACAGAATTTAGAGAGAAAAGACAACACAGCGGGTTCCGTAGTCACTGGCTCTCTTCTGGAATTTCTGGAAATTAGTTAACATGCTCTGGAGGGGAGTACATGACTGACGTGAGGGAGACTGACCCATGCTTACACTCAAGGGCAACAGAAAAACAGAAAAGGACAAACAAACACAGAACAGATAAAACACCAAAGACACAGACAAGTGGCCACTCCAGATTCCAGACCAGTCCCGGACTTGGGAAGTAATGCTGTGTCCAGCCTTCCTCAGAGTCCCCAGATGCAGGTCTGCCAGAAACAGACTTACCAGTCCCCCAGGGCTGCAGAAACAGGTGACTCTCTCGGAGAATCTAGTTCAGTCCTGGGGCGGGGCTCCACAGACTGTGCAGCCTGGGCTGAGGAACGTCTCTCAGAGGCCTTCCCTAGGAGCAACGCTGTGGCCTCTCCCCTCCGCAGGAGTTTCCAGGTCAGTGGTGAGCGGTGATTGCCCACCAGGCAGCGAGGATCTCCGTGGGGCCTCCAAATGTTATGGGGCGCAACTTAAGAACAGACCGATCACCACTGAGACGTCCACATTGGAGAGTGTGTATTAAGCTGGCCGGCTGACTCTCTCACACAGTGCCCCAAAAAATGGCTATTGGGAGAACAGCCCCAACCACAGGGTTGTAGGGGTTCTTATACCAAAAATCACATCAATCATAAGTGTCTGTTGCTATGATTCAAAATTACAAACTAACATCATGAGATCATCGACAGAGGGGGAAGTGGGTCAAAATGACCCTTACCTAGGTACAAACTAAAGAATGGTCACTAACATCCACACAGTCACTGTTCACATGGTACATTGTTTAGGAGCAACAGGGATCAAAAGAGAGCAATTTTTTACTACATAGGAGTTGCCATTGTATATTATTAAACATGTCACACCAAGGAACTGATGATGGGCACAGAGGTGGGTGTTCCCATGGGAGAAGCTTACTTCCTACATAACATGGAGTCTCAGAGGAAAATGGAGTCTGTTTAGTCATTTCCCTTATAGTCTGGCCTAGAACATTCTCATGGAGCCAGATCAGTCAGCCCATTACATAAAACAAACTTCAGTCTTCAACTGAAGGTGCTGAGCTAACCTTGATTTTGAGCAGATTCTTTCCATGCAGGACCAGAATCCAGAGTTCCAAGTCTTAATAGAGGAAGTGTTAAACTCCCAGTTGAATTGACTCTTTGTCCAAATGAGAACATGCCTTCATATACAACTTAAACTCGGAGATGTTGGTTAAAATTCAGAGTTAAAAAAGCTTGAAACATTGGAGTAAGACTTCTTCCTAATTTAACTCTCAGGGTGCTACATTCAGTTCCACTTAGTGTCCCAGGGTGAGGATCCTGACTGGCAAGGGAGTACAGACTACTCCCACCCAGGAAAGGCTGTCTGTGCACAGAGGGACATGGCAGGGCCACTCTCGAGCGTCGGAAGCAATCCAGAGGCAGTTGTCAATCTCAGAACCATTTACCAGACACAGAAAGTCATGGGCTACTCATGACACACAAGGCCTGATTTAAAGAGATTATTTTCTAAGTCCATTTTGTGGGAGGAAATTACTCACCAGATTTGCATGGCCGTTTAACATATATTGAGTTTTCTCTCTTTGTGTGGGTCTTTTCATTTCTTCTTTTTTTTCCTCATAAAGAAATGGCCAGAGATCCTCACTCTCGGGTGCTGTGGATCTTTGATCTTCACCATCTCTCTCACACCTTAGACTTGGTTCTGTGCACAGGGGCCCAGCAGAGACGTGGAGGAGCGGGTCTTGGGAATGTGGCATGGGCGGAGCTGGGTGCGCCTCACCTCTGTGCAGGCCGCCTGCCCAGAGCCCCAAGGTCGCTTGTGAGCGTGAATGAAACGCCGCGGGTTTGCCTCCTCTGACTCGAATGCGCAGCCCTCCTGTTGGATGCCCAGCACTGTTTTGTGCCCTGGATCGTAGATTCAACTTAGGCACACAAATCACAGATATGTGATTCGTAATCCAGGGGTGGAAGCCAAGCCCGGCAGCCGTTCATGTATTTCAGAGAGTAACCCCGGCTGCCTGGCTGAAGTTAAGCCAGGGACAGAGAAGGGTGCAGGGAGGCAGCACCTGTTCTGTAACTTAATCACAGAAGCTCTGAGAAAGGGCTGAAGAGGCCTTCCCATGGGATGTCACTAGGGAAGGCCGTTTGAGCCAGAGGTCAGCTCAGACAAAGGCCCAGTCAGGAAGCTGGGCACATTGGCGGGAAGCGCTGTTACCTTCCAGTTAATGTTAGATGTAGGTGAGGGGTTGGGGCAAGAGGGCAGAGCCGTGGACAGCAAGGGAGGAAGCCGGCTGCTCTTGTAGTATTCCCAGCTCTGCGCGGTGCTGGGATTGTACCCTGCATTCACAGGGAAGCTACTTTGGGAGTCTAGGGAGGGAGTGGTCGGGTGAGAGGAGAGCCTCCAGCAGGCCTCTACTGCTGTGGGAGGGAGGTGAGCTGTCGAGGAACAGCCAGGAAGGCCAGCCCAGCACTCCAGGGGACGGGTGTCAGTCCCACAGTTCCCAGAGCAGTGGCCGAGCTCCCGGCTCTCAGTACAGAGCCTGGAGCTGTCCCGCCTGTGTGGGCTGCAGGTGGGCAGGATGGAAACAGGAAGGTAAGAGCTGGGCCACGTGCTCAAGGAGACGGGGCCAGGCTGGCAACCAAGAAAGGGGAGCCAGTGTCCATGCAGGTGTGCAAGCCTGGGCAAGCCAGTGCACACTGCCCTCCGTGAGCCATCAAGCACGACCCTCCCTGGAACCCCGCTGCCCAGACTCAGCTGGTGGTCGCAGACCCTGGTTGGCTGGTCCCCCTAACCTGTAAAGGGGAACTGAGGATCTAACAGTTCACCTGCAGTCCTCACCTTTGGTGTTGATTCAGAAGCTGGCAGGGCTCAGCTGCTTATGCTGCGGTGGAATGGAGCGCACGGAGGCCCAGCTGGCTCTGGCACGGAAGCTCAGCTGTGTCTCTAGAAAGCTGCGATATATACAAGTGTACCTCATGACTCTAAGTGAATAAACAGCCATAGTGGAGGAGTGCTCGTTAGTCCCTGTCCAAGAAAAATAGGAGGAGTCCCATCAATGGATTGGGGGAGCCGTTGAGTTAATTGAATCCATGGGCTCTGACCCCACTCATGCCCGGTACTAATGGATGGGACAGCTGTAATGAGCTGAGTCTTCATTTCTTGGCCTAAATTTCCAGTTGCAATTAAGTAGTTAAGACTTTTTGACTCTCAGTAAGGAGTGAAGTGATGTATATTTGTGCAAACATAAAGTATTACAAATCAACCTGGAATTTGACTAAAATAATGACACTGCACAATTTCACTGGAGTACATGCATCTCCACCAGTTCCTCATCAGAAGGACAGCTCTCTAAAGCAAACCGCCAGAACTGTACTTTTTGACGAATGATGAATAAGTAGCGGTTTGTTCACCCAAATTCCGGAAAGGAGGGTTGTAGCCTTTGTTTGATTTCATGACACCCTAGCACAAGCAGAGCATGAACAACAGTGCGATGCTCTGTGGGTGGAAGAGCGTCAACACCTAGGAGAGAGAAGGTCTGGTTTCCTCAACAGCCTTTGTGTGAAAAGGTTCTCAACACCAACTGCTGCCAAAGCAGACTCATTTTCTCAGCCTGGGTCTCATCCAAGCACAGAACACAGACGGGCCTCGAGTGACGATTGCCCCGCTCTCCCTGGGAAGACGCACACCTGCCCATTCCACCTGCCAAGGTCAGTTCCTCCACTGGACCAGTGGGTCTCCCACGGAAAGCTCCAGGAATCCCTTCAAGGAATCCCTCTCCCTCTGCCGCTCCACTTCCGACCACTGCCACTAGATGGTAGTGGGAGTTCACGCTTCTCAGCTCTCCGCTCCATTCTGACCAGCCGAGGAGGCCACCACCTTGGGAGCTCCAGGGGAGCCAGGCGCATGGCCCACGTGATGCCAACCCCCAAGGGACCTGTGGGGAGGACTGTCACCCTGCAATGGACGGGACCTCGCCCAGCCTCGCCAGTCCTGACCAAGCCCCTTCCTGTCCACAGATACACAACAGACCCGTGGGATGCAGCCCAGGTGCTAGCATTTGGAGCCCAAAGCTGCCATTTAAAACATGCTGCGCCAAATGGAGATGGCTCAGTACAACAGACCTGGCACTCACAGGCTGAATCTCTACCGATGCTCCCATGAATAGCACATCTGCAATGGCAGACTGGCAGTCCAGGGGTGACCGGGCTGGCTGTGAATGACCACTCCAGCATCCTTTACCACAGTCTCCTTGCAGCAGTGCTGACTGTGCATTACCTGGATCTGAGACGAATCGTGTTGGCAGGTGGCTTCCAGGTCGTCAATAAACAACTGGGGCTGCAGAGCAGTGTGTCAGAACCCGTGACCCGCTGAGACCTTCACGTGAGATACTCACAGGGAGGAAATGGAGTGGGCTCAGCCTGAGGGTTCCAGGGACTCTCGTGCCATGTTGTGAGCTGGCTTACTAAAGGTGCTGGGGACTGTTGTGCAGAGGTGATAAAAAGTCTTTCCTAGGATCATTTGACTGTGGAAACTGCATTCCCCAAGTACCAACTGGTCTGCGGCAGAAAACACTTTAGGAAATGTGACTTCAGATTAATCCCTAGAAATAAATTATCACATTTTAAATTTCAAAAAGTTTTCTTCTTCAAATTGACAAAATCAAAGTTGTCTATTCATCCCTGAACATCAGAGAGGGTGTTGGAATGCTGTGTTCACATGCATAAGGCAGAGAGGGAGGGTCAAGGAGAGCCTCGCTGCACACAGAAAGCAAGTCCCTAAAGCAAATAGTCAATCAAGTCAAGGAACAAGAAGGTGTGAAGACAGTCTTTGTAGCGTTTATCAAGTAGAAGATGAAGGGAATCCATGGGTTGGCAAGAAAAGGATTAAGGAAGGAGCCAGACGCCCATGTATAACATGAGTATAATCCTTTGAGAATGCTCTGAAAGTCTGCATGCTGTATGGCAGCTTACATTTTGTAAGATTTACCGTTGATGGACACTTGGGTCTGAGTGTGAAACACACCCTTGTGTACAGCACTGTGCTGGGTGCTGTGATGACCTCAAATTCCAACCGGGTGTTAACTGTGTGAAGAAGGCTGCCGTCTTCAGCATTATCATCTGTATCTTTAGATGCATGGATGGGTGGATTTAACAAGCTGGATATGGCATTATTAACAAATACCAGTCATCTCTTCTGTATCCCTGGGGGGATGTTTCCAGGATCCAAACGATGTCAGATTTACAATGCTGCAATCTGCAGAGGCTGGAGTCCAAAACCCAAGTACATCCTACTATATTCTTTAAGCCTTCTCTAGATCACTAATAGTGTAATGTAAGTGCTGTGTAAACAGCTGTCACACTGAATTTTAAGGGATTATTGACAAGAAAAAACAAAGGTTGATGTCCAGCACAGACCTACCTGGATAGCACAGATATGCTCAAATCCATGAATGTGGGACCCTCAGATATGGAGGGCTGACTGTGTTTAGAAAATGATGAGATGTTACTTTCATAATTATAACTGCAGTTTCAAGGTTATAGACTGTAAAACTCCGGGTCAGTAAATCTAAGGTAACATAGTCAGTGCGATTGCTGGGCAGCTCCTGTTTTCTGCCCATGCGTAGTCCTTACTGCTTCTTTGAAGGTGAACTGAAGTCCTGCTCTTGAGGGAAGATGGCTGAGATGGAAAAGCCAGTGAGCAAGGGCAGGCAAACCTCTCTGGAAATGAGGAGTTGCCACATTTGAACATCCAGAATGCATGATCCATTCTTCTTATTATTATTAATAAAATTCAAACATTGTGAGAAGACTTAAGAGAAGATGATATATCAATACTAGGTGTACAAATTTTTCATGTGTGTGTATTTGCATTGATTTTCCACAAGCATATGCCTTGATTCCCTACCTACTATGATTGATCTCTTGTCCAAGGAAATTTACACTCAGAATATTGAGAGTGAGAAAATTTAAGAAGAATGCTTAGAAGAGGGAAGAAAATTCATCAGTGCATTTTGTAGGACTGATTTCAAGTTCATGCAGAGAAAATGACTTTGAAAATATTTCCCAGAACGTTTGTAAATACGAATGGGCTGATCAACTTCTCTGAGAAGATGTTCTCCAAAACTAATGTAAACTTTTGTAAAACAGAACTAAGGGGGAAAACAGTGTTCTTTTGGTTCTGCTGTTACATCCTGAGCTCTTAGAAGATGTAGCTAGGAATTCTGCCATTAAGATTTTAAGGGCTGGGGATATAGCTCAGTTGGTAGAGTGCTTGCCTTGCAAGCTCAAGGCCCTGGGTTCAAATCCCCAGCACCACCAAAAAAAAAAAAAAAAAAAAAAATTTTAATATTATGTATATATTATTAAATATGCATTTAATTTGCATTTATAAATTACGATAAATAACATAAGCTTTAGATAATTGCATGTCAAAAATATGACATACATAGTATTGAAATTTTAATTAGTCAGCATCTTTATATTTACATGAAGAACTATTCCCAGAAATAGCTTTATTCAGGTGTTTTCTATCAACTTTGAACTTTGGGGAAAGTCTTGACAATTTTACCTCCATGATTTTAGTCCATCATCCTTCTGAAGCATGTCTACAGTCCACCTCTGGTCCAACCACTCTGTCTTAGGAATCAAGAAGGACACTGGACACTTACCTGATCAGCTGATGTAAATCGGTACCTGGAGTTCACATTGTACCTTGTAAGGAGTTTACTGAATCCAAAGACTCCACTAAGTTTCATGGTGCAGAGTGCAGTTATGGGATGGGCTCCTGAGGCCTACGAGGCACTGGAATTCGGCATGTTGGCACATGGGCTCTCTAAAGAAAGCAGGTAAATATGACAGCAAAGGAGCAGATACTGTTACATAGATGGCCAGTGCGCCTGTCACAGACACCGTGGAATGGGGTTGACAGGAGCAGGAGAGGGGTCTTGGAAAGGTGAAGGGACACACAGAAAGGGCTAGTCAGCAAGGGGTAATCATGGCTTTGAAACCAGGCCTTTGAAGGAATAATTTTATTATTTTATAATGGAAAAACAGTAATAAGCACACATATTTGCAGGGTAAACATGATGTTTCCATTGATGCCTATCCTGTGAATAGATCAAGCTAACTACCATCTCCGTCACCTCACATACCTGTCATTTCTTTGAGATAAGAGAAAATAAGATCTACTTCAGCAATTTTGAAAAGCATGCTGGGATTGGCCATGGCTGCATATTGTGTAACAGGTCACTAAAGGTCACTAAAGTGGGTGCCTCTTGAGACTCCAGACCTGACACCTGCACCTGCCTCACTGGCTCGGCTCACTCTGCTTCTGTGGCATGATCTTCCCATGCCTGGGGCCTGCTCTTGGTCCCTGTGCTGTGAGGCCTTGGGTGGTGTCTGCCGACTCCACATGCAGGCACGGATGGAGTCAGGAAGCAGCAGCTGGGGATGACCCTGTGCCCGGCCCCAGGTCCTTGTGCATAGCTGCAGCCTTCTTCCTATGACACAGACGGAAAGCCAAGACACAGGAGGCACAGGTGTATATTAAGCCCCATGCAGACCAGCCAGAGTCAAGTGTGCACACGGTCACGTGGGGTGAGGATTGTCTGCCTTCTTGATGCCTCCTGTGCTTCCTGTTGGAGGGAGAGCTGCCTGGAGCCAGACCTGCCCAAGGTCCTTCATGAGCTAGTGAGTGATGCCTGCCTTCCTTTGGGGAAGCTCGGGGCCACGCTGCTTGACTTGTTGCAGGGCAGGTACGACGTGGTTGGGAAGGGGCTCAGGGAGTGGGCAGCGCTGCCGTGGAGCACGTGGGGCCATAAGGCCCTGGGTCACTCTGGGACCGCTGTCCCCTGGCAGGACGTTGCTTGAGTGTTTTCTTGCTGTTGTCTGGTCCAGGGAGCAGATTCTACAGAACAACCAACAGCAGGTGGTCTACCTGTTGTGTTCAACCAGCCTGGGAACTCTGGCCACTGAAAATGTTCAATAAACTTAACATTGGAGAGGATTTTGTTTCTCTTGACTCATAGTAAACAATTTGAAGTGGCCATTTACACAGAAATTATACTTTAGATAATATTCCTCGTTCAAAACGAGTCCCCATTCCATTTGCTTTACTATGATAGCTTTCTTTTTAATTTTAAGAGAATTTATATTCTGTAGAAAATTTAGAAAGGGAAACCCACTCATTCTTGTGAAAATAGAGGAATGTCAAAAATAGCTTACAGGGCCACAATCTCTTAATGTTGGTGAACATCAACAAGCCACTTTCAGCGTCTAAAGTGAACTTAAAGGTTGCATTTTAGTGTGAATTAACTCAGCATTGATGACCCTGAAACTAGATAGGCCCAGACTACTAATTGATTCCGGTTAATTATTTAGGCTCCATGACGTTTTCGTGTAGCCTACAGAGATTTAACCAAAGTTCCAAAATTGAAAAATTGTTGTGAGCCTTGTTAGAAATACCAGGGTGCCACACGTGCTCAGCAGTAGCTTGGGAAGGCAAACCGCACCTGTGCCAAAGGGCGTGTTACCGAAGAAGACCCAGCCAGGAGGACACCTGGGAGGGCTGTTCAGCGGCTTTTATCTCTAACATAGCACTGCCTCTGGCCCTGAGAGGAGCTCGGGGTTACAGTCTACCTGACTGGCTGATTTTGAAGTTGGGGAGGGCAAGGGGAAGGGCTATATTAAAAGCTATGATTAGATACAGGCTGAGAAGTCCAAAAGGGCTGAGACTGGATCTTACCTCCCAAACGAGGCTAAATGCTACATTCTGAAAATGGACCCCTGGACTTTCTACTTCTCAGAAGCCTCCCCTCTTTCTTTCACACTTTTGGGCCTCATTTAGTTTTCGTTCTTGTACCCTTCGGTATAGCCCTCCGTCCTAGACACGTTGACTCTTGGAGGTGGAAATAGCTCATGGCAATGAGTTCTTCCTTTTTGGCAGTTCAGATAGCCGTGCTGGTGAGCAGAAGCCGGCCTTTCCAGCTAGGTTGAAGCCTGTCTTCCTCCCAGTCTTGCTGCAAATTAAGTCACCAGCCTGGAGTGATGAGCTGTGAACCCCAGAGGAGTCTGAGCAGCAGCTCATAGAAGTGATCACACCAGCATGGGGTGGCAGGAGGAGGGGGACAGCGGCTGATGGAGCACACCTGTGCGGGACGTTAGGGAGGTGTGTAGGCCTCACACGACTCAGCAGGCGGGTGTGCCTTTGCAGTGTGACTCAGGCATGGGAAGGGCTTGTGCTTTTCCATTTTCCTTCCCTGTCTGTTGGCCTAGATTTTTTTCCTGGAGATTTCATGTACGCCCCAAACTCCCGTGTGCTCAGTGAGAGCACACTGGCGACTGCTGTGCCTGCCTCGGGAGCTCACACCACGGCGGGGCTCTGGTCAACCCTGCTGTTCCCTCACTTGCCTTCTGCTGGAGTGGTTTCCTACCCAGGGAGGTTTCACTCCTCTGTGTTGGTAGTGCTGTGGCTAACAGCAGCTTCAGGCTCACATCCTTGCACCCCAAAGACCAGTGAGAAATAAAGAGGGTCCCTGTCTCTCAGAGACCTCCTGTGTGCATCCCTGACTCCAGGCCCCTTGCCTATCCTGGAGCCCACCGTCACGGTCGGTCTCGTGTATCTGAATAGAGGGAGAACCCCCCGCCCCTTTGGAGGTTTCTTGCACTCATGTCTCAGTCACACTCCCACAACCTCAGGGATGTCCCCACCCCCAAGGAGGTACTTCCTACTTGAGAACACACTTTCCTACCTTGGTCGGTGCAGGGAGTCAGTCACCCGGTTGCCACGGTGCTTGCTGGTGCTTTGCACGCATTGCCGGTCCACTTATGGTTTGGGGTTCATTGTGGGCCTCAGGGATCACGGGTTTCCTCTCCCACTCCAAGGCTGTCACAACAAAACAGGGACTGTGTCTTCTCTGGGGCGGGAACAACCCCTACGTGACTTACCAAGACCCGCATTGAGTGCCCACATTGTTAGAGATACTGGGGTGCCACAGGGAATCAAGCACGTGCTCAGAAGTAGCTCGGGATGCAGACTTTACCTCCGCGGAGGGTGAGCAGCCAGCCAGGGAATGGCTGCCCTGCACAGCAAGGGCGGCCCGCCTGGTTCTACCTCTAACACAGTGCTGTCCCTGGCTCTGATAGAGGAGCTCAGGGTCACAGTCCATGGGGTTTTTCAATTGTGGAGGGCAAGGGGAAGGGCTAGAGTCATAATGGCTACGACTGGATACAGGTCGGGAAGCTCAGAAGGGCGGAGACCGGATCTTACATCCCAAATGAGGCTAAGTGCTACATTCTGAAATGGACGCCTGGGCTTCCCATTTCTCACAGGCTTCAAATCAGTGTATGTGCACTGACCCTAAGGGGGAGGTGCCCAGACAGGTCCACGATGGAGACCAGGACAGACTCGTGTGTTCTGAGACCCGATCCTGGTGTCCTGGGGCACTATGGGCAACCAGCATACCGGTGGGGCCCCTGCAGTGCTCGCCTCTGCTCGCCTCTGCTAGCTCTGCGCTCCCCTTCATTCCCTCTGAAAGCTTCCTTCCCAATGTAGGTGTTAAAGTGAGTCAAGGGAAGCTGAGTAAATAGAGCAGCGTTTAATTCCATTGATCGCCGTCCTGATGAGATGGATAGGATGTCCGGAAGAGGCTTTGTGGACACAGTGGCTCCCTGGTGGCAGGCTTATCCCTCTGCTGCCAACGGTGTCAAGAAAGGAAACACCTTCCTCCAGGATTTTCAGAGTAGGATCAATGCAGGTTCTGGGTCTTATCAGGGAGGGTAGCTCTCCACCTCCTGCTGTTGGTCAGTGTACAGCTCCTGAAGCTCAGCTTGTCGATTTCTGTGAACTCACTGTGGGGTGATTCCTACCATTACCTTGAAATTAAATCCACTGCAGAATCTTGATCCTTATCCTACTTCCTAGAGAGCTTTGGAAACAGTGCCCTTCTCTCTGGAAATGCTGATTCCTTCCTGACCTGGCCTACTGCTTTGAGAGTGCCTCTGGGAACCCGCAGCTGCAGGGGTGCAGCCCCAGGTGGGGGAGGTCAGGCCCCAAGGGTCTGTGACTGACTGAGTCAGGCAAACGGGAAAACCCCGAATGCCAGTGCAGGGCTCCCCGAGTACGGCCGTTTGCAGGGGTGGGGTGCTGCAAAGGGAGGCTTCCGTTCCCAAGTGCTGCTCTTAGCTTTGCAGGCAGACTCCGTTTGGACTGGCCAGGGATGGCGTGGGAAAAGGAGGCCAGCTTGACAGCTCACATGTTGCCATCTCCCTGGGCTCCCAGAGAGCAGATGTGTGTTCTAGAAACTTTTTCATAGTAAGTGACACCAAGTTTGGCTTTTAAA
This sequence comes from Sciurus vulgaris, assembly GCF_902686455.1. Lineage (NCBI taxonomy): Eukaryota > Metazoa > Chordata > Mammalia > Rodentia > Sciuridae > Sciurus > Sciurus vulgaris. The sequence continues at coordinate 2,456,721 of NC_136465.1, read as the reverse complement.
ATTTTATTCCTCGATAAAGTAATGCTGAAACGAAAAGGAAGTTATAAAGTTAAAGGAACAGCGCTTCTTTAGACATCCCTGACCACTTTGCTCAGGATTTTCCCCTTGGGAAATTGCTTCTGTGTGCGTCTCCTCTCAGCCATGTCCACTGCGTGATGTGGACCCAAAGTGGCTAGCCCCTCTGACGTCCTTCTTCTATTCTAGGCTGCACACCCATGTGCGTGGGTTTGGCCTGTGTGCCAGCGCTGCAGGGCTCGGCCTTCAGGGAAACTGAGGCCGTGCAAAGACCCACGCCTCCCTCACCCCTGATTGTTGTGATCCAGTCAGAAAGGTTCCAGACATGTCCCTTAGAGTGACGGGCTTGACTTTATTATAGGCGTAGGGAAAGGGAAAGGGGACACTCTCCAGGGAGAGGGTAGAGAAGAAGGACAACGTGCCTCTCCTGCACTCCAGTTTTATGGGATCCAGAGAAGTTTCCAGAGAGACCCGCCAGGTCTCCCTTTTAACTTTTGGCTGACAACAGGATGACATCAGACTTTCAAGTCCCCACTGCCTTGACAACTCTAGGTCACTTTGGCCCATGCTGCCCAGTTCTAATTGGATTCTTACCATCAGTTCTTACAGATTTTATGGTTAGGAGGAATTAACCTTATCTCCCTGGGTTTTGGAAGCTGTTCTGTGGAAAGGGTCACAAAAGTCTCCCCCTTCAGGGTAGCTTGGTTCCTCTTATTGACATTATTTGGGTCTGCATTTCTCCTGAAGATAACAAGTAGTTTACTGAGGAATGTGACACAGCCTGTCTGCTTAGGCCAGGTGGGGCAGCAGGTAAGTTGCTTCCTGGGAGAGAGCACGTGGGGGTCAGCACAGTGGGCCCATGCTGTAGGATCGTTCCCTAACCTCGTGTTCCCACACTCCCATCTGTCTCTCCCCTATCATAAGTACGCTGTTCTCTAACCAAATGCTGTCTTGTGCCTCCAAAGTCGTACCTCACTGCAATCTTTAATGGGAATGTAAAGCCCTGTTACAAGAGAACACAACAGTTTTAGCAGAGTAAAAATAACTACAGAAATAGGATACCAGCTACTAGGGTTTATTTTCAGTGCTATGTGGTAGATTCTTCAGGTCATGTTTGGATCAAATGATATGGATATTATGTTTAATTATAAAGAACTGACTTTTACTGTCAGAAGTGCCAAGGGAGCGGATTCTCTACCTGTTCAGAAGGAATCTATAGAAGTGACGTGACTATAATCTTGGATGTAGTCAGAGACAAGAATTCAATTTTTAACTCCTACTTTCAAGATCAAAGACTGCCCTTCTCAAAGGAACATACTCATAGTTAAGTCATGTGCTCCCCTGAAAGTCCCAGGAGTGGCTGTGGATAGTGGTGCCAAGTGCAGGTGTTCACCACTTCCCACTCTACCCGTCCTCCCCGGGCAGTTCTTCCAGCACTGCTGGTCACTCCAGAGAGACGGGGACTCATGTTGGCATTCCCACAGGTTGTGTGTGCACAAGTGTGGGGAATGTGACTTTGTCACCAGTGAAGGGGAATGTGACTTTGTCACCTGTGAAGTATAGGCACAATGTGGCTGTCACCTGTAGAGTTCAGGGACCTACACATATTTTGTCTTAGGGACATTTGTAGTAGACAAACTGTATCTAGATACCTCAACCTTCCACCTCTTTGAAATGCATATAACTAATTTCTTAAACTGAAGGTAAAAAAGAAACTACTAAGTTTTCAAATATTAAAAGTATTGATGCCCTTTCTTTAGATGGGGCAGGAGGTCTTTTTTATGAACTTTTCCCTGAGAGTTAAGTTATATGTAATACATGAAATACATGCGCCCACTTAGTAAATGTGTGGATCGCTCATTTTAACCTCCAAACTAACTGGGGCATCTGCGTCTCCAACTGGATGTCGAAGAGAGAGATGGGTGGACGGGTGGGCACGCACGTGTGCGGTACAGAGTGTAAATGGTGCACAGCTTACAGACTTATGATGCAGCAGATGTCATCAACGTACCGGAGTGTGTGACTTCACCTCCAGGCTTCTCCGCACAGCGCAGCTCGGGCTCTTACGGAACGCAGCCACCTGTGGACTCACCCTACCGCCCACCTCCTGTTCTTTCCGGGAGGTGCTGTCTGTAGAGACCCCTTACTTTCTTTTCATTATCGAGGCTATGGGGAACAATATCTGAAGACCACTGACATGGCTTTGAATGTTACAAGAGCATCTTATTAGAACTTTAGATCAATTCTTGCTTTCCATCAACCCTTCCTGCAATTTTTGTACCAAAAACGGAACGAAAACGATGGAAGTCGGGACCTAGTTTTCCTTGTCCTTCCCACTTTCTTGCACTCTCAGCACCACCTACCACACCATCCCTGGGAAGATCGAGGAATTCCTGAGAGTCAGGTTCATGTATCGACTTTGGAGACGAAACTGATGAACGGAGCGTCGAGCGGCAGGGAATGTGAAGTGGGGTCTGAGCCAGTGGGACATCTTGGGCGATCAGCTTGTGGGCTGGCGATGAGGGTGAGGTCTTGCTGGACATTACCTGGAAAAAGTCCAGGAGACTTGGATGAGACCTGAGAGTATTTTCAGAGATGTGAAGTAAACAAGATGCAGACAGTTACCAGTGAGAGTAATTAAGCATTCTGTTCTCGTTTTCCAGGGCTCTTTTCTACAGCATTATAGAAGTTACCATTGAATGACAGACATAACTATTTTTAGAAACAGAACATTACTGATAGAAAATAATTTTCAAATGCAAGGGAAGAAAAATGTGATGAATTTGCCATTCAAGGATAATTAATCACATTTAAGATGAAGAGATATTTAACTAACTAAATATGTATGTTTTTCTTTCTAATTTTTACATTGCCCAAATATTTGCACTGGAGAAAGAAAGCACCAAAGTCAAATTACCTATCTTTGAATTCAGAAGCATCTTTAAATATCACGAAAGAAATAACATTAGTTTGCAAGTTGTTTAAAATCAGAAAAATTATCTTTAAATTTTTAAAGTTTCACCTAACCTTCTCATTTGAAACAAAAAACAGGAGAAATTCAGCATCAAAACTAATGCTTATTGTCGCTGCTGGTGACTGGAGCAAAAAAAGAGATTTATGAGGCTGACTTATCTCCAGTTTGCTTGGTGCCTAGTTCCATCGAATAATTAATTGCAACAAACAGACATCTAATAAAATGTTCAGTCCATGGCCCTCAAGGAGTTTGAGAATCATCAGCCTTCTGAACTTGTGAACCTGCTACTCAGCCTTGCTGAGGGGAAGATTGCCCATTTGCTCCTCCAGGGCACCTGCATGGTGGTTTGCTGGTGAGGCTAATGCTCATGGGGGTTCGATTCGTTCCTGTGACCATTCAACTTATTCAAATTATTCTTTGGGGCGTGATTAGTTGTTTCTCATGTGTTTCATTTGTTTCTTCCTTTCATGTTGATACCCTACATTAACTGCCAATTCTGAGTTGTTTTGGATACTATATCATCACATTCAAATTCACTCTCACATGGATATTGCGCTCCATTTCATGGAGATCATTGATCCCGTCAGTGATTTTTCTGATTTGTTCTTAAGTCTATTTAACAAAAATCAATACTGTTTCTACATGTTGTATGTTTTTAAATATATATTCGTGCATCTTTTCCATGTCAATCCAACTAGCATCTGAGATTTTTACAACCAAATGGTTGTTTCCTGTCTGTACTGATGTGTGGCTTCACTTTTTAGCTCTGGAGGAAATATCCACCATATCCAGCTGTTGACTGAATCGAGTAATTTCATTTTATATGAACTTCTTATACTTAACATTATATAGACAAAGGTGTGTGTGTGAGCAGGTGTGCGTGCGTGTGTGTGTGTGTGTGTGTGTGTGTGTATTCATTAAGGAAAATTTAAGGAGTAGGAGAAGAAAACCCACTGAGCCCACCCACTGATGGCCTCACAGTGTTTTGTATTTTGGCTCTTTTCCTAGTTAAACAGTCAGTGCTGCTGGGCAGTCCCGGCCTGCAGACCTCTGCTTATAGCCATCAGCCTTCTGAACTTGTGAACCTGCTACTCAGCCTTGCTGAGGGGAAGATTGCCCATTTGCTCCTCCAGGGCACCTGCATGGTGGTTTGCTGGTGAGGCTAATGCTCATGGGGGTTCGATTCGTTCCTGTGACCATTTTGTTTGTGTTTGGAGTGTGAGTTACCAGGATTCTTGGCTGGTCCCAGGGTGAGCTGCCTGGTGGGCCCCTCACAGTTCTGTAGGGAATTTACTCCTTGTAAGTGACAGAGTTCCTGCTCTGGAATTCTTCATTTTAATTAATCTCTCAACCTTGTATATGTGGTCAAAATTGTCCTCTGTAGTTTTAAGATGACAATATGCCCCACCCCGTGTCTCAGAACATGAAAGGAAGCCTTTTTCTTTTTGTCTTTAGAAGTGAAAAATGATCTCAGTCGCATAAAAGTCCCAGGAGAGCTTTATGTCCCTAACACTCTCTCCCTCCCCGCCCGGTCCCCTTTCTCTCTCACACACACACGCACACACACATTTCCTCAGTCTGTGTTTAGTATTCAGGGACAGCCACGTGCAACTTCTTACATGATCCCTCAGCTGCTCACACCATGTTGGACTCTGAGACTTCCTGTGTATTCCATGTGGAATTACCTTTTGGTTTGAACCTCATTAGTGATTTTTAAAGGAATGCATAGATTGGAATGTAGAGAATTCTCATTGTGGGTTCTGAGGTCTCTTTATTCGCTTCATTATAAAAATGAGCCCATCATCATTGTCCTGCCTCTCTTGACTGCTTGGACTGCTTGGACTGTCCACGCTCAGCCTGCCTCCTCTGTCCCCTTTCCTCCTCCTCCTTATAGCTTTCAACTCAGGAGCTTTTTAACTTTTCCCTGATCACAGATTATACGTGCCATGGACCCTGGGAATTGCAAAGGGAGTCAAATGTCTGGTGAGCAAAGTGGGGTGACAGAGAGAACTGCGCGTGGGGGCAGCAGATCACCTGGGGCCAGCGTCCCTGCCAGGGCAACCAGGTGCTGACCCCAGAGCTGCCTCCTCCTGAGCCACCTCATTTGTGGCCACATGATTTTTGTGCTCCCCAAAAGGCCAGGCTGTGTCCTGCTCTCTGGGTTTGCAGTCTTCCAGAAACATCTATCCAAGCTTTGAACGAGTCTCTGTGGCCTGAAAGATATCCAGGCAGAAATGACCTGAAATCTAACTTTGATGGATTCTCCCAATGACACTATGATGGAAGCAGGACAGAGCAGAAGCCGCAGACAAGGCACAGCGGCTCAGCGAGCCAGCCCCACCAGGCCTGGCTGGACTCCTTGGCCAGCTGGTGCACCACAGAGGCCCTAACACATGCCTGCGTCCTGTTCCCTCCCGTGTGAGGGTAGCGCATCCCCATTAGAACCAGGCAGCCGTCCTTCCTAACTGCCTGCGGAGTCGCCTCCCCACAGGAGAGCCTGCTTTCTGTTTCTGCACGTACCATGAGCCACCCACCCAGAGCGCCCACTGAGCCTGCTGCATGTGCAGAAGGGTGGGCCAGTGCTTCTGGTGCTTCCCCGTCCACGTGGGGTCTGCTCCCCCGTGGCCGGCAGAGTTCACCTGCCTCAGCAGCAAACATGCTGGAAGCACCTGAGCTTCTGTGGGGATAGGAGAGCAGGCCTTTCTCCACTCCCGACACAGCAGGTACCAGTGTTTTCTTTAGGTGACTTGCTGAACACAGAAGGCGATGATCGCAAATCTTTCTCTCCTTAAGTCTCTGCTTAGCTCAAACGTAACAAAGTTTCTAAACGTTGCCACGATTACCGGAGTCACAGGAGCCATTCCCAAGCTGTGCACAGCCATGCCCTGTGCCTCTAGATGGCCCTGAGCAGCACTCCAACCTGGCAGATGCCCCTGTTCATAACGTGTCTTCCAGAAACAGCCACGTACCATGCTCAAGTTCAAATCAGATTCAAATGCCCTTGACATTTACTTTCCACAGATCATCACATTTCATTGAAAATAGGGCTCCTTCTTGACTCTTGACATCTGTTCAAAACAAATATAACATTGGTAACCAAGTTAAATATATAGGCAATATTTATTTATTGACTATTTTGAAACGTTATTGAATATAATTAGCAAAGCACACATTTGATTATATGTTAGCTTTCAATTTTAGAATGACATTTTGTTTTAAAATGTTCTTTCATATATTCAAATAACAACCTGATTTCAAGTGACTTTATTTTGTCAACATATAGCATATGCAAATAAATAGTTGATAATGAGATAGATACATAAAAGCAGTTATAAAATCCCATAATATATTTCTCTGATTTTTTTCAGAATATTATGTTATTAAGAATATGTTACTCATAATATATGTTCATATAGTAATTTATAGCCTACTCATAGAAGTATCATGTGAAAAATAAATTAAAATAAGGTAATTAACTGAAAAAGTATTACATTCAACTTCCAGTTGGTCTTGGTAAAGAGACCTACCAGTACAATGAAATAAATGTTATAAAACATGACCTAAAAATATACACGTGAAATTCATGGAAACAATAGAAACCCAGATTGGAAGAACCACGTTTGTGCAGGACTTAAGATTTTTCCTCCAACTATGTCAAGTAATCTATTCATGAAGCATTACTTTTAAGAAACCATCACTTGGCCACTTTGGTCCATTTCAAAAGCACCTCAGGTGTGTGTTTGCGTAAGCTTGTCCCTTGCAGTTGGACTGCAGTCACAGTGGTCATGTTCAATTCAAGGGGCAACTGACATATGGACAGGCCACAGGGAACACAGGGTCTGAACAGTCTGAGGAGCTCAGTGAAAACTGCAGGCGTCCTCAGGGTCACGCTTCAAATTGCCTGAACGCAGGGTCTCCCACACACAGCTCCTAATGCAGCCCAGAGACAAAAGTGCTGAATTCTGTTGGCCATCAGCTTGGGGCTACATGTTATTCTTCACTCCCCTTTCCTCAATGTATTCAGTAAGGCGTGTTCATTTCCAGAAATCTCGGTGTGAGCCAGTGACAAGCAAGGAAACAGGCTCATTGGTAGGTTTCATGCCTCAAATATTCACCCTCGATGTCTTCAGGCTCCTGAGGGGTTAGCAGGGCCCTTGCAGGATTCCTGAGATTGAATCGATGGCTCGAGGGAGCTGATGCGGGCCAGCTCCAGTACACCTGAAAGGCATGTGGGCTAGATTACTCACCAACGTAAGACGGCCGCGTAGCAATGGCTCGAGTCCTGCACCTGCTGAGGTGTTTTCTCCATGGGTCTTACCTCAGTTGAGACTGTCTGGAAAGTTCTCACGTGGAATGAGACCTGTTTCTCCAACAGGACCAGATGGCACAGCCATGCAATTGGTAGGTAGGATCCGTTGAACGGGTGTGGCCTGTGTGGGTACCTGTTTCCTTCATGGTCGTGGCGCGGGTAGCAGGAGGGTATCAACTGTGGTGTGATACAGACTGCTGGGTGGTAGAGTTTCTGTTGACTCGACTCTCCATATGGCATCATGTGCTGTGATTATACTGTAGATGGAATACAGACTTCTATGCTTGCTTAGCTACTATTTGGTCAGAATGTAGCATTTTCACATTAGTTTATAATGATTTTGGAAGTAACTTTAAACAGCGTGGTCAAGAAGGTTTTGTGCCCACGAAGCTCGGACATTCTTGCCCTACGGGACCTGACTGCAGTGATCTGTCACGATGGCTAATAACCTCAGCTCCCCCTTCCCTTGTTGGCTATGAAAACCTCAGTGCCTTTGGCTCACAGTGAGGGTCAGTGGAAAGCTTCGTCCAGCACAAGTTCCTCAGGCGTTGCTTCATGTGTTGATGCAGTGTCAGCTGCTGCTACTGGGAACATAGCCAGACCCATGGGGCAGGACGGTCAGCAGGTGGGGTCATCAGGGAGCCCTGGGCACTGTGCCAGTTTCAAGACACTGCAGCACCCTCTCAGGAACAGCCCAGGCTCCATGCAAGGAGTGGCACTTCAAGAGTAGTAGCAGTGGCTTCATCAGCCCAGGCTCTGAAGCGCCGGTACCAGCAATGCTATACCATTCCCCGCGTCTGTCTCAGGAGAGCCGGGCTCTCAGGAAGCTGCTCCACGCTGAGCCATTCCCCACGTCTGTCTCAGGAGAGCCGGGCTCTCAGGAAGCTGCTCCTGTTGAGGGCCTTTCAGAGAGACGATGTCTTCATGAAGGACCCAGGAATGAGCTACCAGAGCGTCCTGGAGACAGAAGGGACTGAAGGGGGGTTTCCTTGAGCCCTGGTCTGCTGAGACGTTGGAGGAGTGGGTCCTGGGAAGAAGAAGGCTGTGGGAGAAAGTGAGCTTCTGAACTCTGAAAAGAGAGCCAGTGCAATCTGCGCCTCGTCTGACTTCTTAGTAGTATTGCCCATCTCACTCGCCAATGGTCCTCTCTCTTGTTTTGGCCTGAATTATTCTATAATCACAACCTTTCTTATCCACCTCTTTGTACCCTTGGTCTTCTGTCCAAAACTGGGATTCTGCTTTCTTATCCTATGCTTTAAGACATAACTAAAACCTCGCGCTCTGTGTTCTCCTGCGTCTGGCAAAGCTACTGTCTCCAGTCCACCTGTGAGAGGGACAGGCATGTGAAATATGGAGGCAGTTAGCTGAGGGCGTGTCCTTGGTGGGACTCCTAGACTCTTAGAGGTGGTGGCTCAGCAAGAAGGTTTATCATCTGTGTTCTGGAACTGTAAGCATGAGTGGGAGGTTCACTACCTGCCTTTGACAGCTGGCTAGGTAGACACGTGATGAGACTATGCTGTGATCGTCCAACCAGCAGAGGTATGTGACGTGTAGACAAGGATGTGACCAGGTCTGTTATCCAACAAGGAGTGAGCCTGGCTGAGACCTGGCCTCTCACTGACTTCTGACTCTCTTCCTGAGCACATTCCCCTGGTGGCACGTGGGTTTGCCCTCAGGGCTCAGTGAGAGGAAAAGGTGCTGGCAATGCGTGTCTTCTCCTGGTCTCTGGGCCACACGGAGAAGGTCTTCCCCAGGCTCAGTTTCAATTTTACTATGAAAGAATCTGAAAGGGAAGCTGCTGCGACCAGCACAGCCGCTAATTCAGAGACTGGAGGGTGATGGGGGATGAAGAAGAGACAGACAATAGAGAGAAAAAGCTGGGCCCAGGTGGGTGAGCAAGCCCTGCTGGCGTCTGACCCCGAGGCAGCTCAGCACGTTTAGTATATAAGTTTGTGATCAAAAGGTTATTTTTGGAATGTTTTAATAAAGCAGACAGACTTGAAGTGTGCAGAGACACTCGTGAGACATGGAGGTCACCTTGTTATGTCCATGACTCTCCACCCCTGGGAGTTGGTGCCCAACTCACGGTTCTGGCTGATGACAGCTGTGTACCTTCCCAGGTGGCCTCCTCTGGCCAGGTATTATCATAGTACCTGGGCCACCTTGACCTGCACCTTCACACAGCCAGTTCACAGGCAAACGCAACCAAGGGGGACTCAAGTCACCGCTTTTCATAGGAAGCACCCGAATATCTTCTCTCACTTGTTTAAAATTAAGGTACTGTGTGATTTATCTTCATGGAAGGTACAGTTCGGTTGAAAGTCAAATTCTGAGGAAAAAACCCACATGTTCTGTGTTTTGGAATTTTTCCATATGCGGTTTTACAAAGTCAGTGTCAGGACCTGTGTGTTCGACTGTTGCCTTCGTTCAGATCATGCTTCCTGAGCACGTTGCGTGGTGACAGCTTTCGCTCATGGCCTCACAGCCTCCTTGTGTTCGTGACCACAGGCATGCTGGTGAAGTTCTCCATGCAACCTTGGTAGTACCCCTCCCGGCACATTCCTGTGGCCTTTGCAAAACTTCCAACATCCTGGTCTTTCAACCTGAGTCTCACCTGTCCTTGATGGTCGGCATGCAGAACCAGTGCCTTCCCCTCTTTAGGGATTGGGAAGTGCTCTTGAGAACTCAGTCCCCTCCCTCCAGGCTGAGTTCAGCCTTGGCCTCTCACCTCATGCACGCCGTGAGCTCCACAGTCCATCACTCCCACTCGTTTCTCCCCACGGACCTGGGCTTTCCAGGCGTGGGGTTGGACTTGCCCGTCTGCCTTCCTGTGCACTGTGCCTCTGGTGCTAAGGACCACAGGTGAACGCTGGAAGGGTGAAGGAATGAATGCTGGTTAGCCGCCGAGCAGAGAGCAGCGTGAGAAATGACCACTGCTGCGGGACGCAGTGTCCTGAAGAAGCAAGGCAGTGGTGTGGACTGTGGTGTGGACAGCTCAGAGAGACTGCAGAGCCTTCCACCCTCCTTAAGGCATTAGTGCGCCTGATGTGACCATGTCAGAACGCGGGTGCATCTGAGGCTTGTGGAACAGCCACTCGGTATGGCCGTGGTGACTCCAGCGGAGAGCCCTGGTGTGGAGGTCATGGCCCAGGCTTCTCTGAGTGACAGCTTTCCATTTTCTTCAAGGTCTTTACCACCTTTCTGCTGTTAAATGTCTTTATTGCTTTGCCTTTTTTGAATGTCTTTGTGGCTTCAGTTGGCATGCACAGGGCTGGGGTGCCGCTTTGTGGTAGGGCATTTGCCCAGCACGGGCAAGGCCCTGGGTTAGGTCCTCAGCACTGCAGACAACCAACAAAGACCTGCAGCAACAACAAATGAATAAAAACTCGCGGACAATGCCCACCTCTGGGAGAACAGTCCCATTCCGCTGTTCCAGCTTTAGTTCATTGAATTCTATTTGTGCTCGTGTGGCAAACATGGGGATTTTTTAAGGGGACAATTTTCTGAGTTTTAGAATCACAGGTAAGTTCTGGCTCTTCTGGCCCAAGGATTTTGAGGTAAACACATTCTCTTTTGGAGGATGGTGTATAGACCACCTCAAACCTATAACATGCTGGTTGTAGAAACTTTATCCTGCCTTAATATCTTAGGCCATTGAAAATATTTTTAATCCTATTTTATTTCTCTGCCAGAAAGGCAGCCAGCAGCTCTTGAGTGTTATTGTGAGCCAGGTGATATGCTAAGTGCATGACAAATGTTCCCTTCTTTTTTCTAAAGCAGTTTAACTTTCATTTACTCTTGAAGGATCCATTTGTTAGATGGGTACATAGGTTACGTATGTGCGTTTCTTTATTTATGTTTTGGGTACAGTGGATTGAACCCAGAGGTGTTTAATCACTGAGCCACATCCCAGCCCTTTTTATTTTTTATTTTGAGACAGGGTCTCCCTAATCTGCTCAGGGTCTCGCCAAGTTGCTGAGCCTGGTATTGAACTTAAATCCTTTTGCTGCAGCCTCCCGAGTCACTGGGATTACAGGCCTGCCCACCACATCCAGCTCAAGTATTCCCTTATTTAATCTGCGTCAAGACCCCATGTATTGTTATTTCCTGAAGTCTTATTTTCTACAAGGCTTTAAGTTATTACTATTGTGGTGGAGGGTCCTGGGCCAGTCATTTACCCCAGACCATGTGAGATACATCATGAAGTCTGCGTCCAGAGAATGCGCCTCACCTCAAAGACACACCTCCTCCTCGCTACCCTGGCTGTGCCTCTAGATGCATTCCCTTCCCAGGATGGAGAACAAGAGTGACAAAGCAGAACCGTGTAGGGACTCGGGGCTGGGGCAGCAGGGGTGGGGAGGATGCAGAGGATGGTCGGCATTGCCTGCTGCTCCGTCCAGTGCCCACTCAGCCGGCCAGGCAGCTGGCCTCTTTCCTTGGAGAAGAGCAAAGACATGCATGTGTATGACCTACCAATTTGTCTTCTTTTTCAGGGGGGATAATTTTCTCTCTCCTAATGAATTGTTTCAATCCTCTCCAAAGTCTTAATGATCTAGGCGGGGAAAAATGGACTTGAATTTGTAGATTAAAAGGAGGAATTTGCTGTTCTTTTTCACACTCTAAAGAAGTTCAAAGTCACAGGTAGAAAGGGCAAGGTGCCAAGCAGGCCCAGCTCTGCCCTTACAGATTGACTGGGGCTCGGCTCCCCGTTGCCATGACTACAGAGTGGGTCCAAGCTGATAATTGCTCTCCTGGTAGGGGACCTTTGACTGTTGGCTGGCAGGTCCATCCATCCCAGGAAGTGAGGTGCAGGCAGACCCCTGCTTACCAGCCACAGCCTGTCTCCTAGGGTGCGGTCCAGGCTCAGGAAGTGCACAGCCATGCCCTTGAGGACAACGAGGCATCCTCTGTTTTCTCTGTGATACGGTGCAGCCCTGTGACTTCTGCTAAGATAGTCCCCAAGTTAGATCTGGTGTACACATCAGATGTGCCCTGTAACAGAAAGAGGATTATTAAAACAACAGAGCTGGGTAGAAATTTAGACAAAGTCTTGCTAGAGGAGCAGCCCCACCTCTTCACCTGAGGATGAGGAAGCCTGGGTGGATATAGTTGAATGGCTGGTCCAAGATCACGTGTGGAGGGGAGGCATCCTCTGAGATGCTGATTGTTCCTTAGGTGGGAAAGTCCTATGAAATACCTTGTCACTGATCATGCTTTAATCTTTATTCTCCACCTACTTCTATAAATGAGCCCATTTTACACTTTCCACTTAATCGTCCAGATTTCCTTACAATCACGCTATCTTCATGAAGACACTTGGGATTGGCTTAGCTATTGAACACTTATTTTAAATGCACTTAAGAATCCTATAAAGCAGGTGTTAATTTTATGTGCAATTACAGAGGAGGAGACTGATGCAAAATAGCTTGTCCAAGTTCCAACAGTTAGTGACAGCTAGGATTAGTACCAACGCTTTCCTACTGATGTCTGAGCTCATAAATTCTAAGGGAGAGAGTGAGTTTTGAGAACTTTTGCTTTTCCTTGAACGTCCCCATGGATCCTTCTGCAGTCACTGCAGCTGGTCTGACAGGTTGAGTGTTCCTCCACAGGAGCACAGCTGGTTGTCTTCTCTTCCGAGGTCAGAGAAGCATCGGTGGAAGGACTACTAGCCGAGGGTTACACGGGGGTTAGCCTCTATTTGTTCTGGATAGAATATTGATTTCATTTGTTGTCAATCTTAGTAGAAAATATTTGTAACATGATAAACTTGCAGAAAAATTCCTATAAAAGCTCAGTTGGAAATATACTAAAACCTATTGACTATGTGATTAAATAAATCAATGAGCTAAAAACTTTCTCAAACTTCACACAATAGGGGTCTCAGTTCATTGATCTGAATCTCTTCAATCTTAAATTTATCTTGCTATTACTTTAAAAGCTATTCTTAGTAATGAAAGGAGTAAGAAAAGAAATTTTCTTTGCTCTTCTAAAAAAAGATATATTGTATGGGGTTTCTAATTTTACTAAGATTCTTCAAATAGGTTCTGTAATGTTTCATGGTTGAGTTTACCTGTAAATTACTTCAATTGTAATTTTTCACCTGTGGCGATTCTGTTTTTCAATTTGTTATTTTTTCATAAGAAAAGTAATTATCATTTATGAATCTTTGACACTCTGCCACGCTCCTAGGCATTTGGTGTATATTGATTTTTGTTATTCCTTTTGAGGTCACATGTGAAAGTGTTCATTATTAGCTCCGTATTACAGGTTGGCAAAGGTCCCTGCATCAGCTAAATGTGGACATTAACACATTTAGTAAGTGCCAAAGGCACTTGCATACACCTTGTTTGGCATCGAATAATTTCATTAGACCTCTTCATTTATTTTTATATCAATGTTTAAATACTGAAGACACTAACAAGTGGCAATGGCTAACGAATGTCCATGCATGGTAACCACAATCAAACCTCTCAGCACCACTGCAGTGCTTCCCTCTGCTCTTGATGGTCACCTTCTCCTGTCCTCCAGGTGTGCCGGGGTGGAGTTACTGACTTCAGAACCTCACTGTGCATGCACAGCAGCTTTCTGAGCAAAACATCAGAATGCTGCAGCTTGCTTCCTTGGGTGGAGATATTCGCACACATGATTGAGGATGAATGGAGTCAGCAGAGTGGGGAAGCCTAAGACACCTGTAACCATGACTGCACAGGGCTTGATCTTTCAGTGATGGGAGTACTGTGTCCCCTCCCAACCAACAGCAGGTGGTGGCCATGTCAGTCCTTTGCTGTCCTGCACCTTCTTCTCTCTAAGGACTATCCACCTCCACTCCACCATCCTCTAGAGAAACCAAGCTCTCCTGAGCTTCCCTTCCTCTTCAAGGTACTGGAGATGGCTGGAACTTGAGCAGCCTCCACAAAACCCAGGTTGCAGGAGTCCACAATGGGTGACATGTGTCACCAGAGCCTGGCCCAACAGTATAGCTGGTCAGGCAGCCACTTCCTGTGTTGGATTCCTGTACCTGCCACCAGCTCTACCACTGGTCACCTCCTGAGAGGTCACCTCTGGGCTCCAGGGCTCAACTCCAGCACTGTGTGGGTTGTCCCTTCTGTGTTTGTCTAACTGTATTGTTTCACAAGTCAGGTCTGGTAGAATTTAGCTGAGAGTCATTTGGTCCCGTCGTTTTCTGTGTTGTAAGACTTTTTATTATTACTTTTTATTATTACTTGTATTACTAATTATTGGTTTGTATTTTCCATGTCATCTTATTTGTTTAGAAATATATCAATTTCTTCTAGATTTTTCCAGTTTATTGAAGTCTAAGTTTTCAAAATAGTCCCTAATGATCCATTGGATTTCTGCGATGTCTGTGGTGATTTCTCCTTTTATACCTTTAATTTTCTTAATGTGAGTCTTTTCTTTCTCTTAATTAGTTTGGCTAAGGGCTTATCAATCTTATTTACCTTTTATAAGAACCAATATATATATATATTTTTTTTTTTTGTATATTTTTTTAATTTTCGATTTCATTGATTTTCACTTTGACATTAGGCCTTCCTTCTACTGGTTTTGAAATTGTTTTGTTATTATTTTTTTTCAAGGGCCTTGAGAAGCATCATTAGGTAGTCTATTTGGCATCTTTCTGATTTTCTTATGGAAGCACTCATAGGTAAAATCTTTTCTCTTAGAACTGTCTTCATAGTGTCCCAAAGTTTCTGGTTTGTGTATCAGTATTCTCACTTGAGTCTAAAAGTTTTTCAATTTCTTTCCTGATTTCTCTCATCTATTCATCACTTAAAAGAATATTGTTCAATCTCCATGTATTTAAATAGTTTCTATAGGGTTTGGTCTTGATAATTTCTAAATTAATTCTTTATCATCTAATAAGATATAAGGAATTGTATCCTTTTTTAATGTATTTCCTATGAGTTACTTTGTGACCTAAAATATGGGCTGTTTTGAAGAAGATTTCATTAGCTACTGAGAAGAAAGTTTATTCAGTTGCTATTGGATGAAATAGTCTATAGATGTCTGCTATGCACAGTTGATTTATAATATTTTTCAGGTCCAAAGAGGTTGTATAAATTTTTGTCTGGATGAGCTATCCAATGATGAGAGAGATATGTTGAAATCATCCAGTAATATTTACTGGGATCTACCTGAGGCTTCAATTCAAGTAGTGCCACTTTTATGTAATTAGTTTCACTCAAATTTGGAGCATAAATATTTACTATTGTTATATCTTCTTGTTGAATTGTTCCCTATGCCAGTATGAGTGACCTTCTTTTGTCTCCTCTGATTAATTTGGTTTGAAGTCTGTTTTGTCAGATATGCAAGTAGCTGCTCCTGCTTGTTTTTGGGCTGCATTAATATGGTATATCCATTTCCATCCTTTCATCTTTAGTTCCTGACTGTCTTGGCCTGTAAGTTGTGTCTCCTGCAAAGAAAATATAGTTGGATCTTGTTTTTTAATTTATTCTGACAGTCTATATCTTTTAATTGGAGAGTTAAGACTATTCATATTTAATGCTATTATTAGAGAGATGTTTATTAATTCCTGACACTTTGATTTATTTATGATATTTAATTAGGTCCTGTTTCTATTTTGCTTACTCTTCTAATGATATTTGTTCACCTGTGATCTCTACTATTTGTTTTTTATTTTGTTTGAGTAATGTTTTATATAAGTCCTGTAGTTCTGATTTTGTAGCCATGATTTCTCTCAGTTTCTGTTTAATTTGGAAGGATTTTATTTCCTCTTCAATTTTGAAGTCTACCTTTACTGAATATAGCAGTCCTGTTTGGCAGTTACTTTCCTTCATTACTCGGAACACATCATTCCAAGTCCTTGCCTTTAGGGTTTGTGCTAAGACATCAGAAGTGATTCTGATAGACTTGTGTCTATGTGTGACCTGACATGTTTCTCTTGATGCTTTTAACTTTTAAATTTCTATCCTGAGTCTTTAGGCATTTTAATTATAATGTGTCATGGAAAAGTTTGCTATTGCTCACACATATTTGGGTTCTTAATACTCCTAAATTCTGAATTCAGGAGTTCTGAATGAGATGTCCATCTGATTCTCAAGGTTTAAAAAATTTTCACTATTTCTCTGAAGAGGTTATTCACTCTATTATTCTGCATCTTACAACCTTTCTCAATTTCAGTAATTCTTAAAGTTGGTCTCTTATTGTTGTTCCAGAGTTCTTGTATATTTTGATCATAGTTACTTATATTATTTTCTTTAATATTGTCTAAATATATAAGGCTCACTCTTTGTCTCCCAGTTCTGACATTCTCTCTTTAGCATGGTGTAATTAATTAGAAAGTGTTTCAACTGAACATTTTATTTAGTTTATTGTGCTTTCATTTCCAAGATTTCTGCTTGGTTCTTTTTAATATTTCTATTTCTTTATTACATTTCCCATTCATATCTTTTACTGCCTCCCTTAATTCATTGTGTTGTTTTTCTGTGTTCTCTTGGAATTCATTGATTATTTTTATAATGATTCTTTTTAATTTTTTATCTGATATTTCATCTACTTCAAGATCTTTGGAGTCAGTTGCTGGTGAATTATGAACTTCAAGAAGTGTTGTGTTACCTTGTTTTTCCCATTTATTATGTTCCTATGATGGGTTTTATGTGTCTGTTGGAATGGATTTCTCTTCCGTTCTTACATATGGTTTTTTAGGACAAGTCCTCATTTGCTAAAGTGTCCTAGGGTGATGTAGATCAAGACCCGCTTGTAGATGTGGTATTCACATCCTTGTGTTAATTCTTCTTTTTGCTATAGCTGTGAATGTACATGAGTGGGACCTGAGGGCCCACCCCTAGTCATTTCTACTTGGGGCCTCGTCATTAGTTTGGGGTTTTGTCTCATCTGTTCTTTGGGTTAAGGTGTAGCTGAGGATTGTTTATCATTAATTTGTGTGTTTAGCATGGTGTGCTGTCTTCTGCTTAAGTTCAACAGCAGGATCTCTGTCCTGTAAACTTTAGTGTCCCCGTAGGTTCAAGCACCTCATATAATGGGGGTAAACAAACAAAGTAGCAACCAAAGCAAACAATATGCAGCATTTAATTAAACACTGGGTTCCTACTATGATATTTACAATATTAACTGCCACAAAATAAATAAATGGTGGGGTCAGCATTTGACAACATCAAAAACAATAAGTAATGATGCATTATATCTGGGATTAAAGCAAAGAACAGGTACCAGTTATGTCATACTCAACATTAATAATTGCTCCAGCTGAATGGTGGGAGCAGGAGTCATATAAACCAATTAGTTTTAAAAGATGGTAAAAATACAGTTAATTAAGGGAGAATAAAATGCGATAGAAAGGTAGAAAAGAGTTTACAATTTCAAAAAAGTGAAAAGACAATGCTGAAGAAAGGTAGTAGGTGATAGTTGTGAGGAAGGTGGAAAAAAATAGGAGAAGCGAAGGAAAGGGAGATAGTGCAGAAAACAAGGGAATTTGAACATTTGCAGGAGAATAACAGACAGAAAGAAAAGCAAGAGAAACAAACAAATGAAAACAGAACAAAACCAAACCAAAATATATCAACCCAAAAAGCTGACTCTCAAAAGACAGGGCAAGGAAAATAACTACATGGAAAAAATGTTAAAAATGAGAAAATAAGATACAAATATGGATATGCATGTGTTTCCATGTATCATTCAGCACAACACGAACACACACACAAATGGCTAAAGAAGGAATCATCTCCACTGAGTCCATCAAAACATTCAAGGAGCTAGATGGTCACTGTCTGTGCCTGAGGATCTTTCTTCCAGTTCTCGTCGAGCTATGAACTGAGAACAAGAGCAAGGACTGGGGCTGCTAATCCCTTCCTCCTTTTCTGTTGCTCTCTGAGCTCTCAGTTGGAACGGCCTCAACATGAAGCTGATTGGAATGATTCTCAGCTTCTCTTCCCACCAGAATGGGGTAGGATGGAGGGAAGTACTGTCAGCTGGAGTTCTGTCTTCACAGACTAGATCCCAACGCTCCAGCGTGGGGCTGCTACAGGGTCCTAGAAGGGGAGATCCTATGGCTGGGTTTAGTCTAATCAGGCCTCGGGGGCTTTGCTGGGAGAAGTCTGCTCTGGAAAGACCAGGTCAGCACATCCCTAGGGTCATGCAGATGCTGATCTGTCAGGAGTCTGGATCTCAGGATGCATCCAAGAATTCTATTCACACATCAGAGGAAGCGTGTTGGACTCCCCTTCACTTTTCCAAATTGAACCCCTTGGGTATAATTGTCTCTGGTGCCTCTTTCTCTTGGCCACATGGCAGGCATTTGCAGGGGCAGAGGGACGGTGCATTGGTTAAATCCCAGATCCACAGCAGCAGCTGCAGCATGGCTGCTTCAGGGTGGCTCTGCCTCAGTTCTCCATGGCAACTCGAGAAATAGCACTTTTCCAGCACCAGTGCTCAGTGCAGCCTCTGGATTGTCTAAGTCCAGGCTGCTTTTCTGATCTCAGGTTTTTCCATACTGAATCTGTCATGTGTTTCTCTGTTCTCTGTCCCTCTCTGGTGATCCAGGAACTCTAGAGCTGCTGCTGCTGCCACAGTGGGTTCAGCTCCAATGTAGTCTTGGTTCTTCATTCAGTGCATCTGAATTTCTGAGTCTCCAAGACCCTCTGCTGTCCAAGCAGCCTCCTTCTGCTTGAATCCTCAGCCTTTGATCTGCTAGGAACACAGCCTTCCTCTAGCCCGCCATCTTGAATCTCCTCTCTTCTGATTTTTTTAGAGTTAAATGGTTCTATGAGATGATTTATTTTTACTGTTCTCTTACAGCTATGTTTTGTTAACATGGGATATAATGAACTGCTTTTAATCTCTGTTCTCAACTCTTTAATGAGTTCTAAAAATGTATCTTCCCTTATTTCTCTAATTATTGATTCTGCAGCTTTTGTTATTTCTTGACAAATTTCAATATCTTCTGCTTTTATCTAGAGATCTATAATTTTCTCTTGCCGTCCTTCATCTTTTATTCTGCTGAAGTTCCAGCTATGTTATTCCACACATCTTTGGTTGATTGATGTAAATGTTAATTCTCAATTTTACCACATCTAATAATGTTCTGATTCATTCTTCAGCAGTTATTGTGTTGTGATTTTTAAATTCCCAGTCTCTCATTTTTAATAAATGTTCTTCCTGCTTTCATATATCTGAGGAAGTATTTTAATAATTTTGTAAGTTCTACTTGGGATTCTTCATTGCTTTGTTTCAGGGGTTAATACTCTTGAATATCTCACTGGCTTCTTTTCTCATTTTGTGCAGCAAGATTTATTTTAAGATTCTTCCATTACTGCTGTTAGTTTATTTGCTTTCCCTGTTGATCTGGCTAATCTTGGCTGTTTTTCTGTAAATATTCTATATCCCTGACAATTTCCCTTGCATTTTTGATGATTTTTGCCTGAGGGTTTTTTTTTTTTTTTTTTCTTTTTTTAATTTCTGGTGTTTTCATTATCATCTATGCTCAAGAGAGACAGAACACTACTTGGTACAGAAGGGGGTGTACAAAGGGAAGGTTTCTCATGAAAGTTCAACAATGAAAGACTGTCAGTGTGCAAATGTGTAGTCCAGAATTGCTGACTCAGAGAGAGGTGAGTGTGCTTGGTCGTGAAGAGGAAGCAGAATCCCTCAATTGGTGGCAAGAGTCCCACGAAGGGTCGCAGTGGAACAGTAGTGACGGCCTGCCCTGAACCAGTGCCTGCTGGGCACCAGCAGGGGCCCACTCCTGGCCCTCGGGTGGAGGTATCCGCGCAGCCCCTGGGGGCCAGGGCCCTGCTCAGTGCATGGATCCACTCTACAGCTCTTCCCTGAGGAGGAGCAATGGCTGGATTCCCTCTGGCTTCAGTGCCATCGTACTTGTTCTGTTTTTGTGCCACTTTCTAGCAACAGGTGGGTTGAGAGAAGGGAGGCGGGAGAAGGAAACCTTCTCCGGTGGCTCACCCACTCAGTCTCGGGAGTCCTGCTCTCAAGCTTCCTCTCCCTTTGGGGCCTTGCATAGAGAATTATGGTAATTTATACGCTTCGACCACTGAGAGAGGGACAGGGATGTTGGTTGGCCATCCTTAAGTTCCAGGAAACCAGCGGGGTGACTTCAGAGTGGGATGAGCCCAGTGCTGGCATTCCCGCCACCTCACGAGGCAGGGGACACCTCACGAGGCAGGGGACACCTCACGAGGCAGGGGACCCCTCACGAGGCAGGGGACACCTCACGAGGCAGGGGACCCCTCACGAGGCAGGGGACTACTGCAACATGCAGGGATTGCTGCTGGCTCAGCTTGTTTCAGCTTGACTTCTCCTACTCTGAGTCACTGGTTGCTTTGACTTTTTATAAGAACACAGCGATATTTGAAATCATATATGAAACTTCTTATTAGCAGTCTGTGGCAATGTAGGAATGTGTTTAGTAAGATACTGACTCACTGACTTCCAAAGTGACTTTGCTTTGCCACCAGCAATGAAAGCTATTTGTGGGTTTTTATAAGAAATTTGTAAGGTGTGGATTTCTCCAGTCTCTGTAGTAGATGCATTTGGACAAGTTGTCTCTTTATCATTAATTATACTTTTCATTTTTTTTATGACTGGCCCACATGAACTCAGACAAAAACATCTAAAATCCATAAAAGGCATTTGGTAATTTTCATTTTGAAAGAAAGTGTGAAATTCTTTTAAAATGTGTAAAGCATTGGTATTTGCAACTATGTTGATAATTTCTAGATGTGGACTTGATACTGTATTGCTTCTGAGGAAACAGCTGGCAAGGGCTTGCTTCTGATGCATGACTTGAAATTGAATTGGTGTGTAACAACTCCTGGCACACATGTCTTATCCAAGAACAACAACAACAAAAAAGTAGTTGAAAAGTGAAGCCCCTCCCCCACAAAAAGGCAAAATGAAAATAGAGCTGTCAATCAGGAACTCAGGGATGCCCATGATCCTCCCTCTCGTGGGTACATGTGCACCTGTGTGCAGTGTGGGCATGCATACCTGTGCACTCTGTGCCTGTGAGTGTGCATGTGCATGTGTGCAGGGAGAAGGCTGATGCGTTTGGGCTTGGTTTTCTTCATCCTCCTTGAGTCAGGGGAGAGGACTTCTTATTTCAATGGACTTTTCTTGAATGGCTTTTTGGCATCTGACAAATTACCACTAGGTATATACTTCTTTATTGTTTGTGGAGCAATGCTTTTATTTTGTCTATGAATCAATTCATAAAAACCCAGTAATACCTAAATCCCTTTTGTTTTACAACTGTATACTTGTCCTTTTTTAATTTTGAAAATGAAAAGACTGATGTAAGTATGAACATAAACTTAGAAGACATTCTTTCAACAATACAATAATTTCTTATGAGGTGTGTGTGATTCTCCTTAGTTCAGAGTAATATACTAAATTCTTTTGTATTTTTAATTTGTCTCATACCTTTTCAGGAAATCCTGGCCTGATTTACTAGGATATATCTCCAATTTGAAAGTTACCATTTAATTTATCCTAAATTTCTCTGAAAGTAAGTGACTTTTTTCCTTTAAGAAAACACCACCACCCTAAACCTGAGAAGTCATTCTGTAAGTCTGTACTACTCTTAAGTTAATCATAATTGTTTCCTTTCTTCTACTAACTGCTATGCCAACAACATTTTGGTAAAACTCCCAAGAGAGAAAAGTTTAATAAATAGTACCACATTATTAGAAAATAAAAAAATCAGTTTGACACTTACTGGGGAGTGGTGTTCATGGGACATGGGATTCGAGCTACTGATTTTTCCAGGCAGCTACCTGTGTTGCAGACCTCTAGGGCAGGTTTCAGGTCAGGTGGCAACAGGCTCGAGGCTGCCATCTGGATGTGCCTGTCACCTGGATATCATCGCCTGAGCAGTTCTCCCTAGCATCCTCACATCCCCAGCAGAGGGATGCCCGTCCCTCCTGAGTGAGCTCTGCTCCATCTCCAGAGGACCTGTGGCTCAGTGGAGACTGGATCTCAGCATGTAGGAAATCATGACTTAAGTTTTTATTGGTAATAAATTGTATTGAGTTGGGATCAGAAAAAAAGACATAATTGCAGCAGGGTCAACGTTTCAGAGAAAAACTTTAAAATGAGTATTTTGTGAGAAAAGTAAAAATAATATTTTTGAAAATGGAGTTCTTGCCTTCCTGATGTGTAAGTGAATGTGACCGAAAGCTATCTGAAAAACAATGCATCCACACCCAGGATTCTTAGCTGACCTTCAATATCTTGCTCTAAAAACTGCAGGGTGAGCCTCGGGCCCTCTCTTGCTTTTGCTTCCTGCTTTGAAAGCCAGAGAGTCTGAAGAGCGAGCTTCCAGTCCCTGAGTCTGTGCCCCTGTGGTGGGAGGCGGCTCCTGTGCTCCCCTGCTCCTGCCCCACCAGCTCCTGCCTGTCAGACTCCAGCCTGGGTCCTGACACCACAGGGACCATTCCAAGCTCAGCATGAAGATCGGAGCGTTTGCATTTGTACCAAGGGCCAGCATCGGATGGCCGTCTCAGGCCACCGAGTGTCCTCCATATCCTCTGCTACTTCCTCTGCTACTATTCTTCATCTCTGTACTAGAAGCAGAAATAATTAAACCCTTCTCCAGGATCCTCATCCTCAGTTCCTGTCACCCCTGCTAGGAGCGTCACCCCAAGGCTGCACAGCCACTGTCACTGGATCTGTGCTGCCTCTGCTAAGTCCACTCCAGTGTCTTCCGCCACGGCAGCTCCGCAGATTCTTCTCCTGCCTGCGCACTGGTGTCCTCTGCCGGCCCCGCCCCCTGGGGCCCTGTCTCATCCGTTTTGCACTCGGAGCAGCACACGACACTGACACTCACGGTTTCTTGACCTTCAGCTCTGTGCAGCTTCCATGACACACGGTGGTCTTGGCTTCCCCTCCTGCCAGTGCTTTGTAGATGGATCCTGGGTCCCTGGCTTCCAAGGCCCTCCCAGCCCTCCTCTCCTTCTCCCCGGGTCCTGTCCTCTGAGAACCCTGCTCAGTCCTGTTCCTTCAGGCACCATCTACAGCTCTCAAATGTTCACGCCTAGCCCTGGCATAAAGTCCCAAGTCCCTTTGTCAATTCTGAGTGTTTATGGGGCTGCATGGCTCCACATAACTTCAGGGGTGTAGAAGAGCCCTGTCAACACCCTCTGAACTTCCTAAAGAGAAAGTTCGCACACAGATCTCATTTTTTAACCCTCTACCTAACTCTCATCTCCTCTGACCAACTTCTCCCAGTCTGCCATCCAGGCGCACAGGCTAACTCAACTTCTCTGAGATAACTCTTTGACCTTCCACTCTAGTGAGATCATGTGACCTTTGATTTTTCTGTGTCTGGCTGAATTCACTGAACATAATACTCTCCAGGGTCATCTGTGTGGTCACAACGGACAGGACTTACTCTTTTCCTGGCTGAATAGTACTCACCTGTGCATATACACCACATTTCATTTTCCATTCGTTGACCTGTGGACAAGGAGGCTGAATTTGTATCTCCGCTTCTGTGAATAATGCTTAAAAGAGCCGTCCTGCCTGGGTGGGGGGTTGGGAAGGGCTGGTGGAAGGACAGGTTTGTAGAGGAATGAGGTAGGGAGACCCAAGGTACAGGATTTCTCTTCTGGAAATTCAGAAGAGTATCAGCATGGTTTTTAGGCGCCCCTCGATGTTACGTCAAGCCAAGGTGTCTAGTGAATGTTTAGAATGAACAGTTTGGGGGTTACTTGGGACTAGGCTCAAGTTTCTTATTTTGAAAATTTTCAAATTTCTTACTTTGAAAAATAAGGTGATTTTGATTTATTATGTTTGGTATCCTGATACATTCAGTGAAGTTTACAGAATTGTGTTTCCATGATTACCGTGGGCAGGCTGAGGACAGGGATACGAGCTGTTCGCAGTACGAGTCTCATCAGAGTCGATCTGTGGAGAACAGTACATACGCCATCTGCGCTTTTCTTTAAAATACTGCATAAGATCTTTATCATTCAGTCTGTTGAATGGTTCAGAGTAGTTGAAAAACCTGAGTACATGGTTTAGGCACTATAATAATACAGGTTAATATTCTGGCTTACAATTTATGACTTTCCCATTATTGCCAAAATACTAAAAGTGGTGTGTGGGTGCCAGTGCTAGAGGCAGGCCTGGACGTTGGGGGGCTTGGTTGGTGGGAGCAGACATCGCCTGCTGCCTGCTCAAGCTGTGTTCTTGAGGACTGGGCCCCACTGCGTTCCAGGGAGCAGCGACGGCTATCCGCTTCTGACTCCTTGGCTGTGTTGGTGATGACCTGCTCCTATTGTGACTCTATCGACACTCATTTTCTCAGCTCTGTCAGCATCACTCACTGAAATAATCTGCAGTTCTCAAAGAAAGGTCAGCTCTGAGCTTGGTTTCCCGACATACTAAGTCCCGCATCATTCGTCTCCTGCTTTACAATTGAGATGATGGAAGATCAGGAGACGCTGGCAGGAGTTTTAGCAAAGAGGCATAGACACTTGTGTGCGCCTCTTTTGCATGAGTTCTTTGGACTGCACAATTGCATAAAAACTTGTGATGCCCATTGTTTATGGAATCAGGCAGGTTTTTCTAAACAGAACAAATACACTAATGGCAGGTTTCCTTGGCAGCTAGTATATACACATCCATATTCGTAGCCAGTGTGGGCTCATATGTTTATCATAGATTGAAAAGAAGGATGAAATGTCACTATATGTTTCTAAGAATATTTTATGATAATTTCTTAGATACCTGAAAATAATTATGTTAAAAGTAATAATGGATCGTGGTGACAGAATGCCACATCACAAGCCAGGAGCTTGAAGACCCAGAGCACAGCAGCCAGCTCGAAGGCCCTCAGCAGCAGTGGACCCCAGCCGTGTTCCACAGGTGAACAGGACAGTACCTTCTATAACTGGAAGCATGTTCTTAGAAAGGACTTCTGGAAACACAGAGGGTGAACTCAAGACTGCTAAAATGACAAAATAAAGCAACAGAAAAATATCAAGACAGCATCTCACGGAACGGCTCTCTCCGCAGGCCTTGTCCACTCAGGCACAGTCCAGGGCTCTGTGAGGCCTGTTGCACACAGGCTGCTCCTGTGTCCACAAAGCTGGGATGGTCAAGTGGGGTTCCTTGGTGGTTGGCACTTCTGCTTCCAGGAGCTTCCTGGTCAGCCCAGCCCTCCGGGGCCCTCCTGGGCTGTTCCTGCTCAGCTCAGGCTCCGGGAACAAATGCACTCTTGAGCTTACACGAGGCATGCTGTCTCAGCCAGAGCTCGAGGTCCAGGCCCAGATAGCTTCCCATCTGCCTCCTGTACACAGAGGACACCGGTCTGCTGGGTTGTGCCCAAGCTGGCAGGGGCACGCAGGAGCACAGCACACATGCCTCCAGCTTTGGAAGCAGGACGGTCTCATCCGAGCTGGGTGTCCGCTGAGCAGAAACCCTGCTGTCACAGCTGCTCCCTGGGTTTGAGCTGTGCAGTGAGTGCAGGTTAGTCCTGGTACCCAGACAGCAACATGCAGTGAGGACCGCCGGAGTGTCCCTCAGCCAGCCTGGTGAATCCATCGCCTTGTGCCTCGATTTGGTAGGATGGTGCTGAGTGTACCCTGTCCGGGGATTCCGAGTTTACCAGGTGACAGGTGCTTCTCTCAGGGTTGACACAGGTATCAAGGAAACCCATCCGACTTGGCTCTCTCTAAATTCCTCCCCACTTCCTTGTTAAGAAGGTTGAAGAACAGTTAGGTGGAAACACTGGGGACCCTCCAGGAAGGGGGTATTTCCACCTAACTCCAGGAAGGGGCAAAGCAAGAGAGGGGGGGAAATATTGCATATTGGTTTAGAGTTCTTTTATTTTTTAAAGTAGAGTTCATTCTGTACTAATTATGTGAAATAAATTACACTCCGATAGCTGGATAGCATTCTTCAATAATAAAAACTATGACTTTTTTTTTTTTAACAACTAAAGGCTTTACTTATTCTATAAAATAACCTGTACTTAACTAGTGTATCCAATTTATGATGCTCAGGGTAAAACTATGCATAATCGTATTATGCTTGGTATGTAGCAATCTTTCCTTCCAAGTCCAATACCAAAGTGTGAAAATACGGATCCTATTAATTTATTTAAAATCCATCATTTTACACCATTTCTGCTTTATTCTTGATTTACCCAGAAGTCTTTTGCATGCAAGCATATAATGCATTTCTAGCAGTCCAAGGAAATCACAAGTCAGAGGCAGAGACGTAGACCCAGGAAAGGTAGCCCAGGTACCGCGGCGACTTCCTTCACGAGACACCACTCTGATCTTCCCGGTGACTGGGGAAGGGAGGCGTTGTAGGTCCGGAGCTGAAGCGGCTCCTCTCTGCTGCCTTCGTCTAGAACAGGCCTGTGACTCCAGGGCACCTATGGGACCAGCCTGATGGCTGCGGCTAGTCTCGGAACAGGTTCCCAAGGCGGCATCTGGGGACC
The DNA here is from genome assembly GCF_902686455.1 of Sciurus vulgaris. Classification (NCBI taxonomy): domain Eukaryota; kingdom Metazoa; phylum Chordata; class Mammalia; order Rodentia; family Sciuridae; genus Sciurus; species Sciurus vulgaris. The sequence continues at coordinate 2,429,961 of NC_136465.1, read as the reverse complement.
ACTGGATCTGCACCTTGCACTTTCAACAAACCAGAGATGAAGGGCACAGCAGCCAGGGCAGGACCAGGCAGGCTAGGTGAGGGAGGGACAGATGCCCAGGGCTCCATGCCACCCGTCACCCACGGGTTACAACGCATTATCCTGTCAGCCTCACTACATTGACTGCTCTGGATGGGAAGTTCAGTTAAAATATAACCATTTCTATTTCACAGCCTCATGTTCATCAAAGGCTGCTTTTTCTGACAGACTGGAAGCCCCACAGATGGGCCTGAGCCTGTGTTTTCCCTTTCTACCAAGCATCAGTAGCAAGGAAGGTCAGGTGTCCATCAGGCAACAGCCTCTGCTGACCAAGGAGACTAGACTCTGCAGAGACTCCTCAGCCGCCTTCACCACCTTGACAGAATTGTGAAGTGGCTGTTCATGTATCCCAGTCAAATGCACGGAGGTGGTGCAGCCCAGCCTGTGACTCGTGACACACTGGCCCCGGTGACCCTGAAGCCTGGTTCCAGGACCCTGGGCAAGCCAGCCTGAGTAAGCTCGTCAGGAAAGGAACAGGACCACCAGGTCTTAAAGGTGTTCCTCTAGCGCACGTTGGACATGGTCACTCAAGGGAGAAGGAAGAAGTACAGCTGCCGGGTGCGCTGGGTGTGCTGCTTAGGACATGACGGGTTAGCACTGCGATCAACCCCTTGCCTGTTTCCTGACGGAGTGCCAGAGTAACGTATTCACATAAACACTGTTAGCCATTTGAAACACTAGTTTTTAAAATGAATAATAATGGGTATGTCACTAATTTCAATAAGGATTTCAAATACCAAAAAGTACGTATTCCTTGTTTACATTGCTTTGGACAGCGCTGTTCAGACCCTGCACACTGTGCGAGCATGCTCTCAGCACACTTGCTCCCGCCAGGCTTAACAGACAGACTTGATGCCTTTCTGTAAGCTTCCAAGTTTCAGCCTTACTCAGTAGCTCCCACAATGTGCTTCCGAGGCTGTGAGTGCTGCTCTTCCGGTCCTCCCTCCTGTCCTCCCGTCTGCATGGCCTTTCTCTTCCACATTTAGATCTGTCGATCTAACACCTGCCTGTCTTCCATCTGTCATCAGCCATTCGTCATCCATCCCTCTCTGACATACCCTCCCTCTCTCTATGACCTATCCACCATCCCTTTCATCTATCATCTATCCATCAATCGCTCATCAGCCATCTACCTATTCATCCACATGTTGTCAGTCTGTCATCTACCATTACCTATGTATCTGACACAATCTGCTTCTCTTCCTTCTAAGCCTGGGCACCCAGTGCTCCAGACTATTCAGGATAGATCTGGCTGTCTATCCCTTACTCACAGTATCAGTCAACGAAGAAAGTCGTTTTTCTTCCAGGAGAAAGGTTCTCTGAGCTACTGAGGTGCATGTACAGGGGCAGAGCACCTGCCTAGCGCGCAGGACGTTCCAGGTCCTATTCCCCGTGCTGGGCGGCGGGCAGCAGAAAGAGACTTCAAGGCTTTGACTTGGAGCCTCGGAAAGAAACTGAAAAGTTTTTTTGTGAAAAATTAACTGAAATCACTAATTAAAAACATTGATGTGGGGTATTCTGGGTGACTTCAAAACATGCCTTCTTAACTGTGTTCATTGCTTCTTTAGATCGTATGTTATGTAGTTGGTCTAAACAACCTAAATTTTAAAGTAGATATTCAATGGGTACTTGACTGAAAGTGTGGTCGTGGTTAAACTTCCTTTCAGAGCACGTAACAAATAACTTGGAACAAATAGAAATTTTGAATTCCACAGATGCCTATTAATTAAGGATTCTAGAATTTGTAGACTCATCGGCATAGGTACTTGAAGACATTTGCAGATTTCCTGTAGTGCATCGTCACTGAGGAGAACGACTCGAGACCACAGCTGGACGGGTGTGGCGTGAGTCCGGAGCGCCTCATGCTCAGTAACTCTTCTGTGCTTTGGATTCAGGTCATCAAGCTTGCCTTTGAAGAGTTTGAGTTGGAACGAGGCTATGACACCCTGACCGTAGGGGACGCCGGGAAGGTGGGGGACACCAGATCCGTCTTGTATGTGTGAGTATGTCCTTGGTCTTCTCTTGTACACCCAAACTGCATGGCAGACACACGTGCCTGAGGCTCTGCTTCAGGTGTTGCAAGGTGCCCTGCCCCGCTAACCGAGTGGCTTCCAGCTTGACTTTGCAGAACTGACTGCAGATTGTTTAACTTTCCAAATTGTTAAATTGTTTTTCCAAAATTAAACAAGAAATGTGTTCATAGCAAAACTACAGCGAAGTCTAAAAGTGGAATTGATGACTGTTTGCTTTCTGCCCCCCTCAGCCCCTCTTTGCACTTCCCTGTGGTTTTATGTTGTCAGGTGTTTTTGGAAGAAGAGATGGTTTTTGGAATAATGTTTTCCAGAAAGGCTTGCATGCTGGAAAGCTGCACAGTAAGCCAGTTATTCTGGGGACAGAGCGTCAGGGTAGCCCGCTGTGTACTCCGGAGCCCTTGTCCAGAGTCCTGGCAGGAAGGCCAGTGGCCCTGGGTATGTACCTCAGAAGACCCGCCCCTCCCCTGCACCCAGCCAGTCTCCCTGCAGCCCTGCGCGCCCACCTGGCTCCTCCCTGTGCGGGCCTCACAGACAGGCCTTGACAGTTTTTTATCACACCTGTTTTATCAAAACCAGAAGTGCGATTTGATTTGGTTTCCTCATTGATCAAAGGTTTCAACACAGAGAGAAATATTGTCCTGTCTCATTCACTGAGGACCAGCTGTTGAAACCACGGACCCAGAAGCGTCACTGGTTAATGGAGAGCTGTCCGCAGGGTTTCCACCTCTCTCCTTGGTCTGCCTAGCATATGGCTGCAGCTCTCTTCCTGGGTGAGATAGCTGCCCCTGAGAACCTCGCATGTGACTTTCCTGGAACAGGAATGTGCTGTGCTCACTGCATCCGTCCTTTACAGATGACTGAAGAGACAGTCACAGTTTGAAAAGGTGGACCCTCCTGTCCATGCCTCGTGAACAAAGGGCCACGGCAGGCCGCCGGGCCTCCGTCTCCCATTTCTTGTGTTCTAGCATCTTTGCAAATGAGTCTCTGTTTCTAGCTTATCTTTTCACTGACCCATTCCAACCAGTGCTGTTGATAATTAGAATCCTTTCCCTGGCTCACGGCCTGGGACAGCGCCAGGTGCTGTGAGCCTTTGTGTGCAGTGCACCGTGCTGAGTCCCCAGGCCCATGTCCTTCTCTGGGGCTTACTGTCATCTTTGCACTGCAGCAATGTCCCCATGCTGCCCGGGAAACCGAGGCCTGGTAGACTGGGTTCAGGCTGAAGATACCCAACTCACAGACCGACTGCGTGCTGGAGAAGTGCCTGGCTCAGGGGTGCTCACGATCAGCACCTCACCTGCTCAGATCCAGGGGCTCGCTCACTGTCAGCACACAGGCGATAGCTGTGACCCGGCAGGTTCTCCTGGCAGTCTCTGCCTCCCTCCCACTAGCCCCTCTGCTTGCATAAGCAGCCGCGTGGTATACATCTCTGCACACTGATACATCGTCATGGTGGACTCGTCTGCTTTGGGAAAGCTCCAGCACAGCAAGTCCAGGGGTGAGGAGTATCTTCAGTCAGCTGGATCTGTGTTCCCAGCTGTCCTGGGACACCGATGTGCTTACTCCTGCCCCACAGCAAAACATGAAGGGACGCGTTTCCCCAGACTCTCACCAAGCAGTTACATTCTTATCTGAATTACTAGAGGAAAATTTTATTTCTCCAACTTTACAAATACAGAGTCCTAGCAGGGGGAGCCCAGGTATCTAGCTGGCAAACTTCTGGAACGGTGCACACTGCCTGGCTGTGGCCTGGGACACTATTTGCAAACTGAAGTAGCAGATGGAAACAGGCAGGGAGTCAAAGATGGAGTTTCTGGCTGCAGCTCTGCTATTTACTGTCTCTGTGACCCTGAGGGAAGTCATTTTACCTCTCCATACCTCTGTTTTCATGGCTATAAAATATGTATAATAAACTTTTCCTGCCTGTGGTAAGGAGAAAAATGAAATAATGCACGTGAAAGCTCTGGAGAGCTAATAAATGTAACCCCATGTAAAATAGCTTTATTATTACCATAACATCTAATTTAAGAAAGGATGTCACTAAAATAAATGAAAGAAATTTTTAAGTAAATGCAAAATTTAAAATATAAATGCAGCAAGTTAATGTCCTATAAAATCCCATAGGTTACTGTTAAGGGTCTAAAATCATACACTCATTTTTTTTAATGCTGTTTGTTGTTAAGAAAGCAATGGCAAGCTATGTATTACAATGACATCCGTGTTATTAGGGCCTCTTCTCAATAGCTGGAATCTATAAAGGAAAAGCTAAATGGCCAACTGAATCAAACTGAGATGCCCTTTGGGAAGCATAATGTAACCAAGACCAGTTAGGCATTTCATCAGCCACAGTAGAGCAAAGAAGAGCCACTGACTTATTTCCTCAGTGAACCAAATTACAGGAGAAGAAGAGTCAGAGGCTCCCAGCTGGTTTCTGGGACAAACAGGTAATTTTAGACAATGCATCAGCAAACACTTCTGAGCACTTACATGCCAGCCGATATTCTCAGCGTGGAGTTCATAATCTAATTGGAGAAATGACAGATGCATGGATCAGTTAAATAGTAGATAGCACACAGAATCACAGGCTCTCAAGACACACATCTGAGATCAAAGAGGCATTAAAAATCTCCTTTATATCCAAATGGTATTCACTGCCTCACCCCCATGTCTCCTGGCTCCTTTTCTGAGGGTCTGTGGGATGCTCGACACATTTGGGAAGAGAGATCACCTAAAAATGAAATAAGTAACCCTAAATGTGGTATTAAAAATTCTAATTTCTGTTAACGGTCTTTTATTTTCTCAGCTTTTGTGGTACAAGAAAACAGCAAGTGAGCGTTCAGGGCTCCTTCAGTATGCCAGGTTTCCCGTGAGATGGAGGAATGTACTCAGGTTCTTTTTCCAGAGCAGCAGAACCAAGACAAAAATCAAATAACTTACTTAACAAATCTCTGTTGAGCTCTTTGCAAGAATATATATTGATAATTTTCTTGAATTTAATTTGCAGACTGCATGGGGAAATATTGGCTCACCTCGCTTCCCTCTGGCCTTGACAGTTATTAACTGGTGGCAACTGGAGATTGCATTAACTCAGGACGCACTGGGGATTGCGGGCACAGGATGTGGTTTTAATGTCCACCCTCTACCAGGATGAATAGTCACCATGAGGGAGATTCGTGCAGGCAGGATTGAGGATTAGCAGATACCAGGCCAGTTGGACTAATCCATCTCTGTGGAACCTGCTCCTGGCGAAGGCCCAGTCCTGCATGGCCTGTGCTTCCTCTCCCATCTCCCTCTGTTCCTGGGCTGAAGGGCCACATCCTCCCTTTATTAAAAGTCCCCAGACTGTCGTAGGAGGGCAGACCCTAAGCACCGAGGTCGTGTGTTTCTATGTCTTTGATGTCGTCACAAGAGTCAATCACTACACATCGGGGGCCGTGGAAGAATACTTCAGCAGTTCATGTAGGTGTAAAGAAAGATGAGGTTTAAATGACCTCTCGATAGAAAGGCTGTTTTTTATTTCTAGAAATCATGACTAAAAATCGATCCAATTAGACATTGGGTCCTTGGGACCCTGGCCCCACACTGTTTCTGCATTTCATGGTTTTCAGTGGCTCGGCCTGTGAACCTGGTTCCGCTGGAGCACAGATGACAGTCGAGTGGCCGCTCTGTTCTTGACTCTGGTCCACATGCCATCTGCTTTTCTTTCTCTGCCTCTTGTCTGGAACTTCTCAGATTCTTTGAAGAAATATTTAATGAACACCAAACACTAAGGTAGAACTCAACAGGGAAAAGGGAAGAGTGAGCCACGGCCCTGGCCTCCAGTAGTGTCCTCACATGCGTTTTATGTAACAGCGGTAGAAACACAAGCCGACAACACAGCTTCCACTTCACACTGCCCCTCATCGAAGCACGTGGCCTTCCTGACATGTGTATCTGTCAGTTTTAGTCTGGGATGGAAGAGGCCACAGAAGCTTTAAAGTTTCTTAACATTTATTTAATTAGGTTTTAGGAAAATGTTCCAATTCTAGGTAAATTTTGGCTGTGTTTGTAGATTTTTAAAAACTAAGTCTACAAAGCACACTACTCATAAAATACACAAGTTTCAAAAAATAAAATGGGTGACATCAAAATGCTAACGTGATTTTGCTATCAAACATAACCGTCAGATAATGAGTCATTCAGCTTTCTGTCACTGTGACCAAAATCTTCCGCGTGAACAACTGCAAGAAGGGAAGGTTTGCTTTGGCCCAGGACTTCAGAGGCTCACTCCATGGAGATGGGCTCCACAGCTCTGCCTGAGGTGAGGCAGTGCACCATGGCAGAAGGACATCAGAGCATAAAGCTGCTCAGGTCACAGTGGCCAGCAAGTTGAGAGGAAGGGTGGGGGAGGGCTGGGTCAGGAGAAAGCCTTCCAGGGCACACCCCTCGTGACCACTGCCTCCAACCCCATCCACCAATCCACAGTTCACACCTCCTTCCAGTAGACCTACCAAATTATTATTTTTTAAATTTTTACTTTTATAGACTGCATTTTGATTCACTGTACACAAATGGGGTACAACATTTTGTTCCTGTGGTTGTACACGATGTAGATTAACACCATTGGCGTATCATACGTGTACAGAGGGTAATGATGTCTGTCTCATTCCACCATCTTTCATACAGCTGCTTCCTCCCCCTCTCAGTTTCCTCTACATAATCCAAAGTTCCTCCATTCTTCTCTTACCCCTCCCTCACGCCCACCACCCCCATTATGGATCATCATCCACTTATCAGGGAAAACATTCAGCCTTTGGGTTTTTGGAATTGGCTTATTTCACTTAGCATGATATTCTCCAATTCTGTCCATTTACCCAAACCTGCCATCATTTTATTCTTCTTAATGACTGAATAATATTCCATTGTATATATATACCACAGTTTCTTTAACCATTCATTTATTGAAGGGCATCTAGGTTGGTTCCACAATCTAGCTATCATGAATTGAGCAGCTATGAACATTGATGTGGCTGTATTTCTGTAGTGTGCTGATTTTAAGTCCTTTGGGTATAAACCGAGGAGTGGGATAGCTGGGTCAAATGGTGGGTCCATTTCAAGTTTTCTGAGGAATCTCCATACTGCTTTCCAGAATGGCTGCATCAATTTGCAGTCTGACCAGCAATGTATGAGTGAACTTTTACCCACATCCTCGCCAACACTTATTATTGCTCGTGTTCTAACAATAGCCATTCTAATTGGAGTTAGATAAAGTCTTAGAGGGTGGTTTTAATTTGCATTTCTCTAATTACTAGGGATGATGAGCACTTTTTCATATATTTGTTAATCACCTATATATCTTCTTCTGTGAAGTGTCTTCCCAGTTTCTTAGCCCATTTATTGATTGGGTTCTTTGTATTTTTGGTGTAAAGGTTTTTAAGTTCTTTATAAATTTTTGAGATTAGTGCTCTATCTGAAGTGTGTGTGGAAAAGATTTTCTCCCACTCTGTAGGCTCTCTTTGTACATTATTGATTGTTTCCTTTGCTGAGAAAAAGCCTTTTAGTTTGAATTCATCCCATTTATTGATCCTTGCTTTCATTTCTTGCACTTTAGGAATCTCGTTAAGGAAGTCTGGTTCTAATCAATATGATGAAGATTCGGGCCTATTTTTTCTTCTATTTGGTACGGGGTCTCTGGTGTAATTCCTAGTCCTTGATCCATTTTGAGTTGAGTTTTGTGCAGGGTGAGAGATAGGGGCTTAATTTCATTTTGCTGCACATGGATTTCCAGTTTTCCCAGCACCATTTGTTAAAGAGGCTATCTTTTTTCCATTGTTCGTTTTTGGCACCTTTGTCTAGTATGAGATAATGCATTTATGTGGTTTTGTCTCTTTGTCCTCTATTCTGTACATGTCTATTTTGGTGCCAATACCATGCTATTATTTTTTACTATTGCTCTGTAGTAGAGTTTAAGGTCTGGTATTGTGATACCTCCTGCCCAGGATTGCTTTGGCTATTCTGGGTCTCTTATTTTTCCAGATGAATTTTGTTAGTGCTTTCTCTATTTCTAAGACCTATCAAATTATTCACACCTCACGTGGATGGATCCTCTGCTGTAGTCAGAGTCCTCACAATCTGATCACTTCCTGAAAGAGCTCTCTGGACATTGCTCACTGGGGACCAGGTCTTCAATTTACCAGTCCTTGGGGAACATTCCATACCTGAATCTTAACAGATATTAAGAGTAAGTAGACTAGGTGGGCGTGGGGCTGCACACCTGTAATCTCAGCAGTTTGGGAGGCTGAGTCAGGAGGATCATGAGATCAAAGCCAGCCTCAGCAGAAGTGAGGTGCTAAGTAACTCAGTGAGACCCTGTCTCTAAATAAACTACAAAATCGGGCTGGGGATGTGGCTCAGTGGCCGAAATTCTTTTTCTATTCTTAGAAACATGTACAAGTTCCAAGAACTGTTAAACCCACCCACGGGTGATTCCAGCACTACAAGAGGCCTTCCTGTCAGTGAGGTACCGTCCCTGCCCCTTTTGAATTTTGTTGTGGAGATGCTGCTATTTTGGTGGAGAACCGTTGCCCTCTAAGTGCAGGAGGCCCCATGGCTGTGGTGACCTCTGTGATCAGGCGGTGGCTGTCCCTGAAGCCGTTCCGGCATTATGCCTGGAATGCACATCAGGAACCATGGCCCCTGTCAGCAGAGTGGCCTACTTTTGGGTCCTGTGTTGCTTTGTGTCGTTGATGGTCCAACCTGCAATCAGCGTTGCTCCCCCATCAGTAGGGAGTCTATGCCAGGGCAGGAACTCCGGATCGCTGTGAGCATGAGACAGGGTCAGGACCAGCTTGCCCAAGTCACGCAGGACTGAGTGACCACAGGCCCCAGCTTCATTGTGCTCTCGGGACACCTCCATGTTCTGGGCTTTTGGTCCCCACCACTCTGCAGTGAGGAAACACAGGCCATGCCCCTGGCGTTTGAAGTGGGATGCCAGCCACTACAGAGGCCTGGGGAGGCAAGGTGGCCCGGGGATGCTGGGGGCTCACGGAATGTCGTCTTTAGCAGTGGACTTCTGGGGGGGGGGGGGAGATGCCTAGGTCTCCAGGGACACTTAGCCTGAAGGCAACACCTGGGAGGGACAGGGTGGTGTCCACTCAGACAAGCTCAGGCCCTGACAGCCTGGGCAAGCAGCAAGAGATCTTCCAACTGGCCTGGCTTCTACACCACAAGCATCACCCCAAGTGGCTTTCATTAAAGGAGCCAAAAAATACAAGTCTGTCTATAAAGCCTCTGAGCCTGAAGGACGTGGGCTCTCTTCCATGATTCTTCAGACAAGAACCCTTCAAGCTTTGTGTTCTTTGATATTAAATTAACTTTAAAGGGAAGTTTAGTTTTCTGGAGGGTGATACATGCATCGAAAGAGGAAGCAGCATGCATTTATAGTGCAAAAGCCCTGCGCCTGTCTTCTGCCTCTCAGCCTCAAACGGTGTCAGGCCACATGGAAGGGCAAATGAAGATGAGCTTCAGAACCATGAAGAACACTCAAGGAAGGTACGCTCTACCACTCTGATTGTTATCTATGCCCCAGCACGAAAACTGCTGCAGCCCTCTGCAGTGCTGGGTTCAGTGTCCGGCATGACTGTGGTTAGGGAGGAGGAGCAGGAGACCTGAGTGGCCAGTGCATCTGCCCCTGGGGCGTCTCTCAGCACACATGGCAGGTGCCAGTTTCGGGCTAGCTGTGGACAAGGACGGCTCTAACTGATGGCTGTTGAGAAGGGAAGCCGCCTAGCTGACAGCCGAGCCCACAGTGTGGCCGCAGACCCCAGCCCAGCTTGGCCGGTCTCCTCAGTGGACACCTTTGGCAAAATACCAGAGCCGGGATGTGGGGTTAAGGCAGCGCACAGATCTCGCTCAGATTCCTGTTTTACTTGTTTGTGTATGCGTGTGTTTCTAACCAAACCAGTCGCCTCTTTAAATTCCTCTTTCCACCACAGTCGCGTTGCAGGGGATTCCTAGACCATGGGCTCCTCATCTTTCCTGTGACAGTTACACCCACGGCCCACGCTCTCACCCCTTCCCTGACCCTGACAGCCACTGTCTGTACTCCAGCTCTCACAGGCCATTGCCAGGGTGCTGTGCAGCTGGGGTCGCCCGTGGACTGGCCTGTCATGACTGCCTGTCCCAGATGTGAGCTGCGATCGCTGTTTCCTTTTGCACTGCTGGTGTTCCGTGGTAGGCACCACAGACAGTTTAACAGTGACCTGCTGAGGGACATCTGGGTTGGTCCCCATTCTCCGCTATTGTGATAAAGCTGCTGTGAACCTTTGTGTGACCATGAGCTTTTATTTCTCTTGGAAAAATACCCAGATGTGTAATTGCTGGATGGCATGTTAGCTGCATGTTCAGTTTCGTAAGATGCTGCCAAAGTGCTTCCCAGAGTGGCTCTGCCACCTCACGCTCTTGCCCTGTGTCGGGTGACCCAGTTCCACACACCTGCACAGGCATTTGGCATCGTCACTGTTTTTCTGCTCTGATGGAATTCTAGTGATATCTCCTTGTGGTTCCGATTTTCGTTTTCCTGGTGGCTGGGATGCTGAACATCCTGCTGTCTGCTTCTTGTCCGTCTGCACGTCCACCTTGGCACAGCCCCTCTGTGTCTCTCTCCAGTGTCTAGCTGCAGCTTTGGAGGGTTGACTCTGAGGACTTGATGTATCTGAGATAAATGGTTCCTTGTCTGTGTTGGTGAGGTCCCGCTGATGGGCTGTGTGGGTCGGAGCCCAGCAGCTCTCCCCGGTACATTTTCCTATAAGTTCGCAGCTTTCCATTTGTCCTTGAAGGTGGTTCCCACTGGAGTCGGTTTTCGTGTGAGGCATGTGGCATAGGTTGGGCGTTGTGTTCTGCCTTCATGTCCTGCATGTCCGATGGCTCAGCACCATATTGGAGAGGACCGTCCTTCCAATGAGTAGGTTTTGTGCCTTTGTCAAAAGCCAGAGGGTCATTCCTGAGTCCTTGTCCCACTGCTGTGTCTAGCCCTCTACCAGAACCACACCTCACGAGCCCGCGGCCACAGGTGAGTGAGGCTGGCCAGTGATGCTGCTCTCTGTTGTTCTTCGTCCAGTGTCTCAGCTGCTGCATGGCCTGTGCCGTCCACTGAGCTTGTCCCTGACCTGGTGCACGCGTCTCAAACCCATGCTACAACTGCTGGGACTGCTCTCCTGGAGGGCAGACACGTGCTCACCACGTTGTCCCCAGTCCTCGAGCACCTGCTTTCCAGCGTCTGCCAGGACAGAGCTCTGTTTCTTTCCTGAGCTCCCTCGATCGTGGCTTGCATGAGTCGGGTTTCCGACGTCAGGCAGCCTTGTGTGAACGTGGTGGCTTTCCTCTGTGGCGCAGTGTGTTACCACGTTGTTGGATTCAGATTTCTGGGTTTTATTGATGATGTTTGTATCTACATTCATTAAAGACATTAATGCATAGTTCTCTGTGTCACCTTTGGTTTTGGTATCAGGTTAATACTGGCCTCATTACCAAATGATGGATCATTTCCTCTTCTGTTTTCTGGAAGAATTTATGAATATTTGGTGTTGATTGTTCTATAAAAGTTTGATGCAATTCCCAGTGAGAACATCTCGGCCTGCAGATTTTATTTGGGGGGAACGCTTTAGTCATAACGTCAGATATTGTAATGGTTACAAGGCTTTTGGGACTCTTTGATCTCAGTTCAGTCTGGACACTTTGTAGCTTTGGAAGTCTGTCCATTTTTGATGACTTGTTGACACTGTGAGCTTGAATGATCAAAGCAAGCCCTTGTTCTGGCGGCCGCTGGCTCTGCAGTGAACCCCACTCTGAGCAGATGCTGTGGTCTGCGTCTCCCCATGTGCCCTCCCTGCCCTTGACTCCAGGGAGGGCATCTGCACTGACTGTCGGAGGGGAGGTCTGTCTGCCCTTCTCCCTGTTGCTCTCCTGTAAGTCACTGATTTCTCTGCCGCCCTCCTCTGGGCGCGGGGCAGGCTTTGCTCTCTGGCTCCTGGACCCTCGGGGGACGCTGAGCAGACGCTCCTCCTGCCTCGCGGTGTCCTCTGCCTTAGGAGTTGCTCCGGGCCGCTCAGCTGCACTCCACAGTCTGCCCCGCTTCCTTTTCCGCAGTTCTAGGACTTTCCTTACCTGCCTGGAGACTTCCACTTCAGTCCTGGTTATTTCGAACCGTGTGTTTGATTTTCATGCCTTAGAGGTGTTCTCGTTGCCTTTTGCTGAAGGATTTGGTTGATTCCGCTGTGGTTCAGAACGCGTGCCCTTGCTTCTGTCCTTCAAAGGGGCAGGCGGGTCGCCCCCTGGTCCTGTCCGGGATCCACCTCCGCAGAGCAGAGAGCCTGTGAGCTGCGGGCCATGGGGAGTGAGCCAGGGCTCTCCTCGGGGCGCTGCACCCCGTGGCTGATGCTGGTGGCCCTCTCTGGTTTCTGCCTGGCTTCCAAAGGGAGGTGCCCAGGCCTCCGGGCGTGGGGTCTGCGTTCCTGTGGGCTCTGTTGGTCTCCGCTGCACATGTGACACTGTGACTGGGCCCTTGCAGACCTGGGACGGTGGGGTCTCCCTGGTGGGGGTCCCTTGCTCAGGCAGTCCTCCTTCTCTCAGGCGGTGCCTGTGCCGTGGCCCCACGACCTGGGAAGCTGTTCCTGGTGGGCAGCGAGCCTGCTGTTCACACGGACTCTGCAGCCACTGAGTTCAGGGTGGTACCTGGTCTGCCCCCGCCCGGGCCCTGCTGCTCGCTGTCTTTGGTTTTCTGGACTTTGTTCCCCCAGCTTTCTCTGCGGCTTTCCTAGGGGTAATCCAGTGTTCTCCTCTTCTTTTTCTTTTTTAAAAACTCTGCTGGATTTATTGATGGTGACTTCAAAACTATTTTCTTTGAGTGTCCAAGCAGTGGCTGTGGTCATTAACCCACATGACCTAGGGTACTGATAGGTGTTCCCAAAGTCTCTGTCACTTGTTCCCTCAAACTCAGTGGCAAAAACAGAACCAGAAACAAACACCTGAGATGTCGACTCAGGAACTCAGAAGTTCCAAGCAGTTTCATTGGGCCAACACCAGGAGTTGTAGTCAGCTCTTTCACTGCTATGACCAAATGATCTGACCAGAACAGTTTTAGGGAAGTAAATCTTATTTAAGGACTCACCATTTCTGAGGTCTCAGTCCACAGAGAGCAGACTCCATTCCTCGGGGCTCCAGGTGAGGCAGGAACTCATGGTGGAAGAGCGTGGCAGAGGGAAACAGTTCACATGATGATCAGGAAGCAGAGAGGGAGAGAGAGGGAGAGAGAGAGACTCCTCTGGCCAGATACAAATATAGACCCCAAAGTCATGCCCCAAAGCCCACCTCCTCCGGCCACACCCACTGCTTCAGTTATCGCCCAGTTAATCCCTATCAGGGGATTAATTCCCTGCTCGGGTCAGACCCTCACAGCCCAGTCTTTCTCCTGTGAACCTTCCTGCACTGTCTCACACGTGAGGTTTTGGGGGACACCTCACATCCAAACCATAGCACCATGAGTCAGCAGGTGGCAGGCCCCAAAAGCTCTGGGGAACAGGGGACTCTGTGCCTCCCGTGTCAGCTTCAGTGTCTGGCAGCGCAGCCCTGGGTCACTTGGCCTTCGGCTTCCCGTCTGCATCTCCGTCTCTCCTTCCCTGTGGACTCTTGGGATGGCATTTGAGGTCCACCTGGATAACCCTTAACATTAAGGTCCTTATTTGGTGACTCTGGTCTTAATCACATTAGCAGACCCCTTGGCACCTGCAGTAGCCCTCACAGGACCAGGGGCTGGGTGGACCTGGGTGAGGTCAGGACGCCAACTCCCACCACCTCCGAGCTGAACCTCACTGGCGCAGGTCCCCTTCCTCCCTGGCTCTTCACGGTCCTGGCTCAGTGCCGGAAGTTGTCCTGGCTCTTGCTTCTGTTGCTGAGGGATGCAGGAGCTGAGGGTGGGAAGCAGTGTTGCCTGTGGCTCCTGCTCCCCCCGTGCTCCCCACTGTCACCAGACCAGGCTTCCTCTCCACCCTCCCCTGCCCAGGGCTTTCTGAGCTCCTCAGGAGGGTAGTCTGCTGCCTACCTCAGTCTGCGGGGACAGACTATCTGGTGTCCCTAGTCCGGGAGGATGGGCTCGGTGAGCACAGCGCTTGTTGGGGGCTTCACTTCTGCCCGGAGGCCCCCACGGCTGCCCCTGGCACGGTTTGTTCTTCCTGGAGCTGTCGAGGTGTTTTCTCCTGCCCTCTCCAACTCACGTGGCCTGCGGTGCTCTCCTCTCCACGTGGTCCTCGGGCCTCTGTGCTTGTTCTCCCCTTCAGAAGGTCCACCTGCCCTTCTGCAGATGCTCTCCCAACCCCTGCCCGGACCCTAGGAGCCTGGCCGGCCCCAGGGGCGTGGCTCGGCTTGCTGCTTCTCTTCCTGTGACCCGCTTCTCTCCACTGTCCAGGCAGGGGAGTGGTAGCGACCTCCTCCTCCGTCCAGGGCAGGGGACTGGTAGTGACCTCCCTCCCTGCTCCTTCACCCTGAGTCGGGCCCTTCCAGCAATCTTGATTTTGACTTCTGTCGTCACATATTTTAATTCTTTTTTAAAGGTAACTTTTCTTTTTTTGGTGAGATTTCTTTTTCTTCTTTTCCATTTGTCTGGAGAGGACTTGGTGATGGTCCCTGGAGTGTTTTGAAGACCGCTGCGTTAAGTCCTGGGCTCCTGACTCCATCCTCTGACCCACTTTCTTTGCTGCTAGCATCTCCTTCCTCATTCGGGTTTGGTGCTCCCTCTTGTTTTGGAGCGTGTGTCCTGGTGCCTTTTTCCATTGTGCTAGAATATGCTGAGCACGATTTAAACCTGTCACCTGGGCAGGCTCATCTAGTTGCGGCTCGGCTCTGGGCTCGGGGCTTCTGTGCTGAGGTCCATGGAGTACACTGCCCGAGGGTTCACGGTGCTCTTGATCTGCCTGGGTGTCTGGGGCGCCTGGTGCAGAAGGGTCCCCACTGCCCCCGCCTGTGCTGAGCAATGTGGAAAGGTCTCCAGGCTGAGTGTAGACGATCAGCGGAGTGGGAGAAGTCCGTGGCTGTGGAGAGGAGCGCAAGTGCCCCGCACTGCTCCCCAGTCCTGCTCCTGTGCCTGCGTCCTGGGATGGGGAGGGAGCCTCGGCCTGACCAGCAGAGTGTCTCCCGGACTTTCTTCCCAGTGGAGAGGGCGTCCCCAGGGGGCCTTGGGTCCCCAGGACAGGCGAAGTTTCTCCTGCTTGAATTGGTCAGTCCATGTCCCTGGGCAGCAGGTGCATGGGGAGGGGCTTCTGTTGCCTGGTCAGGTACGGGAAGCATGGGGGCCAGTGGCTTCTGTTTTGGAGAGCCCACCAGACAATGCATCCTGCTGTTCTTCGGGTTCTGGCTCCCACGCTGCTTGCCTTCTTCCTGCCCACGTGCAGAGTGGCTTCCGGTGGCCTCTTGTGTGGTTTCCAGAGCTCCAAGTGTTAGTGAAAGAGCCTTGGCGTCCGGAGGACGAGGGGTCCACCTACCTTCCTCGTCGGGGCTGCATCGGCAGAGCTGAGGAATGACTTCTGTTTGGGCCTCTCTTCTGTTTTCCACGTTGAGCTGTTAGGTTAACAGATTTGGACCACGTATGGTTTATACAGCTCCATGTATGAGCACTGGATGATTCTGATACAGGTTAGTGGATTTACAGTAGGGCCAGCGCACGGTTGGTGACTCACATCCCTCCTGCACACCTGGCGAGGCCAATCCCTGCTCCGCACACAGTCTGCCATCTGCGGGTGAGATGCACTTGAGTCAGGGCACTGAGACTGGAGCTGGCCTGATGTCGCAGCCATGCTGGTGGCAGCCAGAGTGACTTGGCGTATGTGAGTCACCCAGCTTCGACCTCCTGTGTGATAAGGTCAGGGCAGGTGCCACTGAGGCACACAGTTCAGTACTGTGAGCGGGAGTCACAAAACACTCGAACCCGGAGCTACACACACTGCAGCGCAGCCCAGGGTGAGGCCGGCTTCTATCTCAGGGGTGGCAGGTGCTTCTCCATTGCCCAATTAAAACGAGCGTATTAAAGGTCAGGTGGCAACTTTCATTTTGAGTATCTGCCAGTAGAAAGCAGATGCAATTTCCTGCAAGTGACATATTGCATCAGTTTTATGTCTGGACAGTTTGGTGACATGATCAGATTTTTTTCCTTGAGGTTTTAGGAATTTTTTTTCTTTTGTAAACTACCACACAGTAAAACAGTACCACTATGTGTACAGATTGATAAATATCACTACCAGCACTGACTCATGTAGCACCACCCACATGGGGATATAGAGTAGTTGTGTACCTCAGAAAACTGCAGTCTGCCTCCACAGTCACCCCTCCCACACCAGGCCTGACTCCCAGACCATCTCCAGCACCTCAGCTTTGACTTCTTGGTAACGTCACACCACTGGAAGTAGCCATCTGTCACTGTTAAGGCTGCTCGAGGGGATGCACAGTGATAGACCATGCTGGAAAAGTAGCAGGTGGTTTCATATGAAGGTAAATATGCATTAATCATATGAACCAGCCATCTCATCCCTAGGTATTTACCCTAGAGAAATAAAATTCCAGGTAAAGTTTAACCCTAAATATTTCAGACTCAGTATTCATACAAAACTTAAGAACAACATCAGTCCCTTCAGCAGGGAGATGGGCGAACACATGCGGTATTGGAAGAAGGAATTCTGCTTGGCTCTGCCAAGAACAGCCATCAGGATAGCCACCAACAAGTGGCGTCTTTGAGGGGTGTGTGGAGTGAGAGAAAGTGATCTGGTCCAGCCACGACTCTCTAGCAAGTGCACTCCCTGCGGACGAGGACAGCACTGTTGAGCCTTCTCTCAAGGGCAGCGGGAGGACCTGTCGAGAAGGGAGACTGCTGTCCTGCACGCCGCAGGGTCGCTGCAGCCTGGGGTGCCGCCTCGCTTTCAGGAACGCTGGCCCAGGCCACATGCCGTCTGCCTGCAAGAGCCCTGGCGGTGAGAAGGAGCAGAGTCCTGCGTGCATCAGGGCTCATGTCTACACTGGGTATCCTCGTAACTGCCACTGACTCAGCACTGACACAGCAAAGCAGCTGGCGCCACATTCTCTGTGGTCCACAGGAAGGATCGGAGGTTTGGACATGAGGATTCCTCCACGATAGTTGATGTCGTTCTCTTGTTTCACAGATGAGGAAACAAGAAGTAATGAACTCAGGTCACAGGGTGAGTTAACGACAGAGCGACAACAGAACCCAAATACCAGGTCCTCAGTACGCTGCCTGCACGAAGACCCAGGCCAGATTATCATCGCATAGTAATGAATGCGAGTGCGGTGACTTATGTTCCATGTGATCATTCATCAGTCATACGCGTGTCACATTCTATGCTGAGGGTGGGGACAGAAAGTCCCAGACACTTTCGCAGACACAGCCGCAGGAGCCAAGTCTGGACAGAGGCTGTGCTGCAGTGGATGCCCGCGTGAGGCCACCTGGACTGCAGTGTGCAGCAGTCCACAGTGACCTCCAAGAGGAGGCCTCCTGCCCCTGGGAGGATGAGACCTGCCCAGCGAGGACCCTCCTGGCCCTTGAAGGCACTCAGCTGTCCAGCAGGAACTGAGAGCTGCGTCCAGGACTCCAGGGTGCCCAGCCGCAGGCTCAAGGGTGCAGAGAGTGATGGAGCACGGTGGAGAGTCTGGGGCTGCCGGGCCCCTGGTGGTGCTGCAGGGAAGCCCCTCTTCTCCCCCAGCAAGGCGTCGAGTTCTCCAACGCACGGACCAAATTACTCAGGGTTCCACTGGGATACTATTTTTTAAGTGTAGATCAAAACATCCTGTTTTATGGTGTCAATTTTGGAGAAAATGGAGCTGTTAGGAAAAAAAATTCTAAATTATGTGTTATGATATATGTTAGAGTATTATATCAAACTAGCATCTGTTATGTTTTTTAGTTACAAGTTATTGTAAAACTCCTGTTTCAAATAGATAAGCAGCTGCAAGGTAGCAGCATTATTCACTTCTTTGTTTTAAACAAGTCGTCTGCGGTTGCTAGCAAATTAAACGAATTCGAGAAACTTCAAAGAGAAAATAAAAGGACAAATTTTGTTTTAAAAGATCATAAAATAATTTTAAATTAAAATACATTATAAAATATTTTAATTTTGTATATTTTTAAAACACTAGCTTTCAACTAATAAATTTAAAGAGTAGTTATAATGTATGATACAAATATTTCCATGTATATAGCAGTCAAATAAGTAGGAGGCTTCAAATAAATTGTAAAAAGGATAGTGTGCATAAACTTTGTGGGTAGCAGGGCAATGCACTAGCTCATTCAATTTCATGTTAATTCACAGAATAAGATTGAGCTGAAGCCAAGTGCAGAGCTGCTGCACACAGTTCAGACACAGCACTCGGAGGAATACCTCGAGCGGTCAGCGAGGCCACGCAGGGCTCCCCAGTGGCTGGGAACCTTCTCCGTGAGAACTAAGTGTTAGCAGCTTAAAATTAAATCAAATGTCCAGGAGGGAAGAGCCACGGGGCTGATTACAGGAAGACATCACTGCGGCCAGCAGGATAAGACCTAGAGGTGGAATTGAAGGGAAGGAGAGGGCTCAGGGGTCTTGAAGGGGCAGATCGGCCCTCCAGGCTCACTTCCCAGCTAACGGCCAGGGCACCAGCAGGTCAGGCGACTCGCAGACCCAGGCGTCCATGTCTGGTTCCGTTAAACAGTTTCTCATGCACTTCTGAAGGAAGTCACCTGCACAGAGCAAGGACGACAGGCTGGAGAGGGGCTTGATTAAACAGAGATGGCTTGGGCACCAGGAGATGGGGATGGGAAAGGTGCTCACGGAAGCCAGGAAAACGGTGTGGTTCTGAGCGACTCCGAGAACCCAGAGGCTGCAAGTGGATACTCACAGAACCAGGGGATCCTTCCTCGGCCTTCTCCTGCACGTGTGTGGGAAGATAGAGTGTGGTCGTCGGGTTGACCTCAAGCTGGTGTCAGAGAGAGGGGGCAGAGAACTGTGGGTGCAGGTGAGGCAGTGGCCGGGACCATCAGCAGGTGTCCAGGCTGGGCAGCGGTGCAGTGGGCCCAGCAGCCCAGGGCCCAGTTTGAGAGTGGCTTCCCTGGGCATAAGCAACTTGAAAGCATGGCATGCAGTCAGAGGCCAGGGTTCGAGCCCAAGTTCTTTATTGCGAAGGAAAGCAAGGAGCAAGCTTGGCCCGCTGCCTTCAAGGTGCGAAGTGGGATGGGTGTGAGGTCAGGGGCTTGAAGAGTCAAGGGCTTCCGTCATTTTGGAAGAAGTGTTTGTGGGAGACTTGGCCTCCTGTGGGGAAGGATGACTGAAAGCCGGTGGACCGTGAAGGAGCAGAGGGTGGTGGAGAGCGCCAGGCTGCCGCACCAGCTGGAACCACAGACCTCGGGCCCAGCGGGTCTGACGGCACCACGGGGAGGGCAGTGGGAAGGCCAAGGCAGGTGCTGACCGGCTCCTGGCAGAGGAGGGGAAAGCCAGCCCTCTCCCTTACATGGATTTGGAACCAAAGAGACCAAGCATCAGAGTCACTGAAACGGTGAACAGGTTAAGCAGGGCTTTTGAATGGCCATGGTGCTGGGGAGACGAGACCCCAGGTACTGACCCAACTCTTCAAGGAGGTCCGCTTGTACACGTTGAAACCGTGCACGGTGTCGTGACCTGAGGTACGTGCTGGACACCACTGTCCTGAAGCAGCTCGGATCATTCCACGGACCAGGTGGCCTTGTGGCCTCTGACTGCCAGAGGACACCCCAGGCTCTCTGAAGGAGGACACTGTCCCCAGCCACACAAGGGCTGACGCAAAGCCTGGCAGCCAGAAATCACGGCATCGTCCAGAAACTGCTCCAGTGACCCCTCCAAAAACAGATGACGGGGAAAAGAACCAGATTCTGAGTAAAACAGGAAGTCCAATAATGTGCGATGACTATTACGTTTGAAAAATAAGTAAAATAATCAAGAATTTCTGCAAGATCCTTGAATCTATAACATCAGTCAAACAAATTCAAAAATTGAAAAATAAAGCCCTAGGAAAAAGAACAGGACAACACCAAAAGCAGTAGAAGGCAGAAAGTAGTTAAAATCAGAGCCGGAATCATGAAATTGAAACAAGAGAAACAATTAAAAATATTGACCAAACGAAAGGCTGGTTCTTTGTAAAAGTAAACTATATAGACAACCCTTAGCCACACTAACAAAGAGAAGGAGAGAAAACTCAAATTACTAAAATTCGTGATGAAAAAGGAAAGATCATGACAGATACCACTGAAATACATGACATAATGAGAAGCTACTTTGAAAATCTATATTCCAACAAAATAGAAAATATTGAAGATATGGACAAATTTCTAGAGATATGTGATCCTCCCAAACTGAATCGGGAAGATGTACACAATCTAAACAGATCAATATTAAGCAATGAAATAGAAGAAGACATCAAAAGCCTACCAACCAAGAAAAGCCCAGAACCAGATAGATTCTCAGCTGAATTCTACAAGACCTTCAAAGAAGAACTCATTCCAATACTTCTCAAAGTATTCCAGGAAATAGAAAAGGAGGGAACCCTACCAAATTCATTCTATGAAGTTAATATCACCCTCATACCCAAACCAGGCAAAGACACATCAAAGAAAGAAAATTTTAGACTGATATCTCTGATGGATATAGATGCAAAAATCCTTAACAAAATCCTGGCAAATTGCATACAAAAACATATTAAGAAGATAGTGCACCACGATCAAGTGGAATTCATCCCAGGGATGCAAGGTTGGTTCAACATCTGGAAATCAATAAATTTAATTCATCACATCAATAGTCTTAAGGTTAAGAATCATATGATTATTTCAATTGATGTAAAGAAAGGATTGGACAAAATACAATACCCCTTCATGCTCAAAACACTAGAAAAAATAGGGATAGTAGAAACATTGCTCAACATTGTAAAGGCTATTTTTGCTAAGCCCACGGCCAACATCAGTCTTTTTTTTTTTTTTTTTTTTCTTTTTTTTGCGGTGCTGGGGATGGAACCCAGGGTCTTGTGCTTGCAAGGCAAGCACTCTACCAACTGAGCTATCTCCCCAGCCCTCCAACATCAGTCTTAATGGAGAAAAACTGAAAGCATTTTCTTTAAAAATTGGAACAAGATGGGGATGCCCTCTTTCACCACTTCTATTCAACATCATCCTTGAAATACTAGCCAGAGCAATTAGACAGACTAAAGAAATTAAAGGGACACAAATAGGAAAAGAGGAACTCAAGCTGTCACTATTTGCTGATGACATGATTCTCTATTTAGAGGATCCAAAAAACTCCACCAGAAAACTTCTAGACCTCATAAATGAATTCAGCAAAATAGCAGGATATAAAATCAGCATGCATCAATCTAAAGCATTTTTATACATAAGCAATGAAACATCTGGAAGGAAAATGAGGAAAACCACTCTGTTCACAATAGTCTCAAAAAAATACAATACTTGGGAATCAATCTAACAAAAGAGATGAAAGATCTCTATAATGAAAACTATAGAACATTAAAGAAAGAAGTTGAAGAAGACCTTAGAAGATGGAAAGATCTCCCATGTTCTTGTATAGGCAGAATATTATCAAAATGGCCATACTTCCAAAGGTGCTATACAGGTTTAATACAATTCCAATTAAAATCCCAATGCCATTTCTCATAGAAATAGAGAAAGCAATCAATCATGAAATTCATCTGGAAGAACAAAAGAATAGCCAAAGCAATCCTGGGCAGGAAGAGTGAGGCAGAAGGTATCACAATACCAGACCTTATACTCTACTATAGAGCAATAGTAACAAAACCGGCATGGTACTGGCACCAAAATAGACAGATCAGTGGTACAGGATAGAAGACACGGAGACATACCTACAAAAGTACAGTTTTCTCATACTAGACAAAGGTGCCAAAAACTTACAATGGAGAAAAGATAGCCTCTTCAACAAATGGTGCTAGCAAAACTGGAAATCCATGTGCACTAAAATGAAATTAAATCCCTATCTCTCACCCTGTACAAAACTCAACTCAAAATGGATCAAGTATCTAGGAATTAGACCTGAGACCCTTCACCAAATAGAAGAAAAAGTAGGACCAAATCTCCAACACATTGGCTTAGGACCAGACTTCCTTATCAAGATCCCCATAATACAAGAAATAAAAGTAAAAATCAATAAATGGAATGAATTCAAACTAAAAAGCTTTTTATCAGCAAAGGAAACAATCAATAATGTGAAAAGAGAGCCTACAGAGTGGGAGAAAATATTTTCCATACACACCTCAGACAGAGCCCTAATCTCCAAAATTTATAAAGAACTTAAAAGCTTTACACCAAAAATCAAAGAACTTAATCAATAAATGGGATAAGGAATGGGCAGACACTTCACAGAAGAAGATATACAGGTGATCAGCAAATATATGAAAAAGTGCTCATCATCCCTAGTAATTAGAGAAATGCAAATTAAAACCATCCTAAGATTTCATCTATCTCCGATTTGAACCGCTATTATCAAGAACACAAGCAATAATAGGTGTTGGCATGGATGTGGGGAAAAAGACACACTCATACATTGCTGGTGGAGTTGCAAATTGGTGCAGCCACTCTGGGAAAGCAGTATGGAGTTTCCTCAGAAAACTTGGAATGGACCCACCATTTGACCCAGCAAACCCACTCCTCGGTTTATACCCAAAGGACTTAAAATCAGTATAATATGGTGATGCAGCCACATCAATGTTCATAGCAGCTCAATTCAGGATAGTTAGATTGTGGAACCAACTTAGATGCCCTTCGACTGATGAATGGAAAAGGAACTGTGGTATATATATGCAATGGAATGTTACTCAGCCACAAAAAAGAATAAAATTGTGACATTTGCTGGTAAATGAATAAAGTTGGAAAATATCATGCTATGTGACCTAAGCCAAGTTCAAAACACCAAAGGCCAAATGTTTTCTTTGATAAGTGGATGATGATATATAATGAGGGTGGGTGATCGGGGGAAGAGAAGAATGAAGTAACTTTGGATTGTGTAGAGGAAAATGGGGTGGGAGTGGGTGGGGGATGGAAAGATAGTAGAATGAAACAGACGGTATTACCCTTGTACATGTATGATTACATGAATGGTGTGAATCTACATTGTGTACGACCATAGAAATGAAAAGTTGTACCCCATTTGTGTACAATGAATCAAAATGCAGTCTGTAAAAATTAAAGAATATGAAAAATATTGAAATAAAAACTCAACATACATGGTTTGAAATAGAATATAGATGAGGAGAAAATATTTGAACCAAGACACAAAGAGAAATGGAAGGAGAGTCTTGGCAGAAAAGGTCCCTGAGTTCTGGAGGAAAGAGAGAGAAGGGGATGAAAGTCACAGGTGAGGAGGTGGCCCTCAGAACCTCCAGTCCTGCCCAGAGTCCACACAGCAGCCAGCTTCCTGGGAGCAGAACTCGGTCTAGCTCACTCTCACGGTGCTGGTGCAGAACAGCAGAGAAGCTCTGTAAACCGCATAGATGAGGAACGTTGTTTTCAAAAGACCAAGCGCAGCTGAGCGGAGCTTCTCCAAGTGGAGGGAGGAAGTGGAGGCCGAGGCACGGACACCTGGGATGTGCTGAGAAAGGGAGGACCCTGGAGGTAGAGGGTGACGGACGTGCCACCCACCAATCCGCGAGGCAAGCGGTGGTCACCGTGTGAGTCAGAGGCGAAGCATCCATGTCACTGCTGCAGGGACAAACAGGAGGCTGCAGAGAACACTCCCTGTGGGGACGGACACAGAGAAGGAGTCGCACCCTGTGTCGCCACAGGACTGGACGGGGCGGACCTGTTTTGCTGGGTGACAGCACGTGGGCAGCCACATGGGCAGGGCGAGACCATGGCCTCGGTGATGACGTGCTCTCACAACCCGTCACGGAAACGGGCCAGTCTGCAAGCAGAAGGTGTCGTCCTGAGTGGGTGTTCTCCCACGGCCCCACCGTGACGCAGCCGTGGGAGGAGAGGTGGCTTGCCTGCGGTGTGTTGCGCAGCCCGGATGCAAACCTGATGGGCAGACCACTCAGCCGCCGTCTCTACGGAACGCAGTCCACTCCGCTGCCGGTGGGACCCAGTGACATGCACTGTATTCCAAATGGCGATGCTTGTTTTAATCAATATTACAAGTTTAAAGCGTGGCAGAGAATTTCTCTCACCATAGTATAAATAGCCAGAATAATTTTGAATTGTTATTAGAAAATGCTAAAATGTTTCGAAATAGAGTGACAAATAAGCCATTCTTGAAATTTGATACTGTTTAGAACTGAATGATATTGAAAATATTACTGGTAAAAGATTTTCTTAGATGAAAGTCTTTATTGTATACATAAGAAAATAGATGTACATCAATGATTTAAGCTACCGATCCATGCAGTTAAGGAAACAAGAGCAAACTACAGCCTAGTGGTGTTAAAAAGAGCGAGTAATTAACATAAAACTTAGTCAATGAGATAAAGTAGAGAAACTCAATAAGACAAATTTGATTCCTTTCCAACTGATAAAATTGATAAACCTGATAAAAAGTCACATTTAATATAGTAATTACAAACATGCAGAAACTAAAAAAAACAAAAAACAAATAGAATACAGAAACATGATTGCTATAAAGCAGATCACACACTTTTTGGTTTAAACTTAAAAATATGTCTGTGCTGAAAAATCACAAAAATGGTAGTGAAAGAGATCCAAGATGTACTGAATGGGGAGTGAGCCGGGCAGGGGCCGGGGCAGTGATGGGGCAGTGATAGGGCAGGGGCGGGGCGGAGGGTGGCCACGGGTGAAAGCCCAGCCCTGCTCAAGTCAGGGTTTTCAGAAAGACTAGGTCAGAGGGAATCAAGGACTTGAGTCTAACACGTGAAACTGTGAGAGCTTTAGAGACAGACATACAAGACTTGTAGGGAATCTCGGTTTAGGCAAATTGTTCTCAACTTTGACACCAAAACCACAATCCATAGAAGGTAAAATTGGTGCAGTGAGCCTTATCAAAATCTAAAAATTTTCCCTGTAAAAGGAAGTAGGAACTTGGAGCTGAGCTACAGACCCTGAGAAGATATTTGCAACCTGTGTGTCTGACAAAAGACAAGCGTCTGCACTGTGCTCTGCAACAGAGCTCTGGATTCTGGAGGAAAGGGAGGGAGGGGAGGAGAGCCATCCGATTACAAAGAGGCCACGACACGCACAGACCTTCCACGGAAGAGGGTCGCGAGGTGAGTGAGCACACGCACGACCCTCAGCGTGCTAGAAATCCGCTCAGGCACCGACTGCACTCAGGGCGGCTACAAGACTCGCCACTGAAGCTCTGGATTCTGTGGAAGACACAGGACCTGTGTCGCCCCACCTCGCTGATGGCAGTGCAGAACTGTACGACCAGTCCGCGGAACAAGGTCGGCGCTTTATTTACAAACTAAACGTGTGATCACGGGCCCAGCAATCACATTCCTGGGTGCTTATCTCAGAGAAATGAAGATCTATGTTCTAGAAAAATCTGCACATGGACATTCAAAGCAGCTTTGCACGTCATGTGGCAAACTGCCACCAGCCCAGTAAGCAGAGGAGTGGCTGAGCTGGTTGTGTCCACTCCGTGAGGTCCTCCCCATCGCTGCAAAGAGGTGAGCCGTCTGACAAGCCAGCCCTTGGCCGGACCTCTGGGTAATTAAGATAACCAAATGGAGTCGATCCCAAAGGTTAAACACGAGGATTTCACTTACATAATCTGTTTAAGTGAAACTGACAGACCTACAGAGCACGGGGCTGGGGTGAGGGACAGAGGTGCTAGGGGCAGGTGGCAGG
Organism: Sciurus vulgaris; assembly: GCF_902686455.1. Taxonomy (NCBI): domain Eukaryota; kingdom Metazoa; phylum Chordata; class Mammalia; order Rodentia; family Sciuridae; genus Sciurus; species Sciurus vulgaris. Next base: position 2,404,002 of record NC_136465.1, on the reverse strand, counting down.
AGGAAGTCAACGTGGTACCTCTGGAGGGAATTCTGCCATGCTGGAGCTGGTGGTTCCCCAGCCCGCATGGGAGATGTAAGTTCACAGAGCTGCACACACACACACACACACACACACACACACACACACACACGGGAAACAGGAGGTGTGAACCAGACAGCCACACTGCATCAGAGTCGATAACCTGGTCGTGATATTACATCATGGTTTTGCCAGATGTTAGACCTGGGGGAAGCTAAGGGGAAGCCTGTTTCTGACTGCTTCATAGGTACTCACAACTGCCTGCATAACCGCTTCAGAAGCAGAGCCTCAGTTGTCAACCCTAATCTTCCCCTTCTCATACACACGCAGTGTGAATTCCACAGAGAAACTGGAGTGAAGTACAGCTCCAAACAAGAGCATCATTGTTTCACCAAGGGGGTGTCGAGCAAAACGTCCTACAGAGCGTGACTTCATTCATAGAAAGCCAAAAGAACAGAGGAAACCAGGTGGCATTAGCAGGATAGGAGGGAGGGGGCAGACGGAGGAGGCCTCTGGGTGCTGGGGAGTCTCTGCTGATCTGTGTGGTGGTTCACTTTGCCAAGAGCCACGGAGCAAGGCTTTTATGATCCATGCACATTTTCGTTTGTTACACTTCAAATAAAATGTGTGCATGAAGAAGAAAACAAATCTCTCTTCAAATCAGACAAGCAAAAAACAACTCATCCATGCAGAAAGAGCAATCTTGCCAACAAAAACACCTCTTCAAAAAACCATGCATGCCCGTGGACTGCATGTCAGTCACTGGGACACCTGCTCTCGGGCTGGTGGTAACGCCACACGCATTACTTCTCAGTAATGACTGCTGTTCATCTTGCTCTCAAGAACCAGGTATTCTGTGCCACCAACGAGAACGCTGGGTTGATAGATGGATGATATGATTGATGGGCTAAATCATGTGTTCATATTCCCCAGACGACTTTGCTGGAAGCAAAGCTTCCTATTTGATTAGGGGCATTTATTTTGGTTGAATTGATTTCTTTCTTGCACTTTTTCTGGTCAGACAAGCTTCTCTGTCAGCACTTTGGGTTCAGTCAGTGGATTCAGTGTTTCTTTTCACTGGCTGACCCCAGCCGCTCTGTGGCTGCTTTGCTAATGTACACTGGATTTCGCGTTGAAGCTGCCATGCAGCCTCACCTGACGTTCATGTGCAAAGGGAAGCTCGGCAGTGCTGCCTAGTCCGCTTCTGCTGAGCACACTCCTCTTTGCAATTCTTAATGTATGACCACCCATGATGAGTTCTAAAAGAGATTTTGATAAAGGTACATGATGATGCTAGTCTAGGCAATCCAGTTATTGTGAATGAACCTGCACGTGTCCCACCACGGGGGTCTTTTGTCATAGCCAGTGGTCCCATTCTCCCCGAGATTGTCCCGGGTTTAGCTGTCTAACCCTGCCTCTGGGGTAAGCCCTCGGCTGCAGGTGAATGAGATGATCTGTCCCACTACATTGATTTTTAACATTAAAGATCTATATCTGCAGTGATGGAGTAATAACTGTGACGTATCAGTGACCTCGATGCTTCAGAATTTGTGTAACTCGTGAGTGGTCGTAGGTTCTTCAAGGGAGGGTCTTGCTGTCTATTTCTCTCTGGTTTGGTTGCATAAGCAGCAAGACCCTCCTTCAAGGTGAAAGTCCTGTCGACTTTGGTAAAGTTGCCTTTGACGAAGGTTTTAACTTCCCTGTTGTGCGCAGGCTCACGGGATCCAGTGTTCCTGACCTCATCGTGAGCATGAGCAACCAGATGTGGCTACACCTGCAGTCTGACGACAGCATCGGCTCACCGGGATTCAAAGCTGTTTACCAAGGTAGGACTGAAACACACGCGGCTCTCAAACCTGAGATGCAGCTGAGGTCAGAGGCCATCCTCTGTGTTAGAGAGAAACTAACGCAGAAGGGCGTTTAGAGTCGGGACTGCGTATCTGCAGCTTCTCACGGTCCTGATTATCGTTCCTGTCTGGAAGGAGAATTCTAAATTTCGAAAGCTTGATTTTCCGAGACAGGAACCATTATTATGTTAAAACAAAACATAAGACTAAGTATGGAGCAGACCTGGCCCACGTCCCACCTGCGGTCTCCCGGCAGCGGCACCTTGAGTGCCATCTTCAAAGCCTGTCTTCTTATTGTGGAAATTCAAAGTGAAAAACACAGGTGAGAAGAACAATAAAATGGACCTGATGTGATTTATGGCTTTAAATGTTTGTGAGCCACCCCAATTACTTGAAACGAAAGTTCTGTCCTTTTCACTACCGATGGCTATTTTAAGAAATCTGCATGTTGTAGAAAACTGGTAGCGAAGCAGAGGGTTACTGCCGGCGAATGCAAGTGACTTCCTTGTGGAGGACTGGGTCGCATTATCGCCCTGGGACGGTGACTACTTTCGAATGGAGTGGCGTATTCACTTCCGTATTTCTGTCTATACACGTATGTTCTTTGGATTTGCCTTTGAAGCATTCTTTACGGTATCTTATTAGATCCTTCGTTAATTATTGAGCTTCTTGAGACATTTGTCATGGTAGAAGTGCATGTACGTATGGGTAAAAGTAGCATGGTTAATTTGGAGGATCACAATTTTATTTTATTCATTTTTTTCTTTGTGAATTTGTTGTCAGTAAGCTCCCATTTTCCAAGTGTAGGCTGTAAGAGTAGTTTCAAGAGACAAGAAAAGGTAGTGAGAATTTGTCAGCTATGAGACAAATGAGGCAGGTGATGAAAATCACCTCAAATCCCCAATGGAGCAAAGGTGGGGTGATACATCAGGAGCTGGCCAGCGTGAGCTCATGATGGTGCACTCTCCCAGGCCAGGCTGTGCAAATGCCCTGTGGTGCGGAGGGCCCCTACCTGAGCTCACGTGTAGGGTGTGGAGTCGATCCCTCCTGCTGGAGGCGTGGGGACTTGGGGCTCTACAGCACATTCATGTCCTACTCCAGCATTAGGACTAGAATGTGAGCCGAGCTGGCTGCTTCCTGACGTGGGGTTGAGACCTGACCTGTTGAACTTCCGTGACCATAGAAGAGAGCTCAGTGGAGGCTGACCATCAGCACTGACCCGCACTTGCTCCTGCCTGAGGTGAATCTGGAAGCATAGTGGGCTCCCGCACCTCCAGACGGACGGTCGCAGGAGTCCACTCCCTCACCACTAGGACACACGTGCAAAGGGCCCAGGGGTCTGAGGACAGAGACGCGCCTCTTGTCCAGGTCACGGGTGGCTGACTACTAGGGCTGCAAGTATTTTCAATTAAAGTAGAAGTATTCTTCCACGTGCCATGTGTCCACTTGCTGACCAGGACATGTTGAGTGTGATCACTCTGAGTCTGTTCACTCTGTGAACAGTGTCCCTAGTCCAGTAATCACCAGCTGGAGACGCACAGACATAAGTGACCACTGTCCAGTAATCGCCAGCTGGAGATGCACAGACACGAGTGACCACCATCCAGTAATCGCCAGCTGGAGACGCACAGACACAAGTGACCACCATCCAGTAATCACCAGCTGGAGACGTACAGACATGAGTGACCACTGTCCAGTAATCGCCAGCTGGAGACACACAGACACGGGTGACCACCGGGCCTCGGGGCTGCTATTGGTGGTACCTGTATTGTCTTTCCACAGAACAATACTCGAAAGGGAAAGCAATAAGCAAGCAAGAGGGACAGCGTAAGTTCAGGGGCTTAAAACCCTGGGAGGCACGTCAGAAGACACAGTAGCAATCAGTGTTTCCAGAGGGCCACGTTCAGCTAAGGCCTGGGGATCAAGAGCAAGTCACTTGCTGCGGCGACCCTGCAGCACCTAAGTCATTGCATAAAGCCACTCGCTGTTCATGAGTTGTTACCAGAAAGTGCGTGTGTTCGCCTACCACTGATTTCTCTCCACTCTGGATTGCGCGGGGTGTTAGGGGCATGGGCCCCGGGCCAGGCCACCCTGACACCATCCTCACCCTCGTCCGGGCACCTCGGGCCAGTTCCCCAAACTTCACATGTCTGATCTCACTTTTCAAAAGGAGGCGCTGGGGCCTGGTGGGGATGACACCTGCTTCACAGCGCGGCTGTGACAAAGAGGGCTTCTACAGGGACCGCCCACGGCGCACAGAGCAAGGCTCCACCCGGGCTGCTCCCATTGGCCTTGGCATGCTTCTTAGCTGGGAGACCCCTCAACACACAAGATGCTTGCTCTCTGAACCCCTGTGCTCACAGCAAGTGCAAGCCCCCGCGGCATGGGCGGGGCCACCCCTGCCCTGCAGGTCGTGTCCTGGGCCTGTCACTCCAGCAGGGAAGCCCGTCCGCAGCGTGCTGTGGGTCCCAGGGTCCCCAGGGAAGGCAGCTCTGGACCTGGCACGCGTCTACACTGCCTGAGACAAGCCGACACACCTGCTTAAAATTGGGGCTGGGCGACTCCAGGGGCCCTCGGGGAGTGACAGGTGTTCACTGGGCTGCTCCAGAGCGGCCCTGCTAACACCCCTTACCCACCCACCCTACCTCCTGGAGCGGAGATCAGCTGAGGCTCACAGGGGTACAGGCTACAGGCATCCAGGGGCCCCAGACCTCTGAGTCACACTTCCTACCTGAGAGGCATGCGGTCCATTCTCATAGGACAGCCTACAAGCTCCTGGATGCTCAGGACACACACAAAGGCGAGGTGACCTCCAGGGAAGAGGGTGGGTGCCCCCACCCCAGAGGGCCCACTGCCCCAGACCGAAGGCGTGGGAATGGCTGGGTTTCTTCAGTCACTGCTGGCTGCTCACCAGAGACCCAGGGAGGGGACCAACTGAGACATCTTCAGAGAGAGCCCACCTGAAAGCAACTGGGTGAGGAGCAGAAGAGCCTGAGCAACAGGAAGGTCTGGGAGTCCTGTGGGACCAGGTGTTGGAGCAGCCGGGTCTCAGGGACTGGACCCAGAGCTGGTCAGGTGACACATGGGGTCCAGTGTTGGAGCAGCCGGGACTCAGGGACTGGACCCAGAGCTGGTCCAGGTGACACGTGGGGTCAAGTGTTGGAGCAGCCGGGACTCAGGGACTGGACCTAGAGCTGGTCCAGGTGTCACGTGGGATCCCAGTTTAGAGTGAGCAGTACTCAGGTACTGGACCTAGAACTGGTGCACGTAATCTAAATGCCACGGGCCTCCATGTAAACTAGCTGTCTTCCTCAACTCTTTGATCATGTGTCCCTTGTGAATGCATATGGTTGATAAAATACATACACTTGGTGCAGCTTATCTTGCATCATGGTGAATACTACATGATAATTCCCCTAAGAAATTTAAGGGGAAAATATGCAAAGCTACAAGGACAAGGGATGTTCATCCCAAGGCAATCATGATAGCTGTCTGAAAATGTGGTGGCTCAAAGTGAGCCTTTTTGTTTTAAAATCTTGTTGCAAATAAACATATTTAATTCAAAATCATCTATTAAGGACCCCAAAAAATTCAGAATAAATTTCAGCAGACCTAATATAAATTTCAGTTTAGCCGTATGTAGCAATGTTATCCATTAAACTCCATATCATCACAAATATGCATGTATATTTGTTGAACTCTATATGATTCATATATATGCATTATACATGTGTGTTTTATATACATAAAATCATTTATTCATGAATCGTATTCAGTATGAGTTTAGAATCTATGCGCATAACAAGTCTCAGAACAATATAGAAGAGTATGGAAAATTAATACAAACCTAGGGCAATTTTTTGCTTCATGTTCAAATATCCTCTCATAAATTTCACAACTAGTTGCTAAGAATCAAACAAATCTCAGAAGTGAACTTTTATGTCACAATGCCAGAATTCGCTAGACCACCATAGGCCCAGGGCTGGGCTGTGTGTCACATGCGGCAGAGCCTCGCTGGAGGATGGGAAGGAAAGCAGGTGTCCTGCATTCCAGGCCCGGCTCCCTCCTGACCACTGCGGCCCAGCCTGAGGAAGCTGGCGGCAGCTCGGTGCCTGGGCGTTGGCCTGGCAGCCGCGGTGAGCCATTTTGGCAGCTCCACGCTCTTGCAGCTCCCTTGTGCAGGGCCCGTGGGCTCCTTCTGAAGGCCTTTGGTTTTTTTTTTTTTGGTCACAAAAATAGCATCAGTTTGAGTTTGTCACACAAGTTGATGAACTACATTTCCTCGAATCATGCTTTATGTAATTTGCCACAGCTATTTAAATTTTAGCAGGGGGTAAATTAAAGGAAACGTTCCCTGAGACGTGCTGCTGTGTGGTGAACACAGACCTATTTTCAGCTCACATGAGGAATTACTTCAGTGAACTTGTTTGAGTTCAGCATCACTGTTCAACCAGAGCAGCATCAGCTCCTACCTCCAGTGACTAGATGGGGGCTGGAGTGAGCAGCACCTGGCTGAGGGGACTCTGCCTGTCCCATCAGTGACCATGGGTCTCTCCCTGTCAGTCTGTGTCCACAGGGCTCTGCCTGTCCCTCTGTGACTGCAGGGCTCTGCCTGACCATTTGTGACCACAGGTCTCTGCTTGGCTGTCTGTGACCATGGGTCTCTCCTGGTCCATTTGTGACCACTGGTCTCTCCCCGTGACAGTGCTCCACGTGATGCCCAGTAGCAGGAAGCATGGCACAATTCCAAGCAGAGGCTCTTGTCCTTGGCAGAGAACTTCCATCCACCAGTGCCCTGTGGTCCTTGAGATCCTTTCAACGCACATGGGTGGCTAGCTCCCCCTGGCTGGCACAGGCCTCTGTGTCCTCAGTGTGAGCCATGGGTGAAAGTTCAAGGGGTCCCAGAGGAATGAGAGGTATGTGAGGCCGTAGAACTGGCCAAAGCTTGCTGGTTCTTGTAGAAAGCGAGCTTGTGACCCTGGTGTTGGCACCTGGACGCCATGTTCTGCTCACAGCCACGCAGGATGGTGCCTGCCAGCACGGTGGGGTGATTCCTGAAGCCCCACAGAGACGCAAAGGAAAGCAGGTCGAGTCAGCTTCAGGTGGCCTGCTCGGATGCCGAGAGCATGCCCGCGGAACCTCACATGCATGGCAGATACCGTCTTCTATCTAAGGGGACTTGACAAGCTCGCAAGGCCTCCATGCCCCCATGTCCTAGAAGCAGGCACCTAGATGGAGATCTGCCGTTGGGGGCGTGAGCAGGAGGGTGCTCAGAGGGCCTGTGAGGAAGAGCGTGAGAGTGCACGTCACAGCAGTCTGCTCAGACCGCTTCAGCTGGGTCCAGAACCTGGGAGGTCCAGGGTCGAGGCTCCAGCAGGCCACCGTCTGGTGAGGCTCCTTCCTGCCCACAGGTGGTGCCTTCTCTCTGTGTCCTGTGTGAGAGGCTAGAGGCGCTCTCAGGTCTTGTATACGGACACTATTGCCACTCATGAGGGCCACACCCTCTTGCCACCTCCTAGTGTCATCGCACTGGAGATTTGGTTTCCAACACGTGGACTCTGGACACAGAGACATGTGGATATAGTAGGCAGCCTGACTGATCTGGGGAGTGGCATGAAGCTCAGATGAGCCTTCAGAGTGTTTGCTAATGGAAGCAAGAGGGCCATGCAGGTGCCACTGAACACTGACATGGGACACATGAGAAGGTGTCTCCTGAAGGACGCATGCTGGCTCTTGGGTCTGAAGAAGACATGTAGGTGGCATCCTCAGGCCACCACAGCCCAGCTGCACACCGTCCTGCTTTCCCACCTGTGAACAGCTTCCGCAGGACTCTAGTGGCCTCATTTCCGAGGCAGATGATTGCTGCCCAGTCTCCTGTGGCTCACCCTCTGCCTGTCTGGAGGGCTGTGCAGTAGGATGGTCCCCACCCCATATCTGAGGGCCATCAGAGCCTTCTCAAGAGTGGCCACTGCGTTATCATACATGGGCAAGGGATTCTGAGAGATTCCTCACAGACTCTGAGTGCCCCAGCCCGTGGTCAGGACATGTGACCTGCAATTTGAGGACTGTTTTTGCTGGCTGGCCCTGTGGGGTGGGTCTTCAAGGGCCTAAGAAGCAGGAGCCTCTTGAGGTTCAGCCTTTCTTGCTCTTGCTGGTGGACACACCTCTGTGACAGAGAGCTGCAAACACAGATCCCGATTTCAGCCTCTGGCTTATGGAAGACAACTGCTCCCGTGTGCTCCTGACAGTCTGGGGATCCTTGTTCCACTGTGGGGACCAGCACATCACGGTCCCAGACCTGGCCTGGTCACATGTTTTGCAGGACACACGCCCTCTCGTCATCTCCAAGCTGGCCTCACGGCTTTGCCTTTGAAAGTCCGCCCACATTCTGCCTCTGAAAGTCTTCTGGACTCGAAGGTCTGTGGAAGGCATAGGGGACTCTGTGGTCAGCGCCCACTATGACTCCTCTTTTTCTCTACAGAGAGTCCTTGTCTGAACAGTTCCCAGAGGACACATGGCTGTGAGCCAACTCTCACGGCCTCTGTCCAGGAGGGGCGAGGAGGATAGCACAAAGATGGTGAGCCCCTCAGTCTGCAGCAAGCCCTTTGAAAGGATGGACAGTGCTCTGTGAACTCATGCGTCATTAAAGTCAATCTCCCCAAGATGGGCTTCCATTGCTATGCATTCAGCACGTTAAAAAATGATCTCACTGTTACGTCCCTCCGAAATCCCAGGAACAAAATGGGTCACCCCTCCTGGCCTGCACCTGGGCCCAGAGCAGAGACCTGGACTTCCCTGCAGCATAGCTGTCTGCTGCTAGGAGGTGCTTCTGTTCTAGCTCCTGGCCTGGTGCACAGCTTGTGCGGCTCACTCGTTCCAAAGCAGCTGCATCTAGCAGTTGCGGGCCTTTGTCCACGCTCCTCAAGAATTTGAGCACGGGACTCACGAGTGCTGTTTTGTCTTATTTCTTCCAAGAAATGTGCGTGGCCGAGAGTCCTGATCCCTTTCCGCTCCTTCATCCGTTCACCTCTGCTTTCCCATAAGACAGTCCTCCAGTGTCCCTGCCGATTGTCGGGAACAGAGCCGTCCATCCATGTCACCCACGTTGAGCAGTCCAAGCAAGTCACTCTTGCTGCAAAAGGACAAGGACGACTTTCCTGCCCTGTGGCTGTTCTGGGCCTTCCAGGCCACAGATGAGGAGGCACCCGGTCCCCAGCCTGGCCTCCTCTCTTGCCACTGCACCCGCTCCAGCTCTTGTACCTGCCTCCTCGTGCGCTTGTGTCCCTTCGGTGAGCACCTGGTTTCCAGTTCCACCCACGCCGGGCCTCTTGAGGGTTCTTCCAGGCTCCCTTCCCTGGCCTTCCTGGGGTCCCATTCAGGGGTGGGCGCACATCCTTTGTTGGACTCCCCTCGTGCTACAGGAGGTCCTTCTGCACACCCCTTCACCTATAGTACCCTGCACAGGGCTGTCTACTTCTCCCTGGGGGCCTGTGTGTCCCAGGGACCCTCACAGGACACAGAACCAGGCCAGGTGGGGCTGAGGACCCTGCACTGTCCTGGTGCTGATGCACTGCAGGAGTTCTGTGAGAGGGACCCACCCTGGACCGCAGAGCATCACGGCATCTGAGTCGCCCCCTGCCCTGGCCCAGGCCAGCAGTCAGTGGGTAGCACGTGGGCTGTCCCTTTGCACCCCACATTTCTTGTCCTGTCTAAAGAAGGAGTATGCTCTGCACCCTCAGCTCCCTCTGCCCTCCACAGTGACCTGACCACAGTGGGCTTATCCATTCCTCATCCTCTTCCCTGCTGGCCAGTCCCCACGGGACCTGCCTGTGCTTTGGCCTGCCTGTGCTGCACTCCTGTGACTCGGCCTTCATCCCTTTTCCCACTGAGGTGTCTGTCCACACCCCCTCAGTCCACGCCCTGAGCCTCCCTCCCAACCTGGCAGCTCTCCAGCAAGGCCCAGCTCAGGTCACCTCGCTACTTTCCAGTAGCTGCCTGCCACACGCCTTCAGCCAAGGCTGCTCAGTGTTCCGCGAGTCCTTGAGGAAGGTCATCATTTCACTCCATTTTCTGTCTCAGGGAAGCGCTGCACACCCCCTGGCCTCCCCGGAGAGCCGGTGAGCAGGGCTGTGTCCCTATGTTCTGAGAGAGTCACCAGCTGGCCCCTCCAGTCTTCAATTTTCTTACCTGGTGACCAATAAGATTAATGGATGATTTTATTAAAACAAAATAAAAACAAACAATAACCACAAATTTGTAGAATAGTATTGAACTTTAAACCATCACTGGGATTTGCTTTGAGTGGGCTGGAGAGTTTGTTAGGACACTAGTGACGGATCCAGCCTTCGGAGAGAGGTTCTACTCGGGAGAACCGTGGCTTCCACCCACCTTTTCCTGACTTCTAGCTCATGAGTGAACCAGAGACGTGGCCTCATCTTAATAATGTGAGATGAGCCATGATTAAACATCTGCAGCAGCAGCTCCGAGCCAGGTAAGGCCGGAGCACGTCACGTTCTGATGTGGGAATTTGACGTTTACATTCCAGGTTTATTGGCCCATTTGCCTGAGATCCCTCCACTCTCCTTCTTAACACTTATCCTCACAGATTAAGTTTCGGTCTCAAAGTAAACGGAGGCAGGCCTCGGGGTGCGCTGGGGGTCAGGAGGCAGCATCCGCAGGCCTGCTGGAGGGAGCTGCCCCGGGCCAGCCTCCAAGAGATACTTTTTAACTCCTTTTGATTACCAAAGAGTTTGTGAAATATTGGGAATTAGAAACACATACCTCCAGGTTCTGCTTGGGCTCAGAGAAGCATCTTCTGGGCTGATTCCAGCCCCCTGCTGTCCCCCCACTTTCCAGGACCTGAGTGACAACCACCCTGAAGCTGCCGCCCCTGATCTTTGAGTCAGATGGTGGTGGGGGCGTTCCTTAAAAGATCCCTCCCTTTGTCTGTCTTTAATTTTAACCAAAAGTGTGTTTTTCTTTCGCATACCTATTTCCTTCAGAAATTGCTGTACTATTGAAAAGCAAAACTGTCTTGGTTGGCATGACTGAATTTTGTGGATTTACCAGTGGAACACATTTTATGTCCCCGAAATACAGTTATAGATGGAACTGCTGCTTTCTCTAAATACACCCTGTATTTTAACCTCCGAACGAGGTTTATGCCTCTAAGCCAGCGATGCCCTTTGGTCACGGCGGAGCTTTGTGACAGCTTAACTGCATTTGCTGTGAGATCTGTTTCTTTAACCTAGTAGCATGCAGAGCCCGCTCCCCCATACTCTCCACAGGGAGGGAGGCTGGGTGATGTGAGATGAGGAGGAAAGAGCTGGGGACGCAGGCTGCCCACCCTGCCAGGGCCTGGAGCAGGGCAGGAGGAGGCCGCAGTGACCGGAGGTGTGGCCAGGAGCCCCACTGGTTTCCCTTGTGCTGGTCCCTGGCCTCATCTAGGCGGAGAGGTGGAAGGGAACATGGTGGTGTGGCTGCTCCTACAAGATGCTCCCCTCCAGCTCTGGAAAAGACAGGGGTCTATAGGCTGTGGCTGTTCAGCTTTCATGGGAACCTGATGCTACGGATGATCAACAAGCCAAGGAAGTGACCGCTGCCTGCCGTCGACCAGGAACATCCCAGTGCCCAGCGGGGATGGAAGGAAGGTGCTGGCTTTCAGTATTCTTGTTAACATCAGAAGACGTGAAGCCTATCCGTCTGGACAGATGACCCCGGGAGCACGTGACTCAGTATCTCACTGATGGATCCCCTCCATGCCCAGCTTTTCCTGGACCCTGGTAGCAGGCGGGAGGGACTTGTTGTGACCAGTGCCTGGGCAGGAAGAGCCCCTGATGGGCCGTGCTAGGAGGTGACTGAGGTAGGTCCCGAGGGCAGCAGACCGTGGCAGGGCCCAGCCAGGCCTCCAGGGCCGGCAGGAAGCCAGCATGATGTGCGCAGCGCGCTCTTAGTGCCTGGGGCAGACCCTGACGCGCAGCGTGAGAGGAGGAGGGGAAGGGGTCGTTGCCAGGCAGTTCTTTTCTGGAATTTATGGACATCTAACAATTCATGCCAACTTTCCTTTATTTCACACTCTCATTAGTAAACACACAGTAGCCTCTTCCTTTACTTTTAGGGAAAATGGTTCCCTGTGGTACAGAGTGATCATTCTCCTCTCACTCCTCCCCGCAGAGTCCTCTGCCCCCTGCTCCCTCCCTGCCTCTCTCTCTTCCTTCTTGGATCCTCTTCAGCCCCAGAAAAACTGTGAGGACATGCCTGTCCAGGGGTGCTCTTGCGACACACCCCTTAACCTCTGTTAGTGTCCCCGCCTCATGGATAGCCATGTGCTTTCTGGGGTTTTATTTTATTTTATTTTATTTGTCCTCACTCTCCATTTCCCCAGTTTAGGTCTTTTTCCCTCTCACTTAGACAAACAGCATCATTTTAATTGTTCTTTTTACCTTGAATCTTTTTTTTTTTGTTGATTCATTCTATTATTTTTTCCCTTCCCCCCACCTCCCCACCCCTCTTTACCCTCTATACAGTCCTTTCTTCCTCCATTCTTGCCCCCCTCCCTAACCCTAACCCTAACACTAACCCCTTCCACCCCCCCCTTATGTGTCATCATCCACTTATCAGCGAGATCATTCGTCCTTTAGTTTTTTGAGACTGGCTTATCTCACTTAGCATAATAGTCTCCAATTTCATCCATTTGCCTGCAAATGCCATAATTTTATCGTTCTTTATGGCAGAGTAATATTCCATTGTATATATATACCACAGTTTCTTTATCCACTCAATTGAAGGACATCTAGGTTGGGTCCACAATCTGGCTATTGTGAATTGAGCAGCTATGAACATTGATGTGGCTGTATCTCTGTAGTATGCTGATCTTAAGTCCTTTGGGTATAGGCCGAGGAGTGGGATAGCTGGGTCAAATGGAGGGTCCATTCCAAGTTTTCTAAGGAATCTCCACACTGCTTTCCAGAGTGGCCGCACTAATTTGCAGCCCCACCAGCAATGTATGAGTGTACCTTTCTCCCCACATCCTCGCCAACACCTATTGTTGCTTGTATTTTTGATAATCGCCATTCTAATTGGGGTGAGATGGAATCTTAGGGTGGTTTTGATTTGCATTTCTTTTATTACTAGAAATGTTGAACATTTTTTCATATGTTTGTTGATTGCTTGTACATCTTCTTCTGTGAAGTGTCTGTTCATTTCCTTAGCCCATTTGTCGATTGGATTATTTTTTACCTTGAATCTTATTTTTAAATTTTCCTTATTATCAAAATTGCTGTTTGCTACACATGAATGAGGCCCACCTGTCATCAGCTCTAGAAGTTTCTGATGCACCAATTTGCTCAGCTCTGCTTTCTTTTCCTGTGGCTTTGCTCGTAGGCAGGGTTTCTGTATATGACAGAAAAACATAGCTCTAGGCTTCTCTGGATGATGCTGTTCTTATAACTCATGGTCTCAGAACACAGGCAGTGAGCGTGTTGGCATCCACTTCCCTCAAGAAGTACAGTGCAGTCCTGCCTAGGTGCTGCTCCCCGTGCTTCCCTGGGCCCTGAGGCAGGGAGACTCTGCTGGACATTCCCAGGACCTCTCTGTTCCTCAGGCAGGGTGGCTATAGGGCTGTACCAAACCCCAGGGAGGCTGGGCAGAGCAGTCAAAGGACCGGAGTCCAGAGTCAAGCCCTGCCCTCTTCTGTCCTGCGCACTCAGTGGTGCCCTGCTGCTGCCCTGCAATCTGCCCAGCTGCCCACTGCAAGCCCTTTGCTGCATGAATCTACCTGCCCAGGTGTGGTTTTCCACGTCCTCCAAAATGCTCTGGAAATAGTTTCTCTTTGGGTGAAACCATGACCAAGCTTTTGTTTCCTTTTTCTTTTGTTTATTCTGTTTCCTTTTTCTGAGACTCAACTATCCTCACTGCTATAATTAGCATTTTTGTTTCATTAAAATATTTAAGTCTATTGAAATTGTGTCATGACCAAAAAGTTTGCTGCCATTCCCACGACCGTGCCGGGTGGGTGCAGAGCGACTGCAGCACAGGCCCCTCCCATGGCACCTGCTGTCTTCCTGTCCGTGCCTGTGGTTCTTTGATCGTGTCCATTGCTCTTTTGATGTTTGCTTAATCCTTTTAGTAATGAGATACTCAGAATATAACAGCTGACGTTACGCAGTGCTTCGGTTTTATTAAGAATTTTCTACCTGCCTGAAAATGAACTCACATTTGCCATTTTTAAAATTCTTCACATCTCGGGCTGCTTTGCTAAGCAGTCATTATGTGCCAGCAGACGGTGTGCTAATTATTTCCTTTCTTCCCCCAGCTCAATTAGTGCTATAATTTTTCCACATGTTATTGAAGTTAGAAGGAAATTTATTAAGGCTACCAGCTAGCATTCAAAAGCAATAACTTGAACCCCAATGACATATTTTCCATTTCCACAGGTTCTAACTGATAGAGCTCAGAATCCCGAAGTCTAGAAGATTCATCATGTGTGCTTTTATACATTACAATAAAATAATTTTCAGGCGAAGCATATATTTTCCTGTTTCTCTTCTGCTGCTTACAAGACCATTGCCTAACTAGCTTTGCTGAAAGATGTTCCTTCCCAGAGAGGAGGCACTGGCTCTCTCTAGTGGACTATTCCATGCCTGCGTGAGCTCCTCCCTTGGCCTCCCCCAGCCTCCCACAGGGCCTGGAGCTAGTCACTAATTCTCTGATCCTTAGCTTCATCACTGTGAAGTGAAATCGCAGTAACTGGGTTTCGGCAGGATAAACTGTGTAAATAATTCGACTGCTCATAAAAGACTGCAGAAGTGTCCTTAGTTGGAATCTGTGATTCCATGTGTGTATTTTGCAGACAGTCTATGAAAACATGTGTCATAACTAAAGAAGAATCATCTAGAAAGACAAAGAAAACTAATTGTAAAATCGTTCGTGTCATGACTTTTTGCTATCTCCAACCTCTGGCCGTCTCTCTCAGAGGACTCAAAGTACCCAGGGGCATTAGAAAGAGCATGCCCAAGTGAGCCAGAGAAAGCATGAGCTGGTCCATTACAAGAGCACACACAAGTGCATTGGAGCATGCACAGGTGCATTAGAGAGTGCCCAGGGATGTATTAGTAAGGGTACAGGGATGTATACCAGAGCATGCACAGGTGCATTAGAGAGTGCTGCAGATGTAGCAGGAAGTTCATGCAGGTGCAGGGTGCAGTAGAAGGAGGATGCACCAGTGTGTTAGTGCATGTGTGCATCAGAAAGGGCACTTGCAGGTGCATTAGAAAGAACATGCACCAGTGTATTAGGGCACGGATGTGTTAGAAAGACACTCACAGGTGCATTAGAAAGAGCTTGCTCAGATTCCTTTCTCTTTTCCTCTCCAGGCTGTGGCTATTTCTTTTCTAGCAGTCAATTCTTATTACAACAAACTTTTCAAATTATTTTTTAGTCCATTTCAACTTTACTGTTATCATTCCAAACTGTTCTTCTTGTCAAAAATATAATTATCAATCCAGGTCTGGGACAGCACTTCCGACTTTCCATTACAGTCCTTCTCCCTCAGGTACACTCAGGACGAGCAGTCATTTCCCTTTCCTTGAGGACAATCTCCTGAGGAGTCAAGATGATAGATCTAAATTGCGTGCTCTTCCTTCCTCTGTAGCACACCAACCTGAGTCATGCTGCTTCCTTCAAGGCTATAATCCTGTTGTTGCCTTTGAGTGTTGGTCTTTGTGTTGTCTCTGAAAATTTTATCCTCTAGCTATTCACATGGCTTTGTTCTGCTGCTTGCGGGTTCTCTTCAAATCCATCAGAAACCCTCATTTGCCAGGTGGCCTGCTCCTGCCCATCCTGCCTGTCTGTGATGCATGTCCCCCCAGATGATTGCTCCTGTCCCCCTACATCTTCTTCTCTCCTGGCTTTCTGGGTGGTGGACTGGCTGTGCCCCTCATCATCCTGCCCCCAAGGTCTCTGTTCTGGTCAGAAGTAGGCACGGTGAGCAGAGCAGTGGGCCTGTGCAGGCCCTGGTGCCTCCTGTCTGGGCTGCAGATTTAAGTCAGCTTCTCTTCATGACCCATGCTATCCTCCCAGAACTGGGACATGGCATCCTCGCACCTGCCTTGTGGGCTCTGCGGGAATTAAGGTGTTGGATATGTGGACATGAGCACATGCCGAGCTCCAGGATGTGACAGCCACCCAGCCCACACCAGGGTCCTTCCACGAGGGTCGTCACACAGATCATACCAGCGAGGCCCCGAGCTCTGACCCCAGCTAGGTGAGGGTGCTGCTTCCTTTTCCTTGATTCAGGTGTGCTGTGAGCTCCGACTTGTTAAAACACCACGGATTTGTGACGTGATGGGAACCCAGGGGCTCGTACTGGCCAGGCAAGGGAGCCATATCCCAGCCCCCACGTTGCTCGATTTATACTTCCCTTTCTCTCTTTTTATCTGTGCCACTTATTTGCAGAGGAAAGAGGGTGGGTTGTCTTGCGGAATCGTGGGGCCTGGTTTTGCTGGTGGCCTTCACGTGCTGTTGAGGGGCCCCCTACAGATCCGTACCTGCACACAGAGCTTGCCCCGGCTGAGTGCAGGTTCTCCTCGCCACACAGACACACCTCTAGCGGTGTGTTTTCTGCCCAGCAGGAGCTCGCTGCGTACGCGCTATGGTTAATGGTACTTGAACGCCGCCCCTCCTCTTTCATGACCTGCTTGCAGTGCTTTTGTGGAAGGGTGCTGTTGCTTGTGCAGTGATGAGGTTTGCAGGTGAGACAGGCTCTGCTTTGCACACGTGTTCACCGCAGGCAAACAAGATGCCTCTGCGGCACCCTCGACCTGACGTCTGTGCTGGCACGTTCTGGGGAGGCCTGGGGGAGCGGTGCCGTGTGCCAGGGGAGGCCCAGCCGCAGCCTGCAGTTTACCCGGTAGACACCAGAAACGTCTCCAGACACTGCCAAGTGGCTGCGGGTCCCCTGGGGGTCTTAAGTCAATGGAAGAGCCCTGGGCTGGGACACGTGCTCTAAGTGACGATCTTGATTTCTGCAGCAAGAGCTCCTGTTGTTAAAAGCAGGGCTGATGGTCCCGCCGGTGCGTGCGCTGTCTTTGCTGGTGCTGAGATCGTGCCACTCTTCCTTTGGCCTCTTCTCCTGTCATCTCCCTGCCCTCCTGACAGTGTCCCAGGAGGGTCTGTGCAATGTCCACTCCACGCCTGCAGTCAGTTGCTCTGTTCCAGGTCAGCCCAGTGTGCTCCCGCGACCCGACTCTGGCTTTGCAGGATGCTGCCATGGCGTGGAGGGAGATGGCGCTGGAGCTCTGTGTTGCCTTTCCCGAGGGCAGGCCCGGGGAGCTGCAGGTGTAAGCCCCGTAACCCAGCTTTGCCAGGTCATGGAGGGCCCGAGTGGCCGCACCTCCGGTAGCCACCTGTGTAGCTCCCTGTCCAGGGATTCCACAGCGCTGGTTCTCAGGTGTCCTCACGAAGCCCGGTTGCACACGGGCATCGCCAGGCTGGTTGTCGCTCAAGGGCCCTGTTTTCCTTCTTCCTGTGATAGCAGCAGTGTCAAGCCTCCGTGCATTGTACTCACTCTGATCTGCGGGGAAGAGGGTGGTCGATGCTGGGGACCCCGAGCTGAGGCCCCGCGCTGCCGGCCAGCTCTCCTGGGTGTTTGCTCTCCAGGGCTTTCCAGAAACCGCAGGGGGTCATCTTCTCTCCCAGCTCCCATCACAATGGATGTTTATCGACTTTGTTACGAGCTCACAGCCTGCCTGACTCCTCTCCGGGTTGAGTGGGACCCACACAATTGCAGACTGCTTTGCAGGAAAGCCCAGTCTGCCTCGTGATGGAACTCACGGAGCCAAGTCCAGTGACAGCAGAGTGGCTAGTGTGTCCCGGTGGTGCGTGTCTCGTTGCTTGTCTTGTCTTGGGTAAGCGATGGCATTAGACAAGGATCCATCAAATCAAGGGAGCAACAGAGAGGATTTTTATGAGTTTTCTCCTTGAACAATATTATGATAAATTCACACAATAGTATTTGATCCTTTCTCTCCCTACCAAGAGGATCAAGCAAAGAAGATGAGTTTGCTTTCAGTCTTTGAAGCATCTTGATGCATGACAGCCCAGCCTGGTGATAAGAGTTAGGCTGTGCTCTGAATGAGCAAGGCACCAGTCTTCCAGCCGCCTCGTTGGTGTGCTGTCTGCTTCTGTCAGTCTGTTTTAGTCTCATGCTATTATTTTTTTGAGCAATAATACATCAAGTGGCTAAGAAGCTAATGATTGGCACAGCCTTAAAGCTTCCATCTTTAACCATTGCTAATCGGAACAGTTGGCACGTCTGCCCAAATCCCAGGCCACGGACACTGGGAAGAGAGAAAATAACCCTCTTCCTTCTTCTGCCTAAAAACGCTGATTGCTGATGTCTTGGGAAAGTGCCTTGGACTCAGAAAGCGTTCCTCAGGCGCCAAGTGGCCACGCCTCACGGACTGTGCAATCCGTGTTGGCTGAATGTTCATTATCCTTCATGATGAGACACAGATAAGGTCTAGGAGACAGGGACAGGAGGAAATGGGACAACCACCTACTGGAATCACAAACATCTACTTAAAATAAGTCCTCAGTTATACATGTTCTACGCTCTGGGCCGGCAGGGTGTTTAGAGCTGGGCACACAGAAGAAGGGACGGGCGGCATCAGCCCTCTGCTGTCCTCAGGGCTTCGGGGACTCTTCTCTTCCCGACCTTGATGTCTGGTGTGGGTTATGTCTTAAGGTCATGAAGAGAAGGACGTGATGCCTGCCCTTTGTCCTTTCTCAGTGTTGCTGACAGTAATTATGCCTCTTATAATTGGTGGCGTCTTGTGCTTGGTGCTGTCCCAGGTAGTGGTGTGTTCAGGGAGGAAAGTGCCAAGGTGGGCGTGGAGTGTGGAGTGGCCACAGTGTCTCCCTCTGGGACAGAGCCCTGGGACGTGCCTCTCACGAAGGGCAGCTGGACACAGGGAACAGACCCGTGAAGACCTGAAGCGCATCCCAGTAGGGGATCTGCAAGGGCCCGGGTGGTCCCAGCGTCTGCTGAGGCTGAACACCCAGAGGGCTGTGTGGCGGGGTCTAGAGGGGCGGTTCTTCCTGTCAGGCAGGAGCAGGTCCGGAGCATCCACACGTCAGCACCAAGACCGTGGCCCTGCTGTGAGAAGCCAGGAGGTGCCATACAGTGCCAGCTTGGCATGTGTTGTCAAGGGACCATGGACTGACGTGGGCAGCATTGACCCCACACAGACGGTTGGGACCAGGGGTAGCCAGAGTGAGTGCAGGAGGGGGCTGGGGTGGGCTCCCTCCAGGTGAGAGGAACCGTAGCCAGCCGGACAGAGCTCAGCAGGCAAGCCAGAGGAGGAAGTGCTTCCGGAAGGCAGAGGTGGCAAGCTGCGTCCACCAGAAGTCTCCAGGCAGGGTAAGCCTGGGGCGGAGTTAGAGAGACTGGGGTTAGAAGGAGGTGGTGGTCTGCATGTGGACCCTGAGAGTCTGCAGAGCCCCAGGCTGCTCATCCTCCCAGGGTCTCCAGGCGCCTGCTGGAGGGGCGGCCAGCAGGCACGGAGGATTCCTGCTGGGCACTTGCCCTGGCCCCCCAGACCACACCCCCTTCTCCTTGAAGCTCCAAGCTCCTGGGGCCCGTGTGCATCCAGGAGCCCCTTGCGTCTTGCTTCTCATTGGTGTCACCCCAGGGCCCAGCAGAGGGAGTGCAGAGAGGGAAGCAGGAGGCAGGGGCTCAGTGCTGGGTCCTTTCCTGCGGTGCTGGGGGCTGTGGCTCTCACAGGGGTCCTGTCTGCCTGGCTCATGGCTCCCCAGCCCAGGGCACAAACTGAACAACCACCACTAGCCCAAGGTCACAGTACCAACCAACCCTGTGGTCAGTTGAAACAAGTGTCAAAAGTTCTCAGTATTTCCTTGTAACTCTCCTTAACTTACCAACATGCACATGCTACCCCTGCCAAGACAGAGTGATGGAGGTTGAGGTGAGAGGGGCTGCCTGCAGGAGAGCAGAAGGTGGGAGCCACCAGCACCCTGCAGGTGGGAAGTCACCTCTGCACTCAGCAGGAGCAAAGGACCAGGCAGGGCAAGAGGGCACCGGGAGGGAGTGGAGGCCAGACCAGCCCTTCAGTGAGGATTGTCACAAAGGAAGTGAGTTTTCCTCATATATATGGAAAGGAGAGGGGAGAGGGGAAGGAGGGAGGAGAGAGGGGAAGGAGGGAGGAGAGAGAGAGAGGGAGAGAGACAGCGGAGAGAGGAAGGAGGGAAGAGAGAGAGGACGGCGGGGAGAGAAAGAGGGAGAGAGAAAGCAAGGAGAGAGAGGAAGGAGGAGAGGGGAGAGAGGAGTAAGAGAGAGGGGGAGAGAGAGGAGAGAGGAAGGACAGAGAAGAGAGAAAGGAGGGAGGAGAGAGCAAAGGGGAGAGGGAGAGAGAGGGAAGAGAGAGGTGGGGAGAGAGAAAAGAGGAGAGAGTTAGAAGGAGAGGCAGAGAGGAGGCGGGAGAAGAGAGGCTGGGAGATGTTTGGCTGGATCCCACTGATGTTACTGTTTAGAATGCAGTATCCTTTTCTTCATGTTTAAGCACAAAGACTCTGAACATTTATACAAAAGTGCTATGAACACACACTGCCTGCCTGGGAATATCGATTTCTAAATATGGACTTACATGGAATAAGTCAAGGTTGAAGTCACAGATTTCTTTACAAACACTCTAAAGTCACACAAGCACCTTGACCTTCAGTTTTGCCATTCAGAACATCAACAGGCCATTAGATAAATTTTGCACTGAGAGTTTTATGGACCTGCAAATGACATGAAGCTATAAAACAGAGCTGCTTAACCCCGCCTGCAGGAGGCACCTCCTGGAGCAGGCTGGCACACGGCTGGTGGGCTTAGGGAGGGCTTTCCTAAGGCGGACCAGCAGTGACCTCACACGTCCTCCAGAAGCCCCAGGCTGCTGTGGGGGCCGCCCAAGGGTACCAGAGATCAGGTCCCTCAGTCCACCTGCTCCCGAGCATGCTGGGTCACAGCAGGGGACTCGCTCTGTGCCTTCACCTGCGGGGGACGCTGGCTCTGCAGAGGCCATGCATGCCTGTGAGCAGCTGCAAGGACACAGGCTGAGCAGCTGCGTCCCAGGACTTGGTGTCTGTCTTGCCCTGTGTCAGAGCCGCAGAACTGCCCAACCCTGGGGACTGAGCCACCAGGAGCGGCCAGTTCTGCCCTGATGCTGCCTTTTACATAGGGAACAAAAGCCAGCGCAAACCTGAATTAAGATTCAAACAGGAAGAGAGGAACCGGAGGAGCCGGTGCCATGTCTCGGCCCCTGGGAGCGTGCTGTGCTGCTGGCTGGTCCGCGGAGCTGTAGCTCCTCCAAGCCGCACACGGGGTGTTCTCACTTGTTCGCTGTTTCCCTCGAATGTCACCCTACTTTACCAACGTATGACTTTCTAACCTCCTAAACTATCGATAAAACCCATTTCTTAGATTACCACTCTTTCAAAACTAAAGTACTTTGAAACCATTTTAAAGTAGATTTGTTTTTACTGAAAATTTTTGTGCCCACATCTTCCAATGAACTCCCTGTGCTGTTCGGTCACTGTGACTCCTAATCGATTGATCCTGAGCATCTTCCACGATCAGGTGCCTGTGCTTCGTCTGTGTTTAAACCTTATTCTCAAGATGTGCCGAGCACACTCCACAGGGACTGTGTGGGAGACGAAATGAGTCCATTCAGAAATGGTCGTCAACTCTTAACAACAGGGTGACACGCTGGTCTCCCGTCTCCTTAACCTTTCCTGTTACCTCCTTGTGCCAAAGGACTTGGCAGTAACTCTGGAAAGCCACTTATAAGTCCCAGTAGGGTGACATCCCGTCATTTGAGAGCCGTGGAGAATGAACGTGCCCTGCTGCTGTCCCAGAGCTTCCGTCTTGCTTTGCACACTCTCCACCCGCCCGGCTGCCTTGAGAGGCTGCTTCCTTAAGGCCTCCACTGTGCTGGACCCACAGCCTCTCTCCACGGCCCTTCACTACCCGACCTCGATTATGAGAAGGGAAACCGTTACCTACATTCGGCAAGGTGGGTTTTCTGGAGATGGGTTGGTTATAATAACCGACAGGGTTCTGAAGTTCTTTCCTAGACCCTGTCTTGGCATTATGTTTTTCAGAATAGGCAACTGAAGACTTAAACAGGAAATGGAATCCACCATTTTACATTTGATCTTACACAATCGTGTAAGGTCTGACTCTGTTAAGCATCTGCTTGCACACACAAAGTCCATCCACAGCGTCTTTGTGGTTAGTGAGACCCGACTCCACTGTGTCCGCTCGCGTTTGGTCTCACTGCAGGAGTGCTGGTCGAGAAATCCAGTTACATGCTCTGGAAAATCAATTTTTCCAATATTAATGATGAATACGAAGAAACTAGAACCGTCATTGAAGAAGCCATTATTGCAGTCAGAGCAAAAGTCAAATGAGAGATGCGTTTCATTTTAAGTCTAGCAAGCTCCTGGGTCGCCATCTACCTGAAACACGAAGGCCGAGGTCGCCATCTACCTGAAACACGAAGGCCGAGGTCGCCATCTACCTGAAACACGAAGGCCGAGGTCGCCATCTACCTGAAACGCGAAGGCCCAGGTCGCCATCTACCTGAAACGCGAAGGCCGAGGTCGCCATCTACCTGAAACACGAAGGCGAGAACAAGTTTGGTGGGTGGCTTACGGGTGGGAATGAGGCAGATCAGTAAAACAAAGTGCACTGAAATATGATCTCAGATTTCATGCTAGGGACAGGGACACTGCTTCATGGTCCCCAGGGACCTACTGAAGGAAGGACAGGAGTGGGCAGGAGGGCAAGGTGCAGGCAGGCTCAATAGGACTTCCAGAACTAAAAGCGGCAGCCGACTCCCAGGTGCAGACCAGCCTGCTCTGCCGACAAACCCAGGTGCAGCTTTGCCAGCATCAGGAACGGACCTGGAAGGTGGCCCCTTGCTGACCCTGCCTACTGGAGGGGTTACAACGGGGACGGTGATGTCGCCTCGTGACTGCACTTGAAAGGACGAGGGGGCAGCCAGTGCAGGAGAGGCTGGCGACTCCCCTTCCTTCCCCTGCATGCGAGGAGGGAGGTGCCCGGGGCCACCACCCCTGGGGTCAGCAGAGCCTGGGGCCTGGCTCCTCTCTTCCCTGGAGTGGTCATGCCTTGCTGGGTCTCCACAGAGTCCTGCTTTGCCCTCCCCTTCACCTGTAGCCAAGGGTCTCACCCCATTCCAGCAGGGCTCTTGGTCCCTGGGGACATGTACCAGGAAGAGCCGGCCGAGAGAGGCGAATGTGGTGGGCAGAGCCAGGACTGGACCCATGGGCACACTCCCCAGGCAGGCCACTGCTGTGCCTGGCTATTACCCAAGGTCCTTCCAGCCACGTCTCTCACGTCCGCAAAAAAGGCTCAAGGACAGAACCGACCTGCCTTTGCAAGTGCAGTGCCCTGTGATGAGAAGGGACACTCATGAGCATATACATTCCATGGACCTTAGCTAAACACACGATGTGCCAGATGCTGTTCTCTGTGCTCAAAATACTGGCACCAAAAATAAGGAAAAGTTAGAGACAAGCCCTGCTCACATGGCGACTGTGACGATTTGAAACCTACGTGACCTTGAGGGCATGGCTGTCCCGCGTCTCAGCAGACAGCAGGCGGCTGTTAGGTAGCATCCACCATGGACACCGGAATCAGTGGTGTGACGTTTGCTACTAGAACAGCCCTTCCTGGGTCTCGGTGGGAGACAGCTGGAGGGAAGGTGAGAGCACTCATCCAGGATCCATGTGTTTGTGTCTGTGTGCCTCTGTAACGCCTCACGCAGATGGCAAGGGGTGTGTGTGTGTGTGTGTGTGCGCAAATGTGTGTAGATGTGAATATTCGGCGATGAGAGTTTGCTTCCTTCCTCCTCTCCTGTAATTCAAGTTGCATGTGCACACACACACACAGACACCAGTCAACAGGATCGCCCCATCACATAGGCAGGTCAGGGTGGCCAGCTCCCCCGCGTGGGAGCTGTGACTGGACTGGACGCAGCAGCTTGTCTGTTCCTTGGATGTATTCTGGAGGCATTGTCGTCAGTGCTACTGGCAACTCACCAGAGGCAAGATGCAAATTATAAAATTTAAACAACACCCAACATACTTTCATTCATTGCAAATTTCATGCTGGAAATTTGTTCTAGTCACTTGGTTGAAGTGTATTTTATGTGCAATAAACTGCACATCTACGAATGCACAATTTGATGAATTTTGACACATACATAGACTTGTCACTTCCACAGTTGAGACATCACACGTTCCAAAACTCCAGAGTCCTTGAAGTGTGCTTGCCCTGGTGGGGGCATTTCAGCGCACCTGTCCATGGACATGGGGGACGAGTCTTGGTTCACACATCTGCTTCCACTCCTTGGGTTGCTACCCCAGTGTGGAACATGCACACACATGCACACACACTGCAGGTGCATAAAGCCACAAATCTGCCTCCCAATGTGCTTGTAGCAGAGGTTTTGGGGTGAAGCTCA
Source organism: Sciurus vulgaris (assembly GCF_902686455.1). Classification (NCBI taxonomy): domain Eukaryota; kingdom Metazoa; phylum Chordata; class Mammalia; order Rodentia; family Sciuridae; genus Sciurus; species Sciurus vulgaris. Next base: position 2,379,590 of record NC_136465.1, on the reverse strand, counting down.
GTGGTAGAGCACCCCTGGGACACAGGAGGCCTGTGCCCCATCCCCAGCACCACCTGAAGAATCAGTAGACCACGTGGCTGCAGCGCCTGGCCTCCCACCAGCTCTGAGTCCTCAGCGCCATTTGTTAAAGTTGCGCCTTTCTGAGATGGGGTCTATCTGGAATGGTTTCTCCATTTGAGTTCAAATGCCTTCTTTGAGAACATATTCCCAAGTGCACTCTATGGAGGGTTCAACTCCCTGGATGCTGTTTACACCTGGCCTCCTGTCTGAGGCTGGCTCCCTGGAGATCCTCGCTGTGCCCCACATCTGTGCTAGCCCCAGGAGACTGCCTCTCCAGCCTCAGGAAACTGCACCAGGGCGAGATTCTGGCCCAGAGATGTGGCTGTGATCCTTGGTTATCTTGGAAGTCCCCCTTTCTTGGAAAGTTAGCATTTAAGGAAATTCATCACCCATCTTGGTGATGGATTTTAGGCCCCCTGGCACCTAATACAAATTGGAATTTCAAAACCTATATAATTAAAAACCTACTTAATTTCAAATTTCAGATGCTGTAAGAGTAAGACTGAGTTTCTGTGAAATCCAGGGATAGAAAATGGGAGATGCCAACAAACCAGATAACTCAGCTCCAGAGCACTGCTAGGTCCTTCATGATTTGAGGCTTAATGTCACTTTCTAAGTTTCGAAGCCCCTTTCCCTTATTGCTGCAGGTGTCTCTGCGGGCCTGGTCTTCTTTGTGATTTGCCTGCCGCTCTGCAGAGCTCCTCCTGTTGTACTGGGGCAGCAGTTGATCTGACCTGCAAAGTCCTGAGCTAGGTACACCTTCCCAGAGACAGCTGGAGGTCTTGTCCCATTTCCAAACTTGACTAAATAGCCAATTATTGACCTCAGTAAATGAAATCCTTAACATGTCCATGGATTTTTTTAAAGCTTTATTGAACAGAGAGAAATGTAGTTAACAGAAGTTTAATGAAAACCATCATTTTGCAAGATCTCATTATGCATTCTATTTATGAAGCATGGTTTAATAAATTGTATCATGTCTAACATCTGAAATGTGACCATTTGCTGATAACTAGCATCAGTGGAGAGAAAAATAACCTCAGTCTTGGAAAGTCAATTGATATTAACAGTGGAGAATAAAATAACCTCAGTCTTGGAAAGTCAATTGATATTAAGTAGTTCCTTTCTTTTTCATCTTTATTAAACATTTCCACCATTTGGCTTGGGAAGTCTTCATAAAATGTTCCAAACGTAGGTCTACAGAGTTCATGGAAGAGTTCAATGTTGCCATCGTGCCTGAACTCCTAGGACTATTGCTGGTTACTGGGAAGAAGAAGCTGGCACTTCTCGTTATTAGAAATTTTGACCTTAAAAAAATTGGGACCATGTTTTCATGTCCAGGAACTCCAATATTGCTTCTGATTTTATTTGTAACATTTTATGGTTTGGGACAAAGTAGGGTGGCCTTAGGATCTTGAAGCAGAATGCAGTCTGACCATTTCTGAAAGCGACTCAGGGGAGAAGCAAACAGGCACGACAAGTTCCACCTGACCTAGCCCCAGCTGCTCTGTTTCAGGCTCACGTCGACATCAGCACAGATTCAGTGCCGCATTTGACCTAGTGTCTTCTCACGCTAAAAATTAATCCACGGGTTTTACTTAAACTTAACTATAGCATCTCACCTTGAGTCCAGCAGAGACAGAAACAGAAACGTCTGTGATCGCCTGGTGTCATCCTCTGTCCTGGGGTCCGGTGAGAGCCTCTCCAGAGGACATGGAGGCTGGGATGTGGCAATCGACTGGAAAAGCCAGGTGGAGCCACGCCTGCTTCCTCATCCTTTAATTGATTTGAAGAGTAGGAGTCCTCATTGAAAGAGACAGTTAAGGAAGCCAGCCTATTATAGGTCCAAAGGGGCTGTTGTCAAGTAGCCACGCCTCTGATGTTAGTCGCATGCTGCTCAGGACAGAATGGAGTAACTTCGAGTGTCCAGCTACTGGTGGCGAAGAAATCTCTGACTTGTGCAGCTTATGAGGCAGGATTCCTAGGTCAGCAGGAGCCTCAGAGGTAAAGTCCTGGAACAGGAGCGGAGTGAGCTTTCACAGATGCAGCAAATGCCTGCCCTTACATTCACCCTTGTTTAAAGGCAGAGACTATAGTTAAGAAAACACAAATGTCAAAATAGTGTAAGGATGAGTCCAATCCCATGATGGTCCGCTTGCTATTTGTATTTTCATAAGTCGTGAGGCATCTCCTCGGCGGCACGCTTCCCTTTACCGACTTCTCTCCTGGGTACATCTGTGTGTTTGGCCTCGCTGTGCAAGTCCTCTTGGTCTGGTGGGGAGCTCAGCCCTGATGGGTGACAGGCACTCTCGTCCATTGTCCTCATGGGTCGGTTCCATTCTGATAGACCGTGGGGACCCAGCCTGCGTCACCTGTGCATGGACCAGGTGCTTGGTTTATCTCGGGTAGACGGCTGTCTTCTGGAGGGAAGGAGGAACCTACTGTGACCTACGACCACTGTTCCTTGGTGTTCAACGGAGGGCAGAGCGTGGGGAGCACAGCTGGCACAGTGCCGGCATGCAGCTGCCAGCCCGCCCTAGGCATTCCCAACACGCGTGTGATCTTGGCGGTCACCACCCTCCACGCTCCAGGGCGGTGGGCCTCATGGCAGCTCCCTGCCACCCCAGCTCCATTTGAGCTGCGATTATTCGAATGGCCGAAGGCCTGTCTCTTCAATATCCATCGTCTCTTGCTCCCCACCGGGGCCTGGCTCCAGGATGCCCAGGACAAACATCACAGCTGCTCTAGTCCCTTGTGAAAATGCGGCTGGGTTTGCACCTGCCTACACCTCCTCCTGCAGACGTCCACGCACCTCTGGACCTGCTACAACCATAGAAGGCGTGGCCACGTGAATGTTCATCCTGCTCAGGGGACAGTGCCAGCAAGAGCCTGTGTTCAGGCAGCCACTTTTGTCTGATAATTTTGACCTACAGCTGGTTGAGTCCACAGGACAGAACCTGAGTGACAAGGCCGACCTGCACTTGCCTTCTGTTTCTGACCCGTGAGAACTTCCCGCCATCGCACAGCACAGCCGTGAATTAGCAACTGTGTCCAAGTCGTGACACCGGGAATCTCAGGAGTGGTTTTCACACCACGCCCCCATAACAGCAGGAACTACAGGAGAGCCACCAGAGCGCCTCCTGCCTGTGATTTGCTCCCCATTACCTGAGACCTGTCATTAAGCTCACATCTTCCTCCAGGCAACAAGGCGAACAACTGTGGTGTGTGCAGCTCAGTGAGGCGGTTTGGCAGTGCCGGCTGAAGGAAGGAAGAGCAAGTGTAGCCCGTGACTCGGGTTTCCCAAACTTCCTCATCAAACGACATTCAGCATAAGGAGATGGAACGGGGACCTGAGAGGCGTAGTCTCAACCAGGACACTCTTGTCCCTGTAAGCTGCCCGTCTTTGGTATTCCGTGACAGCAGCACAGGGGACCAAGACAGCCAGGGAAGCAGGTGCGGGTTGTGCCACCATGCTGTCCTCAGCATCAGGACACGAACACAGTGGCGCAGCTCCAGTGGACCTGGAGCTGGACCTCCCGTCCCTCCTGTGGCAATGCCCCTTTCTGTGTTTGGACTTGGTGACACGCACGAATGCTGCCCTTGTGCCGCAGCTGCCCAGGGACTCGGCTCAGCATGGTGCTGTGGAGCAGGAGCAGGAGCAGGAGGCTGGGCCCATAGCCCAGCGTGCAGTCAGGGTGCCGTCTAGCCTGGTGTGACTGCCTCTATGCTGTCCACATAATGGCCACGTCACCTACGGACACATTCCTCAGAACATGTCCCTGCCATTAAGTGACACGTGACTCAATGTAACACCACTGGACTCAAAGAAATGGACTGAGAATAGGTAGACACAGATGTGTGAGGTCTGCCCGCCCTGAATGACAGATGCTGACCTGGCTTTGTTGCACATACCCTCTGGAAATTGACCACTTCTTCTGCCTTCTGATTGCTTTTTTATAGTTGGTTTCACAGTAACCTTCTACCTTAAAGTACCTTAAGCAGAACCAGATGAAGAACTGCAGATGTGCTTTTGACACTTATGAAAAAATATTTTTAGTAAATATTTTCTGAAAACAGAGTAGAAAGACAAGTTCTGGAATTTTCCCCACATTCAGCCTTCTGGAACCTTCCTTCAAATACAACCTATGTCTCATTTTCCAACTCCATTAACAACCCCAGATGGTTGGTTGAGCACTCACCGGGTGGCCAGAACTGGGCCTCTCAGGGAGAACAAGCAGCTGGAACACGACCCAGCCCACAGCACTTCACCCTGCCTTCCAGCCAACAGCTGCCAACAGCCAGAACACTGAGGCAGGGCCCAGGCAGGAAACGTCCCAGGTGGCTCGCATGGCTGGCAGTGTTTGACCAGGTGTCCTGAGGGGGTGGAGCACACGTGGAAGATGGAAGCCATTCTAATGATCAAGGAGCGTCTACACTTAAGGAGTCTGGGACTTTTATCTTGGCAACGTAGGACAGAATCAAATGGCTGAGTATCATCCTGAGTGTGTCACTTGCCACAGGTACGCCAAAGTCATTTTACAGTGAGGACTCTTCATGGTTTTGTGCAGGCAGAAACATGGTGGAGCCTCGGGGGGCACTGAACAGTGTTCCTTTTGCTTAATCGAACCTGGCTGTATGTGCGAATTTTAACTTGCACTTGAACACAGTCTCCTGCAGCCCTCACTCTCTGGCTCCCTCAGGAACTATGTGCAAAAGGGAGCCTTCCTTCTATACCAAACCATCCTTCTGGGCACTTCCAGTCCTGGGGTCCAGGTTCTTCAAGATCAGTTCACACATCATGAGCTGTATTTTCTCTAGAGTTGGTATTATCAGTTTAATTTTTTTAGAATTTGCCTACCAATTCCATAAAATCTTAAACTTATAACTTTCATTTCTTCCATACTGAAAATGGGCATGGAATCAGCCAAATTAAGTTTTATTGTTTTCAATTACTGCAGTAGAATGCATACCACCACTATAAAACCTTGCACAGGGTTTGGTGTCATGCTATAAGTATAGCAGAGAAGAAAGTTATCAATAGGGAGTATTGGTCTTTTTAATTTAATTTCAAAATCAGATTATTAGAGATCTGGATGGGAAGAAGCAGAAGATAGCCCTGGTTGCTCTCACTCACAGGAAATACAAAATGTATGCACTGCAGATGTGTAGGAAGAATCTTAATACATTCACATGATACCAACAATGTTTTTGTCCAAAATTCTATTCCTCTGGCCCAAGCTGACAAGAAATCATTGGAAGTGTGGCCAAAATACTGAGAAAGTTGCAGAAGTAGTACAGAGTTGCTCTTCGCCGCACACCCCCTCCCCTGCCCTTGGTGTCCTGCACTGCTGTGGCACGTGAGGTTCGGTCCATGCCCCTCCCTGCCCTTGGTGTCCTGCATTGCTGTGGCACGTGATGTTCAGTCCACGCCCCTCCCTGCCCTTGGTGTCCTGCATTGCTGTGGCACGTGATGTTCAGTCCACGCCCCTCACCTGCCCTCGGTGTTCTGCATTGCGGTGGCACGTGATGTTCACTCCACGCCCCTCCCTGCCCTCGGTGTCCTGCATTGCTGTGGCACGTGATGTTCAGTCCACGCCCCTCACCTGCCCTCGGTGTCCTGCATTGCTGTGGCACTTGATGTTCAGTCCACGCCCCCCCTGCCCTTGGTGTCTTGCATTGCTGTTGCATGTGATGTTCAGTCCACGCTACGACCCCTGCCCTTGGCCTCTCATGTTGCTGGGGTACATGGTGTCCTTCCCATGCCCTATCCTCTACCCTTGTCTCACATTACTGGGGTACTTTGTGTCTAGCCTACAGTGCTGGGGTAACTTTGCCCCAACTTGGAGGAGTTCTTAACAGAACGCTGTACTTCACTCAGACTTCTGTAACTTTTTACCGAATGCCCTCTTTCTGTCCCAGGACCCCATCCAAGACCACATTCTCTTTAGCCATCTGGCCTCCCTTGGCTCCTCAGGGCTGTGACTTCTCCGCAGTCCTTGTGTTTGGTGACCCTGGGAAGTCTGGAGAGCTCTGGTCAGAGCTTAGCAGAAGGTTCTTCATGTGGGTCTGTCTGGGATTTTCCTCGTGCTCGGCCAGGGCTTGTGTTCTTTCAAGGAATCCCACGGAGTGTTGCCTTTGAAGACCCTTGGCAACTCGTGTGGGGACTCAGCTGGGAGAGCCTCAGGTTGCGTGATGGGCTGACTGATAAACAGCAATGTCAACAGCAAACACGTAGAGCTTCCTCTACACCAAGCACCACTGGGATCCATTTTCATTTGGTCTTCATAATTTGATCTTTAAGCACAAAGGACTTATTGTCCTTCATGCCCTGGAAACACATACTTTAGTCACACAGAGGATGAGCGGCCTGCGGAGACACGAGTCTTTCTTCTAAGCACGGGCTTGTGCTTCAGGACATAGCCTAAAAGTAGCAGGAAAATGCAAGCCAATCTGTGGCAGAGTTTATTGCTGAAGGTGATTTTTCTCAATAGATTTGCGTATGCAGGAGTATTTTTTTTCTACTAGAGGTGTTAGCTATTTGACATTTAATTAAAAATATGGACTTTTTCTTGTGAATTCTCAGGTGACTAAATGAATCCAAAGCATTTATTCAATTTTCCTGTGATTCACCTCTGCTTTTCACTCCTCTTGGACCTTGGGGTCACGAGTGTTTGAAAGGGCTCTGCTAGATGTGAAATTTTGCAGGCATGTGAATTTCTTTGTTAGCGTCAATGTGTTCCCTGCAACATACAAATACAAACACACGGAAAACATAATATATAGTTCGAGAACATAAACACATGCATTTTTTACGTAAAGTTAGAACTCTAGAATGCAAATGCTTTTCCCCTCCGGATCATGAGTGCTCGCCTGGTGATCAGGACCTTCATCTTTCTTACTTTGGACATGGCAATGCAGGTGGTTCTACTTTAAGGGTTTGCAGTGGACGTGAACTTGAGGACACACCTGAGGTCCTGGTCAGTACAGGCTGCTGCCTGACGGGCCGCTCTGAAGACAAGCCCCCAGGTGCTCGGGGGCAGCCGAGCTCCTGTGCTCATGGCACAGGGAGAGGCCAGCTCTGGCCCTCTGGGGCACACTGCTCAGGCTCCTATGCCACCTCGGCACCCAGCAATGCACTGCCAGCGTCAGAGCTTTGAGTGTCCCAGCACCTGGACGATAATGTCACTTACAGTGTGGAGACTTTCCACACTGAGTTTCTGCTGATTTATTCAGGAGTACAGAATTGCATTTTGTATGCCTTTCAATGATCCAGTGGTGCTGTTTGTTACTAAGACGGCCCTTGTGATCTTTCACTATGTCATTGAAAATCTTCTATAATATTGAAAAAGAAAGACTGTATTCTTTGTTTTAGTCAGCTATTTTGCCACTGTGACCCAGAGAACAATTTTGGAGGAGGAAACATTTATTTGGCTCCTGGTTTCAGGGATCTCAATCCAAAGACAGCCACATCCTTTGCTCTGGGCCCAGGGTGAGGAAAAGCACCAAGGCCGAAGAGTGGTGGAGGAAAGCAGCTCAGGATGTGGACACGGGGAAGCAGAGAGAGGTTCGCTCACCAGGGACACTTATAAACCTCAGAGTTATACCCCCAATGACCTCTGTCCTCTAGCCACACCCTACGCCCACTGTCCCCACCCACTCAATCCACTCAAGTGGATTAACCCACTGATTAAGTTGAGGCTCTCATAGCCCAATCCATTCACCTCTACACTCGCTTACCTTGTCTCACAAGTGAGCTTCGAGACTACATATCTAAATCTTAAAGTAACACGTCTCTCCTCCTGCCTCCAACGCAGCCTGATACTTACGTACGGAATCGCTGCATCTGACGTCTTTCTGCTCCTTTCTCTATATGGTTGTAGGATCCGTGGAAAGCCACATCCCAGGATGTTGGAGGTTATGCCAGGCCAGACCCTCCCAGCTAAGACAAATCTGAACCCGCAGCTCAAACCAGACCTCTTCAAACCCCATCAGATTAAGAGCAGCAGGGAAATCAGGGCCCGGGGCTCACTAACTGTGGACCCACCACGTAGCTGATCAGCATCTTGAATCAAGTCTCAGCTTTCGCAGGAAGAGCTCTCTGAGGCCCGGGCACTGAGCTCTCCTGGCTGCACCACAGACAGCATTCTGGATTCCAACAGCTCTCGTAAATTACTTGGACAGTGTTAAAACTGAGTTTCAAAGTTAATATGCACCCAGTTTCCACAAGACAAGAAAGACAAGGAGACAAAGGGCTCCCTCCTGTGGGTCCACCGTCCTGAGTCTCTAGATCCAGCACTCTTCAACAAAAAAGAAGGAAAACAGAGAAATCTGCCAATTCCTAGTGAATCTCAGTGCTGCCTTCCCCTTAAAAAGCATCTCATTTTTGGTTTTAGTGAAACAAAGCACATTTATGTGAGAAGCAAATGCAATATGTCACGCATGCCGCAGGATTCCCCCGGAACACATAATTAAGCATGATTACACGTAATTTTAACCAGCAAAGGCCACTTCATAGCAGGGCGCTCTTTCCCAGGGCTACACTATCGATCATGAAAGAGGAGATAGTCACAGGATCCTGTGCTTCTTTCCAAGAGTGCACCAGGCCATGTGCAGTTAGCTTCAGTAATGCCAGCGGCAGGCGCCCTGTCCACAGAGTTCAGGAAGGTCCACGTGCGGCCCCACAGGACAGGGTGGCGGATTAAGAACTAATATGGGGGCGGTGTGATCCACATTGTGCAGGAGAGCTCTGACCCCCACTCTTCCTTCAGCCAGGAGTGGAGCACACTAACCCCAGCACATGTTCACCAGCCCCCACCATCTATGGGAACAATGGCAGCCAGCCACCTCCTCTCTGTCTGGGTCAGTGTGGGTTATAAACCCTGTACCTAGGCAGCAGTCAAGTGGGAGAGGTGGACGCACTGTGGCAGCAAGTAAGGACCTGGCGTGCCACCTCTGGGAGACGTGGCCAGGGAGCTGAGGCCTGTGCTGGTCTGCACAGGAAGGTAGCTTTGAGTGGACTGCATAAGCCTTTGAAATGGTCTGAAAGCAATGCTTTACCAATTAACAGTGTTCCCTGTCAATCACAGGAGAGCTGAGTTGGACAGCTCATGTGTTTGTGGTTAGGTTCTGCTCCAAGATGCAAGATGTCATAATATAAAAAGGGACAGATACGGACAGGTGTCTAATTCTGTTCTCCTTTGTTTTTTAAATAAATTACTTAGGATTTTAGGGTGGGTTGGAGCCCAAGGGGGTAAGAGAAACCTCCACAGGTGCAGATAGTGTTTAAAGAAGTGCTAGCATTTCCTTTATGGCAAAGCGGAAGAAAGCTTGCGGGTGCTCTCAGGTACTTCTCCTGTCGTTGGGAAATACAAAGTAATAGGGAACAGTAAGGAAAGAAATGGGTGCTTCGCTTCAGGAATGGCAGTGGGAAATACGCTGAATGTTGGAAGTGTACTGTGGACCTTTGGTGCACTGTGCTCTTAGCAACAGATGTGCTTGACCTTCAACTGGGCTAGATCCTAATAAATGCATCTTGAATTGAAAGTATGGTAAGACAGAAGTGCATTTGATGCCGTAATAAACCCACGGTAAACTCAGGAAAGCGTAAGCCACTGCAACTTGAGTCCAGATGATCTTGCCTGAACAACAAGGTCATGTCTTCGTGAAACCCCGGAGAGGAGGGGCTGTCAGAGTTGGGGACCCTGCACAGTGATGTGGCTTTCCTCAAAGGCCTTCGGTGGAGAAGATCGTGACAAAGTACACCCCTTGAAATCCAGAGAAAGGCCAGAGCACACTCTGATCAAAATGCAGAGGCCATATTGCTCTGGCACCACCTGTCTTTGACCAACTAGCCAGAAAAAGGAGAGCTGCAGGAAGGGAGGGATGTCTGCCACTGTGCGGGCGCGGGGACAGCCTTGCTCTGCAGCAGCAGCGCTGCCGACGGTGGGCTCAGCTCACTCGGAGGAAGGCCGCTCTCCACCTCGCCACAGAGGACGTGGCAGGAGCTCCATGTATACGGGAGCCAGGGCAGAGTGCGAGGGCCAAGAGCTCCCTAGTACGGGGCAGGGCCACAGCACGGGAATCCCCAGCAGGAGGGCCTGCACACGTGAGCAGCTGGCTTCGGTGTGGCCGACGTTGGGCAAAATGAGTGCAGAGCAGTTTTGTGTCCCAAGCAGTAGCCAGCCTGATGCTCCAGCTCCACGGGAGGTGCCCGACCTTCTGCTGGCTCCGCGTGGCAAGGACCAGTGGACAGCACAGTGAAAGGCTGCAGTCTCAGCCCTCCATGCCGTCTCATCAGCTTTTCCAGGGCTATCACTAAAAAGCCTGTTAGAACAATAACAGAGGAGGACACGTTCATCTGGGGGCTCATGGTTTCAGAGATTTCAGTTCATGGACAGCTGTCTCCATTCCTCGGGGCTCCAGTGAGGCAGGACATCATGGCAGAAGAGGGTGACAGAAGGAAGAGGCTCACATGAGGATCAGGAAGCAGAGAGACTCCACTTGCCAGATACAAATATGTACCCAAAGCCGCGCCCCAGCGCCCACCTCCTCCAGCCTCACCACCTGCCTTCAGTTACCACTCTGTTAATCACAGCGGGGGATTAATCCGCAGATTGGGCGAAGGCTCTCACAACCCAATCCTTTCTCCTCTGGACCTTCTCATGTTGTCTTGCACGTGCGCTTTGGGGGATGCCTGACATCCAAACCATGGCACGAGGCAAGTGGCCGCAACCCTCCGGTGTGAGTGCCCTCTGCACCAGGCCGCCAGCCAGCTCCGTTGCCTGCTTCCCGTCCGTCCTCAGCCCCTCCACCCACACCATTCTTAGCAAACGGCTGGTTCAGGAGACGCTCCTGAAAAGGTGAGGGAGTGAGCTAACAGGCGGGGGCTGCAGAACAGAAGGGAGCCCGGCACCACGACCTGGCTGGTCCCTGCACCTGGACGCACTCCAGGGTTCCCCAAGACCTTGCCAGCACAGTAGCCCTGACGGTGCTGAGAGCCGACTCCCTTTCGGGTGCTTGTCAAGTGCTGCTTCTGGGGCTGGGAGCCCACAGTCCCGACCCAGGAAGACCGGGCCTTCATCCTTCCTGTCCCTCCACAGCACTGTCCTTGGTTCCTGGCACAGCTGTGTCCTGGTCAGTGCTCTTCAGAGAAGCAGAGCCAGTGAGGCCTGTGTGTAGACGTGGAGAGGGGGCTTAGCGTAGGGACCGGCTCAGGCGCTGCAGGAGACCGAAGTCCCACACTGCTCTCTGCAGGACGCAGACCCAGAAAACCTGGTGGCTTAATTAAATCAGCTCAAGGCCTGGAAATCAGCAGCACCAGTGTCGAAGCTCGGGAGAGGTGGATGCCCTGCTCAAGAGGAGAGGAAATTTCGTGAAGTGTGCTGTGTTTTGTCAAATGCTTTTTCTGCATCTCTTGAGATGATCATATGATTCTTGTTTTAAAGTCTACTGATGTGATGCATTACGTTTATTGATTTCCTTGTGTTAACCAACCCTGTATCCCTAGGATGAACCCTGCTTGGTGGTGGTGCACTACCTTATTAATGTGTTTTTGTATGTGACTTTCCAGAATTTTATTGAGAATTTTTTCATCAGGGGCATTGGTCACAAGTTTTCTTTCCTTGATGTGTCTTTGTCTGGTTTTGGCATTAGGGTGATATTATCCTCCTAGAATGAGTTTGGAGAGGTTTCTTCCTTTGCTATTTCATGCAATACTTCAAGGAGTGTTAGTGTTAAGTCTTTGAAGGTCTTGTAGATCTTGGCTGAGAATCCCTCTCATCCTGATCTTTTCTTGATTGGTGGGCTTTTGATGACATTTTCTATTTAGTTATTTTTAATTGATCTGTTTAAATTTTCTATGTCCTCTTGATTCACATTGGGTAGGTCATATCTCTCTCAATGTTTTCAAGATTTTCTATTTTATGAGAGTATAAATTTTCAAAGTAGTTTCTGATTGTCTTCTGTATTTCAGTAGTGCCTGTCATTATATTTTCTTTTCCATCATGTGTTTTAGTAATTTGAGTTTTCTCTTTTTTCTCTTCATGGCTAGGGGTTTATTAAATTTATTTATTTTTTCAAAGAACCAACATTTGGTTTTGTCAATTTTTTGAATTCTTTGGTTTCAATTTCATTGATTTCAGCTCTGATTTTAGTTCTTTCCTGTCTTCTACTATATTGGGTGTGATTTGTTCTTTTTCTAGGGCCTTGAGATGTAATGTCAGGCCATTTATTTGTCGGCTTTCTGTTCTTTTCCTGAATGAGCTCGATGGACTTTCCTCTGGTCACTGCCACCTTCCTCCACTCGCCTGGTCTGTCCTGGCCTCTGTGGCTTGGATGATCCCCGTGCAGATAAGGATGGATCTTATTACCCACTTGACACTTTACCAGCTACCTGGCCATCCCTTAGCCCAGTCACCTTGGGTCAGATGGTGGGTCCATTCCAAGTTTTCTAAGGAATCTCCACACTGCTTTCCAGAGTGGCTGCACTAATTTGCAGCCCCACCAGCAATGTATGAGTGTACCCTTTTTCCCACATTCTTACCAGGAAACCACATTTTGACACAGCTGATATCTCTTTGGGGACAAAGAGGGAATGGCAGGTTGGTGATTTATTAAAACTGTTCTTTAGTTTCTAAAATTTAATTGAATTTTTTTTCTGCAATGTGCACCACCTTCTTTTCTCTGTCCTGACATGCACAAGTGCCCTCAAGTCATGAAAATAAAATCCTTCAAAGTTAACAAGTTAAATAGAATGCGTTTACTGTCCCTGAGTCCATCAAGAGGTGTCTTGGGACTAGCCAAGTTTTATGGCAGAATGAATAAAGTGTAAAGAAGTAACAGTGTTCAGTTCTATGACAGTCCCTAGTCCTTTTGTTTGTTGATGTGATATTTTATCTACCTATGTCAAATTTGCCCTAGTTCTAGTAATACACTTTCTCTAAAATAGCGTGTTCCTTTATTTATCAGGAGTTATTTAATTCCCAAGTTATTCTGAGAAGAATTTTTTTTTCTCTTTTACTTCCTGAAAACTAAGCATAAAGCAGAACATTTAAGCACTGTGCTGGCGAACAATGCCCAAGTTATCAGGGTGGCTTTGTGTTTGGGAGATTCTTTTGTTTTCACTGAAATGCTGTTTTTGGTGGGATTGAATTCCAGTTTTCGTTCCTCCAACACTTTGTGGCAGACACTGTGAATCGGCTCTTCGGATAACATTCACAAAAAGCAGAGAGACTTCCCCTCGTTCTTCTCTCCCGTCTCTGCAGAGCTCTGATACTGCTTCTCCAGGACCCTTAAGGGTAGGAAGGACCAGGAAAGGCCTCTGTCGACAGTGGTATCTCAACAGAGTTGCTGGATGGGGCCTCTGGAAAGGTGCTTTCTTAAAACCTTTTTCTGCGTGTGGGCGTTGGGGATAGAGCCCGAGGCCTTTGCTGACCTACATCCCTCGCCCAGGGTTTTGAAACCAAAACAGAGCAAGACACACGCAGCTGGAGAGGAAGATAGGTGCCTATTTCTAAGTGGAAGGATCCTGACGGAGAAGGCCTTGGCCTTGTGACCCCAGCCCTGATATTCTGAAAAAGGCAAAACGAGAAAACTAGGGAGACAGCAAGAGTCTCAGTGGCTACCAAGGGCTTTGGGGAGGGGAGAGGAGGGAGGGAGGGAGGGCGAAAATCAAATGCATCCCAGAGGATTTTTAGGGCAGCAAACAGCCCCATGTGATATCGGAATGATGGACACACGTCACACGTCACACATTTGTTCAGTCAGACAACACCGACACTTAAAGGCCAGACCTGGCCACCACCATCTGTGCTCAGAAAGTTCTCCTGCAACTTTCCTTCCATCCAGCAGCCATGCTCCTGGGTACCTCCCCAAAGGAGGAGAAAACTTATGTCTACCCAAGGACCACCTGAGAGCGTTTAGAGCAGCTGATACGGTGTAGATCTGAGGTGTCCCACAAAAGCTCGTGTGTGAAAGAATGCAAGATGATTCGAGGTAAAATGATAGATGATGAGATTGTAACCCAATCAGAACTTTAACCACGGATAGGGATGAACTGGACGGTAACTGCAGGTGGGCTGGGTGTGGCTGCAGGAGGTAGGCCACGGGGGACGTGCCTTTGGGGTTTATATTTTGTCCCTGGTGAGCACAGCTCTCTCCACCGCCTGATGCCATGTCCTGAGCTGCTGTCTTCTTCCACGTCCTTCCGCCATGTGCTCTGCCTCATCTTGAGCCAGAGCATTGGAGCCGACTGTCTATAAAGTCAAACCTCTGAAACCATGAGCCAAATGAATTTTTCCTTTTCTAAAATTGTTCTTGTCAGGTCTTTTGGTCACAGTGGTGGAAAAGTTGCCTGGAACGGCAGCTTTATTTATAACTGCCAAAATTTGGAGGCAACCAAGATGTTCTTTAGTAGGTGGTGGATAAGTAAACTGTAGTTTGTCCCGACAGTGGAACATTATTCAGCACTAAAATAAAATGCTCTATCAACCCAAGGAAAGACACAGAGGAAACTTTGGAAGAAGCCAGTCCAAAAAGGTGGCACACCATAGGTGGCTCTGGGAAAGGCGGAGCTGCAGAGAGGGAGACGAGTGGGTCCCAGGGCTGGGGGCAGGGTAAGTAGGTGGACCACAGGAGGCCTGCTCTCTGCACGACGCTGGGGTGGTCGACACGAATCACTGTGCATTCGTCCAAACTTGTAGAATGTCAGCCTCCAAGAGTGAGCCTCACGTAGGCTGTGAGCTCTGGTGACAGTGATGTGTTCGTGTGGCTGGTTCACTTGCTCCTGCAAAACACGGATGGGTCAGGGTAGAGGTGGGGACTCTACTCTCTGCTCAATTTTACTGCCACCATGATCCCAAAAGAATACAGCTAAAAAAGGCAGTCCAGCAAAATAAATATGCAAGAGATGAAGTGAGTTAGGGTATATTGAGACCTGCTCACCTGCCCGTGGGGGTCCTGGACTGTGGGCCTTCTTCCCACCCTAAGCCCAGTGGCTTCTCCGTGGCGGGAGGCCGCAGCTGTCCCACACTGTTGAGAGAGGGAAACGACGTACTCTTATTTGTTCATAGACCTTTGTGCTGTTTGACTAGCAGCCAAGTGCAATGCTGATACCTATAGGAAATAAAAGTGAGGATTTTTAGTGACATGTTTACTGTGACCTATAAAAAAAAGAATTGCTTAGCTTATGAGATTACTTAGCTGTTTTGTACTAGTATAATTTATTGGTGTATTTATTGCACACTTTGAAGAATCTAATCATTCCTAAGTGATTATTTTTGAGTGGGAATGTATAATAAATTCACTTTGGTGTCTCCATTTATACATAAATCTTTGCTTTAGTCCAAATTAGGCACAGTAATTGGGAAATTACTCAGGCTTCCTTTGATATTGTACTCATTACGTGTATCACATTTGCTACCAGAGGTTAGCCAACAGTGTTTTTGTTATTGTTGCTGGTTTTCTCTCTCTTTCTTTAGGAATTTCTCTCCACAGAAATTCCTAGTCCAGTGCTCACATAGTCTGGGCAAAGACTTGGGTGGAAGGGGTTAAATTCTGCTTCTTGTCATCTGGTGGCCACATAAGCCTCCTCTGCCTGTTGCCTGTGGCCCAGTGGGAAGGACCCCTTCCAGGGCTGCCCTGGGGCTGCGAATGGACAGATAGACGTCCTCAGCATGGACCCTGCAGCTGCTCCTCTTCCCCCTTGGGTCAGGACCCTCTTGCCCTGAGTTTGTCCATCTAGGCTGGCAGCTGTCTCCTCCCTCTTGCCAGTCTCATTCTTCCAAGTGGCCTGGTGGCTGGTTTGGGGGACACTGTACAGGTAGACCCTGACCACTGAGTGGCCGGGGGAGGGCCTGGTGATCCTGGCGTGTTGGCTAGACAGGAGCCGGTGGACTCAGACGTGCAGGGTGAGGCGGGAGGGGCCTGTTGAGTGCTGGGAGGAAACACAGTGTCCATCTCTCACCCCCACCCTTTCACTCAGAGGAAGGTGGCCGTAGAGTGGAGGGCTGTTCCCTGAGCCCCTTTGGCTGAGTGCTGGGATCACACAGGCCGATGGCACGCAAGGATGGGTAACAGCAGTTTCCCACCAGCGACCTGCCTCCCAGGGAGGCTGCGTGCCTTAAGGTGTCACAAGATGCACTGTCCCAATAAGCATCAGAGGTCTGGGCGTATTTGAGTGGAATTGTGTTTCATGGATCAAGACTCATCAATCATCTGCTATTCCTTAGTTACCCTAATGTTTTAAAGCGTTTCTCAGGGCCGTGCATCCGGATCCCCAGGGTGACCCAGTGACATGGGCCTGCTGTGTCTTCTAGCACTCATCATGTCTGCTGTTCCATTTGGGGAATATCCATTCCCTCCAGGAAGACCACGTAAGCATCCAAGAGGCAGGCGTTCCCTGGCAGACTCCACCACCAAGCCACCAGCTGCACATGTCCTAGACCAGGACAGTTTAGCAAGATGCTCAGGAACAGGAAGAGAATAGAGAACCTATTCTTTTACAATTTAAACATCTGTTAGCATAGAATAAAATATCAAATAAAAATTAAATTCATCAGAGATGATTGGCAAGGCGCATGTCATCCTAATAAAAATGCTTACATGTATACTTTTAAGATATTCAAAAGTAAATGGTCCACGATACTTATCCTGCCCTCCCAGCTACTCCAAAGGATTGTAATTTCCAGGTCACCCTGAGAACATAATGAGACCCTGTCTCAAAATGAAAACTAACAGGTCTGGAGATACAGCTCTGTGGTAGAGAACCCATGGATTCAATCCCTAGTGCCAAAAAAAAAAAAAAATGAAAGAAAAAAATAGAAAGAAGGAAAACTGAAGCAGTGGCAGGGAATCCAGCTGAGGGCAATACCACCCTCGGGGGAAATTTTGAAATCTCTAACTTTTGTCACCACTCTTGTGGATGACAGTAGCATTTTGCATATAAGGGGAGGTAACAGATCAAGATGTCCCAAGGACCCCTCCCAGGTGAAGCCTCACGGGCACAGTCATGGAATCCTTTCACCCACATGTGACTGAAGGCAAAAGCCACGTGAAATCTCCACCCAGTGACTTCCACACGTATCAACAACTGGCAGTGGTTGGCCTGGTTGTGCCCGGCAGGTGCAGGTCTGTTCCAGGCTGCAGGATGAGGGACCTGGCACCTTTGGGGCAGTGACCAGCTACAAGATCACTGACCCTCAGCAGAGACACAGAAAGACCCTCTCCTGCAGCCTTGCCGTTGTCTAGCTACAAGCGTGTTATTTCTGAGAGCTCTTTGGAGAGTAATGTTGTTAGCAAACAACTGCCACAATTTATTTCATTGTAAGTAGAAATTGAGGACTGGGCATCAGAAAATTTTAAAAAAGGGCCAAGCTTTGCTGGAAACACAGCCATGGCCCACATAATGCCTCAGAAGAGCAGAAGGGCCAAGGGGACATCGTGAGGGACACCATGGGAGGGAGGCCTGCGTGCAGACAGCCCCTCCAGGGTCTCTGGTCCAGGCCTGCCAGCACCACACCAGTCCCTCTGACAGTCCCTGCCAACTCTTAAATGTCCCACCTCCTTTCAGCTCCATTACTGGGACCACATCTCAGTGTGCACTTTGGAAGGACAAACTATGGCCATTGCTAATAAAATGTAAATTTGGATTTGCTGCTGGCTTCCCCAAGCCCTTGCAGAATTTGAGAAGAAAAACTAATAGGTAATCAAATAAATACTCATATGAATGAACGGATGAGGTGATGAATAAATAAATAAATCCAAACGCCTAAAAAGCCCTAAAACAGAAAACCCCAGTGGGTCTCTCCTGGGCTGTGGGTCCCCAGGAGCCATGCTGGGTTTGGGGGGACTCGGGCCACACCTCCAGGTGGCCTGACCTCTCCCTCAGGGCGTCCGTGCTTCCTGTGTCCCAGCTCTGTGCTCCTTCAGGGGAGCCTCGTGGGACCCACATGCACCGTCTGGTTCTTGACCTCCCTCCGGGGACGGGAAGCCTCCCGAGAACACGGCCGTCCGGCTCCCCCACCAACCCTGCTGCCCAGCAGAGGAGCCGGCGCGCACGCTCTCGAAAGCACTGGAAACCGCTCAGTACGGAGCAGGTCTTGGCCGGTACGCCCCGGGCCGTGGCTGCCGACCGAGCAGAGTGAAGCCTGCGTCCACATCCCACTGCGGTGATGGGTTGATGAAGGGCGGCTTCTTTCTGTGCATTTTCTTTTCTGAAAACCCTAAATATACGCTTCCACAATCAGTGTTCCCACGTACTCACATTGTCGGACGTGTGGATGTATTCATGCCACATAAACACATACATGATTAATTACAGATCAACATATGTACCTTTCCATTTATGTTATTTATATGCAATACTTTCTTTTCTTCTAAGGCCTTAACTTGGAAAATTGAATTTGCTCTGTTCTATTACAAAGCCTACGCGTGGTCTTCTAATATCATTGTGAAAACTATTTGACAAACTTGCTCTCCTTTAATCCTTGGGACAGTGATTTCTTTTTATTTAAGTCTTAGTTTTCTGACTGTTAATGTGCAAAGGGTCACTGTGAAATAAAGGCTTAACAGGTCAACACACGATGAACGCTGGCGTCCATTCCTGGCAGTCTGCACGTAGGTCGCGCTGACTTGAGCAGGCGGCACGGGCAGGGCTGCAGAGCGAGCGCACACGAGCCACACGGTTCAGTGCAGCGATGGCAGACGCAGGCTGGAGGGGCCGTGAAGACGCACGTGTTAGCGTCGACCCGTGTGCCACCGGCATGTCTGTGTGGCACGTGCGTCTTCAGGACAGCCACTTAAGTGGCCTCCTCTCACAAGCAACTCGCAGTGTCTTCTGGCTTCTGCCATGGTTCCATAAATTGAGTGTCTTTTTGAGATCATTTGTGAAAATGGCGTTCAGGCCAGCAAAAAGAAGCCGCCGAAGTGCGAGGTAACAATGTTCGTTGTATGATTTTAATGGCTCATTTGTTTTCCGACTTCCAGAAATCGAAAAGGGAGGCTGTGGGGACCCCGGTGTCCCCGCCTATGGGAAGCGGCTGGGCAGCAGCTTTCTGCACGGAGACACGCTCACCTTTGAGTGCCAGGCGGCCTTCGAGCTGGTGGGGGAGAGAGTCATCACCTGCCAGCAGAACAACCAGTGGTCGGGCAACAAGCCCAGCTGCGTGTGTGAGTGCCTGTCCTGTGTGGCCCAGGGGCAGAGCAGGGGAGGCAATGCCCAAGGGGAGACATGTGCCCAAGAGGCATTCCCAAACACCAGCTTTCTAGCTTCCCCATTAAAGCGAGATCTGTACCGAGCCCTTTGTACTACAAGGGCTGTAACTTGCCATTGTCTCCCTTGAGAGTTCCTGACAGGTGCTGAGTCAGGCTCAGGTGCAGCAATGAGACTCTAGGATTCTATTAACCAGCTTTTCATGGCTGTGACAAAATACCTGAGACATTCAACCTAGGGAGGAGAAACAGTTTCAGATGTTTTAGTCCAAGGTTGGCTGGCTTCATTGCTGTGTACCTGAGGCAAGGTCGAACATTATGGTGGTGGGAAGGTGTGGTGGTGAAGGGTATCTACCTCATGATGGAGGAAGGGGCGGGGAGGAAGGGTCCAGGGACAAAATAGATCCTCCATGTCACCTGTCAGAACCCTCCTTCTCCATTGAGGCCCCACCTCCTCGGATATTAGTCACCTCCCACAGCGACACCAGCTGACACTACACTGTCAACACATGAGCCTTTGGGACATTTAGACCCAAAGCACAGCCGATTAAAAGTTTTTAAATTGATGAATGAACATAGCAGTGGCTGGAGAGTAGAATGGGATCACGTGGAGAAATACACAAAACTTCCAGAACAGAAAGCAGGTGCTTATGATCCATGCAAAGCACACGTTCTTGAAAGTAAAATATCCAGAGGAGTCTCATGTTGCCCAACTGCAGCACCATCTGATTTTCTCATTACTTATTGTTAATCTTTGCCCACAACTAAAAAGAATTTAATAAATAACTTGAAAAAGTACACTTTAAAGGAAAAAGAGCAAAAGTTATCACAGAAGAGCAGAGCACAAGGCTCCTCAGACACAAACGTACAATTTCATGCTCATGTTTCCTCTGGAGGCAGAAAGTCTTAACTAGAAATTATAGCATTTAGCTCATGCTCTTAACCAACTGGAGGGGACCATGTGTATTTTAAAGCCTCTCTGGATTACACAAAGTCCCTGGCTGTGCGGACAAGGTAATGGAACATGCCGCCTGCAGTTTGAAGGAGAAAACATTGTGGTCCGGGAGCTGGTTTTACAGTGGCTGGCCGCGCGGCCACCTGCAGGCCTGAGTCACCCGCCCCTTCTCCGCAGGCAGGTCCAGGGGGTCCCGGGGGCGGTTCTCTGGGGCATGCAGACCTGTTTGCAAACATATTCCTGTCTCCACAGTCTCATGTTTCTTCAACTTCACGGCATCGTCTGGGATCATTCTTTCCCCAAACTATCCAGAGGAATATGGCAACAACATGAATTGCGTCTGGCTGATTATATCTGAGCCAGGAAGCAGAATTCACCTCATCTTCAATGATTTTGACGTGGAGCCTCAGTTTGACTTTCTGGCGGTCAAAGACGATGGGATTTCTGATATAACCGTCCTTGGTACTTTCTCTGGCAATGAGGTGCCTGCCCAGCTGGCCAGCAGTGGGCACATAGTGCGCCTGGAATTCCAGTCAGACCACTCCACCACGGGCAGAGGGTTCAACATCACGTACACCAGTAAGTGAGCTCCTGCCCGCGTTTTGATCACGCGCACCCGAAGCTGGAGGTCCAGGCCAAACCTTAGAAGCTCTGTGATCATTATCAAACCAAGAGTAGCAAAATGTCATAACGTTGCTCTGGTGACCAAACCAAATTCACCACTGTATCTAGGTTAGACTCTGTCACCCCAGAGCAGGTGCTGGTTCCCACATCCGGCTCTCCTCTCGATTTTCCAAGCCTCCATCTTTCCATCCTTCCTTCCATCCACCCATCCATGCATCCTCCTCAGGACAACAGCATGATAAGGAGGATGGACGTGCTAGAGGGTGGGAGCCAGAACACCAGCACTTGGAGGTGTGGGTGGGTTTGAGAAGATAGCTCTTTGGCTCAGATCCCTGTTTGCAACACAGATTGTAGAGAAGAACATCTACATAAGTGCCTTCTAGAGACTAGAATGAAACAATAAGTGTGAGCAATACTAAGTTGTGTCTTCTGACTGCTTCTCTTAGGTTCTGTATTTAGCATCTGGCCCTAATTATTTAGTACTACAGGAGCTCTAGAATCTTGCCTTAAAATCACTCACTTTGTAAATAAAGATCACTCGCTTGTTTCATCGGGAGCGTCCCCCTGGGGGAGGAAACCGGCCTTGGCCGACCCTGCCTGGATGAGAGGGGCCCTGAGCCCCAGCTCCTCCCACACCAGAGTCCGGCCTCTTATCAGAGCACAGCAGGAGTGTCCTCCAGGCCAAAGTGCTGCCTGGGTGACAGCCACACCCACCATCTCTGTGCCCTCCCTTGCAGATAGTAACGCCCTGCTTACTCGTGTGTTTATTTATCTGTGGATGATGTAACTGAAATTTGGGGAAAAGCTGCTTTATAAATGGGTTCCGTTTCCTTCTTTTTTAATACACGTAACTGAAATTCGAGCTTCTCTGTTCCACTTATTTCTCTCTTTTCTTCGCCAGCGTTTGGTCAGAATGAGTGTCACGATCCCGGCATTCCCATCAACGGGAGGCGTTTTGGCGACAGGTTTCTGCTTGGGAGTTCCGTGTCCTTCCACTGCGACGACGGCTTTGTCAAGACGCAGGGGTCGGAGTCCATTACCTGCATCCTGCAGGACGGGAACGTGGTCTGGAGTGCCGCCGTCCCTCGCTGTGAAGGTGGGTCCCGTCCTCAGCCTCCCTGGCCTCTGCAACCGGCCACTACCTTGAAACAAGCTGGGTCAGCAGCTTTCTAGAATGCCAGAGCAAGGAACCTCCAGAGGGTCTTGAGCTCAGCAAGTCAACCTCACCGTCCCAGAAGTCCTCGGCCAGGGGGCTTCCTCAGAATCTCCCAGGGAGGGTGGGTCCCAGGCACCCCCAGCTCCGGTGGTCCTCAGCCTTAGCGCGTCACATGCTCAGCCACATGCTCCTGAGGAGCTCCTGTGCGCACACTCATCTCTGTGACCGTGCTGCTCCCCGGCGTGAGGACAGTTGTGTTGGAGGATGTCCTCTCGTCCCGTAATGTCCCACTTAACTCAGTTAATTACACGTGCATGCTCCTGTCCCCAAACACCATCATGGGCTGTGGGGAGAGGCTGGGCCACTGATGCAGGAACCGGGGGCTCAATCCGACCCATGACAGCAGTATGGTTTCAGTTAACGATTTGCTTCCTTCCTCATAGCTCACATAAATCAGACCTAATTTTCTTCTTGATACTCCTGGTCTGCCTACCTGTACTAAGACCAGAGGTAATAAGACCATGACCTTCAATTGTTGCTCAGTGTAAACACGTTTGCCTCAGACACAAGCACGCATCCTCCCCGTCTTAAGAGTTCACTCACAATGAGCTAAGGAACTTTTTCTTTTTAAAGTTATCTCTGGTGAATCCCTACGATACGCACACTAACAAACAAAAGTAGCATGCCACCCTGATCTCGAGCATCGCCAAGGTATTAAACAAGTTGAGGATGTGAACTGTGGTAAGTGTGGAGAAGACTGGCATTTCTTGGCCCTGCATTGAGGATATGAAATTCATACTGAGTCTCAGCATTTTTCTTGTCTTTTGAGCCCCAGCTTACATGTTAGGGTTAGTATCATGAAACAGTTGAGCAAGTATGACAAGTGCTTTTTGCAGGACTAGTCTAAACAGTTAAGAGTCGGAAACAACGACACGTCACAGCAGGGAGCTGGCTGAGTAAGTCAAAACACAGACCTACTCCATGGTGTCACACGCCATTAACAAAGGCCACAGGGTCACAGAGATCCTGAGTCGCTACCGTGCGAGAGGCCAGGGGTACAAGCACATGTGTTTGCAGGTGTTTGAGCCGTAAGCCTGCTGGGCACTAAAATGTCAATCATGGCTTGAAGGATTGTTTTCCTCTTGGTTTTCTTTGATTTGCCCAGTTGTCTGAAGTCAACATGTTTCTTTTTAACACGTAAATAGGAAATAAACAGGCTAGCTGAGGGGACTCTCCTGCTGGGGTGCTTCGGTGGGATACCAACAAACCCTCAGCTCCGAGAGGTCGGTGCAGAACCCAGCTCCAGCCTGTGGTGAGACCGAGCTCCCGCAGGACCCAGCCAGGGCCACCCGCCTCGTCCTGCTTGAGCAACCTGCCGGGTGGCCTGCCACTTCCAGGAGACACTTCAGCCAGCCCTACTGTCCTTCTTTCCTAAACTGTTAGGACAATTTGGTGGACTCTGGGCACCATCGTGGGTGGAACCCGGATACACTGAAGGATACACAGCATGACTTTTACTTCACTCTACCTTGATCATTTATTTTAAACATGTATCTTTATGTGTTATATTTATAAACTGTTAACAATGGGTCGTTTTCAAGCCTTTATAATTGAGTGAATGTACACGCGTGGCATGTTCATGCGTGTCACAGGAACGGTGTTGCAGCTGATCTTGCCTGAACGCTGCCCTCGCCCCGCAGACCCCAGCTTGCCTTCAGGCATGAAGACGTTCTTGAGCAGGACTTTGACGTGAACAGGCTCTGGACCCTCCTCCTCGCCCACAAACATGCCGGCTGTCTCTGTGCCCATTATCCACAGTAGCTGTGGGCAGAGGCATCACAGCTGAGGCTGGGCCTGTTCCTGAGCACCCCAGTAAAGAGAGGGCCCTGTGAGCGCAGGTAGTCGCAGGACACAGATGAGGAAACCAGGACATGAACCTGAGCGGAGGGCTCTGCATTCTCCGGGTGCTAAGAGGAGCCCCCACCAGGTGAAGCTAAAGGCAAACTCCAGCTATAGGCCGGTAACAAAGAAAACCCTTAACAGAAAGGAGGAATTCCTGGTGGAAGACTCTAGAAGTTCTTCTGCCCCACCAAACTCAATCACTGTTCATTAGCTGGGTCTCGGGGAAGGCAGGGCCATGTGCTCTGGTGGCAGGGTCTACGAGGTCGCCATCAATGGCCTGCTGGAAAGAAATGGTCCAGCTCCAGAGGCAAAGTCCAGGGGCAGCAAAGGACAGCAGCGAACTGGACTGAAGAGGGGTGCACACTCCTCAGGTCCCCCTAGAGGTCTCGGGGTCACGGTTTCTCTCCAGCAGACTTTGTAGAAATCAATTAAATAATTGGTCAAAATTGAGTCTTAACAAGTTAAAATGAAGGCAGACTACTTCCCTAACGACATTCCAATTGAGATGCAGATCTATGGCAAAGCAGGACCACAAGCACACATCTTAACCCCAGATGTCCTCTCTCAGTGAACAGTGTGTTCTGAAGAGGAACTCAGAGTTCAGATGCTGCACTGCCTGCAAGTCGTGCGAAGGGAGACCTTCCACTAACAGCAAAGTGGGGCAGCCTGGAGCACAGGATCAGGACACAGGAACTCGGAGCCAGGAGTAAAAGGTGCAGACGGAGATGCATTCACGT
This sequence comes from Sciurus vulgaris, assembly GCF_902686455.1. Classification (NCBI taxonomy): domain Eukaryota; kingdom Metazoa; phylum Chordata; class Mammalia; order Rodentia; family Sciuridae; genus Sciurus; species Sciurus vulgaris. Next base: position 2,354,950 of record NC_136465.1, on the reverse strand, counting down.
AGTATGAACTCACGCTCTTGGGCTCTTTTCTAGCAGCGGTGGTAGACGGACCCTGAGATTCTGACAGGAGGGACCAGGAGAGGAGACAGGTCCACACTGTTGGGAGCCTTGGAGAAGCGGTCATCACGGAAATAACACAGCTTCACATGAGCAATGGTGGTCGCACAGCAGCCCGTGTTGGCTGAGAAGCGTGACGTTTACTCTGGCCGAATCACTGGAGCTCACACACCAGGGCGACCCGGACATGGTGGCAGAGTCTGTGGCCTCAAGGGGTCTGTTCTACCTCCGACCTGCTCTCATCCTTCAGCACAGCTCCGTGACGTCTCTAAAAACACAAGCTATCAAGTGACACTTGGTACACATGTAAGAAGGTCTCCCAGTTGCAAGAACTTCGAAGTTCTCTATTTGCCATGTGCCTTTCACATGTCGTGTCTTAGTTAATTCAACATGAAATACGTACAATCAATACATTTAGTTTTACTGCAGCTATGGCCAAATGTGATGTGCTACATCACTTTGAGAAGCACAGGAATTAAATTCTGCATCCTATGCAACATATTACATGGCCATATAATTCATATGCCATTAATGTGAATTTAAGAACTTAGAAAAATAGTTCACATTAATTAGCAAGAAGCAGTTGTTTTAAAAATAATTACATGAAGTTCAGTTTCCTTCAGAAAATCAGTTTTATAAAAATGACTGATTTGTACTATATTCTAATTACAGAAATCAAACATGGTTCACGTAACTACGTATCACAGCTTATTTGGAAGAGAGTCGTGAAAAAATAATATATCATTGGCCCCATAACTAATATATCTTTTAGTTTCTATACTCTATTCTGAATAAAATTTTTCATTTATTAAAGTTAGAATATAGCCAGGCAGGGTGGCACATGCCTGTAATTCCAGTGGCTCGTGCAGCTGAGGCAGGAGGATCACAAGTTTGAGGCCAGCCTCAGCAACTTAGGGAGGCCCTAAGCAACTTAGTGATACCCTGTTTCAAAGTAAAGAATAAAAAGGTCTGGGGATGTGATTCAGTGGTTAAACAACCTGGGGTTCAAACCCCAGCACAAAAACAAAAATGTTACTTGAAATGTATTTGTGAATTTCAGTCTTTAGTCATGTTCTTCCCATAATCACTTACTTTGTTCCTGGTTTTGTGTTATAAATGAAGTTCCTCTGATCTTATCTACATATTTTTTTTGTCAGGGGGCTAGGACATCAAACTCTGGGTGGAAGGGTAAAGATGTTTTCAGCATTTCATTACATATGGTCATTTTTCCACAAAAGGAATAGCATTCCTAAAGGATATGTATGTTTTAAACTGCATACATTTCCACACCTCGTGGCCTCTGTGTTCACAGAGAAGATCACTATGGCAAAGAACCTGGATACAGAATGCGCAGAATCGGAAGACTTGGGGGCCAGGTGGAGGCTTGTTCTTCACTGCAGTGTTCGTGGTTGGGACACTGTTGTTTGAGGACCTTTAGGTGACACAAAATTCGCACAGCCCGGGGACATATTTCTTAAAACTCCCTTTCCTTTTGTAATTAGAGAGCACAGTTTGTCACTCACTCTTCAGAAGAATAGGCACAGTCTCATTCTGTGCTTACCAAGTTTCACACTTTTGTTTTCAGGATACACCGACAATTTAAGATCCAGTGTGGCAACTCATTTTAGCAAAACGAACACAACCCAGAGTGAATACACACACACACACACCAGCTCACACGTCTCGGGTGCTGCATAGCTAGGTGTAAGGTAATTTCATCCTCAGTGGACGCTCGCTGAATTCCTAATTTGTGTGAGATGTGCTAAGAGTGGCATGTACGGGGGTTCCTGAGGACTGGACCAGCCGCTCACGGGTAGATCGTGGAGGGCTGCCGAGAGCTGAGGGCAGACACCCCTGTGCGATGCCTGGGCCTTACTTTCAGGAAACTCACAGCCTTCTTGGCAATAGGCGCTGCTTTCATACCTGGAAATACTGAATCCATGCCCAGAAAAGCAGCCCGATTCCATGGCAACACTGCTGTGGCATCTCCTCCCACACTGACTGATGGTGTGTGTCTTCCTCTAGCCCCGTGTGGTGGACATCTGACAGCCTCGAGTGGGGTCATTTTGCCTCCCGGATGGCCAGGATATTATAAAGACTCTTTGAATTGCGAATGGATCATTGAAGCAAAACCGGGACATTCTATCAAAATAACTTTTGACAGGTAAGATGAGCCTTTTCCTTCATCTGGTCCTGGGACCCATATCTGTTCCGTGTTTTAAATCAGTGGGTCTCAAAACTTTCTAGGATGACAGTTCCTTAGTCTTGCAAAGGGACTTACCCAACAGGCGCAGTCAATGGGCGCATCCGTGCTGTTCCTCCTGAGCATCAGCCTTCCACCTAAGCTGACAGTTGGGCTGCTGTGGACAGAGGAGGTGGCTGGGCGACCGTCCCCCCACCCCTGGGGCTGATCCCGGAGTCTTCCCTGGGTGACTGACTCCCAGCAGAACCTGGATCCTGTCCTGCAGCTGGCGCCTGCAGGGGCGTAAGTTCTGCCAGGTACTTGGTGGCACAGGACCCAGCCCCTGTCCCTCTGGTGCCTTCTGTGCCCTCTGGGGCAGCACAGAAAAGGTCTCTCCAGTTCTGGTGTCAGCTGTCAATAACTGGAGACTATTGAATGTCCAGAGTGGATCACAGGGCAAGTGCAGCAGATGAGTTGTCTGTCATTGCCCAGGAAAATGTTGTCACTGGAGCACAGTGTGGCTTTGCTCCTCGATGATGGATTTGATAGCCTGCTAAAGTGAGCATGCTATTTGGGCACTAGGTGATAAGGTGTTTTCCCATTTCACTCAACACTGATATCGATTTGATGATTAAAAACTAAAACTGGCTTGGAAGAAGCCCTAGGCATTGAAATCCAGAGAAGGACCTTTGGTAGAGTTCTGAGCTCACGCCCCTGAGTGCTATCCTGCTTCTCTCATGACGTCCTTCTGGGCCACAGTGCATTCAGAGTTTTTGCATCCAGAATATTTTAGTGTCTCAAGGTAGATGCACTTCATGACATTATTCGTGTTTTGTTTTCCAGTAATTTTTTAAGAAGTTGAGGTCAGTATAGGAAAGATGGAGTGGTAGTTGTGCCGTCTTTGTTGTTATTATCCATGTTGGATAATAATAACCAGTAGGTTAACCCTTTGAAATAAGGAAAGAAGTTGGTTCGTATATTTTAAGAGAGGATTCCTGCAAATAACATTAAACATTTGAAAAGCAGTATCTCAATAAATATTCAGAAAATCAGGTTTGGTTGCATACAAGTGTTTACACTGCTCCACAGGGGCTGGTGAAGGAAGCATAGCAGGCGGCAGGCCAGACAACCCTTCAGTACAAACTGTGGCCTTGCTTTCTCAGCACGGTCTCTCAGCGCTCGGGGCCAGCTGCCTGGAGCAAGCCTAGCGCGGTGTCCCCAGCGTGGTCCACTCAGTTATTCCAGTGCAATGTCTCGGCAACATCTGTGCGTAAGGACCTAAGTTTCTGATATTTCGAGCCTCAGGGGCGACCACCACAGACACATTGCCCAGCCCCTCAAGGATGAGCCGCCCAGTGTGTGGACTTGCACTCTGGCCAGGCAGAGCCCTCTTGGTGGGCTTGCTTGTCCGTATGCTTTTCAATTCCAGGAGGGTGACTTTGTCAGCAGTGTGAGTCAGGCCACAGGCCCCTGGGAGTGCTCGGGTTCTCTGCTCTGAGGTTCCGAGGTCACAAAGCTGCCGAGAGGCGCACTTTACCGGCCCTGCAGGAGAGGAAAGCTTGAATATGAACACCAACCACGCGAAGGCTTGCACACTTGTCAGTCTTCTGGAGTTTGAGCTCAAGCATCTGAGGAATCATAATCTTAAGGGCACCAGCTGGTCCCAAATGCTCCGGCCTGTGATGCTCTTCTGGTCTGGCCATGTGATTCAGGGTTGTCTTGTGGAAGAGCAGGTTCCAGCCCACCTCCTGGAGGGAATATGCTCTTAGTGTGCACTTTCACTCGGGCAAGCTTTCCCAGTTCCATGATAAACAGGGCAGAACCTTTGGCTTAACGTCATTTTTGCTGCTGTGTGCAATGCCACTAAGGTAGCTTCCTGTCGCCCCGTTGATTTCCTGTTCACCAGCAATACCCAGGGCCGGGCGTGGGGAATAGTGGCGCAGGCTTCTGAGGATTCGTTGGCTCACATTTCTGAGTGAGTCAGAGGCTTATGAGCCTTCAGCTGCTCCCTGAGAGGAAAACCACACACTTGGAAATCAGGTTAGCTCTTGGAGGACTAGACAGGCCATTTAGAAAATTGCCTCCGTGCCTGGAACGGTACCAGCATCACGTCAAAGGGGACCCAAGTGGCTGTGACTTTATATAAATGCAACTGCAGCCAGAGCCTCTGGAAGCACAAGAGAGTGGAGCATTTCTTGGAAGCTGTTCTCACTTTTTCAAGTCACTAAAGTTACCTTTTAGTTTCTGAAGTAGTTCAGCCTTAGTCCCGTGTCCTGTTAATGCCACTTAAAAACACACCAGACTCTGTTCTGGAAAGGGACCCAAATGCTGTGTGCTTTGAATCCCTTTTTCCTTTAGGAGATCATTTCACTTGAGTGTCTATTCCAAGGTGTCGGTGATCATGTCAAACAGGGAATTGTGGAAACACTCTTAAAATGCAAAAGCATGGATCGCTCTCTAATTGACAATTACCTGTCTGTTCACCTAATGAAACAATCTCACTCGTGGGATCTCTTTTATCAGAAGTGAAGAATAACCTTCATTTATATCTGTCATGTTACAAGGTTGAGCGTTACGCAAGATTGCGGGGGTTAGTGTCCCGTTTCTTCCAGAAAAACACACTCATTCTTAAATCCACGTTTATAGGTGTGTATTTATGTACGTATGCAGGTATGTGTGCATACATGCAAGTACACATGTAATTGTAGGCATTTTATTCACGTTGATGTGTATGGGGTTTCAGTTAATGGGCGAGGGAGCCAGGAGAGGTGTGTGAGTAACGGGCCTGAACAGCTTTCTGACCTGCTGCTCGTGTGCAGATTCCAGACGGAAGTCAATTACGACACTCTGGAAGTCAGGGACGGGCCCAGCAGCTCGTCCCCACTGGTGGGGGAGTACCACGGCACGCAGGCGCCCCAGTTCCTGGTCAGCACCGGCAGCTTCCTGTACCTGCTCTTCACCACCGACAGCAGCCGCTCCAGCGTGGGCTTCCTCATCCACTATGAGAGTAAGTGCCTCCCTGGGCGCAGGCGCACGCCCTGCCTTCCGGCCTGCAGACCAGCGGGCTGGCGGGGTGACTGTCGGGCAGTGTCAAGCCGTCTGCGCAAGTCTAAGGACTCTGTGGCGCACCTTGGGGTCTCTCCTTTACACTCCCCCAAACACTTACCGATTGTCCATTAAAAAGTAAAGTGATAAAATACTTAAGTGTGTTGTCACCTCACTGTGGAGGGTGGTAATATACTTTCTTCATTAGGAAGGCTATCTTTTGGCCTGAGGCATTATAGGACATCACACTAAAAGTGCATACCCGGCTCTGAGTGCAGAGGGGACCCGATGTGGGGGCCCATGTGGCGCGGGTGTAGTTCGTAGAACACGCCAAGGCGTCTCCCTGGCTACAGAGCACGTGACGGGGCAGGGGCGAGTCCCAGCCAAACCTCGCACCTGCCAGCCTGATGGCTGAGAGTCCCCGCAGTTGCTAATGAGGTGCAGGGTATCTCACAGACGTTCCAAGTGGGAAAGTTCCCTTCTCTTTTCGTTTCCTCTAGTCAAAAGTACGAGCTTGATTTTAGCTTTTGAAATGATGAGATCCACTCGCTATATTATCTGTGGGTCACGTTTACACAGACTTACTTCTGGAATCTAGCTGAGGGGTGGGTGTTCCCTAAGAATGCGTTTTTAATGAGAGTGAATACAAAGCCCAACAAAGCAGGCCATTCTCTCTGGAAAGGCTCCGCTCTCCCCACCCGTGGGGGCAGGAGTGGGGTGACTACGGGCTTGAAGGAGCCACACCATTATTTTGCAGGAATTTAATGGTTGCTCTTTTTCATCAATTTATCTGAAAATAAATGAGATAACTGTAATGTCATTGCTAATATATATTTTACATATGTACATATATAATTTCTGAATCCACAGATTTTAATTCTTCAGCATTTTAATCTTCTTTCTTTCTCTTACCTCCCTTTTACCCTGCAAATCTCTGCCTGTGACCTCGTCCAGCACACCTGAACTGATATCCCGTGCATGTACATTCCTCTGCTTTACACATGTGTATAAGTACACACAAGCACATATGGCGTATGTGTAAGGCTGTGTGTGCTTCTGATAAGGGAATCATGCCATGTTCTGATGGCAAGAAAATCAATTGCTAGTAACTTAAAGATCAACTTCAAACCTGATACAAAGGTACTAGTCATGCTTCATAGATACTTACATGGGTCTAGCATGCATCTCAAAGTAACCGTCCTTAAATTTTAAGAACCAGGAAATGTCCCACTTCCCTCCTTTTCGATGTCCCTGTATGTTAGCACAGGTACACGTTGAGTCATTTGAATTCATAAACGTCCCAAGCACTGAGGAGCAAAACTTTCCATGTTTCTACCCCACACCTTGTTTTCAACCAGAGTCATGCAGCCTTGTCCACCCAGAGTGAGTGAAACTTGGGAGAAGTGGAATTTCCAGACTCTGATAAGTGTGATAAGAGTTTTTCATCTTCCCTTGTCTCTCCCTTTGAGTAGCTGGGGAGTGGTTTGCCTGTTTTTGCCACTGTTAAGAATGCTCGACAGGCCACATGCCAGTCGTAGAAGTAATTTTATGTGTTTGTTAGCTCGGATACACAAGTTCTCTTATTGTTTTTTTCTGGAATGGAATGGTAGGAGGTCTGCTCTCGGGTTTCTCTCTGGCTCGTCTTTCTCACTAATATGATAATTTAACATGGTAGGCTGGCTTAACCGGGAGGTGGTTCTCCCAGCAATCTTCAAACCTTACAAGAATTGCTGGAGTTAGTGTTTTACTTATGCTCTGCCTTGGTGAGGTGCACACCAGAACCTGGAGTGGTCCCTGAGAGCAAAACTCTGTTAAAATGTAGGCAATGATGAAACAGTATCCTGGAGATCACCCTGGGAAAATTAACCATCTGAATATTGGGACTATTTTAATATTTTTTACTAATATTTCAGATCGTGATTGTGTTCTTAACATCAGCAAGAGCGATAAATAGCAACAGCAAGTCTGATTTTTGCATGTGTAAACATTCTGATGCTAATCTGTTCTTTTATTCTGATACTCTGTTAAAATGTAGGCAATGATGAAACAGTATCCTGGAGATCACCCTGGGAAAATTAACCATCTGAATATTGGGACTATTTTAATATTTTTTACTAATATTTCAGATCGTGATTGTGTTCTTAACATCAGCAAGAGCGATAAATAGCAACAGCAAGTCTGATTTTTGCATGTGTAAACATTCTGATGCTAATCTGTTCTTTTATTCTGATTTTCATCATCTTTTAAAATATGTTCTATTCTGGAAGAAGAAAGAAATGTGAAAGGGAGAAAAGACACTTTTGAGACCAAATCTAATTACTTGATATAGCACATATCTTTTAGTATAGCCTAATTGTAGTCATCTCGAAAGTGGCTGACTTCAGTGCAGATTTTAAAATTGTGTGATTTATGGAATGCAATTTTGGAAAATCAACTCCAGTGTGGTTTTAAATTCATCATAAGTATCTGTCCCCAGGCGTGTGTGTGCACAGAGCTGGAAGTCACCGAGTGAGTGCCAAGGCCTCACTGGACATAGGACGTGAAAGAAATGGGAATGAATGGAGGGAGAAAACAGGAGAAAACCTGGGCTTCATTTAACAGTTCATTGATTTTCCAGTGAATAAAAGTAAAATTCAGAAGGTTAATGAATTATTCAAGGTTGTACTATTTAGATATCTTCTGGTAAATAGCATACCAATATGAATCTCTCTAATTTGAAAAACAGAGTCACATATTTGAAAAATCTTGTTTTTGCATTAATGGATTGTTGGATTTTTGATAATCAATTCAATAATGGATTTTTTATTTGCACAATTTCTGGATGCTGATTACGTCTGAGAGCGTCTGTGTTTTACAGCATGAGCGTCTTCTCAGTTAACCATCCAGCCATGACTTTTCTCTGTGCCTCTAGGTGTGACCCTCGAGACAGACTCCTGCCTGGACCCAGGCATCCCTGTGAATGGCCGGCGGCATGGCAGGGACTTTGGCATCAGGTCCACGGTGACCTTCAGCTGTGACCCCGGATACACGCTGAGCGACGAGGAGCCCCTGGTCTGTGAGCAGAACCATCAGTGGAACCACGCCTTGCCCAGTTGCGATGGTAGGTGGCCTAGGCTTGCCTTGGTCGTGAGGCAACAGGAGCTGGTGTGGAAGTCTGGTGTGCCTTCCATGGTGGCATGGCCAGCCGGCTGAGGAGGGCCTTACAGTGACACACACTGGCTCACCCATCACATCTTCTCTTGGAGATAGAACCTGATAAGAAACAAGGAATGGAGAGTGACCAGTTGTCCCTAAGCAAGGGCTCCAAGCACTCAACTTACGAAGTGTACTCATCCACTATTTGTCACGAACATCTATTCCAGGGGCATCAGGAACATGTCCTCAGTTTACACATCCCAGGTTGTCAGACGTGATTTTGCTCTGACTCGGGTCCAGGCAAGGAACTCTTCACATCCACTCAGCTTGCTCTGGCTCCGACTCTCACCCTCTACCCAGGACAGCAGCTGGGACCCCAGCTCTCGGGAGACCCTCGGGCTCCCTGTGCTGTCCACTACCCCTTTCCCTACCCAGATCCAGTCCTCAAAATCTTAATAACAAACAGTGTTCTTGACTCTTGGGTTACCATATGGTTCAACCTCATACTAAAAACGCATTACTTTTGATCATTTGCAAATGCTTTGGGTATTTCACCTTTAGTCATGAATATAACCTATCATGGTGTTGTTTCTAAAGATTAATGTTTGTGAAAATCAAGTATATAGATGGAAATTATATGTACATGCCACAGACGTATATTTACATTTTCTATATTTTATAAACTGAAGGGTCTTCTTTTCAAAAAAAATTACACGTGCATTCATTAAACATCTTAACTTCTTCGAGATAATGCTTGCAAATAACAGTGTTTATGGAAGAACAATGCGTAACCTTGGAACATATAAAACTTTGACCTTTGTTACCAAAATACTAACGAATAATTGGCACCTGTGCAGTGCAGGTGGGCCGTTTTGAGCGGCCCAAAACTGTCTCCGGAAGTAGAGCACTCGCAGCCAGCCGAGTGGGAATGCTGAGCTCAGGGCAGGAGCAGAGGGGCAGGAGGTCTGCATCTGCAGGGGTGCCCAGTAGGTGGGCACACCAGAGAGGTGACCAGATGGAGACCACGTGCCGGGCCAGCCACGGTGAGACCACAATGTGCACAGGCTACTTCTGCTCTTAGTAACCTGAAAGGACTTCTAATGAGAAAATAGCTGATGACATTTCTCTCTTCCTGTTATAAGTTCTAATTCTATTATCATCTAATTCTACTACCAACTCCTTTTGCCTCAGAAAGATGTCCAAGTCAAATGTTATAAACCAAGATGCCATTTGAAACTGAAGGAGAGATCATTTCAAACCTGCTAGGATGTCTGTTGTCAGCGAGCCCGACAGCAAGTGCTGGCCAGGAGGAAGGCAGCTGGGAGCAGGAGCCAGCACGGCCCTGAGCCAGGCCCAGGGAGGGTCCTGGCAGGTTAGAGATGGAGCTGCGGAGCACCCAGCAAGCTCGCCGGACACGCAGACAAGGGAGGGACATCAGGGTGCAAGGAGACGCCTGCCATCCTGCCGCAGCGCTGTCCACCATGGCCGGGGTGTGGAGTCACCCCAGCAGATGGGTGGATGGACACACTGTGGCACAGGCGCTCCGCGGAATGCCACTCTGCCATGACAAGAGGGAAGCGCTGTCACGTGTACATGGGTGACTCTGGAGGACATCACCGTGAGGGAAGTAAGCAGGCCCGGAAGGCGAGTGCCCGGCATCTCACTTGGCGTGGGCTGACGTGTTGGTCTCCCAGGACAGAGCACAGGATGTTGACCGGAGCCTGGGACGTGGAAAGCAGGGGGAGGGCCCGGTCAGTGGCTCACCTCGCAAGTGGACAGCAGGACAGCTGAGGCCAGCTGTGCTGAGGCCAGCGGGTGGCTGGAGTCAGTGTGTGTCAAAGTAACCACGAGGGCGGACTTAGAATGTTTGACTACTGGATACACTAAATAGCTTTACTGGATCATGACACCATGGGTACCTGTGTCAGAACTTCACACTGTGCCCCATGAACGTGAGGCAATGAAAAGCAAAACAGCAACATTTCATAAACCCTGAGATTGTCAGATATCAATATTTGTCATATTTTATGATTCTATATTAAAAATAGTTATATGCAGAACACTCAACCTTGAAACACTTGTTCTTCCTGTGTGGCTGACTTGGAATTGGAGCAGTTTACTCAGCTGCTTCTCTGAGGGAGTCAATCCATCGCATGGACTATGCAGTGAGTGCAGCCCACGTAGCTTGATGGATGCCCTGGGCAGTGGTCCTCGCTTTCTCTTTTCCACATTTTGCACTACAGATGAAAGTGGAATTTGGAAATGCAGCACACAGAGCTGCTGTCTTTCTCTACATTTCCTTTTGTGCAGCTCAGTTGAGCAGGAGCTAACCTCGGGCTTCCCAGGCTGTTTGAACGGCAGGCCTTTCAGTCATACCGGACAAGGTTGCGAAGTCGAAGACCTCTGCTCACGAGGATGAACGGGCCATCTTCTCCACACAGGATTGCCACAGATTATCTAGGCTTGGGCTGCAACTGGGGTTCCCGCATGGAGTGCTTTCCCAGCACACACAAGACCCTGGGGTCAACCCCCAGCACAGAAAAAATATTATCTGGGTTCGAGAAGTGAAATGAAAGCTGATATATAAACGTGGGAGACTTCACTGACCCATTCGAGATCAGTGATGTCGGTGTTGAAATGGAGTCTTCTCAACAGATGCTAGTGTTGTATGTTCTGTGCATTGAAATAGAAAATGCCCCCAGGAATTCCTGATTGGACATCAGTAACTATGTTCTGTTAACATTTCAGTATGGGATGAGGAGTATTCTGTGCTTCTGCTCCACACGTAACCTTGAACACAGAAGCCACCTCTCCATGGTCTCTCCCTCCTTTCCCCAGCCACACAGGTGTAGTGGGCTTTCTCTGGGCCTCACCTGAGGTGCCTTGTGCCTCGCTCTACCACCCGGCTGCCCTCGGCCTTCACCAGCCACAGCTAACACTGCGCCAGGTCTCCAGCCTCACACACGTCCCTGACGTCCATGTCTTCTGTATACAGTTCTCCAAAACTCTAGTATTGTTGCATACACTGTACTATAATTTATAACCCACTTCACATACATGCCAGGCTCTACGTCATACACCGCATGCTCTTTGAAGCTTGATTTACGCTTCATCACATAGGAATTGAGGCAGAACTAATTCATGGAAAATACAACTAGCACTGAGTTTCCAGCAAGGATAGGACTTTCCCAAAGTGGCTACAATGCAAAGAGGCACACTTCCATCTAGAGATGACTTTGGCCAGGGTCTCGGAGGTGACAGGGTGGAGGGAGGGGCTGATAACGTTGGGAAGACAATAACTGCAGCATCTGTAGGAGCTCTGTGGGCTTGATGGAAGATCATCAGGGACCAAAGGACCCTGGGGAGCGTCCCAATGAAAGCCCCAGCAGACTGCGCACCACAGGGAAGTCCGTGAGTCGACCTGACCTTCCACGTTTCCACCAACATTCTAGCACTCGCTCAGCTCACCATCCTGGGAGTGGACATCAGCATGGACATGCGTCCACCTACCTCTCTGCTATCTCTGCTATTCATCCAGTCCAGCCACCTAAACTTCCTTTGAGTTTTGAAAGCAAGTTAATATTCTTATTCTTAGAACAATTTCTACTTAGTTTATTTGTTTATTTTAAAACACATGTTTCTTCCCCCACTGGAACATAAGATTTGGGATACCAAGGGACTTTCCCATCTTGTTCATTTTGTCTGTCCAAACGCAGAAGAGTAAATAGTTTTGGACGGAGGGCCAGGTGGAGGCATGTGTTCGAGCAGAGGCCAAAGCAGAACTTTAACCGTGGTGGGAGATCGACTTAAGCTCTTCACCTCTTCCCTGCCCGGCTTCTGCGTATGCTAGGCTTGCATCGAAAGGATTCCTGCGAGGTGGAATCTGGGGCCTCGACGGGTGGGTGATACAGACAGAAAGCTGCGACTCAGGAAATCGCAGTCAGAAGGAAAGCAAAAGTAAAACTCTCCTGTGTCCTTTATAACTTCTTGGAAAAGACTGCAGTGAGGGAAGAAATAGACTTGTAGATTCCAGTTTTGTGTGGCTGAACCTGTAGCTCCACAGGGACGTGGCCCCGATGCTCCATGAACATACTTGTGGGCGGTGAAGCATAAGTCAAGTAGCTCATTTTACTGCCTCTTCTCCTCTGTTTGATTTTAGATGAGAACATCAGTTTGATTCTCTGCACAACTAATTCCCTTTTCTTAGAAAACATTGAAAACTACACAGATCTATTTTTATTCACATCTCCATAATGTGTGACTTGGACTGTGTTATATCTTCACCTGTGTGAATCCAAATAGGCATGGGGCTGCCGCACCTGCAGCTCTGTCCATGTTCTTCCCTGAGCGGCTGGCGATTCTGGGTTCCATCGGTGTATATGAATGAGCCTGAGCTGAAGCCCAACAAGTTCCCACTCAGGTGTTCCTGGTACATGTTCCACTTTCCTTGAAGATATTAGGACCTAGGATAAAATAAAGATTTATGAATTATATAACTTTTAAATGTAGCTTGAATGAATTAACTTATCAGCTTATGGAGCATAGATAAATTTCAGGTACAGACTCTTAGCAACATTTGATACATGGTGTCAGTTTTATTTAAAGTGTTTTTAATTCTTTATGGTTAAATTCTTCATAAAAAATGAGAAGATAGTGCCAATCCAATCAGAGATGATGAATGTTATTTCTGCGTGGCTTTACTTCAGGGCTCTATGCTTCTGGTTTCTTCCTGCCACACCAGTTACTCTGTTCAGTGTCCTCTGTGGACTCTTTCAAGCTCACTGAGATGCTGACGCTGGGTTTAGTCTTCCTAAATATGTCCACATTCACTGTGTTGGTCTCATGCAGACTCGCTGTCCCTCCTGTGCCTTGCTAAGCCCTCTACTGTGGATCCAGCTCCTGTACCTGATCTTAGTGTCACCTTCCACATGGTGTCTGTCAGATCTGCAGGTCCTGGATCCATCACAGTGTCAACCTTCCACATGGTGTCTAGCAGGCCTTGAGCTCCATGAATCCATCTCACATCACCCTTCCACTTGGAGTCTAGCATTCCTCAAGTTCTGTGGATCCATCTTATATCAAACTTCTACAGGAGTCTAGCAGGCCTGAGCTCCATGGATCCATCTCACATCGACCTTCCACGTGGTGTCTAGCAGGTCTCAAGCTCCATGGATCCATCTCATATCACCCTGCTACATAGTACCCAATAGGCCTGAGCTCCATGGATCCATCTCACATCGACCTTCCATGTGATGTCTAGCAGGTCTCGAGCTCCATGGATCCATCTCACATCGACCTTCCACATGGTGTCTAGCAGGTCTCAAGCTCCATGGATCCATCTCACATCACCCTTCTACATAGTGTCCAATAGGCCTGAGCTCCATGGATCCATCTCACATCGACCTTCCACGTGATGTCTAGCAGGTCTCGAGCTCCATGGATCCATCTCACATCGACCTTCCACATGGTGTCTAGCAGGTCTCGAGCTCCATGGATCCATCTCACATCGACCTTCCATGTGGTGTCTAGCAGGTCACGAGCTCCATGGATCCATCTCACATCACCCTGCTATGTGGTGTCCAACAAACCTTGAAGTTTGTGGGTCCAAAGCTGAGCTCCTGGCTCCTTGCCTTGCCTCTTCACCTGTGCCTCCCTCACCTCTAAGCTGTTTCACGTTTGGACTGATGACTTCACTGTCATCTGCCCCTCCTATTTTGTCATGATGCCTGCCCCTCACTCACAGAAAGTTCTGCAACTCTACCCTGAAAACACAGCCAGGGTCGGATCTTGTCTGACAGCTGCCACCATGTCACGCCGTGCGATGCTTCCTCCTGTGTGTTCGTACACAGAGCCTCATGATCTGCTAAACCCAAGTTAGCCCATGTCACTTTGCAGCAAGGCCTGCAGAGGCCCTCTCTCAGAAATCTGAAATCAGCACTAGGACCTTCTCTCCTTCGCCCACTCTGTCCTGGCCACCTGCCGTCCTTCTGTGTGGGTCCAATGGCTTTGGGGCTCTGTCCTTGCTAGTCTCAGACCCTCAGTGCCACATGCCCCTCTTCTCTCACGTCCCTCTCCATAGACTGTCCTAGAGCAGCCCCATGACCGCTGGAGCGGATGACCGTCTCGCCTCCCCTCCCCTCCTGCTTGGTTTCTTTCACATGGGTTTGCATCTCCAACACCACCGTCTCACGTCATTGTGGCTTTCGTTCTCTCTTCCAGTTAGAATGTGTGCTCCATGAGGAGACCCTATTTTTTGTTTTGTTTGTTATTATCTTCTCTGGTGCTGAGGGCCCAACTAATAGCCGTTTCTTCATATTTGCATAAATTAATTTCAAGATTTAGATCTAACGTTACCCCTTTCATAATGACACATAGAGTCAATGTGATTATAAGGTGTGAAATTCTCAAGAAAAATGATTGAATATTCCAGAAGTGATTTTGTGAAGCTTCCATTCTGCTGATTGTTAGGAGCTCTTCCAATGTGGTTTCCATGAGAAAGAGGTGATCTGCTTCCTTGGAAGACTGGGGGCAGCGTGAGGCATGCCTCATCCTTTTGCAAATATGATTTGTGGAATTAGCTTTTATGAAGCATAATTTGAAAGCCTTATATTAGTAAAAAAATCTAACCAGTTAGTTAGTGATAGTTCCTTTTGTCTTGTCTAGAGAAATGTGAACCACCCAGAGGCAGCAGCAGAGCCCCACAGAGAGGGGGAAAGAGGCTCAAGCCGCAGGGCACGAAGCTGGCGGGCAGCATCGCCTGGGAGACCTGCTCGCACCTGCTCCATGTGCCAACTCATGACATCCCAGGACCAAGGGAGTTGGCAGGCCACTGTCCCTTCCGACACCTAAGGCGTGCGAATGGGCAAGTGGAGGGACTTGCTCAATGTCGCTCATGAAGCAGGCTTCCCCACACAGGCAGAGCACCAGGATGTCAGATGCACATGGGCACACACACATACGCACACACACGCACACACACACATGTGCACCTACATGCACACACATGCACACCTACATGCACACACATGCACACATGTGCACCTACATGCACACACATGTGCACCTACATACACACACATGCACACATGCATGCACACACATGCACATGTGCACCTACATGCACACACACCACACATGCACACATGCATGCACGGACAGATGCACACACATGCACACACACACGCACACACACACACACACACACACACACAAAACAAAAGATTTAAAACACTGCCTGGTGCAGTTGGGGAGTTGAGGATTCTGAGGTGAATCTTATCATAGTTTCCAGTTTTAGGTTGAAGTATGTAAAAGATTGAGGGCAGCCAACTCACCAGGGGTCACAGGTGTGGCAGACAGCAGGGCCAAGATTTCAGACTCCAGGTGTGTGGGCCTCAGACCTGGCTCTCCAACACCCACTGCGTGGGGACACACAGGACTTGACTTTGCATGCCTGACTTCTTCCCTTTAACAGGACATCCTCCAGCTCCACCTGCATGTCACAAATGACAGGATTCCATTCTTTCCTGTAGCTGAATAGTTCACGCTGTGTGTGGACGCCGTGTTTTCTTTACCCACTCGCCTCTTGGTGAGCACCTGGTTGTTCACGTCTCGGTTATTGTGAAGCAAGCTGCTGGGAGCCTGGTAGGCAGGTGCCTCTGCGACGTCCTGATGTGTCCCCGGGGTGCACACCCACTGCTGGACTTGCCGGTCAGGGGCGGCTCGAAGTCTGTGTGCCGAGGAATCACCACGCTGCTCTCCACAGCAGTTGTGCTGGGTTACTCTCCACCCTCTCCCCACATCCTCGCCAACACTGGAAACCAAGAAAGTTGAGTTTTTAGGTCGAGAGTAGAACCTCGGATATGGAGCCCACACAGGTGTAGCTGGACAGATGACGAGCTTCCCGTGTTCTCTGGCCCAGCCACACAACCGGGGCTGGCAGGGATCAGCTGATGGCAAGTCTCGAATGTTCCCAACGTGAAGAAATTATACATGTGTGAGGTGGTGAATAGGCTGACTACCCAGCTCCGATCAGTACACATTGAGCTGAATTGTCACAGTCCACCCCCATATGGATGGACAATATCATGTTTCATGTGAAAACAAAAACAGACGTCACAAAATCTTTAAAAAAATAAAGCCCACCTCCATGTCCTACTGACCCCATTGCTATTGTCTGCTGAAATCATTCTGCATAACTTTCTTTCTCTGCCCTTAAAAATGGCCATCTGGGTTAGTTTTGAACCTGGCATGCCTCTGCAAGGGACTCAGCTCAGGGAAGCGCTACTGAGAGCCCAGGGGCCCCAGGGCCCTGCTCCATGCTTTTCTGCTGCCTGCTGAAGGCAGACTCTCTCTATCCTACACCGTTGTGCAGGCTGCTTGCTGAGCTGTTGGGACACCTGCCTGTGAACTGGCGGGTGGAGATTTCCACTAACATGAGTTCAGGTTTTGACTGTTTTTTCATGAACCTGACATTAAATCTTGTTTGAGTTTGGGGTAAATTCAACGTCACTTTAAAACATCTTGTCCTGGCAGTCTCCGTGAAGCCCGGATGCTGTGATCATCTCTCTCCCTTTTTAGCTCTGTGTGGAGGCTACATCCATGGGAGGAGCGGGACAGTCCTTTCCCCTGGGTTTCCAGACTTTTATCCAAACTCCTTGAACTGCACGTGGACCATTGAAGTCTCTCACGGCAAAGGTACGTCTGTCACCAGGGCCAGCCTGACAGGGAGAAGGAGGCAGGAGCCTGGGGACAGGGCGGTGCCGCCGCGCACAGAGAGATGAGCGGCACCCTGGTGCCACCGAAGGCTCTCTTTTCCTTTAATAAGGTCTTGGGAGAAAAATGGCCTTTAATTATCGGAGCTACAAGCAAAATTAATTCCTTGTTTTGCTCTCAATTTATCAGATAAGCTGGTGGATGAAGGTGAATGTAAACTTGGAAACTGAGCATAATCATCAGGAATAGAGGCACCAATTCAATAGAGTGAGAATCTGATTAAATAAAAGGAAATAGGCAATTATCCAACTTCTGATTTATATTATTAATCTGGGGAAATTTTTGTACCTGGCTTGTGTTTTAAGTCTACCCAGTATTATCCCATCTAATAAAACATTAATCCTCATGAAATCCGAGGACCCCTTACCAAACAGACATCCCTATCTTCATGCCAAAGGTCAGTATAATAAGGACCAGGAAAATGGCGTTTTGTGCAGAAAAAAATGTAGATTGTGAACATTGGGTTTAGGAAGGTACCATGACTCTTTCTTTTATACACAAGTTACTCGTTTTAAAGAAGTCGTTGTAATTTTAGCACCTTGACCTCATCTTGTGATGTGTATTGGCACTCAATTTGAAGTTAGTGGACACATTTTGTTGTATACACTGTATTGTCCACTCGGCTATGTGAGTGCATGCTGGCCCTGAAGGAATGGAGTATGAGGGAAACAGACTCTGCGTGATGCAGAAGTGCTAATTAGAAGCCCTGGACACATCCTAACCTGCTTTACCTACACATCGCATCCAGCCCCTGCATTACCTTTAAGTCTATACCCACATCCAAATCTGTGTGAAGCTCACAGTGTCCACGTAGGCACCTGTGGCTGCCTGCATCTCTATTCACGTGCATCACATCGATATCCATACTTGTACCCCGTCTTTATCTCCGCAGTCAAACGCACATTCGTGTCTATGCCCACATCCATGTCTACACCCATATCTCTGTCTATACCTACATCTGTGTCTATGCCTACATCCATGTCTACACCTCTATTCATGTCTGCACCTCCATCCATGTCTATACCTCCATCTGTCTAAACCCCTATCCATGTCTATACCACTATCCAAGTCTATGCCCACATTCGTATCTACACCTCTATCTGTTTTGACACCTCCATCTGTGTGTATACCCACTTCCATATCTACACCTCATCCATGTCTACACCTCCATCTATGTCTACACTCATATCTATGTCTATGACCACTTCCATGTCTCCACCTCATCTGTGTCTACACCTCCATCTGTGTCTATACCCACTTCCATGTCTACACCTCCATCCATGTCTACACCTCCATCTATGTCTACACTCATATCTATGTCTATGACCACTTCCATGTCTCCACCTCATCTGTGTCTACATCTCCATCTGTGTGTATACCCACTTCCATGTCTACACCTCCATTCATTTCTACACCTCTGTCTGAGTCTACACCCATATCTATATCTATGCCTACATCTATGTCTACACCTCCTTCTATGTCTATACGCAGGCTGGGGATATAGGTCAGTTGGTAGCGTGCTTGCCTTGCAAGCATAAGGCTCTGGGTTCAATCCCCAGCACCAAAAAAAAAAAAAAAAAAAAAAGAGTACGCATCTGTGTTTACACCCATATCTATGTCTATGCCCACTTCTATGTCTACACCTCCACCCATGTCTACCCCTCCATCTGTGACTACACCCATATCAATGTCTATGACCACTTCCATGTCTATACCTCATCCATGCCTACATCTCCATCCTTGTCTACACCCACTTCCATGTCTACACCCATGTCCCTGTCTACACCCACTTCCATGTCTACACCCATGTCCCTGTTTACACCCACTTCCATGTCTACACCAACATCTCTGCTTACATGTCTATGTATCTGAATATCTGTTCATCCACATGGATACCCACATCTGCATCTTTGTGCTTACGCATTTAAGCGTTTATGTTTGTGAATCCCCTCTTCTCTTTTGTTTCTAAACTATCTACTTTGATCCATTTTCTCTCAAACTTCAACATTCGTTTTGCATATTAAGATTTTTCAGTATTTTGAATCAAAACTTGATGTCTATTTCCCTGAATTGTTTCCAGCCACACTTCTCTCTGCCACCTCTCTCTCCCCCCTGTCCTCCCGGCCTCCCCCCTCAGGGGTCCAGTTGACCTTTCACACCTTCCACCTGGAAAGTTCCCACGACTACTTGCTCATCACAGAGGATGGGAGCTTCTCGGAGCCCGTGGCCCGGCTCACTGGCTCTGTGCTGCCTCACACGATCAAGGCCGGCCTGTTTGGGAACTTCACTGCCCAGCTTCGCTTCATATCGGACTTTTCGATTTCCTACGAGGGCTTCAACATCACATTTTCAGGTACGTTGGTCTTTCTGTGCTGTTTCTCTCTCCTGGCAATAATTCTGCTGTGCATGAGTGTGCGCACATGTGTCCAACTACAGCAGATTGCAGTCAGTGGGGTATGGGAGGCTGGCCTCCGGGAGGCAGGTGCTAGGAGGCACAGCTGGCATCCAGAATATCATTTTTTGTCCTTGTCTGAATTGTTGTACTTAAACAACTACAAATAAAACTCTCCTTCCTGCAGAGGGGCTTCCTGCTCATTGTTCTCCATCGCCTCTGTCGACCTCTGAGGCAGCGCTGAGGTCAGAAGCATGCTCAGGACCAGTGCTCCTCTGATCTCGTGGCTCCTGCCCCTGCAGATGCAGTGCTGCACGGAGAGTCGCCCCATGACGGACACACCGTGCAGACACACAAGCCCAGGATGGGCGTTAGCTTGTTCCAACATAGTCACTCACAGTGACAAAATGGTCCCAAAGTTCAGTAGCAACTTTATTTTTAATCAAATGTATAGAAAATATTTGTGTGGGATTCAGGTTGTATCAGACATATCTGTCTGTATGGGGCAGAGTGCTTCATTTGTGTTTTATGACAGATCAGATAAAACACTGATTAAGCATGTGCAAAACTGATCGAGTGTGGGCGAAATGCCCTTGACTGTGGGAACAGTGCTCAGTGAGCAGGTACTGGTCAAGGTCGCTGCAATAACTTCTCAGGTCCAGCCGCAGCCCTGGACAGAGAGGGAACTGCTACCTACAGTCCCCATGGGTACAGGCATTGTACTGAGCTGTGCTTATGTCAGTGATGCCTGCAAGCCCGTCTTCGCGTCATTCTTCCCAGTTAAGATGGACTGTGACTTTCGTAAGCTGGTCCCTGAGTCCTCTAAATCAGATGTGACTCATTTCACTGAAGGTCCCATCAGTTTCTCAGTAAGTTCCCGTGGCCCTCGTGAGTCAGTTGCTGCAGTGTTGGGCGCTCACCTGTCCCTGTGCTCAGCACACGTCTGGACAGCAGGCCTTCTGCTTCTGCCAGTTGTGCCGTGCAGGACCGATCCTGTCCACCACGAACCGGGAACTTGCCGAAGGCCACGTGAAGGCCGTGCTCCGAGGAGTGGGGTGCTCTCTTCAGCAGCTGTCCCTGGGCCTCTCCTCTACCCAGGCCTTGGCCACGGTCTTCATCTGTTCCCACATTTCACTGCCTAAAAGGAATTTCAGAACTGCCTCTAATGCTTTGTTTCTTAGAAATTCAGTATAATCAGCAGTAATCGTGAAATTGGCTACTTATGTATCTAAGACTTAAATCTTCTCAACACTCACACCTGAATCCCTCTCTCCATGTCTCCCTCCTGGGGGACTCACGGCATCTCCGTGAGAGCAGCACCCTCTCCACTCGCCCTTGCATCAGGAGCCAGCTGAGCTTAAGGGAGTTCTTCCTGGAGAGCGGGAGGGTCAGCTGTGCTCCTCAGGCCTGGAGGCTTGCAGGAGGCCCATACTCTATCTGTTGTACCCATCCATTGCTTTGTCCTTTTGCCTTCGGTACGTGGCCGACAGAGAGCCTTGCCGCTGTGCCCCGCCTGTCTGCGCTGCACCGAAGAAGACCTGAGACGGAAATGAGGAAGGAGAGAATCCCCTCCTCATGGTGCTGCACCTGGCATCCCAGCTCAAGCTGCTGCGTCCAGGGCCTCTGGGGACATCACTGCGTGGAGGAAGGCGAAGGCACAAAACCTGTCCTCACGTGGCAGAAGAGTGGAGAGCACTGCCCCCCAACAAGCCCGCCACAGTGGCCACGTCCATCCACAAGGCCGGCTGGTGACCTGAGGCCCACTGCGCAGCACCCTGTTCAGGATCACACTTCCAGGACACCAAGTTTGGGGGCTGCATCCAGTCATAGAAGCACCAACATTCCGAACTTCAGTCCAGAACTGCCTCTTCCATGGCTCTGAGCAAGAAGCAAGGAAGCAGCCACCTGGGCAGGTGCCCTAGGCGGGGCTGCTCAGCTCTGCAGGGCAGCCACACGCACCTGGCCGTGGAAGCCAAGGCCCCACAGTCTGAGCATCGGCGATGCTACGCACCACGGAAGGAAAGCCTGAGAACTTGAACAAGTGACTTCTCCCACCCAGGCAGCCACACAGCAGAGCCTGGAGAGCAAAGCCCACTCATGGGAAGTGAGTTCTGGAGCATCACTAAAGACGTGATTTTGTCTGGAAGGATTTCGCCTGGAACCTGGGCAGTACTCACTGACCGTGGTGCTGTTAGGATGAGTGGCCAATCAGAAGAGGCTTCATTGCACACAGGCGCTCGCCCTCTGGGGACTTTCCCGACGCCTGTGGGAACGGCTCCGTGGGCTCTGGGTTGACACCACCCCTCTTAGCAGTTCACCTGCCTTCCAGAAGCTGCACTGACAGAGCAGCTCCCTGTCGCGCTTCCCGGCTGCTCCCACAGAGGCTGCTGGCAACGCTGGGGAGGGGGATGCCTCCAGACATGACCCGCAAAGCTGGCTCCCCTCCCACCCAGTGCCAGGCGCATGAGCTGGGTCCCCCTCGCACTCAGCGCCAGGTGCACGGCTGCCTGTGCACGCTGGTGTCTGACCTCCTCCCCCTGCTGGCTTCTGATCTAGAATGCCAGCTTGCCGTTAATTCCCAGGGTCTGCAGTCACCCTTCCAAAGAGGTGCACGGTTTCTTCCTTCGTGCAAATGCCTTTCCTTCCAACCTGTGCAGGCTCCAGAGCCCAGCGTGGTCCAGGCCCAACTACTTCACAGGGCCTGTTCCCATCTCCACGCAGCACTGTCCCTTCCCCACGTCTCCAGAAGAGCACCGGCACCCTTTCCCAGCCTCGTGTCTGCTGTGCCATGGACACCTGACGCCATAATCCACGAAGACAAGAGGTTGGGGCAGGTGTGGCGCTACAGGCTGCAAGTTCATGGTAATGGTCCCTGGCATCTGGCGAGAGCCCCCATGCTACTTCATCCACAGCCCAGGCGGAGAGCAGGCAGGGGCACCAGCCAGGGAGGAAGTTGGCAAAGGACCCTCCTTACCAAGGACCCATGGCTGTGACGGGTCCCTCCTCCGCCCATGAAGGCAGAGCCCACATGCCCTCCTCTTAAGCATCCTGCCTCTTACCGCTGTGGGAATGGAGCACAGATTGCCATATGACTTCTGGAGGACACGGTGCATCATTCGAATAGAAATCACCTATTCCCAGCATTATTTTTCTACATTTGTTGTCCCCCTCTCCCATGAATTTTCAAAGGAGGAGTGGTCTTCCTTTGCTGAACCAGGACAGCATTCTGTGCCTGGAAGGAGCGGAGCTCACTCCTCTGTGATGTTTCCTTCCACTCGGCAACTAATGACTGAGCAGCTGCAGGATGCCTGGTGTGATTCCAGGGCTGGAGACAGTGGAGACTGGATTCCCTTGGGGAGATAGAGCGAGAAGCCTCGGGGGAGACGGGGAGCAATAAGCAGGTCAAGGGGACAGAGAAAAGACGCTGACCTGAACAGATTCCAGGGCAGGGCTCTGACACCTGGGACTGGACAGCAAGGACAGGTGTGTGAGCCGGGACAGCATGGGGAGGGTTTCCTGCAGGTGAGCAGCCGTTGGAGGGGGCTGTATACCGAAGGGCACACGTGGAGGCTGCAGTGGCCAGGGCCCTGAAACCGAGGGAAGTGGCGGGGCCCGGAGCCGGACTGCCATGCGGGTCTCAGGAGCACCTGCCGGCTGAGTCTGAGCAGAGATCGACCTGGCTGGACCTCCTTCCAGCCTCCTAGGAGCGCCGGCCTCTGGAGGCATCAATTAGGCTGGATGACGAGGCTCAGACCCCGTGGGGACGCTGGAGGAGAGCTGGGCAGATGCCAGGGACAAATGTGCACGTGAAGAGCAGAGGGTTGGAGAGCAGAGGCCAAGTGAAGGACGTGCTGTGTTATGGGGGACACTGGTCGTGGAGAGGGCTGGGGGAACACAGAATTTTATTTTGGAAAAATTAAGGCATATCCCCAAAGAGGTTGCGAAGAGCCTTCATTTCACAAAATAGGCTCAGATCCGGAAGTGTCAGCAGTACCGGCCGGGCTTAGAGCCACCGGCCTGGGAAGCGGGTACCAGGCGCAGAGACAGGCCCTGGGTCGCACAGCGGGGCTCGGCTCTGATGCCCGAGGTCATGATCCAGGTCTCCTTTGGAAGATGGAGCCATGGATCTGGAGGGCAGTGACATTGCAGAAGCTCTGGAAGGAGACCCCTTAGGAAGCAGAGAGCACCCAGGGGTTCCCGCACCCACGGAGAGGGCGAGTGCAGAGGCCTGGGCTGACGCTGGCGTGGGCAGCTGCGGGTCACAGTGACCTCATAAGAGCTATGGGTGGACAGCCCTGGAGGAAAATCCAGAGAGATGGCGAAGGGGACGCAGGAGAGAAGTGGGGCGCAGGACATTCAGTCCTTCAGAGGCCCAGAGCTGGGAGCTGGCCTGGGGCCGGGTTGAGAAGCAAGGGAGCTCCATGCTATCTGGTCTCCTTCCTGAGAAGGGCGCCGTAGCACATGCCTCCACACCCTGGGGAATAAGAACTGATAAAGGCAAAGGATAAACTCACGCGAACGGTGGCAGTGGGAGGGAAGAGGGCACCGAGGGCACGCGTTGTTCTCGTGTCAGGCGAGTGGGTGGGAAGAGTGCGCGTATCGTCCTGAGTGGCAAGGCAGCAACGACGCACGTGGGAGTCCTGCGCCTGTCTCCGGCTCCGCACCAGGCTCGCTCCTCGGGCAGGCGTCTCTCCAAGGCCGTCACCTCGTTTACGTGAACTCACACCAGCAAAGCACCACAGCACTGTGATGTTTCTTTGCCTAATCAATAGGGCTATTGCAAAATAGTATCAAATTGCTCTCCTATCTTGGAGAGTTTCCATTGTTTGGAAAGCCACTGCATGCAAGATGCCCTCTGACAGGAGAACGAGCGTGGGGCACCTTCTTACACAGAAGGCGAGTGTTAGTAAGATGGGAGGAGAGGTCCCCAGCCGTGTTTAACACGTATGTAATCGTTACGTGTTATGTATGACGATTTTCCAGTACGTATTTACTCAGTTCACTCACGTGATATCATTTCTCCCTTTCTCCCTGGGTTATACTAGAATCAGTTATAATAGCTAACTCAGGCGTATTTCCAGAAGGGCCAGATTGGTTGGAACAGAGACTTTTTCACATAAAGGAAGAGCAGGACAAAGACAATCCGACACTGGCTCAGAGGACTGGCAGCTGGGGGAGGTGGAGGAGGAGCGAGGGGCACTCCCTGGCCCAGGACAGGTTCCCACATCAGTCCAGGGGTGACATGCCAAGCAGTCAGCAGGTGGTCACAGTGAGGAGACCCAGATCTGAAAAGCCGGGGACCTTGGAGAAGCCTGCTGTCCCGAGATCGCGGGAACCCTGGGTCTGGACTCGCGAGTTGGGCCTTGGGAGGGCGCTGGAGCCCGGTGAAGGCAGAGCGTTCTCAGGGACGTCTGCGGCTTGTCCACGTCTCTCCCACCAAAATCCGGAAGCCTGACCTTCGCCTTCCTGCGGATTGAGTAATGCTTGTCCTGGTCGTGGCCTTTCGCACCTCCGAGAGCCCCTTCCAGGCCAGGGGTGCTCCCCTGGCACAGGGCCCACCCGCTGACACGCACCTCAGACTGAGGCACAGCAGGACGGGGGACGCCGCGCTCCAGGCTCCTGGGGACGCTTGGTATGACTCACAGCCAGCAAAACTCTGGACTCCACCAGGGTCCCAGAGATCAGCATCGACCGGAGTGCGTCGCCCTGCCCTGAGGTCTGAGGGGTTGGCAACGGCTGTCACCAGTATAGGTGTCTGGAAACTCCCCCTCAGGGTGCAGCGAGGAGCCGCATCATCCTCTTCAGAAAAGGGCGCTTGCACTTTCCTCCTGAGTGGTTTGTGGAAACTTGTGGTTCACAGATTGTCTCCTATAAATTCTAATAAAACTGGTTTGTAGGTTGGAAGCCGCTGCCCCGGGGAGGCGGTGCGAGGTGAAGCAGGCCGTGTGAGCTTCCATCAGCCAACGCCTGACGCGGCTTTCTCTCGCGCTCCGTCTTGAGCCGGGGAAGCCCTTAGAGGCGCGTGGGGCCCACTGTTAGCATCGCTCAGCTGGCCCCACGCTCGCCCCGGGCAGCTGGAAGCGGTCATGTCATGTTACAGCGGTACGCGTCTGAGTGTTTCAAACCTCAGAATTCACACCACTCGTCAAAAGGACCCCATCGTGCCAGGATCAGCAGCCCCCCAGCAGGCAGAGCTCGAGGAGAGCTGCGCGTGTTCGCAGTTCCCGCAGCGGCTCTCTGTGCTCTGGCTGGGTTTCGGACGCCTGGGTGGCGCTGCCGTGGCTCGTGCTCACTCTGTCTCCTCCCGTCTTAGAGTACGACCTGGAGCCCTGTGACGACCCCGGAGTCCCTGCCTTCAGCCGCAGAATCGGGTTCCGCTTCGGCGTGGGCGACTCGCTGACCTTCTCCTGCTTCCCAGGATACCGCCTAGAAGGTGCCACCAAGCTTGCCTGCCTGGGTGGGGGCCGCCGTGTGTGGAGTGCACCTCTGCCAAGGTGTGTGGGTAGGTGGTCACACGCTTTCATTTCATTCATCCGTGGGGACAGGCGCCGCCCAGCCAGGAAGCAGAGTGGGGTGGACGGGGAGGTGAGGGCCAGGCTGGACCCCAGCCCACACTGCCCGCCCGGGTCAGCCTGACCGCTCTGGCCTTGAGTTGTCTCATCTGTGAAGTGCGACCCTTTCAGCTCTAAAATTTGCACTTGAGGAAGAGTGAGCGTGACCATTTGCCAAGCACATTTACTGAGGGAAGAACATAGGTACGTGTGTCCATAAAGAATCTGCAACAGTAAGAAGGTAGAAGGACTGAAGGGGCCTCGGCAAGGCCACTGGGTGGAAGCAACAGCCTCCTAGTGATGGCGATCTGCGGTGGCCTTGCGTCCCGACCCCTGAGCCGGTGACGAGCGCCCACGGTAGGCCCGCCAGGTGGGGAGGCCGGCTCTCTCTCACAGTGCTGCCCAGGAACCCAGGAGGCAGTTCCCAGGACTCACATGAATTTTGGCTTCAGGTCTTTGAAAAAAGGGCTGGGCTTGTGCCAGGGCAGGAGTCTGGGGGGAGGTGGTGTTCAGGGGCCACTGGCTGTACTGCTCCGGGGGTCTGGAGGGACAGCCTTGACCACCTGGCTGCAGGATGGTGCTGGCCGTGGCCAGGAGTCCGATCACTAGTTTGGGCAGCCATGCTGGGCACTTGGTTTCACCCATCCGTGTTCCTTAAACATAGAGAAAACTGCCTGGGAGCAGGGGAGGTTAGAGGTTCACCCCAGGGTGGTGTTTTCTGAGTCTGTGGGGACTGATCTCCCAGCCGACCATCCAGGGCTGCTAAGTCACACCAGAGTCAGATCCAGCAACACGGAGCAAGTTCTGTCACGGCAACATGTCATTCCCGGGCCCCTTCACGGCCCCCGTTCCTTCTGTTCTCAGCGTTCCCTGGTCATCATGTGCGTGGAAACATGAACCTGTATTTTTGGGCCCCTATTGGGCAGCAGCCGTCCGTCGGGTTGAGGAACGGCAGTGACTTCGCTGCCCCCTCCCGGGCCCTCACGCCACGTCTGCAGCACTCTGCCACCAGCTTCTCTTGGAGCAGGGTTCCTTCCCACTTCGGTTACGAGTTTTGAGAACTGGAGGCAAGAAACACCACCGTGCGTGGGTGGTCTGAGGTGTTACCAGGGTTGCCTGGACCCCACCCCCAGGTGAGAAAGGCCTATCTGAGGCAGGTCGAGACCTGGGAAAGACACTCCCCTCCACCAGATCAAGTGTCCTTCCAAACGCATGACCTCGGTGGTCTAGTGGCCATGGGGCCCACTGCGTGATTCTGCTTTCCCTGGATGTCTTGTCGCTGCCAACTCTCTTGTCCTCCTGCCTTTACACTGTCAACAATAACTGGACCTGAGATAGTAGTGACCGGTCCCAAGCCTCCTGGAGGCCAGGCACAGGAATCTGACGTCATCTGCTGCATCTTCATGCAGTGAGCAGAACTCTAGTCGGGTCCGTCCTAAGCATGGGAATACCAGGGCACAGAGGACCCGAGGATTTGCCAAGGACACAGAGCTCCTAGGAGGCTGTGGGGCAGGGTCCCGCTTTAACCACCGCCCGCACATGGGACCTAGGATGAGCCTGGCCCTGACCCTACGAAGCCTCTTGATCTTTCCCTCCAGCCCTCCTGGCCAAGAAGCCTTTACAGAAAGGTGCTGTTGATGGCCCCAAAACCTGCCAGCTGGCACTTGGGTGTGTCCCCTGTTTACCCCACTTTCACTGATGGTTCTGAGGACCCACCTGTGCCCCGCTCTCAGGTCCAGCTCACTGAGTCACTGTCCAGGCTCCAGTGGACTCTCGTGCTCCTCTCCTGCACTGGACCCTGGCTACAGGATGGACCCCACCAGCCCTGGGACCACGTCTCCCAGAAGGCACTGTCCATGTTGAAGACCTCACCCATTGTCCCTCAGCAGGACCTGCTGAGTGGCTCACAGCACACCCAGAGCAAACCCCTCTCAACCCTACAACGAGGGTCTTCTGTTCACTGGCAGGCCAGAGGGCCAGGTCCTGGCTGGATGGCTACTCCACATACCTGCTGGAGCAGAGCCACCCCCCAGAGTGCCTGGCTCTCATTCCTACCCCTGCGCCTGCCTCCAGGCAGCCCCTCGATGGGAGAGCCGCCCCTCCGTCAGCACCTGGCTCCTGTTCTCCCAGTGCACCTCTGCTCCCCGCTGCCTCTCCACCCACTTCCCCCACACTGAGGAGCAGCCTTCCATCTTCCCTGAGACCTGCCGGTGCCACCAAAGCTGCCTGTGTCTTGGTCTCTCCTCAGGCTGAGAGCTGCTTTCTGGCGGGACCCCTCACCCTGAGGGCCACCCGAGAAAGAGGGTGACTTCCCTTAAAGCTCCTTAGATCTCAAAAACTCGATTCATCAAGACCACACCCCTTGCTTTAAAATTATGAAAGAGCCATGATTTGCCCATGACCAAGAGTTGCAAGTCCACCCAAGAGATGGCAGGTGACCCCAAGGAATGTCAACCGAGTTGTGAGCACCATTTCACCTTTCCTAACCCCTGTCCTCTGCCGCACTTCCTGGAGAACACCCAGACCACCTTTCCCTCTTCTCCGGTTCACTCCTAGATGAAGGAGAAGTCCTCTTTGCATTTGCATTCACTTCTCTTGGGCTTTTTCTACCTCACTATCTGTTTTTGATGGTGTATCTCAAATACCCCCATGAGTTCACCACCTCTGGAAGTGCTCAGGACCTCTCTGGTGGCACCTCTTAGCATTTAATTACACAAGGGCCATTCAAGACTGCTTTGGCTACAAGGTAAGAGAAAGCCCTCCCAAGTAATTCATCTCAGATGAAGGTTTGTTGGTGATGTGAGTACAGCTCCACAGTAGGGGCACCTTCAGGTAAGGTCTGAGTTAGGGTTCAACTGGCTAGTAAGGACCTGACCATGTCTCAGCACTTGTGTCTCACCAATTTGGATAAAGTGCAGACGTCTCCCTACTGACCAGACAGCTGCTCAGAGTAAGCTCTGCCCCGGGCCACGCAGTACGCCCCACCATGGAGATGCCATGTGGAAGCAGTCCTCACGAGCACGCAGCAGGCCCCACCATGAAGATGCCGTGTGGAAGCAGTCCTCACGAGCACGCAGCAGGCCCCACCATGGAGATGCCGTGTGGAAGCAGTCCTCACGAGCACGCAGCAGGCCCCACCATGGAGATGCCGTGTGGAAGCAGGCCTCACGAGCACGCAGCAGGCCCCACCATGGAGATGCCGTGTGGAAGCAGGCCTCACGAGCACGCAGCAGGCCCCACCATGGAGATGCCGTGTGGAAGCAGGCCTCACGAGCACGCAGCAGGCCCCACCATGGAGATGCCGTGTGGAAGCAGGCCTCACGAGCACGCAGCAGGCCCCACCATGGAGATGCCGTGTGGAAGCAGTCCTCACGAGCACGCAGCAGGCCCCACCATGGAGATGCCGTGTGGAAGCAGGCCTCACGAGCACGCAGCAGGCCCCACCATGGAGATGCCGTGTGGAAGCAGGCCTCACGAGCACGCAGCAGGCCCCACCATGGAGATGCCGTGTGGAAGCAGTCCTCACGAGCACGCAGCAGGCCCCACCATGGAGATGCCGTGTGGAAGCAGGCCTCACGAGCACGCAGCAGGCCCCACCATGGAGATGCCGTGTGGAAGCAGGCCTCACGAGCACGCAGCAGGCCCCACCATGGAGATGCCGTGTGGAAGCAGTCCTCACGAGCACGCAGCAGGCCCCACCATGGAGATGCCGTGTGGAAGCAGGCCTCACGAGCACGCAGCAGGCCCCACCATGGAGATGCCGTGTGGAAGCAGGCCTCACGAGCACGCAGCAGGCCCCACCATGGAGATGTCGTGTGGAAGCAGTCCTCACGAGCACGCAGCAGGCCCCACCATGGAGATGTCGTGTGGAAGCAGTCCTCACGAGCACGCAGCAGGCCCCACCATGGAGATGTCGTGTGGAAGCAGGCCTCACGAGCATGCAGCAGGCCCCACCATGGAGATGGAGCGTGGAAGCAGTCCTCAGGAGCACGCAGCAGGCCCCACCATGAAGATGTCGTGTGGAAGCAGGCCTCACGAGCACGCAGCAGGCCCCACCATGGAGATGCCGTGTGGAAGCAGGCCTCACGAGCATGCAGCAGGCCCCACCATGGAGATGGAGCGTGGAAGCAGTCCTCAGGAGCACGCAGCAGGCCCCACCATGGAGATGCCGTGTGGAAGCAGGCCTCACGAGCACACAGCAGGCCTCACCATGGAGATGCCGTGTGGAAGCAGACGGCACTAGAGCAGTGCAGCCCATTTCCTCTTGTGTGCCTGTTCTCCGCTCATCTTGTGGCCAGAGACTCTTGATTGGCTGAGGGCCTTTAGGAGCCCAGTTGTACGATGGTTAAATAATGACGAAAAGTGGACATTTTGTTATATTTGAGATACTCTATGGCATATTGGTTGGAAAAGCAGGTCAAGAGATGGAGAACAGAGGCCAGGAAGATAAGTGTCCCCAAGAACTCTCGTGATGAGTCCCACGGTCCCCAGAGCTCGGCAGCTCAGCCTTATGGTGGTGAGCACTGGTGAACTCAAGGGACGCTTGACCTCCTTCGCGAGGCTGGTCCCCCAGCCTGGGTGTATGTGGCAGGACGCAGTCTCACACGGACGGGCAGCGTCATGGTGCTGGTGGCTAAGCCCGCTGCCTGGGGTGACGCGGCTGCCCTCCCACCTGAGGGGTGTTTCCAACGTGCAGCAGCCTCGTCAGGAACAAGTGTGCAAGCGGAGGTGAGTCCATTTGCACGCAGACTCGGCTTCAGTTCCCTGGACACACTGTTCCCAGATAGGCTGTCCTCACGCTGTGCGCCCACATCTGCAAAGCCCCAGGGGAGGACCTGGTGAGGCAGCTCTCAGAAACACATGGCGGGTACTGGCGTTGAACAGTCTCTTTAACTGCTTGCCAGACGGAGAGCAGAGTCCTTCGCGGGACAGACACTGCCCCACGTAGTGGCTTGTAGATAGTGCAGGGCAGAGTGCATGCGGACTTCACGTTTCTTTGAACACTGAAATACATTTAGCCTAAATCATTGGACCAGTTCTACTTAAGCATTATTTTCCAATGCCAATGAATCCAGAGTTTCTGGAAATTAATTCCTGATTTAAAAATCTGAAACAAAATTAAGAACTAGAACCTTAATTGCTGCTGATTCTCAAGAGCTAAACTGATAATAGGATTAAATTAAAGAATAAATGTGTATAGAATAATGAAGGGTCAAATGTGATACCATTTTACATCTCTGAGAAATACAGGACTCTGCATTTTAAATAATACATACTTCCTCTATTGTGGGCAAGGTTTGCTGATTTGTTTCATCAGACATGGTAAACTTGGTTTAAGGGAGAGAAAAAGTAAGGTTTCCTTTCCTCTTTCTGAGGCCATTTTGTATATATTGCTGTGCTCTGCAAATAATGCTTGCGAAACACACTCCTGTGCAGAACGAAGGTGAACCGTCCACCTCACAACCTGCTCAAAGGCCCCGTGGCGGTTTCCAGGACGCCTTGTGGCCCCAGAGGCACACTGTGCTCCTGGTCCCTGTGTCTGGAGCAATCAGTGTAAGTGGTGTGTTGCTGTAGCCGTGGGCTTGGGCCCAGTAGGCGCCCAGCAGGAAGGTGGCCTTTCTCACCCCAGCATACTGGCCAACTCACAGGATCCTGGGGCCTGCAGTGCTAGGCTTCCCAGCTGTGCCTCTGAACAGCAGTACTTGTTGATCCAGGCCCAGTGGGGGTGCTTGTCACAGTGGCCCAAGAGGAAGAGGACAGTTGGCTTCACAGGTCGATGCCTTTGTACACAAGAATTCAAGGAAAAAATCAATTGACTCCTTTCTATCATGGTTAATTTAGTTTTAATTAGTTCCATAGCAAAACTCTCCATAACAATTCAGTTTTAATTAAAATTTCAGTGGATTCTTTATAATAGAGCAAACGATTCATATCAGGGAAAATTGTAGCCATTCACCTTAAAGTAATATTAAATGGATTATTGAAAGAACTTAAAAAGTGAAACATTTAATTGCTCTGGTAATGAAGAATTACTCTGGATCCCTTGAATCAAGTTCAAAGAATTCTCCACATTTTGAACACATTTATATTTTGCAATTTTCGGAGCACCGGCCTTTGAAGGGAAGTGCGTGCTCTCTCTAACCGTCTCCTCCAGGGTGGAGTCCCGGGGTTTGGTGAGCCTCCCTGAGGCCCTCTGACACCTCCTGGCTCTTTCACCAAGTGCTGCTCTGTGATGGAGCCTGGGCTGCCGCTCCCCCTGCCCTCAGAGCAGGGGCCCACATCCAGTCACAGCCACAGAGCAGTGGGCGTCATCCAGTACCTACAGACGCAATGGACGATCAGCGAGGGCCTCCCCCGCAGCGTGGCTGCTGCACAGCCTGACTGGGCCCAGCCGACTCTGCTTCCACTGGTGTGAGCTCGGGCCTGCTCAGCGGCCTTGCTGAGCCTCAGCATCCCCGCCTGGGAGGGGAGGGTAGTGTTGGCGTCTACCTTGTGGCATTGTATTTATGAGACAAGACAGTGCTTGAAATATGTCTGTTTATGTTGAAGTGACACATGGGCCAAGGAAGAGCACAGGCTCTCTGCTGGGAAGACCCAGGGTACTTCGTCTCCCCGCCCACTTCCCCTCCAAATCCTCAGGGTGCTCCTCTGGTCTTGGAGTTGCGGAACCTTCTGCTCAGGTCCCTCCCCAGGGCACGGTGCCCCATGCTTACCTCACAGTGCACGGAACCCACCTGCTCTTTCCAGGGCACGTCCTCCTCGCCTCTCACCCTTCCTTCAGGACCAGCCCGATCAAGCAGGTGGCACTGCGGTTCACGGCAGCCTGTGCCGGAGCCTGGCCCAGCCCCTCTGCAGCCAGGCCTGCGTGGCCCCCTGCCGGATACCCCTCCACACGCAAACCCTGTGTGCGCCACGTCTGAGACACGGCCCCTCCCCTCCCCCACCGGGGGCCAAGGTTGCCAGCGGGCCACTGAGGCCTCAGGATATGCGGTGACTGAGGTTCGGCCTTCGAGACATCCTACATTCTGCCTTTGACATAAAATCAGGAAACAGTGATGTCAAAAGCACATATGCTCAGTTTTTGTTCGTGCTTGATAAGCATAGCAACTGTTCAAACATGGGGCGATGCCAAAGTCACGCCTAAGTTTTTAAACATATCACTATGCAGAGCTGGGCATGGTGGCGCACACCTATAATCCCAGCAGCTCAGGAGGCTGAGGCAGGAGGATTGTCAAGTTCAAGACAAGCCTTAGCAACTTAGCAAGGCCCTGTCTCAATATAAAAAATAAGCTGGCTGGGAATGTAGCTCAGTGGTAAAGCACTGCTGGGTTCAATCCCTGGTACAAAACAACAGTAAAAATCCACCACCACACCCTGAGGCATTATCTGCCTGAAAGTCTTTGCAGAATATAAGCAACAGGAATCTTAAATAGTGAAAGTGCATATGATATGCACATGTTGTGTATATTACATAGTAAAATATCACTTCCATATGTTCCTTAGTGCATGTATTGCATTAGTTTTAGGATCATGATTGCACATCAAGTCTGACCCTCTACAAGCAGCTTCATACTCTGGGAGAGAAGTCTGTGAGTGAGATGTCCTTCAGAGGCTGCTCCCTCTGCCCTGGAATAATGACAGCCTGACTGTGCACGTGTACCTGTGTTGCCATGTATAGTTAGGTACAGATACAGATGAATGTTTAATCCAGGAGTTATCACTGCATATTTACTGAGAAATCTCAATCGTGCCTCAAGTTGTGAGATGTGCCTGCTCTGATCCCAGCAGGAGACTTCCTTTGCAAGGGGCGAGTCTGCGGTGGGATGTGGGAGCTCAGAAGACTGGCTCGTTGCTCCTGTGTTCTCCCTCCACAAGCTGAAGCACCATAGTCTCCAGAGTGGCGTCAGTCACAAGGAGAGCATTAATTTTGCACAGTTATTATTTTGCATAGTATAGACTTAATTACCACAATTTGTTATTTATCTGCTTTCAAACAGCCCCCAAATCTAAATGCTATCAGAAAGTTATACAAAATTACTTCCTTTGGCTTGATTTCATGTTCTTCCATGGCTAACAATGCTCAATTCTTTCTTGCCTTTCTTCTGGGGATATTATGAGAAATGATTATGACTAACTGAATAACTAACACAAGCTGCAGTTCACTGGTGACCTGTTTCAACTAAACGTCCTTAAAAACATACTCTTCTAGAACATTTAACCTACTAATATTCATTTCATCATCATAAATGGTGAGCATTATTGTGAACAATTTGCTGTAAAATGTGTTCAGCATCATTTGGGCTAAGGAGAGTGTCATTCTCTTCCTGAGCACTTATGGTTTGTATCAATCAAGTCGACGTTCACCATGTGAACTTGGGAAAGACACTTGGCTTTGGAATCATTCAATGCCTTGGTTTCCTCATCTGCAAGTGAGGCTTGGTGGTCTGTCATGTAAGACCGCTGGGAGAATTAGTGAATGAATGTAGAGAACTTAGAAAACGTGTGTTAGAAAGCAGCATTATTTCAGTTTATGCATCAGCCTCATCCTGATGGATTGAATCAACTTTAAAACTTTTCAGACGCTCACAGATCTGTAAGAAAGTCTCTGTGGGGCAAGCTTGCCAAGAAGAACAGCAACAGGATAAGAACCTCTGGTGGTGTGGAGGGCGAAGGAAGGAAGGCCAGCAGCCCCAAGTGGAGGGAACTGGCCTGCCTGGGCTAAGACAGGTGGCAGAGCTGGTGGACAGGGAGCCGAGGTCCCAGAGAAGGCACTCCCCGCAGAGGCCCGCGTGGTACTCCTTGGCCTGCCTCTCGTCCTTGGCTTGCTCCCTGAAGACTTGTGGGGATGCCTCCCATAGCCTGCTCAGGCAGCAGCGAGGCCGAGCTCCGGGGCAGGGAACCCCGGGGCTGCCCGATTGCCCCTGGTCCCTCCAAGGCCCCCTCCATCCTCCTGGCCTCACACAGCCAAGGGGGAAGATGGAGAGCAACTCCTGAAGACAGAGGTGACCAGAGGCCAGCTCCTCATCACCCCAAACCCCTGGAGCTGCGTGGCCCAGGCCGCCTGCAGGGCAGAGGACTTCTGATCTGCTCACCCTGCTGGGCGGGCTCTCCAGGTGGCAGCGACCACAGCCACAGGCAGGAGATGTCTCAGCCCCCAAATCCTCCCTTGACATCTTGTTGGCATGTATTATATTTCAATAGCATGAGTTTTTTTCCAAACTATAAATCTTGGATTGAAGGACCTAAATTTGATTTTTGAATGGTTTCTCCTATTGATTGTTGCCAAATTCAATTTTAAATAAAAATGCCTAATATTGGTAATTTGGTTCCATTTTCTGGTCCACAGAACCCACCGACTTTCTTCCCTTACCCTCGCCAGGCCAATGCTTGTCCTAGTGTGCACTCCCGGGCCCGGCAGGGCAGCCCAGGGGAGGCGCTGTGTTCTTGTTCTTCCTGGTTTCCATTTCGTGCATTCTGCCCTCTGCTTCTTCAGGAAGGAATAAGAGCATCCGGATGGATGTTCAGTATCGGTGAATGGTCACCAACTCCCAGGAAGAGAGCTTCTGTGAATGTCTTCTTGGATTTAAGATACGAAGCCCTTTGTCTTCCACCTCAGGCTGTCTGAGAGTCATCAGGCAAACGGCACGGAAGGAAACACCAGCGGTCGTCGCTCGGTTTGCTCTCCATTAACTCTGTTTAAGAGAAAGCTTTGGAGGATCCGTGTGATCACGTCAGTATATTAATTGCATGTGAAGCAACAGATCACCGTGATTCTTCAGAATTGTTGTGGAATCCCACTGACATTTCTTGGGTCTCCGAGTCCCTGGGCCTCCCTCAGCACCTGCTCACATGCCTACGGTCTCTGTTTAAGGAGCAGGAAGGGAGGGGCTTACACCCAAGTCCTCGGTCATGTTCCTCCCGATTCTCCCTGCAACTGTGGTCTCCCCGAGATGCACAGCAGGTCCCCATTGCAAGTAGGCCAGGCAACTGTGGCTGGTGACATCACTGATTCCATTCACTGCCAGAGAAAGTTCTGTGCCAGGGCAGATGGTGCAGAAGCGCCTTGCAGAGGCTGTGCCTGCCAGGGCCGCCCACTGCGCAATGAAGATGTGCTTGCTTCTCTTCCCTCCTTACCCAATCAGCGCTTTGCACATGCTCAGTTCAGCTCGATCATCATTATTTAAACCAATATTTATTTTGTTGAATTTTTAAGAATTGCTGTGCCTGTACGTGGCATAGCTGATAAAGGCGTTGATACAGAAGCCCGTGGGTCTGTCACACACACACACACACACACACACTGTGTGCATAGTGACTTCATTTCACCCTGTCTTCCTCATGGAATTTTAGAGCTGAAGGTGTTCTTAACTGAAATGTTCACTTTCATAGATGAGCAAACAGATGCTGAGGGTTTGTGACCTTCTCATGATCCACAGAATCTAGACTTTTATTTTTGTTGCTTTTGCCATGGTTCAAGGAATTTTGTTTTGTGCGAACTTGGTTGGAAGTCAACAGCCCTCTTCTTCCTTCAGGGGGAAAGAACATAGTGATGGCCACAGGATGGTCTCCATCCTGAGATGGTGTGGACGGCATGGTGCTAGGCACGTCAGAGTTTCTACCTTGGCCTGCCATTACACTCCCCTTTAAATACATCCATTTGATGCAGGAAATTCAAGTGCAGGAAAATGTGTTGGTCTCACGGTAGAACTGGCATGTGGAAATTATGACTGTTCCATGAGGTGCAAACAGGTGTGCAGAGATGAGGGACCAGGCCGTGATGCATGTGGCCAGGCAGCCGGGTGCCTTCAGCCCTCTGTTCTGTTCTGAACTCTTCCCAGGATAGCGAACCACCTTCACATAGTTAGGTCATTCTGTTGTAATAACCAAGAAGATACTAAAAGGGGGAAATGAGATGTATTTTCTGCCCTGTGATAAAACTGTAAGATTAAGTCACTAATCTGTTTTTTTTTTTTTTTTTTAAAAAGGGGGTAGAAATGAGAGACAAGCATTGGTAGAAGTTAGGATGATCATAATGTTGAAATTTTTAATCTATTAAAATCAGTAATTCCACTTTTGAATCCTCTTTTTTAATGTCCTGTTTATTTTAGCTGAATGTGGAGCAAGTGTGAAAGGAAATGAAGGAACATTACTGTCTCCAAATTTCCCATCCAATTATGATAATAACCATGAGTGTATCTATAAAATAGAAACGGAAGCTGGCAAGGGGATCCGCCTCAGAGCGCGAAGCTTCCAGCTGTTTGAAGGAGATACTCTAAAGGTAAGACTCTAACATGGGGACAGTCTTTCCCTTTCTTTTTTTCTTTTCTTATTAATGCTTAGCTCTTTTTTTTTTTTTTTTTTCCTTTCAAGGCATCTGTCAACCATCTGTCTATCATCCATTTACCCACCAGCCTGCCTGCCTACCATCCATCAGTCTATCACCCATCTGTCACCCATCTGTCTTCCTACTTATCCATCCACTTTCTCTCTCTCCATCTGTGTATCCATCTATTCACATATCTACCTTTACGGGTATTTATTGATATGTTCTAAGTACACATACCTGTTTCTATTTATTTATGCAGTTGTTTTGATGAAGTATAATGTGGTGTCATTTTGCAGTCTGTGTGGACTTAGAAATATTCGTAACCTGGGTCTAACACTGATAAGTGATGTTGTGGGTAAATTTCTTAGTATGCATGATACTCTTTCTGTGTGTGAGAATCTGCAACAGTCCCAATCTTCTTGGCTACTTTGAAGACCAGGTGATTTAACATAGGATGTGTGTACATTGTGTCTGGCACACAGCAGTGATCCTTCCGCCTTATGGGACCCCCACCCCAACCCTTTCTCCAGGCATTCTTGATTTTTAAATGCGGCCGCACCTTTGGAGCTGGATAGACTCTGGTGAGGTGCGGAGGCGAGTCCAGACGCTCTCGTGGGCCTCGGGGGAGAAGCTGGCCCGGCCATGACAGGTGCACCACAGCAAGGCGGCCCCAGGTCTGCCATGACTTACACAGCTTCGTCTCCAGCGGGAAGCTCCCTCCCTTCCTGAGGCTTCAGGCATAGATCCCACCTCTCCTTCACTATTGCAAGAAAGTGGGGCCTTTGAAAGGCCCGGAACAGGAGGGCGGGCATTTGCAGTCCCAGGACATTGAAGGAGACAGGCTTTGAGCAAGTCATCTGCTCCAGCAGCTGCTGCTCCCAGGGATCCTGTCGGAGCTGATTTGTGAGAAGGAAGGGCCCCTTTGCTCTTCTCGTTTCCCTTCTACAGCGGGTCTCACTTATATTTGCAGCTACATGGTTGCAGAGACACATGTCAAGTTCAACAGATTCACCTCACTGTAAGCTCAAGAAGATGCAGAGACCGCCTCAGAGGGAAAGTGGGCCGCCCCCTGTAGCTTTGTGCAGGGTCTGACCTGGCCTTAGGGGCTCCTCTTGACCTCACTGAAGGGAAGCGCTGGGTCCAGAGCAGCTCACAGACCCACGTGCTTGGCTGCCTCTCGGGAGCCAGGTGGACCGCTTTTCCGTGCCCTCGTGTGGTGGAGAGGTCTTACCCTGGCTGCTTTCTTTCACTCGTCTCCTGCAAGCTCGAGCTGAGAGCTGGGGAGGCTGTACTGA
The DNA here is from genome assembly GCF_902686455.1 of Sciurus vulgaris. Lineage (NCBI taxonomy): Eukaryota > Metazoa > Chordata > Mammalia > Rodentia > Sciuridae > Sciurus > Sciurus vulgaris. The sequence continues at coordinate 2,316,195 of NC_136465.1, read as the reverse complement.
ACAGTGTTTTCAGTCAGGAAGCTGGAGCATTCCTGCTAATTAAAAAAAAAAAAAAATAGAGAGTCATAAGAATTTTCTGAATTCTTTGACAGCCTCAAATTTAAGGCGAAACTTTTAAGTGACTCTTCTCTGGTACAAGGGAATGACTAGAGATGCTGAATCAAGTACGCACCGACAGTACTGTAGAAGTGGAAGGAAGGAAAGCATGCTCATTTTTGATCGGGAGCAGCTTAAACTTGTTGATTACAATAAAAAGTAAAAATAAGTCTCTAGTTGGAGGGAAACTATCAATCACATAAAATGCCCAAATGTTTTGCCAGTGTATGTTTTGTGGGATGGACTAATAGATGCCTCTGTTAAAAGTGCTCACATCTAAATTATCTTCACTTGGGAGCCTAACTGCTCTTCCCATACTCTCTCACACATGCCGTGATCCAATGGCAAAGACAAAGGCGTTATGTGCATCCTATGCACCAACGACACTAAGATGAACAGCTTCTGCGAAACACTGAAAAGAGGGTGCAGTGGTAGAGCCGGGGTATGGTCCCTAGTATCAGGAAGAGAGCTCCAGATACCTGGGCTCTGCACTCTGAGATGCCTGGCTTTCCAGTTGGCTCACCTGCTACCTGGGCCTCATCTCTCTGATGCACTGACTACATGTGAGCTCCAGGACAGTCCTCAGAGCAGACGGCTGTGGCCTCCTGTGGAGCAGGTGACTAGGAGGCTCCCACTAACGTCTGGGAGGGTGTCAGAGGCAGCTGCTTAGATGTACAGCTGTAACCAGGTGATAGGCAGACCCAGCATGGCCTGTTGCTCGTTTGCTTGGAATCACAGACCACATCTTTGGCACCACACCTGGCTTTTCCTTGGTGATGTGTGCAAACCCTGAACCACACTTACCAGTAGAGAGGTGAGGAAGCATGGATCCTGACATTGGATTGGGCTTGATCTGTCCATAGTCAAGCACAGTGCTAAGCCCTGGTGACGTGAACACCCAGGCAAGAGCCACCCACCATTACAGAGAATCACAGGATCAAGTGTTCGAGCTGCTCAGTTCTGCTGTGTGGCCACTGACCTGATGTTGCTCCGTGGAGTGCAAGGTCTAGCCTCATGAGGGAGCCAGCAGGATGCAGCCACGTGGGAAACCGTCCAGGACTGCAGAGGCTTGACCACGTGTCCTGGGTTACACCCTGGCCAGCTCCACAGATTCCCATGAAATACCCGGCCTACCCAGCCTACGCAGGTGCCCACGGCCTTTCTTGGGAGACCCGATGTTTTGCCTTGGGACAGATCCCTCTGGGTTTAAAACCTCTCCTGATTCTGCATGTCAGGTCCCTCCCATGTCAATGGAAATCCCATCTTAAGTCATAGTGACTGTTTTAAAAACAGTAGCCTATGAGTAAGGAAATAGGAGAGTATTTGATTATATGGCACTAATTGTTCATTCACGAGCAATAAACAATACCTAATAATGTTTCTGATGTCCCTTCTTCTTGTGCAAGTGTCGGGTGTGCACATCTATGGAGCGGTGCGTGTGGTGAGGTGGAGTGAGACAGCCAGGCCGGGAAGAAGCCACAGGCACTGGGTGGCTGGATGCATTGGCTGCTTTAATCCACCGCACGCTTCAGGACACACTGTGCCTTGATTCTTCTTGGAGGAGCCCTGACCCACAAGGCGGTTCTCCTCTGAGGGAGCTGAGTGTGACGGCAGCCCTGTTCTGCCGGCCCTGGGTGCACGGGGCCCAGCACACTCAGCTCTGCGGGCGTCAGTGCTGTTTTCTCAGACGTGCGTCAGCAGGGAGCCCTCTCAGGCAGGTGCAGGGTGGCTCCTGAAGGTGGGAGGCCCCCGGAGCTCTCCGGAGCCCAGACAGCCCAAGCCCTGGCCTGCTTCCTTCCACCACCTGTCACGCCCCCGGTGCTCACAGTCGCTCAGAAGGTACCCGGTACCAACTATGCCAGGCAGGATGACCCCTCCGCCATCCCTGCCTGACGGACCCTTCACTGCTGCACGTGCAAGACTGGGTGCCCAAGTGCCGCTGGGGCTCCAGCACTGCAGGCGGGTGGGCCTCAGCTCAGTGCCTGGGCGGGAGGGCCGAGGGAGGGGCCAGGGAGGGGACGAGGGAGGCACCTCCACTTCCGCAGCTGAGTCTGGGGAGGATGTTGGCCTCTGGAGCCTGCTAGATTCTTTCCCCCTTTGCAACTGGGCCTTGGGGAGGGAACGAGAGGGGACAAGAGAACCTGACATGCGCAGAAACGCTCACTTAATTTTAAACAAACAAGAAAAGGCTCTCGAGGTAGCCAGTGTGAGATGATGGAGGGAGTCTGCAGCGTGTAGTGTTCAAGGGAAGGGCAAAGCTCAAAGAATAGACGATTTAGTACTTTTTAGAGGCTTTATGAAACTGCCTCTTTGAGGATTTGAATGTCTTGTTAGAATGGCTACCGTGAGAATCTAGGAGCACTCACGCTGTGAATTTCCACCAGGTTTACGATGGAAGAGACAGCTCATCGCGAGCCCTGGGGGCCTTCACTAAGAACGAGCTCATGGGGCTGACCCTCAACAGCACCTCCAATCACCTATGGCTGGAGTTCAACAGCAACGGGTCGGACACTGACCAAGGCTTCCAGCTCACCTACTCCAGTAAGCTGCTCGGCTTCTTCCTGCTCTGTCTTGCTGGTTTTCTCTATCAGTCCACGACGTGTTTTGATTCTCTACACCGTCAGAAAAGAGTACATTCAGGAATGTTAGGAGAAGTGATAGTTTGAAATTTATCTATTCAGAGGTATTCTTATCTTTAATAATCAAATAGCTAGACCTGAAAAGGAGAGAGCTCATGACATGGAAGTGTTGCTGGGGTTAAAGTCTGTGGTGTGGAATATACCATCCAAAGGCGGATTGGCACATGTGTGAAAGATTTAGTGAGGTTTGAAATTAGTAGTAATGGTCTTTGAGTGACTAATTTGCATATCACATATTATATATACATAGATATATACATATATACATAACACAACTGCATAACAACTTGGTGTCGTAGACGCTTTCCTTACCTCTAATTTCCCAGATGATAGACCCAAGAGTCATTCGAGCACTCTCCTAAGAGAGCAGTTCCCTGGGTTGGTGGAGAGGAATTGACCTGCAGCCTACAGCTCCACCCCGTGTTCTGCAGCACCCCGTAGTAATGAACATCAGCTGGGCACGGCGACTCCGTGATGACGGCCTCCCTGCTACTCTGGAGGCCAAGGAAGGAGGATAGCAAGTTCAGGGTCAGTTTTGGCAACTTAGGGAGACCCTCTCTAAAAATATAAAAAATATAAAGAGATAGAGATGGAACTGAGTGCTAAAACACCCCTGGGTTTAATCCCCAGTACCTCCCAAATGCAAATCAGTATGGAAGCTTTCCTTTTTCAGATATAAATGAAAAAGACAACAGAGGGAAAATTAAAAAGTTGCTTTTCCAAAAAGAGGAATTTCACTATAACAATTGCCATTTGTAACATTTTTAGTAATAGCCAAATTTAAAAAACTAGCTATTTGCTTTGGATAACTAAAGGTGACGAATCAATGAGGATGCTTCCAGTGTGTAAACTGTTCAATCCTTTGCTAGTCTGAGATTTTAGAACTCTGTAAGTATGACCCCAGGACATGGGAAATTTATACACTCAGATTTTTTAGCATGAAATTTTGTGGGTGCTCATCAGAGCTGCTGCCTTTATTTGACAGATGAGCAAATGATTTGCTGGTAGGGTAATTATCACCCCTCAGATCCCAAGCTGATCTGGGCACCCAGATGAAGATGAACAGCCTCAGTCCCCTTCATACCAAATAAACAAAATCATGTTGATGAATTTCTAAGACGGGACAAAAGCAGTTAGAGTGGCCGATGTCCTGAGAGAGCCACTTTTCACTGTGACGAGGGTGCCATTGAAAACCTCACCAAATGAAAGCATTTCTGTTGATTTGTACACACAAGTCCGTGGACAGTATGGGATGGATTGATAAGTACAGCTTTCTTCACAAGATCCCTGCCTTCAGAATCTCGCTCTCAGAACGCTGCAGAGCTCTGAGGGAACACTCTGCTGTGCACGCAGGCGGAGCACGCTCTCGTGACCCTGCTCCTGTGCCGGGCTTCCTGTCTGTGGGCTCAGCAGCGTGTTTCCTGCTTGGATGCATCCACCCCACCTCCTGGGCCCTGGGCTGCACGGACGTTTGGGAAGGAAAACTGCAAAGCCTCTGGGTGGTCTTCCCAGGGCAGGCTGAACAGGACAGTCCCAGGCACATGGGGGGTTCCTCGGTGCTCCCTCCACTGAGTACAATTTGATGCCTTGGCTTATCTCACAAACCGGCCTCCTGTCCTGGTTCCTCACCAGACAGTAGAAAGCAGTGGCCCGGGCACCCCTGGCTTCCGCGCTCACCTTCCACTCTGCTGCCCCTTCGTGGCAGCTGCAGGGGAAGGGCGTCATGCCGGCTGGGTGTGTGTCTTGTTACTCTTCCAACCCTGGCCACTTTGTTTCCCTCCTACCATTTCCAGCTGGAGCAGTCCTTGATTTACAGACACTTAGCTCTGTGTTCTCATGTGCAAAAGCCCTCCAAAAGGCAGCGCTTGCCCATGAAGCCCCCAGGCTGGCCTGGAGCGGAGGAGGGTACTGACCTGTCCGCAGCCTTCTGCTGTCTCCTTCAGTTCATCTTCTGAGCAGTAGTTAGGAAGGCCCCGGTGTCCTGCAACCCTGATTCTGAGAGGAGACCGTTCCTGACGCCCACCTACCCTCACCAGGAAGGCTTCCTTGGAGTCTCCTCTCAGCCCCCACTTGGCTCTCTTGGGCTGCCAAAGCTCCCCATTTGTCTTTGAGAGCAGCCCAGGTGCAGGACCTCTGCTTGTCCCTCCAGGTTCACTGAGGAACTTTGTGAAAGTTTAAATCAGTGCATATTTACTGGCACATTCCATTTCCATGGGTACATTTGACTGTAGAGTAGCACAAGCATTCTGGAAAAAGAAGAAAGAAATATTAGTGATGATTGGTCTGCGGTTCTCAGTAGAATCCATCCAATAGGGGCATCGACCCCCCTGCCCATCACCCCTCCTGTCTCCACCCACAGAAGCAGAGTGTCCTGGGAGTCCCAGCTGCAGGGTTGTCTTAGAGCCAGAGCATGCTGCTGCAGGGAAGAGTTATCAGTGATGTGGGATCAATGGTGCCGATGGCGATGTTATCAAAATAGTATTAACTTCACATTAAATTCTTAGGTTTAAACACTAAGTAATTAGGTTTGAGAAATCCCAAGCTCCCACAGTGCAATCGAATACCTGAATTGAATATCCATCCCTAAAAGATGTATCAGAAATGATAACTGTTTTCAAAAGACTTGTAATTGCCTCTTGCTAGTTAATTGCTTTACTTAAGGAAATGTTCATGTTTGGCTGTTTCAGATCCATAATTAATGTGCAGACATGAGTGGATTAGACAATGTCAACAGAATAAATATATAGCTTAATAAATATGCTGTGGTTTTCAGAAGTGAAGACAAATAGCACACATGTGCCTTTAGTATTAACAACTAGCTCCAGGTACCTTCTAACTAGCACCTTGGCAATTCTGGGTCTTGGTAAGTAGTAACTTTTAACCCCCTTCATAGTTGGGAGGTATCTCCCTGTCTCTAAGTGAGCTGCTGGAGTTTCACACAGAGCATGGTGCTCTTGGGACCACATACTGCTCTCCCAACTGGAACCCAGAACTACTGACGAGTCAGATATTTCAGGTGACACACTTTAATAAGCATAATATGTAGTGACTGATAATGAGATGTGTCAAGACATTGGCAAGGAAGAAAAGCAGACCAACTTTGGGCCCCCCTGGAATAAAAATGTCAATTAATAGGGATTGATTAAGCAACTGTTTTCTCAGTAGTAGATTGGACCAAAATAAAGCTTAGAAAGTCTACCTCTGTTACAATACACTGCTTTTACGACAGGTTTGTCTGTACCGTAACATCATGGCCTTGGCATGGGACGTCTCCTGTAAGCTCTCTGACGGTGGGGCCCACAGGATCCGTTCTGCACCCCGTGCACCTCACGCTGATGTGCAATCCATACCATGAGCCTGGATTAAGACGCGGGGTTTGTAATGTAACATAAAGAGCTTGCATCTGCGTTTTCAAGCTGTGCGCTTGGAGGCCCCATCCTCCATGCTGGCTCCATCAGCAAGTCTGGGAAGCCCTTTACTTCTCCTTCCTCACAGTGATTTTGAGCTTTAGAATATAACAAAAATTATCTTGACACTGGGTGGCTACATTTTCTTAATATCTGGACAAATTTTTATAGAAAAGAAGTTCTGGAATTTAAAAAGATACCATATTGAACTCAAACTTCTTTTTAAAATATGTTTTACTTTTGAGAACTTTATAAGAATGTTCCCCAGATATTCATTCTTGAGAAACTTTACCACAGGGCCTACAGAAACTTGGAGCAGGCTTCTGCACTGTTCATTTAAATTGTGAGAAACAAGCAAACCCTCTGCGCAGTTTAGCAAAGACTCTGACTTCCAGGAACACATGGGAGCTGCATTGAGCATGCATCTGGGGCAGTGCGGGTGCTTCCTTTTCCCACTAATCAGGAAACCTGCACGCGGTGCCTGGGTGCTGAGTGGTTAGCACTGCAGTGACACAGAAGGACTGACGCCACCATCCCTGGCAACTGATCAATTATGTAGGAGAGTCACCATTGGCACTGGTGAGATTAGTTGATATGACAGTGACTATCGTTCCCAAGTAGAATGCACTATAATTAAATGCTAACCAGGGGATGGATCTGGAGGTGGGAAGGTATCAGCTCATGGCTCCAATGCACACTGACTGGTGTGTTTGCTCACAATAGAGATTTTAAGTAAGCTTGGGCTCTAATATGTTAATGTAGTGTTGTCGTGATAGACACTTTGAGCTACACAATCTGCACACGTGTGCTGATACATGTGTGTGCACCTGTGTATACATCAGCAGTGACAGCGACGAGCTCTCCAGAGGAGAGGAAGACCCCAGGCTGTGGCGATCCCGAGGCTTTTGCTGAATGCCTTCTGTCTCCTCCACCCCAGGCTCAGCCCCCTGGTCGTACACATGGGCTGCCCACCGCCCACCTTCCTAAGCGGCCACTGCTCTTTCCTCCACCCCAAGCCCCCGACTTCTGTCCCTGCGTCCTTTGTTTTCTCTTGCAAGCGTGAGGTCCTGGTGAGGGGAGTCTTCACTTGCTCTGTTCCGGGTCACATTTTAGGAATGGGGATGGTAGTCGAGTTGGCCCAGAATTTGCAGGAAGGAGGGAAACTGAAGTCAGGGGACATTTCTGGAGAGGGTGAGACTTCAGTCACCTTGTGGAGGGTGGACTGGCCTTCGAGCCATGTGCCTGCAGAGATGAAGTCCTGTGATGAGGAGAGGCAGACATGACAGGGGCACCAGGCCACTGAGGCGCTGATTATGGGCCGTCCACACCAAGGGCCCAGTGCCTATGATGACCCAGCAGGAGGACACGGAAGTCTGGGGTTTCAAGGATGGAGACTGACAGTGGAGTGAACACCAGAGCCAGGGACGGCAGTGACACCGATGCACTCCTGTGCCACGGCCACCACTGGTGACTCGAGACTGAGGAGCAGGTCCCTGGCCGAGACACTGCTAGCGCACTGCGGGCCTGAGCGGAAGCGGGCACCATGGTGCTCAGAGGTTAGGTAGGCAGGGTGAGGGCCTTTCATACCCCGTGCATCACCAGGGAGAGGGTGGTCAGCGGTCATGCAGGAGGGGTAGATGGACCCCGCAGAGGACCTGCCATGCACGGTGATCTGCAGAGTCTGGAAAGCAGACACTGGGTCCTGTCCCCGCGGGAGACTCGAGTGCGCGGCGGGCCTCCTCAGGCCGCTTCCCGCTCACTTTATCTACTTAACTCCCTCGCTCCACTCCACGCACGCCAGGCAATGTCCTCCTTATGGTTTGCTTGTCAAGGTGGCGCTCTGCATAGAGAGAGGGTGACTTATTGATGTGGACACGGGGATTCTGGTTCATGGACTAAGTCCAGGAGTTATTTTAAATTAGGAAGGCGGCACTCTGGCATTATATTAAGTCATGTGAGCCTCTGAGGAGATGAATCTGTTGGGTTTTGCTGACAGAACCAGGTGTCTGTTCCCACAATGACCCAAGGGTGCCTTTGGAGGAGAGCTGGCCAGCTCCCCATCCCGCCTCCTTGGCCGAGGCAAGTGCCAGCTGTCATTTTCTAAAGGCGAGGTCACAGAGAGGAAGACAGTAGCAGGGACAAGTCGGGATGTTGCAGAAAGGCTGGAAATGAGGGCTTGAGTGCGAGAAGGAAGGCTGGCCTGGGAGCTGCCTGAGAACCGCAGAGGCCAGAGGTGAGCGCAGGGTCTGCAGGAGGACGCTGCCACCTTCCACGCACTCCCCTCCGTGTCTTCTGGAAGAGAGAAGAGGGCCTGGAGAGCAGCGCCGGGTCTGTGCAGGCAGCTCTGAGCAGGGCTCACCCAGATCTGGCCCGGGAAGGCCTGCCTCAGGGTCTGCACCTGCAGCCGACAGCGTTCCCTCTGCAGGGAGGGACCTGGGAGTGTCCGCAGGTCCTTCCTCCTCCCTCAGGACGGCCTTCTCCCTCTGCAAGTTCCCTCTCGCCCTGCCCTGAGCTCCCCACCGGCTGGTTGTGCCTGGCTGTCCTGACTCACACTTGCCCCTGTTTCCTGCTTCTTCCTGTGTATGGCTCTCCCCCAACCCAGCTCCCCACTGCGGGGCTGATGGTTGGTTTTCAGTGTGCCAGGCACCAACCAGGTCCCCAGCTGGTCTACTCTGGAGTGAAGGGACACGTGGATGGACAGGGCAGAAACCACACATGCAGCTCACAACTGGCCTCACGCATCACACGTATCACCGCGTCCTGGACTGGTTTGCAATCTTCAAGTGGATTATAGACTCCTCAGGGAAGTTCTGATATTAGTGTTTTGCATTTATTTAGGAGAACAGCTCTAATCTCATGATTCCTGCTTATCATTAAGTTCCATAAACTATGTAGCTTGGGGGAACAAACAGCTTCAAAATGGGGAGCAGGAGAGACCTCAGGGTGCACATGCAGTGAGGAGGCCCGTGAGGGAGCATCCCGTCTTACCGCCCCTCCTGGAGCACGCCAGGGATTTCCTGACCAGAAGATTATGCACAGGTTGAATAGAGGGAGAAAGAATATCATAAACACTTATAGTTTGGGTTTTTAAGGGAGCCACCCAAAGGACTTTTATTGTCATATGACTTAAAAAAAATAATGGATCATTGTGCTCCGAAGTTCCATCTGTAAGCTAATTCCAGGCCAGTGGGTCATTAGTGATGAGCCTTACTGGGCAGTGGTTTCTGCAGGGAAAGTGGCTTGGCCTCTCTGACTCATTTTCACAGGATCACTTGGCCTGCCTTGCTCTATCCTGGCACTGGGTAGTGGACCTGCATCCTCTGTGAAGGCATTAGACATGGACTCAGCCAGGGGAGTGGCTGTCACTGAGAGGGAACAACACTGTGGTTCTCTGCACCTCTCTCCTTACTAGGACATGACCACAAACCCAGAGGCGTCTTGGAGCCCACTGAGATAGTCGCAAGCTTGATTTTGGTTCTGCAGTAATGCCTGTAGGCGAGGTCAGGCCTGACTGTAAGCAAGCAGGGGAGCATCCTGGCTTAGTCAGATGCTCAGTAAAAATGGGTTGAGTAGTGTTTTCGTCAGCTTTTCTGCTGCTGCAACTGAAAGACCCGACCAGCACAATAGTACAGGAGGAAAGGTTTCTTTGAGGGCTCACGGTTTCAGAGATCTTAGTCTATAGGAGGACTTTATTTCTTGGGGCTCAGGGTGACGCTGAACATGGTGGCCAGAGAGTGTGGCAGAAGGAAGCAGCTCACATCATGGTGATTAGGAAAGGAGAGAGACTCCACTCACCAGGCATAAATATGTACCCAAGGCCACACCCCAATGCCCACCTCCTCCAGTCATACCCACACTTCAGTTACCACTCAGTTAACCCCATTAGGGATTCATTCACAGATTGGGTTAAGACTCTCACACCCAATCATTTCTCCTCTGAACCTTCTTGCATTGTTTCCCATGTGAGCTTCTGGGGACACCACATCTAAACCAGAACAAACAGACAAAACATTGTTGATAAAAGTGATAACTAAAGGGAGCGATTCTCTTCATTAAGTTCAGTAGACTTCCAAAAGCTTCTTTCTGTTCCTGAAAGATCCTGAAGCCTGCGAGGATTGCAGCAGAGCACTGAGCCATGGCCAGGTGCTGGGGAAGCAGTGTCTTCTCTGCTCTGACTCCAGCCCCTGGTCCTGTGTCAGACTTGTACCCAGGAGCCTGACCTGGAAGCCCACACACGATCTGGCAGGCAAGATGCTCCCCCCAATCCCCAGACTCAGGTCTATTTTGAACATAGAAGGACCAGGTCAGTTGGATTAGGTGGTCATTCTGGACCCATTAAAAATGCCACAAGGTTCCTGGATGCTTTGAAACGGTGGTCCATGGCCACATGTGAGGTAGCCAGCCTCGAGCATGTGTAGATTGAAGAACACCTGAGATACCTGATAAGCCCCCCACGAGTTCAACTAGAGACAGAGAGGAATGGGGTGTACAGCTGATGGCCCCCCTCTAGCACATCCCAGCCATTCACGCCGCTTTGCTGTAGTGAGGAAGGGACAGAGATGGTGTGATTGGCACTGACAGCTGATTCTGAACAAACTGCCACATATTCTGTGGATGAGAAAGAAATCAGGACCCCAGAGCTATGGGCTTAAGCAGCTCATCCTGATCTCATTAGCGTACTGGTAGAATTAAGATGGCACTGACTTTAGACACGCATATTAACGAGAGTGTGCCTTTGGGTGGTGCAGAGGACCTGGCCGATGAAGAAATACTGAACATAGTCATTTCTGAACTTTGAAAGAAGCCAGAAATATTGAGTGAAGGAAGCATGCGTGGACACGGTATGGTATATGACTGAAAAGCTGCACGAGGTCAGGGGTAGGTATGTCAGGTTCTATATTCCAGGTCCTTGAGATCATGGGTGGATGATTCTTCACATGACTGGCTGGTGTCCTGGAAAGGTTGATGAAATCTTCTTTGGCTGTCCACCTTGCACCTCTTTCTGCCCAAATAGGTCAGGTCACAGTGAATTTCTGATAGAGATGTTTCTGATGAGCTCCCCTGAATGTGAATAAGATTTAAGTGAATGATGGTTCATTCACATCATAATTGGTAACTTTTAAAAACTGGACATCGAGAATCTTATGCCAGCTAAGTAGCAGTCCTCAAAGGAAAGTTCTACAAGCTGATTTCATAAATGATAGAGACAAGTCTTCCAGACAATCTCGGAAGTTACATGTAAGCATTGCTCTTTTAAAGTAAAATAACCCTATTTTGGTTTTGATAGGAGATGTCCCCCAAAGCTCATGTATGAGACAATGCAGGGATATTCAGAGGTGAAATGATTAGTGTATGAGAGGTGTGACCTAACTTCTGATTTGTCCACTGAGGGATTAGCTGGGTGGTGACTGTAAGCAGGTGGGGAGTGGCTGGAAGAGGTAGATCACTGGTGGCCTGCGTTGGAGTTTATATTTCACCCTGGTGCGTGGAGCTCTCCCTCTCTACTTCCTGGCTGCCTTTTCCTGAGATGCTTCCTTCTCCTTGCCCTCCTGTCATAACGTTCTCCTCACCTCAAGCCCATAGCAATAGAATCCATCCACCCCAGACCTTATCTCTGAAACAATGAGACAAAATAAACTTTTCTTCTTTTACACTATTTTTGTCAGGACTTTTGGTCATAGGGACAAAAAGGTTTACTGTAACAGCAATTGATCCTGAGAAGAGAGTCATTGCTGTGACTAACCTGACCATGTGGTTCAGAAGTTTTTGGAGCTTTTTGGAATTTGTGGGAGGAATTTTGAAAAGGTTGAAGGTTCAAGCTGGAAAAGTTTTAGAATGTTGTAAGTAGAGCTTACTGTGAGATTCTGGTGGGAGCTCTGAAGACAGAATGCCAATAGGACCGTGGACAGTAAAGACTGGGCTTAGGAGGTTTCAGACAAAAAACATGGGCTCTACTTGAAATTGGACTAGAGGCTGTTACTGTTATGTCATAGCAAGGAAGTTGTATTTTTTATCCATGTCCTAAGACTTTGTGAGGCTGAATTTGAAGGTGATGTACTAATTATTCTGGTGGAGGAAGTTTTAGGCATAGCATTCAGATAATAGGGTAAATATTTCTGACAGATTAGCCAAGTTTACTGTGGTAACCAGAAGCAGAAAGCAAAGCAGAAAGATTTGAAAAAACTTGCAGTTTTTGTCATTGGCAGCATGCCTTTGGGTCTATATTTTGCCCCTGGTCCTGGCTGTCATTTCCTATACCAAATCCTTTAACTACAATGTTCTGCCTCACCTCAGGCCCAGAGCTTTGGGGTTGGCCCTCTATGTACTAAACCTCTGAAACCCTGAACCAAAATAAACTTTTATTCCTCTTTGTTGTTCTTTTCAGGATTTTGTTACAGCAATGAAAAGATTGACTTAAGGCCATTTTAATTGAAGAATAGCATTCATCTCCTTTATGAATTTTATAGTGACTAGTAGTCCAGAAAATCTTGTCAAAGCACCATTTTACCCAATGGTTTTAAAAAGTGTTTACAAGCTGTCCTGTGAACCAATGGAAAGTATGGAATGGGGTCAGACAGATGAGAAAATAAGCAACCTGCACATGAAACCACGCCAACACTTACAGATTTTATTTATTTCAATACAGAATAAAATTGCAATAAGTATACCAGGCTGCGAAGCATATCAGGGTGCTGTGGCTTCTGGGGTGGTTTCCAGAGGAGGGCTCGCAGAGCAGGATTGCTCTTGGATGGCCATAGGTACAGCTTGAAAACTTGGGAAAACCGTGTCGAGCACTGTTTCTCTCCACGTCTGCTAGTAGATGGTTTTCTAAAGGTATTTTAAAATAATAGGGAGTCACGTGTGAATTTGATATCACTGCCTAACAAGCTGCCACAGTCTTGGGCCTCAAGCTGCACACGTCTGTCCCGTCACTGTGTTGGGCTCTCGCCTTGTTGTCTTCTCAGGGTCTCACAGGCTGCAACAGGCTCTGACCTGCTGCCATCTCATCTGGGGTCAGGGTCTTCTCCCACCTGTGGACAGAACTGAGTCCCTGGTGGGTCACATCCTGTGATTAGCTCAGATCAGCCCATGCATGTCGGGACCTTCTCTGCACCTGCCATACTCAATTGATAAGAAGCAAGTGGCAGATCCTGTCTACACTGCAGGAAGTGGAGGGCTCTAGAGATGCAGGGCATGGTCGCCTGAGGCTGGCACCTCTAGTGACTCTGGGTCTTTCTTCACCCTGGACTTTATCGGAACTTTGTTTTGATTCTTCTTCAGGAAATTCCATAAGAGAATAGAGGCAGTGTATGCACACACTCACACCCCTTGAAGATGGACGCTTCTATGAAAGGAAAATGTACAATTTGATTGCTTACATGTACTTTTATTTTCACATTTTTCATTTTTAGGAAAGTTTCCATTTACAAGCATGAAACTATTTTCAAACGAAGCGGGTTGTGATATTGTGTTCCGTATTGTCATAGTCGTCACGGGCTTTAGTGTGTGTGACTCTTCCCATGCAGCAGCCTGCCTGTGGCTCTGGTATCCTTGTGGGCCCCCCTCTGCTCTTTCAGGCCCTACCTCAGGCTGCACTTGGAGAGATTTTTAGCGTGGCCCAGGCAAGCCCTCGTCCCTCCCCTCACTTGCAGAGAGAGGCACCTAGCAGGCCAGCAGCAGAGCTGGCTCACATTCCAGTTAGAACGTCCCAAACTCGAGAGCACCACTCCTGCCCACCCATTAGGTAGAGATGGTCCTCGCCTCATGGCCACTGCCACAAACATCTAAATTCATATGGGGTTTTGATCAACACCTCACGTTACCTGACTACTTACCAGCGGTGCTAGGAAGCTTCGTGACTATGACGAGATACCTGAGCGAATCGACTTATGCAGAGGAAAGGTTAATTGGGCCCACGTTTTGGAGGCTTCAGTCCTTGGTTTTTGGCTGCATTTTTGGACCTGTGGGGAAGCAGCAGGTTATGGTAGGTAGGGATCACATGGCAGAGCTAGCCACTCGCTTCATGGCAGGGATGGGAAGGCTTGAGAGGAAGGGCCAGGGCCTCGGACTCCTTCCAGGTCACAGGAGCTAAGGCCCCCAGCACCCCCCGCCTGTCCAGTTTCCGCCACCTCCCAACTGTGCCAGGCTGAGGACCCTGCCTCCGCACACGGCCTCCAGCAGCACTAAGGGGCCAGGCAAAGCCGCAGGGCTGTCTGCTGCTGCGTCCCCTCAGTCTGAGGTCAGATGGAAAGCCCCCGTCCCTCCCAAGCAAGTGTCCCCTCGTATGCCTTTTATTCAGGGCACGGCACATACCTCTGACCATTTAACTCAGATGTCCTCGCCCACGTTCTCTGCTGATAATCTGGATGGAATACGACAGTGTTTTCTTTGGTCCTTATTGCCACTACATTGATTTCACTCACTCTCATTCCATGTAAGTGCTTCTGATTTATTCTTGCTCAGCTCTGATGTGACCATGAACAGAGCAACTATATTTTCAGGATGCTCAGCATAGCCTACTATGCTAGGATATGTGAATTGGAGAGAAATGAATCTACAATGACGATTTCTATGGACCTAGAGAAAAGGAATTGGTTTCATGCCTTGTGTTTCAAGGAGGAAATCTTGTGATAGTTCCCACACGACATGGAGAAGGTTGTAGCCACAGACAGGAGTTGAGAAGGCATTCTGGGTACACATCTGCTATTGGAAATTCAATAAGGGGTTATATTGATTTTGTCAGGTGGATAATTCATGAAAGAGATCTGGTCAGATGACACTTGAAAAAGCAGAGGTGCCGTGGGCAGCAGGAAGCTACGCTGAGGTCCAGCAAATATAGCCCTGGGGTGGGGATTCAGGAAGGCCATGGACAGACCATTAAAGAATTAGAGCCTGTGTCTATAGGAGCTTAGGGCTCAGGAAGACTGTCTAATCAGACAGTTAGACACAGAAAGGAGACACCAATAGAAAAATCCAAGGAAAAAACCCAGGAACACCATTCCCTGTAATCCCAGCAGCTTGGGAGGCTGAGGCAGGAGGATCACAAGTTCAAAGTCAGCCTCAGGAAAGGTATTGATGTTCTCACACATGCAGCGTCAGCATGCAGACGCGCAGTTCTCTAGGTGTGTTACTACAGACCTTCCTAGTCGACACATCCTGGCACATCCATCCATTTTTATAAACATGCACCTTTTCCCGAGAATTTAGAACATAGCAGTTTTATTCTGCTTCTATAAGAAAAAAGGCCTGTGACATGATATCTTGTATCATGCACTCCTTAATAGATGACCTCCATGGAAATATCACAAAGGCAATTTGCATACGGTAGAGACGCAACCTGAGAGCTCCCTGGAAGGAGCCCCATGTGCATCTGAAATAGGAAGGGCACTGTATGGAGAGCAAAGGTGCCACAGGTCCAAACATGCCACACGCAAAACAGGCCACCACCCAGACGTGCAGCCTGGGCGCGTGTTGGATCACCTGTGTCCACGCGCGAGTGTATTTAGATAAACATCAGAACCTCTGCTTAACAACTGCCACACACAGTAAGACTTGCAGAGTGAACGTGGAGGACACCCCAGAGAGGGAGGCCTCAGCTCCTTCTGAGCTGGGGAGGCTGCCTCTCACCCAGGACGTGAACTGCCGTCCATGCCTCGGAGGGAGGAAGGCGCAGGGTGCCATCGCGACCTTTGAGGTTGGGAAAGCAGCAGGAGGAGAGTCCAAATTGATTTAGTCAAAGTCAAGAGCAAATCAGAGGTAGAGAAGGGCAGTGCCCAGCCTCCTCCCTCATGCCACTCTTGTGGCCTTTGGTGACTCATGGGTAGGTGGATGTGCGAGCCTACAGTGCTGCCACAGAACCCCAGGAGGCCACGACCTGCCCGACTCTGTGACCTGCCCCACAGGGTGGGAAGGCCCCTGGGGCCAGCAGGGTGCCCTGCTGTGCTGCAGAAGGGGCTCCTGAAGCTCAGCCCCCGCCAGCCCTCAGCATTCTGTGGCTTCCCAGTCTTGGTGCTCACGTCTGCCATCCCCCTGTCTTTTGCAGTAACTCTGGAGAGGCTGCTCAGGGCTGTGAATCCATATTCCCAGGTGTGTGTGATCTGCGGGCCATAGGAGCCCGAGAGAGACCAGAGGGCAGAGAAGGGAACACAATTTAATTACACCATTCAACCCAAAGCCTTCAACTTAGTGAGACATGGAACCAAGGCCTGCAGATGGTGGCCCCCAAGCACCATGGCCTCCAGCCTTATGGGCAGTGTGATCCCAGGGCCCCCCACTCGGGTGATTGACAGTGGTAGTGGGTGTTCCATCTGCTGATATATCCGTCTGCAAAGGTCCTCTCTGGGAAGACGAGCACCTTGGAGACCAGGACCCCTCATCAGACGGGGCACACTGGGTTATGGATCCCCAGAATCTGACTTTCCTTACATGTGTCGTGGAATCCTTAATAGTGCCTTGGAAAGAACGAGTCATAAAATCTATTCAGTCAAAATTGTTATTTTACTCCCCTCCATGAATCTTGACATAGGAATATTTATTCAAGGGCTGCTTTTGGGCTTCTCCATCATCATGAAGGTTTTTTTTCCCCCCCTAAATAAACATTTTAGAAAACAATGCTAGAACAAGAATCCCAACTGCTAAAGTACAACATGATACCCTGAGGCTGAGGGGCACGGAGCAAGCATCACAGCCCCCGGACACTGGACTTGAACTTGAAATCTGCACCGAGCTGGAGATGTGCAGTGAGTGCAGGGGACCCCTCCCCAGTCACCTATCCCAGCCCAGGGGCAGGCGGAAGGCAGGGATTCTCCCTGGTGCCCAGAGGCCAGCAGCCTCCTGCCCCGGGCAGGGCCAGTGGCTCTACCTCCCATGCCCAGGCCCCCTGCTATAAATGAGAAATTGGTTTTGGATTCCTTTCATCCTGAAAGGCAGAGTGCAGTTGCTGGAAATCAAAACGTGTTTCAGCTGTTGAAGGGATTTCAGGGCTTCTTGTAATGATGTCAGGAGCATTTGCCTCCTAGCTCCTGGTTCCTTGGCTCAGGAGGGGCCTGGCTGTGGACCTAGAGAGGAGATGGGAGCCGAGGCTGCCCCAGGGCTCCTGCCTCAGGGCTGGGACTTGTGGAGGTGGAAGATGGGGAAGGGTAGGTTTTCAAAGGTAAAATTAAAGGGAGGTAAGACTGTATTTTCAGTAAGGTGAATTCTGACACGATATTTGGTGCTGACCTTGTTTTGGCATATATCGCAGATTGCAGAAGCCAATGACCTTGAAGGTGTTCTTTGGAAATTGCATGATCTTCCCCCAAGATACTGAAAGTGAGATCATGGGTAGACGTGGAAATATAACTTACAGGGCTCAGTGGTGAATCGCTTGAGAATGAAAACAAGGAAGGAATCGTGGCCCTGGGGTTTGGGTTCCAGCTGAGGGAGGACGGCCCAGAACCCCTGAGCTCTGCAGGAAAACAAACAGTTCAGGAATCACAGAATCCCGAGTCGAGGTCACCATTAGCTCATAAGAGATCTCTTTCCTTTATTAAAACTTAGAAATGATTCTGTACACAGATTGCACAGGAAAGATGCCTCAGTGCAAATCTGAAACTTTTGAATGAAGAAGGGAGGCTATGGTCTGGCCTCTTCTGTGGGCTCTGTGGTCATGAGGCCTGACGTCTCCAGAGGCCAGGTGTCCGGGGATGTCCCTGCTGCTTTAATGTATGGGAGCCCTGTCTACTGTGTATCTTGGCCAATGAAACATGAACTGGAAAACTAAGTTAATAAAATTCCGGAGGCAGGCATCTTTGTACACAGAATGACTGTCTCTAGTGGAAGCTTCTAGAAATGCTAATGTTTCAGGGTGAAATAAGACCTCTATGAAATGGGCCTGTTTAGAAGAATAAATTGTCCTCTTGTACAATATAATAATCAAAGGAAATGCTAAGAAGTAGTTCATTCATAGACATTATTCTCTAGTAATTTGAATGTTTAATCATTTAACTGATATTTTAAAAGTTAACAACGTATTTCCAAACTTAAAGAAATAGAATGGTTCCAGTAGGAAATACAAGTAAGAAAATTATTCATCAAGAAGTAAGGGGAAAATGTGCTCCTTTTGGAAACCTAAACTGTTTTTCAGGCCGCCAGCTGTTAAAAACTGAAATATTTGTTGTCAACTCATTTTTTATTCCCATGAACTCACCATGACCAAAATGGAACAACTTTGTGCTTCTAATGCTGAATATTTCTGAATTGAACTTTATTTAATATAGTCATTCATGACAATGCCTTCTTAATATGAACATATATGTCACCACGTATTTCCACATCAGTGCATACTGAGCTGACAGGATTCCTTCTCTGGAAACTTAAAATAAGAAACTGCCTAGGCTCCATTCTAGTTTGCGAAGTAATACTACTTAATCCATTCTGAAATTTCCCTAACACCACAGTTTTTAATGTAACTTTTAATTATTATATACCTATATATCTCTATTGATATATGTAAACATACATATCAGTGTGTGTGTGTGTGTGTGTGTGTGTGCGCGTGCGCGCGCACTTTTATGTATGCTAGGGATCAAACCCAGGACCTTTTGGATGTAGGCAAATTCTCAACAACGAAGCTACACATGTAGCCCTGAATGTTATTTTTAATTCCTCCCAAATTTTTAAAGTCAGGAAGTATTAAAATTTGAAGGACCTACTTTTATTTTCATAATTTTAAAAGCCCGTACAGATTTCTTTCCATGTGGAAAGGTAATAGAATTTGTTTTAATAACACTTTGAATTATTGGACACTTGATATTTTGGGTGAGTCAAAGGCATTTATAAGCTCTTGGTCTGAAGTTAAAGTAAGCACCAATTAGACACAGTGACGTGAACATGTCTCATGGCTTCTGATTTAAGTACTGGACTTACTGAGGCTGTGCAGCACACAGAGACCCCACTGCACCCCTGTCTCAGGGAAGCTGCCCTCTGCATGGAGTGCTGACCTACCTGTGTGGGAAGCAGGGAAGGTAGAAACAGGAAGGGCGCCAGTCCTCACGTGTTCATGCTGGATGAAGCATGCTCAGGAGGAGGAGCCAGGGAGAGCAGGAATGCCCAGCAGGGCTGCGGCCCGACCTTGCAGGACAGGGTGGGTGCAGGAGGCAGGCATCAGTGGGCCCCGGGACCCTTTGGAACCAAGCTGCAGCAAGACCTCACCTTGGGGACTTTGGAGTCCCTGCTGGGACATCTCAGTGGGCATGGCTGCAGGCTCCAGGTGAGGTCAGGAAGGTTCCATGAATCCAGTGGAGCTTTGCATGGTAGCGGGGGCACCGTGAGAGAGTGCTGGGGTAGCTGGCGCAGGAGCCACAGGAGCAAGGGAGAGGAGGCACAGTCTTTTCGAGATGTTGAGCGTGCGGTGTCCTGAGCCAGCAGGAGATGTGGAGCTGTGCTGGGGAACCTGCTGGGTGTACCTGCTGATGGAGCTTCGGGTGACATGTTTCGTCTTGGTTCAGTTTGGGGACTGCACACTCTGTGATGTTGTGCCTCTTGAAACTTCACGTCACCTTGGAAAGCTCACAAGGAGCAAGCCCTCCTCGGAGCGACAGCGTGAGGCTGTGCTTCTGTTGCTAAGCCAGGTGGCCCATGTTGCGATCCACAGAAGCGAGTCCAGTGAGACCACCTGCACCTGCAAGTCACCCTGCAGCGGATGGGTGGCCCTCGCTCGGCAGGGCCTTGGACGAGCGAGGTGTTGAGAAGAGGACCATGATCGTACTTGTGGATGCTGGGCCATCAGGTCCTGCGCTCTGCGTCTCGGGAGCTGCGCGTTCCTAGGGTGAGCAGTCCCTCTGTGCTTATTAGCTGGAGAGTAGTAAAAGGAGCAACAAATGAATCACAACGGCAGCGATGAACTCCAGCATGGTTGTGATCCTGTGTGGTTTTGCAGAGTTTATTTATGAAGAACTTAGAATGTTTCCATAACTCCTTTCCTTTTTCTTATAAAATTTTCTACCGTGTACGGGAAGGAAGAAATAACATGGTCAGTCACATTTAGCTCCTGGGAAGTGAGTGGGACAGGCACAAAGGTGGCTGTGCCAGGACTCAGCCCAGTGTGTCCTGGAAAGGGCTCCACTGGCCGTTTCTCCTCCTTGTCCCTCCCAAACCCTCGGCCATCTGACTACTGTGTCCCCTCTCGTGTGGGCCACCTCAACCCTCTCTCACTCTCCTGTGCTCCCACGGGGTTTTGGACACGTCTGGGAGTGGCTTTGGCTTTCTCTGGGAATGCTTTTGGCAAGAAGTGGGTGCATAAGTGGAAGAGAGGAGCGATGGGCATCTGCGCAGCAGGCTTGCTAACTGTATAGCAGTGTGCAGTGTAGGCTCTGGCCACTGGGCACACCTGGGGAGGTCTCCCAAGGCTTCAGGTGAGAATGAGCAAATTTGGGTAAATTTACATGGGAATAGTTGGTATGGCTGTGTGTATTATGTTTCATAATCCAATGCTGAGAATTTTCTGGGGAAATGAAAGTGTAAGAAGTCCTCCTTGGGACTTCTGAAAAATGAACGTTAGTCATGTTAGGTTTTTTGGCAAATCACGTGAATCTGCCTCAGTAGAGGGAAGAGATGTAGTGAGAGTCAGAACCTGGCAAGGAGGACTCCGGAGCTCTGGGAGGAAGTCCTCCTGGGACCGGGAGGGGAGGCCCGTTTCCAAGCAGGCTGGCTGGGTGCGGCCTCTCCTCACAGGACTGGATCCATCAGCGCCTGCCTCTGGGCCTGCAGTTGGAGTCTGCACACGCTGTGCGTGTGGCCCTTTTCAGCCTCAGACCCTCCAGGAGCCAGAACCCCATGGGCTTGGACATTTGATTGCACGCTGGCCTGTCCGAGTCCTTGATTGTGACCATTTCCTCATCTTTCAGCACAGACAGAACTGTCCAGTGCCTTCCGGATGGCATTTGTGGATCACACAGGCCTGGTCAGTCCACTGTTGCTTCCCAAGTCAGTGGTGGATACTCA
The DNA here is from genome assembly GCF_902686455.1 of Sciurus vulgaris. Classification (NCBI taxonomy): domain Eukaryota; kingdom Metazoa; phylum Chordata; class Mammalia; order Rodentia; family Sciuridae; genus Sciurus; species Sciurus vulgaris. The sequence continues at coordinate 2,295,071 of NC_136465.1, read as the reverse complement.
AACCCCAGGGTCAAAATGGCAGAATAATCATAGCTGTGTTTCTCTACTGACCTAAAATATTTTAAAAGGACTTGTCAGTTTGGATACTCCCCTCAAAAAACAAATATGAATGTAAGCATTACTAAATTTTAGACAAAAGAAATTGAAGTTACATGCTGTGAAATCTACATGAATAAGAAGCGATTGTTCTAAAAATAACTCACTGATTTTCCTCTTCCATTTTCTCCATCATTTGTATTTGATGGATTCAGTTTTTCTTAAATAATAAAGCAAAACACACACACGAACAAAAAAAAAAAAACATATTCTGAGAATATTTGAATATTCCTAAATTTAAAAGTAATTAAAAAGCCAATCTCATAGAAATACTCATGATTACACAATTCGTTAGTTAAAGTGTTCATTGGTATTTAAAAATATGAAACTATTACAATTCTAATGCATTCCATTTTGGTGTTGGAGATACATTGACTGAATAACTTTTCACTGGCCATTTTTCTATTTATTGGCTCTCCATATATTGATATCTAATTTCTCAAGCTGTTGAACTCTATATTCAATCTAACTTTAATTTCTCTTATTTTTATATCAAATAATATCAAATTATTCAAGTGTTTATTGTAAAGATTTTCATTTGTACTTGGCCATGAAGTCTTGAATGGTCATAGAACTAATTCCTACAATGAGACACTTAAGAATCAGCGCCAGTTAGAGGCTTGAAAAAGCCAAGGTAGTTTAAGAAATTAGTGAGTTTCAGAGTTGAAAACAAAAACATGTTGAATTTCATGTTTTTAGACATATTATTTCTATATAAAACAAAAATAACATGGTTTAAAAAGAGACCCTTACAGGGCAAGTTTCTGCTCTAGTTATCACCTGCATGTATCAGGTGTAAAACACTCATTTGCTTTGCAGTTGGTTCTAAAGTAGATCACATTCTGCACCATTCAATGTGAGATGTGGTCTGGATTCTGGGTGCCATTTCTGGGTATCCCTTGGTGCGGACGTGGATGTCCTATGTTTTGGTTGGAAGCTGAAGGGGGCAGCAACCGCCCCCTGCCCATGCTGTTTCCCACAGCCATATGCCCTTGGAGAGCACAGATGGCTCATTTAGAAGCAGCCATATCTCATGCTGCGTGGCTGCCTGTACATGGGCTGCCTGTGCTTGCGTCCTGTGGCCACCACCTCCCAGGAATAACCGCGTGACTCCAGCTAGTGCACCCTCCCCTGGCGGCCACCCACATGCTAACTCTTGGTGCTCACTGATGCGTAGTGACCCCCCTCATGGGAGTTGGCCCTGGAGGGCAACACGGGCTGTGCGTTGAAGACCCTCTGTACTCAGTGTGTGCTGAGTCAGCAGATGACACCCCTCGACAGACAGCCTGTTAGGGTTAGAGGTTGGTTTCATCCTCTTGGACAAGCACTGAGCTAGTTGAATTTGTATCTTTAGCATCTAGCAAAACGTCTGAGACACAGTAGGTGCTTTATAAATCAGATAGCTCAGGGTTTTCATCAGTGAATCAATACATATCAGAGAATAAGATGTGCCAGATAAGCGTTCTCAACGAGAGAACTAGATGCTTTCAGCCTTGTTCTCTCTCCCTCCCCTCCTTCTCCCTCCCTCGTTCACCTTAATGTCCACTGGGCCAGGGCTGGAGTGTAGCTCAGTGGTAGAGCGATTGCCTGGCATGCATGAAGCCCTGGGGGTCTGTCCTCAGCCTCTCTCTCAAACACACACACATCAATACATGGGAAAATCAAAAGAAATTATCCTTGCAGCTGTACCTCATCAGGACAAAGGAAGCCTCAGTAGACCTGCTGCTGTCCACAACCTGGTGTCTTCCCCATCAGGCAGAAGTCGTGATTACCGATGCTTTAGGAGGGTGATATTAAATTCTCACTTTTGTGTTGTCACAGTGGCCCAAGAGGAAGAGGACAGTTGGCTTCACAGGTCGATGCCTTTGTACACAAGAATTCAAGGAAAAAATCAATTGACTCCTTTCTATCATGGTTAATTTAGTTTTAATTAGTTCCATAGCAAAACTCTCCATAACAATTCAGTTTTAATTAAAATTTCAGTGGATTCTTTATAATAGAGCAAACGATTCATATCAGGGAAAATTATAGCCATTCACCTTAAAGTAATATTAAATGGATTATTGAAAGAACTTAAAAAGTGAAACATTTAATTGCTCTGGTAATGAAGAATTACTCTGGATCCCTTGAATCAAGTTCAAAGAATTCTCCACATTTTGAACACATTTATATTTTGCAATTTTCGGAGCACCGGCCTTTGAAGGGAAGTGCGTGCTCTCTCTAACCGTCTCCTCCAGGGTGGAGTCCCGGGGTTTGGTGAGCCTCCCTGAGGCCCTCTGACACCTCCTGGCTCTTTCACCAAGTGCTGCTCTGTGATGGAGCCTGGGCTGCCGCTCCCCCTGCCCTCAGAGCAGGGGCCCACATCCAGTCACAGCCACAGAGCAGTGGGCGTCATCCAGTACCTACAGACGCAATGGACGATCAGCGAGGGCCTCCCCCGCAGCGTGGCTGCTGCACAGCCTGACTGGGCCCAGCCGACTCTGCTTCCACTGGTGTGAGCTCGGGCCGCTCAGCGGCCTTGCTGAGCCTCAGCATCCCCGCCTGGGAGGGGAGGGTAGTGTTGGCGTCTACCTTGTGGCATTGTATTTATGAGACAAGACAGTGCTTGAAATATGTCTGTTTATGTTGAAGTGACACATGGGCCAAGGAAGAGCACAGGCTCTCTGCTGGGAAGACCCAGGGTACTTCGTCTCCCCGCCCACTTCCCCTCCAAATCCTCAGGGTGCTCCTCTGGTCTTGGAGTTGCGGAACCTTCTGCTCAGGTCCCTCCCCAGGGCACGGTGCCCCATGCTTACCTCACAGTGCACGGAACCCACCTGCTCTTTCCAGGGCACGTCCTCCTCGCCTCTCACCCTTCCTTCAGGACCAGCCCGATCAAGCAGGTGGCACTGCGGTTCACGGCAGCCTGTGCCGGAGCCTGGCCCAGCCCCTCTGCAGCCAGGCCTGCGTGGCCCCCTGCCGGATACCCCTCCACACGCAAACCCTGTGTGCGCCACGTCTGAGACACGGCCCCTCCCCTCCCCCACCGGGGGCCAAGGTTGCCAGCGGGCCACTGAGGCCTCAGGATATGCGGTGACTGAGGTTCGGCCTTCGAGACATCCTACATTCTGCCTTTGACATAAAATCAGGAAACAGTGATGTCAAAAGCATATGCTCAGTTTTTGTTCGTGCTTGATAAGCATAGCAACTGTTCAAACATGGGGCGATGCCAAAGTCACGCTAAGTTTTTAAACATATCACTATGCAGAGCTGGGCATGGTGGCGCACACCTATAATCCCAGCAGCTCAGGAGGCTGAGGCAGGAGGATTGTCAAGTTCAAGACAAGCCTTAGCAACTTAGCAAGGCCCTGTCTCAATATAAAAAATAAGCTGGCTGGGAATGTAGCTCAGTGGTAAAGCACTGCTGGGTTCAATCCCTGGTACAAAACAACAGTAAAAATCCACCACCACACCTGAGGCATTATCTGCCTGAAAGTCTTTGCAGAATATAAGCAACAGGAATCTTAAATAGTGAAAGTGCATATGATATGCACATGTTGTGTATATTACATAGTAAAATATCACTTCCATATGTTCCTTAGTGCATGTATTGCATTAGTTTTAGGATCATGATTGCACATCAAGTCTGACCCTCTACAAGCAGCTTCATACTCTGGGAGAGAAGTCTGTGAGTGAGATGTCCTTCAGAGGCTGCTCCCTCTGCCCTGGAATAATGACAGCCTGACTGTGCACGTGTACCTGTGTTGCCATGTATAGTTAGGTACAGATACAGATGAATGTTTAATCCAGGAGTTATCACTGCATATTTACTGAGAAATCTCAATCGTGCCTCAAGTTGTGAGATGTGCCTGCTCTGATCCCAGCAGGAGACTTCCTTTGCAAGGGGCGAGTCTGCGGTGGGATGTGGGAGCTCAGAAGACTGGCTCGTTGCTCCTGTGTTCTCCCTCCACAAGCTGAAGCACCATAGTCTCCAGAGTGGCGTCAGTCACAAGGAGAGCATTAATTTTGCACAGTTATTATTTTGCATAGTATAGACTTAATTACCACAATTGTTATTTATCTGCTTTCAAACAGCCCCCAAATCTAAATGCTATCAGAAAGTTATACAAAATTACTTCCTTTGGCTTGATTTCATGTTCTTCCATGGCTAACAATGCTCAATTCTTTCTTGCCTTTCTTCTGGGGATATTATGAGAAATGATTATGACTAACTGAATAACTAACACAAGCTGCAGTTCACTGGTGACCTGTTTCAACTAAACGTCCTTAAAAACATACTCTTCTAGAACATTTAACCTACTAATATTCATTTCATCATCATAAATGGTGAGCATTATTGTGAACAATTTGCTGTAAAATGTGTTCAGCATCATTTGGGCTAAGGAGAGTGTCATTCTCTTCCTGAGCACTTATGGTTTGTATCAATCAAGTCGACGTTCACCATGTGAACTTGGGAAAGACACTTGGCTTTGGAATCATTCAATGCCTTGGTTTCCTCATCTGCAAGTGAGGCTTGGTGGTCTGTCATGTAAGACCGCTGGGAGAATTAGTGAATGAATGTAGAGAACTTAGAAAACGTGTGTTAGAAAGCAGCATTATTTCAGTTTATGCATCAGCCTCATCCTGATGGATTGAATCAACTTTAAAACTTTTCAGACGCTCACAGATCTGTAAGAAAGTCTCTGTGGGGCAAGCTTGCCAAGAAGAACAGCAACAGGATAAGAACCTCTGGTGGTGTGGAGGGCGAAGGAAGGAAGGCCAGCAGCCCCAAGCGGAGGGAACTGGCCTGCCTGGGCTAAGACAGGTGGCAGAGCTGGTGGACAGGGAGCCGAGGTCCCAGAGAAGGCACTCCCCGCAGAGGCCCGCGTGGTACTCCTGCATGGCCTGCCTCTCGTCCTTGGCTTGCTCCCTGAAGACTTGTGGGGATGCCTCCCATAGCCTGCTCAGGCAGCAGCGAGGCCGAGCTCGGGGCAGGGAACCCCGGGGCTGCCCGATTGCCCCTGGTCCCTCCAAGGCCCCCTCCATCCTCCTGGCCTCACACAGCCAGGGGGAAGATGGAGAGCAACTCCTGAAGACAGAGGTGACCAGAGGCCAGCTCCTCATCACCCCAAACCCCTGGAGCTGCGTGGCCCAGGCCGCCTGCAGGGCAGAGGACTTCTGATCTGCTCACCCTGCTGGGCGGGCTTTCCAGGTGGCAGCGACCACAGCCACAGGCAGGAGATGTCTCAGCCCCCAAATCCTCCCTTGACATCTTGTTGGCATGTATTATATTTCAATAGCATGAGTTTTTTTCCAAACTATAAATCTTGGATTGAAGGACCTAAATTTGATTTTTGAATGGTTTCTCCTATTGATTGTTGCCAAATTCAATTTTAAATAAAAATGCCTAATATTGGTAATTTGGTTCCATTTCTGGTCCACAGAACCCACCGACTTTCTTCCCTTACCCTCGCCAGGCCAATGCTTGTCCTAGCGTGCACTCCCGGGCCCGGCAGGGCAGCCCAGGGGAGGCGCTGTGTTCTTGTTCTTCCTGGTTTCCATTTCGTGCATTCTGCCCTCTGCTTTTCTTCAGGAAGGAATAAGAGCATCCGGATGGATGTTCAGTATCGGTGAATGGTCACCAACTCCCAGGAAGAGAGCTTCTGTGAATGTCTTCTTGGATTTAAGATACGAAGCCCTTTGTCTTCCACCTCAGGCTGTCTGAGAGTCATCAGGCAAACGGCACGGAAGGAAACACCAGCGGTCGTCGCTCGGTTTGCTCTCCATTAACTCTGTTTAAGAGAAAGCTTTGGAGGATCCGTGTGATCACGTCAGTATATTAATTGCATGTGAAGCAACAGATCACCGTGATTCTTCAGAATTGTTGTGGAATCCCACTGACATTTCCTTGGGTCTCCGAGTCCCTGGGCCTCCCTCAGCACCTGCTCACATGCCTACGGTCTCTGTTTAAGGAGCAGGAAGGGGAGGGGCTTACACCCAAGTCCTCGGTCATGTTCCTCCCGATTCTCCCTGCAACTGTGGTCTCCCCGAGATGCACAGCAGGTCCCCATTGCAAGTAGGCCAGGCAACTGTGGCTGGTGACATCACTGATTCCATTCACTGCCAGAGAAAGTTCTGTGCCAGGGCAGATGGTGCAGAAGCGCCTTGCAGAGGCTGTGCCTGCCAGGGCCGCCCACTGCGCAATGAAGATGTGCTTGCTTCTCTTCCCTCCTTACCCAATCAGCGCTTTGCACATGCTCAGTTCAGCTCGATCATCATTATTTAAACCAATATTTATTTTGTTGAATTTTTAAGAATTGCTGTGCCTGTACGTGGCATAGCTGATAAAGGCGTTGATACAGAAGCCCGTGGGTCTGTCTCACACACACACACACACACACTGTGTGCATAGTGACTTCATTTCACCCTGTCTTCCTCATGGAATTTTAGAGCTGAAGGTGTTCTTAACTGAAATGTTCACTTTCATAGATGAGCAAACAGATGCTGAGGGTTTGTGACCTTCTCATGATCCACAGAATCTAGACTTTTATTTTTGTTGCTTTTGCCATGGTTCAAGGAATTTTGTTTTGTGCGAACTTGGTTGGAAGTCAACAGCCCTCTTCTTCCTTCAGGGGGAAAGAACATAGTGATGGCCACAGGATGGTCTCCATCCTGAGATGGTGTGGACGGCATGGTGCTAGGCACGTCAGAGTTTCTACCTTGGCCTGCCATTACACTCCCCTTTAAATACATCCATTTGATGCAGGAAATTCAAGTGCAGGAAAATGTGTTGGTCTCACGGTAGAACTGGCATGTGGAAATTATGACTGTTCCATGAGGTGCAAACAGGTGTGCAGAGATGAGGGACCAGGCCGTGATGCATGTGGCCAGGCAGCCGGGTGCCTTCAGCCCTCTGTTCTGTTCTGAACTCTTCCCAGGATAGAGAACCACCTTCACATAGTTAGGTCATTCTGTTGTAATAACCAAGAAGATACTAAAAGGGGGAAATGAGATGTATTTTCTGCCCTGTGATAAAACTGTAAGATTAAGTCACTAATCTGTTTTTTTTTTTTTTAAAAAAGGGGGTAGAAATGAGAGACAAGCATTGGTAGAAGTTAGGATGATCATAATGTTGAAATTTTTAATCTATTAAAATCAGTAATTCCACTTTTGAATCCTCTTTTTTTGTCCTGTTTATTTTAGCTGAATGTGGAGCAAGTGTGAAAGGAAATGAAGGAACATTACTGTCTCCAAATTTCCCATCCAATTATGATAATAACCATGAGTGTATCTATAAAATAGAAACGGAAGCTGGCAAGGGGATCCGCCTCAGAGCGCGAAGCTTCCAGCTGTTTGAAGGAGATACTCTAAAGGTAAGACTCTAACATGGGGACAGTCTTTCCCTTTCTTTTTTCTTTTCTTATTAATGCTTAGCTCTTTTTTTTTTTTTTTTTTCCTTTCAAGGCATCTGTCAACCATCTGTCTATCATCCATTTACCCACCAGCCTGCCTGCCTACCATCCATCAGTCTATCACCCATCTGTCACCCATCTGTCTTCCTACTTATCCATCCACTTTCTCTCTCCCATCTGTGTATCCATCTATTCACATATCTACCTTTACGGGTATTTATTGATATGTTCTAAGTACACATACCTGTTTCTATTTATTTATGCAGTTGTTTTGATGAAGTATAATGTGGTGTCATTTTGCAGTCTGTGTGGACTTAGAAATATTCGTAACCTGGGTCTAACACTGATAAGTGATGTTGTGGGTAAATTTCTTAGTATGCATGATACTCTTTCTGTGTGTGAGAATCTGCAACAGTCCCAATCTTCTTGGCTACTTTGAAGACCAGGTGATTTAACATAGGATGTGTGTACATTGTGTCTGGCACACAGCAGTGATCCTTCCGCCTTATGGGACCCCCACCCCAACCCTTTCTCCAGGCATTCTTGATTTTTAAATGCGGCCGCACCTTTGGAGCTGGATAGACTCTGGTGAGGTGCGGAGGCGAGTCCAGACGCTCTCGTGGGCCTCGGGGGAGAAGCTGGCCCGGCCATGACAGGTGCACCACAGCAAGGCGGCCCCAGGTCTGCCATGACTTACACAGCTTTGTCTCCAGCGGGAAGCTCCCTCCCTTCCTGAGGCTTCAGGCATAGATCCCACCTCTCCTTCACTATTGCAAGAAAGTGGGGCCTTTGAAAGGCCCGGAACAGGAGGGCGGGCATTTGCAGTCCCAGGACATTGAAGGAGACAGGCTTTGAGCAAGTCATCTGCTGCAGCAGCTGCTCCCAGGGATCCTGTCGGAGCTGATTTGTGAGAAGGAAGGGCCCCTTTGCTCTTCTCGTTTCCCTTCTACAGCGGGTCTCACTTATATTTGCAGCTACATGGTTGCAGAGACACATGTCAAGTTCAACAGATTCACCTCACTGTAAGCTCAAGAAGATGCAGAGACCGCCTCAGAGGGAAAGTGGGCCGCCCCCTGTAGCTTTGTGCAGGGTCTGACCTGGCCTTAGGGGCTCCTCTTGACCTCACTGAAGGGAAGCGCCGGGTCCAGAGCAGCTCACAGACCCACGTGCTTGGCTGCCTCTCGGGAGCCAGGTGGACCGCTTTTCCGTGCCCTCGTGTGGTGGAGAGGTCTTACCCTGGCTGCTTTCTTTCACTCGTCTCCTGCAAGCTCGAGCTGAGAGCTGGGGAGGCTGTACTGAACAGTGTTTTCAGTCAGGAAGCTGGAGCATTCCTGCTAATTAAAAAAAAAAAAAAATATAGAGTCATAAGAATTTTCTGAATTCTTTGACAGCCTCAAATTTAAGGCGAAACTTTTAAGTGACTCTTCTCTGGTACAAGGGAATGACTAGAGATGCTGAATCAAGTACGCACCGACAGTACTGTAGAAGTGGAAGGAAGGAAAGCATGCTCATTTTTGATCGGGAGCAGCTTAAACTTGTTGATTACAATAAAAAGTAAAAATAAGTCTCTAGTTGGAGGGAAACTATCAATCACATAAAATGCCCAAATGTTTTGCCAGTGTATGTTTTGTGGGATGGACTAATAGATGCCTCTGTTAAAAGTGCTCACATCTAAATTATCTTCACTTGGGAGCCTAACTGCTCTTCCCATACTCTCTCACACATGCCGTGATCCAATGGCAAAGACAAAGGCGTTATGTGCATCCTATGCACCAACGACACTAAGATGAACAGCTTCTGCGAAACACTGAAAAGAGGGTGCAGTGGAAGCCGGGGTATGGTCCCTAGTATCAGGAAGAGAGCTCCAGATACCTGGGCTCTGCACTCTGAGATGCCTGGCTTTCCAGTTGGCTCACCTGCTACCTGGGCCTCATCTCTCTGATGCACTGACTACATGTGAGCTCCAGGACAGTCCTCAGAGCAGACGGCTGTGGCCTCCTGTGGAGCAGGTGACTAGGAGGCTCCCACTAACGTCTGGGAGGGTGTCAGAGGCAGCTGCTTAGATGTACAGCTGTAACCAGGTGATAGGCAGACCCAGCATGGCCTGTTGCTCGTTTGCTTGGAATCACAGACCACATCTTTGGCACCACACCTGGCTTTTCCTTGGTGATGTGTGCAAAACCTGAACCACACTTACCAGTAGAGAGGTGAGGAAGCATGGATCCTGACATTGGATTGGGCTTGATCTGTCCATAGTCAGCACAGTGCTAAGCGCTGGTGACGTGAACACCCAGGCAAGAGCCACCCACCATTACAGAGAATCACAGGATCAAGTGTTCGAGCTGCTCAGTTCTGCTGTGTGGCCACTGACCTGATGTTGCTCCGTGGAGTGCAAGGTCTAGCCTCATGAGGGAGCCAGCAGGATGCAGCCACGTGGGAAACCGTCCAGGACTGCAGAGGCTTGACCACGTGTCCTGGGTTACACCCTGGCCAGCTCCACAGATTCCCATGAAATACCCGGCCTACCCAGCCTACGCAGGTGCCCACGGCCTTTCTTGGGAGACCCGATGTTTTGCCTTGGACAGATCCCTCTGGGTTTTAAAACCTCTCCTGATTCTGCATGTCAGGTCCCTCCCATGTCAATGGAAATCCCATCTTAAGTCATAGTGACTGTTTTAAAAACAGTAGCCTATGAGTAAGGAAATAGGAGAGTATTTGATTATATGGCACTAATTGTTCATTCACGAGCAATAAACAATACCTAATAATGTTCTGATGTCCCTTCTTCTTGTGCAAGTGTCGGGTGTGCACATCTATGGAGCGGTGCGTGTGGTGAGGTGGAGTGAGACAGCCAGGCCGGGAAGAAGCCACAGGCACTGGGTGGCTGGATGCATTGGCTGCTTTAATCCACCGCACGCTTCAGGACACACTGTGCCTTGATTCTTCTTGGAGGAGCCCTGACCCACAAGGCGGTTCTCCTCTGAGGGAGCTGAGTGTGACGGCAGCCCTGTTCTGCCGGCCCTGGGTGCATGGGGCCCAGCACACTCAGCTCTGCGGGCGTCAGTGCTGTTTTCTCAGACGTGCGTCGCAGGGAGCCCTCTCAGGCAGGTGCAGGGTGGCTCCTGAAGGTGGGAGGCCCCCGGAGCTCTCCGGAGCCCAGACAGCCCAAGCCCTGGCCTGCTTCCTTCCACCACCTGTCACGCCCCCGGTGCTCACAGTCGCTCAGAAGGTACCCGGTACCAACTATGCCAGGCAGGATGACCCCTCCGCCATCCCTGCCTGACGGACCCTTCACTGCTGCACGTGCAAGACTGGGTGCCCAAGTGCCGCTGGGGCTCCAGCACTGCAGGCGGGTGGGCCTCAGCTCAGTGCCTGGGCGGGAGGGCCGAGGGAGGGGCCAGGGAGGGGACGAGGGAGGCACCTCCACTTCCGCAGCTGAGTCTGGGGAGGATGTTGGCCTCTGGAGCCTGCTAGATTCTTTCCCCCTTTGCAACTGGGCCTTGGGGAGGGAACGAGAGGGGACAAGAGAACCTGACATGCGCAGAAACGCTCACTTAATTTTAAACAAACAAGAAAAGGCTCTCGAGGTAGCCAGTGTGAGATGATGGAGGGAGTCTGCAGCGTGTAGTGTTCAAGGGAAGGGCAAAGCTCAAAGAATAGACGATTTAGTACTTTTTAGAGGCTTTATGAAACTGCCTCTTTGAGGATTTGAATGTCTTGTTAGAATGGCTACCGTGAGAATCTAGGAGCACTCACGCTGTGAATTTCCACCAGGTTTACGATGGAAGAGACAGCTCATCGCGAGCCCTGGGGCCTTCACTAAGAACGAGCTCATGGGGCTGACCCTCAACAGCACCTCCAATCACCTATGGCTGGAGTTCAACAGCAACGGGTCGGACACTGACCAAGGCTTCCAGCTCACCTACTCCAGTAAGCTGCTCGGCTTCTTCCTGCTCTGTCTTGCTGGTTTTCTCTATCAGTCCACGACGTGTTTTGATTCTCTACACCGTCAGAAAAGAGTACATTCAGGAATGTTAGGAGAAGTGATAGTTTGAAATTTATCTATTCAGAGGTATTCTTATCTTTAATAATCAAATAGCTAGACCTGAAAAGGAGAGAGCTCATGACATGGAAGTGTTGCTGGGGTTAAAGTCTGTGGTGTGGAATATACCATCCAAAGGCGGATTGGCACATGTGTGAAAGATTTAGTGAGGTTTGAAATTAGTAGTAATGGTCTTTGAGTGACTAATTTGCATATCACATATTATATATACATAGATATATACGTATATACATAACACAACTGCATAACAACTTGGTGTCGTAGACGCTTTCCTTACCTCTAATTTCCCAGATGATAGACCCAAGAGTCATTCGAGCACTCTCCTAAGAGAGCAGTTCCCTGGGTTGGTGGAGAGGAATTGACCTGCAGCCTACAGCTCCACCCCGTGTTCTGCAGCACCCCGTAGTAATGAACATCAGCTGGGCACGGCGACTCCGTGATGACGGCCTCCCTGCTACTCTGGAGGCCAAGGAAGGAGGATAGCAAGTTCAGGGTCAGTTTTGGCAACTTAGGGAGACCCTCTCTAAAAATATAAAAATATAAAGAGATAGAGATGGAACTGAGTGCTAAAACACCCCTGGGTTTAATCCCCAGTACCTCCCAAATGCAAATCAGTATGGAAGCTTTCCTTTTTCAGATATAATGAAAAAGACAACAGAGGGAAAATTAAAAAGTTGCTTTTCCAAAAAGAGGAATTTCACTATAACAATTGCCATTTGTAACATTTTTAGTAATAGCCAAATTTAAAAACTAGCTATTTGCTTTGGATAACTAAAGGTGACGAATCAATGAGGATGCTTCCAGTGTGTAAACTGTTCAATCCTTTGCTAGTCTGAGATTTTAGAACTCTGTAAGTATGACCCCAGGACATGGGAAATTTATACACTCAGATTTTTTAGCATGAAATTTTGTGGGTGCTCATCAGAGCTGCTGCCTTTATTTGACAGATGAGCAAATGATTTGCTGGTAGGGTAATTATCACCCCTCAGATCCAAGCTGATCTGGGCACCCAGATGAAGATGAACAGCCTCAGTCCCCTTCATACCAAATAAACAAAATCATGTTGATGAATTTCTAAGACGGGACAAAAGCAGTTAGAGTGGCCGATGTCCTGAGAGAGCCACTTTTCACTGTGACGAGGGTGCCATTGAAAACCTCACCAAATGAAAGCATTTCTGTTGATTTGTACACACAAGTCCGTGGACAGTATGGGATGGATGATAAGTACAGCTTTCTTCACAGATCCCTGCCTTCAGAATCTCGCTCTCAGAACGCTGCAGAGCTCTGAGGGAACACTCTGCTGTGCACGCAGGCGGAGCACGCTCTCGTGACCCTGCTCCTGTGCCGGGCTTCCTGTCTGTGGGCTCAGCAGCGTGTTTCCTGCTTGGATGCATCTACCCCACCTCCTGGGCCCTGGGCTGCACGGACGTTTGGGAAGGAAAACTGCAAAGCCTCTGGGTGGTCTTCCCAGGGCAGGCTGAACAGGACAGTCCCAGGCACATGGGGGGTTCCTCGGTGCTCCCTCCACTGAGTACAATTTGATGCCTTGGCTTATCTCACAAACCGGCCTCCTGTCCTGGTTCCTCACCAGACAGTAGAAAGCAGTGGCCCGGGCACCCCTGGCTTCCGCGCTCACCTTCCACTCTGCTGCCCCTTCGTGGCAGCTGCAGGGGAAGGGCGTCATGCCGGCTGGGTGTGTGTCTTGTTACTCTTCCAACCCTGGCCACTTTGTTTCCCTCCTACCATTTCCAGCTGGAGCAGTCCTTGATTTACAGACACTTAGCTCTGTGTTCTCATGTGCAAAAGCCCTCCAAAAGGCAGCGCTTGCCCATGAAGCCCCCAGGCTGGCCTGGAGCGGAGGAGGGTACTGACCTGTCCGCAGCCTTCTGCTGTCTCCTTCAGTTCATCTTCTGAGCAGTAGTTAGCAAGGCCCCGGTGTCCTGCAGCCCTGATTCTGAGAGGAGACCGTTCCTGACGCCCACCTACCCTCACCAGGAAGGCTTCCTTGGAGTCTCCTCTCAGCCCCCACTTGGCTCTCTTGGGCTGCCAAAGCTCCCCATTTGTCTTTGAGAGCAGCCCAGGTGCAGGACCTCTGCTTGTCCCTCCAGGTTCACTGAGGAACTTTGTGAAAGTTTAAATCAGTGCATATTTACTGGCACATTCCATTTCCATGGGTACATTTGACTGTAGAGTAGCACAAGCATTCTGGAAAAAGAAGAAAGAAATATTAGTGATGATTGGTCTGCGGTTCTCAGTAGAATCCATCCAATAGTGGGCATCGACCCCCCTGCCCATCACCCCTCCTGTCTCCACCCACAGAAGCAGAGTGTCCTGGGAGTCCCAGCTGCAGGGTTGTCTTAGAGCCAGAGCATGCTGCTGCAGGGAAGAGTTATCAGTGATGTGGGATCAATGGTGCCGATGGCGATGTTATCAAAATAGTATTAACTTCACATTAAATTCTTAGGTTTAAACACTAAGTAATTAGGTTTGAGAAATCCCAAGCTCCCACAGTGCAATCGAATACCTGAATTGAATATCCATCCCTAAAAGATGTATCAGAAATGATAACTGTTTTCAAAAGACTTGTAATTGCCTCTTGCTAGTTAATTGCTTTACTTAAGGAAATGTTCATGTTTGGCTGTTTCAGATCCATAATTAATGTGCAGACATGAGTGGATTAGACAATGTCAACAGAATAAATATATAGCTTAATAAATATGCTGTGGTTTTCAGAAGTGAAGACAAATAGCACACATGTGCCTTTAGTATTAACAACTAGCTCCAGGTACCTTCTAACTAGCACCTTGGCAATTCTGGGTCTTGGTAAGTAGTAACTTTTAACCCCCTTCATAGTTGGGAGGTATCTCCCTGTCTCTAAGTGAGCTGCTGGAGTTTCACACAGAGCATGGTGCTCTTGGGACCACATACTGCTCTCCCAACTGGAACCCAGAACTACTGACGAGTCAGATATTTCAGGTGACACACTTTAATAAGCATAATATGTAGTGACTGATAATGAGATGTGTCAAGACATTGGCAAGGAAGAAAAAGCAGACCAACTTTGGGCCCCCCTGGAATAAAAATGTCAATTAATAGGGATTGATTAAGCAACTGTTTTCTCAGTAGTAGATTGGACCAAAATAAAGCTTAGAAAGTCTACCTCTGTTACAATACACTGCTTTTACGACAGGTTTGTCTGTACCGTAACATCATGGCCTTGGCATGGGACGTCTCCTGTAAGCTCTCTGACGGTGGGGCCCACAGGATCCGTTCTGCACCCCGTGCACCTCACGCTGATGTGCAATCCATACCATGAGCCTGGATTAAGACGCGGGGTTTGTAATGTAACATAAAGAGCTTGCATCTGCGTTTTCAAGCTGTGCGCTTGGAGGCCCCATCCTCCATGCTGGCTCCATCAGCAAGTCTGGGAAGCCCTTTACTTCTCCTTCCTCACAGTGATTTTGAGCTTTAGAATATAACAAAAATTATCGTGACACTGGGTGGCTACATTTTCTTAATATCTGGACAAATTTTTATAGAAAAGAAGTTCTGGAATTTAAAAAAGATACCATATTGAACTCAAACTTCTTTTTAAAATATGTTTTACTTTTGAGAATTTTATAAGAATGTTCCCCAGATATTCATTCTTGAGAAACTTTACCACAGGGCCTACAGAAACTTGGAGCAGGCTTCTGCACTGTTCATTTAAATTGTGAGAAACAAGCAAACCCTCTGCGCAGTTTAGCAAAGACTCTGACTTCCAGGAACACATGGGAGCTGCATTGAGCATGCATCTGGGGCAGTGCGGGTGCTTCCTTTTCCCACTAATCAGGAAACCTGCACGCGGTGCCTGGGTGCTGAGTGGTTAGCACTGCAGTGACACAGAAGGATGACGCCACCATCCCTGGCAACTGATCAATTATGTAGGAGAGTCACCATTGGCACTGGTGAGATTAGTTGATATGACAGTGACTATCGTTCCCAAGTAGAATGCACTATAATTAAATGCTAACCAGGGGATGGATCTGGAGGTGGGAAGGTATCAGCTCATGGCTCCAATGCACACTGACTGGTGTGTTTGCTCACAATAGAGATTTTAAGTAAGCTTGGGCTCTAATATGTTAATGTAGTGTTGTCGTGATAGACACTTTGAGCTACACAATCTGCACACGTGTGCTGATACATGTGTGTGCACCTGTGTATACATCAGCAGTGACAGCGACGAGCTCTCCAGAGGAGAGGAAGACCCCAGGCTGTGGCGATCCCGAGGCTTTTGCTGAATGCCTTCTGTCTCCTCCACCCCAGGCTCAGCCCCCTGGTCGTACACATGGGCTGCCCACCGCCCACCTTCCTAAGCGGCCACTGCTCTTTCCTCCACCCCAAGCCCCCGACTTCTGTCCCTGCGTCCTTTGTTTTCTCTTGCAAGCGTGAGGTCCTGGTGAGGGGAGTCTTCACTTGCTCTGTTCCGGGTCACATTTTAGGAATGGGGATGGTAGTCGAGTTGGCCCAGAATTTGCAGGAAGGAGGGAAACTGAAGTCAGGGGACGTTTCTGGAGAGGGTGAGACTTCAGTTACCTTGTGGAGGGTGGACTGGCCTTCGAGCCATGTGCCTGCAGAGATGAAGTCCTGTGATGAGGAGAGGCAGACATGACAGGGGCACCAGGCCACTGAGGCGCTGATTATGGGCCGTCCACACCAAGGGCCCAGTGCCTATGATGACCCAGCAGGAGGACACGGAAGTCTGGGGTTTCAAGGATGGAGACTGACAGTGGAGTGAACACCAGAGCCAGGGACGGCAGTGACACCGATGCACTCCTGTGCCACGGCCACCACTGGTGACTCGAGACTGAGGAGCAGGTCCCTGGCCGAGACACTGCTAGCGCACTGCGGGCCTGAGCGGAAGCGGGCACCATGGTGCTCCAGAGGTTAGGTAGGCAGGGTGAGGGCCTTTCATACCCCGTGCATCACCAGGGAGAGGGTGGTCAGCGGTCATGCAGGAGGGGTAGATGGACCCCGCAGAGGACCTGCCATGCACGGTGATCTGCAGAGTCCTGGAAAGCAGACACTGGGTCCTGTCCCCGCGGGAGACTCGAGTGCGCGGCGGGCCTCCTCAGGCCGCTTCCCGCTCACTTTATCTACTTAACTCCCTCGCTCCACTCCACGCACGCCAGGCAATGTCCTCCTTATGGTTTGCTTGTCAAGGTGGCGCTCTGCATAGAGAGAGGGTGACTTATTGATGTGGACACGGGGATTCTGGTTCATGGACTAAGTCCAGGAGTTATTTTAAATTAGGAAGGCGGCACTCTGGCATTATATTAAAGTCATGTGAGCCTCTGAGGAGATGAATCTGTTGGGTTTTGCTGACAGAACCAGGTGTCTGTTCCCACAAATGACCCAAGGGTGCCTTTGGAGGAGAGCTGGCCAGCTCCCCATCCCGCCTCCTTGGCCGAGGCAAGTGCCAGCTGTCATTTTCTAAAGGCGAAGTCACAGAGAGGAAGACAGTAGCAGGGACAAGTCGGGATGTTGCAGAAAGGCTGGAAATGAGGGCTTGAGTGCGAGAAGGAAGGCTGGCCTGGGAGCTGCCTGAGAACCGCAGAGGCCAGAGGTGAGCGCAGGGTCTGCAGGAGGACGCTGCCACCTTCCACGCACTCCCCTCCGTGTCTTCTGGAAGAGAGAAGAGGGCCTGGAGAGCAGCGCCGGGTCTGTGCAGGCAGCTCTGAGCAGGGCTCACCCAGATCTGGCCCGGGAAGGCCTGCCTCAGGGTCTGCACCTGCAGCCGACAGCGTTCCCTCTGCAGGGAGGGACCTGGGAGTGTCCGCAGGTCCTTCCTCCTCCCTCAGGACGGCCTTCTCCCTCTGCAAGTGCCCTCTCGCCCTGCCCTGAGCTCCCCACCGGCTGGTTGTGCCTGGCTGTCCTGACTCACACTTGCCCCTGTTTCCTGCTTCTTCCTGTGTATGGCTCTCCCCCAACCCAGCTCCCCACTGCAGGGGCTGATGGTTGGGTTTTCAGTGTGCCAGGCACCAACCAGGTCCCCAGCTGGTCTACTCTGGAGTGAAGGGACACGTGGATGGACAGGGCAGAAACCACACATGCAGCTCACAACTGGCCTCACGCATCACACGTATCACCGCGTCCTGGGACTGGTTTGCAATCTTCAAGTGGATTATAGACTCCTCAGGGAAGTTCTGATATTATGTGTTTGCATTTATTTAGGAGAACAGCTCTAATCTCATGATTCCTGCTTAT
Source organism: Sciurus vulgaris (assembly GCF_902686455.1). NCBI lineage: Eukaryota > Metazoa > Chordata > Mammalia > Rodentia > Sciuridae > Sciurus > Sciurus vulgaris. Next base: position 2,277,275 of record NC_136465.1, on the reverse strand, counting down.
CATTAAGTTCCATAAACTATGTAGCTTGGGGGAACAAACAGCTTCAAAATGGGGAGCAGGAGAGACCTCAGGGTGCACATGCAGTGAGGAGGCCCGTGAGGAGCATCCCGTCTTACCGCCCCTCCTGGAGCACGCCAGGGATTTCCTGACCAGAAGATTATGGCACAGGTTTGAATAGAGGGAGAAAGAATATCATAAACACTTATAGTTTGGGTTTTTAAGGGAGCCACCCAAAGGAATTTTATTGTCATATGACTTAAAAAAAATAATGGGATCATTGTGCTCCGAAGTTCCATCTGTAAGCTAATTCCAGGCCAGTGGGTCATTAGTGATGAGCCTTACTGGGCAGTGGTTTCTACAGGGAAAGTGGCTTGGCCTCTCTGACTCATTTTCACAGGATCACTTGGCCTGCCTTGCTCTATCCTGGCACTGGGTAGTGGACCTGCATCCTCTGTGAAGGCATTAGACATGGACTCAGCCAGGGGAGTGGCTGTCACTGAGAGGGAACAACACTGTGGTTCTCTGCACCTCTCTCCTTACTAGGACATGACCACAAACCCAGAGGCGTCTTGGAGCCCACTGAGATAGTCGCAAGCTTGATTTTGGTTCTGCAGTAATGCCTGTAGGCGAGGTCAGGCCTGACTGTAAGCAAGCAGGGGAGCATCCTGGCTTAGTCAGATGCTCAGTAAAAATGGGTTGAGTAGTGTTTCGTCAGCTTTTCTGCTGCTGCAACTGAAAGACCCGACCAGCACAATAGTACAGGAGGAAAGGTTTCTTTGAGGGCTCACGGTTTCAGAGATCTTAGTCTATAGGAGGACTTTATTTCTTGGGGCTCAGGGTGACGCTGAACATGGTGGCCAGAGAGTGTGGCAGAAGGAAGCAGCTCACATCATGGTGATTAGGAAAGGAGAGAGACTCCACTCACCAGGCATAAATATGTACCCAAGGCCACACCCCAACGCCCACCTCCTCCAGTCATACCCACACTTCAGTTACCACTCAGTTAACCCCATTAGGGATTCATTCACAGATTGGGTTAAGACTCTCACACCCAATCATTTCTCCTCTGAACCTTCTTGCATTGTTTCCCATGTGAGCTTCTGGGGACACCACATCTAAACCAGAACAAACAGACAAAACATTGTTGATAAAAAGTGATAACTAAAGGGAGCGAGTCTCTTCATTAAGTTCAGTAGACTTCCAAAAGCTTCTTTCTGTTCCTGAAAGATCCTGAAGCCTGCGAGGATGCAGCAGAGCACTGAGCCATGGCCAGGTGCTGGGGAAGCAGTGTCTTCTCTGCTCTGACTCCAGCCCCTGGTCCTGTGTCAGACTTGTACCCAGGAGCCTGACCTGGAAGCCCACACACGATCTGGCAGGCAAGATGCTCCCCCCAATCCCCAGACTCAGGTCTATTTTGAACATAGGAAGGACCAGGTCAGTTGGATTAGGTGGTCATTCTGGACCCATTAAAAATGCCACAAGGTTCCTGGATGCTTTGAAACGGTGGTCCATGGCCACATGTGAGGTAGCCAGCCTCGAGCATGTGTAGATTGAAGAACACCTGAGATACCTGATAAGCCCCCCACGAGTTCAACTAGAGACAGAGAGGAATGGGGTGTACAGCTGATGGCCCCCCTCTAGCACATCCCAGCCATTCACAGCCGCTTTGCTGTAGTGAGGAAGGGACAGAGATGGTGTGATTGGCACTGACAGCTGATTCTGAACAAACTGCCACATATTCTGTGGATGAGAAAGAAATCAGACCCCAGAGCTATGGGCTTAAGCAGCTCATCCTGATCTCATTAGCGTACTGGTAGAATTAAGATGGCACTGACTTTAGACACGCATATTAACGAGAGTGTGCCTTTGGGTGTGCAGAGGACCTGGCCGATGAAGAAATACTGAACATAGTCATTTCTGAACTTTGAAAGAAGCCAGAAATATTGAGTGAAGGAAGCATGCGTGGACACGGTATGGTATATGACTGAAAAGCTGCACGAGGTCAGGGGTAGGTATGTCAGGTTCTATATTCCAGGTCCTTGAGATCATGGGTGGATGATTCTTCACATGACTGGCTGGTGTCCTGGAAAGGTTGATGAAATCTTCTTTGGCTGTCCACCTTGCACCTCTTTCTGCCCAAATAGGTCAGGTCACAGTGAATTTCTGATAGAGATGTTTCTGATGAGCTCCCCTGAATGTGAATAAGATTTAAGTGAATGATGGTTCATTCACATCATAATTGGTAACTTTTAAAAACTGGACATCGAGAATCTTATGCCAGCTAAGTAGCAGTCCTCAAAGGAAAGTTCTACAAGCTGATTTCATAAATGATAGAGACAAGTCTTCCAGGAAATCTCGGAAGTTACATGTAAGCATTGCTCTTTTAAAGTAAAATAACCCTATTTTGGTTTTGATAGGAGATGTCCCCCAAAGCTCATGTATGAGACAATGCAGGGATATTCAGAGGTGAAATGATTAGTGTATGAGAGGTGTGACCTAACTTCTGATTTGTCCACTGAGGGATTAGCTGGGTGGTGACTGTAAGCAGGTGGGGAGTGGCTGGAAGAGGTAGATCACTGGTGGCCTGCGTTGGAGTTTATATTTCACCCTGGTGCGTGGAGCTCTCCCTCTCTACTTCCTGGCTGCCTTTTCCTGAGATGCTTCCTTCTCCTTGCCCTCCTGTCATAACGTTCTCCTCACCTCAAGCCCATAGCAATAGAATCCATCCACCCCAGACCTTATCTCTGAAACAATGAGACAAAATAAACTTTTCTTCTTTTACACTATTTTTGTCAGGACTTTTGGTCATAGGGACAAAAAGGTTTACTGTAACAGCAATTGATCCTGAGAAGAGAGTCATTGCTGTGACTAACCTGACCATGTGGTTCAGAAGTTTTTGGAGCTTTTTGGAATTTGTGGGAGGAATTTTGAAAAGGTTGAAGGTTCAAGCTGGAAAAGTTTTAGAATGTTGTAAGTAGAGCTTACTGTGAGATTCTGGTGGGAGCTCTGAAGACAGAATGCCAATAGGACCGTGGACAGTAAAGACTGGGCTTAGGAGGTTTCAGACAAAAAACATGGGCTCTACTTGAAATTGGACTAGAGGCTGTTACTGTTATGTCATAGCAAGGAAGTTGTCTATTTTTTATCCATGTCCTAAGACTTTGTGAGGCTGAATTTGAAGGTGATGTACTAATTATTCTGGTGGAGGAAGTTTTAGGCATAGCATTCAGATAATAGGGTAAATATTTCTGACAGATTAGCCAAGTTTACTGTGGTAACCAGAAGCAGAAAGCAAAGCAGAAAGATTTGAAAAAACTTGCAGTTTTTGTCATTGGCAGCATGCCTTTGGGTCTATATTTTGCCCCTGGTCCTGGCTGTCATTTCCTATACCAAATCCTTTAACTACAATGTTCTGCCTCACCTCAGGCCCAGAGCTTTGGGGTTGGCCCTCTATGTACTAAACCTCTGAAACCCTGAACCAAAATAAACTTTTATTCCTCTTTGTTGTTCTTTTCAGGATTTTGTTACAGCAATGAAAAGATTGACTTAAGGCCATTTTAATTGAAGAATAGCATTCATCTCCTTTATGAATTTTATAGTGACTAGTAGTCCAGAAAATCTTGTCAAAGCACCATTTTACCCAATGGTTTTAAAAAGTGTTTACAAGCTGTCCTGTGAACCAATGGAAAGTATGGAATGGGGTCAGACAGATGAGAAAATAAGCAACCTGCACATGAAACCACGCCAACACTTACAGATTTTATTTTATTTCAATACAGAATAAAATTGCAATAAGTATACCAGGCTGCGAAGCATATCAGGGTGCTGTGGCTTCTGGGGTGGTTTCCAGAGGAGGGCTCGCAGAGCAGGATTGCTCTTGGATGGCCATAGGTACAGCTTGAAAACTTGGGAAAACCGTGTCGAGCACTGTTTCTCTCCACGTCTGCTAGTAGATGGTTTTCTAAAGGTATTTTAAAATAATAGGGAGTCACGTGTGAATTTGGTATCACTGCCTAACAAGCTGCCACAGTCTTGGGCCTCAAGCTGCACACGTCTGTCCCGTCACTGTGTTGGGCTCTCGCCTTGTTGTCTTCTCAGGGTCTCACAGGCTGCAACAGGCTCTGACCTGCTGCCATCTCATCTGGGGTCAGGGTCTTCTCCCACCTGTGGACAGAACTGAGTCCCTGGTGGGTCACATCCTGTGATTAGCTCAGATCAGCCCATGCATGTCGGGACCTTCTCTGCACCTGCCATACTCAATTGATAAGAAGCAAGTGGCAGATCCTGTCTACACTGCAGGAAGTGGAGGGCTCTAGAGATGCAGGGCATGGTCGCCTGAGGCTGGCACCTCTAGTGACTCTGGGTCTTTCTTCACCCTGGACTTTATCGGAACTTTGTTTTGATTCTTCTTCAGGAAATTCCATAAGAGAATAGAGGCAGTGTATGCACACACTCACACCCCTTGAAGATGGACGCTTCTATGAAAGGAAAATGTACAATTTGATTGCTTACATGTACTTTTATTTTCACATTTTTCATTTTTAGGAAAGGTTTCCATTTACAAGCATGAAACTATTTTCAAACGAAGCGGGTTGTGATATTGCGTTCCGTATTGTCATAGTCGTCACGGGCTTTAGTGTGTGTGACTCTTCCCACGCAGCAGCCTGCCTGTGGCTCTGGTATCCTTGTGGGCCCCCCTCTGCTCTTTCAGGCCCTACCTCAGGCTGCACTTGGAGAGATTTTTAGCGTGGCCCAGGCAAGCCCTCGTCCCTCCCCTCACTTGCAGAGAGAGGCACCTAGCAGGCCAGCAGCAGAGCTGGCTCACATTCCAGTTAGAACGTCCCAAACTCGAGAGCACCACTCCTGCCCACCCATTAGGTAGAGATGGTCCTCGCCTCATGGCCACTGCCACAAACATCTAAATTCATATGGGGTTTTGATCAACACCTCACGTTACCTGACTACTTACCAGCGGTGCTAGGAAGCTTCGTGACTATGACGAGATACCTGAGCGAATCGACTTATGCAGAGGAAAGGTTAATTGGGCCCACGTTTTGGAGGCTTCAGTCCTTGGTTTTTGGCTGCATTTTTGGACCTGTGGGGAAGCAGCAGGTTATGGTAGGTAGGGATCACATGGCAGAGCTAGCCACTCGCTTCATGGCAGGGATGGGAAGGCTTGAGAGGAAGGGCCAGGGCCTCGGACTCCTTCCAGGTCACAGGAGCTAAGGCCCCCAGCACCCCCCGCCTGTCCAGTTTCCGCCACCTCCCAACTGTGCCAGGCTGAGGACCCTGCCTCCGCACACGGCCTCCAGCAGCACTAAGGGGCCAGGCAAAGCCGCAGGGCTGTCTGCTGCTGCGTCCCCTCAGTCTGAGGTCAGATGGAAAGCCCCCGTCCCTCCCAAGCAAGTGTCCCCTCGTATGCCTTTTATTCAGGGCACGGCACATACCTCTGACCATTTAACTCAGATGTCCTCGCCCACGTTCTCTGCTGATAATCTGGATGGAATACGACAGTGTTTTCTTTGGTCCTTATTGCCACTACATTGATTTCACTCACTCCTCATTCCATGTAAGTGCTTCTGATTTATTCTTGCTCAGCTCTGATGTGACCATGAACAGAGCAACTATATTTTCAGGATGCTCAGCATAGCCTACTATGCTAGGATATGTGAATTGGAGAGAAATGAATCTACAATGACGATTTCTATGGACCTAGAGAAAAGGAATTGGTTTCATGCCTTGTGTTTCAAGGAGGAAATCTTGTGATAGTTCCCACACGACATGGAGAAGGTTGTAGCCACAGACAGGAGTTGAGAAGGCATTCTGGGTACACATCTGCTATTGGAAATTCAATAAGGGGTTATATTGATTTTGTCAGGTGGATAATTCATGAAAGAGATCTGGTCAGATGACACTTGAAAAAGCAGAGGTGCCGTGGGCAGCAGGAAGCTACGCTGAGGTCCAGCAAATATAGCCCTGGGGTGGGGATTCAGGAAGGCCATGGACAGACCATTAAAGAATTAGAGCCTGTGTCTATAGGAGCTTAGGGCTCAGGAAGACTGTCTAATCAGACAGTTAGACACAGAAAGGAGACACCAATAGAAAAATCCAAGGAAAAAACCCAGGAACACCATTCCCTGTAATCCCAGCAGCTTGGGAGGCTGAGGCAGGAGGATCACAAGTTCAAAGTCAGCCTCAGGAAAGGTATTGATGTTCTCACACATGCAGCGTCAGCATGCAGACGCGCAGTTCTCTAGGTGTGTTACTACAGACCTTCCTAGTCGACACATCCTGGCACATCCATCCATTTTTATAAACATGCACCTTTTCCCGAGAATTTAGAACATAGCAGTTTTATTCTGCTTCTATAAGAAAAAAGGCCTGTGACATGATATCTTGTATCATGCACTCCTTAATAGATGACCTCCATGGAAATATCACAAAGGCAATTTGCATACGGTAGAGACGCAACCTGAGAGCTCCCTGGAAGGAGCCCCATGTGCATCTGAAATAGGAAGGGCACTGTATGGAGAGCAAAGGTGCCACAGGTCCAAACATGCCACACGCAAAACAGGCCACCACCCAGACGTGCAGCCTGGGCGCGTGTTGGATCACCTGTGTCCACGCGAGTGTATTTAGATAAACATCAGAACCTCTGCTTAACAACTGCCACACACAGTAAGACTTGCAGAGTGAACGTGGAGGACACCCCAGAGAGGGAGGCCTCAGCTCCTTCTGAGCTGGGGAGGCTGCCTCTCACCCAGGACGTGAACTGCCGTCCATGCCTCGGAGGGAGGAAGGCGCAGGGTGCCATCGCGACCTTTGAGGTTGGGAAAGCAGCAGGAGGAGAGTCCAAATTGATTTAGTCAAAGTCAAGAGCAAATCAGAGGTAGAGAAGGGCAGTGCCCAGCCTCCTCCCTCATGCCACTCTTGTGGCCTTTGGTGACTCATGGGTAGGTGGAGTGTGCGAGCCTACAGTGCTGCCACAGAACCCCAGGAGGCCACGACCTGCCCGACTCTGTGACCTGCCCCACAGGGTGGGAAGGCCCCTGGGGCCAGCAGGGTGCCCTGCTGTGCTGCAGAAGGGGCTCCTGAAGCTCAGCCCCCGCCAGCCCTCAGCATTCTGTGGCTTCCCAGTCTTGGTGCTCACGTCTGCCATCCCCCTGTCTTTTGCAGTAACTCTGGAGAGGCTGCTCAGGGCTGTGAATCCATATTCCCAGGTGTGTGTGATCTGCGGGCCATAGGAGCCCGAGAGAGACCAGAGGGCAGAGAAGGGAACACAATTTAATTACACCATTCAACCCAAAGCCTTCAACTTAGTGAGACATGGAACCAAGGCCTGCAGATGGTGGCCCCCAAGCACCATGGCCTCCAGCCTTATGGGCAGTGTGATCCCAGGGCCCCCCACTCCGGGTGATTGACAGTGGTAGTGGGTGTTCCATCTGCTGATATATCCGTCTGCAAAGGTCCTCTCTGGGAAGACGAGCACCTTGGAGACCAGGACCCCTCATCAGACGGGGCACACTGGGTTATGGATCCCCAGAATCTGACTTTCCTTACATGTGTCGTGGAATCCTTAATAGTGCCTTGGAAAGAACGAGTCATAAAATCTATTCAGTCAAAATTGTTATTTTACTCCCCTCCATGAATCTTGACATAGGAATATTTATTCAAGGGCTGCTTTTGGGCTTCTCCATCATCATGAAGGTTTTTTTTCCCCCCCTAAATAAACATTTTAGAAAACAATGCTAGAACAAGAATCCCAACTGCTAAAGTACAACATGATACCCTGAGGCTGAGGGGCACGGAGCAAGCATCACAGCCCCCGGACACTGGACTTGAACTTGAAATCTGCACCGAGCTGGAGATGTGCAGTGAGTGCAGGGGACCCCTCCCCCAGTCACCTATCCCAGCCCAGGGGCAGGCAGAAGGCAGGGATTCTCCCTGGTGCCCAGAGGCCAGCAGCCTCCTGCCCCGGGCAGGGCCAGTGGCTCTACCTCCCATGCCCAGGCCCCCTGCTATAAATGAGAAATTGGTTTTGGATTCCTTTCATCCTGAAAGGCAGAGTGCAGTGATGCTGGAAATCAAAACGTGTTTCAGCTGTTGAAGGGATTTCAGGGCTTCTTGTAATGATGTCAGGAGCATTTGCCTCCTAGCTCCTGGTTCCTTGGCTCAGGAGGGGCCTGGCTGTGGACCTAGAGAGGAGATGGGAGCCGAGGCTGCCCCAGGGCTCCTGCCTCAGGGCTGGGACTTGTGGAGGTGGAAGATGGGGAAGGGTAGGTTTTCAAAGGTAAAATTAAAGGGAGGTAAGACTGTATTTTCAGTAAGGTGAATTCTGACACGATATTTGGTGCTGACCTTGTTTTGGCATATATCGCAGATTGCAGAAGCCAATGACCTTGAAGGTGTTCTTTGGAAATTGCATGATCTTCCCCCAAGATACTGAAAGTGAGATCATGGGTAGACGTGGAAATATAACTTACAGGGCTCAGTGGTGAATCGCTTGAGAATGAAAACAAGGAAGGAATCGTGGCCCTGGGGTTTGGGTTCCAGCTGAGGGAGGACGGCCCAGAACCCCTGAGCTCTGCAGGAAAACAAACAGTTCAGGAATCACAGAATCCCGAGTCGAGGTCACCATTAGCTCATAAGAGATCTCTTTCCTTTATTAAAACTTAGAAATGATTCTGTACACAGATTGCACAGGAAAGATGCCTCAGTGCAAATCTGAAACTTTTGAATGAAGAAGGGAGGCTATGGTCTGGCCTCTTCTGTGGGCTCTGTGGTCATGAGGCCTGACGTCTCCAGAGGCCAGGTGTCCGGGGATGTCCCTGCTGCTTTAATGTATGGGAGCCCTGTCTACTGTGTATCTTGGCCAATGAAACATGAACTGGAAAACTAAGTTAATAAAATTCCGGAGGCAGGCATCTTTGTACACAGAATGACTGTCTCTAGTGGAAGCTTCTAGAAATGCTAATGTTTCAGGGTGAAATAAGACCTCTATGAAATGGGCCTGTTTAGAAGAATAAATTGTCCTCTTGTACAATATAATAATCAAAGGAAATGCTAAGAAGTAGTTCATTCATAGACATTATTCTCTAGTAATTTGAATGTTTAATCATTTAACTGATATTTTAAAAGTTAACAACGTATTTCCAAACTTAAAGAAATAGAATGGTTCCAGTAGGAAATACAAGTAAGAAAATTATTCATCAAGAAGTAAGGGGAAAATGTGCTCCTTTTGGAAACCTAAACTGTTTTTCAGGCCGCCAGCTGTTAAAAACTGAAATATTTGTTGTCAACTCATTTTTTATTCCCATGAACTCACCATGACCAAAATGGAACAACTTTGTGCTTCTAATGCTGAATATTTCTGAATTGAACTTTATTTAATATAGTCATTCATGACAATGCCTTCTTAATATGAACATATATGTCACCACGTATTTCCACATCAGTGCATACTGAGCTGACAGGATTCCTTCTCTGGAAACTTAAAATAAGAAACTGCCTAGGCTCCATTCTAGTTTGCGAAGTAATACTACTTAATCCATTCTGAAATTTCCCTAACACCACAGTTTTTAATGTAACTTTTAATTATTATATACCTATATATCTCTATTGATATATGTAAACATACATATCAGTGTGTGTGTGTGTGTGTGTGTGTGTGTGTGCGCGTGCGCGCGCACTTTTATGTATGCTAGGGATCAAACCCAGGACCTTTTGGATGTAGGCAAATTCTCAACAACGAAGCTACACATGTAGCCCTGAATGTTATTTTTAATTCCTCCCAAATTTTTAAAGTCAGGAAGTATTAAAATTTGAAGGACCTACTTTTATTTTCATAATTTTAAAAGCCCGTACAGATTTCTTTCCATGTGGAAAGGTAATAGAATTTGTTTTAATAACACTTTGAATTATTGGACACTTGATATTTTGGGTGAGTCAAAGGCATTTATAAGCTCTTGGTCTGAAGTTAAAGTAAGCACCAATTAGACACAGTGACGTGAACATGTCTCATGGCTTCTGATTTAAGTACTGGACTTACTGAGGCTGTGCAGCACACAGAGACCCCACTGCACCCCTGTCTCAGGGAAGCTGCCCTCTGCATGGAGTGCTGACCTACCTGTGTGGGAAGCAGGGAAGGTAGAAACAGGAAGGGCGCCAGTCCTCACGTGTTCATGCTGGATGAAGCATGCTCAGGAGGAGGAGCCAGGGAGAGCAGGAATGCCCAGCAGGGCTGCGGCCCGACCTTGCAGGACAGGGTGGGTGCAGGAGGCAGGCATCAGTGGGCCCCGGGACCCTTTGGAACCAAGCTGCAGCAAGACCTCACCTTGGGGACTTTGGAGTCCCTGCTGGGACATCTCAGTGGGCAATGGCTGCAGGCTCCAGGTGAGGTCAGGAAGGTTCCATGAATCCAGTGGAGCTTTGCATGGTAGCGGGGGCACCGTGAGAGAGTGCTGGGGTAGCTGGCGCAGGAGCCACAGGAGCAAGGGAGAGGAGGCACAGTCTTTTCGAGATGTTGAGCGTGCGGTGTCCTGAGCCAGCAGGAGATGTGGAGCTGTGCTGGGGAACCTGCTGGGTGTACCTGCTGATGGAGCTTCGGGTGACATGTTTCGTCTTGGTTTAGTTTGGGGACTGCACACTCTGTGATGTTGTGCCTCTTGAAACTTCACGTCACCTTGGAAAGCTCACAAGGAGCAAGCCCTCCTCGGAGCGACAGCGTGAGGCTGTGCTTCTGTTGCTAAGCCAGGTGGCCCATGTTGCGATCCACAGAAGCGAGTCCAGTGAGACCACCTGCACCTGCAAGTCACCCTGCAGCGGATGGGTGGCCCTCGCTCGGCAGGGCCTTGGACGAGCGAGGTGTTGAGAAGAGGACCATGATCGTACTTGTGGATGCTGGGCCATCAGGTCCTGCGCTCTGCGTCTCGGGAGCTGCGCGTTCCTAGGGTGAGCAGTCCCTCTGTGCTTATTAGCTGGAGAGTAGTAAAAGGAGCAACAAATGAATCACAACGGCAGCGATGAACTCCAGCATGGTTGTGATCCTGTGTGGTTTTGCAGAGTTTATTTATGAAGAACTTAGAATGTTTCCATAACTCCTTTCCTTTTTCTTATAAAATTTTCTACCGTGTACGGGAAGGAAGAAATAACATGGTCAGTCACATTTAGCTCCTGGGAAGTGAGTGGGACAGGCACAAAGGTGGCTGTGCCAGGACTCAGCCCAGTGTGTCCTGGAAAGGGCTCCACTGGCCGTTTCTCCTCCTTGTCCCTCCCAAACCCTCGGCCATCTGACTACTGTGTCCCCTCTCGGTGTGGGCCACCTCAACCCTCTCTCACTCTCCTGTGCTCCCACGGGGTTTTGGACACGTCTGGGAGTGGCTTTGGCTTTCTCTGGGAATGCTTTTGGCAAGAAGTGGGTGCATAAGTGGAAGAGAGGAGCGATGGGCATCTGCGCAGCAGGCTTGCTAACTGTATAGCAGTGTGCAGTGTAGGCTCTGGCCACTGGGCACACCTGGGGAGGTCTCCCAAGGCTTCAGGTGAGAATGAGCAAATTTGGGTAAATTTACATGGGAATAGTTGGTATGGCTGTGTGTATTATGTTTCATAATCCAATGCTGAGAATTTTCTGGGGAAATGAAAGTGTAAGAAGTCCTCCTTGGGACTTCTGAAAAATGAACGTTAGTCATGTTAGGTTTTTTGGCAAATCACGTGAATCTGCCTCAGTAGAGGGAAGAGATGTAGTGAGAGTCAGAACCTGGCAAGGAGGACTCCGGAGCTCTGGGAGGAAGTCCTCCTGGGACCGGGAGGGGAGGCCCGTTTCCAAGCAGGCTGGCTGGGTGCGGCCTCTCCTCACAGGACTGGATCCATCAGCGCCTGCCTCTGGGCCTGCAGTTGGAGTCTGCACACGCTGTGCGTGTGGCCCTTTTCAGCCTCAGACCCTCCAGGAGCCAGAACCCCATGGGCTTGGACATTTGATTGCACGCTGGCCTGTCCGAGTCCTTGATTGTGACCATTTCCTCATCTTTCAGCACAGACAGAACTGTCCAGTGCCTTCCGGATGGCATTTGTGGATCACACAGGCCTGGTCAGTCCACTGTTGCTTCCCAAGTCAGTGGTGGATACTCAAACCCCAGGGTCAAAATGGCAGAATAATCATAGCTGTGTTTCTCTACTGACCTAAAATATTTTAAAAGGACTTGTCAGTTTGGATACTCCCCTCAAAAAACAAATATGAATGTAAGCATTACTAAATTTTAGACAAAAGAAATTGAAGTTACATGCTGTGAAATCTACATGAATAAGAAGCGATTGTTCTAAAAATAACTCACTGATTTTCCTCTTCCATTTTCTCCATCATTTGTATTTGATGGATTCAGTTTTTCTTAAATAATAAAGCAAAACACACACACGAACAAAAAACAAAAATAAAACATATTCTGAGAATATTTGAATATTCCTAAATTTAAAAGTAATTAAAAAGCCAATCTCATAGAAATACTCATGATTACACAATTCGTTAGTTAAAGTGTTCATTGGTATTTAAAAATATGAAACTATTACAATTCTAATGCATTCTATTTTGGTGTTGGAGATACATTGACTGAATAACTTTTCACTGGCCATTTTTCTATTTATTGGCTCTCCATATATTGATATCTAATTTCTCAAGCTGTTGAACTCTATATTCAATCTAACTTTAATTTCTCTTATTTTTATATCAAATAATATCAAATTATTCAAGTGTTTATTGTAAAGATTTTCATTTGTACTTGGCCATGAAGTCTTGAATGGTCATAGAACTAATTCCTACAATGAGACACTTAAGAATCAGCGCCAGTTAGAGGCTTGAAAAAGCCAAGGTAGTTTAAGAAATTAGTGAGTTTCAGAGTTGAAAACAAAAACATGTTGAATTTCATATTTTTAGACATATTATTTCTATATAAAACAAAAATAACATGGTTTAAAAAGAGACCCTTACAGGGCAAGTTTCTGCTCTAGTTATCACCTGCATGTATCAGATGTAAAACACTCATTTGCTTTGCAGTTGGTTCTAAAGTAGATCACATTCTGCACCATTCAATGTGAGATGTGGTCTGGATTCTGGGTGCCATTTCTGGGTATCCCTTGGTGCGGACGTGGATGTCCTATGTTTTGGTTGGAAGCTGAAGGGGGCAGCAACCGCCCCCTGCCCATGCTGTTTCCCACAGCCATATGCCCTTGGAGAGCACAGATGGCTCATTTAGAAGCAGCCATATCTCATGCTGCGTGGCTGCCTGTACATGGGCTGCCTGTGCTTGCGTCCTGTGGCCACCACCTCCCAGGAATAACCGCGTGACTCCAGCTAGTGCACCCTCCCCTGGCGGCCACCCACATGCTAACTCTTGGTGCTCACTGATGCGTAGTGACCCCCCTCATGGGAGTTGGCCCTGGAGGGCAACACGGGCTGTGCGTTGAAGACCCTCTGTACTCAGTGTGTGCTGAGTCAGCAGATGACACCCCTCGACAGACAGCCTGTTAGGGTTAGAGGTTGGTTTCATCCTCTTGGACAAGCACTGAGCTAGTTGAATTTGTATCTTTAGCATCTATCAAAACGTCTGAGACACAGTAGGTGCTTTATAAATCAGATAGCTCAGGGTTTTCATCAGTGAATCAATACATATCAGAGAATAAGATGTGCCAGATAAGCGTTCTCAACGAGAGAACTAGATGCTTTCAGCCTTGTTCTCTCTCCCTCCCCTCCTTCTCCCTCCCTCGTTCACCTTAATGTCCACTGGGCCAGGGCTGGAGTGTAGCTCAGTGGTAGAGCGATTGCCTGGCATGCATGAAGCCCTGGGGGTCTGTCCTCAGCCTCTCTCTCAAACACACACACATCAATACATGGGAAAATCAAAAGAAATTATCCTTGCAGCTGTACCTCATCAGGACAAAGGAAGCCTCAGTAGACCTGCTGCTGTCCACAACCTGGTGTCTTCCCCATCAGGCAGAAGTCGTGATTACCGATGCCTTTAGGAGGGTGATATTAAATTCTCACTTTTGTGTTGGAGTGGCAGTTCTCCACATGGTGCTTTGCCAGTTAGGGTGAGTGAGGCGAGTGCTCTGTGACACTGAACAGTGGCACAGGCGAGCCACAGGTCGACAGAGACCTGGGGTCGCTGCTGTGGGGCTGTCACTCACAGCGCCTCGTAGACGCTCCTGTTCAGGAAACAGGTGCCCTGTGTCCTCTCCATGTGTCTGCTTCTGTGTGCCCGGTGCCTGCGACAGGACACGTGCGTAACTGGGAAGAAGCGGAAAGGGAAAGGCAGCGCCCCGGGCCAGGCCTCAGCATGCGTCCTCGGGCTGTGTGCGGCTGTGTCCATGCTTTGCCCACTTGTGCTGGCCACCCAGTGGTCACAGCCCATTGCTCTTCCTCCCAGTGACTCCGTGAGGACGGACATCGTCTCCTTCTGCGTCCAAACACATCCCAGGCACATTTATTTTAAGTCGTTTTGTAGAAGTTGTTTTCATGAAGGCTCAGGTGATCCCCAGGACTGGAAGGTCAGCCATGAGAGGCCGCTAGTCCCCACGCTCTCGGTAGATGGCGACTCACCTTGCTTTTCCCTGGGAGCCTGCTGCCCCTTCCACCCCAGGGCCTTCCTGTGGGCTCCTCTGTCCACAGCACCTCACGGGCTTGGTGACTGGCAGGACTGACGCCTGCACTGATGTCCTCTCTTCTCTGACCCTGGCCCAAGGCTCCTCTGTGCCTCTCAGCTGCACACAGGCCTGTAGTCTAGCACAGTCCTTCCTGATGACCTCAGAGCTGACACAACTTCAAGTGCTAACAGCTCACCCTAGGCGGAGAACACCCAGTATTAAAGCCTGTTGTGGATTTATACCACAAGCTTAGAGTTGTGAAGTATTTCAGGACAACTCCTGAAGTCCTTAGCTGTGATTGCTTTGTTCATGATTTATTGATGACTTGCTTGATAAAAAGAGCAAGATGATTCCAGAAAACCAGGCAGTCTCTTGGGTTGTCTGACTTTCTTTCTGGATTTGTGCAGTGTTGATGTCTCTCCCTGATGCCCAGAGGTTCAGACTTCTTCTTAAATGTCACCAGTCTTCTCTTTACTACTGTTATTTTTGGAAAATTTGGAGAATCTTTCCATGGGGTTCCTTCACATAATTTAAATTAATAGCTTGGAGTTCAGTGTTAATTAACTTTTCTTCTCAATTGAGTCATAAAGATGCAGTCTTAGCCTCCTTTTCTTTCCAGGTGACTGCAAATAAATACGTTGTTAGAATGAGTGCATTTTTCAGTCTATTCTTCCCTGGCATGTATGCGTGAAAACACTCTATATTTTGCACATGACAGTCTTTCTTAGATTTCTAAGAGATTTTTTTCCCTTAAAAAGAATATTATCCAAATGGAAATATCTACGTAGATGTACAAGGTGGTGGCTTTCTGTAGACGCCTGCAGATTTCAGTACAGGGGAGCAGGCAGCAGAGACCAGTAGGGGAAGATTGTTCTTCTCCACCCCTGCTTCCCAGCTCACCCAGCCGAAGACCCTTCCAAGTGTATGTATTATCAGGGTTCTCGAGAAGAGCAGAATCAACAGGAGTACGGTTATAAAGAGGGATTTATTAGATCCGCTTACACGACCAGAGGCTGGAGAGTCCACCATGGCCATCTGCAGGCTGAAGAGCTGGAGGAACCAGCAGCTGCACAGTCCAAGACACAGAAGCCCCAGAACAAGAAGGATCAACAGGGATACTCTAGTCTGAGACCAAGGCTTCTGGAGACTCCCTGGAGAACCACCGGCAGAGTCCGCTTTGGAAGAGTGAAGAAGCGAGATTCTCGTCTCCTCAGAGATCTCAGCAGCAATCAAGAAACTGTTCAAGAAGAGTTGAGCTTTAACCTGTTGCTGCTTTCAACTTTTATTCTGTCCAAGCCTCCAGCCTATTGGACGGTGCTGCCCGTGCTTGGGGAGGGTCTCCACTTCAGTCTGCTACCCCACATGCTAATCATTCCTAGACACACCTTCACTGACACCCAGAAGCCTCTTAGTCTTTGGCAGCTCTTAATCCAATCAAGCTGCCATTCAACTTAGCATGGCACCAGTGCTTGCGGCCCACGCTGGAGGCCCGCAGTCCTCACTGCTCAGCAGGGCTGGAGTGGCGTGGGGGGCAGGCTCTGCGCACCTCCACACAGGTGTCTTGGGAAGAAAGAGCTAGTGCAACCACCCGCGTGCCAGCCGCCTGGGATAACTGCAGTGGCTGGTCAGACTAAGAAGGGATTCAGGACTTTAGGGTACTAGGGATGGGGAAATCTCTGCGCAAGACACAGAGCAGCGATTTCCATCAGCCTGATGCGCGGATCTTGTTTGGACAAGAACTTTTGGTTCATAGTATCTTTGCTGTGTTTAGGGCTGGAGAAGAAAGCACTGGAAAACAGAGAGACCCGGAATTACTTACTATCCAAGCTTTGACCACAACTCTTAATAATGTTCTGACGCAAATTCCTTGATTTTTTAAAAAGTTTCTGTGGCATTACAAAAATGCAGAACCAGTATTTGTGGCCTGCTCTCTTGCAGGCTGGTGGCTTCAAGATGGAGTAGGCCACTCTCTGGGTTTTGAAAGATATTACTCTTTAGCAGTCCGATGACAGATCATTTAAAAGTTTTTTAAATTCACATTACAAGGGAAATATCTCTTTTTTGGAGGAATGATGTTTCTGTGGATTTAAATATGATTTTTTAAAAATTGAGACTTGAAAATAAACCAGAGCGAAATCTCCTAACACAGTATGGAATCCACAACACACAACATTATATTGGCATTTCAGAATCCTGCTATTGTACATCAATTCAAAGGATTTTATCAGTATTTAAAAGCAGGGTTGACTTTTTTAGTAGATCATGGTTGAACATTGCTCTTTAAGCCCAGCAAGCAAAGCTCATGTGGAATGAACCCGGTGCAGTTTATGGGGAGATGCCTTCACTAGGGCTGTGTTCCCGCAGCCCCGGGCAGAGTCAGGCTTTGGGTGAGACTGCCTGCAGGGCCAGCTCCAAGTCCACCCAGCTGGGAGCCAGGAGGGCCTGCCAACCCTTAGAGGGGCACCTGTTCCCTAGAGGTGACAGCTCCTTCCGGCACTGCACTGGCACTAGGGGTGTTGTGGGGCGCAACTTAAGAACAAACCCATCACCACTGAGACGTCCACATTGGAGAGTGTGTATTAAGCTGGCCGGCTGACTCTCTCACACAGTGCCCCAAAAAATGGCTATTGGGAGAACAGCCCCAACCACAGGGTTGTAGGGGTTCTTATACCAAAAATCACATCAATCATAAGTGTCTGTTGCTATGATTCAAAATTACTAACTAACATCATGAGATCATTGACAGAGGGGGAAGTGGGTCAAAATGACCCTTACCTAGGTACAAACTAAAGAATGGTCACCAACATCCACACAGTCACTGTTCACATGGGACATTGTTTAGGAGCAACAGGGATCAAAAGAGAGCAATTCTTTACTACGTAGGAGTTGCCATTGTATATTATTAAACATGTCACACCAAGTAACTGATGATGGGCACAGAGGTGGGGTGTTCCCATGGGAGAAGCTTATCTCCTACATAACATGGAGTCTCAGAGGAAAATGGAGTCTGTTCAGTCACTTCCCTTAGAGTCTGACCTAGAACATTCTCATGGAGCCAGATCGGTCAGCCCATCACAGGCCACCTGTGGAAGCTCTGGGTTTCTAGAGCGCTTCCTCCAGTTCTTCCAGACACTGACTCAGGCCTCCCAGAGCTTCCTGCAGGGGCCGCGTCCAGGATTCCTCCTGTGACAGACTGAGATTATTAACCCGGGAGAAGGTGAGAGTGAACAAACTCTCTCGTTGGCCCAGTGCTTCCCGGAGAACCCTGCCAACCTCCCAACAGGGTTGTGTTTCAGGCAGGACACCAGGGAGGCCGGGAGGCATTTAGGAGTCAAGTGTGCAGCTTCTTATACAATAACAGATTCCATCACGCATCAGCTTCCTAAGTGACCTTTTGAAGAAATAATAAAAGCTTCAGAAGCAGCAAGGTGCAGCTGAGTATGAAGAGTAACTGTGCCCCATAAAAACCTGGCTTCCCTGTGGTGTGACAGGATGTGGGTTTAAAAACAAGTTTGGAGACTGGGTGATAGAAAAGACAATAAAACAGATAATGCTCTAAAAAGTTCAACCCACATAAAGTTGCTGAGACATTTTTATTGATATATCTTTATTTGTTTACTTGTTTGTTTTTTAGTATTTCTCTCCTCCTTGATCCAAATAAAGTCCTTAGACAAGTTTGGGGGCAAAGGAAATGCTGCTGCAAGCTCATTTTAGAATAAGTATGTTTTAGAATTTAGAACTTCGGTACAGAAAAGGACATGCTCTCTCATCCTAGGGAGATGAGCATTCTGGATAACACTGTGAGCATTAATGTCTATCAGTGATCTCTAGAGCTCATGGCTATAAATTACTGAGACAGTTCATGAGTCTCCCAGGAAAGTCAGTGTCATTATCAGCACAAGCGAACATCTCCAGCAAAGAAAGTAAAAGTCTCCTCTGTGCATCAGAGACATAATTCATGGTCAAAATAATGACTGCTTCTTTGTGCAGGCTCTCTCCATCCTGTGCGTGTGTGTGTATGCATGTGTGTATGGTGTGTACATGTGTGTGTGAGAGTGTGTGTGTGTGTGTGTGTGTGTGTGTGTGTGCTCACATTCCATGGAACAGTCACCCAGGGGCCCGGGCCCGGTTGCAGGCCCTGCATGGCAGCACGAGGCAGCCACCCTCACCTGGATGGTTAATGCATTCACATCCCGACCTGATGGTTCTGATGGTGAGGCTGGACATTGCACTCTGAGTTTGTTTCTATTCCTTGATTTTGTTCGATGCATGGATATTTCTGATTTTGTGCCCTGCTGGCATTTGCTGCTCAGCACACCTAATTTGAACACAGGTAGTGGAGCATTTTGGTGCCTTTCTACTGTCAGCAGAAGCCTCCTCCAGCGTGGCATGTGGAGGTCACCACCTCCTGGTTCATCAGTCAGCGGGGGCTGGTCCCAGGCCTGGGCAGAACTGCCTCCTGAAGCCCAGCTCAGATGCCACCCTTGACAGGCCCCGGGATCACGTCCAAAGGCAAAGAGGAGCCACAGCTAGGTGCTCGGCAGGCCTTGTGCAGCCCTGGAAGTTCAGGGGTTTGGTGGTGGGTGATCCGAGAGTTTAGTGCTTCCCTCAGAAGCCGAGTGTCTGGGCAGCTCCTGAAGACGGTGGGCCTGGGGCCCTGTCTCTGTCCCTGCCTCCCTTGGGACCATCTGAGCACCGTTGTTTCAAGCCTGATGGATGCACTCTCCTCTCCCACTCGGACATCCAGAATTACGTTTCCAGAGCTGTTGCAAAGATAGTAACCTTGTAGTTGGTAAAGAAGGGAACTTCTTAGCAACCCAGTGTAAGTTACCAAAGGTGTACTCTCTTCCTTGTACAAAGTCCAAGTCTCAATCTTGATTATTTAGAGACCACCTGGGTATAATTGTACTGTGAATTTAAGGAAATATTTTCCTCAATGGAACGTATCTCAAAATGCAAACTCGACAGGCCAAGTTGGCAGCAAAGTCACATATTAATTTCATAATTTAACTTAAATTATTGTTTCTGAGAAAAGGAAGATTAGATAGAAAGAGAAACACAGAAAATGTGACCCCTGAGGCTTCCGACTCCATATAAGCATTAAAACCCACCTCAAGATACGAGGAGCAATGTCACTGTAGATGGCCCTAAAATATCGCCCCACACGAAGCAAGACACACAGGTGAACCTCCCTTTCTGATCTCTGCGGCTTTAAGAACTGAGTGCCAACATCGTATTGATGTACTGCTGGGTCTGTCCTGCTGAGTTTCTCCAGAGCCTCTGGACTGGGAGCCACGGGGACAGAGCAGGTGGAGACTCGGGAGTCCCCGGCTTTTGTGGTCAGGGTGGATTATTTAATCTCACTGAGGATCCAGGTCTGAGAGTGATTTGGGCTGGTGTGAGCACCAGCTGCATACCCCCTCAGAGATGGAGTTGTGACAGCAAGGAGGTGTAGAGGCTGCCGGGCTCCTGACTCCAAGGAGGCCTGGAGAGGGCAGCGTGCTGGCCGCTGGCATGGCAGACAGGTGGACAGTGTGGGACTGTCAACAAGAGCACATGTCTGGAGGAGCAGGTGGCAGCCGACCTCAGTTCTAAAGAGGTGACAGAGAGACCTTCTGAGACCGGGTCCCTCTCCCGTGAGCACCGCTCTCCTCCTCCCTGCTCCGCAGGCAGTCCTGGCCAGCGCTGGCTTCACCTTTATTCTAAGGCGGGCGTGCCCTTGACCTCCAGTGCGCTCATTCCTCCTTCTCCCCTGCACAGGCTTTGATCTGGTGAAATGTGAGGATCCCGGCATCCCCAACTACGGCTACAGGATCCGAGATGAGGGGCACTTCACGGACACCGTGGTCCTGTACAGCTGCAACCCAGGCTACGCCATGCAGGGCAGCAGCGCCCTGACCTGTCTGAGTGGGGACCGCAGAGTGTGGGACAGACCGCTGCCTTCCTGTGTCGGTGAGTGGGGAGCCCGTCAGGCTTGCCCCAGGCGAGGCCGGGCATGGCTGCTGCAGGTGGCGTGGTGGCCACTCCGAGGAGACAGGAGAACTCCCCACTGCCCTCAGGGTGCGAGCACACCCAGGATCTGTGTGCGCCTGTCTAGATTTGGAAGGCATTCCCAGACCCCTAGGGAAACCATGTACACAGAGTTGCTACAGGTAGTCACAGTGGTATGGCCCTGTCCTGCATCTGCACAGTGGGTGACTCACAGGACCCAGGCTCTCTGTCGAGGTAAGGACTCCGGAGGAGAGGAGAAGCCACAGAGCCAGTGGCGAGGTTCTTCCATGGTCTTAATCCAAACGTGATGGGTTTTGTTCATAAATGAGCTAAACAGAAAGGGGGCACATGGAGTGATCCCCATCTCCATGTCTTTTGCAGCTGAGTGTGGAGGTCGGATCCCCGCTGCCACATCAGGACGGATACTGTCCCCAGGCTACCCAGCCCCTTATGACAACAACCTGCACTGCACCTGGGTCATAGAGGCTGACCCCGGGAGGACCATCAGGTACGTGCAGGGACGGAGGGCAGAGGCCGGCTTCTCTTCCCACAGCCAAGAGAGCAGCGTGCTCTGTCCGTGTAAGAGGAAGACACAAGGCTCTCTCCTTAGATGACACCACATGCTCACGTGGTCATTCCTTTGAAATCATGTGTCAAGCCATGTGATATTTTTATCAAGATATGATAGGATAAAAATAAGGGTGAAGTCAGTATGTCATTTAGCTTTTGCTGAGAAACACACCACCTCAAGGTTGAGAGGCTGCAACTACAATAACTATCATTTCACCACCTTGTGGGCAGTTTGTGTAGCTCAGATCTGGGCGGCCTCAGCTGGACCGGTTCCCATGGCCTCCTCAGGTGTCTGGCCTCAGGAAATGACAAGCTCCAGTTTCAGTTTGCCACCCATCTGCTGAGGTGCTGTCACCAAAGCAAGGCTCAGGGACCAGACACGACTCAAAGTGTGGAGAAGGATCGACCTCCCTTGATGGGTGGAGAAGCAAGAGATCTGATCAAAAGGGGTTGGCACAGAGGTGTGAGGGAGGCCTGGCCATCTGCAAGAGACCAAGGCCATTTGCAGTGGACCAAGAAGGCACTGGACCATCCCAAAGGCATGCATGTAGAAGAAAACCACCAAAACTAGCAGAAAAGAGTGCAAATATTCAAGCAGAATGTTCTGTTTCAGCTGACAGTTCAAAGTGTGAGATGATTTTCTTAAACCAACAGAAGTAGCATTTGAAAGTAAGTGTTCCACATGCTTGTAGGAAGTTGGTGAACAATGAGAGCACAGAGCAAAAAGGTGATTTTAAAACATGCTCCTTAACTAGAGTTCTCGACGGAGAGCAGGGCATGGTCCTCCCGCCAGCCCTCCTCTTCCGCTGCAGTTGCTGGTAAGTCTCACTGTGAGTTCATTTTGAGTCCTGGCTCCAGCAGGCCTCTCCCGAGCCGGGGTCCTGGCGCTCTCCCCCAGGCCACTGCACCCAGGGAGGACGCACTGAGTGTGTCTGTCCTCGCCCTGACATGTGTCAGCAGCAAGAGAGCCAGAGCCAGAGCCAGGGGTGCCGGGTGCCCGTGAGCCAGGGGTGCACTGGGAGCTGGCTTGTCCACAGGAGGCTCCCTGCACATGGAGTTCTCATTGTGCAGCCTTATGAGTTGACCAGATGGAAGAGGGTGGCTGGGACTCAGGGGCGGTGTTGTTCCATGAGGCTCTTTACCTTCTGGCATCTTCCTCCTCTGAGTCGTGGTCTTAGTTTCCATTGGATCACATCAGCACCTCGGTGGTTTGAGTGACCACAGGAAGCAGCTGCCACCACGTAAGGGAGCAGGAGAAAGAACTCAACGCAGGTGGAAAATGCAAAGACTACTTCATAATGGCTCATTTTCAAACAAACATGTCTTTGTTCAAGATCAATGGTTAATCAGGTGATTTTCTAAGTATTGGGACAGTACAAGATGTATTTGAGTAACAGAATTTTGAATTCTGCATTTTTCATGAAGATCAATAAGCTCACTGTCTATTGAGAGGAATAAAATTAAATGTTAGTTCTTTTTTCATTTTTTTAGTTTATTTTTATTTGTTCCTTTTGGTCACACCTGACAGTAGGATGTGTGGCGTATCATGCGTACATGGAGTGTGACCTATCCTAGTCAGGGTCCCATTCTGCTCGTGACGGGAGGTGCTCTGGTCATGTGCAGGTACAAAGCCAGGACGGTGAGGCCCGGTTGATGCAGCCCCTCCCGTCCCCACCTTCCCTTTGTTTGCAGCAGGGTTTGCGTCCAGCACCGAGAGTGCCACAAGTCCTCCAGGTGGATTACTTGAAAAGCAAAAGAGAGTTCTACATTTTCCCAGGCCTCTACTGCAGGATATGTAGCTGTTTTTTTTTTTTTTTCTCCCCACATTGTGATGCGTGGTGCTGCCAGGGATGTTCTGCAGCACCGATCTGAGGATCTGTCTAATTATTTTCACTTTCTTTTTTTCTATTTGTTGACTTGAGATGTGCATGACAGTAGGATGCATTTTGACATATGATACATACGTGGGGAGTGACCCATTACAATGTTGATCCCACGCTTGTGGTTAAACACCATGTGGAGTGAGTTACACGGGTCGTGTAGCCATACCTGAGCGTAGGAAAGTGATGTCTGACTCGTTCCACTCTCCTTCCTATCCCCACCCCTCCCCCCTTCGTTCCCCTCTGTCTAGTGCAGTGAACTTCTATATTTCCCCTTCGTGCCTCCCTTGCTATGGGTCAGCATCCACATATCCAAGAGAACATTTGGCCTTAGGTTTTTGGGGACTGGCTTATTTCACTTAGCATGATATTGCCCAGTTCCATCCATTTACTGGCAAATGTCATGATTTCATTCTTATTTGTGGTTGAGTAATATTCTATTGTGTGTGTGAATATATATATATGTATATATACACACCACATTCTCTTTATCCATTAGCAAGATGGTGCACACCTGTAATCCCAGTGCCTTAGGATGCTGGTGCAAGAGGATCACGAGTTCAAAGTCAGTCTCAGCAACTTAAGAGGCACTAGGCAACTGAGTGAGACCCTGTCCTTAAATAAAATAGAAAAAAAAAAAAAAAAGGCTGGGGTTTTGCTCAGTGGTTAAGCACCCCTGGGTTCAATCCCCCACTACCAAAAATAAAATAAAATAATAAAATAAAGTAAAATAAATGAATGAATATAAGTTCTTAACATTGAACTCCTATATACTTTGAATAATATAAAAGCAATTCTACTCATTCTGATTTTGAAAAAGTTGTAGAAAACATCTATGATCCATGGAATGACTTTCTGCAAACAGACTCTGTTTTCTTCCAGGACGATTTCAAATGGTCACTTCCCCAGTTTCCCTTGAGAACTATTTTCCTGGAATTAGAACAGAGGACTGCTGACCTCTGAGTGCAGACCAGGTGACACTTTCACTCTGCCCGTGGATCTGAACGTCCACTGGCCTGAGGATAAGAAAGAGGAGGGGATCACTAAGGAAGGCGAGAAGGACAGACCCACGCAACTCCAACAAGCCCACCCGTGTTTACCACTCAACACCACAGGAAGGTCACTGCGCAGGGCATGGTGTTCGGGAGGAGTTCTCCTGTCGCCTGTCCTTCACATGTGAGAGCACCCATTGTCAAATCTATGAGCTTTCCTCACTTAAGGCAGGACGGCTTCCTAATAAGGGAGTTGGACAGCAGCATCAGTGTTTCAGATCAGTTCACTCAGTCGATGTCCATCCGCTTGAGCTTCCAGTGATGGAGTTCCTGTTGGTTAAGGAAAAGTGGGCGGTGTTTAGTATGGAAGTTTGGAAGACAACATGACTAAAGGTGCAGGACAAACAATTTTAGGCTTAAAATTATACTGGTGCTCACAGAAATAGGATCCAGTCTCAGCCTTGATATTTTCTGGTTAGTGTACTAACCACACTTACTGCATTGGTAACACAGCCGACATTACCTACAATTGTTATTTGAAAATGAGGAATATATAAGTCATAGGAACATGAGTCCAGGATTATTTTCTGTACTAAAAATATCTTAGGATAAATAGGCTTTATTATTATGAATTTATACTAAGGTTTTAAACTGTAAATATTTTTCATTGAATTGTAAATATTTTTCCTTATGTCAAAATAAGATCTTAGAGCATGAAAAAGGGCTGATTTTAGTTCTTCAGACCCATTAGTACAGGCCTGCTTTGATTTCACTGAGGCCCAGCGCAGTTTCTGAACATATAGTGTCTTGGCTTTTTATTTGAGGTAATAGAAGGTCCAAAAATAGTCGTTGTTATTGGTCATGTGGGTCTGAGGGAGCTTTCACATTTTAACATATATGCTATAAAGCAGTGCCAAAAGTAGTTGGAAGTCTAATAACAAGACATGGCAGTAACATGAGTCATACTGAGAGCTAAATGTTTCTCTAAGACACTAGGCATACTTCCTGCTGAACGCAGCCATGACGTGTGTAAGAAAGGTGACAGAAGTAGAAAGAGCTTCAGCAATCGCATCAAAGGCTAGTCTGCAAAATCGTATGAGAATGGTGCTCTGAGGCTTTACTGCTCCTCTGTAAGTTACAGTCTTTAGAGGACACTTGGATGTATTCCTATTCTGAATGGTCCAGAGGAATTATGTTTGGTAACATGGACTAAGGTTCTTCTTCTTAATAATGTCATGCTGTATTAAAAATATTAGAAGCATATTAAAAATCCATCAAGGTTGTCAAAACTATCCTTAATTAGACTTTAAAGCAAGCAACACATACATTGATGATCTTCATATTCCAGGTGTGACCTGGGTTGGATTTTCCCAGGGCCAGGCAGTGGAGGTTGATGCTATCTGGGATACAGGAAATATTTACCAGTAAAAAAGTTAATCTACTTTTGACCAGCTTTGAAGATCCCTATGTAAAACATACTTAGGAGGAAAACAGAAGGCAACAGATCTTCCTCTAATGGATGTTTATCCTAATCCCAGTTGGAACCTTAATAAGTGCACATGGAGCACAAATTGGGAGTAGGTTGGTGACTTCAGGCAGATGCGTTCACATCAGGGGTTGCAGCACGTGGGTTTTCCCCTTTCATTAGGATCACGATGGAGTGGTCACACCATCATCACTGCCTTCCTCAGCTAGTGAGGTACTGGGAATCCACAGGACACAAGTTCACATACAAACTAGCCACGCTCAAATTTCAACAATACTTTAATATAGAGAATACAGGAAGAAATCTCAAACTGATGACCAAGTCCCAAGTAGGAAAGACTAGGGGTGAGCTCTCAGACCCCACTCATGGAGATCCACTCCTACAACAAAAGCAGAATTAACACAAAGGCTGTGAATACTACATCTATAGGGGGAATCAATCTAGATCATGCTAGAAGGCCATGCCCCAAAAAGTGTGGAAGAAAAATCCATCCCAACAGATGTATAAAACACAAAATATCTATACAAGAATGAGAAAACACAAGGAAACTAAAGTTCATCATTCACCAGCAACTGACTCTAAAGATATGGAAGAGGATGAAATATCAGATATGAAGTTCACAAGAATGATTATAAAAATAATGACTTTTGAGAGAGCTCAGAGACAACTGAATGAATTAAGAAAGTCAGTACAGGATATGAATGACAAATTCAATAAGGATATAGAAAGATTGAAAAATAACCACACAGAAAATCTTAGAAATGAAAGACACAATAAATCAAATAAATTTTCAGTTGAAAGCCACTCTAATAGAGTGACCTTCCTGAAGACAATCTCAGAGTTTGAGGACAAAGAGATGAGTCTTGAACATTCAAACAATATTAAAGAAAGCAAAATAAGTTACCATGATCACAATATACAAGAATATTGGGACAACAGTAAGAGATCATGTTTAAGAATCACTGGAATTGAGAAGGGCTGTGAGATGCAAGATAAGGGAATGCATAATCTCTTAAGGAAATAATAACAGGAAATTTTCAGACCTTGAAATGAGATGGACATCCAGAACAAGATGCATTCAGAATCCCAAATGGACAAGATCAAAAACTAAACCCCCACACAACATATTATAATTAAATTTCTAATGTACAGAACAAAAATAGATTTTTTAAAAGCCTCAAGAGAAAAATGTCATGTCATGTTTATAAATAAGCCAATCAGAATCATATGCAATTTCTTAGCACAAACTCAAAACCCAGAGGGCTTGGTAAAGTGTGCCATGTCCTCAAATAAGGGACTGTCAACCAAGACAGCTATATCTTGTATGGATCATATGGATCCAAAAGAGCTGTACTGCAAGATCAAAGAAAGAATAAGAACTTTCCAGGATAAGCAGAAACTAAAAGAATTAATAACTAATAAAGTAGCACTACAGAAAATGCTTAAAGAAATACTCACACAGAGAAATTAAAAACAAACCCAGAACTCACAAATGAACTAACATTACTTGAAACATACCTAAATAAATTAAAAAAGGACTAAGTTAAATGTTACAATTAATCAAATTACAGGAATTAATAGCTGTCTTTATAACAACATTGAAATGTTCTAAACTCTTCAACTAAAAGACCTAGGCTGGTAGAATGGATTTAAATAAACAAGACCCTAATGATACATTGTTAGCAAGAGACTCACCTTTCAGGCAAAGGCAGCCACAGCTGAAATGAGAGGATGGAAATTGATGTACCATGTGAATGGAACATGAAAACAAACAATCATAGCTACTCTCACATCCAAAAAGTAGACATCAAGCCATAATTAATCAGAAGAGAAAAATGAGGTAACTTCTTTAGGTCTATGGTAAAGGGAACAATCCCACCAGAAGATATAGCAGTAGTAAGTATTCCTCATATGTGGGTACCTAACTTACATAAAAGAGACAGTACTCATATTAAAAACTCTGATAGACCTCAGTACAATAATACTGGGTGATTTTCAACACGCCTGTCTCATAATTAGATAGGTCATTTAGATATAAACTCAGTGAAGACTCAAGACCTGAAAATATTATAAATCAAAAGAACTTAACCAGACATCGGTTAGAAAATTTCATTCAATGTCAGACAAATAACATTTCTTCTTAGTACCTAATGGAATTTTCTCCAAAACAGACCATAATTGGGCCACAAAGAAACTCTTAGCAAATATAGAAAAAGTTGATATAATTTCTTGCATCTCTTCAGATCGTTAAGGGGATGAAATTAGAAATGAACAACCAAAAAATGTACAGAAACTTTATAAACACACGAAGATTGAAACATATACTTGTGAATGATGAATGGGTGGTAAAATAAATCCAGGGATAAATTTTAAAAATTTTCAACTCAAGCAAGAATAGATACAATGTACCTGAACCTCTAATACCCTATGAAGGCCGATCTAAAAGGAAAGTTTATAGCTATAGAATGTCTACATAATAAAATCAGAAAGATACCAAAATAAACAACCTAATGGTGCATCTCAGGGCACTTGGAAAAAAGAAAGAACAAACCAATTACAAAACCAGTAAAGGGAAGGAAATAATTCAGATCAGAGTCAAAATCAGTGAAATTGAGATTTTAAAAAATGTAAAAGATGAGGGAAATGAAGAGTTCATTCTTTGAAAAGATAAGCAAGGTTGATAAGCCCTTAGCCAAATTAATCAAAAGCAAAAGAGAGGAGACCCAAATTAATAAAAGTAGAGATTAGAAAGGAAAATTCACCATAGATATCACAGAAATCCAGAGGATCATAGTGACTATTTTGAATACTTATACTACAATAAATTAGAAAACCTAAAAGAAATGGGTATGTTTCTAGACACATATGATCTGCCTCAAATCAATAGAACATAGAAGCCTAAACAGACCAATAACCAACAATGTGGCAGAAGCAGTAATAAAAAGTATTCCAACAAAGTGAAGCCCAGCACCAGAGTGATTCCCAGAAGAATTCTAGCAGACCTTTAAACAAGAACAAATGTCTAGTTCTTCAAATCATTCCATGAAGTAGAAAGGCGTATAACACTCCAAAATTCATTATATGAAGCCAGTATCACACTTTTACTCAAAATCAAGTAAGCATAGATCAAGGAAACTATTAACAAATACCCCTGAGGAACTTAGATGCAAAAATCCTTAATACAGGATATTCAAAACACATTTAATATAGGATATTTGAAAAGAAGATTTTACATCATGACCAAGTTGGTTTTATCTCAAAGATTCTAGAAAGGTTGAACATACACAAATCAACAAATGAAATGCATTACATAAATAAAATTAAGTACAAAAATCCCCTAGTCATCTCAATAGATGTAGAGAAAGTTTTTGACAAAATTCAGCACCTATTCATCATAAAAAACACTGAAAAAACTAGGGAATTAGTAATAGAAGGAATCCACCTAAACATCACAAAGACTGTGTACAAAAAATCCAAAGTCAATATCACAATGAATGGGAAAAGTGAAAGCTTTTCTTTTAAAATCTGGAGGAAGACAAGAATGTCTACTCTCACCTACACTATTTCATATGGTGCTAGAAATTCTAGCCAGAGCAATTAGACAAAAGAAGGAAATACAAGAGATAAAAATAAGAAAGGAAGAAGTCAAATTATCACCGTTTGCAGATGAGATGATCTTATTTTTAGACCCAAAAAGTTTAATCAAAAGACTATTAGAACTAATAAATAAATTCAGCAAAGTAGCAGATTACAAAATCAACATAAAAATCCATAGGTTTCCTATATATCAATAATGATTCTGCAGAGAAAGCAATCAGAAAGACAATCCCATTCACAAAAGCCTCAAAAAAGAAAATAAAATATCTAGAAATAATTCTAAGCAAGGATATGAAACATCCCTACAATAAAAACTATAGAACACTGAAGAAAGAAGTTAAAGAAGACCTCAGAAAATGGAAAGATCTCCCATGTTCATGGATAGGCAGAATTAATATTGTTAAAATGATCATATTACCAAAAGCAATATAAAGATTCAATGCAATCCCCATCAAAATACCAGTGACATTCTTCACAGAATAAGAAAAAACAGTTCTAAAATTCATTTGAAAGAATAAGAGACCCAGAATAGCAAAAGAAATTCTAAGCCAAAATTGAAACACTGGAGACCTCACAATAGCTTGATAACAGTTATAGTAACGCTAGTAGTACTGACATGAAAACAGATGCATAGACCAATGGTACAGAATAGGAGACACAGAGACAACCCACACAGAGACAATACTCTGATCCTTGACTATAGCTCCAAAAATATACATTGTAGAAAAGGCAGACTCTTTATAACAAATGTGCTTGGAAAACTGTTTTTCCATGTTTCTCATTCATTCCATGAATGAGACGAGGCTCTTATCTCACACTCTGCACAAAAGTCAACTCAACACCAATCAAAGACCTAGGAATTAGACCAGAAATTATGCAACTCCTAGAATAAATCCTAGGGTCAACACTCCAAAATATAGACAAAGGCAATGACTTCCTCAGTTGAACTAAGGCTCAGGAAATAATGCCAAGTGTTAATAAATAGGATGGCATCAAAGTAAACTGCTTCTGCACAATAAAGGAAACAATTAAGAACATAGAGAACCTAAGGAAGGGGAGAAAATCTTTCCTGGCTACTGTTCTGACTGAAGATTAACATCCAGATTATATAAAGAACTAAAAAAAAACTTACCATCAAAAAAGTAGAATAAAATAACCGAGCCAGGCACTGTGGTGCATGTGCCCTGTGTGGTGTAGTAACAGCAGCTTGAGGGCCTGAGGCAGGAGGATGGTGAGTTCAAAGTCAGCCTCAGCAACCTAGCAAGGCTCTAAACAACTCAGTGAGACCCCGTCTCAAAATAAAATATAAAAAGGGGTAGGGATGTGGCTCAGAGGCTGAGCATCCCTGGGCTCCATTCCTGGTGCACACACAAACAAGCAAACAGAAAACAAAATAAAATAATAAATGAGCAAGTTAACTAAACAGACATTTCTCAAAAGAAGAAATAAAGATAACCAACAAACATATGAAAAAACAAAAGTTCAACATCATTAGGAATTAGGAAAATGCAAATCAAAAAGACACTGTGATTTTATTTCATTTCAGTTAGAGGTCAGAGTGGCAACCATCGAGAACACAGTAATAAATACTGGAGAAGATGAGGAGACCAGGGATGCTTACATGGTTGGTGGCACTGTAAATCAGCATCACCATCTTGGAAGCCAGTATGGAGGTTCGTCAAAAGACTAGGCATGAAACTACCATATGACCCAGCTATACCACTCCTTGGCATTTGTCCTGAAGAATTAATGTCATTATACTACAGTGACATGCATAACCATATTGATAGCAGCACAGTTCACAATGCCAAATTATGGAACCAGTCTAGGTGT
This sequence comes from Sciurus vulgaris, assembly GCF_902686455.1. Taxonomy (NCBI): domain Eukaryota; kingdom Metazoa; phylum Chordata; class Mammalia; order Rodentia; family Sciuridae; genus Sciurus; species Sciurus vulgaris. The sequence continues at coordinate 2,246,295 of NC_136465.1, read as the reverse complement.
CCATCAGTGAATGAGCGGATAAAGAAAATATGGAAAAATATATATATATATTTCAATGGCATTTCACTCAGCCATAAAGAAAAATGAAATTGTGTCATTTGCAGGAAAATAGAACTTGAGAACATTATATTAAGTGAAATAAGTCAATTTCAGAAAGTCAAGTGTCGTTAAGTTTTCTCTCATATGTTTAAGCTAGAGAGAAAAATGAAAAAAGAAAGTTGTGATCAATCTCATGGATGTTGAAGGGAGATCAGTAGAGGAAAGGAACCAGGGGAAGAGGGTGGTAGGGAGAGAAGTTCTGGGTAAAGATATTTGCCAAATTATATTGTTATAATGCATGCAGGTATGAATACATAACAATGAATCCCACCATTAAGTGCAACTCTAATGCACCAGTAAAAATATGGGAAAAATTGTCACAGCGGTCCTCATCAATCTTTTTAAAATAATGTGAGGAAATAACTAGTTAAGAGGATTTCAGCCATGGAACTCAGAGCAGCAGAGTCTCCAATACTGCCCTGCCTCAGGCTGCTCCTCCAGGCCTCACCTGCAGCTGCTGGGTGTGCTGCCCCCAGCCACGGGGCAGGGACGAGGCAGAGCACCCCTTAGTTGGCGGTTTCTCACGCACAGTTCCCATGCCACAGTTTACTTAATTTATACATCTCCAAGGGGGCTCCCGTGTCAGTTACCAAGGCACACTGACCCAGGAGGAAGCGTGCAAGGGACGAAGGCGCTGCTGTGTTCTGTCTCCACGTCCCTGTGTGAACGCAGCGGCAGTCGCACACCACCGCACTGTCCTCAGCAACTGACCATCTCCTATCGGAAGTCTACACCACCCAGGATCTGGCATCTGCCACTCAGTTCCTGCAGAGGCTGCCAGGTTATGGTTGAGTTGTCTCCTGCTTCCCAGGGACGGAACTATGAACATTTTATCAAACTGGATCATCCAAAGAGGGCGCTGACCCAGGACGTTGAAAGTGCACCCACGAAATGCACCGTGATGTTCGGGAAGTGAGTGTCGCGTTGCACCTGGATGGAGCCCTGGGGAGGCGGGCTGTGGATGGGGTGCTGAGCGCAGCTCCTGGAGACCCACCGCGCATCCAGGGAGGTGGTGCCGGCACGAGGAGGGCAGCGGCTCTGAAGTGGGGCTTGTACCCGACCCGCAGGAAGCGACCACAGCGACCCGGGGGCAGCCTGGAGCCAGCTCGGGCTACAGAGCGCACAAGGGCGGTGGGAGCGGTCCAAGGCCCGACCTCCTCCGCGGTGCTGTCCCAGCTCCGTTCACACCTGCGCACACACTGCAGACCCCTGGCTGCTGGGCGCCCGGGTCTCCTGAGGCTGCCGACGCTCTTCCTGTTCACGTCTGTCATCCTCCACCAGGCGGAGGGTTTAATCTTTAGGAGATCTTCTAGTTCCAGGACCCCCGGTAGATACCAACATCCTTGAGACTCAAGACCCTCGTATAAAATAGCTCCGCGTTTACACATAACCTGCACACAGCCAAATACTGCCAAGTTCTACAATGACTAATGAATATGAGATGAGTCACTGTACCCTAGAGTTTAAGGGATAATAAGCACAAGGTCTGTACATGTTCAGTGCAGGTGCAAATTTAAAATCAATCCTGTAGTGTGAGCGTGTATGATTGCACACTGTGCCTCTGTTGAGTGTTTATATTTCTAGTTTTTGATACTTTGTATAAAGATATGTGAAATAGTCTCACAAGCCAAGCTTTGCCTGTCCTTACAATTAATTCCTTACAACAAATCCCTAGGAAATGATTTGTTGAATCACATGGCAAGACATTTCCATGTGTCCCAAAGCAAACCTTTCCATATGTCAGTGCCCCTGACTTCAGATGAGCCTTTAACCTTTTTACTTGTTCATCAAATGCACAGTACATTCAAGGTCTTTGGAATAACCTCCGAGGTTAACCACTTTCCTTTATTTTGAAATAACAAAGTATTGTAGAAAAATAAAAATCCTAAAAGAAGATGGTAGCCTTCTTCAGAACCAAAGATAACTATTGAAAATATGGCATATATTTGTACAATTTTTCTATGTAAATTCAAATATAACATTTGATTTGTATACTCATCTATTTTTTTTCAATTTATTTTTATTGTAAACAAATGGGATACATGCTGTTTCTGTTTGTACATGGAGTAACAGCATACCATTTGCATATTCATATATTTACATAGAGTAATGATGTTTGAGTCATTCCGTTATTTTTTCCTTCCCCCCACCCCTCCCACCTCTCTTTTCCCTCTGTACAGTCCCTCCTTCCTCCATTCTTGTCCCACTCCCACCCCCCATTAAGTGTCATCATCCGCTTATCAGTGAGATCATTCCTCTTTTGGATTTTTGAGATTGGCTTATCTCACATAACATGATAATCTCCAATATCATCCATTTGCCTGCAAATGCCATAATTTTATTATTCTTTATAGCTGAGTAATATTCCATTGTATATATATATACCACAGTTTCTTTATCCATTCATCAATTGAAGGGCATCTAGGTTGGTTCCATAGTCTGGCTATTGTGAATTGAGCCGCTATGAACATTGATGTGGCTGTATCTCTGTAGTGTGCTGATTTTAAGTCCTTTGGGTATAGGCCGAGGAGTGGGATAGCTGGGTCAAATGGTAGGTCCATTCCAAGTTTTCTAAGGAATCTCCACACTGTTTTCCAGAGTGGCTGCACTAATTTACAGCCCCACCAGCAATGTATGAGTGTACCTTTTTCCCTACATCCTCTCCAACACCTATTGTTGCTTGTGTTCTTGATAATCACCATTCTAATTGGGGTGAGATGGAATCTTAGTGTAGTTTTGATTTGCATTTCTCTTATTACTAAAGATGGTGAACATTTTTTCCTATGTTTGTTGATTGCTTGTAGATCTTCTTCTGTGAAGTGTCTGTTCATTTCCTTAGCCCATTTGCTGATTGGGTTATTTGTATTCTTGGTGTAGAGTTTTTTGAGTTCTTTATATATTCTGGAAATTAGTGCTCTATCTGAAGTATGAGTGGCAAAGATATTCTCCCACTCTGCAGGCTCTCTCTTCACATTACTGATAGTTTCCTTTGCTGAGAGAAAGCTTTTTAGTTTGAATCTATCCCAGTTATTGATTCTTGCTTTTATTTCTTGTGCTATGGGAGTCCTGTTAAGGAAGTCTGAACCTAAGCCAACAAGGTGAAGATTTGGACCTTCTTTTTCTTCTATAAGATGCAGGGTCTCTGGTCTGATTTCAAGGTCCTTGCTCTATTGTGAGTTGAGTTTTGTGCAGGGTGAGAGATAGGGTTTTAGTTTCATTCTGTTGCATATGGATTTTCAGTTTTCCCAGCACCATTTGTTGAAGAGGCTACCTTTTCTCCATTGCATATTTTTGGCACCTTTGTCTAGTATTAGAAAATTGTATTTATTTGGGTTTGTGTCTGTGTCCTCTATTCTGTACCATTGATCTACCTGTCTATTTTGGTGCCAATACCATGCTGTTTTTGTTACTATTGCTTTGTAGTATAGTTGAAGTTCTGGTACGCGATACCCCCTGTTTCATTCTTCCTGCTAAGGATTGCTTTAGCTATTCTGGGTTTCTTATTCTTCCAGATGAATTTCATGACTGCTTGCTCTATTTCTGTGAGGTACGTCATTGGGATTTTGATTGGAATTGCACTGAATCTGTATAGCACTTTTGGTAGTATGGCCATTTTGACAATATTAATTCTGCCTATCCAAGAACATGGGAGATCTTTCCATCTTCTAAGGTCTTCCTTAATTTCTTTCTTCAATGTTTTGTAGTTTTCATTGTAGAGATCTTTTACCTCTTTGGTTAGATTGATGCCCAAGTATTTTATTCTTTTTGAGGCTATTGCAAATGGAGTTGTTTTCCTCATTTCCCTTTCAGCTGTTTCGTTGCTTGCGTATAAAAATGCTGTAGATTTATGTGTGTTGATTTTATAGCCTGCTATTTTGCTGAATTCATTGATGAGGTCTAGAAATTTTCTGGAGGAGGTTTTTGGATCCTCTAAATATAGAATCATGTCATCTGCAAATAGTGACAGCTTAAGTTCCTCTTTTCCTATTCGTGTCCCTTTCATTTCTTTAGTCTGCCTAATTGCTCTGGGTAGAGTTTCGAGGACAATGTTAAATAGAAGTGGTGAAAGAGGACATCCCTGTCTTGTTCCTGTTTTTAAAGGGAATGGTTTCAGTTTTTCTCCATTAGGAATGATGTTGGCCATGGGCTTAGCATAAATAGCCTTTACAATGTTCAGGTATGTTCCTACTATCCCTATTTTTTCTAGTGTTTTCAGCATGAAGGGGTGTTGTATACTGTCAAATGCTTTTTCTGCGTCAATTGAAATAACCATATGATTCTTATCCTTAAGTCTATTGACATGATGGATTATGTTTATTGATTTACGAATGTTGAACCATCCTTGCATTCCAGGAATGAACCCCACTTGATCGTGGTGCACAATTTTCTTAATATGTTTTTGGATATGGTTTGCCAATATTTTGTTAAGGATCTTTGCATCTATATTCATCAAGGATATTGGTCTAAAATTTTCTTTCCTTGATGTGTCTTTTCCTGGTTTGGGTATGAGGGTGATATTAGCTTCATAGAATGAGTTTGGTAGGGTACCCTCCTTTTCTATTTCCTGGAATACTTTGAGAAGTATTGGAATGAGTTCTTCTTTGAAGGTCTTGTAGAACTCGGCTGAGAATCCGTCTGGTCCTGGGCTTTTCTTGGATGGTAGATTTTTAATGGCTGCTTCTATTTCATTGCTTGATATTGATCTTCATCTTTTTTTATAAAAACAGTATCATACCATAATATCCTGACTTTATTTTTGAGTTAGTGAACATGGTCAGATTTTTGTGTCCTTACGTAGGATTCCACTTCAGTTCATGCAGTTGTTGACTTGTATTCAATTGCCTGAAAGTGCTGTGATTTCTGTAAATAGTGCCCTTTGGGTTTTTCAGGTTGTTTTCCATCTTTCCACGTCAGGAGCAATGCTCTTGTCCTCCCCGTCTTTCTCCTCAAGCGTCCTCTCTCTGGTGCTTTCTTGCTGGGCTTGCTGTGCCGACACATCTGAATGTATACAGCCGGTACCAAATGCTCTCACAGGAGGCTGTGTGCCATGCCGGATTATCAAAGTGCAGCCACTGCTCCTCATTCTCACCGAGTCTGACAGTCATTATAACCTTCGCCACTCTGGCTGGAAAAAAAATTCTTTAAAATATTTGATGTCGTGTTTGTGTATGGATTTCCATTCTGACTGCTTTCAACATGTGCACGTATGGATCTGTGTGGCAAGATTTTCCCCTTCCTGGACACTTTCCTCCCCACTTGATCCCCTGCTATCTCCTCTATTTGAATCCCCTGCTGTATTTCTCCTGACCTTACAGGAGCCTCCGCGGCCTCTGCGGTGTGTGGGGTTTCCTTCCCGTGCCAGCATCTGACTCAACTCAGAGCCCTAAGGAGGGGACCATATTCTACTCAACCTTTAAGCCTTCTCTCTCTGGTCATACAGTATTGGTCAATTGACTGCCGTAGTTTTCCATTTGGATAAGAAGTGACTCATACTTTGTCAACATTTAAATTTTGTCTTACCATATTTTCTGTTGGAGTCACAAAACCTTTTCCAAGATCCCACCCAAAATCATTATCCCAGGTTGCGTGTTTGTTTGCTCACGCACATTTCCATCAGCACGTAACACATAAAACTGCATCAGTTAGAAGAGTGCCGTTTGCTCACAAAAAGTGCAGCCTTGTGTCACTAGATATGGAAACAGAACATCATCAGGATGAGTCTGTGATTCCTACACAAATCGTCCTCCTCCAGGAGGTCACTATTCTGTCCTCAATGGGTTTTGCTCAATTTGAACTTCATGTAAGATGGAACCACACACAGTGTTTTATTTTATGTCTGGCTGGCTCTCCTCCACCTCACTCCCTTGGTGGATCCGCTCTGGGGCAAGAGTGCACTGTGATGCATGTATGCACCCTGGGGGCGCGGGGTGGGGGGACTGCTCTCATCTGCGTGGGTGGCTGCAAGATGGCGCTGTGCTGAGTGTGCTGAGGCCTTGGTAGGTGCAGGAGCACTGGGGTTGCTCCCAGGGATCGCTGGGTAATGGTGAGCCATGGCTCAGCCACTGTGGACACCAGGGGACACTTCTCTAAAGTGGTTGTTCCTGTCTCCACTCCCTTCTCAGATCTCAGGCATTCGGCCTTCTGTGCACTTGGCCTTGGTGATTTCCACTTGGCCACCGAGGGGGCTGTAGGAGTCTCCATTTGCACTTCCTGCTGGTGAATCAAGGTCAACATCTCTTATATGTTGAGAGGCCCTCTAAGTGTCCTCTGATGCTGTGCCCCGGAAGTCCATGGCCCACTTGGGCCCACCAGGCTGTCTGTCTTGTTAGTTTCCACATGGTGTTTACGTTTCCCGAATGCATCCTTTCATCTGACACCTTAGTCATTGTGCTCCTTGGTCTTCCTGTCTCATGACATCTTCCGTGAAATACTGGTTTTCATTCCAGTGTTGGATTCGTTTTCACTGATTTTTATCAATGTTTCCTGAATTTTTGATCTATCTTTAAATTGGGCTGTGTCGTATATTTCGTTCTGATTGTTCTTAGTGGTGTTCTGTTTGAATCAGAAGATCTTCACTTCTGAAAGTCGTGAAAATACGTCAGGTTTTCCTGTAGGTCGGTTGCCCTCCCTGCTGCTCTTGCTGGCAGAGGGGTGGAACCTGGTGGCAGCCCACCTCCCCTCCACTGACTAGAGGGACCTCTCGCGCGAGGTCGGTCTGTGTCTGCACTTCATTCCCACCACGGTGCGTATGTCAGTTAGGGTAGCACTTTCCATCTTGATTATGTAATTATTTTATAAAAAGTGTTGATATCCGGTACTAAAATCCATTCTTCTTCACATAGATTGCCCAGCTATTTTTGACCTTCTGCATTTCTGTATGAATTTTGGAAAGACTTATTTTCTATAAAAGAAATTGCCAGATTTTTATTGGCCTCACATGATGTCAGTAAAGAGTTTGGAGAAAACTGATGTCTTTCACGCTGTGGGATCTTCTGCCCTGGCGTGATGTGCTGCTCCATATTTTGGGGTCTTGTGTGATTTGCCTCAGTGGAAACTTTCCACGACCTGTGTGGGAGCCTCACCCGTTTTGGTGAGAACTGGTCTAGCTCTAAGAGGCCTTTGGATGATGATGTAGGTAGTATTGTTTTTTCATTTTCTATTTGTGGCTATTATATGGAAGTGGATTTCATTTTTATATTTGTCTTACTTTAACAGAACGGGTTGATTCTAAAAGTTTGTAGATTTAAATATTTTATGTATGCAGAATCACCTCATCTACAAATAAGAGATTTTTCTCTGAATCTTATCCCTTTTTACCTGACTTGTTGCAGTGGCATTGACTCCAGAGAAATATAATTTAGAATGTGTTATCATGAGCCTCATGGTCCTTTACCAATCTCCAGAGTGAAATTTTTATTATTTATACTGATAAATACTATTGTAAATATTTATATACTGAACTTCTTGTCCTCTGCTCTGGCCACACTGGGTGAGTGCAGAGGTCATGCCCCTGCTGCAGGGGATGGCCTACCTCAGCTCCTCCTCCTGTGAATCTGACATGCTCCCCCTTCCCCAGGCCAGCCTGCAGTCTCCCTCCCTGGCCCTCACCACCCCAGGAGGAATGTCACCCTTCACTTACCCCCTGCCTGCCTCGCAATCCCAGCCCCCATCCCCTCTGCTCTCTCTCTTCCATTGCACCCCCTGCTCACATGCAGCACTCTTTACATGTTTGTTTGGTTGCCGTTTCTTGTTTTCTCTCATTACAATGGAAGCTCCCTCAGACAGGCTTGTTTAGTTCAGTGGAATGTCCACAGTTCCTAGAAGGGGGCTCGTACCAGCTGAATTGTTGAACTCTATGGATAGACACACAAGGATGATCAACCTCATGCATAATCAGGAACCATGACATAAAGAAGATTCCATCCCCATCTCCTGTAAGATCAAAGTCCTGCCTGTGAGGCTGCAGCTCAGACAGCATCAGCTATTGGCAAACGAAGGCATTTGTTCATCATGGTGAGACTAAGTAATCAGAGTCACAAGGGAAAGCAACTCAGACCTAGAAAGATCCTCAGATCAGTGCTGCAGAATGTCTGTGGTGGCACCATCACCATGCAAAAAAAGAAGCTATGCATCCTGCAGTAGAAAACTAGAAAAAGAAAGAGCTCACTTGTGCTTTTAAAGTAAAGACAGCCCACATTTTCAGTATGGAGGACTCTTGTGACACTCTTAACGCTGAATGCCAGTGCTGACTACAAGTGAGGCAGGTGCACCCGTGCCCAAGATGGGGACTGTGCGCTCCCACCAAGCACACGGAGCCCCGGGTGCCTCTCAGGCAGTGTGCACACAACACACCGGGGTATTCCAGAAGCCCACCTGGGAAAGGCACAGGCAGAGCGCCCCGCAGCGGCCAGACGGCCAGTGGCCTGGAGTGCAGGCACAGGCAGACCCACACTACTTTATTTTAGAAAAGATTTGATGCAAACAGGGCCATTGACACTGGTATTAGGAGATAACCTGCACACTGAGCTCTGTGCGCTTCTCTAGGTTCTGCATTTATAGTGAACATTTACGGATACACTGCACATTGCATGCTAACATGGAGCAGAAGGGCATACTCTGTGCATCCAATGTGTGCAACATAAAGTGATCGAGATGGGTGTAGTTTTTTTGTCATCTGTATGATTTTTATCTCCTTTACAATCAATGTGCAAAAAGGAGAAAATGAAAATCTATGAACCACACTCTCAGGAATAGCACCGTGGGGTGGGCATGTTAGCTGCCCTGTCTGCCCTGCATAGACGGGGCTACCCCTGCTGCCAGGCCTGAGTGCACTGCCACAGGAGCGAAGGTCCAGGTTGCCCAGAGCCACCTGCAAGCCCAAGGCAAGTGTGTTAGGTGTTGTAAGGAAGGGGATTTGCATCAGGCACTTCTGACGTCGTGCTGGGATTTGAAATAATGTGCTTTTTCTGAAGACAAAATGTGTAGGGACAAACACAACCTCACAGACTGTGGGATGCAGGTGGGACCTGTGCTGGGTGGAACAGGGTCGCCACCGCATCCTTCGCGGCTGTGCGTGCTGCCACCTGCCGGGCGTCTTAGGAAGGACAACGGGCCGGGAAAATGGCTCCGCTACTGGGGAAGCGCCTTCCACCTTAAGGGTCAGGGCGCTTTAGATTGAATTATAGAAAGATCCAGTCCCAAAGGGAATGGTCGCACCCCAGCCTCAGCTCGGCTTCTCTGCAGCCACGACAGACTGAAGGAGTTTGTGGTGTACCTAATTTGCACCTGCGGATTAACCGGAGTCTGGGTTCCCGCGCTCTTCACCATCCGAGGGGCTGGGCGCCTCGTGGCGGGGCTTCCTGCAGCGCGGTCCCCTGCAGCGGGCCGGCCAGGGTCCTCCGGGTGCAGCAGACCAGCCGTGCGCTCTCTCTTGCAGCCTGCACTTCATCGTGTTCGACACGGAGCTGGCGCACGACATTCTCAAGGTGTGGGACGGCCCGGTGGACAGCAGCATCCTCCTGAAGGAGTGGAGCGGCTCCGCGCTGCCCGAGGACATCCACAGCACCTTCAACTCGCTCACGCTGCAGTTCGACAGCGACTTCTTCATCAGCAAGTCGGGCTTCTCCATCCAGTTCTCAAGTAGGTGGAACCCGCCGCTGGGCTTTCTGGGGACTCTGCTGGGAGCCTGCCTCCTTCATAGTCCTGGGCCCCCATAGTCCTGGGCAGAGCCCGCAACCAGTGGGACCTGGGTTGGGGAGGTGTATTGTAGGGAGAAGGGAGTTCCTGCCTCATCTGTCACTGGTTTCATGGCAAAACTCGGATGGATGAAAGTGTCACCAAGTACATTTACTGTAGGTTTTGTGTGAAATAGGCTCCTCCAGAATAGAAGCCCCAGGGGGAGACGGGGCCCACCTGTTCTGGAGAGGCCAGGCATTGGGGTTGCAGGGCCAAGGGTATGGCCTGGCAGTGGCGATCAGGGGCGGGGAGCCCCACTTTGTCCATTCTGTCCCCAGTGCTTTCCACTGGTGGCCTGTGGCGGGGAAGACCCGTGCACTCTGTGTTCTGCTCCAGGGGACAGCCTGGCAGGAGGTGGGAGCAGCCCTCCCACTGCCCTTTCCTGAGTGCAAGGGGTCGCAGTTTGGGGTTGTCAGCATCAAGAGCGCATGGCTTGGGAAATTCCATCCGTTTTAAGAAAGGGACAGGCAATGAGGTCCACTTAGTTATGTGGGGAAAATGTTATTTTAGAAGTTTGAATGAGTAAAAGGTAAGCTTGGGTCAATGTCAGATGGGATCTTTGCATGGAGGTTCGGACTATTCCTGGGACTCCCCAAACCGGCAGCAACTCTGGGTTCCCTAATTGCTCTAGTCTGAATTCCTGTGATGGCATCTCAGGCCACCTTTACTCTCAGCTCCCAGTTCAGAAGAGACCTGTGCTTCTCCTTTCCAGGGCTCTGGTTCCCAGAAGTCAAAATAAGATGGTAACTCTGCTCAACTGCTAGTGGGAAGCCACATCTTCACACTCGAGCTGTAATCTCCCAGTTCCCATCTTCGCCTCTGGCCCGTGTTTAAGGAGCAATTTCCTAAAAAGGGCAGAAAGGAGATGTTCTGTGGCAGCTCGACCTTTTAGTAGCCTTCAAAGCGCCCCAGGTGGAGGCGCCATATAATTTGGTAGCACACAAGGTCAGCTGTCCTCATAAAACAAGTGGAATTTGCACATAAACACACTCAGACTCAATTTATCTTTTGGCAGGTTGCTGGTGAGCCATATTTAGGATTTACATAAGAAAATTGACTTAGGTCAATTTAATGCTTTTAAAAGGTTGATAATAAAATTGAGGTTATGGTCTACACAATTTCTTAACTCTGCTTCCACTGCGCTGTGGGTGGGTAATTTGCAAGGCATGCCTGTGGATTAGTACCTGTGTGCGGGACATTTTCACTGGCCTGTAATGAAAACCTCCAAGGAAGTTCACTCCACGTACCTCGTCTGGAGAAAAGGTCCTTTCCTCTGCGGACTGTCTCCATTCTGCTTTCTGTTGTGACAAAAACTTGCCCTTTATCTTGTGAAATCAGAGGGAGGGTGGGTGGTGGATCAGTGGCGAATGGCACTTGTTGGGCAAACAGAACAGCTGGTCAGGTTACAGGTGTGTCCACTGCCTACCTTCTCCTCTCCCACACACTCTTCACCTTTTGATAATTTTAAACAGACCATTTTATTTTTCACAGTAGTTTTACAGTAAACTGAGCATAAACTCCAGAGTCCACAAAAACCTCCCGTCCCCTAGGCAAGCCTCCTGCTGTCCCTGCCAGAGGCACATCTGTGAGTCCGGGGCCTGTGTGGCACATCAGCACCACCCCAAGTTCAGAGTTGGCATCAGAGTCCACCCTGGGTGCTGCACCTTTCATGGGTTTGGACAAATAAATAGTCAAATGTGTCTGCCAGTCAAGTGTCACACAGAGCAAGGACGTCACTGCCCTGAAGAACTGCTAAGCTCTGCCACTCGTTCCCCACTCCTGACCCCTGGCAACCACTGGTCCTTTCACTGGCTCGGTGGTTTTGCCTATTCCAGTGTCGGATTGGGGGTGTCTCTTGGTGGACACCCCCTCCTGGTGGTGCAGCTGAATGTCTCCTTGCCCCAGCATAGCTTGTGGTCACTGCAGAGCATTCCAGGGCCTGCAGAGGGTCCCTAAAGGCCACCTCCAGGTGCCCTCGTTCTGGTGGGCACGAACGCGGCAGCTACCCACTTCCCTGTACAAGCTCGTGTGTGGACATGGCTTTCAGTTAAACTGGGCGCCATTGCCGGATCTTGCGGTGAGAGCACGCTTGGTGTGCTTTCTGCCTTTCTCAATCCCTCCGCAGCACTCTTGTGGACACCTCCGAATCTCTCTCTCTTCTGTGCTCCTTTGTCGCTCACTCTTTTCAGAGGAATGATGTCAATTCGATTTAAAAAAAAAGCAAGCCCCTGATTTGAGGACCATAGATTCTCTTCTTTCTATGCCACTAATATATTGATGTTTGGGAAGTGACACATGATACAGCCAAGTTTCTGCAGAAGAGAAACGTGCATGGTTTTCTTTTACTGGGTGTTCTGTGTGCTCGAAGTGTGTGAAATGGTCTGTTAGCTGGCGATATGTGATTGGTGGGCCTCAGCACGTCGCCACGACCCCTCCCACTCCTACTTAACAAATCCCAAGTCGGATGTGAAAATGAAAAATACCATTTTCAGGGTACAATTTTGCTTTGTTCTCTGGCTGTTTGTGAATGAGCTTCTGTGAGATTGTCTCTAGAAGTCTACAGAAAGGAACAATCAGGATGTGAACACTTTGGTGTGAAAACCCAGCGTGCACTCTGGGTTTGGGGCTCTGCCAACCTCCAGCGAGAGGACACTGGCCCATCTCTGTCCTTGTTGCTTCCTTGGCTGGAGCTGTCGGGAGGTCTTGGTGCTCAGGCCTGCGTGCCTTCCAGAGGACTGCCACTCAGAGACTTGCGGCTGCCCGGAGTGTGGCCCCACAGGAGTGTGCAGAGAGCATGGGGGAAGCCTTTGCTTTCTTAAATTTTCTGTTCATATCTTTTTAAAGATGTTTGTGTTGGTACAACATAGTTGTGCACAATGGCTGGGTCCATTTCACATCACTGTGCATGCAGGGAACAGAACAGGTCCCATTTCAGTCCCGGGCCGCCTGCTCCGTCCTGACCCTCCTCCCTACTCTACGGTCTTCCTTCTACCTATTTGGAATCGGTGCTTTACAGATACAGACATAAAGGAGGAGTTCACTGTGATGTGTTCACACGGGTACTGGCATCACTGTGATGTGTTCACACGGGTACTGGCATCATGATTCAGTCCCTTCCATGCCTTTTTCTTTTTTTCTTTTTTTGGTACCAGGAATTGAACCCAGGGGCTCTTAACCACTGAGCTACATCCCCAGCCCTTTTTCTGTCTTTTATTTAGGGACAGGGTCTCACTAAGTTGCTTAGGTCCTCACTGAGTTGCTGAGGTTGGCTTTGAACTCGCGATCCTCCTGCCTCAGCCTCCTGAGCCATGGGGATTATAGGCGTGCGCCACTGCACCCGATAGTCCACTTCACTCTGAGTTCCTCCCTCTTCCTGTCTCTCCTGCCTCCCCCTCCCTCCCCCTCCCTCTCCTCCACTGCTCCCCTTTCTATTTTAATGGGATTCCCACTGCACTTTTTCCCCTTATCTTGGTCTAATTTCCACATGAGAGAAAACATTTGTCCCTGGAGTTTCTGAGTCTGGCTTATTTCACTTAGCATGAGGTTCTCTACTTCTCTCCGTTTACCAGCAGATGCCATGGCTTCATTCTTCATGGCTGAGTAAAACACTCTGGGTATGTGTGACAGGTTTCTCTGTCCATCCTTCGTAGACCGCCGTCTGGACTGGTTTCATAACTTGGCTCTTTGGACTTGAGCTGCTAAGGACATTGCTGTGCCAGTGTCTCTCCCATGTGCTAATTTTAGTTCTCTTGGATACAGACCCAGGAGTGGGACAGCTGGGTCATAGCTTTGGAGGACCCTGCAGCTGGTTTCCAGCGTGGCTGCATGCACTGGCCGTCCCACGGACGCTCTGGGGGTGGGCCTTGCCCACATCCTCACGGTATCATTTGTGTCCTTGATGGCTTCCATTGTGACGGGAGGGAGTTGAGGTCGTGGTGAGATCTTCATTTCCCTGATTGCTAGAGATGTTGCACATTCTCTTTCATATATTTGTTGGCCCTTTGTATTTCTTCTCTTGAGAACAGTCCATGCGGTTATTTTGCCCTTTTATTCATTGGGTTCTTGGGATTGGGCTGCTTTAAATGGCGTTGGGTTTTTGAGTTCTTTACATGTCCTGGATATGAGCCCTGGCGCAGCAGCAGTGGACACAGATCTTCTCCATCCTGGGGCTCTCTTCACGCTCTCAGTTTTGTCCTTTGCTTTGCAGAAGCCTTGGTGGTAAGGCCTGAGCAGAGTCTGTGGTGTCGAGGAAGAACGACAACAGGGTGGGACACCAGTGTGCCTGAGCGTGGCAGGCACAGTGACACAGGACAGCATCCACTTGTGGCCGAGGACCATGGGGACAGGCAGAGGGTGATGGTGAGGGGACCAGGGCAAGTGTGCAGAGAGTCTGTGAGAGGCCTGGTCAGGTGACCCGGGCAGGGACAGCTCTGGTGGCAGAGGTCTGTCCAGCAAGGTGTCCTCCCTGCTGGCTCCTCGCAGCTGCTCCCAGCTCCCTGCCAGCTGAGGGCCGGGAGGAGAGGGCAGAGGAAGGCCATCCTGTGTGTGGCCATTGGCAGTGGCCAGCCCTCTGGTGGAGCTCAGCCATGCGAGGCCTACCAAAGCAGGTTTCCTGAGCACAGGAAGTCTTCCAGCCTCCAGAACAAGACGCTCTCAGCCCACAGGCCTCTGATGCTTGAGCTTGTGGGAGGGCCTCCTGGGTGTGCCCAGGCTGAACGCTGGAGCCCCTGGGACAGGCCACCACGGAGGTGCCACCACACGGACTGTGGGACGGGCCCCCGCGGAGGCCCCACCACGCGGACTGTGGGACGGGCCACCGCGGAGGCGCCACGACGCGGACTGTGGGACGGGCCCCCGCGGAGGCCCCACCACGCGGACTGTGGGACGGGCCCCCGCGGAGGCGCCACGACATGGATCTTGGGACGGGCCCCCATGGAGGCTCCACCTCGCGGACTTTGGGCGGGCCACCGCGGAGGTGCGTCGTGACGCGCGGCTTTGTTCCCGACGTGGGCAGCACGCCCTGGACGGTGGTCTCCGATGCCCGTCCCCTCTAGTGGTGTTGACAGCAGCCAGGAGTGAACGGGTTTGCCCGTGAAGAGCAAGTCGTCCCGGCTTAACATGAGGCCCGCGCCCTGTTGACCGGTGGAGCGCGAGGGCCCTTATGAGTTCACTGTTCTCCAGAGTGTGAATTTTGGGTGCTGGGGAGTGAAACCGAGAGCGCTTTACCACTGAGCGACATCCTTGGCCCTTTCCTAATGTTGTATTGTCCCTTTTGAGACAGGCTCTCACTACGTTGCTCAGAGACTTGCTGAGGTACTGAGGCAGGTCCCAAAGTTGCCGTCCTCCCGCCTCAGTCCTTGAGTCACTGGGATCACAGGCATGTGCCATCGGCCCTAGCGAGTGATATTGCGATGCCAGTTGGGAACCAGGCAAACATTTTCAATTTATAAAGATTTTTTGACGAGCATGATCGAATCGTCATCTGCAGATGTTTCCTTCCCTGCTGTAAGATGTGCCGGCGGCCCCACTCACCAAGGGTATGCAGGAAGCTGCTACCAGTCCTCAAGCTAGTGGGCACCCCAGGCTGTGGCAGCCATGGGTGAACGTGCCCCAGGGCCCCTGCACGTGGGCACCTTCCCTGCACCGCAGGACAGAGCACGCTCTGCAGGGAACAGCAGCTGCAGGCTCGGGAAGGCTGGCCCAGAAGGTCCTCCAGCCCTCTAGCTCTGCTCAGCGTGTGAAGCAGGGGACATGAGCTGACGGCAGCGATTATGTTAATTGTAATCAGCACAACGCTTTTCATTAAAGCTTAATTACCATTTAATCATGCATGAAATGCAGGAAGACGGAGTTCAGCACACAGAGCTGACCTCTACCCCAGGGTTAAATCAACCTCTGCAGAGTCTCCGGCGCCCTGTCTTGGGCTCGCCACTCCCGGGAGAAGGGCTCTGGAGTGGCTCTGCATTGTGGCCTGTTGTGAGGCTGATTCTCTGTCACTCACGGAGGAACTCGGTGGCTGCAGGACAACTCTCTCTCATCTACTTCATTGAAGGATAATTTAACAGGCGTTTTCATTTTTAAAAGTCATTTATTGTTTGTAACACTGGGGGCCTTGGTGCTGGCAGTGGCAGAGCGAGGAGGCAGCCGCAGACCCTGCGTCTGCACAGGGCCAGCTCACGGCCAGGGCCTGGCACCCTCAGCCCACTCTCTCAGGACCCTCTTGGGACAGGTGGAGAGCTGACCGTGTAGATTTTGTTGGCCGTTTACACGTATAGACTATGAACCATTCAAGGCCACAGGAGTGGAGTCCAGCCTTGATTCCCCTGGCCCCCTGGACCCTGATGGAGAAACAAAGGACGTGTGGAAGCAGGGCAGTGTGGGAGATCCGTGGCTGCACAGACTGTCCTCCCCTTATAACAACATGGGCAAGTCAGAGGCAGACGTGCCACATGTGGCGACCACAGCCCAGGGAAGCCTCGCCGTCCTCAGGCTTCGGTCGGCTCCAGTCCGCCCTCTGATCTGGTAAGGGCGCGCGCGGTCAGTCCTGTTGCCCGCCACAGCCCGGCCATCCCGCGGATGGCTCACCTCCCGGTGTTCTCTGCCGGGCCCTCCTGCCTCTCCCTCTTCACTCTGCTACCACCTGCTTCTGAAGAAGTGAAGAAGCTGCTGGTCTGCCCCATCTCCCGCTCCACCTCTGTGTCAGCTCCTCGCTTTCCTCCGGTCCTCTTCCCCTCTTACCTGCGTGATCGATGCCCTGCCCCATGGCGTGATCGATGCCCTGCCCCATGGCTTTCTGTCCTGCCCTGCCCCCGCTCACCTGGAGGGCTCCTGACGCCCCTTCCGGCCTGGCAGCTTGCTCCCTGCCCACCTCCAGTTACTCCCTTGAGCTCTCGCTCTGTTCGTTTTCCAGCTTCTGCCACCTCCTCAGGTCAGCCAACCCATCACGCCCTCCTGAGGCCATGGTGCATGGGACACAGCCACAGCTCCCGGGGACAGGGCTCGAGGGGGCCCCAGCTCTGCTCCCGCACCGCGCAGTCGCCTTCCCCAAGCCAGGCCACTGGTCCACGGAGATGCCCAGGCCACCCACGTTTTACATGAACACGTGGATCACCACGCCATGCATCAGTGTCCAGCTGTGATTCTGCTGGTTCAGAGCAGCCGTTGCCTGGTGGTGCACATTTGTGGTGTGCACTCCCTCGCCCGCGTGGCTCTGCACCCTCCTGCATCCTGTCCGGACCTCGGCTCCTCTGCTCTGGTCACTGTGGCCGCTGGCCCATGGGTCTCCTCCTCGTCCCTCCCTGGCGGTGCTCCTAAGTGGCCTCCTGCACACCATAATGCCATCTCCACTGGACTCCCAGGACTGTCCCTCAGATACCCCCGCCTTTCTCAGCCCCTGATGGCCTCGCCTTCCTCCCCTGCCTTGAGCTGCAGACTTCCTCTCGCTGGCGGAGTTGGTCCTGGGACATCCCTTCACTCTCTATTCGAACTCTCTGAGTAAATTTATTTCTTCAAATTTGGAAACAGATCCTTAAGATTATAAGTCCAAAACCCGCTGTTTCCAGCTCACTCCCGCCTTTGACCCTCTAAGGTGCCAGTTGAATCAGCTCTTTTGAAGGCCTCTCGCAGTAGCATGCCCAGCTATGGCCACTGCACACCCGGCTGACGTCCCCGCATGCCTGCTATGGGATGGAGAGTGGGTCTTACGGGCAGTGCCCTTCCTGGCATGGCTACCTTTGCCCCTGGGGTCCCACCACCGGACACCTGTCTGAAGGGCAGTTCAGCAAAGCTTGATTGTACCGAGTGTGTGTTTAAGAAAAGCCACGTTGGCAGAGCCCGGATCTAACAGCCCGGCACTGCTGGGAAAGCCTCTGGCTTCTCATGCACATTAGCATGGAGCCCCAGCTTGATCCCAGGTCGGGGTCAGACCTCAGGCCGGCCAGCGCTGCTTTGCCCGCCTGTACAGCCACCTCAGTCCTCTGCTCTCGGTTCCAGTGCTGTTCCCCTTGTTCCCGAGCCTTCCGGCCCGCGCTCTGGGTGGAGGCTTCCCCTGCGCACCTGGCCGCCCTCGCCCTTTAGTGGTGCTTAACTGCTGCTCCCTACAGGAAGCTTCCCTGGCTCCAGGGCTGAATGGCAGTCCCCCCAGGTGACCCTTCCCCGCCTCCTCCAGATGTTCACTCCACTGTGCTGCTTCTGCTCCCTCTGCCTGTCCCTGGGAGTCCTGGGGTGCCCAGGGAGGGACCTGCACACTAGCCACAGCCTTCACACGCCCCACGGGTGACGCTGGGGGTGTCCTCCCTTCATCTTAACTTCTAGTGTGTGTGTCTGTGCTTATTTCCTCTTTATTGCTAACATTTCAGGTGTCCTTTCTAGTGAGACTGTGAACTTATTAAATGAATTTCTTCATTTAAAAAATGCTCTGCTCTCACGTTCACGTGCTCAGGGTGGTTCTGAGGAAGGAGCGTGCACTTGGCGGACGTGCGTTTCGCTGTGTTCTGAAGTGGCGTAGGACGTCTCCCCAAGGCCTCACACTCTCCTTAAGACTGTTGGAAAGCTCTGGGGCGCAGGTTCAGTCTGACACTTGGCGACACAGCCTCAGGATGATAGGCTGCGCGGAGACTAGCCAGTCCACCCTGGTCACAAGGGAAGTGGCCACGTATGCGTGAACGGACACACCCATCTCCCCCTCCGGAAAACTCTCTTGACCGGCGACCAGCGGTGGGCTGACCCAGGCTCCCGGGACAGGCGGAGCGGCCCAGACGCTGGGACCACACCGTCCGCCAGTGCGGTGGAGGCCCGCGCGTCCAGTTCCGGGGTCGGTTTCCTAGCTAATTGGGTTAAATTAAGGTGTAATGCTGTTTCTGCCACGCCGCGGTGTCGTGAGGCCTGCCCTCAAGGGTAAGCCATGCAGAAGCGCTTTGATTTATAGGTTTTCTCCAAATAGAAGGAATGATATTATTTATTCTCGGCTGTGGAGACGTACTGACTCCAGGGAAGCATTATATGATAAATGATTCAGTCTGCGGTTCTCAAATTAGATTTCTCCCTCCCCTTGGCCTCCTGCCTCACACCACTCAATTCAAGCTGACAACAGCAAGAGTCCCCTGACACCTGCTTGGCAGGAAGGCACGCAGCTCTGGCTCAGACACAGGAAGAGATAGTAAACAAGCAAATATCGCTCCATCAGGCTGACCCGCCATCCTGGGTCGCTCACTCACTGTGGCCCCTGCAACGACGATCAGGCACCTGTCAGCCAGAGAGAGCAGGGGGATTGCAATGTCTGATGGGAGATTTGTGATCATTTCCTCAAGTCTGTGTTAAGTCAGTCGACATTTCTGTTGTTCATCCTACGAGAAAACTGAGAATCCATTTAATCACGATTACTGATATGAATACATGTTTATAAAAGAATCTTTGGAGATTAAGAGTTGAAGTTCTTGATTCAGTTTTTATTTTATTTCATATAAAGAAACTAAAATCTAAATAACTGAATGAAGGATCCTTTCATTAAGATGCAAAAAAAGAGAATTTTATGGTACAATTAAAGTTTAATATTGACTTTACTATTAGATATAAGTGCTTTTAAAATAACTTTAAGTAGTGTGCTATTTTTAAACATCAAAAACAAGCATACTTGGATTTCCTGTAGATGTTTACTTTTGACATGATGAAAACAAATTTGCTAATTAGTTTTGTCTCAGAGCATTTCAAATTACTTTATTAAAGAGAAGCGAGTTTATTATTCACTAAGCAGACATAAGAACTTAATTAAGTGACCTAAGTTCTATTGTAAACATGATTCATCTATTATGTCTCTGTTTCAAATGATCTAACTTGAACAACTATATAATGTGTATCTCTCAAAACTACAGTTCCATAGCTAAAAAGACTAAGACATTCATTTGCAAGACAGAAAAATAATGACTTGTAAATTTTGCCTAAAATGAACATTTGCTATTTATCATTAATATTCTCTTCCTAATAATTGATTGTACATTTCAGTTAATTTGAGATAAATAAAGATCTAATGCTGTAATACATGAATAGGGGAATTAGAATCTAACTCTGAATCCTGATTAAGCCAGAGAAAAAGTATCAGGACATTTATTATAAAAGGTAAGCCACATTGAATTTTAAAACATGATGACTTGAAAAAAGAAAAAAAAAATTTGTCGGGTGGGACTCATTGTAACATAACAGCTGCACTGTTAGCAGCAGTTCTTAATGTTATGTTTGTATTTAATCAGCATGAAACATCGTCATGGGATTCAGAGTGGGTTACCTCTTATAATGAAATTCACATCCCCCATGGTACAAAATCAAAGTGATGGATTAATTTCTGTTACACTGGAGTTGTTTTTTTTTCTTTGTAGAACTCCGTCTCTGCTTGTTTGGTAGGCAAGCATACCTTCTGACATATCTCTGTGCTACTGTACTGGCTAAGCATCGAGACCATGAAAGCCCTCCTCCACCAAGGCACCCGGGAGGAACTCCGCAGGTTCACCTGATGAGGGGTGTCTGATCCTTCTTGCACTGATGTCGCTCTTTCTGTCTGCACGTCGGCTTTAATGACTGGGTTTCTCTGACAAACTGAGATCTCTAGTTCTTTGCTGAGCTTAAGACTCCTGTGCAGGGACCTGTCCTTTCTTCTACTTGCTCTTCCTGTGCTTGGATGACAGG
This sequence comes from Sciurus vulgaris, assembly GCF_902686455.1. Taxonomy (NCBI): domain Eukaryota; kingdom Metazoa; phylum Chordata; class Mammalia; order Rodentia; family Sciuridae; genus Sciurus; species Sciurus vulgaris. The sequence continues at coordinate 2,225,784 of NC_136465.1, read as the reverse complement.
GATAGCCTTTATGAAGACCCTTGGGTAAATAGGGATCTCGTTAACTGGAAAGGACTTTCTTGGTTTAGCAGTTTTTGAATTATTACAATTCATAGGAAATGTCCATATCACCAGCAGTGGTGATGCTGAGAGTAGACACTGTGAGTCTGCAGATTCTCCAGCACCCACCAGGGAGTTTGCATTGTGACATCCACACCGCCCCCTGTCAAGGAAACACATCGAAAAATGCGGATTTCTACGATGATTCCTGAAATGCCGTAGGTGAATGCACATATTTCCATTTCATGAAAAGTGATTTAGGGATAAATGGTTTGCATTGGTTGTGCATAATTCAAGTGAAGGCTGAGATTCCGATAGATATTTTTAACTCAGTTTTTATTTTGAAGTAATTGTAGACTCGCTTACAGTTGCTAGAGATAGAATAGGGATCCTGCGCACTGATCCTTTCCCAGTCTCCCCCATGGTAGCGCTTGCAAAACTGGATCCATCCGTGTCAGGCCCTGACATGGATGATGACATCAGCAAAGTGCAGAGCCTTCCCTCACCCAGGAAGGCCTGTGGTGGCCTCCGGAAGCCACACCCTTTTCACTCTTGCCCCACCCCTAACCCCTGGCAACCACTCAGCCATCTCCATTTCTATACTTGGTCATCTCATCATCTCCAGAACGTTCCTGGAAGGACTCAGGTGAATACACACCTGTGAGCAGGCTGTCCCTCCGCGTGCTTCTGTGTAGACTGTCCAGGTCGTTGGGACATGGACAGTCATTCCATGACTGATGGTTCATTCCTTTGCATTGCTACACGGTACTCCATGGCAGGATGTGCCACATTTGGGATATTTCCAGGATGGGACTCTTACAACTAAAGCTGTTATAAACATCCAGGTGCAGGTTCCCACATGGATATGTTTCCAGTTCTCTGAGATAAATGCCCAGGTATGGTGTTACTGGCTTGACCGTGTGGCCCTGCCATCTATACCCTCCCCAGCAATGCATACGTTACTCCTTTGCTCAGCATCCTCCCCACCATTCCCTGCTTCCTCCCATCCTCTTTGGCTCTGCGGATAGGCAAGCAGTACACCCTCTCTCTCCATTTCTCTGATGGCTGGTGACGTTGAGCATTTTCTTCTTTTTTTTTAAATTTATTTTTATTGGAAACAAATGGGATACATGCTGTTTCAGTTTGTACATGGAGTAATAGCATACCATTTGCATATTCATACATTTACATAGAGCGATGATGTTTGATTCATTCCATTATTTTTTTCCTTCCCCCCCACCCCTCCCACTACTCTTTTACCTCTATACAGTCCCTCCTTCCTCCATTCTTACCCCCCGCCCAACCCGCATTACGTGTCATCATCCACTTATCAGTGAGATCATTCGTCTTTTGGATTTTGAGATTGGCTTATCTCACTTAACATGATATTCTCCAATTTCATCCATTTGCCTGCAGATGCCATAATTTTATTATTCTTTATGGCTGAGTAATATTCCATCGTATATATATATATATATATATATATATATATATATATATACCACAGTTTCTTTATCCATTCATCAATTGAAGGGCATCTAGGTTGGTTCCATAGTCTGGCTATTGTGAATTGAGCAGCTATGAACATTGATGTGGCTGTATCTCTGTAGTATGCTGATTTGAAGTCCTTTGGGTATAGGCCGATGAGTGGGATAGCTGGGTCAAATGGTAGGTCCATTCCAAGTTTTCTAAGGAATCTCCACACTGCTTTCCAGAGTGGCTGCACTAATTTACAGCCCCACCAGCAATGTATGAGTGTACCTTTTTCCCCACATCCTCTCCAACACCTATTGTTGCTTGTGTTCTTGATAATCACCATTCTAATTGGGGTGAGATGGAATCTTAGTGTAGTTTTGATTTGCATTTCTCTTATTACTAAAGATGGTGAACATTTCTTCCTATGTTTGTTGATTGCTTGTAGATCTTCTTCTGTGAAGTGTCTGTTCATTTCCTTAGCCCATTTGTTGATTGGTTTATTTGTATTCTTGCTGTAGAGTTTTTTGAGTTCTTTATATATTCTGGAAATTAGTGCTCTATCTGAAGTATGAGTGGCAAAGATATTCTCCCACTCTGTAGGCTCTCTCTTCACATTACTGATAGTTTCCTTTGCTGAGAGAAAGCTATTTAGTTTGAATCTATCCCAGTTTATTATATAGCCCAGTTTATTATATTCTTGCTTTTATTTTGTGTGCTATGGGAGTCCTGTTAAGGAAGTCTGATCCTAAGCCAACAAGGTGAAGATATGGACCTACTTTTTCTTCTATAAGATGCAGGGTCTCTGGTCTGATTTCAAGGTCCTTGATCCATTATGAGTTGAGTTTTGTGCAGGGTGAGAGATAGGGTTTTAGTTTCATTCTGTTGCATATGGATTTCCAGTTTTCCCAGCACCATTTGTTGAAGAGGCTGTCTTTTCTCCATTGCATATTTTTGGCACCTTTGTCTAGTATGAGAAAATTGTATTTATTTGGGTTTGTGTCCGTGTCCTCTATTCTGTACCATTGATCTACCTGTCTATTTTGGTGCCAATACCATGCTGTTTTTGTTACTATTGCTTTGTAGTATAGTTGAAGTTCTGGTATTGTGATACCCCCTGTTTCATTCTTCCTGCTAAGGATTGCTTTAGCTATTCTGGGTTTCTTATTCTTCCAGATGAATTTCATGACTGCTTGCTCTATTTCTGTAAGGTACGTCATTGGGATTTTGATTGGAATTGCATTGAATCTGTATAGCACTTTAGGTAGTATGGCCATTTTGACAATATTAATTCTGCCTATCCAAGAACATGGGAGATCTTTCCATCTTCTAAGGTCTTCCTTAATTTCTTTCTTCAATGTTTTGTAGTTTTCATTGTAGAGATCTTTTACCTCTTTGGTTAGATTGATGCCCAAGTATTTTATTTTATTTTTTTTGAGGCTATTGCAAATGGAGTTGTTTTCCTCATTTCCCTTTCAGCTGTTTTGTCGCTTGCGTATACAAATGCTGTAGATTTATGCGTGTTAATTTTATAGCCTGCTATTTTGCTGAATTCATTGATGAGGTCTAGAAGTTTTCTAGAGGAGTTTTTTGGATCCTCTAAATATAGAATAATGTCATCCACAAATAGTGACAGCTGAAGTTCCTTTTTTCCTATTCGTATCCCTTTGATTTCTTTGGTCTGCCTAATTGCTCTGGGTAGAGTTTCGAGGACAATGTTGAATAGAAGTGGTGAAAGAGAACATCCCTGTCTTGTTCCCGTTTTTAAAGGGAATGGTTTCAGTTTTTTCTCCATTAAGAATGATGTTGGCCATGGGCTTAGCATAAATAGCCTTTACAATGTTCAGGTATGTTCCTACTATCCCTATTTTTTCTAGTGTTTTCAGCATGAAGGGGCGTTGTATTTTGTCAAACGCTTTTTCTGCATCAATTGAAATAACCATATGATTCTTATCCTTAAGTCTATTGACATGATGGATTATGTTTATTGATTTACGAATGTTGAACCATCCTTGCATTCCAGGAATGAACCCCATTTGATCGTGGTGCACAATTTTCTTAATATGTTTTTGGATACGGTTTGCCAATATTTGTTAAGGATCTTTGCATCTATATTCATCAAGGATATTGGTCTAAAATTTTCTTTCCTTGATGTGTCTTTTCCTGGTTTGGGTATGAAGGTGATATTAGCTTCATAGAATGAGTTCATTAGGATAACCTCCTTTTCTATTTCCTGGAATACTTTGAGAAGTATTGGAATGAGTTTTTCTTTGAAGGTCTTGTAGAAGTCAGCTGAGAATCCATCTGGTCCTGGGCTTTTCCTGGATGGTAGATTTTTAATGGCTTCTTCTATTTCATCGCTTGATATTGATCTGTTTAAATTGTGTATGTCCTCCTGGTTCAGTTTGGGAGGAGCATATGTCTCTAGAAATTTGTCAGTGTCTTTGGTAGTTTCTATTTGGTTGGAATACAGATTTTCAAAGTAGCTTCTCATTATGTTCTGTATCTCAGTGGTGTCTGTCGTGATATTTCCTTTTGCATCATGTATTTTAGTAATATGAGTCTTCTCTCTCCTTCTCTTTGTTAGTGTGGCTAAGGGTTTGTCTATTTTGTTTACTTTCTCAACCAACTTTTTGTTTTGTCAATTTTTTGAATAGTTTCTTTTGTTTCAATTTCATTGATTTCAGCTCTGATTTTAATTATTTCCTGTCTTGTACTACATTTGCTGTTATTCTGTTCTTCTTTTTCTAGGGCTTTGAGCTGTAATGTTAGGTAATTTAGTTGTTGACTTTTCATTCTTTTCTGGAATGTGCTCCATGCAATGAATTTTCCTCTTAGTACTGCTTTCATAGTGTCCCAGAGATTTTGATATGTTGTATTATTGTTCTCATTGACCTCTTAGAAGTTTTTAATCTCCTCCCTGATGTTTTTTGTTATCTGTGTTTCATTCAATAGCATATTATTTAGTCTCCAACTGTTGGAGTAATTTCCCTTTTTTATTTTTTCATTAATTTCTACTTTCAGGCCACCATGATCTGATAGAACAGAAGGCAGTATCTCTATTTTTTTGCATTTCCTAAGGGCTGCTTTGTGGCATAACACATGGTCTGTTTTCAAGAAGGTTCCATGTGCTGCTGAGAAGAAAGTGTATCCGCTTGTTGATGGATGGAATATTCTATATATGTCTATTAAGTCTAGGTTATTGATTGTGTTATTGAGTTCTATGGTTTCTTTGGTTGGATTTTGTTTGGAAGATCTATCTAATGGTGACAGCGGTGCGTTAAAGTCGCCCAGAATTCTTGTGTTGTGGTCCATGTGATTCTTGAAATTGAGAAGGATTTGTTTGATGTACAGGGATGCACCTTTGCTTGGGACATAAATATTTACTATCATTATGTCTTCCTGATTTATGGTTCCCCTTAAGCAGTATGAAATGTCCTTCTTTATCCCTTCTGACTAACTTTGGCTTGAAGTCCACTTTATCTGATATAAGGATGGAAACCCCCACTTTTTTACTGAGTCCATGTGTGTGGTAGGTTTTTTCCCATCCTTTCACCTTTAGTCTGTGGATGTCTTTTTCTATGAGATGAGTCTCTTGCAGGCAGCATATTGTTGGGTCTTTCTTTTTCATCCATTCTGCCAGTCTATGTCTTTTGATTGATGAGTTGAGGCCATTAACGTTCAGGGTTATTATTGAGAAATGATTTGTATTCCCAGTCATTTGGCTTATTTCTGGTTTTTAAGTTGGCTTGGTTTCTCCTTTGAGTGGTTTTTCTCTAAGATAGTTCCTCCCTTTGCTGACCTACATTGTTGTTTTTCATTTCCTTCTCATGGAATATTTTGTTGAGAACATTCTGTAGTGCCGGCTTTCTATTTGTAAATTCTTTTAACTTTTGTTTATCATGGAAGGATTTTATTTCACTTGAAATCTTAAGGTTAGTTTTGCTGGGTATAGGATTCTTGGTTGGCAACCATTTTCTTTCAGAGCTTGAAATACATTGTTCCAGGCCCTTTTAGCTTTTAGAGTCTGGGTTGAGAAGTTGGCTGCTATCTATATTGGTCTCCCCCTATATGTAATCTGATTCTTTTCTCTCGCGGCCTTCAAAATCCTATCTTTATTTTGAATGTTAGGCATTTTCATTATAATGTGCCTTGGTGTGGACCTGTTGTGATTCTCTGCACTTGGTGTTCTGTAAGCCTCTTGTATTTGATTTTCCATTTCATTCTTCAGGTTTGGGAAATTTTCTGATATTATTTCATTGAATAGGTTGTTCATTCCTTTGGTTTGTATCTCTGTGCCTTCCTCAATCCCAATAATTCTTAAATTTGGTCTTTTCGTGATGTCCCATAGTTCTTGGAGATTCTGTTCATGATTTCTTACCATCTTCTCTGCTTGGGCAACTTTATTTTCAAGACTAAATATTTTTTCTTCATTGTCTGAGGTTCTCTCTTCCAAGTGGTCTTGTCTGTTGGTGATGCTTTCCATTGAGTTTTTTTGACCTTTTGCTTCCTGCAGGTGCTCTTTCAGTGTATTGTTATTATCATTCATTGCCTGCATTTGTTCTCTTATCTCATCCTTTGCTTCACGAATCATCTTAATCATGTATAGTCTGAAGTCCTTTTCTGACATTTCTTCTAACATACTGTCATTACTATAGAATCTAGATTTGTTTGGATCATTTTCTTCTCTTGTTTTTTCATGTTGTTTATGTATCTTCCCCTCTAGCAGTGCAGATCTGGGGTACTGCATATTTCCCCCTATAGGCTTATAGTGGCCCTATAGGTTTCCAAAACCCTTTCTTTAAGGGGAGATCAATATTAGCAGTACCCAAATCAGACACTATGCAATCCTAGACCAAATAGCCCCTATGGGGACAATAACAAAATTGTCATAATAAACAAAATAGGTTCAAATATTATCTTCGATAAAACAAACAGGTTTGCAATAAGGTCTGAAGTTTCTAATGGAGGACAAAGAGGATGCAGAGGGATGTAGAATGTGGCTGTTAATGGGATAAGAAAAGAATATACAGAAGTTCTAGAAAATAGAAAGGGTGAGAGTGTAATCAAAAGAAATCGGATGTTAGCATGCAAAAAAGGGAGAAAGAGACTCTGAGGGAACAGGTAAACAAAATGAAAAAAGAGCAAGAAAAGTAAAGAAATAAAAACTTAAATTTTTTTTAAAAGGAGAAAAAAGAAAATCTACTGTATAATAGTCATATACTAATGAAACCTCCCAGTGTTCAGTAGCCTGATGCATGAGAGGTACCTGACAATGAGCTTTAAGCCTCCAGCAGGTGTCTCAGGATGGGATTTGCCCCACCCGAAGATCGGAGCTATGGCTTCCAGGATTATCCAAGGTGGCTGCTTTGTCTTCCAAATGTGTTGGCAAATGGGGAGCTGCAGCTCGGGGGTGGACGTGGTCAGCTGGAGGTCCTGGAGATGGGATGCAGTTGGTCCGGCAGGGGTCCTGGAGGTCCCATGTGTTTGGTGTGGTTGTGGGATCCTGGAGGCCAGGTGCAATCAGTCAGTCTGGGGTCCCGGTGATAGGGCGCAGTCAGTTGTCTCGGGGTCCTGGTGGCACAGAGCAGTCAGTGGATGTGAGGTCCCCAGAGGCAGGGAGTGATCGGTCGGGATGAGGGATCCTGGAGATGGGGCTCAGTCAGTCTGGCCAGGGGTCCTACAGGGCCTGGCTGTTGTCTCAAAATGGCAGCAGCCATGTGTAATCAAACCTGCAGGTACTGTAACAGTGAACTTCCAGGCAGCAGCAGGCAGCTGGCTCTCCACTGGCAGTTGGTGATCAGTTTGCTGAGTATTGTCGGACGATCAGGAGGTGAACCTCGAGCGTTGGGTGATGGATAGGAGTAAGGCAGGCGATGGACAGGCGAGAGGCAGGAAAATGGTGGATGATAAGACCCTTTTTTTTTTTTTTGAAGTTGACTATTTTATTTCTTATTTTGCTGCAAGTTGTTGCCTCAGTGTGTAAAGATAACACCAGCAAATGCAGCATATTATAAAACTAAGACAGTACAGTTCTTCTGCACTGTACTACACACAGCTCTGTGCCCAGTTTTTTTCCAGAGGAAAGATCATTCAGTATATTGACCCAAATCCAGGGATGGAGGTAAGCAAGTCACAACATTATATAAGGCTTACAGCAAGACATCCTTGAATTTCATACTTGTAGTAAGTTTTTCCACAGGTCACTTCATGAGTCCTGAGTAGCAGAGCCGAAGCCCTGCTGGGAGCATGGTGAGGCAGTGTGAAGGTGCACCCCGTGTTGGTCTGCAGTTGCTGGGACACTAAGGGGCTTCCTCCTCTACAGCAGTGCTGAGTAGTCTCTCCAAACGTCTTCCCACTGACCCGCAGGCTGTGCCCACGCTCCTCACTCTGGTCTCCTCAGGGGGCCTCTCGCTCCTCAGTAGATTCTGCATGTTTGTCAGCGGCCTCTTCACCATTAAGTCAGCCGGTTCTGAAGGGTCTGCAGCGTCATCTTCGCCAGCAAACCATCTTCTCAACGCGGCTTGCTCACGGCCCTGGGTTTCCTGCAATTGCCTCAGTGATTTCAGTTACTTCTGATGGAGGGGCCAGAGTTCCCGGGCATGTTTCCCACGTCCCCAGGCACCAGACTCATCCTCCTTGTGCAGCTTTGTCCCAGCCTGAGGCCGACGGCAGTGGGCAGGCTCCCTAGAGCCTCCTGGCACAGCTGCCGTGCCCATGGTCCCAGTGCCGTTTCCTCCGCCACCATTCACGCTTCCCTGGGAATCCATGTGAGGAGCGGGGCAGGTCCCTAGCCCAGGCGTCACCTGCCCTCGGCCACCAGGTTCCCAAGGGTCCCCAGGGTCACCCCACTGCGTCCCGCCAGCCGCGACGGGCCAGTGTTGACCTTCTCAGTGCCACCCGTGCGTCGCCTGGCCTTCTCAGTGCCACCCGCGTGTCCCCAGGCCTTCTCAGTGCCACCCACGTGTCCCCTGGCCTCAGTGCCACCCGTGTGTCCCCTGGCCTTCTCAGTGCCACCTGTGTGTCTTCTTCTGTGACGGTGTTGTGCCTTTGCCCGGTTTCAGAGTAGACGTGTGCACTTCCTGTGGGGCCTCCAGCTTGCTGCATGGCGTGTGGGCACCAGCTTCTGTGGGACGTGGGCTTGAATGCCTCCGCGCCCGCTCCCTGGCTCACCTTTCCACGCTCTTAACGGGACTTTTGGAATTAACAAGTGTTGAATCTTGATCCAATCCAGTCTTTCAGTTTTTGCTTGTGTGGATGTTGGCCGTATTCCCACGTCTAGGAATCCCCCTCAGACCTAAACCCCAGAGGCTGTCCCTGTGTTTTCCTGAGTTGTACCGTCTTATGCTCGGTAACGGAAGCCATGACCCGTCCTGAGTTGAGGCTTCTGGTTTGCTTGCTCCTTGGTCCGTTGCTCTAGCACCACGGTTATCACCTTTGAAAGCAGGAGCAGTTCCTCCAAGGGACGTCCCCAGGCACTTTAGACACCTTCAGCCCCTGCTCTTCACAGGGTGAGGCCCGGGGACGTGGTGTCTGTGGCTGCTCAGCCCTTCTGACATTTGCAGAAGTGATGTGAGGGAAGTTGGGGTTCGTCAGGTAGGACTTTCTCATGCTCAGAACCACTTGTGCCATTCGGAGTCCAGACCTGAGTCGACACTGCAGTGGATGTGAAGACTTCCCTTGCTGTTTTTGAGGACTTTCTGACCACAGAGGCACCAGTGTGCATGGAACTGAGTCCCTGCTGGAAGAACCACTCAGGAGGGAATGGCTGCGGGAACCTAGGAGGCGTTGCTCTCCTTTGCTAGGATCTGACCCTGAAAAGCCAGAGAGCTTTTGAGACCCTGCTCCTGTGCATAAAAGGCTGAATTCAGGGGGAACCCAGAGAGTAAATCACTTTGGTGTTACCTTAGTTCCAAACATGAGGATCAAGGAGAAAGTAATATAAGGAAAATGACACATGTATGCAGAGAACCTTGACGTCGCAGTTGCCCTTACCAGGACCAGAGACCTCGTCTGAAGAGCCAGATCCTGAGTACTTCGGGTCTGAGGCCTGGGCTCTCCGCTGCTGTCACTCAGCAGCACCATCAGGGTGGAAAGTGTCCGGGGACACAGGAGGAGCATTCAGGGCTGGGCCGAGGGAAGGCTACCTAGGAGCTATGCCTAAGCTTCTCGCGCTTTGATGGTTCTCACCCGTTTGAAAATGTGAATGCCTCCTGGCTTTGGGGTTCCAGAAGAGGTGGTGGCCAGCATTGGCCAGGACTGTGGTTCCTGCCTCCTGCCTCAGATGGTTGAAAGCAAAATCAGTCAGTGCTTGAGAGTCTGCACTGGATTCCCCAGTGACAGATCTTACGAGGGGGTGGAAACCCAGCGTCTCCCGTGTACACCGAACAGGTACGGAACTGTGGTGCGGATCGAGAAGGGCACCCGTGCCAGGGAGCTGGGCCGTGCCCTTGAGCTTGTGAGGGGACCATGCCTCTCATGGACGAAGCAAGACAGGGACACACCGTGAAGCCCATGCTCCTGAACAGGTGAGCACCTGTTGACTCCTCGGCGTCAAGGAGTGCCCACAGCCTGCAGCCCCTGATCCGCAGCTGGGCGTGACGGCGACTCACGGTGAGCCTGGCTCTGCTGAGATCACATTCTAAAAGGAAGCCTGTGGATTTCAACCAGAAACATCCAACAACCTGAAATCAGGGAATTAAGATGAAGAGTAGCTCCCGGCCTCCAGGGGACTGGAGTGGGTGCTCGCAGCGTGGCCTGTGCTGGCTGCAGGTCAGCGGGACGGGGCACGGCGTTCAGGAAGCTGTCTGTCACGTGAGGGCGGCACTGGACTTATGCTTCAGACCTGAGAGTCACTCCCGGGTTTCCCAGGTCGGGGACACAGCACTGTGCCATCAGGCCCTGGGTGGTTGGAAGGTGAGGAGGCCCCATAGGTACCCTAGAGCCACCTCCCCAGGGCCTCCATCAGGAGCCTCCCTCAGTCCCGCCTGCCGCCAGACCTCAGGCTCTGACCAAGCTGACGAGCGTCCACAGTTGCTGCTTCGTTGAGGCAGGAGCCTCAGTGTTGGTGGAAGGAGACCGTGGTTTCCTTCTGCATCCTCTTTCCTCTCATTCCTCCGTGCAGTTCCCAGGAGGTGGGTTGATCCCTAACTGTGTGCAGAAGGGGACCCTCTCTCAGCTCCACAGGTCACCCTCTCTGGGCCAGGCCTTCTTGCTACCCACCAAGGCCACTCCCAACACCACTACCCCCACGCCATACCCTGGCCCGGCATGACCACGGCAGCCACGCTCCGCTTCCAGACCTAAGCCCGTGTCCTGCCACTGTGCTCAGAACCCAGCTGCTCCCCAGGGCTCTGAGCAGGGCCCACGGGCGCTACGGCCGCCCCATTCTCCACTCACCTGCCTGTGCCTTTTCCACCTCACCTCCGTCTCACTGTCCTTCCTCATGCCTAGCTCCAGGGATGCCCACACTTCACTGTGTGAGGCCACTTAGCATTTGGTCCTTGTGGCCATTTCACTTCCTGGGCTTGATGTCCTGGCCCTGGGTCCCTGCATGGCTGACTGATCTTCCGTGAACAACCTGCTTAAGATACCCTGAGCCTCAGACTCCAAAGCCCCGCCTCAGTCCGTTTTCCGCTGCTGTAACAGAATGCCTGGGAACGGGTGACTGAAGTAAGCCGAGATTTGCCTGCTGATGGCACTGGCCCTGGGAAGATGGAATCCGTAGTGCTGGCACCTGGCAAAGCCCTCCTCCCATGGCAGAAGGCTGAGGAGCATCAAAGCCCCCACCTTGTGCAGCTGAGCCCGAGACAAGGCGTCAACCCAGTGGAGAGGGTGGTGCCTGGGAGCCAGCCATCTCACAGGTCACTCCCACCCGCTGTCTCGGACTCCAGGCTCCCACAACATGGCTCTGGGGACGCGTTCCAACCGTGCGTCCTCCTTTCTTCTGTCCCCAGCACATGCCGCCTTCCAGCATCTCCCACCCTGGCTCGGCTTTATTTCTTGTGGTTATCGTCTCCCTCAGGATCTGCGCTCACGCGGGGAAGACCTCAGTCTCCTCCTGGGACACTGACCACCTTGGGCCCACCCGACCTGCAGCAGGCACTGAAGCCCTTCGAGAGATGGGCTAGGCGAAGGACCGGAAGTGCAGACGCCTCCAAAACGCGTTGATTTTCTGTCAACCCTTTACTGAAGCCTGAGTGACATAAACATGTTTTTAGTTAATATCCTATTTTTGCACTTGTGGGATTTTTTTAGCCAAGGATTGAAAAGTGTTTATCATAAAATAACTACCTTGGAAAGTAAAGATTTAAAGGAGAATCCCATCACTCAGGATGTGACGGCATGAAGCGACAGCGTGGCTTAGATAACAGGCAAGGCTGTTCTCTCTGTAAGTTAGGAATTTGGACAGTGCTGTCTGTAGTCCCGCTGTGACAAGGCCAGGGGTTACGTTGCTGAGAGGCCACCAGAGGAGGGCATGCGAGCCATACGATTTCTTGGTAAAGCTCGCCCTGAGGCCAGCGGCTGCTCCAAGCAGAGTTCAGTGTGCCAGGTTGGCCAGGTGGCCTCTCAGCCCTCAAGGTGCCTCAGCAGAGAAGTGCCTCGTCCCTCCGGACTGCCCCAGAGAGTGGGCCTACTCTCAGGGTGCTTGTCTGGTGGCAGCAGCTGAACAGGAGGCAGGAACCCCCCTACAGCGTCCTCGGCTCCCCCAAGACCACAGGAGGGTAGTGGGCAGAAGCGATGGCATCATTGGCTTGCTCAGTCTGCTTGGTTCCTCAAGTGGCCAGCATCCCACAGGGTGGCTGTTCTGGCATCTGTACAGATGGCATCGACCTGGTTCCCAGCGTTGGCAGTGTCCAGGGTGATCCGTGCCATTATGGCCAGGGCCTGCTCTCACTGTTCCCTTGACCTTGCCCAGGTCTTGGGTACCCAGAGGCATCTAAGGACATGGCGCTCTGGCTGTGGCTGTTCATCCCTTAGGACAACACAGACACACACCCCACTGGCACAGCTGCCGCACGTTGGTGGTGCCTGAGGGGCCGTGGGCCTGAGTCCTCAAAGGACCGAGCGAGGTGGGTTCAGAGAGGACCTCAGGACAGGTGGTGTTGGTGACTCGCTCCTCCATAGGCTCGGAAGGGAGGGGTGAGCAGTGGCTCGCTCTCCAGGGAGAGGCCTTTATCCACCAGCCGGCCGACGGAGGTTAGCGAGGGGAGAGGAGCGCTGTCGCTCGAGCAGCCTGCGGGCTGCAACACTGGCAAGCTGCAGGTTGTCCCCTTCACCTGTCACTCTTCCATGCTGTCATTCAGGTTGTCCCGTGTGGCCTGCTTCACGTGCCACCATTTACAGTGACCTCTTTTGTCTTCTGCACTCATATTAGCCTGACTTGTACAAAAATCATAATTTTGCACTCAATGTTTATTCTGTGTCTATTATTTACTCAGTTCCTCAATGATATTTTTGATCTATTTCTAAACATTTCTTATAAATATAGGTCCGTTAGCCATTTACAAAAATGAACAAGTACTTTCTGAATTTTCTAAAATAGGCTCTAGTTAGAAAAGTCATTGAGATTAAAAGAACTGGACATCACATTATCTTCTTCCTTCTAGCGACCCATGGAAAAAGCCTTTTATTTTTATTTTAATCAAAGTCTGCGTTGCCTGGTTGAATCCAGGTTTACAATTTTCCTATAACGTGTTTAAATCGTTGGTAAGCTATGATTATTTATTTTTAATCTCACCAATAAGTCATTTTGAAACACATCCTTTGTTAAGTCATGATCACGTTAGAAGAACTGCTATCTTCTCGCCGCCTCTTATGGGCCAGACCTGAGTCTCAGGACTCGAATCTGTCACCTGGTCTATGTTTGTTGAGTCCCCACGGATGCCAGTCACCCCGTGGGTGCTGGTCTATCCAGGAGCAGGAGAAAGACTGCCCCACCTCGGGGTCGTGCCGCTGCAAAGGCAGCTCGGTGGCGGGCTCCAGGGTGAGCCGGTGCCTCTCCTGAAGGACTGCTGGAGTGAATGAGTGGTGTGGAGATCAGCAGCGGAGGGATTTGAGGCTGGGGAGGTGGCGAGGCCATCTGCACAGGCGGAGGAGAGCACGAGGACTCATCGATTCAGGGTGAACTAACGAAAGTCCTGGTCTGCTCTGCGGCGCTCGCCAGGGCGCCCAGATAAACCACCCTCCGGGGGACTCCCAGGAACGCCCCAGCCAGGAGACGGAGCCACAGTGGAACCCAGACGGCTCACGGTGCAAACGCATGGCACACAAAGCTGCCGAAGTCTCGTGTCGAGGGCAGCTCCCTGGAAAAGCCCCGGTGGGGAAACTGGAGCCCGGGGTGGAGGCCCATGGAGGCAGGGTCTCCATGCCACTGTTGTGGTGACGGTGTTCCGTCCCCGGGTGGTGGCGACACACGTCCACTTTACTTTCTTGCTGTGTTACAGACACATGTGTGCGGATATTTGAATATACAGTACAAACCAATTAGAGGACAAGATGGAGTCTCTAAGACAGCGGCTGCCCTCAATTAGTTTGGAGAACAGGAGGGGCTGCTTAGCCTTCCCTGGCTCTCTCCTCGGCGAGCTGATTGCCTCCATATTAGTCTTATCTTTACCGAGTGAGCCTAAGTGATCATTAAGTGCTAATTAAGACCCAGTGAGTGGCGCTGGGACTTGAAGCAACTGACCAACCAGAGGTCCTTGAAGGTGCACGCTGACGCTTCCTGCTGGGCTCTGATCTTTTATCTCCACAGCTCCGGCCGTTCGCTCTCACGTTCCCGCGAGGTTGAACATGTCTCAATAGTAAAGAGCAGGTCTTCTTTTTATTTATATCTCTTTTTATTTAAGTAGATTATGTGTGTGTGAACAGAAATGTAAATAAGTGCTATACATATGTACATGCACGTGTGAGCGTATGTACATATATATGTGAAGGTTCCAGAATTCATGAAACTGAAAGCAAAGCCCACGTGTTGATTTAAATGGCCAGGTGTTTGCACAGACCAGCTGGGTAGGGTGTGGGGCTGGTGCTCCTGGAAGTGAAAGCGGACGGTCCCTGCTGGTCTCGTGAGCGCTGCCCAGCAAGCAGAGCTCACTGCTCTGTGGGAAGGGGGCCTGGAAGGCCTGCTGCAGCCGGATCTCAGGGTGCCTTCCCAGTGCGGAGAGCAGAGGGCCTGGCTGGTCGCAGGTTTTGTGCTGCGGTCTGACCTGGGCTGGCCGCTGGCTCACTGCGGGTTTGGCGGGTGATTTCCGAAGTGGGGTGTGGGGGCAGTGAGCAGGTAGCAGTGACGCCAGCGCCTCAGGTCACCGGCTCCGGTCTCAGAGGCTCTCGGCCAGCCGTATTGTGACACTGGCTTCTGAACAAGGACTTGAAACACACACACACAAGGCGTGGGCGTCATTCTCAGATCTTCATTAACGTTGGGGCGGCCAAGTTGGAACTCTTCAGCATGAGGGGGTTATTGATGATGATCCCAGTAGCTCCTGGGGGACCCCTGGCATTCTGGGTAATACTGACTAATCATCCCTCTGACCCCGCCCTCCCCACAGTCAGCAGAGCTGTCGGTCAAGTTGAGGGTCATCAGTCACCCAGAAGGCTCAGACCCCAAGAGAATTCTCCCTATTTTATTTTACTCGAGGTTCCTTGGCATGGGTTTTCCTTAGTGAAATCATTCAACCTACCTTGGGTTTTATTAAAATACTTTTTAAAAGCACATCAGAGAGGAATGTGTGTGTGCGCTCGGCATAACGTGGTAACTTGATGTATTCTGCTTCGGTTACATGGTCAGTACGAGGTTTCTAGGGTTTATTCAGGGCAGGCAGGGCCAGGATGTGACCGAGGTTGATGCACAGAGCAGGCTGCGGCTCACAGGTCCGCACCGGCAGGTGCAGTCGCCACACTTACAGCTGCTTCACCGGGTGCTGTCTGTTCTTTGCAGCATCAGTTGCTTCCACCTGCAATGACCCAGGGATGCCCCAGAACGGAACCCGCTACGGGGACAGCCGGGAGCCTGGAGACACCATCACGTACCAGTGTGACCCTGGGTACCAGCTTCAAGGACAAGCCAAAATCACCTGTGTGCAGCTCAACAACCGCTTCTTCTGGCAACCGGACCCTCCGACGTGCATAGGTATGGGGCAGCAGAAAATAGAAATGAATTTCTACGTTTGGAAATGAATGCCTGCTGTCATTAGCATTGCTCTGATAATGGATCATTTCTTCAGAGATACTTTTCAAGAGTTTCTTTAATGTCCTTGGATTCTCTGAGGCCATGCTGAAATTTTATTGTAAACCTTTAAACTTTATTATATTAGGTGAAATAAAGGAAATGGTTTACTTAATATATAGTAATTGGTATTTATCTAACATTTCCTGTCCACAATAATTCTTATTTAAATGTATATCATTCAAACTACTGTAATTTAAAATTCCAGTTGGTTCAAAATTCATAACCCTACCATCACTGTTCTCATTTTTAATGGAGAAACATGCCCTTAAGCAAAACCTACTCACTAAAAAGGGCTTTCTTGTTTTAGATGTTTATTCTATAATGTCAGTACATTTTAAATAGAATGCTGAAAACTAGAAATTATACTGCTTTTGTGAAAATGAAAAAAGACCCTTATTTCTAATATTCATTAAAATCATATTGTTCAACCTTACTAAAAGAATAACAAATGGTTCTATAGACTTTGGTTGAATAGGCTTCCTAGATGCTCTATCACAATACCATTTTAGGGAACTATATGTTCTTATATATAATTACACATAGATCATCTATTCATTCAATTAAATATTTTAACATAAAGTACCTATTTAGAGCATTTCATCTTAATTTCTAAAAAGAAACTCTAGCAGGCTCTATTGTTTTAGTGAGCTATTATTATGTAGTTAGTAGTTTTCGTAAACTGTTTGAAACTGTGAAGCTCGGTTAACCGGTGAGGGAGGAAGGGGCAGTGGGATGGTGTGCTTATCCTTGATGGGCCATTTGCCTGCAGTCACCTTGAGGGAACTTTGGGGACTGGTGCTGTTGATTGTCCTGCACACAACCCAGAGACCCTGTGTCCCCGTGGGGCTGGGGCACACAGCTGTCTGTGCACAGGGCTGGCTGCGGTGCTCTGGGGGCCCAGGGGATGTGGCAGCCTGCTCCTCAGACCCTCAGCCCTCCGGCAGGTGCAACACCCGTGCCCAGGGACAGACTCTAACTCCCGTGCGCCCGGCCCTGGGTTCTGGTTTACACTGAGGCTCAGGAGCCCTAATTACCTATAAATGCGACCCTCACTGAAAAATCTTTGGCCTATTTTTAAATTAGGAAAGGACTTTTTTCCTTCCCTTTTACATGCTTTTAAACTCAAGGAAGAAAATATTAAAAAGCAATACCACTGTGAGTTAATCTCTTAAAGGAAATTTATCATTTTACATCAACTTAAACATGAAATTTTAAAATTTGACCATCTTCCCAACTATAGTTTTTTTTTCTTAATTCATGTCTTAATTACCTAATTTTGAGCATCAACTAAATAATCCATCCCTCAGCCAAAAGCACACATCATACTTCCTGTCTTGAATATCAGTTGCCAGGGCAGGTGGAAGTCACCTGCAGGCAATCAATTGATCTCCAGTGTTAGTGGCTAGCCCTGCAGACTCACTCATAGACTGTAACAGAAAGTTAGCGGACGTGGTAAGTGAGTTTCATAATTACCTATGTACATGATAATCTGCGTGAAGTGCTCTCAGGTGATGGAGGCCTGCGTGGTTCTTTTCAAGTTGCAGGTTTTGCTTTCAGCATGTGACTGTCCTGTGTTTTCACTGGTCTGCAGTGGAGGGGTGGCCTCTCCTCGGAGGCCTGGGCACTCAGAACCAGTTCACTTTCATTAGATTGAGTTTACAACAAACCATACTGGATCTAGTTGTGTTTCTTCTTTTGAAAAAACAAGTTTTCAGGAATGTTAACTGAGTATTTGAAGACCCCAAAAGTCAAGTCTTGTTTTTTCTTTCCTTTCCTTTTCTCTCTTTTCTTGTGTAAAAGATCACCAGAAGGGCATTTTCTTTTCTAGTTCCTTTTTTCCTGAACTTACGTATGGCCAGCCCTGCGTTTCGGGGGATGCTGTGGTCTAGCTGGCGGGGTGTTCTAGAACAACTTGGTTCTAGAACTTGGTGAGAAGCTCTGTGTCTGACATGGGAACCACTAACCTGACCTCTGCCTAGAGGCGTCCACACACCTCTGCTGGCACACAAGCCTGTGGAGTTCCCACAATGTCCTGTGACAGCAGATTCAACACAAGCCTTTTCTAGTGCTTGAAATAATCCTAAACATATTCAGGTTCAAGAACAAAAAATGGCCCTCCTCCTAAGCACAGTGAGTCTATGTCAGGAGTGCTCTACAGCACAAGTGTGAGCACGTCTGCCTCGCAGCTAAAGGCTCGGATGTGAACTGACCCTGTTACTACCCAGGGGGCGCTTCCTTCCCGGTGATGTGCTAGCACTGGATTACGCATTTTCAGAGTCCTATTCTGGTTCCTGTTCATTGTGTGTCCCTATGCATGGTGCATCTAAGTGCATCTAAGTGCATGGGGATTAAGTATTTTGCCCAGTTCAAAAATATAGGAAGAGCTTTGTAGTTGTCAGGAGTCCTAAAATCCTCCCTGAAAATGCGATGGGGCACTGCCTAACAGGTATCACCGTGAAAATGTACATCTGGCTCTCAATGTCACCGGAAGGCTGGTGACACATAGCGTCCCTGGTGGGACACTGCTGGTGAGCCTTGTCCTTGGTAAGAAGGGCCTGAGTGGGCCCCTTCCCTGGGCAGCTTCCTTCTCTCCCCCAACTTGTCCTCTGTGGCCTCTGTTCTGCAGCCGCGTGTGGCGGGAACCTGACAGGCCCTGCTGGAGTCATCCTGTCCCCCAACTACCCTCAGCCGTACCCTCCCGGGAAGGAGTGTGACTGGAGAGTGAAGGTGAACCCGGACTTCGTCATCGCCTTGATATTCAAAAGGTACAGCTCGTGCAGAGCGCCTCTGCTCAGGGGGACTTTAAAGCCATACCTGAGGTACTTCCCTTCCCCTGGGAGTGTCCGCCTCTGCATCTGGGCCTCGGTTTGGTCTGTGTGCTCCCTCGGACTGCAGGTGGTGGGGCCCCCAAAAGCTTGCCCAGCACAGTGGCACCTCCTGGCCGGGCCTGCGGCACCCTGACGGCAGTTCGTCTGGGGCATGCCGCGTTCCACAGAGAGGGCTGAACTCACAGGAGGCCCAAGGAGCCCCCTGTGGCACAGCTGCTCTGGAGCAGTCCTTTGCCAGAACCTCCTGTTTCTCTAACGTGGGTGCCCATGGCACTTTCTGTCTGGCCTTCGAGAGGCCAGCGTGTTGCCTTCATTCAGATCCTTAGGAGGTGACAGAACTTTGAAAGTGGAAGCTCCCCAGACTTTGGTTGCTGGGGGTTTGACTTGCTAGGTGTTGATCTAAAAATGTGAGAGTTCCTTCCAGCTGTGCTGGATGGTAAACGTCCACATACCACTGATATTTTATAAGACCGAATCTATGATGTGCTGCCATTTAACCCATAGTACGCCACGGTTGAATCTTATTGACTCCCAAGGACTTCTCCAGTGTTCCACTTTGGGGTTTGAACTGGATGCGTGTGGTACTATTCAAGGTGATTGCTTCGGTGGACGGCCCACAGGCCTCTCAGCTGTCCAGGGCACTGGGGTCTAACTCTATGTACCCCCTTCCAGGGAGCAAGAGTCCTTTTATAGGGCCTGTGCATCAACATCAAGGCCGGGCTGTGCTCACCTGCCTCTGCTTTTCCCTGATGAGATCTGAGTCAGTACAATTTTAAGGATCTGTGATTCTGAATCTCAAACAGGTTGATAAACCATCATTTCTGGAATTTTCTAAAGTTACTACAAAGTTTCCAAGTGAAGAATACTTTTCTGACACTCAGCTAGCTATACAAAGCCAGTGCCCATTTGCTGGTTGTGTCATTGAACATATGTTTTGATAATGCTGAATTCTAGTGATGCCTTCAGTAAAACCAGGTCTGGTTCCAGGAGGTTAAGAGTAGAGTCAAGTCCAAGGCTGGCTGGGAGAAAGAGGCTGGGTTAGGAATCTGTCTTCACTATGTTTTCCACGTTCCTCAAATGTAGCTGATGGGAGGACTCATGAGGCAGTTGCATTAGCCAAGTTTATCAGTGTTGTCCATGTCTCTGTAGCAAGTCTTATGTAGAAAATCCCCACATCTCTTCCAACTCATAGAGCCTACAGATTGTTACCTGCTCCGCAACTTCTGTGATCTGAACATTTGTGTGGGCTCGGGTGGAAGTCACCTTGGGACCCTAACAGCTACAACTGTGTGGGAGCGAGGGACAAGGCAGCGTCCTGGGTAGGGTCAGGGATGTTTAAGGACCCAACAGGAGATTGCCCCAGGCTTGCTCAGACTTGGGAGTACTCTCAGGGATTATAGGTATGTTCAGCTGTCACAGGTAGAAATAAGATCTTAAAGGAAACCATAATTAATTGGCTTTTCAACTCTCAACTTCTACGCATGAAATACAGTATGCCTAAAATGGAATACCAGATGAAATTTGCTTTCCATTTGTGTCTGATTATATTTTCAATGTTCAACAAATAATCTATAATAATAATTAGCTCTGCAAAATACTGGGGATGGAACTTGGCCAGATTCTAATAACATCCTTGCAAAGTACTCTGGAAAAAATTATTATCCCAATAAAATTCTACTTGGTCCATACAATTCCCATTAACCTCCTAAATTTAGTGACTCTGATTGTTTACTCCCTCATTTCTGCCTTCATTGAACTTTCAAATAAACAGACTAAGAAAACCAGCACATCTTGCTTTATAAATTGTGTTCAGAGCCTCTCCCTGGCAAGAGTGCAGCCTGGACCCGCAGGGGAGTTGGGATGCAGGGCAGGGCAGAGCCCTGCTGTTCCTGGGCTTCTTGTACTTCAGGGTGAACCAGGTGACTTTGGGAGGGACTTTCTGTCCTGGCTTTATCCTCGACTCTGCAGATAAAAGTGAGCCATTTAAGGTGATTATAGAAAACCCTGGCCTCCCTGTTTCAGATACTGGAAATATCTGCCAACAGAAAGGAAAGTGGGAATTGCTTGAATTAAGTCCCTGCTAGAGACACACGAAGACCTGGATGTGAGAAGAGAGGAGAAGGGCAGGGCGGCCATCAGGATGACTGCAGTGGCTCTCCCTCTCTGGGCGATTGGGTGCAACTAGCTCTTAGCACCTGGCCAGCCTCAGGCTCCCGCTGGAGAGTGTGTCTGTGGCACAGGCTGGAAGCCTCACCCCAGGAAGAGCAGCAGAGTGCCCCAGAAGCTTCAGTGAAAGTTGTCAGACTCTGTGCACTGGCTGCACGTTGGCATTGGAGAAGAGACAGGAACCAAGAGCCAGTGCTGGAGGCAGGGAGGGCCTTGGGCTAGTCGGCTGTGGTGAATCTGGAGATTTGAATGTTCACTCGCTGCCCTTGAGGGACCATAAAGATTGGCCAGGTTGTCTAAGGAAAGAGAGACGATTACATTTTTTAAAATTAAAATAAATGAAAAGAATTTTCAAAAATTGTAAGAATAGACAATAGTGCCAAGGATATATTCACAGAATAACCATGTATTAGTAGGAAGTCACTCCTTTTGAGCCTAGTTCTTCCAAATTGCATCCCCTGAGCCAATTCAGGACACAGCCCAGGGGTTATACCAAGGTCACCGTGATGCATTTATCTTACCATCCTCAAAACTGTGCCAACACAGACAGTATTTATGACCATTGGAACTTCCATCTTAACATTTCTGCTTATTATACGTGTTACTGTTTGGTTGCCCTGATTTTTAAAATTATTATACAAAAGCAAATAAAGTCACCTGTCCTCCTCTGTAAGAAGTGGTGGCCGTATTGGGGCCTGAGCATAACTGGGGTTCTGTCCTTTCAGCTTCAACATGGAGCCGAGCTATGACTTCCTGCATGTCTATGAAGGCGAGGACTCCAACAGTCCTCTCATCGGAAGCTTCCAGGGCTCTCAAGCCCCAGACAGGATCGAGAGCAGTGGGAACAGCCTTTTTCTGGCTTTTCGGAGTGATGCGTCTGTGGGCTTGTCTGGGTTTGCCATCGAATTCAAAGGTACGCGGTGGGCTGAATGGCAGGGGAGCTGGCTGTGCCAGTCATGTGTTCTCCTTAGGAGGCCTTCGTATCTGTCCACCAGGTGCTGCTCACGCGTCCCTCCTCTGTCCCCTTTCTACTGGAGACAAAATTCTAGAGACACGTTTCTGCCCGGCTGAGAGAAACAAAGATGGGAAAGTATTTCCTAAGTTCATGGTCATTTAAAAATACCGATGGTTTCTGTGTTCAGTAATCTGATGATGTTTGGGGAACATCTCAGAATCGATGCTAGTGTCCTCTGTTTCTCAGGGATGCTCAACTTAAAGGCATCGTGACATCAGTCTCATCCCAGCACTCTGCAGGGGAACCAGCCGCTACCTGTTCGCTCTCCCCTGGGTGCTGGTTCTGCGGGAAGCTCTGACCCCAGGCAGGGCGCCCTTGTCCTGGGATCAGTGGCCCACACTCGGGTCACCATGCCCTGCCATTAGCAGCCCCTCACACAGAAACCACCAGCACCAAGCTTACCTGTGACTCCGCAAAACAAATGTTATTTTTTAAAATTCATTTCTCATGTAAACAAGGAAAATGCAAAGTATAATACAAAGAATTAGAGAAGACCATTAGTAAAACATCAGTTCACGATACTGCTTTATCAAAATTTTAATTGAGATGTTTATTTAAACTTTTGAGTTCCGTTCATAAGGAAAGTTATAAAGGAAAACAGGATACATTTCGTCACTGTTACTTCTTTACTGGGTTTATTTCTTCATATGATTTTAAAGAGAAAATCAATCTATTTTCCCCAAAACATCCAAGTCTTATTGCTATTTATTAAAATGTACATTAAAAAATTATGGAATTCAGCCATTGGAGGAGGACCCTGTGCCTTTTGAATAGAAACTGCCACATTTACGAAGTATCCTGAAACCACTCTTAGGCATTTGCCACTCCATCGCAAAGTTTTCATATTAACCAGAATTCTCTAAGATGCACGTCACTCGGCCTGTGTCGATTCTGCTATAACCCAAACAAAGCAAAACCAAGAAACAAACAAAGGAGCAAGAAAAACCTGCATCCAAAACGCCAGACTGGATGCTGCCCCTTGCCTGCTCAGACACCCGCTCTTCTCCCAGGGCTCCTAGGGAAGTCTTGAGGGCCGCATGGAAGTTGGTGTGAGTAACACACAGGCAGCCCGAAGAAAGACCTTCCTCTTCTTGGGGGGGGGGGGGGGGGGGGGGGGCTCTCGGTAACCAGCACGGCCATCTGAGAGAGGGCGGCCGCTCTTAGTGTTCCAAACGTTCTCCTGCCCAGTACCAGAAGAGCAACAAGTCCAGGGAAGAGTGGAGCCGGAGCTGCCTCACCCGCCCAGAGCGTTCCTGCCATCCGAAAGCAGGCGGAGAACCAGGGCGCCAGCAGTGGCAATCGGAGCCCTCGAGGCACTTGGCTCGCTCTATCCGTTTGGCCTCCAGAGCAGCAATACGTGCAAGTGCTCCTAAGCAGAGGCGACGAGGCAGCAGCAGAACACAGCGTGTTACGAAGCCATCCACTTAGGAGCATGGCATGTGGGGAGCAGGAAGGCCAGCGATTTGTCACCGCGCGTCCTCAACTGACAGCCAGGTGAAAGCAACCAAAATATGAGATGCTGCTCGTTTGGAGAAAAGCTGCGTCAGACCTGAGAATCCCTGGCGCTAAGTGGAGAGCTGTGAGGGGGGCCTCGCCAGACGCCAGCCATGTTACAAGAGGCTGCAGGAAACAAGAGCAAACGGATGAAGAGGGCGTGCCATGCTGACGACATGCCCTGAGGAGTTCTCACTTTTGTAAAGGAGGAAAAATATAACCAAGACTACTGCTTGTAATCGCTAGGTGCTCAGCTCCTTTTGTCAGATAACGGATTAAACAACAGGGAAAGGGAATGACTTGTGGTGTCTACCGTCGTGTTTTTGCCTTCCTAAATTTCTTAAACCTTCTGTGATCTTCATGGGATTTAAGGCTGCTACTAAGAATCATGGAAACATCTGCCTTGTGAAATACACAATAGGTCCTCAAGGAAGCTCTCAAAGAGCGCTGGTCCCAGGCACCACCCTGCGCTTGGCAGGAGACTGACCATGGCAAACAGGTCCACCGAGGGACTGCACCACCGTGTCTGCATGATGGGCCCAAATACACAAATAGGCCTCACTTCATTGCATGTGGACATGATTGCAATAGACATTTAGCGTGTTTGCATGCAACAGACGGACACAAGAGAGGGAGTGGATGAGTGCAAGGGAATCTATTCAGCCGATGTTGACAGATCTTAAAAACACCCTTATGGTACTGACGGAACCCAGCAAGGCAGCCCTGTGGGGGTTCAGCCACGTCTGCCCTGGGTGAGGGGAGGGATTTCTGTTGGAGGACGGTGCTGGCTATGAATTGATTACTAATAAACTCATTAATCAATAAACACAAGAGTCCATAATCTTTCAAATGGAAGGGGTTGGGCCATACCAGATCTGGCCTCCAACAAGATGGAGAAGCCCACCTTCACCTTTATTCATAATCGCATAGGTAAAGGGGTCAAGACCAGAGGGGCTTCTGTGAGGCACAGGATGGGGCAGAGTGGGGACACCATTTGCGTGGAGAATTGCATGTCCTCAGGCAGTGAGCCAACTCTGTACAGGGCCACCTACACCCCAGCGTTCTGAAACAGGCTCCTGTGACTTCCTGGGAGTCAGACCTCTGTGTCCCCTGGCTCAGCTGAGCCCGACTCTGCTAAGCGTGGATGGTTCCCCACGTAGCCTCTTGTGGCTGCCTGCAGGGATTTCCAAGACGTGGGGTTCTGTCTTCTGCCCTCCTCTGCGGCACACTGTCCACCCCAGGAGGTGAGCTGGAAGGCCCCCCAAGCTATTTTAGCACCACTCCATGAGCCCTGGGAACAGGTTAAAGTGCAGACTTCCTCTGAAGGCCAGTGAGTAGAATTGCTGGGTGCAGTGGTGGAGAGTGGCTAGATCTTCAATAGGAGGAAATAGCAGAAGCAAAGTCAATATTGATCCTAGTTTTAAAAAAATGTTCGATCTTCCTTTACATTTACCAGAGATGATTGCATTTGTTTGATTTTCTATAATGAATAAAGTGATTGGTGTTCATGGATCTTTGCAGAGAATAAGATTGTCAATCGAAGAGAAAAAGAACTAAAACATTTATTTTTGTCCACTTTGAAGCTACCCTTGGGCCTAACCTGATGATAACCCCATCGTCAGACCCACACACATTCACACACAGTCTCTCTCTCCCTCGCCCCTCTCCCAAAGAGATTTTCACAACTTTAAACTAGAAAGTGAAGTGTGGCTTCTATCTTGGCCACTGAAGAGGCCAGGCAGGCTCCACTCCATGAGCTGCCAACGTCACTAGGAACTTGAGGAGGGTGTGAAGCATGTGCTTTTGTGCACGAACAACCTCTGTTCAGATGCTAAAATCACATAGAACACAAGCACGTTGAACTAGTGGTTTTTGGATAGACTGTGGAAACAAATAACTTAACATCTTGTGGCTGCTAGAAGATAACTGAAATGGACTGCAGAGCCGGAGACCAAGAAGAAGGAACCATGTGTGTCTTTATCCACAGACACACGTCTGCTGTGCTGGTGATGCAGGTGTCCTGTTCCTGTACATGGGTCTCGCTGTGACGTTCCCTCCTTAGCACACTCGGGGTCTGACGGGCCCATCCCCAGCCACCCTTTCCTGCACGCCCCTCTCTTCCACTGCCCTGGTCCCCTCACCCTTCCCTGGTGCTGCCTCCACCGAACGGTGCAGTCAAAACCCAGTGTCGGACTGAGTGGCTGTGGACTTGGACAGGTCTCTGCAGCGTGCCTTCATGGAAGCTGCCTGACTGTGAACTTCATGTTCCCATAACCCTCACCTCCCAGAGGTGTGGTGAAGACTGCCATGAACCTGGACCCTTGAGAAGGCTCAGCAGTTACCACAGCCAGGGTGGAACTGTTGGGTAGCGACTGTAGGCCAGACACCACGGTTGACCCGTGTGTCAGTAAATGCAATTTTCCTGCTATGTCAGGCAGTTTCCCCTTTAGGACTAACAACACAGAGAGCCACAGAAGAATCAAAACATCCTCCTGTGCCTGTGTTCACAGGCCCTTGACTTCGCAAACGACACTGTTTTCCTTTTGTGAAACCCAGTTTTCTCGTCTCTTCCTCCAGGTGCATCCATGTGACCTATGTGCAGAGGTCAGAAAATGAACCTCAATTTTTCCTGAATCAATTTATGTGGTTCAGTACTAAGATCCACAGTCAAAACAGATAAATGTCTAAAAATATAAAACTCTTTTTAACTAGATGAAACTAATTTAATATCAATTCTGTAGTAAAATGTGGTTTTTAAAAAAAAGAATTTGGTTTACTAAAAAGGAATTTTCCTACTTTTAATTAATGAATAGGTTAAGTTAGTCATTAGGCAATGAATAAATATGTCTGAAAATTTTTCAGTCAAGGCTTTGTGTGAGCCCTCAACAAAATAAACAAGTGACCAGTCAAAGAGCAGGGAAGAATTAAAGAGCTGCTCATGGTTCTTCTGCTTCCTCCACAGAGAAGCCACGGGAAGCTTGTTTTGACCCTGGGAACATAATGAATGGAACGAGAACAGGGACGGACTTCAAGCTGGGCTCCACAGTCACCTACCAGTGCGACTCTGGGTATAAGATCGTGGACCCCTCGTCCATCACCTGCGTGATTGGCGCCGACGGGAAGCCCTCCTGGGACCGCGTGCTGCCCTCCTGCAATGGTAGGTCTGGATTTGCTTCCTGAAGAAAGCCCCTCTTTTCAATGCAAGACCCACTAAATGGCTTCACACTCCAGTGCAGCGACCCTCCAGCCGTGGAGGACGCTCTGAGTAAGCGCAGGCAGCCAGCTCCTGACAGGCCTTGATGGCTTCATGGAGCCAGCACACCATGGTTTCCAGAGGGCATGTTTCTTTTCTTTCACTCGGGTATTCTGACACTTCTTTTTGAGTATTTTAGACTTGATCTACAGAAGAGGTACAAATCAGCATTTTCCAGCTGTTTCTGCATTTGCCTAGGGGTTTCTGGGTTAGGTGGTGAGACAGATGGATATCATCGAAGGAGAGACAGAGGCACAGGGGTGGGGAAGACATTTTTGAAATACATACATCATTTGAACAGACATGTCATTTCCCCCAAAGTATAATTACTTTGTAATTCCTTATTTAGAGAGAGAATTAACAAAACCGTCTTGTAAAAGTGCAATCAGCCTTTGAGAGTGATCAGAACTAAGCCATAGGGACAGAGGTCAGGTAGCCTGGGGGTGGTCCCCAGGGTGCTGGCTGTTCTGCGTCTCATCTGGGTGGCTCCACTGGAGTCCCTCAGGTAAGACCTCCTCATGCTGTGGACACAACCCCAGGTGGAGATTGAGGAAATGGGGCTGGGGTCCAGCTCAGCGGAGGAGCCCTGGCCTGGCACACGTGAGGCCCTGGTTGCTTCTGTAGGTAAGTGAGTAATAAGAGCTGAGGAGGCAGAAGCACAGGTCTCCCCGTTGCTTTAGGGCATGATCTGAACTTGGGAAAGGGCGTATTTCCTCCTCAGTCAGCCCAGCAATGCCACTGGCCCCTCTCACCAGGTAGGAGTTTAAAAAATGTGTGTGTAAAAACCCAAACCAGCACACACCACCGGGCGTGCTCTGTTCTCCCATCTCTGAGTTTGATCCCTGGTCCTTCTGAGAGCCTCAGCCAAGGCGTCGTGTCCACCAGCAGATGCTGCGTGCAGTGGGGACCGAGTGGATGACGCTAGAAATCTAAGGAATTGACAAGTGGCTAGGATAAACCTTTTGTTCTTGCCCGAGGGCCACAGGAACACCTTCCGGAGGTCAGGAGGTGGGTGGAGGCAAAGTACATCAGCGTGGCCTCTGCTGTGCTGTGTGGAGCACCGGCTCTGCCCACAGCTCCCGGGGGCTCCTGGTTCTGGGTACTCCCTGCTGAGCTTAGCACCCACTCAGACTCCGGATGGCATTGCCCGCGGGGACCAGTGTGAGTGGGACAACAGGACATGAAATGAGGGAAGAATCGTGAAGTTGAGGGCTTTTTCACACCTAGAATATTAAGGGAATTTACTTTGTGCTAAATTCA
The DNA here is from genome assembly GCF_902686455.1 of Sciurus vulgaris. Taxonomy (NCBI): domain Eukaryota; kingdom Metazoa; phylum Chordata; class Mammalia; order Rodentia; family Sciuridae; genus Sciurus; species Sciurus vulgaris. The sequence continues at coordinate 2,198,026 of NC_136465.1, read as the reverse complement.
GATGCGATTTTAATTTCCTGGTAACAGTGGCAGGTTAGGCACAGGATAAACAGGAAACAGGGAAGGCCCGCTGGGGCCTCCGTCTGTGATCAGATGTCAAGGTAGAGGTTACTTTTTTCCCAAGGCTGAAGACCAGTGAAGTCGGACATGGTTTTTAATCAGTCACTGATGCTCATGGACTGTGGAACTCTGACTCCCACTCACGGTATTCCATCGGCATACAAATAAACCTCCATGTTCCAAACCTTTACAGGCAGAGATGACGCCCCACTGTGCGTGTGGGATCGCTCATGGAGAGTGGGGCATTTTGTGCATGAATCAGTGCTGGTGGGTCCCTCAGGTCAGCAATTACACAATATGGCTTTTGCCATATTTTAAACCTTTGACGGTTGCCACGTTATAGGAGGCAGCCAGTGAATTCTGGACCAGTTTGCATTAGATGCCAGAAACAGTTTTTCATTATACTGCTTATGGCCCATAGTTTTGTCCATCGAGGTTTGCTATGGAATTGGAACTGAACTTGAATGAAGTAGCACAGAACCCCTTTAGTGGCCAGGATGGCTCCCATCTGCCAGAGTAGTTCCTGGAGTGCTCAGGATGAAACCATCACATCACGTGTAAGATGTACATTCCAGGCAACCAAGGGGGTGGGTTGGGTCTCATTTTGCCACCTGTCACAAATGCCACAGCAATCTCTATTCACCTACAAAGCAGTTCAGCAGGGTGGGTTCAAACGGGATGCATGTATTAATTTTTCTTTTGTGATCACATTAATATAGAGTAAAGAAGGAGGGTGTCTGCTTCCCACATCAGCACAGGACGAGAGTCAGCACCATTTTCAAGAATCAAACAAGCATTCTCTGAATGTTTTTCTCAACTTCAGAAGTCTTTGCTGTCCTCTGGGATACACTCCTTAGTTACAGTGATTATTATTTAAGTCTCAGGAAGAATGTCTAGGAATAAGCGCGGTTTAGTGGTAAAAACAAAACACTCATTTTTCTTCATTTCATATTTGACTTTAGATCAGCAATGATGTTTTACTCAATCCCGGGACAAAGTAAGTGTGTGCACTTATACCTTCAGAACTACATCTGAAAAGGTTCTTCAGAAGACTAAATTTTCCACACCTAATAATTTGGGCATCAAAATTTTGGCAAATGATTTTTTCCACTTTTCATCGACACTTCTAAACTTTGAAACAGGTGTTTTATTACGCTTGAAGAGGCGTGTTTGCATAATGGTCCGCTTCAGTGCCACATGACTGGGCTAAAAGGAAATAGGTCTCTGGTTTTTGTTTGTACTTCTTCTTACAACTCTGACCTTTAAACTTTTGAGGAAAAAGAAAGGATTTTCCTGAAATAGCCAGTCTGGGTTCACACAACAGGCTGGGAAGACAGTCCAGGGGCACATCCCTGGGTGTGGGGGCTCCCCACATGCCCGGATGTCAGCAGGGGTGGCACCTTCACCCCAGAGGGGAGATGGCCTTTTTCTATTTAAAAGTGTGAGACGTCAACATGGGTGTTCTGGAATGAGGGCATCATGCTGAGTTGCAGCATTGGCACGGAGGCGGTGCTGACTCACCCAGGCCTCCACAGCCACTCGGAAGGGACCAGAGCAACCCATGTCCCATTGACACCTGGAATAGACTTACATTTTTCAGGGGACTGGAATACAAGGATTTGGGAAACTGGTTGAAAAACCATTAACTCTTGAAAATCATGAATGAGGTGTCAGAGCATTAGTATTTCTGTATCCTGAGTTTTATTAATCGTGGAGAACGTCCAGCTCATTAATAAGGATTCAAGTGTGCTAACCAATGCTCAAAGGATTAAGAATGCTATCTAATCTCTACTTTTTGAGTGCTTGAAATTCGCCATATCAAGAACAAGTGAGCAGCAGGATTGTGAATGACTAGGCAGCCTGAAGAGTCTGAGCTCTAATCAGGGAAGCAGGACTAAGATAAGAATGGGGGCTGGCAAGGCTGGGGCAGCGGTCGATCCATGACATCCCCTCTGCACCTGCACAGGCCAGGACACACCAACCTCCATGCTCAGACAGCAGGGGAGGGGCTGGGACTCAAGAGTCCCCTCTGCACCTGCACAGGCCAGGGCACACCAACCTCCACGCTCAGACGGCAGGGGAGGGGCTGGGACTCAGAGTCCCCTCTGCACCTGCACAGGCCAGGACACACCAACCTCCGTGCTCAGACAGCAGGGGAGGGGCTGGGACTCAAGAGTCCCCTCTGCACCTGCACAGGCCAGGGCACACCAACCTCCACGCTCAGACGGCAGGGGAGGGGCTGGGACTCAGAGTCCCCTCTGCACCTGCACAGGCCAGGGCACACCAACCTCCACACTCAGACGGCAGGGGAGGGGCTGGGACTCAGAGTCCCCTCTGCACCTGCACAGGCCAGGGCACACCAACCTCCACGCTCAGACGGCAGGGGAGAGGCTGGGGACTCAGAGTCCCCTCTGCACCTGCACAGGCCAGGACACACCAACCTCCACGCTCAGACGGCAGGGGAGGGGCTGGGGACTCAAGAGTCCCCTCTGCACCTGCACAGGCCAGGGCACACCAACCTCCACGCTCAGACAGCAGGGGAGGGGCTGGGACTCAGAGTCCCCTCTGCACCTGCACAGGCCAGGGCACACCAACCTCCACGCTCAGACGGCAGGGGAGAGGCTGGGGACTCAGAGTCCCCTCTGCACCTGCACAGGCCAGGACACACCAACCTCCACGCTCAGACGGCAGGGGAGGGGCTGGGACTCAGATTCTTCACTGGGGGTCGGCTGTGGGAGGCTTGAGGAAGACTGGAACAGAAGGGCTATGGGGACTTCCTGTCTTCTCAGCCAAAGCAATACCAGAGTGAGAGGATTGTGGGAAGCCAGACACATCACACACCCACACACCCACAGACACACACATACACAGATACACAGATAGATACACACATAGGTACACCCATGTACACCCATACACACACACATGGATACACATTCACAGATGCACACATGGATACACACACACACACACAGATACACACATAGATACACACATTGGTACACCCATACACACACACGGATACACATACACAGATACACACATGGATACACACACACACACACACAGATACACACAGATGCACCCATATACACATCCATACCCATATACATATACACATATCCACACCCATACACACACAGACATACCCATACACACACACACACAGATAAACACACACACACAGATACACACATAGATACACACATAGGTACACCCATGTACACCCATACACACAGACATGGATACACATACACAGATACACACATGGGTACACACACACAGATACACACATAGATACACATAGGTACACCCATATACACCCATACACACACACGGATACACATACACAGATACACACATGGGTACACACACACACACACACACAGATGCACCCATATACACATCCATACCCATATACATATACACATATCCACACCCATACACACACAGATTCAGTGCACACACAGACACACCCATACACACACACACACAGATACCCCCATTTCCACACACATACAAACACAGATAATCTCATACACAGATACACCTATGCACACACAGATACACCCATACACACAGAGAGATATACCCATGCACACAGATACACCCACACACTCACTCAGACACACACACACACTCATACAAGCACACACATGTATACATATACACATACACACTCGCACATACACATCCACAAATATGCACATGCACATACTCATGCACACGTATAATATGTATACCCATGTAGACAAACAGAGATACATGGATGCACATATCCATACATACCCTTGTACACAGATACACAGATACATACATGTATGCACCATATGCAGGTACACAGAGGTACACACATGTACACACAGAGATACACACACTCACACACACTGAGCTCTGTTGCTCACCATCTGTCTTTCTGCCCCAACTTTCTGGCCATGTGCTCCTTGAGCCTTGCAGTGGCTTCACAGAGATCCCAGCAGCCTTGCTAGCGCTCCTCTTCACCTGAGCCTATGAACTGCAAAGTGAAACAAAGCCGCCAGGGGAAGCTGTGTGTGTTGGTTTCAGCTGTGAAACTCCAATAGGAAACCATTTTTCCCTCTGACAGCAGCATGCTGATGGAATCAGCTATGGAGTTTTGAGGAGCCTGTCGGGAATTAACTATCAGTGTCCTTGCACCCCGTTTCACTGTTACGGCAGGGTTTCACTGTTATTTGGACCTGCCTGACGGTCTTGGGAACAACAGTAGGCCTTCCTTCTGTGTCACTGGATTTGCTCTAGGAAGGCGTCCGTGTTGACTTTGTTACTTTGGGGGCCGTGCAGAACAGGATGGGGTCTGGGCGCTCAGCCCAGCCTTTGGATGAGCAGTTGCTGCGCCCGCGGCCTCGCGGCCTCAGCTGCCACCCTCTCATTGTCCTGCACTAACTCTGGCTGGTCTGCTTGCAGCTCCCTGCGGAGGCCAGTATACAGGATCGGAAGGGGTGGTCCTGTCACCAAACTACCCGCACAACTACACAGCTGGCCAGATATGCCTCTACTCCATAACCGTGCCAAAGGAGTTCGGTAAGGACGGGCTTCGTTGTCATTTGTTCTCCGAGTTCCCATGTTGCTGTCGGTGCTGAATTTCCTGTTCACAGATATGAATGTCGTCTGTGTCCTGTCATGCTCAGTGTTGGGCGTGCACAGCTGGTGTGTGGACCAGGATGGTGCTGGACAGGAAGGGCTGCTCACAGTCTGGTCTGCACAGGCCCGAAATGGGAAGTGGCATGTAAGACAGGTCGTCAGAGATGCCAGGGTCTCTACTTTCATCCCAAAGCAGCACCAGGTATCCTCTGTGAAACAACAGAGGATCACGCTCATGTCCTGATACACATTTACCCACTCCTTTGCCTGCTGAGTGAAACACATGTGTCCCTGTGTCCTGGGCTGGCCTTTCGGGCCGTGGAGTTGTGGGCTGCCACAGGTCTTTGCCACCACGCCCACTCTTCCCTGACCCACCGAGTGACAGCCAAACCAGACTGTTGGACACTGTCACCTCCAAAGTCTTGCTCATTGTGGTCCACTTGGTGAAAAAGTCCTTGTGTTCCGTCCTTAGACAAAAAGCAGCCGGGGGTGGGGGGTTTACCTTCTCACTGTTCTATCAGCTTCTGCATCACTGGGACCAATATGCCTGTGAGGACGAAGCAGCGGAGGAAAGTTTATTTGGCTCATGGTGTCAGAGGGTCAGTCCACAGTCTAAAAACTCCACAGGCCTGGGCCAAGTGCAGCAAAACACTGTGGCGGAAGTGTGTGGCAGAGGAAGTGGCTCAGGACCTGGAACCAGGAAGCAGAGAGAAACAGAGACACCACTCACCAGGGACTAAATATAGACCCCAAAGGCACACCCCCAGGGACCCACCTCCTCCAGCCACACCCTACCTGCCTACAGTTACCGCCCAGTTAATCCATTCAAGTGGATCAACCCACTGATTGGGTCACACCTCTCATAATCATTTCACCTGTGAAAATCATCACATGATCTAACACCTGAGCTTTGGGGGACACTGCACGCTAAACCATGAGACTAGCCGAAACACTGTCCCCCGGGAAATGAGGACTTTCCCCACAGCTGGGCAGGACGTCCTGCAGCCTAAGTCCCTGGCCCTTTGTACTTTGCCCAGGGACACCCTCCACCTCTTGTGCACAGCTTGACTCTCAGCAGATGAGTTCCAGGAGTGCACCTGCGCTGAGCACTCGACACGTGAGAGCTGGGCCCAGGGAGCCCTCGGGACGGCTGAGTCCTTCAGAAGGCGGGAGCCCCCGGTGCGCTCCGCGTCCCCGTGAGCCACAGTCCTGCGGCCACGTCGGCCTCCTCCTCACTCCTCTTAGTTCCTCTTAGTTTCTGGCATGGAGTGGATGGTTTGCTAAAGATTCCTTGAAAAAAGTAGGAATTAAGTATACATATGGCTCACGCTCGTTCTACCTGAGACCCACGTGCTCCACCACCACCGTGATGAAACGCGATTGATCTGGAAATGGTGCGCGTGCGCTAGCACGCAGAGCAGTCACGACGTCCTCCTCTGGAACTGTGCACCCTGGCTCGCCGAGCGCTCCCGGGGCCTCCGCCCATCCACACGCCTCCTCGTGCTGCTCCCCGGAACTCAACACTCCGCGGTCACAGGCGCGTCACGCATGTGTCACACTCTGCTGCCTACGCAGCGTTCCAGTGAGCGTGCAGACGTGTGCACACCCCTTGAAGGGCGCGGCCTCTTGTGTGCTCACCAACAGCCTGGCTGGCGAGCCAACGCGCATGCCCACCGTGTTGGCAGGATTCGGAATGACTGGCGCTGCGGGCATTCCCATCACCAGGGAAAGGATGATTATCACCAACTTAAATTCACAAACACTGATGGATGTTTTCATGGTAAAATAGGTATTCGTGTTTGCCTTGGAGAAGGGGTGTTCACACAACTTAACCTGTGAGATGAATAAACTTGTACAGAGGAGTGACAGCAGCAAGCCCTGGGCGGCTGAACCAAGGCTATGAACGAGTTAATGTGAATTCGGTGGTGGGTTAACATAAATTGCTAATATAATAACTTCTGTACTGAATTTTAAATTACTCACCAAATTACCATGCATTTTTATCTGTTTACTTTTTATTGAATAAAATGTCTCTGATTACACAAAAATTAATGGAATGCCTTTATAGATGTTCTTCTACTATTTTAATGCAGTATTTACTAAAAGGAAAAAAAAAAACCTCGCTTAATTTTAAAATTACACAGAGAGCAGTAATTTTTCTCCTTTTATTAAGCACCAAAAGAACAAGAAGCAAAGTTGTTTTGTCACTGAAAACTTAAAGTGCAGAAAAAATAAATTTATTTTTACAGGACTGTTAGAATGGGGGACCTGGGGGAGGGCGGCCAGCGGTCGTGCACCTGGGCTCCCCGATTCTTTCTAAAGAGTGCCTTCCCTCCACCCCTTATTTTCCAGTGGTGTTCGGGCAGTTTGCCTACTTCCAGACAGCGCTGAACGACTTGGCAGAATTATTTGACGGAACCCACCCCCAGGCCAGACTCCTCAGCTCGCTCTCCGGGTCTCATTCAGGTTAGATGCTTTCACGATCCCGGGAGACGTCTGTGGTGACTCATTTTAAATGTGTCTATTTCTTTGTTTAGATGAATGAGAAATTTAGCGATTGTCTTTGTAGTTCTGTTTAGCAAAAGCTTGTTTGGGGTGTGAACTTTCAGAAGTGTCTTGCCCCATTGAGAAAGCACCCACCTTTATCATGTTACTTGGTAAGGTTGTACAACCTGTCATATGTCAATAGAACAGGTGAGTGTCAGAAACAGATTGGGCACTCACTTGCAGCATGTATTTGTTTTCTGCTTCTTAATCCTCTCCCTGGAGTCAAAAACTCTTAACGGTTTGTAAATCATTTAAAACCTGGACATGGGCACACACAGAGAATATCCATGGAGTCTGGTACCCATGGAGGGTTCCCAGAACCAGTCCTCCTCAATACCAAGGGAAAGCTCCATTCTGTTAGATTAATTAATCAAAATCTATTTACCATACCCCTTGTCAATGGGTCAGCCACTTTACTTGTATTTCTGCTACCATTTCAGCATTCACTAAGTAAATCTGGTAAATTTGCTAAGTTACCAAGTGAAGTGAAGGATATGTATCAATCTTGAAGCCACTAACATTAAGATTTAGTTATTTCCAGTTTTCATGATTTCTTTTTTTGTTTTTTGACCCTTTTATTTGTTCTGATTAGTCATACACACCACATTTATTCAACATTGTCCTTGAAACTCTAGCCAGAGCAATTAGGCAGAAGAAAGAAATTAAAGGGATATGAATAGGAAAAGAAGAACTCAAACTATCACTATTTGCCAATGACATGATTCTATATTTAGAAGACCCAAGAAATTCCACCAGAAAATTTGTAGAGCTAATAAATGAATTTAGCAAAGTAGCAGGATACAAAACTTTCTTAAAATATTTTTTTAGGTGTTGACAGACCTTTATTTTTATTCATTTACTTGTATGCGATACTGAGAATCTAACCCAGTGCCTCACACATACTAGGAAAGTGCTCTACCACTGAACCACAATCCCCATCCCAGGATATAAAATTAACACCCATAAATCACTATTTCTTTATTAATGAAACATCTAAAGATCCTGTTTGCTCTTTTCAACCAACATCCTATGGTGGAAGCTTTATGAAGACAGACTTTCAAAATCTTGACACATAGTAACAAATTCTTATACCGCTTATACCCGCTCCAGGCTGCTCAGGATAGGATACAGGCCAGGGTTTCTGAAGAGGTTACAATTTTATTTCAGTAGGCGTTTTCTAAGTGTCTTCATTTTTTTTAATCAGCTTTGGATTCAAAGAAATTTTCTTAATTTTAAGAAAAATCCTAGCAAGCAAGGATCAAATCAGTGTAAATTTGCTTTCTTCAGCAGAAAGCAAAAATGAAATAATGATTGAATACTTTGTACTGGAATGCACCCAGAGGAACAGAATTTTAAAGTCTTGATAAAAGCAATGGTCTGGTCTTAAACCCAAAAATAAAGTTTAATTTTGTTAAAGTTCAAAAATTCATTGTGAAATTCCAAGTTAAAATTTATCTTGCTGAATGAATACTGTCATCCACACAGGGCTGAGTATTTTCTCGCCCCCAGGAATGATCTCTGTCTTCATCTCTAGGTGAAACGTTGCCTTTGGCTACATCCAATCAAATCCTGCTTCGATTCAGCGCCAAGAGCGGGGCAGCTGCCAGGGGCTTCCACTTCGTTTATCAAGGTACCTGCACCCCACCCACCTCCCCCGCTTAGAGCCGCTAACCCTGCAGCTACACCCTTTCCAGACAGACCACTCGAGTAGTCATGCTGCACTTCTGTGATATTTAAGGAATTGAGGTTATTTATGTAAGATAAAACTATTTAACGAAAGTATTATTTGTTGTTTTAATACTTGAATTTTCTATTTCTATTCCCCAACCATAATAACGTCTCATTTTTCCAGCACTATCTGGAGACAGATCTTCATCAAATGACCTTTGAATAGCTCTGCATATCTCACAATGTCTGCAAATATAAGATTTTATCTGCTTAAGTAAACCATTTCATTAGAGTTTAAATCTTTGCAAGGGCTTGAATGAAATACACTTAAAATATGTCAGGTAAATCCACCTGTAATTGGAAGAATTAACTTAAACAACAATTTAACAAAACCAACCAAGCAAAGGACACTTAGATACCTCTCACTTTACCTACCTAATTTCATTTGTTTGTGGTTTTATTACCTTTTGGCTCTTCTACACTATTATGTTATTTTTAAATTTGTGGAACTCATTTAAAACAAATTTGGGATTGCTTCAAAGATCTGAAGTCTGAAGAATTTCCCCTACTATGCTCCCCTGTGTTGCATATTAATTAAATGAACTCAGGAAACTGCCAGGTAACTGCATACAAGTTTGGGGGTGAGAGCAGGGGTCACATGCATCTTGTCGTGCCTACAGATGGGGATCTGAGTGAGATTTTCCTCAAATAGAGGAACTGTCCAGACCTAAGGAGCATTCTTGGTTTAGTGTTCCTCCAGCCCAGAGAGGCCAACAGTCACCCCTAAACATTCTCTTTCAGTTGGAGGGAAATCACTTTTTAACAATGCTTTCTTTCCCTTAATAAAGACTTCAGAAAGCATCCTTGATATTATGTTTTCCAAAATTATGGAAAATAATAAGTCATCTAATTTATACCTCCTATCTAATAATCTCACATTACAAAAGCCACATCATCAAAATATTTTACTGTAAATGAAGCCTCAGTTTCAACAATAAAAATACTTAAAGAATAGTGGAAAGAATGTGGGAATAATGTTTGCCAGATAAGTAGGAGGCAAAAATATTTCTAACCCAATTTAGGCAGGAGTTAGTTAAAGCATTATGGTATTGAATTAAATGTACTCACATTGTAAAGTTGCAGCTCTTGTTAAAATATGAAAAATTAGCTAGTATTTCTTAAAATTTGACTTTATTAGAAGAGTAACTAAAGAGCCCACCTCTTGTCACTCCTAATTCTCTTCAAATAAATTCTAAATTACTTCGCAAAAGCATATTCACAAGCCAAAATTCAGAATGTAAAGAAATTGGACCAATTATTCCAAGTATATTTTTCCTCCTGGAAAAATTCAAATCATGGCATTCTCTGCAGTCTCTGCTTCTCCAAGACACTTCCTCTGATTTTTGATAAAGATCATGAAATTGTCAGATAATCAGATGAAATATCTCATGCAAATGACTCAGTGTCTTTATCTTCAAATGTTATCTTCAGAAAACCTATTTTTGAAATTATGTTTTCTTGTTTAAAAGCATACTGATCATTAAAAGGAAAGCAGAGAGTAAAGGAAGACATTTATAGAAGGAATCTAGCTTCCTTGTTCTGAAGAATATGTACTGACTAACATCTTCAATATTTTATAAAGTTCCAATATACCTTTTTTTTTCTTGCTTTTAACCATTGAGGTTATGCAAAAATCAGGGTCTTTTCATCAAAGCTAAATCCTTTGCAGATACAAAAAGAGGCTCATGAATGCAAGTTATAAATCACTCAGCAGCAATGGGGAAATTTCAATACATATGCAAGGTAAATTGAATGTTGGTTCTTGAAAGATAGCTGTTATGTTGAAACCCAGAAATTACTTGAACCCTATCGTGTGAGTTTCCTGAACAGTGCTTCCTATGCCAGTTTCTGCTTCCTTCTTTTGTGAATTTTTAAAGCTTAAAATTGCACAGTGACTTGCTGACCTCTCTGGCAATGGGTCTAGGCCTCGTGACCAGACAGACAGCTTGACTGTGAAGGGCTGCTGGGAACATCGATGAACACAGATGAGCGGGTCGGAGTGCAAAACTGTCTGTGAGTCAATGTGCAGGGGTCACCACCTCGGCCCATCCGTGGCTCTCTGTTCCCCGCTCCCCGGTTATCCTCATTCTAATGTGGGGGCATCAGTAACGATGTTGCACAGCCTCGCCTCCCAAACTTACAAAGGAAAGAAAGGAAGCGTGTACAGGGCCTTTTCCACAAGGTGCCCTAAGTATCCTAGGATTTTGCTGGATTTGGTTCCCTTGTTTTCCATAGTCACTGAGAGTAGGAGGCTGCATTTGGAAAGCCTGAGGGTGGGAAGAGAGTTAGCACACATGGAAGGCCAGGAGTCCACCAGCAGCACAAAGCAGCAGTTAGCTCTGGAGCATGGATCCGCCACCGAGCTGGTGCTGTAGTTGGGTGGGGCACATGGCTGTTTGGTGCTGTTCAGTGGGAACTCAGGGCTTGGCCGCTCTCTGGGAGTGGAGCTGCACACTCGCAGTGCCCAGTTGTGCAAGAAGGATCTGTGTGCAGCAGAGGTAGGTGGGCTCAGTTTGCAGCCCATCCCTGGGGACCGAGCACCCTATCCTGCTGTGTGGCAGTGTCCTGGGCCCCATGTGGTCAACAGACTTGAGAAGCAGAGGCTGTAGTGAGAACCAGTCCTGCAGGAATGCTCAGCACTCCCCAGTGAAGCAGAAGGCCTGGGAGTGTTATTCCTGCATGCGCAAGTTCCTGAAGACGCGACACAGGCACTTCTTACACCGGAAGCCTGGGCATGTTTAGTCTTGCATGTTTCTTCTTAGATACGAGAGGGTTTCCTTACCTGGTTCCTACCTCCCAGGAGTTCCCAGGTGTTCCCAGGTGTTCCCAGGTCACCTCCTCTATTCTTGAGCCCCTGACCCTTTCACTGTCAGGCAGAGGCTGGCAGAGCCTGGGATGTGCTACACAGTTGTGGGAATCCTTGTCATTCCTCACCAAAGGCCAGTATATTCTTAGGTCAGAGCAAAGGTTAAAAATCGCCCACAGCATTACTTAGTAAGTCAAGTATTAGAAGAAGCCTTTGATTCTGTTCTGTGAAGTCATTACTTTGCATTAGAAACATTTTGGTGACACAAAGTGTATATGCCTCTCAGTCCTGAGATCCACACTGATTTCCGATCAGTGGACAGTCCAGCAAAGACCAGCTAACTGTGGCCATGATCCACCTTCCTGCCTACCACAGGCAGGTGCGCACTGTGGCACACCATCCACACCTCCTCCTCCGCCCACCCTGCAGCAAGCTGGCACCTAGGTTTCTCATCAACACCATGCTGTCTCTAACGCTCCTGTGTGCAGGCCAGGGGTTCGCACAGCCTGCTTCCTCCTGTGTTCCAGGACGCAGTTCAGGGCTTCCTTCCGCCTCCCAAAGAACTCATGCCAGAATTACTAAACTGGAAGGATCTACGTGGATTTCTCCCAACTTTAGTAAATTGTAAAGATTTACAGTGGATTTCTTGGGTAAAAGAAAGCCACATGTTATAACACCTCTCCAGAGGGCACTGTTTAGAAATGTCCACTCGTCTGTCTCTCCCTTTCCATGGCATGGGTGCTGGATCTCCAACCCTGACAGCAGCTCTCCTTACCAGCCTCCAAGCGGTGCCCTGAATATCACCTCCCATGCCCCCAGACATGCCCAGAACAGCATCTCAGTCCCAGACACGCCCAGAACCCATCCCTCCCTGGCCACGCCCACAACCCCATCCCTCCCTGGCCACGCCCAGAACAGCATCCTTCTCCGATTTTTCCGTCTCCCTCTCCTTTTAGATGACATGGATTATAACACTTAATTGGTTTTCCACTTTGAAGATATTCACATTTTTGAATTAAGAGCCTATGAAATGTATAGTTTTTACAAAGAAGTTTCAGCATAAAATTTATTTGTAATCCAACAATATATTTTCACATTCCCCTACTGGTAATGGCTTGTCAGATCAGATGTTTCCATGCCAGGGGGGATGAGGTGAGGACGGATGTTCTTCAGTCACCGAAGGGAACAGGGCAGTGCCTCGGGTGGACACAGCAGGCTCTTCCTGCGGGCGCCGGGATGTGTTTTGTTCGGGGGTTGCCCTGCACCTCCCGTGAGGGGCAGCAAGAGCTGCATGCACGCGTCTGCGGCTGTGTCCGCGGTGGTGGCAGGCGACTAATGAAACCAGGCGGCGCTTACCCTACAAGGCGGGCACACGTCCCTGGTGCTTCCACGCTCGGCCCTGCAGCAGCTGTCCTCCCGACGTCAGCTGCTTTGCTTCTCACCGGCCTCGCCAGCACGGCCCTGTTCCCTGCCCACAGCCGGAGTTGGGTTTTGTTTGGCAGCAGTGTGGAACGTTGCCGACTGGTGGAGAGGAATCTCGGTGGAGGGCAGACGCTGTGGGGAAGGCCAGTTGAAGGTGCGGGCACAGGCCCGGCTGGGAGGGCCGAGTGCAGGACAGAGCTGGGCTGTCCCCAGACCCGCAGGCCGCATGGCTGAGTTTCGTGGCTTCCTCTCTCCCACCTCTCAGATGTTGGAATCTGTCTCCTCTCTTTGCTTTCCACATGTCTTCTTCTGAGAAATGTTCTCCAGGATTGCATTCAAATGCAGATGTCGCTCTTTAAAGTTGGTTGCCTTAAAAACAAACAGCCCTCAGGTTCAGGAAGAAAGTTTTAGCAGGGTAGCGTGTCTCCCTGGTGCTGGAGGCTGTCTCTCCTGCCTGGGAGCCTCCAAGGATGAAGGCAGCCTGCATCAGACTCACAAGAGTCCCTGTACTTGAAGTCTCTGACATAGGTGTTGCCTTTGCCATAGAACACACTCTTTCCAAGTACTTGGGCATAAGCACGGAGATCTCTGTGGGAGATGCTTCTTCATTTGGTGAAAAATCCTTGAGATAACTATGGAAGTCTCCCTTGGGTATATTTTCCCTTTTATACCATTTTTCAACTGTAACACAATTCTTAGGCGTAGAGGTCTGACAAATACAATTTTAAGCAGTCCTCTATTACATCAGAATTTAATAGTTATCCTATATTCCTCTATTAGTTAGGGAAATACTTAATTCTGATATATCATGAATTTTTTCAATGATAGAAAATAGATGATATGTACTTTTATCAACTTTCATTTCTGATAGAAAATATGTCAACACTGAATTGAAATGTAGTTCAGTCAGAATGATCTTTTGACTTCCATTCTCATGGAATAGCTTCCTTTGCAGCAGTTACCAAGATAGCGTCTGCCACTGTTCAGAACAATTAGAAGAGGGATGGCAGGGTGCTTAGGAGAAGCAGCCTGGAGACAGGCCCTTGGTAAAGAGAAGGAGTCCATGAGCACATTGCCTCCAGGGCTGGAGCGCTGAGTAAGAAGCAGCAAGGACTGAGAGCAGGACCCCACACAGCACACACGCTGTCCCTGACTACGGGACAAAGCAGACGTGCACACTTCAAAGTCTGTGACTGTCTCCAGAGGCTTGCTGGTTGCCACAGACCCTTTGCCAGTTGAGTAGTTTTCAAACTTTACCCCATGTTCTATTTACAGGTGGAGAAATCTCTTGCAGATGGCAATTTCTGACATACAACCTAAGTAAATGTCTCACCCCACATTGCGTGAAGACTCTCCTGCCCATTCCGACCACCCAAGGACACTAAGACACACACCTGTCATCTCACAGAGTTAGGGCTTTGCCTCCTGTGGCAAAACCACACACCATGGGAAACCAACAGTCTCAGAGAGTCCTGGGGGCTTGTGAAAGACTGGCCTCACTCCAGGGTGTTGGAATGTTGGTGTGACTTCTCCCTGGGCTTCGGGCTGCTAGGAGAGGGGCTTCAGGTCGCTGTCTTCATTCTCATCCAGGAGGTGGAAGGATCAGAGCAGCCGGGGCTGGCGAGCGTAGGGAGCCCTGCTCGGCTGGACACGGGCGCCTTGGGCCTCTTCACGGCTTTGCTTCAGGACTCTCTCAGTGCCAGGCAGCTGGAGATGCCTGGGCTCTTCCCCTCACTCATTCAGACAGAATGGCGTCCTTTCCTGTGAGAATGTTTTATTGAACTTCAGTCTTGCTGTGTGATGTACCTTGCTCTCTCTCATTTCCAAAGCATGCAATTACGATATTTGTAAGCTTTCTTAAAGTAGGCACTCTCTCACTCAGTGCTGGGTGGTCACCGGGGAAGTGTGCCATCTCCCCACCCACCTTGCCCTGGAGAGTCGCCAGGGTCCCTAAGAGGTGGTCTGGTTTCTTCCAGTGTGGTGCCCCCTCCCCTCCCCTCCCCTCCTCCCCTCCTCCCCTCCTCCCCATCCCCCCCCCCTCCCCTCCCTTCTCCTCTCCTCCCCCCCCTTCTCCTCTCCTCTCCTCCCCTCCCCTCTCCTCTCCTCCCCTCCCCCCTCCTCCCCCCCCCCCTCCTCCCCCCCCCTCCCCTCTCCTCCCCTCCCCTCCCCTCTCCCCCCTCCCCCTCTCCTCCCCTCCCCTCCCCTCCCATCAGGGTTTTTTGTCACACAGCCAGGGTTGACTGAACAATGGGCCTCAGGTTGAACCTCCCTTGCCTGAGTCTTCCCTCTGCCTAGAGTGAATAGCTCCGTTCTGCTTCCCATGACTGTTATGGGGTGCAACTTAAGAATGGACCGATCACCACTAGAAGTTCAAATTTGAGACTCTTTATTAAGCTGGCCAGCTGACTGTCTCACACAGTGCAAAATGGCTGTTGAAAGAACAGCCCCGACCACAGGGTTGTAGGGGTTCTTATACCAAAAATCACATTAATCATAAGTGTCTGTTGCTATGATTTGAAATTACACATTAACAACATGAGATCATCGACAGAGGGGGAAGTGGGTCAAAATGACCCTTACCTAGGTACAAACTAAAGAATGGTTACTAACATCCACACAATCACTGTTCACATGGTACATTGTTTAGGAGCAATAGGGATCAAAAGAGCAATTTTTCCTTACATAGGAATTGTCATTTTGTATTGCTAAACGTCACGCTAAGTAACTGATGATGGGCACAGAAGTGGGGTGTTCCCATGGGAGAAGCTTATTTCCTACATAACATGGAGTCTCAGAGCAAAATGGAGTCTGTTTAGTCATTTCCCTTAGAGTCTGGCCTGTAACATTCTCATGGAGTCAGATCTGTCAGCCCATCACAGTGACACATGCCGCCTTTCTTATCGTAGTGACATGAACATGTTCTAGGTGCATAGTGCAGTGTTGCTAACTGCAGGCAGAACTTATTCGGCTTCCCCAGCCAGGCCCTGGGGCTGCCCACTGTGCTGTTGGCTTGTGTAAGCACATGATCGTAGCTCCTAGACTGCCTTATGTGTGTGGCGGTGGGCAGCACTGGTCCCTCAGGGACTGGCGTATTTCACTTTGCAGGTGTCCTCGAGGTGCAGGACTTCCTTCCTTTCTAAGGTCGAGTCACATTCCAGTGTACACATGTTTAGACCTCACCTTCTTTACCCATCCCTCTGCTGACAAGACAGCTTGTTCCCCTCTCTTGTCCATAGTGAGTGATCCTGCAGAGAGCTTGGGGGTACAGAGTTCTTCTGGGAGCCCTGAATTCAGTTCTCTCAGATGAATCCAGAGCTGAGCCTGCTGTATCACATGGTAGTTCTATTTAAATTTTCTTACTAAATGGCAATGGTCATGTCATAAGGAATCTGTATAGACTGGCTTTCCCCACTAGATTTTAAGATGATGGAGGCTTGTTTTAGTCAGCATTTTTGCTGCTATGACTAAAAGACCTCACAAGAACAAATTTAGAGGAGGAAAAGTTAATTTTCAGAGGTCTCAGTCCATGGACAGTCAGCTCCATTCCTCAGAGCTAGAGGTGAGGCAGAACAACATGGCGGAAGAGTATGGCAGAGGGATGATGATCAGAAAGCAGAGAGAGAGAGAGCTCCACTTATCAGATACAAAATATACACCCCAAAAGCACGTCTCCCATGACCCACCTCCTCAGCCACACCCTACCTGCCTTCAGTCACCACCCTGTAAATCCCATCAGGGGATTGATTCACATATTGGGTGAAGGCTCTCATAACCCAATCATTTCTCCTCCAAACCTTCTTGCATTGTCTCACACAAACTTTTGGGGGACACCCCATCCAAACCATAACAAGGCTGAATTCAGTTTCTCTCATTGTGATATGGTGGTGTACTTCTTTGGGTATTCAATTACTTGCTTGAATGCTAATCAGCCCTCATAAAGCACTGTTCTTATGCCCATTTCCTGCTCTAACTGGGAAGTCTGAGGTGGTTCTCGGGTCACCCTGAGCTTGGAGTGTGGGTGTGGAGCTGCTCCCAGGGTCAAGCCCCACAGAGGGGTTTGGAGGTGTCGACCTCTGCAGCAGCATCACTCTCAGACTCAAGTCTGTTCTCCAGACAAGGTTCATGTTCTGCCCATGAAGACTCAGACAGATGTGTTCTGCTTGCCTTTAGCTGTCCCTCGCACCAGTGACACCCAGTGCAGCTCTGTCCCCGAGCCCAGATACGGGAGGAGAATTGGCTCCGAGTTCTCCGCAGGCTCCATCGTTCGATTTGAGTGTAACCCAGGGTACCTGCTTCAGGGTTCCACGGCTATCCGCTGCCAGTCCGTGCCCAACGCACTCGCTCAGTGGAATGACACAGTGCCCAGCTGTGTTGGTGAGTGGCCTCTGCAGGTGGGGTGACAGGCTCAGGCTGTGGCTCACAGTGGCCAGTGCAGAGCTGCTCTCCAGGGTTGCTCTTTGGTCCACCCAGAGTGGCCGTCTCCTGAGCTGCATGATGAGCAGGTTGTGCTTTGAGAAGTGACTGAGCAGCAGCCAACCTGAAGAACGGCTGTCCTGAGACTCTAGAGCAGTAGAGCAGAGATGCTTCCCCTCTCCACGTCTGAAAGCAGGCCTCGATTCTGAAGTCAGGGCTCTGGGACATAATTTCGCTCTGGGGTAGAGCGTGATGAAGCAGATTGACTGTAGCACTTGGGTAATGCTCTTTTAATACGTCTGTGCTGACGGATGTCTGAAAAGCAAGAGGTCAATGCAGCCTGAGTGGCAATGGCATTGTTATTAGAGTGTATTTGCTTCATTTTATGTAGAAAACTCTGGTGTAATCATGATTAGAACTTGAATTCATTTGCATTTTAAGCATCTCTTCTTCGCCTTCTACTTGCTCATAAATCCCTAGTATCATCTGGAGTTGCAGGGCTGTGTAGGAAGAGAGCGCTCTGCAGTGGGCTTCAAATTAAGCAGATGAATTATCCTAAATAGAAGTCACTTTGGAGATGCCATTGGTAGGTGCAGTCCCTTCTTAGGAAACCTGAAGAGATGAGTGTAGAGGCTCAAAGGCTGGAAGTTAGTAGCACAATAGGTAATCATCATTGGCATGGCTAATTTCAGAGAGACTAAACTCTACCTTGGCTAAAAATGCCATTTAGAGCCCTATGGTACAGGTGAAGTTCCTCTTACCATCTGACCACACAGGAAGAGAAAACTGATGCCAGATTAACATCCTTGCTGCATTTTACACTTATTCCATGTGGCTCCTAGTTCCATGCAGTGGCAATTTCACTCAACGGAGAGGGACGATTCTTTCCCCCGGGTACCCTGAGCCGTATGGCAACAACCTGAACTGTGTATGGAGGATCACCGTCACGGAGGGCTCTGGAATCCAGGTGTGTCCCTCCAGCCCAGAGCCTCTGGGGCTTAGCCAGCTATCCTGGGCTTTCCTTCTTTCCTTTGCTCCTGTCTTTGCCCACTCCTCCTTCCCTCCCTCCCTCCTTCCATCCACCCTTCCTACCCTCCCTCCCTCCTCCCACCCTTCTTTCCCTCCTTCCTTCCTTCTTTCCTCTCTTCCTCCTTTAGATTGGTCATCTTGAATAGCATAGAACATATAATCTATTTCTCTTTTCTTAACATTTCTACAAAATATTTTCTATTTGGAATACAAACAGTTTTAGAATAAAAATTGTCAACTGTTATTTGTAGAGATCTTTGTGTCCTTTCATGGATTATTTTCTTTGTTTTTGATATATGCTTATCACCATCTGATTAATCATACTCAACCATAAATGAATATTAACTGCACATCATGATGGTTTGCAGATTCAGGTGATCAGCTTCGCCACGGAGCAGAACTGGGACTCCCTTGAGATTCACGACGGTGGGGACGTGACTGGCCCACGGCTGGGCAGCTTCTCAGGTAGGGCCAGCTCCCGGTCTCTGCTGCTGGGTTGGGATGGGAACCAAAGCAACCTGCAGTGATCACTGCTGGGGGTTCCCTGCCGGGCTCCTGTGCATCCAGTGTGCGCAGGGACCTCGTGATCCAGGGAGGGGCCCTGAGCCGCTCAGCTCTGCAGAGGTGTCCCGAGGCTGACGGTGGACAGCGGAAGCCAGTGGCAGCCCTACGAGCGGGCGGGGAGGGGTGAGGGATGAGGGATGGGTTCTTGACCTGGGAGTGGCTCTGCGCCGGGGCCCCCTGCGCCCTGTCCGTTGTGCCTTGTTCCAGGAGCACGGTCCTTCTCGCCTCAGGGCCCCAGGTGCTGCCAGCCCTGGGGCCAGACCCGGTGCCTCCAGCTGCAGCCGGCCCTCTCACCTTCCCGGGCACTCCATGGGCACAGACGCCCGTGCACCAGGTGGCTGCCGTGGTCCCTGAGTGCCTCGCAGAGCTGGGTCAGTTTGCCTCTGCCCTAGCAGCTCATTGTGCTCCTCCCTACATGGACTTCCCCACCGGAGTAGGGGTGACCAAGGCCCCGTGCTCCTGGCCGCAGCCTGGTCACGATGGCCGGCCCTTCCAAAGCGCTGGCGTGCTGGCTCCTGTTCACACCCAACCCGTGTGACCTTGGAAGTAGCAGGCGGAACAAGGTTTCTGTGCTTTCCTCCTCTTACAAAGAGGGATAACAGATTAAGACGTAGAACTGTCCGAGATGACAAGCGATGATTCCCTGAGTCACACCCCAGTCTGCTCCTGCGAAAATGACCTGAGGCGTGTCACCCGTAGCCATCATGGCCCCGGCCAGCCCCAGGAAGGAAGGTACAGGGTTTGTGGGGCGCATGCCTCCCTGCGCGGCCCCTGCATGGAAGGCAGGGCCTGGAGAGGGCGGGCCCTTCACAGGGTCTGCCCGAGTTTAGCCCTGTCACTTAAAGTGTGTGGGGACCAGGTCTCTGGCTAGGGGCAGATAAATGCACAGAGGTGTCGTGCAGTGCGGTGCCTGAGCGCCTGCGGACCCCTGAGCGGTGCTGGCTGTGCTGTGCTGTCCGCACCTGCGGGAGCTGCCACCACAAATGACGGGTTGAGGTCCAAGGCAGGTAGGCCGTCTGACATTCATCAGAGCAGTATCGCTTCAGCCTTCAGGCAGGAGCCCAGGTCTGCTCTCATTCCGTTCGCGTACATAAGCAGCACCATGGTAGGCTTCTGGTGCTGCAGGAGGGTAAGTGAAATTCTTCCAGGATTTAGAGAAACACAAAGCATCATAACAGATGAGTGAAATGGCTGGGCAAATGGGCTGGGCACTGCCTGCAAGGAGGACCTGCGGCTGTGAGCTGGTAGCCAGCACACGCAGCTCGCCTTTTTGCTCAGTTCTCCAAGCATGTGTTTTGGCACATTTTTATCTGCAGATCAAGTCTCCCCGTGTGGCAGATCTCTGTGTGTTAACCCGTGTGTAACAGCCGCCTGTTCAGCCTTCTCTTGAATGACAGCCATCGACTCAGCTTTGAGAATGCGATGCTGTCTCCTCGTTTGCACTTGGAGTCAGCCGGGTTTTCAGACGGAAGTGTCTCCTGTTGAACTCAGTTTCCACCTGATATTCTCAGGCAGGAACGTGTCACTGAACACACCATAAATGCATGTGAGGCCAGCAAAGGGCCAGAGCCGGCAATAATGAGGCAGCCGTGGGACTGACCAAAGTGGCAGGAAAGCAGCTTAGAGTAATGGAAGACATGAACACATTTCCTAGGGACATATGCCAAAGAGTCACACTGAAAAACAGTGACTCTTCTCATTCCTGTTTTGGAAGTTAGCAAGTAGAAATTTTCTTAAAAAATTTCTAGACAAACATTTCTGCAATTCAGTTCTGACACCCTTTCCTGGAGGTAGGGCTAGTTTGCATGGACTGCACAGGTGGAAGGCAGCACTCTCCGCAGGCACCAGCTGCAAGCTCCAGAGCCCCCAGGCCACCTGCACGGCCCCCATCAGGGGCATCCACTCAATACCTCTCTGAAGTGACTCACTGTACTTAGCAAGCTGTGCTTCTACTTAGGACTGCAGTTCTATTAAAAAGGGCACAAATCAGGACCAACCAAGTAGACCCAGAGAGTGACAGCAGGCGGGCCCAAACCCAAAGCTTTCATGTCCGTAGATATGCCCCCTTCCAGGACATGGTGTATGTCACCACCCAAGGTCACTGAGCTTTGGCGAGGGTTTTCCTTGATCTGGTGGATGAAGTTCTGCCCCAAGGCTGAACTGATCTGCAGCCCTCTGCCTCCCAGGGATCCCGAGGCTGGGTTGACACTGTGGCTCAGGCCCAGCAGCCGACCCTTCTGGTGGCAGCCCCAGTGGGGGCGGCTGTGCTATGACCATAACTGCACTAACTACCACTCATGACGGGGACGGGCTTCCCACTGCAGGTATCAAGGGGCGAGCTCGTCTCCTGGACAGCTGGACCAAGCCAGCAAGCCTTTCCTGCACAGTGACCGCTGCTGGCAGCTGGAGCAGGCTCCTGCCGCTGCTCTGGTTTCTAAGCGTCTCTGATGTGAGAGACATAAGGAACGAGGACCTTTGCTCTCACTGAACATTGAGACCATGCGGCTGGACGTAGCTGTTGGCCTCATAGCCTTGTTTTCTTGATACCAGATTTCAACACAGTCTTGCCTGATGCATGCTGGACAATGGCTCTGCGATGGGGTGGCTAAGCCGGAGGCAGCTCCGAGCTGGTCCCTGATGGGCAATTTAGATGCTTTTCCAAAGCGGAAATGCAGGTTCTTACGGTGCAGAGACTCAAAGTTTGAAATCCAGAATTCTTCCCAAAATAATCTTAGAATTTGTTTGTTGCTTTGAACTTAATTAGTAGAAAAGACAAAGATGTAAGCATTTCAGAAAACTAATAGTGGCTTAAATAGAAATATAAGTGAACCAAGAAGATTTCATTAACTAGTCAGTGAAGATGTAAATCTAATTAAAAGAATGTAACTGGGCCCTAACAACATATAATAATTTTGCTTTATATAGTAATTTTTCTATCCAATTAAGACAAGAGAGCTGATGAAATATCTCCATGTGTTTGGATTTCAAATTCCTTTCACCAAACCAGGCGGGTGGGTGCCCTGTGTCATGGACGGCGTTTTCTGAAGTTGAACGGACCTCCGTATTTCATAGTTTAACTTTCACGCATCCGTGTGATTCTAAGAGCCCGGAGTTGTCTGATGTTCTCTGGGGCATTTCCAGCTCCCACACAGTGCTGCCCTACTGACGGAACCCAGCCCTCCACCCTCATCCTCAGCTGGGCTGGGTGGTTGGCTGGTGCTTGTCACCTGAGTGTCCTGGGAGAAGCACGGGAGCAGGGGCAGGTTCACCACTTGGGGTCATTTAGGATTTCAGCTCTTGTGATACCAAGTGTCTCTGTGCTTGACGGGAAGAAAATCACCAAGAAAACTCCTGACGTGCTCTCTGTGTGGAGCGGTTCGTGGTCTGGATGGGGAAGTGGCCGTAGAGACCGGTGTTCCTCCTCCCGCTCCCACAGGGCTCTGCGTGGACACCAGTGGACACTCTCCTGCATTCACTCTTCCCCAGAGGATGAGAGACTGACTGCTGGGGGCCTGGACTGCAGGCCGCGTGGTCACTGAAGTGCAGGCCCTCACGCCTCACACCCCACCTTCTCTCTCGCCTTTCCCTCTGCAAGTAGATGGGGCTGGGTCTGTTTGTCTATTTTCCTCCCGTTTGGCCTGCGATGTCTAAGGGACCTTTTATTTTCACCCCTGCAGCCTCCCGGGTGAGTTTCATGATGTCTACTCCACAGCTCGCTCCCAATCTCTGACCTGCCTTCTGCATGCAGACCCCGGGGTCTCAGTTCGAGGCTCAGTGGGTGAAGAAGTGCCAGGCAGACAGCAGCCTCAGGCGCAGGACGTTACCCCACATGACTCGTCAGAAGCCAGCCTCTTGCTTTTGAGGGTTGTGTGGTGTTTGTCCGGATTTTAAAAAGAGAACTTGGTCTCACTTCTGGCCCTGGGTCCTCTCCGACTCACTCTTGGTCAGACACACAGGCAGTGAAGAATGATTGTCTGTAGACTCCACAGGAATTGGTTGGTCCCAGCGGATTTTGTCAAGGGCGGGATGAAGTTTAAGATTCCATATTGCCTTCTTTCCTTTTCCTGTGTTCTTTTTGAATTGTTTGTCTTGGTTAGGGACCAAGCGAGGGGATGTGGTCCCAGGTGGCATCTGGTAGGGCTGGGGAGTGACGTTCCTGTGAGAGGGGAAGGTCAGCAGCTGAGCACATAAAACACACGCAGGGGATGAGGCATCCCAGGCCTCTCAGTGCCCAAGAGGAGCGTCAGAAAGCCGCGGTCCGGGAAGGCTGGGGAGAGCTGCTGCTGCGCGGGCTGATCGGAGACGGTGGCATGTGCCATGGAGGTATAGACTGCCCCGCTCCCGAGTGGAAACCCATATGTGGGGCGCCCTGTGTCCGGCCTGTCTTCTGAGGCGTGCAGCAGGGACACCCCTCCGCAGCACTCTCCCCGTGCCCACGCGCACCTGCTCAGCAGACTCTGACCTGTGCTGCCCCAGGGGACCAGAATCCCTGGAGAACCGTGACTCCAAGGCTGCAGTAGGAGGAAGATCACTAAGAGCTATTTTGCATAAAATAGAAGTTCCCGACCCCTTGCTGAGGTAAGTCGGGTCCCCGCTGAGGGCGCCAGCTCGTAGACGCAGGTGTCAGGGTCGAAGGCCATCGTATGGCAACGATGACGACAATGATAAAGCCTTGGAGCATCGTGGGTGCTGAGGGTGGAGAGGCCCAGGACTGCGCAGTCTCAGGACCCCATCCCAGGATCACCACGGAAGGGGACAGCGGTGACCACAGCCACGCAGCACCGCCGTCCTGAGTGAAGAGCACCAAGGGTCCTGGACGCGGGGCCATGGCCTGCGTTGCTCCCTGACGGCCCGGCTTCCAAACAGACCAGGAACACGGCTCGGCTCCTTGCCACCTGGCCGTGAGCTGCCCCTGCGGCCAACACAGGCAACCATCGGAGGGTCCAGGTCAGAAGACAGCAGGGCCTCCAGACCAAAGCCTCACCAGCGTGAGGTGTCAGCGCAGGAGCCGTCGCAGCCTCCTTGCTGGCAGGCGGTTGGGACTTAGCAAGGGCTGGAGCTCAGGTGGCAGCGTGGTGTCCTGCTGGTCTGGACCCTGTTTTAAGAAGGTGGGCTGGATTTTACAAGACAGGAGTCCCATGTGCACAGCTTGTTCACGAGTGGCTTGGGATAGAGCGATCCCACACACGCACATACCTATATGTGTATTATAGGTAGTTATCTGAAAGAGAGGCTCGTAAGTACCATTATCTAACAAAGTGGAGGCACCAGCATGTCCCGTATCGCACCTGCAAGTTTTCTTTAAGCTAGAAATTATTTCAAAACTCTTAGAATGAGATTTTTTAAAAAAATATATGAAAAAAGGACCAATCATTCAAAAAGTTTGAATGTGTTGGCATGCAATCAATATTTAAACATGTTTGTTTCTGCAATGCTTTAAAAAAGCACTGATAAAGGAGATATTGAACTCATCTTAGTTGTTGAATAAAACAAACAAGAATGAGCAGGCATCAGAGGTTCATCTTCCAGGAAATGCGACCGACATCTCTAATAAATTCAATGTTTTGATTTTTCATTTCTGCTTGGACAGGCATATGCATGTAGGACTTTTTGTAAGCCATTTAAAATCATTTTGGAAGTAGGCAGTTTATAAATTATAAATGAATAAAATAGAGTAAAATGCATACAAATCTGTAGCTGCCAATCAATATTAAAGGAAAGTAAACATCGGTGTGCTGAGAGTGGAATCTTCAGGGACCATAATAAAATTCCTTGGTTTTCCTTGTTACGTATGGTTCTATCTAGGTCACAGTAAAGCAATGTGATCGAAAATATGCTGCCTATGGAAGAATTTCTTAAGAGATGTTGAGTTGCATTTAGTGTGAGAATGACTCCTAGTGAGGGTCCACTCAGGAGGGACTGGGAGCCCACAGGAGGCACGTTTGGATCCTCTGTCCAGCTGCAGTGGCCTCCAGGCCCCCAGATGAGCGTCCTAGCTGGGCATCAAGATCCAGCATCGCTGGTAGGACAGAGAGTGAGTATATTTCACAGGAGTACAAGGAGGGCTGTTTGTGAATTTATTTACTGCCATTATTAGTGAGGACATGATAATCCACAAAGCACTTTCATCTGTGCTACTCATGTATTACCCACATGTAATACAGACATTATTTTTACTGTATTAGGACATATTAATATTTTGTAGTTGACTTAAGGTGACAGAGATCATTTGTGTCAGAACTAGGACAGAAATGATCCTGTGATTTTACCAAATGGCAACATGGAAGATCGAGGAAACAGAAACACGGAGCACTGCGTGCTGAATGCCCGTGGGTGCCGCCACGGTGCTGGTGACCAGAGCTACTGATAAAGTCCGAGTCGAGGAAGCCCGGCGCTCATCTCCTAAAGGGGACACAGGGAAGAAACTGAACCACACATGAACCGCTGCGTGAGAAGGGGATTCCAGGTGTGGATCAGGGAGAAGATCACGACCGCGCGCAGTTGGCTTCTCTAAAGAAGGCGAGGGCAGAGCCCCGGCCCTAGCCACTGGGAGGAGACCAGAGCTGGGACGCAGAGGATGAAAGTGTCTCTCTAAAGGCTTCAAGTTGAAGAGCACAGAGGACTGGAAACCGTCGCCGAGTCCCCAGACTCCAGGCATGGCCAGCAAACATGGCGCGTGTGCCCTGATGGAAGCCTAGCGGGTCCAGTTGGCAGGCCTGCAGTATCGTGTTTCTCTTTCCACCCATGTCATCCAAAACATCAAAGCAAGGCGCGAGAGGACAGCACGCCTTCCAGGAGGAACGGAGCAGGCCGAAGAGGCGCTCTGCGAGCAGTTCTGTGAGGACGCGGCTTGAGCTGGCTCACGAGAGGGGCCTTCACGTCCTCCACAGCCGCCCTGAGCCGCTGGGCGCCTCAGTGTCCTTCACAGCCGCCCTGCCCTGGAGGAGGGGCGGGGCGGGAGACGCTGCGCCACGGAGAGACGCGCGCTCATTTTGGATGGAGCTCCAACACTCCTGCGTCTGTGCTTCATTACGTTAGGTAGTTTCAAACGTCCGCCCTTTTTATTATGCTTGTGCTGATCAGCAGGACAGGCTGCCACTCAGACCACAGTTGTTCCTTTTAAAAATTATCCTTCCTTCTATCTATCTACCTACCATCTATCTATCATCTACCTTTCTACCTATCATTTGTCTATCATCTATCTTTCAACCTATCATCTATCATCTTCCTACCTACCTATTATCTATCATCTATCATCTTTCTTTCTCTTTCTATCATCTATCATCTATCTTTTTTCTATCTACCTACCTACCATCTATCTATCCTTCTATCTTTCTATCTACCTATCATCTATCTATCATCTATCTTTCTACCTATCATCTATCTTTCTATCTACCTATCATCTATCATCTATCTATCATCTATCTTTCTAGCTACCTGTCATCTATCATCTATCTATCATCTATCTTTCTAGCTACCTATCTACCTATCATCTATCATCTATCATCTATCTATCTTTCTATCATCTATCATCTATCTTTTTTCTATCTACCTACCTACCATCTATCTATCCTTCTATCTATCATCTCTCTGCCTACTTCCCTGTCTTTATTCTGTCTATAATCTGTCTCCATCTCTCCATCTGTCTATCTGCTCTCCATCCCCCTTCCCTCTCTCAATCATCCATCTATCATCTATCATTTGTGTCTATCAAGTCTAGTACAACACAGAGGTTAAATTAGTGAGTACCCTCTGTTTCTCATTCAGCATGTAGCTACAGTGTTAGGCACTGATGATTTAGGCTTGAAAAGCCCCATTACCTGGAACCAACTCCCCTTCGCAGCCCTGGAATTGAGGCACAGACCCCACGTGGGTCTCAGGCAGGAGCACTAATTTCCCCGAGGTTCTCGGTGTGCATTCACCTCCTCCTGCAGGCTTTCTAGTTGGAGAACAACTGTCTACTCAATGACTTAGCAGTGGCTTGGCTTAAAAAGGGCTGGAGACTCATGCATGGGAAAATGAGAAAAGGCCCAGTGGCCTGGGGCAGGGGGAAAGAGCCCACTCCAGGCTTATGAATATGGGAAAACTTGAAACAAGAAGAGGGAATTACGAAATAGGAAGTAGTGAGAAGAAGCTCAAGATGCAGGCAGTGGTCAGCTCATGCACAGTCCTTAGGTCAAATCAGGGAGTCTGAGGGCAGGTCTCACATGATCAGGAATCTGAGCATTTCAGCATGACTTTGCCATGCACATGGTTTTTGTTAAAGAGCTTTCTGGTTGCTAAATCAAGACTGTGCTGACTGCATAAGAGGGGACCAGAGCACGAGTTAGGGATGGTCATGCTGATGTGGCTAAGCCCGCCGCTGGCCTGCACTGGGTGATGGGGCAAAAGTGGCCAGAGGAGGAGAGGAGCCTGTTGAGGACAGGATTTAGGAAGCAAGCCGGTTGGCACCCGATGGAGGCGGTGGGGGTCATGGGGAAGAGGGGGCATCGGTGTGGTGGTGTTGGTAGCACTGTTCACAGGTGCAGCAGGGGCCAGGAGCAGCTCAGGTAGAGCCTCAGCACAACCAAGAAAGAGAGCTGGTCTTTCCTGGAGTGGCTGCTTTAATGAAAGCTATTGGGGGTGGGGGGGACTGGTACATTCCGTGGAGAACAAAGGATGAGCATTTTGTATATTTTGTATTCTCAATACCGTTCACCCATTTTGAAGAGTTACCGCCTTCCTTACTATTGTTAGAGTATCTTTTCTTTCTTTGCACCGAGCACTATCTTGGGCATAGGTCACAGTGACAATCTGCCTGCATTGTGGTGAGTCTCACCCAAAGCACATGCCTTGAGGCCCAGCTTGCATACGCTCTTACTTACAGATGATTTGGGTACTGGAAAGACTACAGCATACACATTTTCTGAGTTATTAACCTTGCTTATCACCCCCATACGGACACCCCTGCGGAATGCTGCAGACTTGTCAGTGATGGGCACACTTGACAGCCTTCCTGCATCACGGTGTCCCCTCGCCCTTGTCCTCCGCCTCTGTGTTCCTCCTAGTGTTCCTGCAACGCAGGGCGGGGCCTGGGAGTGAAGGGAGCATTCCTTTCACACACGTTAGCTGAAATCCTTTGCAGATCTTGGTGGGAAGAGGGTTCAGAGTGAGCCACACAGGGACAGAGCTCAGGGCCCCCAGCACACATTCAGACCAACCAGGAGCAAAGGAGACCAGCTTGAGGTGTTTAAGTCTGAATGAGCATGTGTGCGTCCTGTGCTGGGGGTGTCAGCGCTCTCCTGCCTCCTCTCTCCCCAGGTACCACCGTGCCTGCGCTGCTGAACAGCACGTCCAACCAACTCTACCTGCGCTTCCAGTCTGACATCAGCGTGGCCGCCGCCGGTTTTCACCTGGAATACAAAAGTAAGGCCATGACTTCTGTGTCTTTCATTGCTGCGTTGACTCACTTTCTGGAAGGAACCTCTGCTCATCCACAGTGACATTTTGTTGTTCAAAAACTATGTATGAAAATTTATGAAAATGAGTCTTACAAAACTGAGGTTGTATGAGACCTTCCTTCTGGAAGGCAAATTAATGGAGAAATGTAGAAGTTAGTATCTGGGATAAGTATGAAAAACAACTGCTATAATTTCTGGTTGTTTGTGTTAAAAAATGCAAACACTGTAATATGACTGGTTTTCTATGAGTGATAACAAGTATTCATATCAACATCCAAAGACAGAAAATTCTAATTTCCAACTAGATTATGCCATAAGCCTCTTTCATTTATAGTCTCAAAGACGGTTAAAATAAGAACTCACAGAGAGCGGTGGCTTCAGGGCCTGTGTCTACATGTTATTCATTTTAATTAGAAGAATGGCGGAGCGACACTAGCCTCTGGGAAATGGATGTAAGGAGATTTAATCGTCTGGTGAGCAGGACGACAAAGGTCGAATGCTCACCTCTTCCTTGGTCTGATCTTGCAGGTGGACTCTGCAGAAGTGAATCGAGGATCTGCAGTGAGAGGTTTATTTTAGAACATGTTTTCAAGCATTAGAAATGCTGGTGTTGGTATTCATCTCCTTTAATAAGCAATTGCAAATAAGCAAATACACAGACAAGCTTTAATAAGTGATTTTTGAATTGAGACAAACGTTTTCCAGGATGTAAGTGCATGCATGCTTTGAAGGGCTGCATTTCCAGCTGGTGATAAATATTCTGAACCAGCCACAAACCACAGGCCTGTTTCACATTCTGGTTAAATTTCCCTACTTATTACAGGCATTTGCATGCAAGTTTATTCTAATTTATATGAATAGGAATACTTTAGTGACAGTATAAAAGGATACTGCAGATGTTATTTATGTAGAATATGCCTGGAAAAATCTACTCTGATGCATTTTGCCAATGTCTGTAAATAGGAAAACGAAAACCTTATTTATGATAGTGTTAATAAATTCATTAATATTTGAGCAGTATTATAATTGGTAAATGACCTTCTCCATCCCAAAGTTATATTGTAGTTTCCAGCTTTTCATTCACTCTTCATGGGACGATGTGCTACTAAAATAATTAGTCTGTAATTATTGTAACAATTATCTGGTACTCACATGGGCTTCTGCTCTATCAATAGAATTATCTACATTCCTCTTTATTCCTAGTCAATATAGTTCACTGAGAAACTCGCCTATTTCTCATTGAAATGAGCTGCATTCAAGAATCCAAAGCCTTGCTTGAGACTCCAGAACCTTAATTACTTAAAGCACTTTTTATTTGGCCAAACAAAAGGACACGTATTCCTTAGTTGTGAATTTCTCTTTCAAGTGTTATATTTTGACACTAAAACACACCCTGCTGAGAGCGCATTTCTCTTGGATATTTAGAAAAGTCTGTAACTCTTCATGCCAGTTTGAAATATGGATGTTTTGATGTGCTTGTAGAATCAACCTTGCTAACATCAGCATCAAATCACATTGAGACTGTTGACACTGTCACCAAGAGTATCTGTTGTTTTAAATTCATCAATATATTTGAACATCCACCTTAAAATATGTACTGTCAATCTACAAATCTCTAAATTCACGTTTTTCACTAAAATACACAAAATAAAATAAAAACAACCATCAAGTGTAGACAGACTTGATGCCTGAGCTTGCCTGAAACCTCTCAGCTCTGCTCATCCTTCCGTACCTCTGCACTTTTGGGTGAATTAACAGAACTCACGGGCATCCTTCACCTGCCGAGACCATTGCCCTGCCAAGGTCTGAGCACAAGCGTAGGCGCAACCGCCATCTACCAGGAACGCTGCTTACTGAGCACCTCAGTGGGAGTCCCAGCCTCCCTGCACAGGGCAGGCCGTCATGGCCTGTCTACCAGTGGGGGCACATCACATCAGCAGCAGGTGGAAACACGTGGGGGACAGAGTGCTTGGGAGTCCACAGTGCTCAAGTCCAGCTCTGGAACTGGAGGTGTGAATGATGGCCACTCCACACCTGCTCCATCAGGGCAGCAGCATGGGCTCACCTGGAGCAGCAGGCAGGGCTGCAAAGTAGTGCTGGTGGGAATTGCTGAGACAAAATCTCCTTTCCCTGGAAGGGATGGGCTGTAACACAACAGTGATGACAAAGATTCCAAGGAAGTTTGTTCCAGATTCTCTGTGAGCTCATGTGGTCCAGAGGAGAGCTGAAGCCCTCAGGACCTCTGAATACTTGACAAGTCCTTTAGTTACCAGCTATCTGTCCTTCTTTTATATTAAATGACTCTATTGGACATTTGAGAGTGAACACAAGGACCACACTTACTCTGGGCTCTTTCTTGAAGAAAATCAACCAAATCAAAGGATAGCAAATATCTAGACATTCTAGAGTGCAGATATGTGGACAAAGGTAACATTAGTTTATTCTGGAAATTCCAAAACCTGACCTCAGGTGCCCATCAAGGAACTTGTTCCTAAGGAGCCAGATGACAGTGACTATCTTGGGCTTGGTCTTGATTTCAGTGGGGTCTGGGGAAGAGAACCCAAAAGATTCAATGCTTAGCCTGACACTGGAGTGCTTCCTTGTACCCATCAATTTTTCTGTTTGTCTTCTTTTGTTCTCTGTCAACTTTTGGTTTAATTATTTTATCTTTTCCTGTCAGCATCAGTCTGTAGAATCTGCAGATCAAGATGGGATTGTCTCAACCTTTCTGCCCTCCCTCCCAAGGCTGTCAAATTCCACCTGAGACTGGTCTTGGGTAGAAATTCCCTGCCAATCCCAAGGGCTAGAGGACCTCTGTTTTGGAACAGGCACAAGGTCATAAGCATATGCCATCCTCCCTGGCTCATCTCTAGATATGGAAATACTTTCCTCTCCCTTCTCTGAGCTGCCTGCGTGCCTGGCCCATGCACTGAGGTGATGGGTTTTGCTTCTCCTTCACAGCAACTAGCAGCTGTGTTTCTAAGGGTGAAGGTTCAGGAAGTGCCTGGTGTTCACAGAGCCCTGCTCTGGGGACCAGGGAGCTCTGCTTTAACCACTCAGAGTTGGTTCTGTGGAAGGAAGAGCAGACCCCTTCTGTGGGCCTGCCGTGGGCTCAGGTTGAGCCAGTTTCTGTCCTCTTGTGTGCCCTGTCCCAGAGACAGCCTGTGTCCCTCCCTCCTGAAGGGGCTGTTCTTTAGAATTGGGGTCACTTGGTTACCTGCAAACTCAGTGCCCTGATGGATTTGCAAGAGTTGTGATCTTATGGTTTAGCCTTTTCTCCTTATTAGGGTAGGAGTGATGTTTCATTTTGCAGATTTCTATATCCCAAATGGATGAGATTTTCAAATTGCTGTAGTTCAAGGTTTTTTTTTTTTTTTTTAAACTTAGAGGTTTTAAAATTGCTCTAGTGGATTTTAATGTTACTCTTGGGGTTTTAGAGATTTTAAATTGCTCTAGTTTAAGGATAGTTATATGAATGCTAAAAATATTTTTTAGGTTAACTATTGAGAAATGTTTCTTGAGTCCCTGTTTTTAAATGAAATTATCCATCTGCCTATCATCTAACTCACACCTAACTTTTAAGTAGTACTGTTTCATCTTAATTGTTAAAAAATTCATAAGTATACTACAGAGTTAAATTTGAAGTACATGTACAATGCAGATGAGCTCTAAGTGGGATGACGCACGTGATGGAGAACTGCTGGCCGCGTCAAGATGGCTCGCGGTAAACGCCATCGTTCTGATGTGCTGGTGGCAGTCAGGTCTGCGAGCCCTGTTGCCCATACTCAGCCTTTTTTGAGAAGTGCACTCTGTTGCAGGTTGAGCTCCTGGCGGCTCTGTCCTGTGAGTAAGGGGATACCTGCAGGGCCCCATCCATACCCCTCTACCTGAAGCTTGTTTCGTAAGCCCACCCACGTGCCTGGCCTCTGCAGCAGCCCCTCACGGTTCTAGCCATAGAGTGCCAACGGGTGAGCCCAACAGACTCGAAGGTCATTCTGCACATGGAAGCATTTCTTCTCACTGCCTCTTTCAACAGGTGCTTTTCTTGTCAGAATTCACTCCTGGGAAAACCAATGGAGTAAAAAATATTTCTAGAGTCCATAAGACGTGACACTTGCCTGGAAAGCCAGTAAAGAGATAAGGTCCTGTGCAGGGTGCATGTCAGCTAAACTGCAACACAACACAGCCAGGCTGTGCCTGGGCTGGGACAGCAGATGCCACAGAGGAACACGGCCTGACCGTGCACATGCAGCAGCCAGGTGGGACGGGACACGCCAGGTGCACAAAGGACCGTGAAGTCAGCAACACCCTCACCAGTGAAAGAGAGAAAACCAGAGGAAAAGTCAGGGTAGTAACTCCTCCATGATTTAAATTGAATGACATAAAAGATTGAATTGAGATTTTTTTTTACATTCTTGCCATACTTGCAAGTTCAGTGCATTAATTTTCATTAGTTAAATTAATATTGATCATTATAAGTATAAAATATTTTACTTCTCTTATACAGACATATATTTTTACAGTTATTAAGTTGAAAAGCCTGAGATTATATTACTATTTCAAGTATAAGTTCAAGACTTACACAAGATTAAGTCCTTCTTACATGCATTACATCAAACTTACACATGATTAAGTCCTTCTTACACGCATTATGTCAAATTTACACATGATTAAGTCCTTCTTACGTGCATACGTCAAACTTACACATGATTAAGTCCTTCTTACATGCATACGTCATTGGCAGCTAGGTGTGCAGTGAAATCGTATCGTGGATCAACAAGACCTTGACCCAAAGAGACACAGTTAAATGCATAAAAATAAGACCACCTGGATTTGTAAAAATGACAACCTGTCTTCTCCTATAATACTTAGTGCATCTTAAAAACTATGTGCATGATGAGGAAATGATTTTAAAACAATCAAAGGCCATGAAACTGAAGAAAAAGATATGAATGTATTAGCCACCCAGATTAAAAATATCGCTATCATTAGGCCTTAAATTTACCTTTGAATTTTATGGCAAAGAAGGCAAAAAATCAAATAGGACTCATTTAAATAAATCTGTTTGCTTAAAAAAATATAGTAATTAGTTTAGAGAATAGTTAGTTTAGGTACCCTTTCTTGTTCTGTATCCTCAAAGGTACTATCATAATTTTCAAAAATGATTTTCTAGAATATGCAGAAGTACTTGGCAATCATGCGTACGTTTCTGAGGCACTGCTGGGAACAGCACACCGCGTTCATTGCCCCAGGTGGCTAAGGTGGTGGCTGAGCTGTCAACAGAATACCATCAGCATGAAGTCCTGCTTGCTGCGGTGTGCTTTTAAAAATCCCTTCGTGATGTTTGTTTTTGGTGATTCGGTGTAGTTCAATTTCTTTGTGAATTCATCCAAAAATAAGCACTCAGAAGGAAGTATCTAAATGAGGATTAAAATCCTGAAAAATTCCTTAGATTTTTTGAAACAAAAAATACCCAATGTTTTTAGCAGGATGTTATCATAATTAAGCATTCACAACTTGGACTAGTCCTCAATGGTTATAATCATCTTTATAAATATATGCAAATTATTGGTGTGTGCTTCAGTGACACTTTACTACTGCATTCATTAATTGCACTAAAAAGGTTCTCAGTTTGGATGGTGGACACAAGTACCCCCACCTGGCGCTCACTGTTCCCTCTCCTTCCGTCTTGGTGCTCTCCCAGAGGGATGCTGTAATCGGGGCTCGTTCAGTGGTGGATGAAGTTATCTTCTCAGCTACTTCATGTGAAGACCCTTCATGTATTTATTTCTGTATTAACAATGAATTTGCCCATAAAATTTTTTCTAAATATTTTTATTTTTATCTTTTCTTAATATTTTTATTCCCTAAGATC
Source organism: Sciurus vulgaris (assembly GCF_902686455.1). Classification (NCBI taxonomy): domain Eukaryota; kingdom Metazoa; phylum Chordata; class Mammalia; order Rodentia; family Sciuridae; genus Sciurus; species Sciurus vulgaris. Next base: position 2,163,522 of record NC_136465.1, on the reverse strand, counting down.
TCCTTTTAACATTGCAGTTTGACAAAGGATGTACTCCTCTGTCCCACCTAAATTGCTTTCCTGAACATCAATCAATATTCATGGCGTCCCCACTTACACTAACTGCATGAGGACCATGGAACTGTTTCAAGTAATGTAAATTCCGGCTTTTCTCTTTTACACCACAGAGATTCCAGAGACCCTTCCAAGAATGTGAAGTCTACCCACAGGATTATTTTTGTGTTGAATGCAACACAAAAGACTGATGGCAAGTTAAAACTCCTACCTGTGATGCGTGGCATTTTAAAAGTACATTTAAGTCACAGGAGCTGTGCAGATTATTCACCACAAGGTTCTGTGTTTGACCCTTGTCCTAAGTAAGGGACTGAGAGGGCCTTTCTGTGGTAACTGTCCTCTGACGGCTGGCCTCCTGGTCGCTGCCTCCTAGAGAGCATCACCAACCTGGAAATACACCTGTTGCCTGTCCTCACTTGGCTCCTCTGGGTGCAGGGCCTGCTGGGAGGGAGAGTGGCACCAGCTGTTGTCCTCAGTGCACCTATCTGTTCTTGGGTCTCGCTGGGGCTCATTTTGCTCTGTGTGTCTGTGAGAGAGCCCATTTTGCTTTTGCACCGTGTTCCCCAGGTGTGCACAGTGTGCACAGGTGTGCACCGTGTCCCCAGGTGTGCACAGGTGTGCACAGTGTCCCCAGGTGTGCACAGTGTGCACAGGTGCTCCTTTTGTCCCCTCTGGGCTGACTGCTCCTGCCACCACCCCATCCCCCCAGGACGTTGTGGGTAACGTTATTCCAACGGTCCACGCCACGCGTCTCTTCTTCATTTGTCTCTATCCTCTGTGCTCTGTACATAGGTAGTGACAAGACAACCAGATGGGTGTGGGCTCTGCCACGCCAGGTTAAACATGGGGAAGAGAAGCAGAGGGCTCTGGGGCTAGGGTGGCTCTGCAGGTCTGAACTGTTCCTTGCAAGGAGAAGGAATGTGCAGCCAGCCACAAAGACTTAGGAAGGCAGGCGTGGTCAAGGAAAAACCCAGCTCAGAGGCCCCGGGGGAAAGAGCCTGCCACACTCCTGCCACGAGGGAGCTGGAGAGGGGGCCAGGTGACAGCAGCAGAGATGAGCAGGGAGTCCTGGGTGGGAGCAGGGTGTGCAGGCCTGTGGCTGGAACGTGGTTCTGGGGCAGGTGGCAGCCTGGAAGGTTTCCAGGAGCAGCACCCATGGCTTAGTTATCCCTAGTGTCAGCAGGAGGGAGGCGGGAGATCTGCTGGGGCAGCAGCCACAGCGGACTTCCAGGGCCGGCATGGCGGACGGGAGGGCTTGAAGGCAGCAGCAGGCGGTGACGGGCTTCCCGATGGGTGTTAGATTCCCACTTGTGGATGTGTGTCTAAGGTGTTGAACAGAGAAACAGAAGGACTTTTTATTCATATTTAACTTTCGTAAATATCCACTTATTTTTATTTGATTTTTATTGGATCTTGTAACTCTATGATCAGACATTTAAATGGGGGTATGAATCAAATTTGATCAAACATTTAAATGGGGTATGAATCAAATCTGCCCGTGTAAGAAGCACAGGTCTTTATCGCTCCCCGTTTGCTTGCTTTTTCTTCTCTCTCTTTGTTGTGGGTTTCCGACTCCTGGTGGTGGTGTGTTCTCACCTGAATGCCTGGGTCACGGCAGCCGTCCTGCCTATCATTGAATCATAATGTGGGTCATGCAGAAGTTGTGGGAGGACCTGAAATAATTGATAGTTCCAGTGTGTTTATGATCTACATAGTTCTGAGGATGGCAAGGAACAAGATTTACCATGTAACAATTATAATGATGATTCCGTAGATCATGGAGTTTTCTAGTGAGTTTACGTTCCCAGAATACTATTGTGTTCAGGCGAGGCTAGTCTTGGAGTGGAAGTGGCAGCGCGTTATGGAAAGTCAGGATTGCTAGGTCTCGGCGGGTTTGTGAGTGAATTGCACAGGCATGGAATGGCAGTGCTGGCCAAACGTCAAGCTGGCGTCTGTGCACATAAGCACTCTCTGTGCCCAGAGAGGGGGTCAACCGCAAGGTTGTCCTACAGGGACCTTTCCAATAAGGACCCACGTGCTAAACACACTGCATTGTAGACAAACGGGTCATTTGAAAATTAGGAGTGTTATGCTTCTAATTATTCTTTGAAATTCTCACTGGCTTTGGAATTCATGGTTGTTCAGTGATCATATCTTCATGAGCTTTTTGGATGTTATGTTCTGCGGATCATTTTCCAGTCAAATCCTTGCATTCCAGGGTGGTCATGATATATGCACTTAATCATGGTGTATGCTCTCCATGAACTACTGCATTTGGTGTTCTAGTTCTTATCATTGTCCACTGGGGTATTGGTCTGTAGTGTGTGTGTGTGTGTGTGTGTGTGTGTGTGTGTGTGTGTGTGTGTGTGTGTCTTTGTCTAGTTTGATGTTAGAATAATAGAGTCCTCAAAGAATGAGTTTGGAAGTATTCCCTTCTCTTTGCTTTTGAAGGACAGTCTTGTTGGATGCACTATGCTTGGTCAGCAGGGTTTTTCTTTTTTCTTCAAGAACTTGAATGGATAAGTACACTCTTCTACCTGCCAGGTTTGTGCTGAGAAATCCATAGATCATCCGGCTGGAGCTTCCTTATGTGTGATGATTTGCTTTTTGCTTTTGAGATTCTCTGTTTTTCTGAGACTTTACAGAAAACCTTTGTGTGTCCTGGTGCATATCTTAAGATTTACCTTGGTTCAAGTCTTTGAGCTTCTTAAACGTATACATGCAATTTTCTCCTCATATTTGGGAAGTTTTCAGTCACTATTTTTTTGAACGAACTGTTTGTCCCTTTCCCCTTTTCTTCTCCTTTGGGATTCCCATAATGCCAATGTTCTGCTTGATTCTTGCTGTCTTCACTTTCCTTCTTCTTTTTTTAAAACCATTATTTTTCATTTTAAAATTTCTATTTTCAGGTTTGCTGATTCTTTCTTCTGTGAACTTAGGCTTCTGACAGTGTCTCTTCAGTGAACTTTTCATTTCAGTTATTGTGTTCTTCAGTTCTAGAATGTTTTATCCTTCATTTCTTTGCTTATATTCTCATTCATTTTTATTGCTTTCCTAATTGCATTTTTAATATGTGCACTCTCGTAATTCATTGATCATCCTATGATGATTATTTTGAATTCTTTATCTTGTCATTCACATATCTCCATTCCTTTAGGGTCAGTTGCTGGGTATTTTATTTCTTCCATTGATTGGATCATACTTCCCTATTTCTTTTATAAGTCATCTTATGTACATGGTTGGGACTTAGCACTCGAAAAATCAGCAATCCTTCCAGATGTTTTTGTCTGGTATTTATAGGAAAGACTTTAATTGGTCATCCCCACTAGAGATTATGGTGGCTCCTCAGGTCTTTTCTGGGTGTGTGATATTTTCTCCTTGTGCATGTAGTTGCCTAATTGAAGAGGTGTCAGTTTCTCCTCAGGTGCCACCACCCTTGTCTGTCAATGGCACTGTACTCCTGGTCCCTGACCAAACCATGTTGTAGCCATTGATCTTACCACTCTACCTGTTCCTGCAGTACTTAGAGTAGGAAAGACAGATACCAGTCACTATGTAGACATCCCCAAAGTCAGATCATTGTACTGGACATCAGCTTTTCCCAGAGAGGAGTTTGAAATTGGAGCTTTCTCCCCGTGATGCTACACTCTCTGGAGAAGGTAAGTGAATGCAAGCATTTTCCTGCCAATGTCAACGAGGATCGCTACATTGGGTCACAGGGGATCTTAGTTTGTTTCCGAGTCTTTCACATGGATGGTCAGTTCATGCATACATTGACGTTATGGTGATGTCTTCACTGGGGACGTGTCTGTACTTGCTTCTGTGCCATCTTCTTGATGTCTCTCCCAGACCTGACCTTGAAAGTGTGACCTAAACAGTTGAAAGCTAGATGAATCAATTGATACTATGGCAAAAGCAGAGACTTTATACATGGATGTGTGTGAATATGTGTGTATGTATAGATATTTATATGTATATATATATTTAATGGTTGTGCTATCACTTTTTTAATTGGTTAACAGTATATGCTTGGTATGAATGTTTACATATAATTGCATTTTTTGTTTTGAATATACAGTTAAATTTTTGAAATTATGCTCATCAAATTATGCTTAAAAACTGTTGGAATACAACATGTTATATTTCAATTTTGTTTTAATATGGATTTTTTTTGTTTGCATAGGCTTCTGGCAATATTGATATTTCAAAATGTAAGAATGCACACATTACTCTATCTATAGATAGCACAGACATAAATAGGCATACCTAGATTTGGACCATGGGACATTGTCTGCTACATTCACTTGCAGAATATTTAAAAAAAGAAAATGTATTATAATTATGGATGAATTGTACTAAAAATATTTCATTTCAACAAATTTTAGTCAGTTTATCTAATCACTGGACCTCCTGAGTAGTAAATCCAAATGTTTATTATTTGCTTACTTCTATAAATTAAAAATGCAAGAATATAAAACTTTCATTAAAAGTACATTTAGTTATATATACAGAATATCTACAGTCTATTTGATAGTTTTCCCATGAACATATAGGACACACAAATTAACACACCTAAAAACACTTCAAGAAATCATACCTTTGTCATCATTTTAAACACATGATGGACCTTTTGTTAAGAAACCCTAGAAATTACAATAAATGCATGCATGGTCAGGGTTATTTTTGTGTAATTGAGGAAAAGTTCAAGTATAATGTTTGAAATTTGAAAATTCTCCCTAAATCTAATGGTCTTAGTTTTCTGAACCATATGTCTTTTTATAAATTTTAAATGGAAGGAGCTACTGGAATTTGTAATAAATAGGACTGTGGCAAAGATAATGACACAGCTGCACCTCTAGCAGTCAGTCCCACTCAGAAAAATATAACAACTGTCATGCACATATGAATCAGCACTCCATGTCCCTGTGTGCAGCAGAATGTCCCCATCCGCCACAGATGAGGGGGGTGCTCAGCGACATTTCTCTCGGGGCTGCCCACCTGTTCATTTTTATTTATTAAAGTGATGTGCGTTGCTAAAGGACAACCTATTTTTCTTGCCACTGTTTTGCAGGGCTCTGATCCCAGTGACTCAGGAGGCTGAGTCAGGACCACAAGGATCACAAGTTCAAGGCCAGCCTGGGCAACTTTAAGAGACCCTGTCTCAAAGTAAAAAATAAAACGGGCTGGACAAATAAGTAGCTCAGTGGCAGAGCAGGACTGGATTCAATCCCAGTGCAGTTTAAAAAAAAAAAAAAACTCACAGTATTTCTGTATTAATAAAAAGTATGAGAACACATTATTTAGAAGCCAAAATAGTTTTTAGCTAATGACTGAGATCCTTTTAACCGAATTCATCATCTTTTTGCCCATGATTGATTATTTTATTTCATACTGCACGTGAGGTGCGCGGCCTGTTCCCGTTGGCTGATCATGTACCACACACGGCAGACGGGAGGCTTTAGCAGTAGGTGTTGATTGTCATAGCTCTGGGGACTGGAAGTCCAAGGTCGAAGCACTGGCAGACAGGGTTCCTGCCCAGGTCCTGCTTCCTGGGTTTTAAAAAGGCGGATTCCTTGTGGTGCCCTCCCGGGACCATTCCTGGGGTGGGGCAGGCTACCTTCTCTGCTCTCTCCTTTTGCATTTCATGTGGTGCTATGATGATATGCCTGTGCATTAAATATGTACCTGGGAGCAGGTGCATGTGTAAGTGTGTGCACACATGTGGTTTGACTTCTTTGCTTCCACCACTACTCCAGCACTGACTCTCTACTTGGTTATTATATTTATTGTTTTGAGCTCTCTATTCAGAATAGCATATTGAGTTTTAGTTGTTGTTGCTTGGGTGTTTTTTTTGTTTGTTTGTTTGTTTGTTTTTGTTTTTTCAGACAGTCTCATAAGTTGCTTCGGGCCTTTTTCAATTGCTGAGGCTGGTTTTGAAGTTGGAATTTTCCTATCTCAGCCCCTGAGATAATAGGCATGTACCACCACACCTGGCTAGCGTCTTGCTTTTAATGTGTGAAGTTTAAAAACTTCAGTAGAAATGAGGACAATGGTTTGCTGAGAAAAATTTCCCATAGTTACTTTGGTACTTAATTTGTAGAAAGGTCCTGTTTATCCTGCTCTAAGTATCTGATAGAAATTCCATGTTTATCATGTGTTTCCAAATCATTTTCATTTGCAAGATTTAAGTGAACTTTTCTTTGAATTTTGCCTAATGGGATTAGACTAATGGCTACAATATATTCCAGAGAGCTGATGAGACTTATTGTTATATTCTGAGTCACAACTTTCACATTTTATGATCAGTGGTAGGTCAAGCCATTAAACTATATTTTTGGTCAAATTAGGATACTCATCTTTTTAATGGCTTTGTTTCATATTCTTTGCTTTCACAGGCTGGATTCATGGGGTTTAAAAACTTCTTTTGCTACACTCTAAATTTAATTGCACGTTTATGTATCACCACATTTAAAATGCCCAAATTATAACATTGAAAATTAGTAGAAAATATGTCTATGGACAAGGATTTGTAGGATGCCATGGCACGCAAGACCCTGCCCACTGAGTCCTGCTGGTCCCCAGCAGAGGCTGCAGACCTCACATCCCATGAGGGTCCCCTTCACGCTGCCTCCCGGGCAGTCTGGGAGCCCGGAGCCTCCGTATGGGCGGCTGCGATCCTTCTAAGCGAACGCTGCTTCTCTGCACGCGCTCCCTCTCACGTCTGCGTAAGATGCGGGTGCCTGTGACTCACAGAACTGCACAGGCATCCGTCCTACCAGAACCCTGCTGCTAAAGTGACAGCTGTCTGCTTCTGAGACCTGGTGCAGGTCTGCCTGGTGAGCGGGTGTTGCTCTTTGCCCTGGCCTTCGTGGGCATGCCCCGTGTTGTGCTGGTGATGCATAAATGCCTTCTGAGGACTGTGCAGGGTTTCCCTGTCACTGCACAGCTCTGCCGCGCGAGTTGCGAGACACTACTGTAAATGTCACTCTCCCAGGGAGCGGCGTAGAAGGGAGACCTGTTAAAGAACGCCCTTTAGGCTTTTCAGAGGGTCTCGGGTGCAGGCAGGACCCACCCTCCTGGCTCCACCTCACCTTCTCTGTCCTGCCCGCTGGCCACCTGCCTGCAGCGCTGTCTTTGTTGCACATTTTGAGTGGCACAGTGATGGAGCGCAGACTGCCCAGGCCTCCTCTTTGCCAGCCATCCTCAGCCCCACACTGCCTGTCCCTCATGGCAAGGGAACTCCAGTGGGGTCTCCCATGTGGCTGGCCTTTGCTTCTCCTCCTTCCTGATTTTCTGCTGGGGTCAGTAGCGTGCACTGCTGCCCTCTCTCGGCAGAGGGTTTGCACTCTTGCTGTGGAACAAGGGCTGGTCCTGTGCCCAGTTTTGCTGTGACTTCACTCTGCCTCCTATCTCTTGCTTTTTGAGGCCAACTGCTTCCTGTCCCTGTGCCTGCCACACTTTGCCCAGGGACTGAATCTGCAGGATGGCCCCTGAGACTGCAGCTGCTCACAGGCCACAGCAGACTGATGCTCTTGACAGGAGACAAAGGCTCTGTGGGCCTGTCACATCCTGACCTGTGTCCACTCAGTTTCCAAATGAAGTAGTAACAGGTTAAATGACGTCAGTGAACAACTGTCCTACAAATGCTAGCTCTTCATATTCTCAGTTCTAACACTTGCAGGCACGGAAGGCCTCTGGAGAAGGCAGTAAAAGAAGAGCGTTCCTTCCACGTTTCAAATACCGTGGACTCATATCTGTTTCCTGGGTTGTTCCACAATACACACTAACTAAAATGATTTTTTTTTCATTTTTAATTTTTTTTTATTTTTTAAGTTTTATAGACTGCATTTTGATTCATTAGTTTTATTTTGTTCAAAAAATGTAGTATAATTCCTGTGGGGGTAGACATACAGACAAGCGATTTTTTTCAGAAGATGAATTAGGTTTAGATATGAATTTAAGGAAGGAGAAAATGAAAATAGCATGCAATGACTGCATATATATCAATATGCATAATTTTTCATATATAAGCAATGTAAGTAGTAAAAATACATTGTCTTATGTGTAAAAGGATGGAATTTAATATAGAATTGTCATTTTGTTTTTTATTTCAAAGTATTTCTCCCTTCATCTTGAATATTTCTGTACCACGGATGTTCTTTGTTCTCCATCCTGTCTAGTGTGCATTTGAAATATCCCAAATGATGGAAGATGTGAGGTGGCCCTGAGTTCGATTTCAGCACTCTGAATTCTAATAGAAGCCCAGTGCTGCTCAAAGCCAGTGCTGTGGTATGCTTTTCAAGGACGGCCCCATCCGAGCGTCTTCCCCGGGAAGCTTCCTCAGCTCTTCCTGCCCCACTCTCCCATGTGAACTATGGTTTCAGGGCTTCATTGTTCAGCTAGGCCAAGCACCTGCTCAGGAGCACAGTCTCCTCAGGTGACCAGCCCCCAGAGTGAGGTGAGGGCACGTCCCAGTCCTCTGGGGATGGGAAGGTGACCCTCGTCTGTGGGGTGGGATCCCTTGATTTGCAGGCTCTGATTCAGGGGAAGAGGATGCTTCCCATCAGCCTGTCAAGGCGAAGAGACTTGCCTGCTGCTCGGCCAGGCAAGAGCTTCACTCGGGCTTGGTGTGGGGTGGAGGGTCCTTGGGCCCTTGTGTCATGCCTCCAAGAACCTCCTGTCCAGACTCTGAAGACAGAGCCAGCTCCCTCACGAGTGAGCTCCTACGCAGGCAGGCAGAACCGGGCCCACGCTTGCTGCTGTTCACCTCGAAGAAGTTCTCCATCTTTCTCCCTTTGAACTGGCGTGGATTCTACCTGAGGCCTGAAGAGGTAACAGAGCACACCCAGCACCATGTGCACAGGCCTGCAGAGGGGACAGGTGGCCTGCCCTCTCACCTGCCAGGGGAGCCCAGTGGGCTGCTGCCCTCTGCACCTTTTCCCCCACTCCCTGCTGGCCTGTGCCCCTGAGTTGACTGCAGTCCTCACCACCCACCTGCCCCAGCTGCCCTCTCAGAGCCCAAGAGGATTAGCCAGTCTGACACATCTGTGCACACTCCTCTCAGGAACCAGAACAAAGCATAAACCCCAGGGTGCAGAAGGAGCGGCAAGCTGGCCTCGTCCGGAGAGGCCTTGCTCCCATCTCTTCAAGGCACACTGAAGAATGGAAGACGTTATTGGCAACCAGCAAGTAACATCTCTATCACATTTTAACGACCATTATTCTATGACCCACTGAGGCATATTCTTTTTTTTTTTTTTTGCAGTGCTGGGGTTTGAACCCAGGACTTTGTGCTTGCAAGGCAAGCGCGCTACCGACTGAGCTATCTCCCCAGCCTTCTATCACATTTTAGATCCACAAAACTTGTTCATCTTGTAACTGAAAATTTTAACCCTTTTACCAATCAAATTGCATTTTTATTCAATAATATTCTTGTCTATGTATTTTTTATTCTCATGATAGTATTTTGAATGGGAGGGGGCATCAGTGCTAAATAATACTCAGAGTTAATATATCTGATGTTTTAGACTGAATTTCAATATTATATGATGCGTTTCGTTTTGAATCTGTGAGTCCTTAAATGAAGGAAATTCTGGTTCGAGTTTAGGGCCAGATCACAGCCCGAGGGATATAGATAGTGGTCCTGTCGACCTAGGAATAGACTCTCCAGGAGATTTTTGTTGTTGTAGGTAAGAGACAGGAGAGAGAAAGAGAGAGCTGGAGGGAGAGAGGTGGACACTTGTTCTCAGCCTGTCTTTTCCTGAAGGAGAGAGAATTCCCAGATCCACACTTCATTGTTGGCATAAGGACCCTTATGCACGCATGAGGAATGAGACAAGAGAGTGAGGCCACTGGGTGGCGTGTCACAGGGTCATCACTTCCTGAGCGCACAACGTTTAACTGGTGTGCATATTAGAAGTGGGGTGATTTGTGCTCCTTTTATTAAAGAAAAACCTTGATTCACTGCAGGGTGGAAATGAAGTAAAGTGATGTTTAAGTATTAGTTTGCAATTCTGACTCAGTTACTTGATATCTTTTTGGTTGAACAACCAGAAAAAGCAATAAATCTTTTGCTGATTTCTGCAGGAGGAGAGCAATAGGAAAATTGCCCTTCTTTTTCAGAGAGTAGGAAAGTACTTAAACTGCCTGCTTCTTGTCCGTGTTTCTGCAGCTGTGGGTCTTGCTGCGTGCCAAGAGCCAACGCTCCCCAGCAACGGCATCAGGATAGGAGACCGGTACCTGGTGAACGACGTGCTCTCCTTTCAGTGCGAGCCCGGATACACCTTACAGGTAGCTTTCTTTGAGTCTTAGTGCCGCAGAGGGTGGATGTGGTAATCCTCAGACTGTTCAATTGAAACTGAGGCCCTGAGATTGTACCCAGAGAGCTAATTTAGTTTTTCTTTCTGGGTTGGTAAAGCAAGCTCATTAAACCAAGCGTTAAGCCATGGGTGTTGGTAACCCTTGTTACCCCTGGAAATAGCTTCTATATGACAGAGCACTCTTTATTTTTCACAATTTTTTTTTTAATTTCAAAATATACGATCTTCTAGAAATCATGCAGAGAAAGTTCTGTGGATCAAAGTAGAGTCATAGTGTGGTTAAAATCCCACTCTGGCTCCAGTTGCTGGATGGGCCGCAGAGCCCTGTGCTGGTTCCCTCTGCAGCCACCTTCCCACGACTCAGCTCAATAAATTGTCATTAGATACCAGTTTTATGCCAGGTGATTGAGACACTCAATACATTTCAATAATGTTTGAGAAAGAGAAAACAAGGAGAAGTTTTGCTATGAATTTTTTTATATAGAAAATTCTGTAGAAGTTTTTATCAACATGTTATAAATTCACAGAAAGACTAGTCAGTCTGTTATCTATTTTCTGTTTTAGCCATTGATAAATTTAGTCCCAAAATAGTGTCTGTCACTTTGCATAGTTCTTACATCATTCTCCCTGCTGGCAATAAACATTGATCGTTCACATGTGTGTCCCAAAGTCCAGGAGATATTTGTAAGCCTACTGACTTTTCTACTCTCCCACTAATTCAGATTATTGAGTAATTTTGCTGTGTTTTTATTGTAACAGTGAAACTGACAATTTTCAAGGACATTTCTTTTAGCCATGTTTTGTACCTCACTGTAACAAAGCAGCCTGAGTATGCATCAGGAAGGACTGGGGACAGCACAGCAGTGACACAATGCTACTGTGTGGAATTCAATTTCTGCACGTATATTGGGATAAATGTCTTATACACTGATCAGGTAGCAGCAGGGAGCAAGTACCAAACACCAAGTGGATGTGTCACTGAGAGCGGTTTCCACCCAAGACCTCAGGTTAGGACCCATTAGCCTCCACGTGGCTAGCACAGGCTGCAGCGTGGAGTGGACCCACGGCCTCCACGTGGCTAGCACAGGCTGCAGTGTGCAGCTGAGGAATACACATGCATATGAACATGCCTCACTCAGTGAATGGAAACTGCTGCTCTTGTCGTCACGAGCGCACATCCATATGCAGAATCACCTTCGTAAAAGCAAGCCACGGCTCTCCTCTGTGGGTCTGGGTGGGGCTGCACCCAGTGCTCTAACTCTGCAAATAGAGGGGCTGCAGCAGCCCTGTGTTGGCAGGGGACCCTGAGTGCAGCCCACTGGAGACCAGCTCCCTGCACACCCTTCGCCATGCACTGAAGGCCGTGCAGGCTGGCTCCTTGAGACGAGCTTCCAGCCACATGGGTGATGATGTGTGGAATTAGCCTTCTCATTAGAGAGGCGCCTCCATCTGCACCACAGGCCATCCCGTGCCTGTTTTGGACTGCGTTATGATCTCCTGATGCGCAATAGTCTGCCTGCTCCCTACTCCCCGTGAAAGCCCACATGTGAGGGCTTGGGGAGCTCCTGGGTGCTCGTCTTCCTCTGCTTCTGGAGGATGGGCCTCTCCAGTTGGCTAGCATTCTTTCTCGGGAAACAAGACCTCTTTATTACAGGGCTTTCTCATGATGTGTTGATTAATGTGCTGCCTGGACACACAGGCCTGTGGACACACAGCCAGCCTGCTGATTAGCTGTGCTTTTCAAATGCAAACTAAGCTGTTTCCTCCTCATCACAAACAGCATGGAGCATGGAATCTGCAAGCTATTGTCATTCACAGGAGTAAACCAGCAGATTCTGGAGTTTTAAAGAAATTGCAACATCATTGTTCTATCACATTTATACATTTGGAGTAATGGCATGAATAATTTGCATGCTATTTATGAAAAGCATTGTTCTCTATATAGTTCTCACAAGCTTTCTGTAATTTGTGAACCCAGAGAGATCCAGGGCATGGCACAAAGGTCTGTGACATCACTCACTGAGAATAAATCCTGAATATCCGAATGACTTATGATCTCTGTCCTCTCTAGTGTTCTTCTAAAAGATTGGATAAAAACAAGTGAATTAATACATGGAAATGGTCTTGTTTTTGATCCATTGCAAAAATTTCAGTAGGCAGTTCTCATTTGAAACGTTTACACCAAAATCAATAGCAGACTATGACCTAGACTGGCAATACATGACCGCTTTATTGCTGATCTTCAATAAGTACCTTTAAAGGCTTTAACACTTTATGTGTACCCATATTTTAGGATGCAATTTATTTAAAATAATTTAATGAATCACAAAATGAATAAACATGGAACATGAATATCAGCAACAAAATTATTACCTAGAATACCTTCTCTGAAAACAAACATTGTGCTCCATTATGGAACTACTTCTTTTAACTTCAGGGAACAGGAGGAATTAAGCTTTGTCGTGAATTGAGTGCAGCGGGCTGCTGGCTCAGGTTGCTGGCTCACGGCTGGTAACTGCCTCGGCAGTTCCTGCCCCTTGTATTCCTAGTGTGGTTGGGACGACTTGACACAAATTAAAGATCGACTTTGCCGTCACCTCCACCACACTCACGGGTGGCAAATGAAGCTCAGGAGGAGGCCAGAGGTCACCTGTGCACGAGCAGCTGGTGCATTGCCACTCTTCACCCCACTGGTCGATCCTAGTATTGCCCAATCCCCTCCAGCCTCTCAGACCAGAAGCAAGAAATGATGATAATGATAAAGAAAAAAACCAGACAAGATCTGCCCACTTCAGTTGATCTTCAAATACCACGAGAAGGGCTGAGAAGAAGTCTCGCCTTTCTAAAGGACCTTGCAAGATGCTGGGTTTGGTGAAAAGGAGTGCAGTGACCGTGGGCTTCGGCATTGATCCAAAATGTTCCATTCCGTTCTAATCCATCCTTAGCTCTCGGTGTTGTGAGTTCTGCTTTGTTTACGTGTGTAATTAAAACAAAAGTGGACCAAGAAAGTGCGACATTCTCAGAAACATTCCGTCTTACACGCAGAGTTCGGTTATGTGAGAGTACTCCCTTTTCTTCCCACAGGGCCGCTCCCACATCTCTTGCATGCCAGGAACCATTCGCCGCTGGAACTACCCATCACCGCTGTGCATAGGTAGGCGCCCCTCTCAACTCCCGGCCCTGCTCCACTCCTGGGCTCCACCTGCTGCACGTCCACCCTCTGCCAAAGCATCTGCCGCGTGGGTAATAATGGAGTAACGCAGAGGGGCCTCGCGAGAGTCAAAGGCGCACATACTTCCCGGGCTCAGGGCTCACCTGTGGGTCAGGCTGCAGGGGCCAGATGCAGGATTCCCAGCTCAAGGCACCTGTCGAATTGAATTTGAATCAATTTATATCATTAATGTATGGGGATGAGGAAGGTAGCCGTTCTGTAGAGGCCTTTAATCCCAGGAAAGCCAAATGTACAGAAAGAAACTTCATGGACACATAAGTGATTTGAGGTTGGAAATGTTCTCATTTCACATCAGAAACAGCGCAGCTAAGGCCGAGTAGACAAGCGTGTTAGCTCTGGGAGACTCTGGTGCCTCTGTAGGGAGAGACTTTCTAGACTGTTTGAGGAGCAGGATCGCGTGCGCTGAGGCCTGCCAGCCTCGAGTGCGTGCTGACCTGGGCACATCCTAACCCCTGCCAACAGGAGACGGGCCGGCTCCTTGCAGCTTGCGGGCTTGTGCGGCCGCTCCCACCCCAGCATAGTCACAGGCCCGCAGCCCTGTCCTTCCCTTGCGCGCCCGGGAGAGCTGCCTCACTCAGGACCCTGCCGCCCTCTGCCTTCCCTCAACCTCCTCTGGGCTCACTGCCCTGCCTGCCATGGCAGAGCCCAGGGCAGAGAGAAATTGGCAGTGCTGATCCTGTCTTTATTTAAAACGTTTCCATTCTGACCCTCGTGAGTTTAATCAGTTTTGATTTTTCTGAGACAATATTGGGAATCCAGCATTCCCTGAATTCTGGAGGGGAGTGTCCCGTCAGCTTGCACACAGGACCCACCTGGACGTGCCGAGTGGCCCTCCAGGCCACCACCCACAGGCATGCAGCCTGCCTCTGTCCACGGAACCGTCATGACATCTCTGTTTAATGCCCCTCACCAGTGGGGACAGAGCCAGGCACTACGGGTCACTGTGCTTTCAGCTTGTAGTGGGCCTTGGAAGACCCCAGCTCCAGAGCAAGCCGTGCGTGCCTGTCTGGTGGGACAGAGTCTCTGTGGGGGTCTTCCTTCCTGGCCCTCGGGGCTCCTCAATGCTGGTCAGACGGTGTGCCACACTCGGAGCCTCTAACCTCCAGCTACTCCAAGACCCCATCTGGCCAGAGGTGCTTGGGAGGTCGGGGTCCACTCTGAGCTGACCAGTGCAAGCATCCTTAGAGTCTGCAGTGCAGTGTCACCCCTGCCTTAGGCGCACGCTGTCCAGGGCTCGTTTGCCAAGGACTGTGCTGGTGCGAGGTGTTGGTCCCCCCGGAGCGGCGAGGTGCTCTGTCACGGGTCCTCTGCCAGCGAAACCAGCTAGCTTTTCCACATCACCAGTGAGGTGCTGCGCTGGGGCACGCATCTAGAGGCTGCGGGAGATCTGAGCTGCTTACACAGGGCCTAGGTTACCCTGCTGCTTTTTACATGAAGCACTTTTCCTCACACATGCCGACTTCGATTCTTTAAACTTTGAGGTGAAATCAATTCCCAGCAGGCATTCCGTCCAACAGAAAACCACTGTGGCCGCTCCGTGCTATGCCAGGAAGTGTTTTACTGGTGCAGTTAACTGACATGAGCAAATGGAATTGACGTGTCTTGTTTTGTGTGACTTCTGTATTAGCCAATAGTGAAGTCGCATCAACTTCTGTAATTCTTTAAGGTACAGAGAACGGATTTTCATTTAAAAGTCAACATGACCCACAATGAGCCATATAGATGGACCTGAGAGATCCAGGAGAGGTGGCTGGAGACTCCATGCACCGTGGGGTCTTCAGGGCATGGCCTGTGTCATTAGTTCCAAGACACCAGGAGCCTGTCGTAAATGAGATCCACAGATCCCCCTCCAGCCCCTTGTCCTTTAAGAACACCATATTCAGTGATAACTCTGCATGAGCTGTTTACCCACTAAAGGTCAGACATGGAGAGGGGCTGCTGAAGCAGGCAGGAGGTCACCCAAGGTGACAGACAGGGAAGCCTGGAGGTTCCACACAGTCTTTGGTGCCCAGAGAGGTGCCATTGCTCAGGCTCGGACGCTCTCGCGAGGCTCTGTCCCCTCAGCTGGAAATGGCATTGTCTCCTTCGATTCCCATCTTCATCTCCATCACGCTTGGATCAAAAAGGCCGTTTCAGGAGGGTCACTTTCTGGCGATGGGTGCCCCCAGACCCCGGCTGCATCCACTCTGCAGGCCTGCTCTCCCCGGCAGGTGGAGCTGGGGCAGCACTCTGGGCAGGGCTGTCCCTGAGACTCACGGCTGTTGTCCATTAACAGCAACCTGTGGAGGCACGCTGACCAGCCTGGGCGGGGTGATCCTGAGTCCTGGCTTTCCCGGCTCCTACCCCAACAACCTGGACTGCACCTGGAAGATCTCGCTGCCCATCGGCTACGGTGAGTGACACAGGACTCACGCCTTCATCCCCAGAAGCCTGCTGATAAAAACGGGCCACGTCCTGTCCCCATGACCGCGGTTCCTGAACAAGGGTGGCAGAGTTCGGGAAAGCTTTGGCAGAACTTCAGAATAGGGAGTTGTTTGGAAAGTCACCTTAGCCAAGGACTGTGGGTGAGAATTGGATCAGCCGGCTGGTGCCGTGCAGGCACGTGGTGTGGGCACTATCACCCTGACGCATCTGCCTGTCTGCATTTACACTGCACCTTCTCGAATCTGCCGCTGGAACTCAATCACGGCCATGGTTTCTTTTGAAAAATTTTGAAGGCTTTCTTCAGGTTGTGGCACATTTTAAGAACAATATGTAGCACTTAAACCTGAAAAGATAGTGTTGCTTTATGAGCTTTTTAATGTACATTATACTGATTGTGTGTTTATAAAAATGTTTTCATGTTCAGCTACTAACTCTCAGGTTTTCCACTTTAAATAATTCATAATTTTGATGCTTGTGAGCACTGAAACCTTTTCTGGCCTGTCTTCAGAAGCGCTTGGTCCCAGCAGCAATGTGTGAGTGTGCCTTTCCCCACATCCTCGCCAACATTCACTGTGACCTATTCTTGATAATTGCCATTCAGACTGGAGTGAGATGGAATCTCAGTGTTGTTCTAACTTTCATTTGTCTAATTGCTAGAGAAGTTAAACACTTTTTCATGTATTTGTTGGCCATTTTTATTCTTTTGTGATGTGTATGTATATTCAGTGCCTTTGCCCATTTATTGATTGGGTTTTTTTTTTGGAGTTTTTTTCTTTGGTGTTAAGTTTTTCAGTTCTTTATATATCGTGGAGATAAATGCTCTGAGGTGCAAGTGGCAGAGGTTTTCTCTTTTTTTCTCTCTAAAGTGCAAGTTTTTCTTCTTCTAAGATTTTCTTCCTGTACTTTAGGAATCTTGTTAAGGAAGTCGGTTCTTAAGTCAAAATGAGGAAAATATGGGCCTATATTTTCTTCTAGTGGGCTCCGTGCCTGGTCTAAAGCTTTGTGCAGGGCTGGAGCGAGGGGTGTCATTCCGTCGTGCTACCTGTGGCTTTCTAGTTCTCCCAGCACCGTTTGTTCAGAGACTACCTTTTCTCCCCTGTATGTCATGACACCTATGTCTAGTATGAGACAACTGTTTTCATGTGGGCTTGTCTCTGTGGTTTCCGTTCTGTACCGTTGGTCTTCATGTCTGTTTTGGTACCAATGCAGTGCTGATTTTATCACTGTAGCTCTGTAGTGTAGCTTAAGTTCTGGTATTGTGATGCCTCCTGCTTCACACTTCTTGCTAAAGATGTCTTTGGCTTTCTGGGTCTCTTATTTTTCCAAATAAATTTTATGACTTCTTTTTCTATTTCTATGAAGAACATCATTGGATTTTTTAATAGAAATTGCATTAAATCTGTAGAGCACTTTTGATCATTTTGACAATATTAATTCTGCTTAATCAAGAACATGGGAGATCTTTCCATCTTCAAACCTCTTTTTCAAGTTCTCTCTCTAGTGTTCTGTAGTTTTCATTGAAGAGATCTTTTACCTCTTTTCTTAGATTGATTCCCAAATATTTTTTTGATGATACTGTGAATGGGATAGTTTTTTCTAATTTCTCTTTCAGTTGATTTATCACTGATGTATAAGAACACAATTGATTTATGGGTGTTAATTTTATATCCTGCTACTTTGCCAAATTCATTTATGAGTTTTAGAATCTTTCTGGTGGAGTTTTTTGGGTCTTCTAACTATAGAATTATGCCATTAGCCCAGTAGGGATAGTTTGAGCTCTTCTTTTCCTATTTGTATCCCTTAAATTTATTTCTTCTGCTTAATTGCTTTGGCTAGAGTTTCAAGGGCTGTTTTGAATATAAGTGATGAAAAGAGGGTATCCCTGTCTTGTTCCAGTTTTTAGTGGAAATGCTTTCTGTTTTTTTCCTTTTAGAATGATGTTGGCATTGCATTAATGTATGCAGTTTTTACAGTGTTGAGGTATGTTCCTACTATTCCTAGTTTTTCGAACATGAATTAATATTACATTTTGTCAAATGCTTCTTCTGCATTTATTGAGATGATCATGTGATTCTTGTCTTTATTGATGTGATGAATTACGTTTATTGATTTCCATATGTTGAACCAACCTTGCATTCCTGGTATGAACCCCATTTGATCATGGTGTACTATCTTCTTAATATGTTTTCATATGTACTTTGCCAGTATTTTATTGAAATTTTTACATCTACGTTCATCAGGGATATTTGTCTGAAATTTTCTTTCCTTGATGTGTCTTTGTGTGGTTTTGGTATCAGGGAAATACTAGCTTCATAGAATGAGTTTGGAAGGTTTCCCTCCTTTTCTATTTCATGGACTAATTTGAGGAGTATTGGTGTTAATTCTTCTTTCAAGGTCTTGTTGGACTTGGCTGAGAATCTGTCCAGTCCTGGATTTTTCTTTGTTGATAGGTTTTTGATGGCCTCTTCAACTTAATTGCTTGAAATTGATCTGTTTAAATTTTCAATGTCCTGATTTGATTTGGGTAGTCATATGTCTCTAAACATGTGGATGTCTTCAAGATTTTCTATGGTATTGGAGTATATATTTTCAAAATAGTTTCTGATTATCTTCCTATATTTTAGTAGTATCCAGGGTGATATTTCCTCTTTCATCACAAATATTAGTAATTTTAGTTTTCTCCCTCTTTCTCTTGGTTAGCTTGGCTAAGGGTTTATTAATTTTATTTTGTTTCATTAAAAAGAGCAGAATATAGCACCCCTTCTGGCTGTTTTGAAGTGGTGCTCCTGCCTGACCCAGAGAGTCCTCCTTTACCTGTTAACTTTGTGGTATAGCCAGGCCAAATTCTGCCATCTTATGCTATTTCTCATTTCTTTTACAAGTTTAATCTGCTGGTTTGTGTTGCAATTGTTGAAGTTGAATCGACTGAGAACTTCGGTTCTTATTTTCTTGAAAATGTCCAGAGGTACAGTTGACAGAAATGTCACCAAGTTCCTAGTTTTTTTTTTTATCTTGATCTTTCATTTTTCAAAATCACTGTACTAAGATTGCACAAAATGCCGCTCCATGCCTATGGGTCATCTGGTACCACAGGGAACGATAGAAGTCTAGAGGACCGAGGCAGGGCAGTTAATATTCATGAGACTGTCAACTGAAAATGAGGGTTTGACTCTGAAGTCATGGTCACATTACTATTCAAGGGTCTGTCAAAGCCCAGAGGCAAAAGTCCTCTGAGCAGGTGACTCTGTTGGCACTTGATTTTCAATATGTAACTACAACCAGATGAAAATGTGCTGTGTAAATTCACAGAAGACAGACATTGTGATTGGCTTTCTTGTTGTAATAATATAGTTTTAAGTCACTCTGTGAGATAGTAAAAGGATAAAGAGGCCAGGCTTATTCTAATCCCTTCAATCAGGCTCTGTGATGTCAAACTGGATGCAATTTGCTGAAAGTTAGATAGTGAAATGATTCTACTTTAAACCAGATTAGAGCTGGGTCCTGTTCTATTTCCTGATAGGTATTAGGTGGTTTGATGTGAGGCCGGATACTTTATCCTGCTTAAAATGGTAATTTTGCTCACAATATTATAATCGTCATAATTCCATTTCCATTTCAGATTTAATTTCGAATGAGTGAAAGGCCACACTCCCACTGTGTCCCACCTTCCAGACACACTCCCACTGTGTCCCACCTTCCAGACACACTCCCACTGTGTCCCACCTTCCAGACACACTCCCACTGTGTCCCACCTTCCAGACACTTCCATCTGCAGCTCCCTGAATATTGTCTTTCATTTCTCTCTTGACTGTGTCCTTCCATGTTTCTCAGAAGGTGTCTGGAAGTCCTAGGCTTGCCCTTGCCGTCCTCTTCCTCTGGTTCTCTTTGCCATGAACAGGACTGCAGGGCCTCTGTGGGACATGTCTGGTTGCTCTCTGCTCTCGGTCCACCTGCAGTGAGACCCTTGCCGGGCACTGATGAACTGCGGCAGGCCATGTCAGGATCCCTGGCGCACACGCAGGCACACACGCACACTCGGTGGGCCCCTTCATGTGGCTCACAGCCCAGAGGAAGCTATTCAGATGAGCAGCGGTAAGGAGGCAGACAGGGTGCTGGCCTGTAGCCTGCGGCACGGTCACCTGGCTCAGCTGCCACCTGGCTCAGCTGTCACACGGGGTGGGGAGCAGTACATAGGACAGCCTTCATCTTCCAATCCTTTCCTCTTTCTTCTGTGTACTTCACTGCCTTTGAACTTCTTCTGACCAAAAATATTTGCTAGAATTTAGGGAGAAAAATTGTTCACTGGTAACTGTTCAGCCAAGAACAATATTTGACATTTATATATATTTACCAAAATGTTTTAAGTCCTTTGTCTTGGTTGTGCACAGCGGAAGGTGGTAGATGGCCAAGATGACTGCAGAGGGGCCTGTCCCTCTCTGGGTTCCTCGAATGCTGTCTATACAGCCAAAGGCTGCAGAGCGTGGATCTAGTCTCGTTCTGGGAGAGCTCCAGGGCTTCCTTCTCTTCTGGGGTTGCCTCTCCAGACTTGCCGAAGTCTTTGCATTCTGCTTTCTCCCATCCTTCCTCTTCCTAGCCAAGCTGAACAAGTAGAACACGCCAGTTTTCTCCAAGAGCAGTGGAATATTTTTAATTCCATGAGACCATTAGCTCTTGTCCAGCTGATTTCATGCTAGACCCCAGTGAGGATGCTGTCAGCCCAATGCCCGGATCTCACCCTGGCCGCCTGTGCCTCAGTGGACCTCCTGACAGCCTGACCTTAGTCGTCCTCCTGTAAGAGTGCTGGAATAGCCAGGGTTACCTGTGGGGTTCTAGCGAGGACCTAGCAGGTGGGGCCTTGGGTCTGAGAGAGGCCTGCCCTTTGCCCACCCAGGCCGGTTTTGTTCCTTTGCTCCTCCTCAGAACGTCTCCTCCCCAGTGAAGGAAATTCTTTTCCCTGTGGGACTGACTCCCAATTTCATTCCATACTGTGGGGTTTTTCTTCCATGCACTGCTTCCTTGACTTTCTCTTCTAACCTTTCACTGAGGCAGGGCTTGGCAACCCCTTCTTCCTTGGACACAGGAGAAGCCCTGTTTCCTTGAGATCCTGTTTCCACCTGCACTTGGGTAGGACAGGTCATGTGAGCACTGCCTTTAGTTTACCCATTCCAGGGAACATGGTTTATTTGATGGAAAATAAGAGTGAAGTTCTCAGCCATGGAAAGCAGGAGGGGCTGCGGCTCAGTTCAGGGCAGGCTGCTGCCCAGCACGGGTAAGACCTTGTCTCTGATCACTAGCACCACATAGGGAAAGAAGGAGAGAAGCCACGTAGAGCAAATCTCCCCACGCTCACTCACAGTCATTGTCCTTGGCTTAGATTTCACTGCCCAACTTTATAACTTGATTACATGGATTTGCGCAAAGACCAATGTCTTTGGAGTCCTGTACATAATTTTTAAAACAAAATATTTTAGACATAGCAGTCAAGTTAGTCTCCAAATGTCATAGCACCACAGCAAGTTTCTTCTTGATTTTGACTTTCTTAAAAACTATTACCATTGCTTATTTCATGCCCAGATCAATATGATACCAGAGATGTTGCTTATCTGGAAAATCTTTTGGTATATTGGGCTAAGCCAGGCTGTTGTTGAATTTTGAAAGGTACAGTAGAGTTTATCAGATTGGGTTTCTCATAAATATTACTAATTTGCTTTACATGTATAGAACAAATAAAAATAACCACCTGCTGAGATAATAAATCTCTTGTACAGTGGTTGACTATCAGTTAACTTAAAAGCAACTTTTAAGTTTTAATTAGTTGCATATTTCTTTTGACCAGTGTTAGCTTCCCCCTGACAGAGCCTTGTATACCTGCGATGACATAGTCCCACCTCGTGTTTATGGTGGTAACAACTGTGATAGCAGCTGGGAAAGACCAAGCCATGAGAATGTGTGCTAACCACTGTCCTCAGGACTACCCCCGTGGACCCCCATGGAACACACTGGCCACATCCATAGTCCACAGTGGGTTGACCCATGGACATGAATTCCAAGGGAAAAGATCACACTGCCAGGTGGGGAGGTGACACTGGACCAAGGTCTGCAGTGATCGCAAGGGCATGTCTCCTCCAGTGCATTGCTGTGCTGTTGAAACACCGTTATAGCCACTGTGGGTGAGCATGCATTTTATAGTTTAAACTGACCTTCAATTATTTTCATATTTTTGCATAGGTGCACACATCCAATTTCTGAATTTCTCTACTGAAGCTAATCATGACTACCTTGAAATTCAAAATGGACCTTACCACACCAGCCCAATGATCGGACAGTTCAGTGGCACAGATCTGCCCTTGGCATTGCTGAGCACAACGCATGAGACCCTTGTCCGCTTTTACAGTGACCATTCACAAAACCGGCAAGGGTTCAAACTCACTTACCAAGGTAAGGAGCCAAAAGCAAAAAAATCGAAATGTGCATTTTATATTTAAATTGAATCATAATGTTAATCTTCCTGACTGGTTGGGACTTGCACGGTCGGGTTAATTTTCAGTGTGATGTTGGGTTCTGAAGGGTGACAGAGCCCTGTTTGTCCTTGAGCACAGGGCTGAGGACACACAGGACACAGGAAGAGCAGGCAGGTGCAGCCCCAGCTGGGCTCCCACAGTCCCCTCCCACCCTGGCCACGTCACCTGCCTGGCCAGCCAGTCTTTCCCACTTAGTGTCCCCGTGGGACTTGGAGTCCTCTGGCCTGGTGGTCAGTGCACCATGGAGATGGAGCTGGCTGTGTCTCACACACGTGCCACGTGCAGCACGAGAGGCCAAGATGGCCACTGGCACTGCCCGGGTCAGGTTCAAATTATGCAGGAGAAGGGATACCGTGTGCCTGGACTCTGTCCTCTATTCACACATCCAAATGTGAAATCTCCAAGCAGGTGAGAGTCCAATGTTATCAAAGCTTTCTTGACACGTGAAAAAGTTCGGCATTTTCATTTCATATGAAATAATTCTGCTGGCCTTTTCTTGAATGTTGTTAAATCAAATGAAATTGAAAATGTCAAATATAGGCCTATCTCTTTTTTTCAACATGGCTAAATCATTTGCCTCACTCGGCTTTGCAGACTGACCTCGGAAACGCTTTGATATCTTAGTACTGAAGGAGGCTGGTGTTCCTGTTCAGTGTGGGGCTTGAATTCTCATCCCAACTAGGAAATGCAGACTGGGTCTCCTCAGGCAGACAATGTGCTTAGTGGACTTCATCGAAGGGCGAGGTGCACGTGTGCGGGGGTCCTGTGTGAAGGGGCTTGGGAAGAATAATGTGCGTGCCACGCGCCTGTCACCGTCCTGCGTGGAGTCGCTCTGTACACGGGGCACCTGCGGCAGCTTCCCTGGTGCTCCACCCGCTGGTCTAGAGGTACAGTTCCTGGGCTTTCCTAGATTAAATCGTGACGTGAGGACTGTGTTTTTTGAAGCAGCACTCCGTGCCACAAGCTGGGCTTCCTGATTATCACACAGTCCAAAACGTCACCTTTTGCTGATAAGGAAACTGGGTGCAGAGATGGAACAGTTGCTGAAATGCGCATAGCTGTGTGTGGAACAAGGACTTGGCGTCAAGCCTGCTAGCCGCGGAAGTAGTGGTCACTGCACCCACTACGTCTGCAGTGAGGAAAGGGGCCACGTCCAGTGTGCCCGTCATGTGCTCACGTACCCATGGACGTCTACTCCTGGGAGAGCGGTTTCAGAAGTCACAGAACCAGTGCGGAAAGTCCCAGCAGGCCTCACTGTGTGTGCACAGCCCTGACCCGTCCACTTTCCCAGTTCAAGAGTTGGGGCTGCTAAAATGGCTTTGCTAAACCCCTCCAGGCAAATGTCCTCCATAAACACTTGCAGCTCCTGCCCCTGTGGGATCCTGACCTCTCAGGGCTCCTTTGTCTCCTGCCAACCCAGGAGCGTTTGCCCAGAATCATCCAGTGTCCTGGCCTCCAGGAGTCAGTCGGCAGCTTCC
Source organism: Sciurus vulgaris (assembly GCF_902686455.1). Taxonomy (NCBI): domain Eukaryota; kingdom Metazoa; phylum Chordata; class Mammalia; order Rodentia; family Sciuridae; genus Sciurus; species Sciurus vulgaris. Next base: position 2,139,494 of record NC_136465.1, on the reverse strand, counting down.
CCAGGATCATCGTGCGACACTGCTACGTCCACAGCCTGCTGTGCCAGACCTTTGCTTCCCGGGTTCCTGGTCTGACAGGAGTCTGCCCACGGAGGCGTGGAGGGAGTCCAGCCTCTCCGCCGAGTGGAGGGATGGTGTGGCTCTCCCTTGGAGGCCCACCCTGGCCCTTCCTGTCTCCACCCGCTTTGTTCACACTGAAACCCCCCTCCCTCCAGACTGTCCCACCAGGGCAGCCAGGAGCCCAGCACTGCTGGTTGCTGGGCTGACTCTTTCCTGGCCCATGTCCCAGTCTCAGAACCATCCTCTCCTCTCCCCCAAGGGTCCTCTCCTTCCCTGAGCTAAGACACGTGCAGCTCCTGTAACCGTGTGAGTGGAGCAAGCCCTGCACAGTAAGCCCTGCGGGGGAGCCATGGGGAGCGGGGACGGGACCCTTAGCAGGGGCAGGAGCTCTGCCACCAAGAGGAGGCTCCACTGGATCACGGCATCCAGGTCTCCATGGTTGGGAGAAGGTGGTTTTCTTTTAGCAAGGAGGAAACAAAGCTAGGAAGAAGGTGTGGGAATGAGGAAGAGCCAAGGGTGGCCGGGACAGGAGAGGACCCCAGTGTTACCAAAGCCAGCCCTGTCCCCATGCCAGTCCAGGAACTAGGACAGGACAGGACCCCAGTGTTACCAAAGCCAGCCCTGTCCCCATGCCAGTCCAGGAACTAGGACAGGACAGGACCCCAGTGTTACCAAAGCCAGCCCTGTCCCCATGCCAGTCCAGGAACTAGGACAGGACAGGACCCCAGTGTTACCAAAGCCAGCCCTGTCCCCACGCCAGTCCAGGAACCAGGGCAGGACAGGACACCAGTGTTACCAAAGCTCAGTCCTGTCCCCATACCTGTCCAATAGCTAGGACACAGGTTTTGAGAAAAAGGAAGAAGTTTCGCTGCTTTACTAGGAAAGGAGAGACACCGAGACCCCCGTCCCAGAGACCTGGTTCCCGTCAAGGAGTGCGGGGTTTCTACAGAGGTGGCTGGAGGGTCGCAGCCCAGGTGTGCTGACGGTGGCGATTCAGTGGCTCCTCGGGCGACTGCTGATCCTCTGCGCCCTCCTGAAGTCTGCCGTTTCAGCCCGTGGGGGGTATGAGTCCAGGAAGATACCTGGCCTTAGGTGGGAAAGGGTGATCATGAACCGAGTTTTGAGATGAGACTGCATCCCTGCTTTGCCAATTTCTTCTGGGTTCTTGTCTCACAAATTTAGAAGAAAAAAATCCCTGGACAATCGTGGAAGGAGAGAGTGAACGAGGGGAGCAGGATTTATTTAAGCGAGAAGAGAGCGCCGCCTGCGGGAGGGGCCTGGTGGCAGGACTCCCACTGGGTGGAACTCTGGGCAGCGTCCGGAGCGTGATCTGTGCCAAGTGGTGTTGAAGGCGTCCTGGCTGCCTGGGTTCACGTCCATCGTCCCTCCTGTGACTTCACCTGGGCTCACCCCACAGACAAAGGAGCTGGCAGGAGGTGTTCCCAGGGGGAGCCCCAGGGTCTTCTACCTCTGAAACAGCCTCCGTGGTGCTCCTGAGCGTGTCCACAGTGAGCCTAGGGGTGGGGGAATGGGGCCATCGTCCGGACTGCCTGGTCGCGCAGCTGTCTTTGCCGTCACCCTCCTTCAGTGGGTGCGCGCTCAAGGCAAGGTACCTGGGCCAGGATGGGGAGCGGGTACTCTCCTTTCTCCTGGGATTAGGGAGGGGAGCTTAGGGAGGGGAAGTTAAGGAAAGGAGAGATGAGGGAGGGGAGTGAAGAGGAGGAGGAGAAAACCATCTCTACTTTAACAATAGGGCTGTGATGGACTGGCCCACCTTCCACCAGGGCAGTGGGTCTGATCTAGCCTGAGGGCGGGGCTTCCGGCTCTGATGTCCCAGGAGCACAACAGGGTGGGGAGGCTGCCTGGCCTCCACTGCTTCCTAGGGTAGAGCTCACCCCTGGAGCCGGGCGAGCTCTGCACCCAAGTCCACCAGCCGTCTCCACCAGAAGCAGCTGCCTTCCTCCCGTGAAGTCGCTGCTGTCCTGCTGCTGCTGTGTGCTGGGTGGACCCAGGGCCTGGCCTGATGGACCAGCTGGTCCTGAGCCACACCCTGATAACAGACAGGCTCCCTGGACTCTCCCAGGGCCAGGGAGGAGCGTGTGCCAGGACTGGATAGGAACCCTAAACTCCCCTGGAGGGAGCGGAGGCGCCTGGCGGCACAGCGGCGGGGCAGTCGGGGCCGTGCTCTTCGGAACGGAAGAAACACGGGGACTCTGGAGGGTGCGCTGGACGGGACAAGGCTGAGGTCCTGTGAGGCAGCCTCTCCCTGATTTCGCGCTCTGGTCTTGTTCTCGACCCATCAGACTTACCTGTGCCCGTTTATAAAGTCCAGTGTTGAGTCCACAGACACTGTGGGAATGAGATGCAGCCGCCCTCAGAAACAGACGGGAAAGAAAACCCAAGCAAGTCCAGGGCCAGTCCCAGGAGCCCCTGCACTGCTTCTGCCTTAGCGGCAGGGACTGTGGAGTCCAGGCCTGTGGACGGCTCAGGAGGTGCGGCTGCCGGTGGCCCTGCGCGGCTCCTGTGCGTCCTGGCCGGCTGGCTCAGTTGGCACACTTCACAGTTTGGTGAAGCCATCAGGTCTCATTTTCTTCTGCTACATCCTCATCTTCTAGGCTGCCTTGTTGAATTTGTCTAAAACGGATCTCGTGGTTATTTTTCGTTTATCATGGGTCCTGGGTTTGGCCCTCCTCATTTCCAAACACCTAAAACTTACATCCTGAGTCTCCTCAAGAATTCCAGCAAAGGCGTGGGGAAGGGGCAGAATGACTGCCCGTGGGAAACATCTTCAGAAGCTGGACCTGAGGCATCTGAAGTTCTCTGAGGCCTTGTGTGAATGATCTGGGCTTAGATCCCACTTCAGGTGGCACTTTGCATTTTAAAACAAGTCTTTAAAAACATTGATCTAAAACTCTCCCTTTTGAAAGGGAGAGGCCCACAGGCTGGAAGCAACCCCAAAACTACAAGCATTTTGGTTTTGCCGCCATCTGTGTGAAGCATCTTTTAAGACCCTCATTTCCTGGGCCCCCCTTGATTTGCTGAGACCTCGGTACTGGTGCCTGGCAGGCAGCGCAGCAGGTCTGATTCTGGGGGTGCTTGTCTGCAGCCCAGCAGCCTACTCTGGATGTGAGCAGGCGGCTCTTCCAGCACCCTGGGCTCCCCGCGGCTTCCAGTCAGGAGCCTCTGGACAGTTTTCCCCTGTGCTCAAGGCTGTGTGCTTGCCTCAGATTACCTCTGACCCTAACAGGCCTACGCCAGCCAGCAGGGGTGCCACCAGCAGCCCTGTGGGCTATCCAGCATCTCCCAAAGGTCCAGGGCTGCAGGCTCCCACAGAGGGACAAGGCTCTATTTGCATAGAGGACACATTCCTAAGGGTTTTTCCTGACCCCTGAGAAAGTCCTGGGTTGTAAAACTGGTAAGAGGCTTTTGTGAGGATTTGCATCTCAAAGAGCAGTTTTCCAAAGCCAGGCCTGAGGAAAGAGAGCCCTGGATCCAAGCTCCAGGCCAGCAGTCCTTAAACCAGTGCAGTGAGACTGCTCCACCTTGCCTTTCCCATCGCCTCCTGGTGGCTGTGCAGCTCCAGTGTCAGGCACAGGGCTAGGCCTCCTGGTTCCCTTCACAGGCCTGTGTTGAACTGTCCCGGGCAGGAACTTGCTCTCTGTTCACCCTTGGCTGAGAGGAAAGCTGGAAATGTCTTGCTTCTGGCTTTCAGTCCAGGCACTTTCCCCCCAGGAATCGGGGCTGTGTTCCAGAAGAGGGAGGCAAGGTGTGCCACCTTGGTGGAAGCTCCTTGCCACATCCGCACTTTGCCAGCATCTGAAGGCTAGGTTTGCTCCGGGATTGTCTCAGGGTGAAGATCATCATCTGAAGAACTCATAACAGTTCTGGTTTTGGGCTTCAATTTAAAATCAACTTTAGACATTTTAAACATTTCCTAGAGAAGTTCTCCAGCCCACTTAAGTGATGTACACATCTAACCACAGTAATTCAGACTTGGGGATGGCACCAGAAGATCCCAGAAATGACTGCCTCCCAAATTAGCCAGTGAAGTACAACTCCAACAGAGAAGACCTGGAATGCAGCCTTTGAACCAACTCTTCAACAAGCCTGTTCCTGCTGATGGGCAGAATCACAGACCCTGGGACCTGAGTCCTTTGCTAGCAAAGCAATAACCTTCATCTTTTTTCTCAAAACTGTGACTTCCGTATTGGATCAGCACTGGGGACAGAGACTGAACTGTTGGTAACATAGACTGTTTGCCACATAGTTTTCAAACTAGTTTGTTTCACATAATTTCTAAACTCCATAATTAAAAAGGAATGTGGGGAATTTTGTTTGTTTTCTCTTGATGTTTTCCCAGTAGCTATGTATATATAATTCTAAAAGCTACTGATTATTTTAACCTGAAAAGAGTTAAAATAATAGTTTGCAAACAAACTCCACCATAAAGCTATGTAGAAATTACCTGGACTAAAGGTCCCTTGCCTGGTTGTTAGAAAGCACCTGTGTTTGCAGTGTGTCCTGTGTGAGGAGCCGTGGGGCCAGCTCCCTGTCCTCCTGCTTCCTGAGCATCAGGAAGCTGCTGGCCTGCCCCTGCAGGTGGGAAGCCGGGTGTCAGATCAGGGCCTCTCGATGGGCAGGCTGTGTGTCTCCCTGCACTGCAGCTTACCTCCTGGACGCCCTGTGGCCTTGGACATGCAGATCTGTGAGTCCACAGACGATAAACACCTTCTGAGTGAAGGAATGTTTAATTTACCTGATACCTTGTACTCTGAGCACTCAGAGCAAAAATCCTTACCAGCATTTTAGTTGTAAATGAGAGATATCAAATCAGTTAAACAAACAAACAAACAAAAAAAAAAAAAAACAAAAAAAACAAAATCAAGAACATAAATTTGGGGTGTTCTAATTTCTGGTGGGTTATAGCTAACAGAGAGTAATTAGTTTACTGGTGTCCATTATTTTATAAAATGCGTAAACAGGGAAAGTGACTACTCTGATTTGTAGATCATATAAACATTGCTAGCTTCTACCTAAGATTTATAGGCTATAGCTCTAATTAATAACCCACAAGATGATGCATGAATCATGCAGCTGCTTCTTGTCAGCCACAGATAATTCTTGTCACTCTCGATGATGTCTGGGTTGTGCACCTTATTCTTCAACTTTGTCATTTATTTATGACCATATAAAGGTCAAAAACGTTTTTGATGCAGCTGTCTTGAAGTTAAATGACTTATAAGGAACTTTGTTAAGAATATGTGAAGTTCACGTACCTCATTCCTAACTCAAGAGCTGGAAAACAGATGATCTGCAGAAGTACTTCCCTGCTGAACAGACAGCGATCCAAGAAGCAGCCGATAGTGAAGGGTGACTCCATGGCTCAGTGTCACCTTAAGCACTTAAGATTTAAACCCAGGTGTGATTAGGCCCAGATTGATGAACGTGAATGTCAGTATTTTCCTGGATCCATGCAAAGGATTTCTTTTGGGAGATAAAATTCTGGACACTGTTTTGTTTCATGGTATCAGCATGGCTTCCTTAGAATTTGAGAATACTTGAGAAGCTTTAACTTAACAGTTTAGTGTCTTTTCCTTTGGGTTTGGTGTTTCCTCCTTTGGAGGCATTGAGTCTGTCTCTGCCCCTCTTTTTCTTTCCTGCATTATAAAGCACATACCCCCATGGAAATGGGAACTGTCCAGTGCTGAAAGTCTTAGAGGGGATTGTAGTACTTTAGCCTTAGGAAATAAAAAGCATCTTTCTTGTTCAGAGGTCTACTCTTTTCACCCTGCTTTTGCTTGATGTGTGCCAGACATGTGTCGTTTTTAAAAGACAATAGGATATGGCAAATCTGCATATTCATCACTATAGTCCCGAAGCCGTGGGTTCTGTGCCAATCAGGTTTATGGGAAGTGAGCTGTTTTGTGGACCCAATTTTCCCTTCAGGAGAAGCAATTAAACCACCTTTATATAGAGCGGTCAATTGAGGACTTCGATCTGGTTACAAGCTCCCAGCTGTCCCTTAGGACATGTCATCCTAGCCACTGAGAATGGCCAGTGTGGGAAACTGTATGTGTGAGATATTCTTTGGGCTGCCGTACATGACTCAGATGTCGTAAAGAAGTAGCCCTTTTCTGCAACTATGAGAACGAACAGCCCACAGCTGCCTCACAGAGCATTGCCGTGAAAAGCCAGAGGAGCCGTGCAGTTCCATCTCAAGCCTCAAGCCTGTGGTCGACCCGGATTGTGTGGGCAGCAGTGGCCTTCTTGCTTGGGGTTCCTCTGCCCAACATGACTTCATTGCAGTTCTCAAGTTACCCCACACACTGCACAGGGCCGTGAGGGGAGTGTGTCTTCATTGCCTTGCACGCCGCCCTGCAGCATCTGTGCTGCATGCAGCGGCCTGATGGGAATCCTCCCGGGGATGTCTGTCAGCCAGCACCTGGTTGGTCTTGCAGGTGGTCGTTGCGGTTGGTACGGCCCCTCCACAGCACTGCTGAATCAGGAAGGAGGTTTTCCACTGAAGATCGTGTTACATCTAACCCACTGGTTGAGAGATGAGCTTGGGGCTACGGAAAAAGAAAGATACTTGGTCTCAAAGAAGCAGCTCCACGGAGCTGTTGGATGCAGATGCCCAGGAACCTTGACACGAAAGGCACGCAGCTGCTGCTGGCAACACAGCCCCTGTCCCAGGCCCTCGTCCTTCCTGGGGACATAACATGAGGCCAGGGCAATAGCAAGCTCAGGGAAAACTAGAGGAAACTGTGCCTCTGGACCAGACCCAGGCACTGCTCCTCCACAAATATTCATAGAAAGCCAAGGGGCCACTGCCTCTCCCTTTGGACGGGGCACGCACTCTCCCTTGGATGTACACTTCTTGTTTTTCCCCCAAAGATGTCTCTCTAGAGATGTTCCGCCTCCCCTTCAGCGTCCACCTGCTTCCCCGATTAGCTCTGTGCCCTCAGGGTGCGCGCTGAAGCCCTTTCCCTTCCCCTGCATCAAGGAACTGCTTATCCCAAGTGCAGGCCCTCCTCACCGGGAACTCCTCGGGTGACGGTTTTGGTGACTGGCTTTTCATTTTTTTCCTGAAAGTCTTTGTTAGCAGTCATACCTGGTGGGTCAGGGCACTCATTTCTCAGTCAGTTTATCTATCGTTTTAGTCAGCTTTTTCACTGCTGTGACTCAAAGATCTGACCAGAGCAATTAGAGGGGAGGAAGAGCTTATCTGAGGACTTACAGGTCCAGAGGTCTCAGTATGTGGACAGCAGGCTCCATTCTTCCAGGCCTCAGGCGAGGCGGGACATCTTGGGGGAGGGAAGCGGCAGAGGGAAACACTCGCCTCACGTTGGGGAAGCAACTCACATTACGGTCAGGAGGCAGAGAGAGCCCACTCACCAGATAAAGACATATCCCAAGCCTGCCCCAGCCCACCTCCTCGGGCCACGCCCACTTCAGTTACCACTCAGTTAATTCCTATAGGGATTAATTCGCTAGTTAAGAGTCTCACGTCCCTGTCACTTCTCCTCTGAACCTTCTTGCACTCTCACACGCGATCACATCCACACCGTCACATACATAAAACAGAACAAGAGTGAAAATACTGCGGATCCCCTGCTGGAAAGCACGCTGAAGAGAGCGTTGCTGAGAGTTGAAGCAGCCAGGACTCCCCACCTGCCTGCGCGCAGGGTCTGCAGAGCAACCTCGGCTCCACAGGGCCAGGAGCCACACGTGCTGTGCCTGTACTGGGACACGAGGCCCTGCCTGCAGGAGCAGCCCTCCTGTGGCCTCGGGCAGTCACGGTGCTCAGTCACGGTGGCCAAGAACAGTGCAGCAGGGGAGCAGAGGTAATGGAAGGCTTGTGCATGGGTGTTGGGGACAGCCAGACGGTGCCTGGACTTGGCGCTCTGCTCTAGCTTCCCCGGCACACACTGGCTAGCAGGTTCTCTGAGCAGCTGGTCTTTCCAGTGTGACCCGGGAATACCAAACTA